>NC_139246.1:53784582-55024049 GCF_977018435.1 Lepisma saccharinum
AAATGCTATATACAACTTTGAAAGGGTCTCCATACGATTTGTATGAAGAATATTTCAAACCCACGAGGTTTTTGTCTTTGTGGAATGGTAATGAAGTTTGCTGTCCTATTTATAGGACGTTGGAACTTAAAGGTATCAATTTCATCTTTTTCCTCACAGATGTCTCTAGCTTTGTTGCAACAAAAGACAAACGAGTAGCTACGTATGCAAAGCCATTGTGATTTTTGCCTGTCAGGAGGTAACAACTTGCATGTTGCAGTGTCCGTTACCCATCATCTTACCTTTGTCGACATGTTTAGGAAGTGGCTTACAGCAAGTGAAATAAAGGATATTCTCCTTCATCCAGCCGTAGCTGACAACTCTGCTGAACTGAGTGTGGTGGTTCTGTCTCCCGATAATGACATCATCAGCGATGAGCATATTTTTGAAGATGATCAAATAAATGATGTGGAGGTTGCAGATTTTCCTGGTGAGTTACTTTTGCACATTGTATCAAATGAAGAAAACACGGAGTCTTCTTTGAATGTGGAAGAACCTGAAGAAATCCCTACACCTGGTTGCAGCAAAAGTAGAAAGTTACGAGAGGGAGTGAAGAAGAGGCAGCTATCAACATGTGATGCAAATTGGAGGAAATGTGACCCAGTGTACACCAAATTACAAGTTGAAGGTCTTTGTGCAGAATCACAAGCAACCAATATGGAAACTACATTGGCAGGCAAATCTCTGCTTCAAGATTTTGAAATGTTTTTCGATTGCGATGTTTTGAATTTGATTACTACATAGTCTCTGAAGTATGCAAGAGAAATAAAAAAACAAACGAATTGCAGTTTTCTCTATCAGTTGATGAGTTAAAGCGATTCTTAGGGATTCAGTTACTATCAGGCTATCACAAGGTGCCCAGTGGGAACTACTTTTGGAGTGAAGATGATGATTTATGTGTAGATATTGTGAGAAAGGCCATGCCAAGAAATTATTATCTCAAAATTAAGAGTTTTATACACTTCAATGATAACAGCAAAGTGAACGAATTCAAAGATGATCGAGGTTTCAAAATCCGTCCACTATTGGATGCTGTGAATGAGAAATTCCGAAGGTGGGGTATATTCGAGAAATATTTGTCAGTGGATGAAATGATAGTGAAATATTATGATGCCCGCCATGGACTGAAGCAATTCATTCGGGGAAAACCAATTCGATTTGGATATAAGATGTGGGCTTTGTGTTGTGAAAGTGGATACTGCTTTAATTTTGACCTATATTGTATCAAACGCATAGCACACAATGAAAGAGAAGACTTAGTTTTGGGTTCCCGTGTTGTGCTCAATATGATGGAACCAGTACAAGAGCCAAACAGCTACTGGGTATTTTTTCTTAATTTATTTACCAGCAGAGACTTACTTGTGTACTTGCGAGACAAAGGCATTAGAGCTGCAGGTACGTTGAGACAGAATCGCCTTAGTAAGTGTCCCTTGAAGGATTCAAAAGAATTGAGTAAAGATGTAAGGGGCACATTTGACTACTATTTTGATGTGGAAGGAGAGATACTATTTGTCAAGTGGAACGATAATAAATGTGTTGCTATCGGTACCAACTATGATACTATTGAGCCATTGTGTCAAACATCACGATGGAGCAGAACAGCTCTAGAGCGAAAATTTCCATCCCTCGGCCACATATTGTAAAGTCATATAAAAAATACATGGGTGGCGTTGACCACCACGACTGGCTTGTAAGCAAATACAATGCTTCTGTTCTAGGTAAAAAATGGTATTGGTGTCTGTTTACAAGAATGCTTGACATGGCAGTTGTAAATTCGTGGATTGTGTACAGAAAGGTATCACAATCAGGAATGGACTTGCTGGAATACAGAAGTTCAATTGCAGTGGCATATTTGAAGGCAGGACAAGGACGTCCATTTTCAATTGAAAAACCCACTAGAACATCATCACAATCCACATTTCAAGATGTGAGGTATGATGGCATTGGACATTATGCTGTGCAAAGAGATAAACAAAGAAGGTGTCAAGGACTGAACTGCAAATCTAAACCCTTAACATTTTGTGAGAAATTTCAGGTAACGTTGTGCATAGATTGTTTCACACCTTACCACACACAATAAGCAACCAGAGTTCTATATATGTATTGTTTCCTTTTCTTATTATTTGAAAATGTATGTGTATCGTGTGTATCAAATGTAATAATCAATAAACAGAGATGTAGTAATACAACTTTTAACCAAGCTATGAAACTTCTTATATTATATTACGTTCTGTCAGAAAGGTGCATATGTTGAGTATGATACCCTATTGTACCAGCGTCCTATTTTTAGGACAGTTATTTATATGAAACTGGTAACAGGTAAATTTTTTATTGCTGCGTGGATCACTTTAAAACAACCCCCTTATTATATCCAATCAGAATTTCAGTCAATAAAATCAAAAGAAAAAGTGTGGTACTTAAAGGGTTAATTATTATAATGGGGATGCAGGAATGCGATAATTTCGAATTCAAGTGGTGTTTCTTGAGGGGGCAACACTATTATCGGGTTAATATGCAGTTGCATATGGCATATTTCCCTGCGTCTAAAATATCGAAAGATGTCCATGACGAGGGGGGGGGGACATTTGCCCCCCCCCCCTTGCACCCCGTGCGCACGCCTATTGCTACTCATTTCTACACTAGTTGGAAGCTTTATTCAATTTCGAGCCAAAAATATAATTTAATATCAAATCAGGGTTGTTAAACGTCCACGAACCCATAAATTCTAATGGGTTATATTGGGTTCCGCAACAAGACCGGAAACTTTTTTATCGCACAGTTTAAATTCGGTCCCAAGTTGCGTATTCTTTCATTTCAATATGGAACTTAGACCGTCTTTAAATTGATCCGGAAAGAAGGTCCCTGTGCCGTATTTCAATTGATCAGGAGAAAATGTCCCTGGAACGAATTGAAATACATAAAGAGGCTCTTTACAGTCCAGATCCAATTATGCTTGCTAATATTCCCTGCTGAACCGGAATTGAATTGATTTAAAATTCCTGACCCTTTAACAACCCTGGTTGAAATTCATTTTTTTTACAAACAACCATATTTTTCACGGCTATTTCACATTAATCCAATACGATATACTGAGTTATTTTTCGCAATGTTCCAATGAAAGGTAAGGGATTTTGGCTATTCCTTTTTCTTCCTTGATGTTAAATAGATTATATTCGTCACGCGCCTATAACGTTACTAGCTAACATTTGTGAATTGTTCTTTCCTTGTAACGTTAACATCTACCATACTGAATTTATTTACGTTCTTTATGCAGATGGTATGTACCCAACTGCATTTTGTTCCGTTCCGCTACAGTGGTTTACATTTTGCTACATTCCTATGTAACGTTAGTTAACCATATTGCCTTTCACTTCATTCCGTTACGGAGGATTGTATTCATTACGTTCCTATGTACCGTTATTTACTACCATGTTGCATTTCGTTACGTTTTTGTAACGCTAGTATATACCATATTGCATTTCGTTACTACGTTCCTTGTAACGGTAGTATATACCATACTGCATATTACGTTATGTTCCAATGTGCTCATTTCGTTCCGTTCCTTTATAACGTTAATATCTACCATAATACATTTTGTTACGTTCCTTGTAACGTCAGTCTATAACATATTGCATTTCGTTACGTTACATGGGTACCAGCAGTGGAACCATACTCTTCCTCCTACAAAATGGAACGTACCGTGTAACGCAAATTGGGTACGTTACGACTCCCTGGTTAAAGGTCAATCACGTGATATTCACTTAGAGTTTTCTGTTAGGGGGAGAGGAAGTTAAAAGTTTTGTCGCTTTCAGAAAGAGAAACCTTTAATAATAAAAGGGAACGTGAAAGTTAAAACAGCCCAGTGAAAATGTTCGCTTTATGAACTCCTTGTTTATGAATGGAATATTTGATCTTCAGACGACACCCACAGGAGGGACTTGTAATACCAGGCCTTGGATAAGTAAAACTTGCACGCTATTTATGAATATTTTAGTGGAATAGAGGCAATTAGATAATACACGTGAAGTTAATAAATTAATTTCCTGCTCAACTTGTAGTGAGGGACCTTGGGAGACCGCAAGGATTTTTTTCCCAAAGGGGAAGTCAAAGTAAGAAAATATAAGAGCATTGAAGATATTAGGGGCGAACTCGACAAAGGTCGATTTCTCTTTTATTGTTGTATCATATACATTGAAGATTGTAGGAACTCATGCAACGTCTGACAGGATTTTGAGTTTTATTTTATTTCGCTTTTTGTGCCACTTTTGGCCAATTTGTGAAGATGGAAATGAGTGATGACATGATGAAATTGATGAATGGCAATTCGAACCCGAGACGCCTAGCGTCGTCGCGCGATGTTCTAACCACTCCGCCACGGGGGCCGGTACGTCTGACAGGAGTCTATCTCGCCTATAATCCTCTGAAATACTATAGAATAGGACAGACGTTTGGAAAACAAAACTGCTGATTCCTGCATTAATATCCCCAACGCTTCATATATATTCTGAAGCGAAATATATTGAAAATCATATGATATCATGTTTACTTGTCATTGAAAATAAAATTCTTTAAAGGAGATAAATAAATAAAAGAACTATAAGGAGAGGAAAGGAGAGAAAAAGAATGAGAGAAAGAAACAAAATAAAAGCGGCCGAGAGAGAGAGAAAAGAGAATTTTGAAGAGAGAAAAATAAAATAACTAAAAGATAGAGAGCTGGAAGAAACTTAAAGCGAGAAAATTAAATATTTTTGATTGATTCATTTTGTTTAGTTTACTTCACTTTTCTGTCACTTTTATTTAATCGCGAAGATGATATGATGCATATTGATGAAGGGACACTCACGAAGAACACAATTGCCCAAAGCGGAATTGGAACACGGGACCCCTGGCGTCGTAGCGCACTGTGCTAACCACTCCGATATCAATAAGGGAACTGAAAGATGGAGACAGGACGGGAAGAGAGAGAGAGAGAGAGAGAGAAGAAGAAGAAGAAGAAGAAGAAGAAGCTTGATGGGAGAGAAATAAATGAATTGAAATAGATCAAAGTTAGAGACAGAGAGAGGTGGATGAAGCTAGAAGAAAAGAAAATATATGAAATAATTGTAAGATACACACACACACTCAGTCCTGCAACTAAATCTTCAGTCCCCATAGCAGAGGAAGACCACGGTACATTTATATTACAACGATATCGGAAATTTGATATTGCGATATATCGTCAAGAAAATATCGTCGCAGACGATACCATAAAATATTTTTTCCGTATCGTGATATTGGCGATATATCGTTTCCACGATATATATGGCCAAAATATCGTGACGATATATCTCCGACACGATATATATCGCCAAAATATATTAACGATATATCACAGACATGATATATATATATCGGCAAAATATCGTCAAGATATACCGTGTAGTTGATAACGTCTGGAAGATACTTTTTTGTATATCGCGATATATCGTCTTGGCGATAAATCGCTCAACACCAAAAATTACAAAACACCTGGCATTCATATATAAGATAACAAAGATGCCAGTGCATTGAAGCATACCAAGAAGGCACGGTGTAAAATCGTCGCTTTATAATGATGTCCGAGGTTCAATACTCGATGGAGGCACATTGCAGTGTTTCGGACCCCCACTTAAACTGTAGGTCCAGTGACGATTAGCCTATCTGTGCATAAAGTTGACTTTGCAACAAAAACTCAAACTTACAAACCATCCATAGAGGGAACGGAGAAAGGAGCCGACAGAATTCGGCCACTTGTGAAGATGACGTGATCAGTACCACGATTACGGCTGTGTGAACCTCAGAGCCCCTTTTATGTAGGGACCTTGTCGGAATGTTGAATCTCTCAATCTCTCTTTTTCACTCTCACACAAACACTCAGATACATATTTCGATAAATATCAAGTCAGAAGGGGGTCTGCGATTTTGTTAACACCGGGCCTCCAAAATTACAAATACAAATTCACACATCTTTAAGGTCGAAAACTAGAACACCAGATGGCAGAAGTTTTGACACTTTAAATCTACAGATTTATTCTAAACTGTTTCTCAAAAATATGTGTTACTTATGAACCTGTAAATTACATTATTATTTTCGTCTTGAATTTCCTGACGTTTCTATCTAGTCGTAGCATAGCAAAATTAATTATAGCCTATATAAATAACTCAATAGAGTAGATTTCATCAAAATTATTTTCTTGAATCATCTTATTTTATTATACGGCATAGGTGTAGGTTACACAAGTACTAAAATACAAAAATAATATCATGTTAAGGTTTGGAAAAGGGTGAACCTAGATATTATTATTATTATTTATTATTTATTAATATTTTATTGTTTTTATTATTAAAGTAGGGTTATACTTGGAATATACAACCAGTCTTAATTTTATTAATTGATTTGATATATTTTACTTCACCTTTCTACCACTTTTGTCTATTCGCGACGATGAGATTGAGTGTTGATGAAGCGAGGGACACTCACAAAGGACATGTATGCCCATTAGACCCCTGGCGTCGCAGCGTGGTGTGCTAGGTCTGTCTAATTTCGAAGATACAGAGTAGATAATAATCGGAACTGGCGAAATGGATATTTCGAACAACTTTTGACAAAGTGTTCGATGTGCTCAATGTTCAAAGTTGAATTGTAACAAACATGCTCCTATCGATTTTGTTCATTTTCGGATATTTGGATCTCCCCTATGCTTCCTGGAACCCTGTTGAAAGTTTGGTGATGGTATTTTTTCCACAGAAGTAAGAAACTGTATTCTGAAATTCTCATGCAGTGAGTTCCACGATTTGCAATTATAAGTAGACTTGACTGTACGTGTTAAATGCAGCTATTCATTCTGAAATACGATTTTGGGTTGGATAACAAGTGTGCGAATTAACGGGTGGATCCCCTCCAAACATAAATGTTTATTCCCGGCAGAAGAAAAAAAAATCATCCGCGCCAGGGTTGTTTTTATCCCCTCCAATGATATGGAACTGAAAGCATATAGTATACCATTTCTTAACTATGGAAGAAACACCACTGAAAAATCATTCGCGAAAACAGTTAATTAACCTTTAAAACAATTGTATCCTGCTTCGCGTCTTCTGAAGTTTTCTGTCCATTGCCAAATAAAGTACAAAAGCCAGAGCTGATTTCGTCAGCCCTATTCGTTGGAGGTACGTAGATCACATTTCTCGCCGCACGTGTCATTGAGTTGAACGCGCAATAGATATTTGGTCACGTTTTCTCGATGTTACTAGTTTCATAGCTCTTTTGTGTATGGGTTTGGCTTTTCTTAGAATGTGAAAATACTCAGGGTTTAGAAATTACGTGTTAATGATATCATAAGATTAGATGTCCTTGGAACTTAAAACTGGTAGGCGATAGTAAAGCTTACTAACTGTTAACATATAAATTTGCATACCCAAAAAATACCTACTCCCTCGGAAAGGGAATTAAAAGATACGACACTGATTGAGGGCACCTCCCAAAGCAAAAAGTTTATTTCGCACATTGGATAACAATTTGCACATAACTTCCGAGTGAAAACATCACCACCTCACGCCATGTTCTATAATGTCTTGCAAGTGAACATCGAGGAACATGCAATTACATTTACGTGCAATTTCCACTGTGTAAATGTAAAACAATATTAATCAGTGATGTACCACTTCCTCCAAACATCCTCGAAATGGTATTAACCTCCTCGGTGAGTTGTGCACAAACGCCCTAACCACCCATAAGGTTTTAGACACCCCGTTAGTTTTTTCCAATAGGACTAATTACTCATTTTCATTTCACACCGGCCTCCCCGATGGCGCAGTGGTAGCGTCGTCGTCTTGGGTCAAGGGGTCCCGGGTTCGATACCCGGTGGAGGTACAAGTGGTTCGGATCCCACTTTAAACTGTAGGTCCAGTCCCGATTAGCCTTACTGTGCATAAAGTGGACTTAAAACACCAAATCAATCCAATCAATCATTTCAAATCAATTTTTGCCTTTCTAACAACATTATCACAATCCTATAATGAAAATTCTGAACAGATTTAGGTCAAATCCTTGGATAACAGTTGGAAATTTATGCATACCATGGGTAGGAAGTAGTTTGTGTATATTTAGAATTAAAACTTGTCGATTCTGCCACAAGTTACGCCGATGAAAACACACACATACACACAAAACCAGATAAGCAAGGGTGTGCCTTCCCTCAGAAAAATTCAGATCCACGTATGGTCACGCCTATATCTTTATATATTTATCAACAATCATTTTACGAACAGTGTTGTGATTAATTTTTACAGTACTGAGCATTGTTGCTAAAATTCCATGGTTTCAGGACTTATTATATTTTAATTTGTACCCACACTATTCTCGCCCGGAAATATTCCAAAAGACGTAAGTAAACTATATTTACCTAATCCTAGAAAATAATAGTAGGCCTACATTAACATGAACAAGCTTAAACATAACAATTCGGTTGGAATTATATCTAAGACATCAGATTACTAATCAACCACGCTTTTTTAGGGAACGAAAATAAATTTCAAGCTTCACGCTGTCAGAGCGGGATTTCTTTAATTTCCTGGAGAATTTCGTGTAATTAATTTTTCTAACTTCTACAATTTGATGCGGATGAATACAGAGGAAAATGAACATAACATTCGAAGTTTTTAGTGTATTAAAGGTTTGATATAAAAATTTAAGGAGTCAAGTTAACTAACTTACGTGTTTACAACTATAATTTACAAGAGTAAGATTAGTAATTATATTTGGATTTATCTTATTTCACGTTGCGTTTTGCAATTATTGTATCATGGTAACAATGATAATGAATAACGAAAGATGAAATTTACGAAGAGACGCTCACAAATAAACTAATGGTCAGGTTAGACTCAACCCGAAATCTTCGGTGGATAGAACGTGAAAGTGCCACTGAACGTGCTCAAAAGGGAAGAAATCATTCTCGAATTATTAGTCCAAAAACAAAATGTTAAAAAACAAATCTCTTTAAAACTTTGAGGAAACATGTCGGTGTACGAAATTCTACCCTCTGTAAGGATTAATTCTTTCTAAAGTAGGTGGCAATCCAGCTTTGAAAATTTTACAAGGCAATTTTAACATATTTGATGAGATAACGAATATTAATGCCTATTCTCCCCTAGTATTAGATATTTGTATGGAAATTTCCAGATGAATCATAGAGCTGAAGACTGTACTTACTCTTCTTAATTCAGTTTCAAAATGTCCATAAAGAAGCAGAAAATCAACGTAAAATCATAATACAATAATAATAATCTTCCAGCAGCAAGCTGGATTTCCGTCTTACCGCCTAACCTCGTCTAGCTTTACCTCATATAAGTTTATGGTTTCAAGAATCATTACGCAGTTTCTATAAAAATTATTTTCTATTTTACAGGATGTGATTTAAAGTTTTCAGGCTAATTTCGTGAGGAAACCGCTTTTCGTCACACACGTCATTCGAACGAATTTTCTAATTTTTTACCTTCATAAGAACGAGTGAATTTTATGTAAATAATTTTTTAAACAAAACAAACTAAAAAAAGAGGAGTTGTCTTAAAGCAGTTGAATGATTTATAACTTTCACACTGAATGTAATTTCTTGTTGTGATTTTTTTATGAGAGTTACACAACCTAAGAAAATCTCAATCACATTGTGTTAAGTTGAATCGAATATGAATATACAACAAAGCTCTATCAATTTAACCATAACAAGACATAAGAGAAGCTTCTTACCAAACCTAGCATCCACTTGCTTTACAGATAAAAATAAATGACGATATTGCAAACGGAGAAGAATCACTTGACAATAACTTTTAAAGAAATCAATAAACAGCTGAAGCTGATGATGAGCTTCCGATTTAATTTATCCATATTCAATGTGCTTACTTAAAACTATAAATATAATAATACGCGTCATTTTTAACGTCTATTTGTACAGATATTACTGAGTTCAATAAAATCTATGATATAAAATTGTTTCTTCTAATGTAATTTTAAAAAAGAACACTTCTTTTAATCAACTAAATACAAACTTAATTATAGAGTTTTACATGATACAGAAAAAGTAAAAATTACTAAGGACGTAAAACAAATGACTAAATGGCATATCGGATTTGAATTATGTTCCAAAATGTCAAGAGAAAATTTGTATTCTATAAGTGATAGACAGTTCCATTTGACAGATACCAATTTGCATTTGGAAATTTCATTTAATAGAGGTATCCTGAATATATCAAGGAAGTGACACAATTATCACGAGCATAGCGGGGAATTCATTTCAAAGTGTCAACCAGTTATATTAAATCTTTCCAATTTCCGAAACAACTAATTGCGAAAACTCAGGCCGACTATGAGGAGCGATAGACGACACCTTACTTAAGTTCTTATAGTCTAATATGAAATATGGCGCGCGCGTGGCTTATTTGAAATATTCAGGATCCTATAATTTCAGTTTCATTATTATCCGTTAATGCAGGATAGCGAGGTTTTTATTTTGAGCCATTTTTTCATTTTGGAACATCCATAATAACATTTTTTTCTTCTATTGCTTGACTATAGGTAGAATTAATTGTGTTGAATCAATAATTGTTAATAATGACTTTGGATTTAGCACTCTCCACTAGGAAAGTTACATTTATTCCCTCAAGCACATATTGTTATTACATACTTTTTAAAAAATCTAAAAATTATTATATTATATAATAATCTAACATTTAGTGTATTGTATTACAATTAATAACAAACTAATTAAACATTTTCAAGTTTTAATGTCTTCATTTCAAACACCTTAACAGTTACAACATCCACAAATTTACAATATAGTTGATTTTGTAAACAAGTCCTAGAATGCGATAAATTCTAATAATAATAATATGTTTTCATTATTTTTCACATTAAAATGAATGAATATTATCAATTCTGAACAAGAAAAAACATATATCCACTATTAAATACTTTACTAAACTATTTTTCAATATATGCTCAAATAATATTGACTTGTTTGGATATAATGTGTGGTGTATAAGTGTAATTTATTTCATTCAAATCTTATCACAAAGAATAGATTCTGTAATAATAACTGTTGTGACGACAATAATAACACATATTATTTTCTACTTTTAAAAGTCTCTCTCTGATGACAGTAATAATTTTTTCCTCTGCACACCAATAATGTTCCAAAATGAAATATATTTTTTCTTCTTCTGTGGGAAAAGTCAGTTTGACAAAAATATTTTCTAATATCAAATTATAATTTGAAGAAGTTTCCTCAATATATCAAGATAGGATGCATATAAGCAGTGACCAATGGGAAATGTATTTTCAGTGTCAACCAGTTATATTAAATATTTCCAATTTCCAACAAACTTTCCGTATCAGAAAAGCGAATTCCGAGAACTCAGACTATGAGGAGCGATAGACGACACGGTTCATTTAGTCAAAATATAAAATATAGCGCGCGCATAGCTTATTTGAAATATTCAGAATACTGAATTGTGTGTGATTATTTATTTATGCATAACAATGAAGATTTTAATTTCATACACTATTTTGAAATTTGGAACATACATTGGCCCGTGCAATGTTTGGAATTTGCTTTACAATTTATTGTGTTTTACACTTATTAACGACCTTTCAGCTTATTGATCGCAAACGTATCTTTGGAATAAACAATAGGAATAGATTATTCTCCTCAGGATGTATTGTAACATACGATTCATACTTCCACTAAGAAAATATTGCACTAAATAACAAAATATACTAATTCGTAATTTAATTATCAGCCTCACTCAAAAGAATTAAAGAATCAAGAAATGTTATTAAATATATTTGATCCCTCAAAAAGAAATTTGAAATTCAAATTAATATAAATTATCATATCTCCTGCATTCGTTGTATGAATATTACATATATGAAATGAAATGTAAGCTAATAACTTTATTTGAAGATATTTGTAGAGAATTGAATACTTTGTTATCATTTCTAAAGGGAAATAAGTAAAGCATGTTTCATTGTGAATAGAGTATGTTTTTTACAGGTTTTTTCTTCCTATAATTTTTTAAATTAATCTCAGTACATTAGATTCATTTTAGTTATTAAAGACGGTGTTTTCTCCATACAAACATTCAAGTTATAGGTACATTTTGATTCATCAATTGAGCTTTTTTTCTGGATTTGGTAAAGCTTGTTACCTTCTTATGTGATAAATAAATCAATGTAGTCTCGCACATTATACATACGGTACATTTGTGTAATTTTTTTCCAACTATTTTCTCGATTTTTAATTTTGATTTTGTGCTGTATTTTTTATGGCAGCAAATCATAATTTTTAACCACACCAGATCAAAACTGCAGTTGATATCAAAAAAGTATTTGCGGCAAAGCGTCTTATTGAAGAGAATTGTGTAAAAGCTGTACAAATTATGTTGATCTCATTTGAACTATTTTGAAAACATTGCTACAAAAATTCTGGGCTCACGTGTACCAATGACTAGCTCTTTTGTTTTAAGTGCAAGCGGTCCTGACTTCGACTCTTATAAAACATTTCTGTATTTGGACAGCATTCTATGATAAATTGGAACTGCTTCAAAACAAGAAATGGATTCGGGTACGATGACCACGGGTCACCCAACGGAATGCGCTTGCTTGCTTGCTTGATTGATTTGCATTATTTTACTCCGTGTTTTGTGCCACGTTTGGCTAATTTGCGAAGATGACATGATGAGATTTATGAATGGACACTCACAAACATCCATGCCCAGGCCGGGATTCGAACCCGAATAGAGCGATGTAATAACCACTCCGCCACGGGGGAGGAAAGCCGCTTCCGTAGCAACCTTTGGTCCTCATTGACTTGTGCCACGGAGTAGAGTTTCATAGCAATTCTAAGCAATACCGAAAAATACAATTCCAACTGTTAGTCGTGAGAACTTCCACAACTATATTGTTGCAAATACCAGATCCTGATTTGCCGAATGTTTATGGCTCTCGACTTTGGGTGCCAACGGTTCTGGGATCGATTCGCGTTGGGAGTTGCAAAGTATCCATATTGCTTGGCACATCCTGGAGTTTAGTTCTAATGACTCTTAGGTTTTGAAATGTCACATCGAGCATTAAACTCTCGAGTAACAAGCAACATCCGCAAAAGCTTTCAATTTTTTTTTTTTTTAAATCTATTCAATAAGACGCTCACGCACTGTAAAAAATATAATCTTTGCAGTTTGATCTGACAGTCCTAAGTCTGTATAAAGTGGGAAGGGAGATTATGATTTATGTCGAAATAGCTTCTTTCATAACAATTTGAATGTTTTTAGTTTGAAAAGTAAGTAATGGTCTCTTAAACCACAAAATAGTAAAATAACAACTAATGAATTCAAAACATTTTTAGGAATAATTAGTCATCAAGGGAGAACCCTAATCTTTATTAGTATATTTTCAATAATTCTATTTAATAATTCAATAGGGCAAAAGAGCAAAAGAAATTAACAATAGTTTATTTTTTTTTATTTTTTGAGAGAATAATAGTTTTGGTAGTATGTATGTCAAATGGAATATCATCCGTTACATCAGGTTACAGTGTAAAACGTTCTTCCTGGTAAATGTTCAGCAAGAAGAAAAGTAAAACGTGCCCTCCCAATAAAATACAGTAGATTAAGATTAGTTCATTCTCAACTATCCGCCTTCATGGTAGATGAAATGAAATGAAGGGGAACCCCCGGAAGATGCCCGGCTTCACCATCATATATATGAGAGTGTATGCGCTTATGTTCTGGCACTTAAAAAACCTTGACTTCTTTTTCACGGAATATTAGTTCCCTCCTTTTTCATTTCCTCGTGACTTTATTTGGTTCAGAGAATACATATAGATACATTCCTGCAAATTACAATGTATTCCGCAGGATTCGGTACCGGTGTTCTTTGGTAATCTAAAACAACCCCGGTTTACAAAGTTTGTTAATTTGATACTTATTTTGTGGTCGTTTTCTTAAGTAGCTATGGAAATTCATGCTAGAATTTCCCCTCAGAGAACAAAAGGACAAAACAAAATGGACTTTCAACAACATACATTCTACTATAGATGACCTATGGTATTTCTCGCCTCCTTCAAATTTTTAGATTGGCCGTTTCTATAACCAGAGGGACGTTTTACATCAGTTGACTTTGCCCCCGGTAGCGAGAGCGCGTCTGCCGGCATACTGGATGCAACCTCCGCGTAAATGGAACCGATAGCTATGTAATGAAATAAGCTCGTACAATTACAAGAACAGTTAAAATTAAAATGAGCGCATACCTTGTTTCAAGACGTGTTGGAAATTATGTCCTGCATCCACACATTTACGGCATTTCTTAAGGAAATTTTGACTAACATGTATCCGAGAATGGGTTACGCTACTCACTCGTAGCTGCGCAGTTTCCTCAAGATGGTGGGTTGCCACCGGTCCTATACACAGGCCGAGAACCCAGAGACTGAACAAGCTACATGTGTCTCATGTCGCTCGGACTGTACAGTTTTCTTAATACCGTACATCGTCCGCCTCAGTTTGTTGTTCGCGCAAGAGCAGTGAATGCGTCACCCCAATGAGCTATTTTCAGACTGCCCAACCGAAGGCAACATGTTTGAAGTTCTAATTTGTTGATATAATAAAGTATCGATATGTACAATGTTTTAAGATTTAAATACGTTTTTTTTCCTCTTTATCAAGTTATTTGATGAAGTTATCGGCTTTTAATTAAAACTTTTGATTACCACGTATCTATAAATAGATACGTTCAGTAAAGCCCAGGTTAATAGTTAATAATTTATATGCCAATCCCCCCAAAAAACAATAATATGTACACTTCGCAACATCTTATTTGACCGCCCCGAAAGAATTCTAAGTCCCGAAATCGTAAACTTAGCAACATCGCACTTCAGCTCCAGGTGAGAGTAGCCAACTTTCAGTAGGTCCTTCCACTAGACGAAAAACGCTGCGGTGATAGGTTTTCGATTTAACACTTTCCATGAACTTAGAAACTATAAACCGCTATTAAAATACACAATCAAACAGAAATAATAAATTGGAAAAAGAACCTTGAAGGATATTTACGATTCTGCTTGCTCGACTTGAAATTTGAGGGGTTTGAAACACTGAATAGAGTTTTTCTCCACCTGGAGGAAATTGCCATGAAGTTTGTGCAGAAAGAAGCAAATTTGTGAGGAGTTTATGCGACATTTTATTTACAATACCTTGCATAATATCGAACAGTTCTCAAAAACATATATTTTACACGACTTGTCGAGAAAATGTGCTTGAAACACAGGAAGGTGGGAGTCTTCATAAACGTCAACATGTTTTTAAGGGTATTACGTCATTAGTTAACGTAGAGCAGTTGGTTAGGTGCTATTATCCTTATTTTTCGTCAAGCGTGAAAGGTCGCCGGTTCAAATCCCACCCTCTCCTCTTCCTTTTTTTAATTTTTTTTTGTTTGCTGAACAGATACCGTTGATATTAGAATATTTAAAAAATGAATCCGATGCACACTTGAGGGACGTCCCTTCTGCGCATATTTCCCCTTAGAAGTTGGAGATTTCCAGGATTTAAAGTTAAAACTTTT
The DNA here is from genome assembly GCF_977018435.1 of Lepisma saccharinum. Classification (NCBI taxonomy): domain Eukaryota; kingdom Metazoa; phylum Arthropoda; class Insecta; order Zygentoma; family Lepismatidae; genus Lepisma; species Lepisma saccharinum. The sequence continues at coordinate 53,800,241 of NC_139246.1, forward strand.
CTTTTTAGTTATTTTTCATATGTTGTGTTAACACACACATCATGATTAATTCACAAATCACATATATGTATTCAGGATGCAAAATGTAATGTTATTTAAGATATGTATTGTTTGTTCTTCACTGACACCTAAAATATTGATTATTTAATTTTGATATACTAAAAAAAGATATACAGTTATGTTAAGTAGTGATGTAGTGCAATACTGTAACGAAGGAGAGCGTTTAATGAGTTCAAATTCCTAACATTGGTAATTTTATGTCCGTTCCTTCGTAATGACTGTTATCAATCCCCTCACCACCATCTTACCATGCGTCTTAAACTAATAGTAAATCGCTAATTAATATAAATAAATTGTTATTGCGACGAAGGCCGATACGATAAGAAACTACTAATAAGTATTTATATAGTGAGTGACAAACAAAAAATTCAAAACCTCATAATGATCGTTAATTCCTCACTGCTTTGTATCTAAAATGTTTGTCTTCTTTGAACAGAAAGTTCGAGTATCAGATATAACAAACTTTCCGCACTAACTTTGCAATATTCGAAACCACCATTACAGACTTAGCTCAATGTAACTTGATTTTGCGCATTCCACGTGGCATGTGACTTCCTCCAATCATCGAAATAACTTTCTCTTACTATTTTCTTTCCTCTCGTGAAATACAGAGACCAATGTTAACTTCTTAGCACGGTGGATAAACTTTACACCTAACGATATACTCCTGAAAAAAAATCCTGCCTAGGTGGAGAATCGAACCTACGACCTCCCTCGTAAGAATCAAGCACGCTATCTTTTCTCCAGGTGGCTCATGTTAAAATTTTCTACCAGTTTGAAGAAACCAATTCACACATAATGTCATAGCTATCTATAATTTCCTCATGGCAATTTTCATGACGAAACGAATTCAGATAAAATCGAGAAACGCTGAAAGGGAAAAATGATGAACATGTCTATTGGCGTTTTATCATATTTTGTAAATTGTGTAAAAATTCCGTGTTTTGAACAAGCAATCGTTTAGTTACGAAGTATTTTGTTGTTTGCTTAAAGTAGGAACAGGAGAGCGAAAAGGAGTCATTTGAACCAGACCCCGTTTGACAAGAAACTTCAGCTTTTTTCCAAAGACTGTATGAAAAGAGAGAGGAACGTATGAAATATAAAATATGTGTGAAATTAAAACAATGGAAACCTTGAAAGATAATACTAACGAACTTCAAACTATGAAAAACTCCAAGTCATTTTCGAAATATGAACTTGATGATTTTCTTTATTATGAAGTGGAGATATGGGACGATACGATCCCTCAGCAGGAACATTTTAAGTAAGCTACCTCCAACTTTTTCAATGGTCATAATTACTAATTAGGGTCCGGAAGTTAATGAAAAATCAACTTCTTTTTTTCTGACCCTTAAAAACAAAGCTAAACCTGATATCATGTCAGTTTCCCTTCAGTTAGAGCCGGAAAACACTTTCTATTTTACATTTTTTTTTGCATTTTTCGGCCTTTTTTGGCTTTTAGTTTATTTGTCAGTATTTTTAACAGTTTTTGTTGCATTTTTACTTATTTTTGAGGTTTATTTTTCTCCTCCTATGTTGTTTCGTGCATTTTAAATGCATTTACTAGTAAAACTTACATATTTAGATTTTTTGACATGGTTCTTTTAGCAAATTCACCATGAATCGAAAATACGGTAAATGGAAAAGCATAATATTATTCTTAACTGAAATGTTTGGCAATGGATTAAAATACTTTGTTTGAGATCTACTTTGAGGTTCTTTTTCTGGACACAAAATTAGTCACAATATTAAATGCAATTACACTCTGGTATACGCGAAGCAGAACTGTATTTTCGGATGCTGGCCTACTACAGTATCATAGAAGGCCCACTCTGAAAGAAGATGAATTGGTTGATTTGGTGTTTTAAGTCAACTTTATGCATAGTAAGGCTAATCGGGACTGGGCCTACAGTTTAAAGTGGGATCCGAACCGAGTGCATAAAATAACGTGGATGGTGTGGTGTAGGGGTATTGTTTGCTTATGGAATGGAAGGTCATGGGTGCAAACCAACTTCTTTGCAAAATCTTTTTCGGGAAGTAAACGGCTTTGGACGAGAATGCTTATCTACGTTTCTTGGATATTTCCGTTGATATTTCTGCCATTTATGTCCAGCATTTCCGGATGCAGAAAGTTGACATGTAAGTTCTTAATGTGTGTTAACTTATAACAGCAGAATGAAAGGAAAAGTATTTCCTTAAATCCTGCCAATCACTGAAAGATTAAAAACATTAGTAGAAGCATTACTTGAGGCATGCACAGTGGCGATGATTATGGAGTGTGGAGGGGCAGATGACCCAGCACTATGCTAAACATTATCTACCAAAGAAAAGAAACTCTCCTTGCCCTCCCCCTCCCCCCACTTTGTCCCATCAGTTTTGAAACCCAATCGCCGCCACCGAGCATGCATCGCATAAATATTTGCAGTAATATCATATAATATTATATTATGTTATTAGAACACTTCGTACTCGGTAAATAAAAAGGAAAAAATAATAAGGAAAGGGTCGGATTTGAACCTACGATGTTTCGATCTTGACGAAAACAGAAAAAAAAAGAAAGTGCTGTCATCTAACCAACTACTCCAGGAGAATGCTAACAAAAATCTCAGTAAAACACGTTACTCAGTTGAAGCAACATTGTGCTGGAGTTTCGAACCATTTTTCGCCAAGAACCAAGGAAAAGACACACTTTGCAGAATCGTTTGGTGTTGTGCAAGGTATCTTTACTAAACATTTCGCATAACATCATCATAAATTTGCCTTCTTGCATTCAAATGTGACCGCAATTCTTTCCAGGTGGATGAGAACCTGTTCAGTGTTTCACAATGCACATACATTTTCCTATTTTCAAATTCAGAACGAAGAATCTTGAAATATTTTCAACATTCGTATTTCTACTGAACAATTCTTTGTCTACTCATATATTTTGTTACTGATTTACTTTATGGAATGTGAAAGAATGAAAAAAAATCACGAGCGTTTTCATTCAGGAAGATGAAATGTTGCAAAGTTGGCTACTCTTAGTTGGCTCTGAAGCGCTATGCTGCCAAATTTACGAATTCCGGACTTTGAAATTTTTCAGGGCGGTCAAATAAGATGTTGCGAAGTGTACACACTTAAATTTTATTGAAAGTAGTACTTGTTCATTCCATTTGATAAGTTGGTTGATTTGGTGCTTTAAATCCACTTTATGCACAGTAAGACTAATCGGGACTGGTCCTACAGTTTAAAGTAGGATCCGAACCACTATGTGCTTCCACCGGGTATCGATCGGGCATTTATTACAAGGCGACGACGCTACCACTGTGCAATCGGGGAGGCCCCCATTTGGAATATATATTTAAAAGCACTAGCATTATGAAATTACTTTTTCTTGCAGTTTAATAAACTACCTAAGTATATTTTTATTTCCGATAAGAATGGATTAATTGCAACATCTCTCATGATAAACGTTCTAGAACATCTACTACCTTCAAAGTGTTATTACTGTCCGTTATATTTATTTCTACGGAGCAGTAACATCAGAAAATATCCTGTGTGTTGTGCATACTCCAGATCCACTTGCTGTGGCTACATGGTAAATTGCTGAACGTCGCAATATAAAATAGGTAACTTTACTTTTTGACCGCCCCTCGCACATCAATTTAAAGTAATATCATTTCAAAAACTGTAAATCGTTACGAATGAAATATGTATTCAAATGTACATGAGGTTATATGTCTTCTTCGTTATATCTTGGTAAACTAAACTGAAGAGTTTGAAATCTGCGTCATAATGCAACGCCGACAAATATATTTTGATTCATAACTTCGGAACTAAGAAAGATATCGGCCTCAAAAAACTTGCAACATAATCATGAGAAACTGTGCTTTACTTTTTATCATAACCAAATTTTCGATGTGATTGATATTTACCATGTTATGAAACAAAATACAATTTCGAGAGCAAGAAAAATATTTATCTCTGGAAGTTTTTTGTTTCTATATTTAACGGGTAACAATGAAACTTAATATTAATGATAATTTTGTACTTCTTTAGAGTTTTATCTTTCAAATGACACCAGTTTTGGAAGTCTGTGTAGCATAGTAACTTTTCTATCATGAGAAACAGCAAGCTAAGTGTATTTGACCTGCCGACATTTTCAATCCAATATGGTTCCCAGGTTGCGAAGTTAGCAACATAATGACCTCTTTCAGAAAAATAGTGTTGCCGCTTGTGGCGGTGACGTTCCTACGAAGTGACAAGTTTTGGCTAGTTTGTCGCCCTACTATCACTAGTAGCTCCTCAATTCCTCACGATGGTGGGTTGTCACCGGTCCTATACACAGGCAGAGAACCCAGAGACTGAACCCAGGCGGACTCGAACCCATTCCGTCCAGCAGTGGGAATCCAATTCTCAGCGTCTTAAACTGCACGACCACGGAGGAGTACTACATATAAATCCGTTACCTGATTATTATATTCGTAGAGCGAACTTCACACAGTTTGTGAATCGTTCAGCTAATAATATAAGTCAAGTTACTACAATTATGGTTGCAGTAAAAACAAAACAAAACGAGAAAAAAATTACATAAAGGCAAGTTACTGGACATGGACATTGTTCACTGAAGTGTGTCTTTCAAGCATTTTATCTTTCAAAGTCAACAAGCGGAAAACAACAAAATACATTGTAACGAGTACATATTTACGCCACAATTCATAGAAACATTTTAATTAACAATCAAAGCAACAGGAACCTTTATCAGGCACCAATAATTTACTTCCAATGAGACAAGAGATGGTACAAGCCATGTGATTACATCGAGGGATTATTGGCCGAATCCCAGTGGTGCCAGGTACGTTACCATAAAATGGTCCGTGCTCGTAGACAAAGGAGGGAAAAGAACACAGAAGAAGAAAACGTCTGATGATTTAATCGATTACCAGATATTCACGGGCCGTTTGTTGTAGTATCGCCAAGGGAAAGTGTCCGAACGTGATATGCTTCCTATATGGTAATACCCACATGCTAGCTTTTGTTCTTTCTGCGTGTTCCTGAAACTAGTTGATACCGAAAGTATAATGATTCTTTTTGGATGAGTGGATTGTAAGTATAAAAGGGCTGGACCTGTTCAACTGGCATTGTAGTTTCAGCAACAGCACCAAGATGAACACTGCATTTGCCCCGGTAAGTTGTGCAGCATGTGTGTGCGTGTTCAAACGTGTGTTCTTGTCAAATTTATCACTTAAATTACTTTTAGTAATAGATATAATGTAAATTTCTGGTGTATTCGTTTCTCTGATGTTATTACTACAACAACTGAACGTTATATAATATTATAACAAAGAAGTTAGCTTCGAACAATTCTGGTAATGTTTTGTAATTGTGTGTTTGACTTGAAATTCTCTAAATCCTAACACTTTTTTGATGAGTTGGAACTATTCGACATTGGTTTCACACGTAATGCTGACACAACAGTAATATATTTGTAATTGTGAGAGATTAATTAAAGGTATTTGAAGTGAACCAAAATATTAATGCCCTACTTAAACGTGACTTGAAATTCTAGAGATATTTGTAAACAAACAATAGGTTGAATTCCACAAAAATTCAATTCCAATATTTTTACAGTTTGCACAAACTTATGGTATGACTTAGCACACATGATCATTACTTCATTGAATTGCATTTGAGTAACATTCCTCAATACGTCATTTATTACAACTACACTATTTCAATCACTATAACAGTTACCAAATTATGTAAAGCAACGAATATCTCAACGTTCTACAAAGTTCGTTTTGAAGTTCACATAATTCATGCTTGTTAGATTATTACTCTAAGCCTACTTTATGGAGATAAGCTAATCGTGAGTGGACCTACAATGTAAAGTGGGATCGTAACCACAGTGCAAATACTGTGCCTTTTCCTCGTATTGAACACGGGACCCTTTGATTGCGTTACCACAACGCCATCAGGGAGGGTTACATTATTCATGGAAGCTAATAAGGACCTGTACGTACAAGATATATAAATGTATCAGAACATTGAACATTGCGCCTATCGAGAATATAACCCGTGAACTATTGGTTTCAAGAGAGCCTTATTAACATGCTATTGGTGAAGCTTCGAATTCCATTCCAACAATTCTACACATTAACGGGGTTTCATATTGTGTGTTCGAGCCCTCGTTATCATTTAATTGAGTTGTTTGTTGGAAAGTGCAAACAAAGTATTTAGATACACATACGGCTGGATAACGATGCTGTTCCTTCTGCATTTTCATTATTGGTAATTTTGGATCCCGGAAGTTGTGTTTTCTTCCCTGATGAACACATTACTACTTGTAAAATGAATGTTACTTTACTTTCCAAAACTCAGTAGCCAAGTGCGTGTTTGAGTTGTGGTTTGGGCATGACTGTCCTTTGTAAGTGTTGGTTCATTCATTTCATGTAATCATCATTCATTTCTATCGTCACAAATAGTCAAAAGCAACAGAAAAGTGACAAATTATTTATTTCCATAATGTACGCCTAAGCTAATATTTCCATAACGTGATAGCTTTTAATATACCGTATACAAGATATTTCTGTGCTATTATTGATATTTCCATCGTGTTCAATTAATTCGTAACCCACTAACCTAACTTATGAAAATAATATAGTCAAGGAAAAGATTCCTCTTACACATGATACAATGTTTGTTTACAAAAGTCGTGCATAACTTTTACACTATAACTGAAACAAACCCATTTATGGCGAGGAGGAAGGTTTGTTTGCTTGATTCTGTTTTTAAGTCCACTTTATGCACAGGACGGCCAATCGGGACCGGACCTACAGATTAAAATAGAATCGGGTCTCAGGTTCCATACCCGGTGGAGGCACATTGCAATTCGGATATCACTTTAAACTGTAGGTCCATTCCAGATTAGCCTAACTGTGCATTGGACTTAAAATACCAAATCAATAAAGTTGGATCGGACCCACTATGTGCTTAAATGGGTACTGAACTCAAAACCCCTTGCTTACAAGGAGACGACTTTATCATTACGTCATCAGAGAGACTTGGGAAGAGGAACGGAACTTACGATACATTATTATTTTGTTATTTGAAGTGAAAGAGGAAAACAAAATCTCTGTAAATGAAATAAGGTTAATATGTAATGTTACTTGCCTTGAATGCAAAAACCTTACAAGATAACAAATTCTTACTACAACTACAAGAATGATTCAGAAGAGAACTTTACTTTTCGAAGGTAATTAGAGGTTTTGTTTGCAGCCTAGAGGAATGAAGTATTTCGTCACGAAGTGGTCATAAAGACACGTAAAAGTAGGGGGAGACGTCTTGCGAATGCAAACCAGTGCAGACCTTCAGGCTAACATACAACGAGTGAATATATGCCATATTTTCTTACGAAGAATTACACACGGTAACATGACTCGTGAAGGTAACAATTCACATGAAATGTAAATAATGGTTTACAAACGTTAGTGAGACTTACATTGTTTTTATGTTGCAAAATGATCTTAAAGAAGATTTCTCACTTGCAACTCACAAGAAGTGAGTTTTATAAAATGATCTCAACGAGACTGAACAATGGAAAATACACATGCATGACCAATAAATAATACATGCTTAAGTCAAGGGTATAAAAGCATTACCCAACTGTTAACCTATAACAATTGTAAAAACAACTTTGTTTAGGTGGAAAAAACTATTTTAAGTTCACTTTACGTACAGATAGGATGACAAGGATTGGACATGCGTATAAATTACAGGTTGAGACTTTGATATGGGTCTACAGAGCCCTGAAGCCTGGAGCTATTGAAAGTTGAATTAGTGCTTTAAAACACTGCCAGAACGTTTTTGGTTTGGTACAAAGTTCAACCTCTCTCTCTCTAAACACACACCATTTGCTAGGCGAGGGGGGGGGGGAGGGGTTAGAGCAATATGGGGAGTCAAAACAACCACGTTTGGACATCATGATATGCAGAAAATTACTCTTATCGGCAAGTTTAGAATGGAAAACTTCTCATCCTTGTGTCATTTTTTAATAACAGGATATCACTGTTTGAAAAGGAACAGCAGCATTAATCAATCATTGCAGCCTTTTGTATAGGACTTTGAAATCATCCCGTAGCAAAGTAGTTGCTGAAAATAATAACCACACCAGGTTTTTTTTTTCTTGTCACATTTTTTATTTGGTTGAACCCCTCATATAAAATTTCTGGGTGCACCAATGGCACATGTACAGACATACATATAGTTAGTTAAAGCATCAAATTATTAAATATTCAAAAATAGTAATGTAATAACAAAGAGTATTAAATGGTTGAACGTTTTTCCATGGTCCATCCACAATTTGTTATCAATGATATCCACGTATGTGAAAGTTGCTGAACAGCAGGACTGTCAAGTATTGGTTTATTCGAACATGTATTATTTCGTTTGGCAATTGATCAATTGATTCATGAGCAGCATCGTAGCGACGATGGTTCTAAATATTTACCCTTTGAATGTGAGATGTCCAAATCGACTTACAGTGGTACTTAAGAATCAACTGTAAATATGACATTTGGAAACAGCGCTATTTCAAGGGTTCACTAACAATTCTTTTTCCATATTATGCTAGTTTGGAACTTATTATTAATGAATGCACTTGCAACATATCAAGCTTACAAACCGTGAAAGTAGCTCCAACCTCGGTTCTTCTGTTTTTTTATGGCGATTGTCTTCTATTTCCTCCAGGTTCTTGCCATTCTGCTGGTTGTAGTAATGATTGCTGAAGCGCATCCAGGCCACCACCACGAGCACGTCGATTATTATGTAAGTAATATCATGGTCGATTGTACAGTCTTGTGACATTTTTTATTATATTAACAGTTCTTATTTCAGTGTCGATTGGTATCTTATATCCAAGGTTATATTACATCTTTTACAAACATGTAAAAACATGTAACAATGGGTCGTAAGCAAATTTCCTTTGGCAAATATTGGGAGAAATTTCTGTAACTTTTCTTGAAGCATCCAGATATAACCTAAATTTTGTACATTGCATTCACCAAAAGAGCCAATGTTTAGCAATCAGAAGGGGGTTACGGTAACAAGATGTGAGAATCTCCTCCCCTCAACCCATCCTTCAAATACCACCCTTCATAAGCGAATGATTTTGACAGTTAATCGGGCTGAGAGAAAATATATGAACTCCCTTGTCCATAAGTTATTATCTGAAACTCTCATCAAGTAAAATTATTTAATTAAGACTCCAGATGACATATATACACATGCATATCTACACCCCATATATATGTTGTATTCAGAACACGTTAATTCAAATATATGTAAATTAAGGTTTTCATCACATCTACATCATTAGAGAAATACGTGTACATAAGTCATTTTGCAGTGTTCATGACCGGATATATTGGAAACACAAACACTTAACAGCCGCCCCCCCGTGGCGGAATGGTTAGTACATCGCGCTACGACACCAGGGGTCCTGGGTTTGAATCCAGGACTGGGCATGCATGTTTGTGAGTGTATATTCATCAATTTCATCATACCATCACTCATCCCCATCTTCGCAAATTAGCGAAAAGTGACACAAAAGCGAAGTAAAATAAAGCAAATCAATCAGTCAACGAAACTATGTATTCGTAGGATACCCTACTGTAAGTGTCATTTGGCCCGTTCTAAAACATAAAACTTTCAACGTATTTTTTTCTAAGTCATTCCTGTTAACTCAAATTTTATTTTCATCTCTCTGTTCTTATTATCTGTCAGTTACTCTTGCAATGTATTCTTTTCTTCAAAGCATTATTTATTATCTTACCTGATAATCTTTTATTGGGGATTTTTTAAACACCCATTGAAGATATCTTTCATTTCATATTCACAAGTTCTTTAAAAGTGTTGTTTTGCTTTCATTTCGTATTCACAAGTTCTTTAAAAGTGTTGCTTTTCTTAAGTTCACTTATACTCAGATTAATTGGAATTGAACGTAAACAAGGAATCAAAACGTATAAGTTGACCGTATTGCATATACTTTTTTGACAAAAGTAACTCATAAAGGTATACAAACTGCTAAAAACTCAGACAAATGCATCAAGAGGTACTTTCATGAGGTACTGTAATGTGTAGTGCGCTAAAAATGCATCAGTTGAACAGATCAGACACAATCATTCCAAAACAATACAGGTTTAACTGGGTCAATTTCGGTACCAAACGTGCATCCACCTTGACTTGATGCTTTTGGAGTTCTATGTGTACAGTTAGTTTGAAATAGAATCCGTACAGTCCAGGGCTATTCCGAGACAACAGCCTCATTGACTTTCAACGATATCATTACAAACCAGGATTGTCCGTGGCTGTTCAATGTGCCTTCACAGGGAATCGTACCCGGATCTGTTGATTTTTCCATTTATGCGGAAATGCCCTACTAGTACGTACAGCCTTGTAGATCCAATTAGTGAAACTGGTATTAAAAATCACAATAAATCACTGCTTTACTTTGTGCTTGTCACTGGAAAAACTTTGTAATTTCTACATACTTATGCACTTGTAGGAGGAGAAGATTTGATTTGATTGGATTCTTTAATATTTTTGATATTTATCATCGCTTTTCTGTCACTTTTGGTTAATCGTGACGATGAAATTGATGGAGAGGCATTCACAAAGAACGCTCATAACCAGGCCGGGATTCCAGCCTGTGACCCTTGGCGTCGTAGCGCTGTGATAACCATTTCACTATGGAAGTAGGCGAGAAAAAGAAAAACAGCTCTTGCAATGAAGTATAATTGAATTACACTAGAGAAAATAGAACTCCATATTATCAGAATATTTATGTAGTCTAGATTTTAAGAAGAGGATGGCAGCATGTGTGGGAATGAGTTTTAATGATTATGGACAGGATTACCAATTGTGTTGAAGTGGAGAAATGGTTTCGAAAGGAATTATAAGGAAATTACCTGGTTAGAGATAAGAGTTAAATGGAAACATAAGGAAGACTGAAGAGCTCATAATCATACGTTGAAAAGCAATGTAAATTATATAACTCTTGAACAAACAGTAGATATAAAGCTGTTGTTCACGCGTGGGTAATCACTAAGGGGAAAGTACACACACTCCGTAATAAGCCACTGCACATGGCAGAGTGGCAAAGCGTGAAGCGTTAAGACGAGTGAAAGTTTCCAAGTGCGGCACGGGTTGTTAATTACCTTGGATCTTATATTGGCATCAAATTAGACATGACAGAGAACAATAGACGCATTGAACATTTACCAAATTCACACGGAGATTTTATTACACAACTTAACACGCACGATGATATTGTTTATTACAATCGTTGCTTCCTTCTTGGGCAACTGAACAATCGACGATGCGATGTTCTTCTTTTTCTTCTGTTTTCAAAATGACCCTTGAATTCAACAAATGAAAGTTGTACTAAAGAGCGTACTGTGCTCCTTGGACGAAGTCGGACCAATGTATTCCTTTCTTCTTTAGAACTGCTTCGCAAGATTATCGATTCTGAATTCAGAAGTCAGAAAGGCACTAATTTGCAAACACATTAATATTGAATACAGTGGCGGCGATTCGGTTCTAAAACGAGGTGGGGCAAGGACAGTTCACTTTCCTTTGGTACATATGGATTAGCATAAAGGGAGGGCAAAAGTGACAAGAAGTGGGGGATAAACTGCCCCACGCCCGCCCCCCAATCGCTTCCACTGATTGAATACGAACATTAATTTATTTATACATGCAAGGTTATTATGCTTGTTTCGTATAACGTATGGATCGTATGGAATTTTCGACTCTCAACCAAGGCATGGAATTTCTATTGAAATTTTGTTCAAGTATTTAATCAATTCACATTTCATCTTCATCGTCGCTAAAGCTTTGTATTAAAACACATTATTGTATTTTTGTTGTTTTACGTCGCTCTGTCGACTGTTGTCTAAGCGCAACAATAAGGGTGTGAATTGCTGAGAGGAAACCAAAGATGGGATACTCACGAACATGCATTCTCAGGCCTGCCTTCATACTTCATGCAATGATAGTAGAACACGCCACTGACTATTACGCCTTTAGGGACAATTAGATTCCCTTCTTCCTTATGAAATACATGAGAATATCACTGATTGTATTGTAGTGTAGCTTGAGTAATAAGTACTCATAATGGTACTATGCTTTTTCAAAGTACCATATTCACATATAGTAGAATTTTCCTGGAGCCACATAATACATCGTAAATATGCTAAAAACATATTGCTAGAAAGAAAGGTCTCATTCAAAATGCATAGCAATCATGTTTAACCCTATAACTTACCCAAGGGTGGGGGTTGGGAAGAAGGCTGTCATGCTCAGCAAATTCTACGTTTTCGATTTTCAAATGTAAAAATTTTACAAAAAAAATGAAAATAAATTAAATTGTTGCCTAGGGTATTCTGAATATTTCTGTATAACTTTTGTTCATAAAAAGATAAATGTAATAGGTGCAAAATGTACTTCGTGGGTCTGTCAGGCGCCATCTTTGAATGCGTGTTATTCGAGACACTCATGCCAGTTACAGTGTACAATTGGTTCGTAATTGTGGAAATTTTGTAATAATTATAATTAATAAACAAAAAGAATTTATTAAAAAAATATGTTTTTTGTGAGTTTTAGTGAATGGTAAAATATGTGTGGGACACTCATGCAATAATTGGTTATTATTTGTTATTATTGTTCGTAATTTTTGTAATTATTATAATTAATAAATGACTGCACATATATAATCAACAACGGAAACAGTGATTCAATAACAAAAAGGTTCCTTGAATTGTAATGATAAAAAAGTGTGGGTAAGTATGTTTCTCGTTGATTTGAATTTTTAAGTCCACTTTATGCACAGAAAGGCTAATCGGGACTGGACCTACAGTTTAAAGCGAGATCCTAACCACTGTGCAATGTGCCTTCACCGGGTATTGAACCCGGGACTCCTTGATTACAAGGCGACGACATTACCACTACGACATAGGGGAGGCCCATGGATTAGCCCATCTATAAGTAAGTTTCTCGCACGGCACGGGTAAGCTAGGGTTAATTGTGTCCAAGTTAATTTTACATTCTCTACCAATTCCAGGCCTATCCCAAATACAAATTTGAGTACGGAGTGGAGGACCACCACACGGGAGACATCAAGAGCCACAAGGAGTCACGTGACGGCGACGTTGTCCACGGCGAATACAGCGTGGTGCAGCCTGACGGAGTCATCAGGGTGGTGACGTACACGGCAGACAAGCACAACGGCTTCAACGCCGTCGTCCATAAACATGGCCACTCCGTTCACCCACAGCATCACGGCTACGGTTTCGGCAGCAGCTGAGCGGACGAAGCCGCCATCTTCCTGTACATATTGTACAAATGCGTCACATGATTTTTGTACTGGTTTTCTACAAACAAAGCACGTGATCAATAAAGTATTTTCCTAATATTTGTTCATATTCATCAATACGTTTCCTACAATAATTATTAATATTTACGTGCCCAATGGGCAGAGTTGGTGTGGATCATTAACAGGGTTGCTAAAGGTCCAGAAATATTAGATAGATTCAATTCCGGTCCAGGAGAGAAAATGAGAAAGAGTAAATGGGTTCGGGACCGTAAATAACCTTTTTATCTGTAAAGTATTTCAATTCGGTCCAGGAACCTTAATTCCGGATAAATTTAAATACGGTCCAAGAACCTTAATTCCGGATCAATTTAAATACGATGCGGGAACATTTTTTCAATGAAACAATTTGCAACTTGGACCGAATTTAAATTATGCGAGAAAAAAGGTAATAGAAAAAAATAGAATTTTTGGATTCCTGGACCTTTAACAACTGTGGTCATTAATAGGTAAAAAGGTAAAGTAGTGATTCCTAAATAAAAAGGAAAAGAAGAAATTACTGCATTACCCATTCATGAAATTACTGCATACCATGGCTAGAATTGACAGGGGTTACAAGAAAGAAGACAGTCCATCTTGTTCCTCAAATTTTCAAAGTAAGATATTACATCAGAGTATGAAAGTAACTACGTGTAACCCCATAATTAATTTTATATTTCGTACCTCCGCAAACCCTACACAAACTCTCCAAATTCAATACAGGGTGTTTCAGCTGATTTGCCATGATTTCAGTCGTCATAAAGAAGTAATACAACAGATACAAATTTACACAAGGTACCGTGTAAACAGGAAGGTTCAAAGTTTTACTAACAGTTGGTGGCACCAATTTGTCACTATTTCGTTAATCGTCAATCGTTGTCAGAGACAGGAAACCAGAAATGCCTGGACTTTGCGCATGAATTCTCGGATCTTGTGGAAGACGATGAACCGACATGAGTATCAAGAGTCGTCACACCATCCAGAGAAAATAATTTTCTGGTGTGCAATTATGAGACATGGTATCATATGTCCCTTATTTTTGGAGAATTACGTCATGTCTGAAAATTACCTGGAAATGCTCAATACATTGTTCAACCCAGAACTGTGACGCAAACGTATTCCAATATGTTATGAAAGCAGTGGTTTCAACAAGATGGGGCCAGGCCGCACATCACGGAAGAAGTTCCTGAACAAGCATTTCCGAATCGATATCCTGAAATGTTCAATTGTGGCATGTCGTGGCCTCCCACAAGTCCAGATTGAAATCCATGCAATTTTTACTTGCGGGGATACCTGAAACAAGACCTTTTTAAAATCTGGCCCGGGGACTATCCATGAACTGCAAGATGACGTCAGGAGGATAATAGCTATCATTTCGAAGGAAACGTTCAATTTTTTGTTAAAATTTGAATTAAAATTTTTTGGGTGCGTCAGCACTGAGGCTATTTTACACCCGTCACACTATACGGGGCCAGCAACTTATCATATCAAAGATAAAAACGTGTCTGAAAACTAAAATTTCCTTACCTTGGTTAAGAGCTGAAGCTAAAAAGGGCGCTCAGCACAAATAAGGACAAAACACAGGACGACACAGAATTATACTGGCCATGGGGCCAGTCGCCAGAGCCTCGTTAGCCTGCAGTCCAGGGTGTACTGCGTGGAAGTGAGGTTGAAAATTGGGCGTACTACGTGGGAGAATCACCCCCTTACACCCCGAAGGAAACGTTGAAATGTGTTTTGAACAACATGTGTGTTCGCCGAACTGCACGATGGCTATATTGAAAACATACTAAAATAAACTTTGAACCTTCCTCTTTCCAAAGGTACCTTGTGTAAGTTTGTATCCGCTATAGTTCTTTTTGAAATGAAGATTGAAGTCAGGGCAAATCTGCTGAAACACCCTGTATCACACAGAAAGTAGCAAAAGTGTATTACTGCAGACGATGCTTATGAGTGTCAGAAGTTCTGAAACGTATGGTCAAGAACAGAGTTATGGGTAATCATGTAGTTCTTTAAGGTAAGAAACTGGCCATTTGAAGAAACATCTCATTCTCATTTCTTATAGCTTGCGATTTGTAAATTTTCCACAGAGAGATCCAGGTGTAGTCGCTTGACCGTTAGTGGCTGCCCAAGGCTTTCTTGGTGTGGTTGAGTAAAAAGCTGCCAAAACTTTGGGTGGGTCACAACTTGTAATAATAATATACACTATATGGAAGAAAGTCATTGGACACCAAATGTCAGCGGATACCATCAGTTTTCTTGCAATCAATAGAAGGTCGGTCCGCTTTCGGCAGAGATAACAGCAGCTACTTGTCGTGGTAAACTGGCCACAAGGTCTTGTAGTACACCGACTGGGATATTCCGCCATTCCTCCTGCAGTACAGTCACCAACCCTGGAACTGTAGAACGACAAGGCGATCGCGACCTCAATTGGCGCTCCAGTTCGTCCCATAGATGTTCGATAGGGTTGAGGTAAGGACTCTGAGCAGGTCAATCCAGTCGGGTGACATTATTTTCTGCATACCACTCCTTGGTAGCCCTGGAAACATGACAAGTCGCATTATCGTCCTGGAACACACATCCTTCGTTTCCATAGAAATGCCACAACATGGGGAGCATGAAGTTGTCGAAAATATCTCGGTAGGATGCAGACGTCATGTGGATTACACACAGGTAAAAGTGGACCCACGCGATGCCAACTGAAACAACCCCAGAACATGATGCCGCCACCAACCATAATTCACTGTGGGCACTACAGTCTCAGGTAACAGACGTTCTCCGGGTAATCGCCATACCCACACTCTCCCATCTGATCGAAACAGTGTGAAGCATGATTAATCGCTCCATAAGGCCTTCTGCCATTGCTCCACCATCCAGTTTCTCCGCTCTTTACACAAGCGTAGTCTCTGCCGTTTATTGTTTTTTGTTATCAGGGGTTTGTGGGCAGCGGCTCGACCATGATAAACGAGCGCATGGGCCTCCTTGAGAAGTGTCTCGGTCGAAACAGTCAAATTGGTCGCACTTTGAAACTCTTCTGCAATCGAATGCATCGGACAGGTCCTGTTTTTACGAATCTCCCTCCTCAGCACTCTCCTGTCCCAATTTTGTGGGTCTTCCACTTCGTGGTGCATTGCTGCAGTGTCCCTTTTCCTTCCACTTCTTGATGACAAAGGCTTCAGTTGATTTAGGGACCTGTCGGTCATTAGCCATGCTACGTATACTCATTCCTCCTAAGGAGCAGCGTACTATGATCCCTCTTTCAAACATGTTGAGCTCTTTCCTGTCCGTCATTTTATCAGCGAATGATCTGAGAAGATTCCTGCTGCCGTATATATACCCGTCTGTACTCTCTTTTCCATGAGGTGTTAGTTCCAGAGTTGAAACCGGGGTGTCCAATGACTTTCTTCCATATAGTGTATATCGCGAAATTGTTTTTACGTGATCCAAAACAGAATTGGTTATCCAATAACAGGAAGTTTAAATATTGGAGTAAAATTTAACCATACAATTTCAAATTCTGCGTTGAAAACGTGTTACATTTTACGTTCGTTTTCATTTCATTACATGATGTGGTAACAACTAAACATTATAATCTATTTGTCAGTGTAATGTGTTAATGCGGAATATGGAAAAAGGACTATCATACCACAAACTGCCATGATCTTGTGTTAGTAAACCGCGCTGCGAAATGTATACCCT
Source organism: Lepisma saccharinum (assembly GCF_977018435.1). Lineage (NCBI taxonomy): Eukaryota > Metazoa > Arthropoda > Insecta > Zygentoma > Lepismatidae > Lepisma > Lepisma saccharinum. The sequence continues at coordinate 53,817,387 of NC_139246.1, forward strand.
GGTTTCCTAACATACTCATCATTACTCACACAGTTTAATTTTATTTAATCACGAAATCTGCCTATTAAGTTTTGAGACTGTAAGCCAGTCAGACTTTGGACTTTTCCCACTCTTAGCTCAGCTCCTGCTTGACTTCCCTTGGAATGTACAAAATTACTTACTTAATATTAATTTCCTTCTTATACACTATGTGGAAGAAAGTCATTGGACACCACATGTCAGCGGATACCATCAGTTTTCTTGCAATCAATAGGACGTTGGTCCGCCTTTGGCAGTGATAACAGCAGCTACACATTGTGTTTCACTGGCCACAAGGTCGTCTAGTACACCGAGTGGGATATTCCGCCAATCCTCCTGCAGTACAGTCACCAACCCTGGAAGTGTAGAAGGGCGAGGCGATCGCGACCTCAATTTGCGCTCCAGTTCGTCCCATAGATGTTCAATAGGGTTGAGGTCAGGGCTCTGAGCAGGCCAATCCAGTCAGGTGACATTATTTTCTGCATACCACTCTGTGGTAGCCCTGGAAACATGACAAGTCGAATTATCATCCTGGAACACATATTCTTCGTTTCCATGGAAACGCTACAACTTGGGGAGCATGGAGTTGTCGAGAATATCTCGGTAGGATGCACACGTCATGTGGCCATACACGGTATCAGTGGACTCACGCCATGCCAGCTGAAACAACCCCAGAACATGATGCCCCCACCACCATATTTCACTGTGGGCACTACACACTCAGGTAACAGACGTTCTCCGGGTAATCGCCATACCCATATTTTCCCATCTGTTGGAAACAGTGTGAAGCGTGATTCATCGCTCCATAGGACCTTCCGCCATTGCAACACCGTCCAGTTTCTCGGCTCTTTACACCAGCATAGTCTCTACCATTTATTGTTTTTTGTTATCAGGGGTTTGTGGGCTGCGGCTCGACCATGATAACTGAGGGCATGGGCCTCCTTGTGAAGTGTCTTGGTCGAAACAGTCAAATTGGTCGCCCTTTGAAACTCTTCTGCAATCGAATGCATTGGACGGGTCCTGTTTTTCCGAATCTCCCTCTTCAGCACTCTCCTGTCCCGGTCGTCCAATTTCGCGGGTCTTCCACTTCGTAGTGCACTGCAGCAGTGTCCTTTTTCCTTCCACTTCTTGATGACAAAGGCTACGGTTGATTTAGGGACCTGTCGGGCATCAGCTATGCTACGTATACTCATGCCTCCTATGGAGCAGCCTACCATGATCCCTCTTTCAAACATGCTGAGCTCTTTCCTGTTCGTCATTTTAACAGCGATTGATCTGAGAAGCCTCCTGCTGCCGTATATATACCCATCTGTACTCTCTTTTCCATGAGGAGTTCGTTTCAGAGTTGAAATCGGGGTGTCCAATGACTTTCTTCCACATAGTGTACATTTGAATTCCTTTACCTCATCCTATTTCATTTTCTTTCTCTAAAATTTCGTCTTCTTCCCTCTCTATAAACTCACTTTTCCTTGTTTACTGATTATGGGGTACTCATATGAAACAATGTAAATTCCAGGTCTAATGCAAAACTTTTGATACAAGAAATTTTCGAAAGAACAAAAGTCAACTTAACCATGAGAAATAAAATAAAATTATGAAACAGGAAGCATTTTTGCCATTTTTGTTTTTTTAAACATCTACACTATAACTTGACAAGTTTAAAAACAAGACGCTGCATCTCGCACCACATTACCCCACTCCATTCTCCGCAGCGACGTTGGTTCGCAGTGTTGCAACCTGGAGGGAGCGGAATGGTCTGAGGATTTTCAACGAAATTTGTATTCCCTTTTTCCTGGGCTGTTTTCTACCTGTCGGAGTACAGAAATTCAGCTCACCTTTCGCCAACGACTCTTTTCCTTCTTTTAAAATTTGGCCTCCCCGATGGTGCAGTAGTAGCGTCGTGGCCTTGTAATCAAGGAGTTCCTTGTTCTATTCCTGGTTTAACCACATAGTGGTTCTTATCCCACTTTATACTGTAGGTCCAGGCCCGATTAGCCTTACTGTGCATAAAGTGGACTTAATACAATAATTCAACCAACCAACCAATCACACTATTCTCTCCATTTCATTTAGCGAACACTCTCATCACTTAATATAAACACACACACACATAAATAATAATAATAGTTTCTCTCCTCCATCCATTACAAGTTTATTCTGCTATCTTATAAAAGTTTTGAAAAATAAGTGATTGTAAGAGAACCGATAATACGTGCACTTGTAAAGCGAGTGAAAGCTGGAAAACAAACATTGTAGAAGTCATCGACCCGTGAAGATTGCTGCTCATGGCGAGACATGCGATTTGCGACGAGTAACACCATGCATTATGTTCACAAGCATTTGATAGTAAAGGGACCGTGACGTCAATGCTAAGGGTGCACGTGGAACACATTTTAAATGTACAGAAAATGAAAATAGTTTATTTTACTTGCAATACAAAAACAAATGTAACATTTCACTGTTTGTTGGGGATGAGTGAGGCAGCACGACAATTGCATTTAGAATGACAAAGTTTTCCATATGCGTGGGCTGACCCTCTGATTAAGAGGGGCAAGAGCCTTGATGAAAGAAAGAGAAACCTCATTCCATCTTACTGTTCTATTGATTGATTGATTGATTTGTTGTTTTAAGTCCACTTTATGCACAGTAAGGCTAATCGGGAATGGACCTACAGTTTAAAGTAAAATCCGAATCACTTGTGTCTCCACCGTGTATCGAACCCGGGACCCCTTGATTACAAGGCAACGACGCTACCACTGCGCCATCGGGGAGGCCTCACTGTTTTATTGTATTTGTGGGTACTAAACAGGGGAATTAGAAGAATTCCAGCTTCCATGGCACAAAAGATCTCTATTCCCTTCCCCTTGCGACACGTTGGATGAGAATGGGAAAGGATGATAAATATTTTCTAACCCCTCCCCAACAATGCATGAGATACGAGCTTTTCGAGGAAGCTGAACTAAAGAAGAGGTAAAATATTCAACAACCAGCAAATTCAGGCTGCTAATAGTAACCAGCTTCTGTTTTGCAACCATCCGTCGCTCAGTTAGTGTGATACGTGATAAGCTCAATTTACTGTTCCTTTGCTGACCACCTTTCAGAACAAACATAGCATGTGCCTTTCGATAATCATCAATTAATTCTTGCTTGGTCAATTCAGATTTGTGATCATTTCAATTCTTCTCAAATCATAAGCTTCTTGATAGTTCTACTCAAGTGTATAAACGCAAAGAACTTTCATACATAATGAGTAACGACATTATTGTTGGAAGTCCCCCTCCATGTAGGACTGCCTTGACGGGGCGAGGGGGCTTAGTAGGGAGGTCAATTTCATCTCATCATTTCACCCATTCTTCATATCCATATCTCACGTTTTTCACCATTCCATCACGTCATTCATCTCCATATCTTTGACCTCCCTATTAAGTAAGGTAGGGAGGTCATTTTCATCTCACCATTTCACTCATTCTTCACATCCATATCTCACGTTTTCACCATTCCATCACGTCATTCATCTCCATATCTTTGACCTCCCTATAACTAAGGGTCCTGCTAGAGGAGACAACCTCGATAAAAAACCCCTATCCCAAGGTGTGAGTTGCACGTGCCGATGGGACAGTGTTGGCTGCAGGGGTAGGTGCAGTCGCGAACGTGGCCTCGGGGATTTCGGTTTGGTCCTCGAGTAGCCTCCATTTTTGGGGGTAGGCCTTCCTCGGCATAGAGGGCATGTCGAGGCGACAATTTATGGACCCTCCACAATAAAACACTTTTGTATATGGGTACAAAAAACAACTCAAACGGGGGGAAACCCCCAAAACGAGCGCGGCCTTCCAGCCCGCTTCAATTAGTGGAAAAGACAAGTAACGTGCCACGTTATCTTGTGATTAGTATAGTGCAGAAGACCGATAGTAACGATGAATCTGGAACAACCAAGAAACATACAGTTGCTACATTAAAGGACTTGTCACCATTCCTGATCAAGAAGCAGCTAGACTACGCCGCTGGTTCAGATGTACCAGAAATAAAAAAGCTGAGAAACGGGAGTCTACTGATCCAGACCAGCACAGATCGCCAGACAAACAACCTTTTAAAGCTAAGATCTTTGGGCGACTTCCCTGTTAATGTTGAACCTCACCGTCAACTTAACAGTAGTAGAGGTGTGATTCGCCACTGGGATCTGCTAAATGCTGAGGAGGAAGAGATTCTTGAAGCACTCTCAGACCAACATGTGACCGCAGTGCAGCGAATAAAGACGCGTAAGTCCGGAGAACTAGTACCAACTGCTTCACTCATAGTGACGTTTCAAACGACCACTCTCCCAGATATTGTACGGGCAGGATATTTGAGACTCAAAGTCCGTCCGTACATTCCTAACCCGATGCGGTGTTTCAAATGCCAGCACTTTGGGCACACTCAGCCTTCCTGCAAGGCCACTACCGCCCTTTGTGGTAAGTGTAGTCTGCCTGATCATGGGACCGAACCTTGTTCTTCAGGTCCCAAATGCATTAACTGCCAAGGCGAGCACCCAGTCTGGCATCGTGACTGCCCCTCTTTCCAGCAAGAGAAGAAAATCCGAGAGTTGGTCGTCACAGAGAAAATCTCTGCGGGTGAAGCCAAACAACGTCTCCGCGAAAGTATACGCACCACTTTACCTGTGCCATTCGCTACAGTTGCTGCAGCTGCTCTTACCCGTCGCAGTGTAGGTGTACAAACCAGCGACGTGTCAACCCAAACGACAACGCTTCCCGTAGTAGCTCGCCCTGCTTCGAGGAAACCAGCAACCACTCCTCGCTCCACTGAAAAGAAGTTCAAGCAGGTACACACAAAAGAATATTTTCTGAAGTCCAGTAGCTCTCCAGTCAGGGCGGCATCGACCACCCTGAGACTTAAAGCGCAGCTGAAAGCTGCCAGGCGGGCGCTAAAAGCACCCGCCCCCACTCCCCCTTCTTCATCCCCTTCGCCCTCTGTGTCCTTACCCGAGGACATGATACAGGACGAAGCCGCGGATGAAGAATTTATCAAGGTGACAGGGCCTAGAAACAAAGTACGCCTCAAAAGGTAACTATAATACCTCCAGCTATGGCTTATTGTCTCCAATGGAACCTTAACGGTTTCCGTACTCATCTCGAGGAACTGCAAATCTTAATATCTGAATTTGACCCTGCCATTATATGTCTCCAAGAGACACATTTTCGTCCAAATGAATCAGTGATTCTAAACGGATACACGCTTTACCGCACCGACAAGCTTCCTGAGGGTCGTCGTGCACACGGTGGTGTTGCAATCGGTGTTCGAGATAACATCCACTCAACACCAATCTTTCTCACCACCCCCCTCCAAGCTGTCGCCGTGCGGGTCCATCTACCACAGCCAATATCTGTGTGCTGTGTCTACATCACAAGGGAAGAGCGATTCTCACTTGAGGACCTCCATTGTATTTTCGAACAACTTCCGTCTCCTGTAGTTCTTTTGGGCGATTTTAATTCCTACCATCGTTTGTGGGGCTCCGTTCGTACAGAGCCCCGGGGTCAAATTATAGATCAATTCCGTGAGGCGTCAGGTTTAACGTTGCTGAATGATGGGACTCCCACATATTTCAGTCCTTCCTCAGGCACACACTCTGCGTTGGACTTGTCCTTCTGTAGTCCCAGCCTTGCTCCTACCACATCTTGGAGCGTTCACCCTGATCTCTGTGGGAGTGATCACTTCCCACTCCTACTAACTTTCGAACATCTTCAGCACTCACGTGAACAACTCCCTCACTGGCATCTCAGTCGGGCCGACTGGGGTGCCTTCGAGCGTGCAGTGGACATTGAAGTCGATCTAGCGTCGACTTTACCAGCCATCGACGCCTTAGATATATTTGTGTCAAGAGTGCATGATGCTGCACGCACCTCCATTCCACATCCCAGTGGACCTGCGAGGCGACGCCCAGTCCCCTGGTGGACTGCGGAGATCAGTGCAGCCATCAAGGACCGCAATCATGCCCTAGATCGATTCAATAGGAACCACACTGCCGCAAACCTCGAGCAGTTCCGCATTAAGCGTGCCCGTGCCCGTCGGCTTATTCGAGCCAGTAAGAAGGCGTGCTGGGTCCAATACGTGTCTTCTCTGACGAAGCAGGCTTCGTCGAAAGCCGTTTGGACCAAAGTACGTCGCATCCAGGGGGGTGCATCTACTCCTCTGAGCGCTCTGGAGCACGATGGGACGTTGTACACTGATTCTGGAGACATAGCTAATATCTTGGCCACGCAGTTTTCTGATGCGTCTAGCTCTGAAAATTATGAACCACGTTTCCGCCGTGAGAAGGATCGTCAGGAACGACGCCCTCTAATTTTTCGAAGTCATAACACCCAGCCATACAACTCTCCATTCACTGAACGGGAGTTCGATCAGGCGCTTCGAGATTCTAAGAATACAGCTCCTGGAGTGGACAAGATCCACTATGAGATGCTTCGTCATCTGCCCATTGGAGCCAAACATTTCCTTTTGGCGGTATTCAACAGGCTTTGGTTGGAGGACTCTTTCCCCACTTCCTGGAAAGAAGCTATTATTGTTCCCATCCTGAAACCAGGTAAACAACGCACCGCAGCCTCGAGTTATAGGCCTATTGCCTTAACTAGCTGTGTGTGCAAGTTGATGGAACGCATGATCAACAAGCGTCTCACCTGGTTTTTGGAGGAAAACTCATTGATAAGTAATTTTCAATGTGGTTTTCGCTCCAACCGTTCCACACTGGACCATCTGGTTCAGCTGGAAACACATATTCAGGATGCATTCCTCAACAAGGAACATTTAGTTGCAGTTTTCTTTGACCTCCAAAAGGCATATGATACAACGTGGCGCTTTGGCATCCTAAAGCAGCTCCATTCTTGGGGCGTGCGTGGCCATATGGCGTACTTTATTGAAAATTTTTTATCAGATCGCTTTTTCCGCGTACGTGTTGGGAACTCCTTTTCGGATCTTCACGAACAAGAGAACGGTGTCCCGCAGGGCAGCGTACTTAGTGTGACTCTGTTTGCCATAGCAGTAAACAGTGTTATGGCAAACATTCTTTCCCCTGTACATGGCCTCCTCTATGTCGACGACCTCACGATCTTTTGTCGCTCACGGAATCTCGCGTCAGCTTCTCGTCAACTCCAACTGACGATAAACCGTTTGGTTGAGTGGTCCTCCCAAACAGGTTTCACCTTCTCATCCGAGAAATCCGTTTGTGTTCACTTTTGTCGTCAGCGTACATGTCATTTAGATCCTGACCTGTACATGGGAAAGTCTCCCCTGTGCTTCGTGAATGAGGTCCGCTTCCTGGGCCTCATTTTCGATAAGAAATTAACATGGCTACCTCACCTTCGCCAGTTAAAGTTCTCTTGTCTTCGAGTTCTCAACCTTTTACGCGTTTTATCTCATACTTCTTGGGGTGCTGATAGGACGGTATTGCTTCGATTGTATCGTGCGCTCATCAGGTCGAAGCTAGATTATGGATGTGTTGTGTATTCTTCTGCTCGCCCATCTAGACTTCGCATCCTAGACACTGTCCACCATGCTGGTATACGTGTGTGCACTGGTGCCTTTCGGACCAGTCCAGTCATAAGTTTGTACGTAGAGGCATCTGAGCCGTCGCTGTCTCTGCGAAGACAGCGGCTGCTAGTGAACTACTTCCTCCATCTTCGCTCGATGCCTTCACATCCTTCATTCCACACCATCTCAGACGAGGGTAGGCTGGCAAGGTATCGGCTCCACCCTAGTGTCACTAGACCATTTGGTGTTCGTGCAGACGAGATCCTCTCAGCACTTGGTGTTGACAGTGATCTTCCTGGCGTCTCTCCACTCATTTCGCCTCTCCCTACCTGGGAGTTTCCTGCACCTTCTATCGATTTTTCTCTGAGTGCTCTTCCAAAGTCAGAGACACCAATGGTTGTATACCAGCAACGGTTTTTAGAACTTCGTGCCAAGTACCCCAATTTTAATGTGTTTTACACGGATGGGTCCAAGACATTCGAATCAGTTGGTTGCGCCTTCGTCCTAGACTCTCAAAGTTCCAGTTACTTGCTACATCCTGCCTGTTCCATCTATACAGCAGAGTTGTACGCCATTCTAAAGGCACTGGACTTTGCAGACGTCAATGGTCTGAAGAAAGTCCTTGTGTGCTGTGATTCGACCAGCGTGTTGCAGTCTCTGGATTCGCCGTATTCCCGGCATCCAGTAGCGCAACGCATATTCAGACGGCTTGTGTCCTTATCTGCCAGCACAGATGTACACTTCTGTTGGGTCCCTAGCCACGTGGGCATCCAGGGGAACGAAGCAGCTGATGCTGCCGCCAAGTCTGCTGATGCAGATGGCGATGTTCTCGTCCACCTTTTGCCAGCTAGCGACCTGCAGAATGTGTTCCGTTCTCGCCTTCTTGACACTTGGCAGACCGAGTGGGATGTGGAAACGGGGAACAAGCTTCACGCTGTTAAGCCCACCATAGGTGTTTGCCGTTCCTCGTCTCGTCCCTCTCGGCGAGAAGACGTTATTCTTACCCGCCTGCGTATAGGACACAGCCGTCTCACGCATGGTCACCTACTACAAGGGCTGGACCCTCCGTTGTGTCGTACTTGTAATGCTATTTTAAGCATCCGACACATTCTCGTTGAATGTGTCGATCTTGCTTACCTCCGGCAGACTTTTAACCTTTCCGGCTGTTTGTCATCCCTCTTGGGCGATGACAGCAGTATTTTATCACATGTTTTTAGTTTTTTGCGAAGAGCTGGACTCTTCCACCGTCTGTAAGGAGGTTTTTAGTTTATTCTGACTTTTTAATGTGTTGTGTTTGTCTCGTGCAGGTCTTTTTACAACCTTGCACTTTTAGTTTTTCCCAAGGGGCTTTCTACACCCCTTTTTTAAAATTAAGTCAGAATTTTAGATAAGGGGACATTTCCCCGTATACATGGAAGGGTGCGAAATGGCCTTAAGTGCCGACGCACCCAGAAATTTTAACTCAATATCAATATCAATATTGTTGGAAGTGACGAGTAGCTTATTTCTCAAAAGTGAATAGCTGATATAAATTGTGATTTCGGTCTTATATGACTATAAAAATCGTAAAAAGTTCAAATGGCTCCAAAATAGTATCTGTTTTTCTAAGAAACGAATCGATAATTCACACCATGTCAGTCATCCAGCTGATGGTAAAACAAGTATCAACGGATAACAAGAAAATTTCAATTCTGAGTTTTAATCATTGCAATGGGGCTTGCGGAAAAGTGTAGTCACCTAGGAGTGCGAGGCCACGTTTGCTGACAGAAGGAAGATGGCGGGAAAGTATAATCTGTCCCGGGAATCTTTGGAGCGAGGGAACGAAAACAAGTCTGCGCAAGTACGTGTAGGGACTCGAGAGGGTTCGACCAATGAAAAATTGCGAGGGCAAGGGATTGCGTGGAGGGAGGAAACGCGATTGCAATTACCAGCCCTTGCAGCAGCGTGTACTGCTTCGCTCCGCTCACCTGCATTCTCCCCTCATGCGCAGCCTTGCTCCACATATTCCCGGGATAATGTACAGTCAACGGCAAAGATAATGGTAGGCAAATTGTCCACCACTATTTTCAATACTTTTCTTTATTCTACATCCTGTGTTGTTTTAAGGAATGACACTATGTTGGTTCGAAGCAGACATTGTTCTCTGCTTATTGACGTCTATATTTCAATTAATTGCCATCACATTGTGTAATTCAGACCGAATAAAAATGGTGGTGGACAAATCGCCTACTGTTTCTTTTGCCGTTGGGTGTACAAGCATAGATTTCTCGGACAAGGGTAGGGACCTCTGCTTCTTACAGGAGAATATTTCATTGTACAACTGTCAAAAAAGACAATTAAATTCCCACATTACTTCATCGAACGTTCTCTCTCTTCATGTGTAAATTCGAATAGTCTAATTAACTAATTTACTTGGTAACAGAACAACAAGAGACCCAGGTATTTCCCCAGGAACGTAAAGATGAGATACCAAGTTTATGACAAACTTCAGTATTTTAAGTACATGTATATTGTTTCAATTATTTTGTACAAGAGTTTAATTTTCTTTGCCTATCAGTGAGGATTGTTTCACCTATATCTCTTTGCTGCATATACGCCATCTATTGATAAATAATACAATATAAGAATTCGTTGCTATTGGCTGTTACATGTGTTCGTTTTCTACGCAGAAAGTATTGATCAGATTACCGTTTCGGAAGATGATCACTAGGGAACGGATTTTAAGGTGCAGCACCATTCCAATATTATAGCTGTCTTATACCGGTTTTTTGAGTTATGTATTTTAGGACATTAAATGAAGTAAAATGAACGCACTTTGTTGCACCTTTTCGTGAAATTAGCAAATGCATCCCCTTTTTACCCTTTCTTTGATGGTTAAGCACCTTTTCCCCTCATTTTCATGTTTTGTTAGAAAATTGAACAGAACAATAAGTGAGTTTCACTCTTATTGAGCAGCTTCATAAAAACCTATAGCCAGATTTTGTAGAGAAGAACGAGAGGTATAAAATGGTATTGCAGCCGCAATAGTTCCCAACATAATGTAGCAAAACCCGCGAGCGGAAACACAAACTTCAAGAACACACACAGTCCACACGCATTTTATACAGAAGGCGCAGATTTAGAGAGCATTGAATAAAGGCATCTTATTAGCACATTTTCTTGTACCCTTTTGAAAACATTTTTGAACCTTTTTTTTCCATTTCCCGAACATAATTTTGAACCTTAAAATTCTTTCTCTAATGATCACGATCGAAACCCCATTACACGTATCTGTTTGTCCAGGCTCCATCAGAAAATCAAACAAGTCTGATGTTCTAGATCAGATTACAATATCATATTTCCTCGCGGCATTCTGATCAGGACTTCATGCACGGAAAGCATAATAGTAAATTTGTATGCTCACCAAATAATATCTCAACGCAACATAAGTTAATACGCAACCCTTAATGCCAGATAATTAGCTGTGCTAAGACCTTTAGACATTATTGGCCTTTTTCTGCTGAAAAATGACTAGATGACAATCGATGAATTTAATAAACAAGGTAAATAATAAAAACCAAGGTGTATTGATTTCAATTAGGTTGATTTAAATAGCGATTTAAATGGAGACTTAAATTTGGTGATTTAAAAAAATCACTTTAAGTAAATAATTTAGAGAATAATGTACATAAGGATTGTGTAGATATCGGAATCACTTTTGCTGAAAGTACATTGATTTCCTAATAATTTAATGGTGTTTATTAGACTCTAAGAAAGAGAAAGAAAGGAAACAAAGTATATGGGTAACAGCTTCATAATCGGAGACACATTTCTTCAATTTTACACAAGAAACTACTTACGGAAATGAGTTTCTCCAAGGTTTCCAACGTTCATCGAGGTATTTTCTTTCATCGTGAATATATTTGACCGGGAAATCATGTATTTTTCAAGAGAAATATCTCATCGACGCACAATTGCCATTGCTTCCATTATGCTTGCCCTACGACAACCGGATGCTGCGAACGTTTGATGACGTAAGCCCCTGTCAGTGTTTCAAACCCGCCTTTTTTATTATGCTTTCCTAACGTAACCAAACCTAACCTAACCTTATCGGAAATGGTTCGTGGGGCTATCCGGGAATGGTTCGTGGGACTATCCGTGAATGGTTCGTGGGGCTATCGGTCAGCTACCGTGCATAATGGTTCGTGGGGCTATCCGTGAATGGTTCGTGGGGCTATCCGTGAATGATTTGTGGAGCTATCCGTGTATGGTTTGTGGGGCTATCCGTCAGCTACCCGTGCATAATGTACAATTTCCACCGGGGACGAACACGATAGTAGGTATTTTTCGGTGAAGAAGGTTGAAACACTGCATACCCACAACTTGAGTCAAGATGTGCCCGCCATATTGTGTGTTCCGGAAGAGAAGAAAGCACTCAGAATGTGAAAAATTGCGTTTGTTTTTATGTAAAAAGCATAATGGCACCTTGAACTATGTTCCGCAATACACAATTGGTAAGTACGAACCATGCGAAACGCAAAATATGCGATTTTAATGTCTCTCCGATCTATGAAACTGGTACCAAATATACGTATGTGCTGATGGTGTGAAACTCATACGAAATGAAATGTAATATGGGAACTGTAAACACACTAAAATTTATCTTAATGTAAAATTCAATATTTTTATTTATATGCAAAATACTAATCTTGTTAGACAGTAAATAGTGGTATTATTATTATTATTATAAATAAACATGCGAGTTGATATTTTGCAAACTATCATTTTAAAAAAATTGCCAAAATTCAGCTACAAAGACTATAAAATTGTTTTAAGTTACAATTATGGAGCACATCGAGAGTGTTTTTGTTTCCTGGAAGATAAGTTACTAAAGGTATTAGCCTATAGTTTCATTAACATACTCAACAAGCATTACTAATATTAGGTTTATATATACAGTATCAGAAACAGAAATATGTATATTTAAATGTAAATTTGTATTTGCTTCAATCAAATTGTTCAAATATTTTACAGGGCCGTTTACTAGGAAAAGGCTTTCTTATGGTGTTAAAAAACATACAAGCAATTTTAAGCGTGTTTTTTTTTAAAAAAATGAGAAAAATTGATATAAATAGAAAAGATCCGATTGAAATAAAAATCAGTTACGGGGTGACGTGTGGTCAGCACGACAACCCACCAGTTATTGTTGTAAGTTTCCGTGACCGGGTTATGCTACTCACTCGTAGCTCCCCAATTTCATCACGATGGTGGATGGCCACCGGTCCCATACACAGGCCGAAATTTCAGGAGAAAAGTTGTTACGCTTCCCCCAGGAGACTCGAACACGTGTGCATCCCTTAGCTGAATCCTAGAGCATGACGCCTTAGACAGTATGGTCTCTGTGCGGGACTGATAATCAAAATACGAGGGGGTGGTGATAAGTTCCTGGCTTTGTTCTATTCCCATCGTTGCCCATTCGCGATTCATATCTCATTTGAAAGTGTGTAATATGAGTATGTTATGGTGCAAAAATAATATTCCTCCCGTAATAGCTTCTTTCCATTCTTCAGGTTTGAAGTAGTCATGGCGGAGGCACAAGTCAGTTTCACGACGCCGGAGGTTCGGGGTGTGATCAAGTTTCTGATCCTCCAAGGAAAGTCTGCGAAGGACATTCACGGTGAGATGTCACAAACACTGGGAGACAAGTGTCCTTCATACAGCACCATAAAAACCTGGAGAGCTCGATTCACAAGTGGACATTTCAGCGTCGAAGACGAGGTCCGTAGAGGGCGCCCTTCATCACTGACGGATCCGGCAACATGTGGTGCTGTGCATGACATGATTCTTATGGATCGGCAAATATCAGTCAAGAAGATTGCAAAGATAATGAACATCTCCCGGGAACGTGTAGGATTCATCATACATGATGTAGTGGACATGAGGAAACTTTCTGCAAAATGGGTTCCGAAATGCTTGAACAGTGATCAGAAACGGCAGAGAGTGAAGTCATCGGAGGTCATTTTGGCTCTGTTTCGTGCTGGTGAAGAGGATTTTTTGGGCAGATTAGTGACTGAGGATGAAACATGGCTACATATCTATGATCCCGAGACCAAGGATCAGTCCGTGGAATGGTGCCACAAGGGGTCACCCTGTCCGTCGTGAAACTGACTTGTGCCCCCGCCATGACTACTTCAAAGCTGAAAAATAGAAAGAATCTATTACAGGAGGAATATTATTCTTGCACCATAACCAGTGCTCGAAAAATTTTCTTCAAAGATAAGCGCCAGCTCTGAAAATCAGGCGCCAGGAAACTACCTATTAGCAATTGTGCATACTACAGAGTGTTTCAAAAGTCGCACAACCCAAACTTTGAAAATGTATATCATGAAAACCGTAAGAGGTATTTACATCAGGTTTTCTGCACTAAACTAATCATGTCCGCTATCACTGGGTTAATAAATTTATGTTAGCATGAATCCAAATAAAAGAAATTACATTATTTTAAAAAATATTGTTAATTTGTTGAAAACATCTGAGAATTGATTTTCAACAATATATACCAACGTAGAAATTTTCAGCCAAAAATGCAGGTTCGACCAGGACTCGAACACGGGTTTCTGATATACCGTGCCATTGCTCTAACCACTGAGCTACTGAGCCGGCCTGGCCTCGCCTGATTTTTCGCTGTCCCTGTTTTACCTGTGTGGAATCTTCCATGCCAGTGCTACCGCAACGGGATCTGTTGCCTTTGAAATACAGTAGACTTCGAATTTGCCTGGTTCTTCCCAGGGTAGAGATGTTAAATATTGAAGATCAGGCACACACAGGAAATGTACTACGTAGAAATTTTCAGCGAAAAATGCTCAGTGGTTAGAGAAATCATACGGTATGCCAGAGACCCAGGTTCGAGTTCTGGTCGAGCCTGCATTTCTCGCTGAATATTTCTACGTAGTACATATTCTGTGTGTGCCTAATCTTCAATAATAATACCAACTCTTAACAATTTGTGGGATCATTTGTTGGTGTTTGACTAGTCGTAAAACAGTTGCTTTGTGAGGTACAGCAGAAGCAGGGGATTTTTCTTGGAAAACCTCTTGCACATGAGTGTAAGAATGAGTAGTAAAATACTCTTCAGCAATGCACACGCGCTGCTCCAAAGAATACGCCATGCAGAATCAATTAAAAGAACAGGCATAGTAGCGTCGAAAGTGAGCGAAGAGAATTCAGTGTAACCAGAGGCAGACTAGGATTCTCTCAAGAGTCCAATTTCGGCACAAAATCTTGGTTTATGATTTTTCACGTAAATGTATAGCCAATACTTAGGCACATGTGGCGATCATCTGTTGACAATATTTCGACCTGCTAGCATTGCCATATATGTCCCAAAAATTGCACTTTTTCACTCAACCCATAAAATCGCCAATAAAAAATCCATCAAATGTTGCACATGACCAATATTGGTCGCAAATGACAGATTGACATGGCATCAGTCATCAGACATCTAATTATCACACTTCGATAATTTCTTACGCATTTTTCTTTCAAAAGTCCATTTCTGGAAAAATTTTAACGCTGCCTTCCGCCAGTTATGAATTTATCTAAATTTTCTGCATGGAGCAAACTGATAATTCTAAGCATTGAAAAATATCTCAATGGGTGAGACTTTATAATGCAGAAAACCCGGTGTAAATATCTCTTACGGTTTTCATGACATACATTTCCAAAGTTTGGGTTGTTCAATTTTTGAAACACTCTGAAACGGTATTCAAAACATCGCTAAATCATTCAAGAAAACAGGAAATGGGGTGTTTGGGGACAAAGAGTAAGAAATTATTACTGACTCTCTGGAATGTACATAACTTTGATTTAAAAAAAAAATCATTTGCTAACTTATGGTGTACTGCAATTTGAACTTAGAATCATGAAAATTTCGTACATATTACAGCATAAGATCATAGTCGCCAGGCTGAAATTTTTAGTCGCCATGGCGACGGGGATTTTTCGAGCCCTGACCATAACATAATCATATTACACACTTTGAAATGAGATATGAATCGCGAATGGACAACGATGGGAAGAGAGCAAAGCCAGGAACTTATCAGCACCCCCTCGTATATGAACAAATAAAACCATAAGTTGCAAATGTACGAAAAGGATTTGTAACTTTGAAATGACTGAAGATCCTTTATCTCAAAAACAACCATTTTAAATCCACATCGCTGTCCAATATGGCTTTTACTGGGACCCTGCGCTATTCATTAGTTCATAACCAAAGATCGAATAAGGACTCACATGGAGAAACCTAAAATTTTCCAGGATGATAGAACACCTTATTCCGCCCTCTTCATTCCCTTGAATTAACAGAACGTCATTGTTTATCACTGAAACAATCATCTTAGGACCTCGAAGATTATCTTGTTGGATTTCTCATGCTATCAGCTATACTCTGTCGCGGGTATCTCTGGAGCAAGGCAGCGCATAGCTGGGGGTGGGGGAGAGGCAGAGAGAAGCAGTAAGGCTGCGAAGGCTGGTAACAAGTTGGTCTCCCCTCCATTCAATTTCATTCCCACTCACGTGTTTATTGGTGAGAATTGTTTTCGTATATCTAGATATACCCGAGTATCAGCTTTCCATTTGCAAGTTTTAAGTTATTTAATTAGCAATTGAGTGAAATGAGAGAGTAATTTTGAATTTCTGTACATAATTTTGGAAAAATATTGAAAATGTCTTTTTTAATGGTTGTAAAAAATTAAGCCGATTTTTTAAAATAATAAATATATTTCTTACTGTGCTGTGTAAAATGAAAGATCACCAACAGTTCGCAAAAGGAATGATTTTTAGCTGATAGTATGAAAAATCAAATATAAAATACAGGGTTCGGCACGAATAACCGGCACGCTTCATCTCACTTGCTCTGAAATTAAACTTTCTCCAACATTTTTAAATGTTATTAAAAATCAAGAAGAGGTGCAGCTGCGGAGGGAGGGGTAACGTGACTTGCCAGATGGGGAGAGAGGTGGAATAAAATATATTAGTTTGAGACCAAAAAGTAAGAATGTCCGACATGAAGAGACGAGCAGGCTTTTCGTGCCCAACCCTGTATATGGCGCGTTCAACCATTAGTGCCGTTGCCGGAGGAGAAGAAAAATGCCCCCATTACAGTTCCCCTAGCCGACAAGAAAAAGTATACAAATAATAGCTATTTTTAGTCGTTATGTTAAATGTGAGTGTACTCTTATAAATATTCCTACCCCTTTCCTGTTTCTCGACTAATTATACACTAATTGCTTCGCTCTGTATCATCCACCGTTTCCGAAAAGAAGAGCTACAATAATGGTAATATTTACATCAGGGATGTGTTCACGCGATGCAAGGATGGTAAAAGAACAAAATATTTCTATAGTAGCCTCTCGTGTGGTAATTTCTGCCAAATTTAACATTTCTGTAGATATTTTAAAATATAAAACTTTAAATAAACTAACTAACTCTCTAGTATTCTTAAACCCGAAGGTTTATGGCTATAGCAACATAACACTTCCATCTGTCCCTATCTTTTCCATCCTTACCGATATCCTTTAGGACCATCTCAACGTTATCCATCCATCTTCGTCTTGGCCTTGTACTTGCTGCATGAAGGTTATTGAATCAAAAAAGTTTTGTTGAATCGAAGTTTTGTCGATGTTACTGTAATGTCAAAATAACAAGAGAGATGAAATGTATGAATATTTTTCCGTAGTTGCGGTGTCTGACTGTCACGAAGGACACACCCGTTCAATTTGACCCTGCACAGAGTAGCTCTGGGGCCCATCCAAATTCCAGGCAATGGATACCAGAGCAATCCTGGGCCGGAAGGTATTGCTGTTCACATCCCTTTCAAAATGATCAAAATAGATTTTTCTGCCTCTTTTGGCTGATTTGCGAAGATGGAGATGAGTGATGATATAATGAAATTGATGAATGTACATTCGCAAACATGCATTAGCAGGCCTGTATTCGAACCTGGAACCAACCTGGTACCCCTGGCGTCGTAGGGTGATGTGCTAACCACTCCGCCTAGGGGGTCGGTGGTCACAATCGATAACTCTAGGAGCCCTACCTCAGCGCGCATAGTTCAGCTTTACTCTGTTAGCATTTGTTAAAATAAACGTTTAAGTCAGAGTGATAATTAAAAATAAACTTTTCCATTGTAGCAACAATGCTCTAATTCTTCATTAATGAATGCTAATGGATGCGATTACAAAAACATTTAAGATTTTATTACTATTATTTAAATCTTAGCCTACACTACTTGCTCAAATACTTATAATATTGTATAAGTTCTTGCAAAGAAATTTGGGTTATTCCAAATTCATTAAACATAATTAGTCCCTATGGTGTTCATAATAAAGTTTCAATATTTTGGCTAAGTAGTTATCACAGCACGCTACGATTCCAGAGATCCCGGTTTCGAATCCCTGTCTGGGCATGGGTATACTTTTAAGAGTGTCCCTTCATCAATTTCATCATATTATCATTCATCCTCATCCTCGCGATTAGCCAAAAGTGGCAGAAAAGAGATACTAAGTTACAATAAATCAACCAATCATTTTCTTTTCAAATAATCCTACATATTATATAAGGCACTAAATATTATTCGTATCTTAAACATACTGCTATGTCGTTTTCATTTCTAGGAGATAGCAACGACCTACAATATTATTAAAAAAAAGAGAAATATGTGTGGATAGTGAAGAAGTCATCTGAACTAATGATGGAATGAAATACATAAATAGTACACAATCCATTAATTTTCTACTCCCTCTGTCCCATAATTATAGTCCGGTATGCCAAAATGGTAGTACAGGAATTACAGACGAAGAGGCAGATGGAAAGCACAATTTGTACTGATCCTTGAGTAATAAAGTTGTATGACTCATTCCCGTGTTTCATGTTCTTCTTCTGTATACACCAATGTCACAGTTTGAATATCGGACAATTATTATGACACAACAAACAAAAATGTACCGGACAATAATTATGGGACAGAGGGAGTATTCAATTATAAAATATTATTCCAGTGTGTCTGTTCCTTCATCTTAACACTTCTCTTTCTTTTGATGCATTAAAATACATCTTACGACGATGCAAGAAACAAACAATACACACACTTGCATCAATTAATTCATTGAATTATATAAATTAATTATTATGTATTTTCTTTTGCCTTGTTTCCAAAGGATTTATACTCACTATAGATTTGCTTCTCAGATTTCAACATCATAGCATATTTAACAGACACTAAAAGAAACTCCGCGATAAAATTCTAGAGAATGGTCAGTTAATATTTTAGATGATAAAATTTGAGATTATTTTCTATGAAGTTCTTCTCGGGGAAAACACTAGCATACAAGCATTTACAGTTTCGTGCAAGACACGTAACAATATAGCCAACGAATTGAGACAATAGACAAGAATTCTTAAATTGTTATCAAAGTTTATTTTCTTCTAATGCACACTCCAGGACGCTGGAATAATGAAACGTCGAACAATTACTGCGAGAGTGATAGTCCTGTGGCAATTAAGAGGGGACGCACTGAAACAAACGCGTCTTCAAACGCACATAAGTGTGAACGTGAAAGCATGCGATTCGTTAAAAAAAATGTTATTTTTCCACTGCTCGATTTTCCCTATTGTTGTTGCCTTATAAAAGGAGCCGCTGGATATGGCATCTCATTCAGTGAATCACCCTCCTCCAGCACTTGGTTCTCTAGCAGCGGTGAATATTTTCAGCTGTATATTATCATGTACGGTAACTGGATGGTGCGTATGCAAGTTTCGTTGTAACTATTAAGCATTTTAAAATCCTGTTGAGCTATTTGGATTCATGTTTTTTGTTGATAGTTTTCTTTACTTTTCTATGTCTCTGGGCTCGAGCGTATCCAGGATGGGGGTGAGGGCTAAATCTGGTTCTCACTACATTTTATAAGAATGGTTTATATGATTTTAGAACACGAATACATATTTGGTGTTAGTGTGTGTGTATGTCTGCTCGTTGCCCGATCGTGGTAAGTATTGGACAGAGGTTCCCGTGTTCGAATCCAGGACTTGGCACGGGTGTTCTTTGTGAGCGTTCATTCATCAATTTCATCTAATCATCATCACTCATTCTCATCGTCGTTATTATCCAAAAATAGAAGAAAAGCTACGCTAAGAAACATAAATACTAACAGAGCAAGTACATGTCTATGCACATAGGACCATTGGACGCACACGTTATCAAATTGCTAGCGTGAGGGGTTCCGAGTTCCGGGTTCGATTCGACTCAGCACTATTAGGACAATTGGAGAAATACTTGAAAGGAACTAGCGGGCTTCGGTTTCGAAAACCAGAAAACAGCGCCAATGGGACTTTATGACCTGACCATGCACTGTTTGCTTATGAAAAATATTTAATAATTTCATACATTGATTCGTATGTATTATAACCTCTCAAATTGATTCGCCGAGAATTAACTTTCTAATTCGTCTCCTTGCTAAGGGCTGCAACCCTGTCAGCACATCTCCTAAGTACGCCCTTGTCTCTTCGATTAGTATTAAATTGTGAATTCCTAAAAGAATGAGCTGGCCTCTGTGGAGACGTAGCTACGCTGCATAACGCTCTGAAGGCAGAGATCCCAGATGTGCACCTTGGCCAATCATTGATGTCACTGTGTTTGTCTCATCATCCATTCGTCAAGTCTTGCCCGATCGCTGTCACCTACTAGTCAAGCGGTACCGGGTTCGACTCTCGGTGGAGACCCACTGCATAGTGGTTCGGATCTAACTTTAAGCTGCACGTTAAAGTCCCATTAAATTGACAAAAAAGAAAAAAAACAGGGGTCCCGGGTTCGAATCTCGGCCTGGTCATGGACGTTTGTGAGTGTCCATTCATTATTTTAACATATCACCACTCATACCCATCTTCGCAAATTAGCCCAAAGTGACACAAAAGCGAAGTAAAATAAACCTAATCAATCAATCAATTAATTAATTAATTAAAGAAAAAACTCTGATAAAAAATTGTTAACAATGTTGATCTAGACACTTTATCTAGACAGAGCCATTTCTAATATTCTGTGTGGCTAGACAAAGATATTCATGTAAATATATCGTGTGGGATGGGTGCAGGAGAGGTAATTATGGGATCTGAATAAGTATAATAAGTGGAAGGCACATAGTGGTTCGGAACCAATATTAACTTTAAGCCCAGTACCAATTAAACTAGTGCAAATTTTTACAGTTAATTAGTTATAGATATTTCAAACCTAATAATAATAATAATAATAATATACAACACTTTATATTTTCTGAGCAGTTACTAACAATAATGTTATCATTCAAGGGATCGAGCACGCTTGTAACAATTCAATTTTCTTGATGTTAATTATGAGTTAATTGGCCTGAAAGTCCTTATGTTTTTGTAATTTTCTTTTCCTATTTGTAATTTTACTCTTTTTGGAACTTATAGTACACTAGGTCATCCTACTGTGACACGTGACTCTCCGAAAACACGATCTTGGAAATTAAACGAAATATCTTGATGTTTAGGAAGGATAACAATCTTATCATGAAGCAAAATTGCATGAGTGTGTGTGTATTCAAAACATTCATTACTGTCTTTGTATGTAACTACGTACTATCCTTGAAATGGCCTAATCTATATTTCTGATCGCAGTGATTATTCTTTGCAGATGTTCGCTTTTGTGATCCTTGTAGCTGCTTCGCTATTAGAAGCATCTCCAGTTTATGCACAGGACGTAAATTTGCTTCAACACAAGACACATCACAAGAAAGTAGTCGATTATTACGTAAGTACTCAATGGAATTTGTAATTGACAATTGATTATGGAATAAGGATGAAGCAGCAAGATTAATCAACTCTTAACTCTCTTCATTAATTTCCTTCAGGTCGATCAAAATATTGTCAATCCTTCCCCGTCTTGATCATCCCACAGGTCTCTTGCCATCAGGTTTCCCAATAAAACCTTGCAATACTTTTTATCTCTTCCATACATGCTTCATGACCTACCCACTGAAGTCTTCCTGATTTAATTATTCTAATAATATAATGGCATAAATATAGATTATGCGTATCAATATTATGTTATATTATTCACTCTTCTCTCTTATGCCCAACGATATCTTTCTTAACATTTTATTTTCAAAAACTCTTAATTTATGTTCCCCTCACTTACATTAAAAGAGGAACATAAATTAAGAGTATTTGAAAATAACATCCTTATAAAACTATTTCGGTCTAAATGGGATGAGGAAACAGGTGGGTGGAGAAGGTTACATAATTTAGAACTGTATGTATTTATGTCCACATATTGTTAGAATAATTAAATGAAGAGGACTTAGATAGGCAGGCCGTGTGACACGAATGGCAGAAGGCTAGAGAGTTAGTAGCTTTTAGCGCAAGACTATGTTTCATATCCATACAAAACTACAGACATACGTAGTTACCTTATTGTATTTTTTAAAAGTTTATGAATGATAAAGTACAAAGTTTGGAAAGTTAAACCAGACCGCCTCGTCTTGAGAGACATTCTCACTCACTTAGTTTGGAATTCTTATTTATCCTTCACTATGACATTTCCAGTATTTATTGTAAAGGTTAGGAGTGACATTTCTTTACCTTCAAGGTTTCATTATATGGCATTAATTTATGAGAAAGTTTTGTTTGAGACCAAGTGTCATGATGTGGGTAGGTTTCTCGTGCCCAACCTTCCATAATGCATTACCAGAATTAACACTGCTTTCACATTCTTCTTTAATGTCGTTCACGACGTCAGGAGTCGCACGTGGTTATTCTTTGTGAGTGTCCCTTCATCAATTTCATCATAACATCACTCAGCCTCATTTTCAAGATTAGGCAAAAGTGGCAGAAAAGCGAAGTAAAATAAACTAAATAAGAGATATCGTTCATTTGTTAATGTCAGTCTCGTGTGTGTGAATTCTTAATTAAATTCAAATTTATTGTTATCTATAAGCAGATTTTGTTTATTACCTAACACTTGGTTTCGTCTTCAGAACTTCCTTCTCTAAAAGTGTTCATGAGCTCTTACTAATTTTTATTAACTTTTATTAATACGACGCAATACTAAAATATTGAAATGGGTTAGGTAAAACAGTCTACTATCACATTTAAAATTATAGATGCTCGAGTTTGCACTCCAATTAAAAATTAACCAGTAGACCTTCATAAAAACGAGTTAGATCAAAATTTAATTTTTTTTCAATTTTGCGTTAATCTATACCAATCTTGTTTTTTTTTCGAGTATGCCTTGTATTTTTTATCGTTGTGAGAACAAAAAAAGGGCCGTATTCTTTTTAGTTTTGCAAATGATCGCTCTCTTTGAAATTCTGTAAAACAAAAACGGGTTGTTCAATCGTTATTTAATTTTAGTAGGGTGCAGCAGAAAGGTTTTAAACACAATTTTTAATTTTCAGGTTTTCAAATTATTATTTTTTTTAAAAAAAAAACACGTTATTTTCAATTTTGCCAAACAACTTTTTCTTAGTATTAGGTAGTCATACAAATACAATACTGGCCTTGTTTTGAAACTCTTTGCATCTGTTTTTAAAATCCATTATCACTGTCAATTCACATTGTGAAGCTATACAGATTTTTATTCAGTGGAGTAAATCTGTACGTGGAACTGGCCGGACCCTGTGGCCGCTGCGACGCCAAGGGTCCCGGGTTCGAAAACCGCTCGGGTTTGGTTCTTTGTGAATGTCCATTCATCAATTCCATCATTTCATCACTCATCCCCGTCTTCGCAAATTAGCCAAGAGGCTCAAAACGCGATGTAAAATAAACTAAATCAATCAATCACGTACGTGGATCTTGGCAACACCGCAAACATTGACTCGCAACGTGGCCGGCCGGTTCAACGGAGATCGCTTTGTGCCGCGTTGACTACGTTCCGCGTACAGATTTTCTCCGCTGACTAAAAATCTGTATAAAGTCGGTTTCACAATGTGAATTGACGACGATAAAGGATTATAAAAACAGATGCAAAGAACTTCAAAACAGGACCAATATTGTATTTGTGTGACTACCCAATACCAAGAAAAAGTTGTTTGGTAAAATTGAAAATAACGTGTTTTTTTTAGGAATTTCGAAAACCTGAAAATTAAAAATTGTGTTTAAAACCATTCTACCTGACCCTACTAAAATTTCATAACGATCGGACAACCCGTTTACAGAATTTTAAAGATAGTGATCGTTTGAAAAAAAAAACGCCTTTTTTTTATTCTCAACGATAAAAAATACAAGGCATACTCGAAAAAGAAATGTACTAGCATAGATTAACGCAGAATTGGATAAGCTAAATTGTGATGTAACTCGTTTTTATGTAGGTTTACTGGTTATTTTTTAATTGGAGTCCAAACTCGAGTATCTATAATTTTTAATCCGATAGTAGTCTCACATATTCATTCTCACAGAGCGATCTATTTAAGTGTAGACCGCCGCGTCAGTGTTTGCACAATCGGCAAGCGAGGAAATCGCGGCTGTTTATCGGCATCGTAGGGTGTTGATGAAGCAAGCACACAACAGCGTCTGTAATTATTTTAAGAAGAGATTTACTTACGAGATTTATAAAACGAAGTGTTCAAACTAGTTGCCTTCCATGCCACATATGGTTGATGTTTCTTTATTAAGACCGCACTAACAAAAGCTAGTGGGAGAATAGAAACCGGTTCATACGGAGGTCCTGAAAGTAGACAGGTGACCGTGAAGTGCTAGAGTGCTTGTTACGTATTGCGTTTCTTCTAGCGCATTCAACCGCAAAGTGTGTTATGCCTCAGCAAATGTTTACTACTGCACAGCACGTGAAGTTCAAAGCCGATTTGAAACAAGATTTCCGGGTGTAAAAGTTCCATGTCGTAAATAAATCACTCTTTAAACTAGTTACGGAAACTTGGGCGCTTGATTCACGGACAGTCTACAGTGCCGACATGCGGCGGCGAATGCCTCGCTTGCCGATAGCACAAACACTGACGTGGCGGTCTGCACTTCAATGGATCGCTCTGTGGTTACTCAACAGCACATTTCAAATCCCTTTATTCAAGGCTTGATCACTTATCATTTTTTCCCTTTAGGCCCATCCTAAGTACGAATTCGAGTACGCAGTGGATGACAAACACACGGGCGACAACAAGTTGCAGTGGGAGTCACGTGATGGAAACGTCGTGAAGGGACAGTACACCGTGTTGCAGCCGGACGGCGTCATAAGAATCGTGGAGTACACGGCCGACGACAACGGCTTTAATGCCGTCGTGAAGAAGGAGGGTCACGCTGTCCATCCCAATGTCAAACCCAAAACCTACGGCCAGGGTATCACGGGTGGCAGGAGATAGTTGGCTCATGAAGGTTTAATCTAGTCCACTACGTCGAACCCAGTTCCTTTCATATCGATGTTTTTTTTTTTTGTAAATTATTTTTTGTTGTTCCTACCATTTTGTATTTGCTCAAAAATAAAACTTGATAAAATAAAGGAACGGTGATTTATTTTCAGAAAATTCATGAATTGCCTACCCTTGTATTACTCAAAGGATATATGAACAATTAATTCTCTTGTAGCCTGCAGCTAACATTTGCTCACTGCCCGATAGAAAAGTACATAGTCGCGACCATCGACGCAAGGGAGCATGTTATTGTGACGTCACACTGCAAGATTGAGTCCAAACAAAGTAGTTACGCGTTTTAGCCTATTCAAAAGCATTAGATTTTCCATCGGAAGGTGTAGCTTAAGAATTGTGACAGCAGTAACGAAACAAAAGTGTATCGTACATCAATGTAAAGATGAGATTTCGGAGAATACGTCGATATTATTGCACATATCTTACAGAGGAGAATGGAAAAATAAATGGATTAGGAAATCGAGTGAAGCGAATGCTTCTAGCGGCTTCCGATACGAAACTGCAGCAATAGGCGGCCGCGCTGCAGTCATATGAGCGTGCTGAACTCCCAGAAATCATATCGGTAGCATCGACGAAGGTGAGCTCGGTATAGCTTCGGGTGTGTTCGGAAACTGTAGAGCTCGTTTTTTTTTTTAAAAAAAATACATGATTTTCTTACTCCAGTAATTCTTTACCTCATGCTCTGTAAGGTTTGTGTAGTAAATATATCGACGTATTCTGAAATCTCACCTCTGCATGAATGTACGATATACATCACAATTTTGTTCAAGAACTGCTGTGTCAATACTTAAAGCTACCTCTTATGATGGAGTATTCAATGCCTTTGAATAGGAAAAAACCACGTGCCACATTTGTTTGGATTCAAATCGTGCTCAATGGTCTGCTGTGACGTCACCACTAATATGATCCAGTGCGCTAACTGGAGGATCCCAGTGGCGAAAAGGGGAGACGACAGTGGAACGGCTACAGGGACCAAGTTTTTGCGGTTGAAACACCATTGACGTTTCACACTTAGGGCGCCTTCCAGAACCCACCTGTGCATGGGATAGGTGCACCGCTGATGCACCCTTTGACGTTCCGTACTTGTCCACCAGAGCTTCCAGCACGTTGAACCATGACGTCATCATTTTACATGGGACTCTAGAGCTGGTGCAGCTGGTGAATGAAACTGGCGTCTGATGAAAAATATGCTCTCGGGCTATCGACCAGGTGAGTTGTGGAAAAGATTCCAAGGATTCCAAGCTTTCGAGAGTTAACGTCACTCTCATATTAAGGATATAAGTCTTCTACCCTGAAGTTGAGAGTGACTTTAGCTCTCGAAAGCTTAGATATCCTCCCACAACTCACCTGGTCGATAGCCCGACAGAATCTTTTCATCATTCGTCGCCAGGAAAGCTTCAAGACTTACATCAAAATGGCGTCGTCTGCTTTGAAACTTGTTCTGCTTCATTATATCTATTGTATAGCCAATAATAAGGAGTGCCATGCTGATTTTGTTACACTGAGGGTTAATAATCTGGATGGAGGCATAAACTGTTGACATTTTAATAGTGTTGTTCTTTCACTTGCGTGCAAAGTGAAAAAAAAGTGTGCTGGTGCATCAAACCATACGTCTGTGATGACAGGCGCAACCACAAATTCTTGTCTGGGGTGGGGGGGCAAGTACCAGGATAAACGTACCAATAATAATAATAATAATTTAATAATATTGATAATAAAATAATGTTAATAATAATATTACTAATAATGTTATTATAACATTATTATTATTGTTATTATTGATTTGCTTTATTTTACTTCGTTTCTTGTGTCACTATTGGCTAATTTGCGAAGATGGAGATGAGTGATGTCATGATGAAAATGATGAATGGATACTTGCAAACATCCATACCCAAGCCGGGATTCGAACCCAGGACCAACATTATTATTACCACTAGTAGTGGTAGTATCAAGGACGTTATTATCCTCGTAAACTACGCAAAAAGGGGGTAGAAGTTTGTTCTAAAGCATTTGTGTTCGAACAAACGATTCGAATTATTTTCTTAACATGTTCAATTTCATATTAATAACGGAAAGCAATGAGCACATAAACTATTTTTGAAAGATAGAAAATGCTTGATAAATGCATTCCAAGTATAATATATTTTACATTAACATAACTTTCATGCACGATATATGTTTCACATCTATGCAACGTGGAGCGACGTGGACACTATATTGTGTACGTATCTAAAGTTTCCTTAATACATATTATATACAGCATACGCGGTGGCTCAGTCGGTAACGCGTCTGACTACCATGGTCAAGGTCCCGGGTTCGATCCCCGGCCGGTTCAAATCCGGGAACTTTTGGAAGCGGCCCCGGCGCCCACCCAGCGTCGAATAACATGGGTACCTGGGAGAAACCCTGGGGCGTAAAGGCGGTCAGGGGCGTGATGCTGATCACATCACCCTCACTCATGACCGGATCAAGAAAGTATGGGACGTTACCCCCACTTTACATAAATTATCTCTGAAATGTGAACGCTCCCTTTCCTCAAGAACAGTTGTTCATGCATTTAATGAATTTAAAACAAAATCAATTAAGACAAGTCTTATTTCTCTGTCTGGTGATTCACAATGCATTACAGCGAAGAAACAAAAACTGCGAGCAAAAAAATTTTTGGATCCAATTTTTTTGCATGCTGAAATCAATATTAATTGAATAGGGCGCAAATAATTTCACGGAACGCCATGGCATTATATCATTAATAACTTTTGTGCCTCCCCGATGGTGTAGTGGTGACATCGTCGCCTTGTGATCACGGTGTCCCGGGTTCGATACCCGGTAGAGACACATAGTGGTTCGGAACCCACTTTAAGCTATAGGCCCAGTCTCAATTAGCCTTTCTGTGCATAAAGTACACTTAAAACACAAATCAATCAATCAATTTTACAATTATTTTTTTCATTTAGGTCATTCGGCGCTCAGGGTCGTTTCCCGCCGTCCCCTAGCTACGGTTCTGAACTTCATAAGACTAAGGAAAGCAGATATTGCGAGCGAACCGAGGACGAAAATTTTACGAAAAGTATTTTTATTTGCATTAAATTTGAAGTTCTTAGTGGTAATTGTCTCTGCAGGTACACTTGGCCGTCAATGTTTGCCCCCCTTGCCCGCCCTAGAACTAATTTCCGACCAAGGTTGGGGGGGGGGGAGGCAATGCCCCCCTGCAACCCTGTGGTAGCGCCATTGTCTGTGTTGCGCTGCAACATGCAGAAAAATCTCCATTCGCAATATTCGATATTTTTACAAACAATATCACTTAAATTCGTAGTGCACATGCAAAATGGGATGCCGTTAAGTGAAAGTATGTAATATTCATGAGTATATTCTGTGATTTAGTCACTATCAGTGAAGTTTTCTTAATAAAGGCGAATATGAGTTGCTTTCCGAACCTAGTCTTCATTTGTTTCAGTATGAAGCTTTCTGGATTTCACCGACATTGACGCCATTTTTGGTTCACCAGTGGTCTCCAGCTAGTCTGGTCTTCTGCAGGTGGCGCCAGGATCTGAGCTTTCTACGAGAGGTGCGATGTTTATAGTTGTCACTGTTATTATTTTTTCTTGTTTGTCAAGCAAACAATAATGGACAATAGACAATGACAGAGAGAGACAAATGAATTGAATGTATGGGTAACCAGGGCAAGAGTGAACATCGGGGCAAGAGTAAACATCGCATTTCCGTAGATTTGGCAACACCGCAAAACAAATGAATAGCGTAAACCGGGAAGTCAACATGGCTACCGAGTGTTAACAGCAGCAGAACGTTCGGCCTGGACTGTGATGCCGAGGAAAGTGGCATAAAGTTGAAAACTCCCACCCGAGCAAAGTTTTTGCGGGTATGTGTTGCATTTGATAGTGTAGTATATACGACAAGTGGAAGGTTGTAAATGTTCGTGCGAAAGGCATCATTCCTAAGTATTATTTGGACATGGTGTAGAAAGAAAACACGTGCCCAGCCAAGAGCTGGCATCCACGATTGTAAAGGACGACAATTCCGGGGCAAGAGTGAATGGGATAAGAAGGAACGTTCACCCTTGCCCCTCCTCGAGAGATGTAATCTTGACATGCTTACATAGTAAACACTCCCACCACATTGCAGCCATAAATTACAGCCTTTGGACAGATCTTTCTTTTCTCCTTTTAAAGCAAAGTACAACAAATGTTTGGACTTATGGATGTCAAATCATCCAGGGCGAAAAGTTACTCACTTTGATCTTGCTAAGCTTGTAACAGAAGCTTGTAGCTCAACAGCGACGGGTGCAATTGCCTCTGCCGGATTCAAATGTACTGGGATATATCCTTTCAACCCCGACATATTCCAGGATGTCGACTACGTGATCTCCAGCCTTTCAGAGCACCAAGTGGCAGAGCAAGTCCATCACAACGTTCCAGGCACTTCTGTCACAGGAAATAGTGATCCAGAGGCAGCTTGTCGACAAGATGATATCTCAGACGGCCAAGTAACACAACAGGTAGTCCACCAGGAAGGCAATGAACCAGTTCCATCCACTTCAGCGCAAAGTATTTTAGATATTTCTCCACTTCCTCTCTTACAGGCATCCAACACAGGGCGAGGGGAAAAATCAACTGTTCTTACATCGTCACCACATAAAAATATGCTTATAGAAAGAGCAAGAAAACGAAACTGTGCCAGTCGCGCCAAGAGAAGGTCATCATTGGAGCCAGCAGTGCCAGGTGAACAATCCAAGAACATACCTTCGTTTCGTGGATCTGATAATGAGACATCTTCTGCGCAAGCGGACGACACAACACCTCATGCTTCCAACACCAGCCACAATGCACCTTGCCAGTTCTGTGGTGAATTGTTTGCTGAAACTCCCGAAGGTGAAATGTGGGTACGCTGTGCCATTTGCCAGCAATGGTCTCATGAGCAGTGCTCAAACTTTGATTCTGCACAGCCTCTGAATGTGTGCGACTACTGCAAGTGATTTTGTTTGTGTTTCATAGCTACTTTCTGCATCACATTTTCTTTCACATATGTTCCAACTACAATATTTGAGCTCTTATGGTGTAATAGTTTTGTATTTCATTAAATGTCTAATGTTTACTTGTGTGTTCCTTCTTGCCCCGTGCCCTGTTTATTCTTACCCCACCCACCGGGGCAAGAGTGAATTTTTGCAGAGTTCGGAAATATTCCCTGTGGCACATTGGTAGTTTGCCTAAGTTCATAAATGTGACATTCCTATGATACTAGAAATTTGTACTTTTCATGTGATATCATTGTCATATCTTTACTCTACGTGTTTCACTTCAAATATGTCTTCCGAAAAAAAATGTTCACTCTTGCCCTGGTTACCCATAATTATAGCTTTTAAGTCCACTTTATGCACAGATATGCTAATCTGGACTGGAGTGGGTTCCGAACCACTGTGCAATGTGCCTCCACCGGGTATCGAACTCTCAACACCTTGATTTCAAGGCGGAGAGACAAAGAAAATGTAGACAGTGGAGACGAAGTTCTTAAGGAGTATATTGGAGAAGACCAGAAGGGATAGAATAAGGAATGAAGAGATCCCACAGATAGTGGGGGTGGTGAAGCTTCAAGACAGGATACAATTGGCACAGTTGAGATAGTTTGGTTACATTAAGGACAAACCACTGCACTGGGATACCAACTTAACCACTTCTTTTACTGGTTTCTCAGGATACCACTGACAGAACGTTACATAAATATTGAGTAGAATCTGTTTCTCGCCCCTCTTCGAAGGCTGTCCTTGCTGGTGCTTTGAAAACAAGCTTGGAGAACACGGAGACTTTCGCGCACGCATAGAACTCGCAATGTTATTTTTTAAGGACAAGTCAGGCAATATTACTAAATGGCACTACTTCCTTGCTGTTCATATGATTATTTTTAGAAAATAACCTATGTTATAAAATATCATTACGTACACAAATCTCTAAGCTCATTTAAAGTTAATGCATATTCCTACACAATCTTCACACTTATCTTACCTTGTCATGTACCCACGTTATTTTACGAAGTGCACTATATTTGGCGGAACAAAAATCGTTATTAGGATGCTTGTCAAAGTTTCGAACTGCAATAAATCATTCATTCATTCATTCATTCCTTTATTTGGAACCTAAGAGCTTTTATACCGTTTTTTTGTCCATAACAATACACATATAAAATGTACACAATTATTTTACAGTAAAATTATCAGTCCTTCCCCCCTATTGTACAGATATTAGATTTTTTTTTTTAGAAAAGAAAAGAACACTTTGCCTTTTACAATTGTATGTTACACTTCCCTAAAAATGATAACAAACTATAAAAAATCCGCACATCTGGATTAACAACTAAACTTAATAAATTTGTTGGAAACTGAACCTTTAGATTATTTAAAGTTTTATACAAGATATTTC
Source organism: Lepisma saccharinum (assembly GCF_977018435.1). Classification (NCBI taxonomy): domain Eukaryota; kingdom Metazoa; phylum Arthropoda; class Insecta; order Zygentoma; family Lepismatidae; genus Lepisma; species Lepisma saccharinum. The sequence goes on from NC_139246.1 coordinate 53,848,777, forward strand.
TCTCTCTGTTATGTTTTGATCATTCCAGTATTATATGTTGTGCATCTGCACTTTCCCAGCCACATTCACATTTCTTATTGTTCGTTATTCCAATTTTGGATAAATGTTGCCTAGTACACAAATGGCCCGTTCTCAGTCTATTAATTAATAAAATTACATTTCTTGTAGCACTTACATGATGAAACCATGGTTTTTGTGTTTTGAATTCAACAAATGGTCTGTATAATTCTCCAACTGTTGTAAGTTCATTTCGACACCAATCAAACCATTCATTGAGAAATTTCTTCTTTCCTCTAGGTATAATGATAAGTTCGTAATATTTGGAAGACACACTACTTTCTTTGCACATTCATCTACATGAGAATTGCCTGTAATATTACTATGAGCTTTAGCCCGAGAAAACTCAATGTTCCATCCAGATTTTTGTATTGTTTGAACTAATTGTATACAATTTATAATATAAGGGGATAATTTGTAAAGATTCTTGTAAGAAGATTTAAGAGCCTGTAATACACTTTGCGAGTCAGTAAGTATTAAGAACTTTCGTAAATTTAATTTTTTGACGTATATTAAAGCTTGGTAAATTGCGTAAGATTCTGCTGTAAATATTGAACAGTCTTGTGGAAGCCGAAATAATAGGTCTGCTTTATGTTGTGGATCGTACACTGCACATCCAACTTCTGACTTACTTTTAGATCCATCTGTGTATATGAAATAAGAACTTGGCCATTGAGTAAAATATTCCGATATGTGCGAATAACGAGGGAAATGAATATTATCCACAGACTGTTGAGGATATTCTAATGAAAAAACAGGCTGTGAACAAAACGAATTATACAATTCTATCCACGTAGCAGCTTTTCTGTTTGTTATTTTCCTGTTTCATATAAGTGTATCATATTTGTTAGTACATTGTTGAAAGGATGCTCACAATATGATTTCACTTTGAAGAGCATATTTGCTGCTAACATCTTCTGTATACATGAAATGAAACATTCACCCGCTTCCATGTACACTACTACGTTTGGAGTGCTGTTCATAACACCTAAACATCTTCTCAAGAATTTCCTTTGTATGACATCAATGGAATTCAATTTTCCTTCTGTCAAGTTACACATTGCCAATAGAGAATAATCTATCAAAGACCGAAAATAATTCTTGTAAAATAAAAGCATAACTCGAGGATGACATCCCCACTGAGTATTTGCTATTGATTTGAACAAATTAAACACTTTTTGGATTTGACTTGTATTGCTTTAATTTGGTCCTTCCAAGTTAGTTTTTCATCCAAGATGACACCTAAATATTTTACTCTGGATGTAATGGGAACAAGTGAACTATTGGAGGTGTTCCCTTTTTACTAAAAATTGTAATATTAGATTTTTCCATTGAAATCGAGAGTTTTTTACTTTTAAGCCACTTTTGCACTTCCAATATTTGTTCCTCTAAAACAGGAAAATCAGTATGAATTTGTGTCGTGGACATATAGATACAGATATCATCTGCATGTTGAAGATATTTGACTGTTGGAATTAATTTCCTTTTCATCCCAATCATATATATGTTGAATAACAAAAGACTTAAAGGACTTCCTTGAGGTAACCCTTTGCAGGCTGAATACGGTCCTCTACTTTCACTGAAAAAGTGGAAATATACAGGGTGGCTCAATAAGTCACTTAACACCCTCGGTACAAGGTCACTGCGGCATGGAATTTGAAATTCGCGATGACCAATCATTGCCTGGCCAAGGGGGAACCACATTGACGCCACCCACACGGTCGGCGGCCATCTTGATATCCGCCATCTTGAATTCAACTTCAGAATTTTAAATGGGAAGGGGATCGTGCGACATATCAAAATGGGCTAGAATTTCACGAGAAATGCAATGGTGAAGGTTTTTCGACGTATCTTTAACCAGTAAAAAGTTTTGACTGAATTCTTGTACCAATTAGCTCCTTTTCGAGGTGTTAGAAAAATGCCTTAAAATTTGTTTAGCGCATCGGTAATGCATCGAGATCAAAGTGACGTCTAGGGAGAGACGTTCGCATGCCATTGCACATTATTTTAATCGGATACATCCATGAAAAGCTGCTCATTATGAATGGTTGTCGCGAACAATTACCAGTGTGACGCTTCCATTGAATTAAAAGTCCTTCACAGTGACAAGGCTAATGTTTATGTTCAGAAGGAAGTTTATAAACAGAATATTCGATGTTTTTTATCTGATAACCCATTTTTGACAGATCAAAGCTGAATGGTTAGTGTTGGTAAGTTAATGGTGTGACGTGCTGTGTGGAACACGATTGGTTAGTCAATTTTCCATCAACGGAACCTTAAATGCTTAGGGCTACTTGGATTTGTTAAATAAACAGTTTTTTTCATCCTTGCTTATGGAATAAGGTACTTTTTACAGAGTTTTTTTCAATAGGGAAGAACACCTGAACACTTATGGGAACGTTATGAACCAGTTTTTGTCCAAAGTTAGTTATCAGATGACCAGGGTCACATATTCTGTTTATAAACTTCCTTCTGAACATAACATTAGCCTTGTCACTGTGAAGGACTTTTAATTCAATGGAAGTGTCACACTGGTAATTGTTCGCGACAACCACTCATAATGCGGAGCTCTTCATGGATGTATCCGATTAAAATAATATGCAATGGCATGCAAACGTCTCACCCTAGACGTCACTTTGATCTCGATGCATTACCGATGCGCTAAACAAATTTTAAGGCATTTTTCTAAAACCTCGAAAACGAGCTAATTTGTACAAGAATTCAGTCATAACTTTTTATGGTTAAAGATACGTCGAAAAACCTTCACCATTGCATTTCTCGTGAAATTCTAGCCCATTTTGATATGTCACACGACCCCCTTCCCATTTAAAATTCTGAAGTTGAATTCAAGATGGCGGACATCAAGATGGCCGCCGACCGTGTGGGTGGCGTCAATGTGGTTCCCCCTTGGCCAGGCAATGATTGGTCATCGCCAATTTCAAATTCCATGCCACAGTGGCCTTGTACCGAGGGTGTTAAGTGACTTATTGAGCCACCCTGTACATATAATTTACTCAGTTACTTCCATAATATCAAAACATAGTTGTGAGGTATTTTTAGCTGTTGTACTGTTTGGCTTAGGATATTAATATCTACATTATCATAAGCTGCGCTTACATCTAAGAATGCAGCTAATACAATTCTGTTTCTTTTCAGTGAGTCGAAAATATACGAGAAAGGATTGATTAATCCGTCCTGGCATCCTAATCCCACTCGAAATCCTATTTGTTCGAACTGAAATATGTTTTGGCTTTCTAAAACCATTCTATTCTTTTTTGTATCAGTTTCTCAAATATCTTTCCTATAACTGACGTGAAAGCTATAGGTCTATATGATTTACCTACTTGAGAGTCCTTGCCTGTTTCTAAAATTGGAATAATCAACTGTTTGGACTAATCTTCTGGTACTTTTCCATTATTTAAGAATTTATTAAAAATTGTGCACATCGCCGTTAACGCTACATCTGGAAGGTGATTAATCATCGAATATGTAATTCCATCCATCCCTGGAGCAGATTCTTTACTGTTGCCGATGATGATTTCATAGATTTCCTCTTTTGAAATTGAAGTTGCAAAACCTTTCGTCGAACGTCGTTTTGATGTGTAACTACATAATTCATTTGGTGTTTCAATTACTCCGTCTGGCACTGTAGGTATGAGTTTCTGAATAAATTCAGTCTTCCAATGTGATTTCAAAGGGACTACATTTGCTGTACGAGGATTTGTGAGCGACCTAAACTATTTCCACACATATCATAATTTCATGCTTGGGTGTAAATTTTGACAAAATAATTTACATGATTTTATTTTTGCTTTTATGCATAATCTCTTTGATTTGGCCATAGAACGTCTGAATGCTATCCAGTTCTCCGGATTTGGTATATTCTTACTAATTCGACTCTATGTAGTTTTGCTTCAGCACACCCTTTTGTCCACCAATATATCTTTGGGAAGTGTTGCTGACTACTTTTTATCACCCTGGGACAACTTAAGTCCATCGCAGCCGAAATGATTTTTACATTTTTACAATATGTAATATTATCAGGTTTTAATCCATCATTCTCTGAGAAATAAATAGTTAAAAGTTTAATATAATAAGACCAATTTGCTTGGAATACTTTCCATTTACGAATAGTTAATATTTTTTCGTTTGTTGCATGGCAATAAGCCAGATAAAAATAACATGGATAATGATCACTTGTTCTCAAGTCCATATCTGCCTCCCATGTAAAGTCTGCACAATACTTTTCTGAAATTAAAAATTATTTGCATGGATAATCGTCCTCTACGTTGAAGCACAGTGGCTGCTTTAAGACAAATACAATATGTTCCATATTTCACAGAGAGTACACTATCTATACAAGTCATGCAGAGCGACTATGAAATTTAAAGATTTAACGTGAAACATTTTCACAATTTTTTAGTGTTGCCTTCTGAGTTCTCTGCTTCGCGGGGCTGAGTTGGCAACCACTGCATTTTTTGTAGTAATTAACATAAGGAACCAAGAGATATATTGTTTGAAGTTAACATGATTTCTTGAGAAATTTATTTTCCTATTTTGGATTCAATATGGCTACAATCCTTCACACAGAACTATAAAATGAAATCTATGGAAGCCATACGGAATGAAAGCGATTCATATTTTTTTCCAGAATTATTTAACATTTTCGCCTCCTCTACCCCTGACTCGGTAGATGTGGAATTGTCCACTATTGCTTTTTGGAAAAAAATGACACCCATCTCTGACTGCTTCTGAAGGTGCTTTTATCTGTAGTAAAAAAAACGTTAGGCGTCCAATTTGTAACGAACATATTGGCAATATCACATGTCTTGAATTTTATATTTCCTATTTCAGGGACGATTCCTCCATGTAGAAAGTGAGGAACTTCCTACAGTTTATTTTTACTTATTTCCAGTTCACTATCTTTTAGAGTTAATGCGTGTTATAAAATTATTAGCGCAAAGTACTTACAATTGCCTAGGTTAGCTACCATCAAGAGTTCACTGGTCTCGCTCGCTCCATTAGAAGTCCAAAGACGATGGACACACGCTTTTCTGCCGCTCGCTGAGGAATCTCGGCGGTCATCCTACAGACAGATGGGTGGGTGGTGGAAGGGGCAGTGCAAGGGAGTGGTGGAAGATTACGAAGATCGGCGAGGATCGAGGAACCAGCAAGACTTTCCTCAATCAGCGATGCCAACCCCAACAAAATGTTACTAAAGAAACAACAATTTGATCTATGTTGGCACTTTGCACCGTTTCTAGCACAATCTGCAAACGCCAATCCCTGGGACAGGGAAATCGAATTCAAAGGAATATGTTTTCAGGAAATAAAATTATATCCAAATCTTATTTCTACTTTACAAGCGGATATGTTTCAGACGAAAGGGAGTATTCAGAACCAGCGGAAAGCTTTTTTACAACCATGCCACGATCCATCCTGTCTCTTCTTCATCCTGCTCGATTTGGTTCGTCGGGAGATTTTATAGTAGGAAATCGGTAGAAAGTTGGGAGTAAACAATTTTCTCAAACCTTTTTAAGTTAGATGTTGAACCCATGCCGTTTATTGCACCATTTTAAATAATTGGGGGGGGGGGGTTACACTATTATATAACTGTTAAAAAAAAAGTAACGCAAGTTCAAAACTCTAGAAAAGCAGATGCAGAATTACAATAATCCGAAAACATAAATAATTAATAATAAATCCTTCCACAATAGAGAGGAATTTAGCATAATTTCAAAGTTTAAGCAACACTTTTTATTATTGTCAATCCACACGACAAGGAGGGGGGGGAGAAGAAAATATAAATTCTTGCAAAATCTGAAATATCGTCAATGTTATTTTCGTCGATTTTTATAGGTTCGCATTTAAATATTTCGTAGTTCAAAGTGAGGAGCAAGGGCCCCTTGCCCTACCTTGAGCATAGGCCTGCAGCTAACATCCTAAATGCAATGGGTAGTACAAGAAAGACGTGTGAATGTAATTGATCCCCTTTTTCAAACCTTCCTCAATTTTCCATAACTTCTTCCTACACTCCGAAAAATCCAAGAGTCGCCACTGGCCTATTTGTGGTTCCATGATGCCAGCCATATTTTCTACCCCCTTCATTTTTTCTTTTACCAAACCTTGAATTGAAAGGAGTACTAGAAGTTAGCTATTCTTAAAAATTCAACCCATATAACATTGCCACATAAAGTAGGAGTTGTCCTAGTCTATTTGTTTGTTCAACAATAGAATATCATTGTTGGAGTTAACAATGAAGTGACATGTTCCTGTGGTTATGTCCTTGAAAAAGTTGATTTCATAAACTTCTCGAAGAAAGAACCTGCAAGAACCATATGTAAGAATATTTTATATCAATCTTGTGTGATTATAGCATTAAAATCCATTTACTTTACTCCAATACTGTAGAATTGTACACGTTTTCAGACACACATTTATTTGTGGTAAATGAACAATTACAGGTTACAATTTGTACCGAGTGAGTTCAGAAAAATACTATTTTTATGGCATAGATATTATTTCTGTATCGCGTTCCATAAGAGTAATCAAACAAAAGCCTCTAATACCGTTATACATATAGTCTTTGTGCCAAGAAATAACCCATTGGATATCTGTGCCAAATACAATTTGAATATTTTTACCTTTTGAGCCGAGTCAACTTTTGGAACTCACTTGTCCGATGGGGAGTTTTGTCAATGACAAGATTAATTTGTCCTTGTTGCTAAGTTAAGTGGTGAATATATCAAAACATAAGACCAATCACTGGCCCATTCTTTAGTTTCTTGATCGACTGGTTAAAATTACAAATCAGTGATATATGCGAGTAATGTAAAAATAGCCAACCAACCTCGTAGTGCAAGGAAGGTAATGCATTGCAAGGAAGTTTGCAATCGTAACTCCAAAATCTGGAGATACGAATTGGCAACAATCTGCTCCTTGTTCCAGACAGACAGTTGGAAGCATCAGTTCTCACTCAGAGATCGGGATTAAGAAGATCCACATTCATTCAGAATTGAAACAGGATGACAATAACTGAATAGTACACGTGACACATTAAATAAAATTTAAAAAATTCATATCAAAATGTCCAAAAACTTTAATACCAAATCGCGTTCGTTACATACTATTTCGCACAAATAAAATGAATAATATGTTGGGTTCTGCTCGCTCATAGGCAGCGATAAGAAAATTATTTCTCACGACAGAATACAACCACCGCCTTTATCGTTGACAGCAAGACTTAAACTTCTTACCTCAGCCGCGAGGCACAGCTTTACAGTTTGTTCTTTCTTAACAATGGTACCAAATCACACCATAAAAATACACAAAAGAAACTGATAATTTACACGACAGATATTAATTAAGCTTAGATTATGGTTGGCAACAATTAAGAGTGCCAACTTGAAACTCTTGACGTTGACATTTACACATAGTACCATTCCACACTCCTAAAATAAACAGCCAATAGGAAAAGGTTATATTATTGAAAGCAAGGCAAATTGCTGTGCTTTAATGTTACAATATTAAACTAGGAAAAAATAACTAAACTGATGTTATTAATTAAACATTATTTGCCTTTGCACATAAAATGATTAAATAAAAGTTTAGTTTACGGATTTTCAACGGAGACTAAATTACTTCAATCTTGTCAATTGTTACGGAATATCGATATTAAGAGGAATTCTATGTAATACCTTCTTTTCGCAGATGACTGTAAGATTTTCTGAGAAATCTCCACTTCCAACGATACTCACCTTCTCCAGAATGACATAACAACGTTTCTTTCATGGTGCCTGAAATGCAAACTTACATTAAATCCTGAAAAATGTACTTCTCTCACCATCGCTCTCAAAAAGAACCTGTTAAAGTCGTCTTACTCCATCTTTGGCAATAACATCAAAGCAGTATCCTCCCATAAAGACCTAGGCATTGTTTTCGACAAAAAACTCACATTTGAAGAACATATTACAGGCACGACAAAAATGTCTGAGTCTCTTAGGTTTACTGTATCGTTTCTACGAAATTAGTGACATCTTAGCCCTCACCTTGTACTTCAAATCATTCATTTACCCAATAATAGAATACTGCTCTCCCGTCTGGTCCATGGCATGTCCCACTCAGCTCTCCAGAATCGACTCTGTTCTTAACTTTTTCCTTGCTATAGTTCGTTACAGGGTTCCCTCATTACGCAATTTTTCAACACCACATCTTCTGTTCTTTCTAAACTTAGACTCCCTATCAGCACCGTTTACTGAATGATTTTAGGTATCTTTACAAAATTGTCAATGGCAAAATCCGTTGCAACACGCTCCTCCAGGCATTCCACTTTCGAATGCGCATAACACGCAACACAAATCTATTTTACACAAAGAAACCTAGACTGGAAATTCAAAAAATATCGCTCTTCCACAGACTTCCCACTCAATATAACGACCTCCCATCAAGTTCTCATGTATTTTCCACAGAGTACGCCTTTCTGTCAATCAACAGAATATATGTTGCTAAATAATATTCAATTGTGCTATCTTGGCTTATTTATATTAATATTTTGTCTTATTTTGTTATTTTCTTCTTTTTTCTTTTTTCTTCTTTTCATTGTTACTGATTTCAGAATAAAATGGCTACGTGCTGTATCTGAAATTTTCTCAATAAATAAATAAATAAATATATAATAATAATAATAATATGTGCTTAAAACAACTTTTGCGTGAAAGATAGAAATAATCTTAGCCATCTTGTATCTGAAAAATAATGAAAACGTTGCATATACTATTTGGGATAAATATTAGCCAATAAAATCTGAATTAGATGTTGAAAAAATACGCGAATTATGTATGTAATAACATAATATAAGATACAAATTACACATGAATTATGAAAAACAATTAAATATAAATAATTTAATGCAAGTTATTGAAAGCATACGAATAAGATATATTGCAATATATAAGTGAATTTGGCTAACATAGCGATCGTTACAAGTTCTATCAGCCGTACATCGGTAAATACTTCTTCACCATACTCCGTGGCAATAACGAATACTTTCTTCACTTCCTTTCTCAACATTTCAGCTATTTACAGGGTGGATGAAAATCATGATTCTTATTTAAAAAAAACAATTTTTGATAATTTTTTAAATTTAAATCGGATATTTTGGATTTAAATCGATTTTTTTTTATTTAAATGGTTTTTTGTTTTTAAAATTTAAACATGTTTAAAGTTGGTTGCATGGTTTTTGACACCATTCATATAGATGTGTTTTGTTTTTATAGAAAGGCTTTTTGCTCGGAAGGCTAGTAACTGCATTCGCTCTCTCCTCCACGTAATATCGTTCCCCTTCGCGTGTTTATTGGTGGAACTGTCTCTCTTCGCTACTTGCGCAGAAATTTTGTTTCGTTCCTTTGCTCCAGAGATGCCCGGCAGAAAGTGTAATCTTTCTCGCAAGTTGGATATAGTGAACTCTGAATGGTAATAAATGTGCAACAATATAGCATCAAATTAAAATAATTAAATTATTGATTGGTTTGATTTATTTTACTTCGTTCTTCTGCCACTTTTGGCTCATTGCGAGGATGTGGATGAGTGATGATATGATGAAACGGATGAAGAAACATTCATAAGAACACCATGCCCAGTCCGGGATCCGAACCTAGACCCCTGCGGCCTGTATTAACAACTTCGCAAGATTCGTCCCGGGGTTGTTCTGCCACTTAATCCTATTAAATACATACTAAAAAAATGCAAGAAAAGGAAATATTATATAAAAATATTGAAAATAAACCTACACGTATGGATCAATATTACGCAATAAAGTTATCTTGTAATTTCTGTCTCTATGTCTTCTTCAAATTATTCATCACTCTCCCGCCATTTTTGGCTCAACGTGTATGTGAGGATGCTTCACAATTATTTGAAACTAATGAAGGTTCACATACATAGGATCCCTTAAAACAAGTTTAGAACATGCGACCAATTATTGGATATTGTTAGTGGAAAACTCAACAAGTGATGTGGCTTATAGGAATTTTGAATAAAAAAAATTGCACTATTCTAGAAATGTACATTTTCATGTCATATCTCTCAGACTATTTTAATATTCATCAGTTCACTTTGATATATTCCATATAAATATTCGACACGAAAGCGCATTAGTTAGTGGTTCGTTATAACTTTGAAGTATTATTTATTCTTCTGTAAAATAACTTTGTGGAGTTATTAAAGTCACGGTTTTGGACAGAAGAGGACCTAATCTAGGAGTTAGTAGTGCTTATTTGTAAGGCACTTTATGCACATAAAATCTAATCGTTTCTGGAACTGCAGTTTCAATAAATCATTACAATGCTGACCAAGGAAAAATTTATTGTACAAATAATATACACTAAACATAACGTTTACACCCTCTAACAGGGTTTTCTTCAGACGAAGATTCACAATAAAGCCTTGTACAACATTTTAATCTTTTATTAACAATGGAAGCATGCAGTTTCAAGTGTGATCTGAATCACCATGTGCTTCCACCGGGTATCGAACACAGTACCCTTGATTACAAAGCGACAAAGTTTCACATCGCCATCGAAGAGGTCAAATCAAATTTACATTTGTCAATAGTTTTGCAACCTATATTTATTTACGTGTCATCAATATTAAAGAATAAATATAGAACAGGCTCTGAATCGTTATAAAATATTTTTTTACAAACTAAGTGCACATTAAAACCACAAAACTAAGTAACCTTGTAAAAATATTATTTTAGAGCCTTATATTAACTTCTCTACTTGTTTGATAAATGTCTTGTACAAAGCATTCTTTTTTTTAAAATTTCAGCTAAATGCTACTTCCAAACATTGTCACATTATACAATATGTATCTACTTCAAATATATCAATTGAAACGAGGATACGTAAAATTATTTGTTTCTCGGTTCGTTGTTAATCGAAACTTAAGGTATGTACATTTGTAATATAGCTACCAGTTGAAATCGGTGCGTTAAGATGTATCAAGAGACATAATGGAAATATTTCTCGCACATGAATCGAACTTTAATACATTTTAATGCATTTATATAATCGTTGCATAATTAATTGATATGACTATTTCAGTATTCAAGTGTTTTCTGATAATATTCTCAATATCTCCTTGTTCGCTTATTGGCAAATATCTGAAAAAGTTCTGAGACACTGGAAGTTGAACATTAGAAATATTTATTACACTATGAAAAGAAATATTTACTGCATTCTAATCAAAAACTCTTATTATAATTGTTATAAAGGGTGTTCCATTAAGACGGATCAAAGTTAGCAGAAAATAAAACGTTGTTATTGGTGAAACTTTATTGATTTCACTTTTGAATCATGTTATTAGAGGAATGGCAATTATGTGTGAAAAAACAATATCGGCCAAATGTCCGCCAAGGCTTCGGCGGCACACGTCCACTCGATGGTCACAATTTTTGATGACGTCTCTGCATAGTTGCTCGTCGATCTCACCAATATGCCTTATTATCTCATCCTTCAGCTGTTGAATTGTTGTTGGCTTGCTGGCATAGACCTTACTTTTGAGATAATCCCAAAGGAAGAAATCTAATGGGGTTAAGTCGCACGATCGTGGTGGCCAATTGACATCGCTGTTTCGAGAGATGATGCGACCTGGGAACTTCTCATTCAATAAAGTCATTGTTGCATTGGCTGTGTGGCTTGTGGCGCCGTCCTGTTGGAACCACAAATCTTCGACATCCATAGCATTCAATTCAGGCCATAAAAAGTTGGTTATCATGTCACGGTATCGCTCGCCTGTGACCGTTACAGAATTCCCGGCATCATTTTCGAAGAAATACGGGACAATGATTCCGCTAGCAAAAAATGCACACCAAACAGTGATCTTTTGTGGATGCAGTGGCTTTTCAACAATGTTCCTTGGATTTTCATCAGCCCAAATGCGACAATTCTGCTCATTAACGAACCCACCAAGATGAAAATGAGCTTCATCACTAAAGATGATTTTTTGCGAAAAATCATCATCGGCTTGTTTTTGCTCGTGCATCCAATTGACGAATGTACGGCGCTTCAAATGGTCAGCAGGCTTCAATTCCTGTGTCAATTGAATTTTGTAAGCGCATAGAGACAGATCCTTTCTCAAAATTCGATGTAGCGTTGTTGTGGAGAGGTTCAATTCCTGCGCGCGATTGCGAACAGAGGTGTCTGGATTCGTGGCCACATTCTCGCGCACTGCAGCAATGTTTTCAGCTGAACGGCGTAAACGAGCACGCATTGCCGTTTTCACATCTGGCACCGAACCAGTTTCTTTGAATTTACGAACAATTTTGCCAATTGCACTATCGGTTGGTCGATTATGTTCACCAAAAAAATCGCGAAGTGCCCGAAATGCATTTCTGTTTGAACGTCCATTTTCGTAATACGCTTCGATAACTTTAACACGTTGCTCGATTGTTAATCTTTCCATGGTTGAAATTGGCAAAGGCTGAAGTTGTTAAAATCTGAAAGAAAAAGAAAAAAAAACATTAAACACTTAACCTTATTTCACATTTCAAATCGTTCCAAATTAATGGAACACCCTTTATAACTGTTATATTATTATATTAGCTTAAATTATTTATATATTCAAAGTTATTTATTTTAATTCTGTTTACTCTCTAAAATAAGTTTCTCATTTTGTAGAGTAACATGGTACTAAATATATATAAGAAAAAACAGATCTATTTTTGTGGATATCCAAGATCTGATGAATTTAGACGTTAGCTTGAGGCTTCAGATTTTATGCTTTAATAAATGTATTTACTTCCCTGTGTGTACGTCACGTAGTTTTGTAACTCACTTCAATTTACACTAATTTTCAGATAATGTCACGTTGAAAGAGAATAACAAAGATGAATCCTGTGTGGATATTTAAGTCAAAAGAGCCACATTCGGCTCTCCAGGATATTTTGTACGAAAAATTGGGAAGGATGTTACTTTCGTCACAACCAAGTGAGAATTTTCACAGGAATAAAAAAATCGTTCAAAATTTCTTTGGTCAAATACCGCGAACACTGCAAACAATCCTTCTGCAGAGAACTCTTCAGTTTCTGAAGCAAAACGAAGATACGTTGGAGGAATCGCCTGTAGTTGCTTACGTTGTTCAAATGTTGTTCAAGAAAGGTTTCAAGAGACTGGATCTTCAGTTCAACACCAAATTGAAACAGGCCTTTCTCATTGAGATTCTGTTACATCTTGCACAGGAAGGAACAGATTTGGAGGTTTTGAAACTGCAGTTGAAGGCAGGTTCAGACCAAATGAATTGGGAGATCCACAGCCAGATGCAAAAGAAGATGCTAGATACTACTAGGAAATTAGTTATCTTAGAACTGCCTCAAATTTGTAACGACGAAGTTTTGAAACTTATCGGAGATAATTGCCATAGGCTTCGGATACTTGATGTCCAGAGTTCACCAATTACAGACAAAGGTCTTCATTACCTTACACAAAACATAATGGAAGTACAACCAGAGCCCATTGGACTTGTAACTGATTGGGCAAGTTCCTTGTTTGGAATACCTGGCGTATTAATGCCTTTGGAGGATCTCGTGCCATGTCGAAGGAGGGTTGGCTTCTATCATAGAAGAAAGAGTCCTTTGTGTAAATCTTTACAAACATTGGAATTGACTGGGTCAGGAGGAGTCACATACAAAGGTGTGTTGGTTGTCTTGGGACTGGTTTCCAATATTAATGACATTGGCAATATCATGTTAGATGATTTATTTTCCAATTTAATGGTCGTCCAGGGCGAGCATTCTGCTACGAACAAAGACATCCCCTTACCAACATTCCGTCTCGACTCAGTTTTTGTGAACAGCCTCACCAAAGAACGTTTGGAGTTTATTAAATCGACATGCCCGAATCTTACTTACTTGCAGATTGCTAAATATGTGACAGTGCCTCTTACCTGCTTCGAATCTTTGAACTCTCTAATACATTTACATTTGGAACCAAGAAACCAGCTGTACACAGTAAACAGAATAATGGAGATTTCGCCACGTTTCAGGAACTCACTTCAATCTTTGACGTTTGGCAACAGTGTTGAGAATTGCAATCTTAATGTGGTTCTTCGTGCTTTTCCTACGCTCAGACAACTTTGGCTTTACTTCCCTAATCTCACATGGACCACCAATGACGTATTGGATGATAATTTGCAACAACAGAACATCACTATGATTAAACTAGTTGGAAACGTTACGGCAGAAGCAATATTGAAGATCTTGGAATGTGCAATCAACTTGGAAGAAATCCACGTGAAGAATATAGTAGAGAAGCCCCAGAACTTCTTAGAAAAACTGTGCTCAATTTCAGAATCCCCTAAACTCAATACCTTTCTTGTTGTTGATGTTCCTTTCGTCACTACAGAAGAAGATCTCATATTTTTCCTTTCTCGCTTCAAGAGGATAATCAGTGTAGGCCGGCTTCCCTTTAAAGCCAGATTATGTCGAGGGTTCAATAACACCAAATATCAGTTATTGCATGGCCTGTAGATTTTTAAATGCTGATAACTTTCCATTCGCAATTTGATACTTGCTTTTGCACTATACATTTATAAATTTATAAAAGGCCATAATATGGGAAAATTTTATAATTTCTAAATTTCTCTAATATGTGTAAAAATTTAAATGACCAGCTGTAACTTGTGTCAATAAATCACTCACTGCAACCTCTTGTTCTCTTATTATTCAATTCTTTATTTTTGGGCTGTAACTCTAATACACTTTTTCATAACACATCTAAAATTATTTTATCCTTTATTTTATCACCTCAACTAAACCAACCTGTGGGTGTCCTAGTTCGTCTGTATTCGAGATGGAACTTTCAGCAGCATCGTATGGCGAGGTGACACAAAACATCTGTGTATTGCACCTACCACCAGGGGAAGGAGGATACACAAATCGATAAGGTGGCTTTCAAGTCATAGTCTACGTTATAATAAAGTGTTCATGAAATTGTCTCGCAAGTGTGATGATGGTTGCCCAATAGAGAGCCAATCTTGACTTTCAATTAGCCACTAGTTAAAACTCGTATTGAAGACAATTATATTCTTGATTTCCCCAAACAGAAATATCACATTATTATTTTATATTCCACATCCTACCTTTGTAACATATTATCAGTATATGTTATTCTTTTGGCCTTATGCAGAATTTATACAATTATACTATGCAGAAACTACACACATGAATGGCAGCGAATGTATTTCACATGAACCAAGATATTCAGAATGCCACACAACAATCTTCAGTAACTACATTCTAGAAGGATAACTGGTAATTTAATTACTTGCCAGAAGTTTTCAAACTTACTAACGTCACTTGAGAATGACATGATCAAATTGAAGCCTTCACATCGGCATGTTATGACACTCCAAATTCCTTCCTTAGTTCTTCATCATACTCTCTTGTATTGATAGAAATAGTTTAAATTGGAGTCCGAAGCAATATGTGCCGCCACAGGGGACTGATTCTCTTGTGTGCAAGATAATGGTGTTAGTCACTACGCTATCATCAAGTTCCCCTGTAAGTCCGGCAAGGAAGAAAATTACACGAAGAAAATATTAATATAGTTTGGTTAAGTAACAAAACCAAACATATATTTATCATAACTTCTAAACATACATACATCCAAAATAGCAAATAGTGTAGAAGAACACAATTAGACACACTAGTAACGATTACATTATTTATTACACAATACAGATTATTGTGTCATGAAGGTTGCCCATCCTAAAATGTTAGAGGGAAAGGACTTACTTGGCGAAAAGGACTGAAGACCATACTTAGAAAGTCGAACATGAGTCAAGCGAAGTCCATATTCTCCTCTGTCTAGCCTGGAGGAGGCTGGGTGGTCGGCAATGACCTCGGGGTGTTGACTTGGTCAGCTCTTCCGGCGAACACATTCTGCGAACACACAGACTGATCAGTCCCCGGAATGTCTGGAGCAATGCGGCGTATAAGAGCAGAGGAGAGAGAAATCAAGTTGGTGGACCGAGGTAGTATATGCTGCTGCAAAGGTTGTTACTACAGTCGTTGCCCCCCCCCTCCATGCAATCCTGTTCGCTCTCATACGTTCATTGGTCGAGGAGCAGAGATTTGTTTTCGTTCACTCGCCCCAGAGATTCCCTGGATGTAGTATAGTCAGAGACTGTATTTGTACTCGTGATGTGCCCTTGTTTGTCGAGCTTCTGATCACCTCACTCATCACCAGAAGACCAGGTCATGGCACACGGTCACACTAAGCTCCGCCTCAGGTTAAGTTTGCAGCACGTTTTATGTATTAATCCACAAGAGCGGCACTCAGAAACTCCCATGCCAGTCTTGCCTGAACTGCCAAGCTGTTCATATCGCAAACAGTGAGAAAATCGACAGTGATGCAGCGGATTTATATTCTGCGCATATGTTTGGGCCTATGTATGCAAAAAGCTTCTGCAAATTTAACCTATCGCCGGGCTTAGACTAGCTGTCACATGTGCAACCACTTTCCATCAGTTGGGCGATTGCCAACTTCTGGGTATTTGCCAATTATCCACGAGCCACTCAACACCTTGGCAATGGTCATGTCTTGGCACTTGCTGAGACACGTGACCATCTTCCGACCTTAGGGGTTTGTCTTTTGAAGAGTTTCCATGCTGTAGAGCTGGTAAGCAGGGACACGTTTTGGATTCGTGACACGCTGCAAGTTAATAATGTAAATAATCTCCTGTTATCATCTGCTTACTTCTGACTGATGATCAGATGCTCGCTACATTTACAATAAGGACCATGTGTCATTGAAATTAATTTGAAGATACAGTAAGTGTTTTACAAATTCGAAACTCATTCTGTAAAAGGGTTCTTTTCAAATTAAAAAAAAACTCGACAACTTTTAAATTATAAACAAGACATCCTTTTATTATTTTCCAATCTGAAAAATATTTAATTTTGTATTTGGGGAGGGGAAGTAGGGACGATCAAACGGACATGTGTGAAAAACAATGAGAAACATGATATATCAGTGATTGATTAACACAGCCCCAAAATCCCCAAACAATTCTTCACCACAGCTTCTCATAATGTTTTACAATATCAGGCAGAAAAATTGAATGTGATGACATAGCCTGAATGCATGGGAAGCCTTAACAAAAATGTATTACGTGTGTTTGTGTAAAGCTTTAAAAACGTAGCAAAAGTTGACTTTATTTGTCTGTGAAATATAGGGGCTAATAATTTTTGTTGGTGAATTATTCAAAGATAAAACTAAATATATGCTTACAGGCCAAAACCAAGTGTTAGGTAATAATCAAAATCTAATTATTGATAACAACTCGTTTGAACCAGTTTCCAAATTCAAATACTTAGGAGTAATATTAACATGTGAAAATTATATTAAAGAGGAAATAAAAAGTAGGCTTAATTCAGGAAATGCATGTTACTTCTCTCTTCATAAACTTTTGTCTTCTCGTTTAATATCTAAGAAACTAAAAGTTAAAATATACAAAACAGTAATTTTGAATGTAGTATTATATGGGTGTGAAACTTGGTCCCTTACATTGAAAGAGGAACATAAATTGTGAGTATTTGAAAATAAGATCCTTAGGAAAATATTTGGACCTAAAAGGGATGAGGAGACAGGTGAGTGGAGAAGGCTACATAATTTAGAAGTACATAATTTGTATTCATGTCCAGATATAATTAGAATGATTAAATCAAAAAGACTTAGGTGGGCAGGCCATGTGGCACGAATGGGAGAGGAAAAAGGAGTTTTCAGGATTCTTGTTGGGAGACCTGATGGTAAGAGACCTGTAGGAAGACCAAGACGAAGATGGAGGGACAACGCTGAGATGGACCTAAAGGAAATCGGTAGGGATGGAAAAGAGTATATAGATCTTTCTCAAGATAGGGACAGATGGAAGGCCTGTGTTGCTGCAGCCATGAACCTTCGGGTTTAAGAAGGTTAGAGAGTTAGTTAGTTTAGTTAGAATTATTCAAAATATATGCATTCACAAACATTTATACCATAAAGAAATGAAAAACAATATTAATTTTAAAATTAATTCACTTTCTTATTTACATGGAGTAGGACCACTTTTGTGGCGAATTTTCCTGTAACTGTGCGGTAACATCTAACTCGAATATATTGCCAACAATTGACACGCAACAGTATTTTCGAGTGAACAATGAATATTTATGTCGACCTTGTGTCGACTTTGCCAACGATCCACGCTCTGCATGGCTTTCTTTCACGTGTCTTTAATGCTGCATGTGCTTCGACTCCACATACCTGCGAAGCGTCACCCAGTCCAATCTGGTGGTGTGCGATGTCAGTGCAGCCAACCAGGTGCTCTTTATCGATTCAACATCAATTCCACTCAGGGGTGACCATCCCCCCCCCCCAAGGCCAATGACGCAATCCCCCCAAAATCATGTCTTCCTTCCCTCAAATCATATCATGTGTCTCCACCCACCCTCAATCATTCGTGGCCTCAAACCACATCGTAATCTACAGATAGTATTTAATTATGACAGCGTGTCTTCCGAAAGTAACTTTTCTCTCAGCATTACCGAACACACTTGATCTGCCCCTCCTACATAAACAGGGGTGCCTATCACTCAAGACCGCCCCAAAAATCGTTCATCATAATCCCCACAAAATATTTTTGTTGAATACATAATAAATTATGTTTATTTCAATGAAATACCATGTTAAACTGTCTATATTTTTTATTGTTCGACATTGATTGGTTAAATGTAGTAAATTAAATTATGTAAATATACATATACATAGTGTTTGGGAAACCAAATAACATGTTCCAGCCACATGACCGATTCTGTTTCACGAGACATTACCGAAACCTACCTAGAAATTCTTAAGCTCAGGGCAATAACATAATACATTTTTTCTTTCAAAGAACTCATCCCCCAGCCCCCACCCACGTTTTCTTAAGGTAAATATATTTTAGTAATATAACAATATTTGAGGACTAAAAGTGGTAAACGTTGTAAGTGCCAAAAGCGAAAGTGTTGGGAAATCGCATCGTTCAGCACATCAGCCCGTAAGAACGTTCACACTAGTGACCTCTTTACACGCCCTTTGAAGTACTTAGAGGGCTACCAGCCACATTTCACGTTTACCACATAATACAGCATGGCACATTTCACAGTTTAACGTGGAAAACGGTGTTTGAATTATTGTGGCACTTACTGCGTTTGCCAATTTTAGTCTTCAATTAAGTGGATTATATCTTCATTGCAAATTTAACTCGTTAAGGCCGTACTAAAGGCAATTTTGTGGTAATTTTTCGATAACAGATGGCAGCACCGTTTGCCATGGCAACCGAGGGCCATGTTGCCAGATCTTCGAGTAATCAAGGTAAATACATACAGGTTGGTCGATTAGGGTACTCCTTCATGGGATATGACGTCACGTTGGTTAGCAGATTTTATTGAAAAATCTAAGTAGATGTGGAGCAACGTAATTGTTTATCATGAGGTTTTAGTTGTATGTTCTTATTGAAAAAAAATTATCAGCAATGGAAGATAGTAATAGTCGTAATAGTAATATAAAATCCCTTGTATTGTATTATGTATTTCTTTTAATATTTCGATAGCAGAAGAGAACATACAAAGATAACTGTAATTAATTCAAACTCGAAATGCATAAAGTAAGGAGAGTAATTGAAATAATTGAAAACATTTTGCAATTACGTTTGAAGCGAATGCTGCGTTGACTGTAGAATTCACTTTATATAACAGTACTTGAACAAATTTATATCTTTTATCGGTGACGTTACCACAGTTTCTTCATAAATTACAGAATTTCAGTGTACATTTTGTAAATATTTATAAATATTAGCGCTCTCTAACGATCCTCAATCCTTTATCCTTGAAGTGAATAAACATGGAATTCTGTACACTTATTTTTTACTGAGTTTTAATATCGCGATTTTGAAAGAAAATGTCAGAAGAATCCTGGATACACAATAGAAGACATATTTGTCATTTTTATAATAGTTAAATATTAAATACAGTTTTGTAGCGCATCTAATTTATTTGCATGTCTTGTCACCACACAATGTTCTGTTTCATAGTTCTTTACGGATTTGGTCTATTCTGGTTTTCAGTTCTGCAGCTGATGTAGAATCTTTGGAAGTATCAGTAACATTTTCAAGTAACAGTAACTGTAAACTACTGACGTTATGAAATTAGTAATTGTAACTCAGTTATTTTCCACGTAACTAGTAAGTTGTACAATTACTTTACTGCATGGAAAGAAATAATATCTTGAACTAAATGTTCTCTTCAAAGAATGGGTAAATTGACGAATATTAAAGCCAGACCCCATGGCGGAATGGTTAGCACATCGCGCTACGACGCCACGAGTCCAGGGTTCGAATCCAGGCCTGGGCATGGATGTTTGTGAGTGTTCATTCATAAATTTCGTCACATCATCACTCATTCCCATCTTCGTAAATTAGCCAAAAGTGACACAAAAAGCGAAGTAAAATCAAGCAAATCAATCAATCAATCACTTGATGATTATTATAATCTTGAGACCATGAGAACAATTTTGTATTTTTTTTCGTCAAGAGCCAGGATATATCCCAAGTAGTACTTACCATATAAGACTACATACATAATCTCCAACAATCTTCATGGACACACAGTAATTTTATAGTTCAACAAAAATTCTAAAAAATATTTGGTTTGCTCAACAAAATAAATTAAATGTTGATCGTCATTGCTTTGTAACAGAAGTTTACTGTGAATTTTTTTGCCTCAATGTTTGTACATGAAATGTAAGAAATAAGTTATAATTTCATGAAACTTAATTTGGTAGTCATCGGTGGTGAAAAGGACATCGCGCTTGCAACTCATGTTCCGAACAACGTCTTGCGAGATTAAACAAATCTAGAGTAAAGTAACTGTAATAATAACTGTGTTAGGCACTTTCTTAAGAACAGTAATAACAGTAATTATAAGTGAATTACTTTCTCAAGTGATTAACTCGGAATTACTTTTAAAGAGTAACTAGTCAAACACTGCTGATATATCATCGAGTTCAGCAACATATTGGTAGGAATTTCTAGTAAAGTTGAAGTTACCCCATGGCAAAGTGGTAACGTAATCGCCTTGAGGAGTCCCAGGTTCGATAGACGGTGGGTGTACAGTTGTCGTCACTAAAAATGGGACAACTAGATCCTGAAAGTCTCCCTTCTCTGCAATGCGTCTTGTATGTTGTCTAAATCTACGGCGATGAGTGAATTGTAATAGCAAATTTTCAATGTTAAGTTCTGTCACTGCCGTTGAGTTAGGCAACACACATAACGCCTTGCAGGGATGAGGATATTTCAGGATATAGGTGTCCCATTTTTATTGCCGGTGACTGTATATAGTGGTTTGGATCCCACTTTAAACTGTAGGTCCAGTACCAATTAGCCTTTCTGTGTATAAAGTAGACTTAGAAAACGTATTTCGAGGGAAGATACAATACAGTAAAAATTACCATTAGAATAGAAGTCCAATAGCTTACATATCATTGTTTAATGGGACTACTAAAACTATATTTTCGGGATATATAAAATCATATTTACGTTGTTGTTTCAATGCATATTTATTATTTTTCTTTATCATACCCTGCAAAACATTATTGCGTTATCTAAGAGCAGTGTTGGCGATTGGGTTCCAAAACTGGGAGAGGGCAAGGACACTTTAATTTCCCTTTGCAGATAAGGTTTTGTATTGTATTGGGGCAAAAGTGGGGGCCATCTGCCCCTCCCCCTAATTGATGCCACTGTCTGAGAGATATGCTTCTTGCAAATCATCATCACATTCAGGAAGCAATGAATGTCCTAAGATTTTGAGAAAACACCTCTCACAATTTCAACTTGCAAGAATATCTATGCGTGCCAATGCTTAACAGACAAGACAAGTAAGTCACACCCCTCGCATTGTTTTTTCTTCTCCTGTTTCCCCTAATATACAATTTACAATTGATGACCACTTGCTATCAGATATTATTAAGGCTTGAGACATCATTTCTTGAGCATACGTATTTTAGACTCTTGATTTCTAGTAAATCATCACCATTCAATCAAGTGTCTACGCTAGCAAGCAAAAATGTATGTACTCTTCCATGTAAAGTTCAAACAGTCCACTTTGTTGATTTATATTCCGTAGAAGCTTATACACCAACTGCCATGGTACGCAACTGCCATTGTCGGTCAAACCTATAGTCCTTTTGTACAAATTTCAAGAGTGCTCTTTACTATTCGTAGAAGACACTTCGATTAGATTCTAAAATGCTCATCTGCAAAAGGAACAAATAAAAATAGTGTTAACATCGTATAATATACGATGAGACTATGAACTTTCAAAACATATTTAAAAAATATTGATATTACATTGTTACAACCTTAGACAAGTTGAGTTAATAATGGAACTTACAGATGTGTAAATGGATTTGAAAATAATGGATCTAATCGGCACTATAATGCTTAACGATATCGTCCTGTTATTAAAGGGCTATTTGGTTCACGATATGAACTCACGTCAGTGATCTAACTTTATAATGAATGTTAAATATGATGAGCCTCAAACAGAAATTTGCAAAATAATTGTTAGAAATATTTTCATAGTAGAGTGATGATTGCAACGCTATATGGAGTGAGGTTCCTCCAGGTTCGAATCCTGGTTTCATGTATGTATTTATATCATTATCTTTGTTCCAATCATCCATTTGATCAAATCATTATTCATCCTCATTGTCCCAAGGAGCAGAAGTTGGAGGTAAAATAACAGAAATACATTATGAAATGGAAATTCAGTTCCTACTATATTTTTATTTGAATTATTATAAACCAGCCTAGATGCAAGAAAGCTTTAAAAAACTTTTAAAAAGCCTTCCTAAATTATGAAAGGACAAGAAAACAGAAGAGCTTCATACAGTTTACAGAACCAGTTTTCTGACGTGTTTCTGTAAAGGAAGATAACAGAACTGTGTCCAAAACTTGCAAACATTCAGGGATCTCACATTACATCTATTCGAATCAAACCTAACTTAGCCTGACCTACTTAATACATATGAATATTTGCGAGCTGCTTCAAAAATAAAAATGGAAAAATTCTTGCAGAAAACAGGTCAGAAAGTACTCGTTTCAACCATGTACAAGGGCAAAGTAAAAAACATTTAAACAAACTACTGATTTGTAATAAACATTCCGATGTTGTACATGTGAATAGCACGAGTTTCCTAGGTTTGGAAATTAACTTACAGGAATGAAATTATAGCTCTTTATGCAATATTGATTTAATGATATCAGATATAATCTATATTAAGCTACGTATATTTTATGCTATAGTAATGATCTCAAAACTGTAGTTATTAGGATTATGTCTAACGTAAAATATAACATCCTATTCTGATTTTACGTTTACAAAGAATTATCAACTTCGTTTGGAAGTAAAAAAAATCAAGCAGTGTTTAAGAAATTGATAGGTTCAAGCGATATTCTCACCGAAATTACATCATAAGATATTTCTTCAACATGTAAATAAATTATACATTTTGCCTATATTTCAAACATTTTGCTTTTGATGAATAATATTAAACAACAAGCAATTAAATATTATGACTTACATTCGAGCTTGTTCAGATTTTTAACATCCTCCGTGGAATATTTGTTCACATGTTCTCGTATATGTACGGGATTCGATATCCTCTAGTAGCTTGGTTTGATTTTCACTCTTCCAAGAACTTGCATTGATCATATCGTTAGACAACACGGAATGAAATCTTGGCAACAGTGTATGCTAAAATCTGCACCACGGAGTATATTGCGACGAAACGCCACTTCAAAAATTTTAATGATAACCATTACTTTCTGAAGGAACGAAATGTTTTCATTTTTTCACATAGTATTTCAGATACTTGCGGGAAGAGCATGTGATCTTTGTTTCATCACGAAATCTTCCATACAAGTCATAAAAGAAAAAAATGCACTGATATTTTCTGTTATTTACTTAAATACCTTCAATCGTAACAAAATTATAAGGTTCACATGTTCTAGTGAATAAAACAATCTTTTATTTAGGAAAATTTCTTCCTTACCGAATCTATATTAGTTGTACTGTTATCCAAACAAATTTTGTCTATGCTTTAGCATGGCTTTAGAACCCCCTTAAAATAAAATTTTCCTGTGACATGAAGTTAGAAATGCGGATTCGATATATTTTTGTTCCAAATGATGGACCTGCTTTAAATTAAGCAGTATACTAACCAAAGCAATATATCTTAAGAAGTGATGTTATTAATTAATATAGAGAATATCGCGTATGTCTTGCAATACAGTTATAGTATAAAACTTCACATTCACTTCAGATTTGCGCCAAACACGCATTCACGTAACAAGCAATTGCGAGCGAAGCGAGCAAGAAAATATTTACAGCCATTTCTTTGCAGGCTTTCAAGAATATTAATTTAATGGGGTGTCAATACTTTCTTAGGATCCTGAGATAACTAGTCTTTTCCAGCTTCTCTTTTGGCACGTTCCGGGTCGAAAACATGTGGATACCATATCGCTAAATACAGTCTCCAAAATTTAATGTTCGAACTCTCCCTCCACTACAGACATTTCTTGACAATCTAAGATTTAACACTTTATAAAGAGCTTCCTATCTCCACCTTTAATTTAACATTCAATCCTCCCTCAAAAAATTCCATGCCAATTTTAGACTTACTATTGATATTGAAGAGTGGATATTGCCTCCCCCAAGAAATTAATTCTCAGTTTCCACACCAGAATTTTCGCAACAGTATAAGACAATAGTAATACACAAGAATTGGATAACCCCCTCAATTTAATGCTCAATCTCCCTCTAACTAAAATACCCGCCATAATCTAAGACCTAGAGTTGGATACTGTCCCCCCAAACGTTTAATTCGGACCCCCCCAGAACCCATATTCTCCACCCCCACTACCCATTTGATAATACCCTTGAACACTTTCTTTTCTTTATCTAATCGATTAGATATGGTACATTTAAGGTGTACAATTTTTACATATATTTTGGAAAAATATATAAATGTTGAATTTTATATTATTTGAAGGTAAAAAATACCCCCCAAAAATCTCGATGGCTCAACCTGCGCCATAAACCATCCCTGTGGCCACCCCTGATTCCACTGCCGCCAAATTGTAACTGACCACTGTCGGGTTATTCTGGATCTGACATCTCAGATCTGGCATTTTGAGTGAAATATGACCAAGCACTTGACTGGTCACTGGTGTGAAATCTACTTCCTTTCCTTATGAAATCAAAATGTAAAAGGATACTTTTACTATACCTTTTTTATTCCTAGTTTTCACATTTACAAATATACTGTATGATCTGGATAAGGTGGTTCACACATACGGATCTAGTAACAGCTATGTAACTAAGGACCCTTTGAAGAACCCTCCACGGTCACTTTGATATCGCCGAAACTTTGTCCGAAGCCAGCCGATTTGTGAAGTGCAGCTCATATTAGTTTAAACCAAGAAGGTAACAGCATAGAACTTCCCCATCATTTACCTGTGAGACCAGACTTTAGACAACCTGGACAATATAGGCCATAGAACCGACCAATGTGGGTCTCTTTATAGCAAAAGTTTGTTTACGTAATTCCTAGACCCCGTGATTGCTGTTTACAAGTTTTAAGGGTGTAAATTAATTCCGTCATGTAATGTTTTAGTTTACATTTTCTACATAAAATCCTTAATGTTGTAAATAACATAATTTTCGATTTTTTCAGATTCAATTCTTGATATAATTATTTTTATTCTTGCTAACATGTTGATCAAACTCATTCCTAGAACTTTCTGACCATGTTATTTTCACATAGTATACCTACAGATGATTCAACACTCGTTTACAATTAATACATACCACATTGAATGAAGCGGCACTCAATGAATCGATCGAAGTGGACATGTATCGTAGCCTCCCAGATCACCTGACTTGAATCATTTGGATTTTTTACCTGTAACCAGCTGAATAGCGTAGTGTAGATCTGTCCCGGTTTTTTTAAATTTATTTTATTTTACTTCGCGTTTTGTGCTTCTTGACTCATATGCGAAGATGGGGATGAGTGATGAAAATGATAAATGGACATTCACACACACAACCATGCCCGAGCGGGATTCGAACCAAGGACCCTTGGCGTCGCAGCGCGATGTGCTAATCACTCAGTCACAGGGTCCGGCTGTAGAACTGTCCCGTTGAGAGAGTTGCAGAACTGCAAACCGGATTGAAGTTTCCTGTCACCAATGACGAAATGAACCTGATATGTTTTAGAGAATTCGGAACTCGGAGAAAAATACAATGTTGCATACACATGCAAGAAAGGCATTTAAACAACACCTTGTGTAACACATTGTAACGTGTAAGGTCTTGGCCTATATAATCCTCTGTACTTGATATCGTATGGTTAATGAACACTGTTCTTAGTGTGGTGTGCATTTGTGGAGAGAGAGTCTCCAAACAAACACGTCAGTGGCGTACCTTTCGGTTTCCATATTTTGGTTCTCATTAGTATTACTGGTATTACTACAGCACGTGGTATACACCTAGTAGTTTAGTGTGTAAGCAGAAGAGCTCACGACGAGAATGTATAACAACAAACATGCTAGTGACGGATCCTAATCATTATCCCATTTATCTCATATATGTTTCATACTTCTCAACTTCACAGTTTGGACCATCACTTGTGAAACGTAAATCACAAACTCAATCAATCAGTCAGGATACTTTTGGAATGAACACTCTTGAATTTCGACAGCATTTATTGGAAATTCCTTGTCTTGGTCTGTTTGTAAATACTGTAATTACATCTCATAATATCGCAATTACCATTATTATTTTGTATTTAGTTCAGGCAAGATTCTCAAGTTGATGTTTTGAAGTTGTCTCGCTTAACAAGAGACGTTAGTGGCAACCAACCCTGCCACGCGTTCCTGGAAGCTATGTTAGAGCGGTAGTTTGCAGTGTTGGGTTACAAACATAGAGGTTAGATTTTAAGCCCTTATAGCGTAGAAAATAAGTACTTTCGAGGTAACGTTTAAAAGGGAAAGTTACTTTTCTTTATATCTACCAGCAAGCAAGCGTTGTTGAAGTTGTTTTGCGACACCATGTATTTATGTATGTACACACACACACAGACACCCCCCCCCACACACACAGACACCCCCCCCCCACACACACATACACACACATGTATATATACGGTGTCATTTTAATGGCGCCCACGGACCACAGAAATGTATAGAGAACATCAAAACTAACATTTTTCTCGTTGGTGCGTCGTATCGGCGCTACAGTCGTTCAAAAAAGCCCGTTTTGCCGCCTGAATGCAGTCCCTGTCATTAAACTGATACGGCACGTTCGTTTCAACCAAATCTCTTGGAATGCTCTCTATCACCTTAGGATAATTTGATGACCATTTCTGAAGTTCAAAATCACCCTTACGCAACAGTTGGGTTAGTTGATTGCACAATTCTGAAGCAACCTCTGTAGAATCACTCCGAGTTAAGAAATTGTCTATGTACACATGATTAAGTAACACATTTGAAGCAAGAGGGGAAATTTACACCCTCATCTTCACGTATTTGTTGCAGACACCTCATAGACACTCATACTATAAGTAACAGTCAGTAATCCGAAGTCTTGGACGTTTCACTACAGTTATCTCTCCATACAATTCTCTGAAAATCTGTATCTTTTTTGTTCACTTTTGCTTGTCGATATATCTTTGCGATGTCAGCTGTTAGGGCTACTTGATGGATTCTGAAGTATAATATTACATTAATTATATCACTTTGTAGCCTAGGACCAATAAACAAAGTATCATTAAGACATACGCCTGTAGAAGTTTCACAACTCCCATCGAATACTACAAGAACAGGTGAAGTTGCGCTCTCTTTAAATACAGGGTGATGAGGAAAATAAAAGCTTTCGCTAGGCACCTTATTTATTTCTTCAGATAGGAATAAGTTTCATGTGTTCAAGTTCTCTATATTCTGTCATGCAAGCATTATACTGTTTACGAAGTTCAGAGGAGGGAGAAAGTGTACGTTCTTGACTTTTAAGTATCTTCGCTGCGATTTCTCTTGAAAACCCTTACACCACTATCGTTCTTAAATGGTAAGTTAACTACTTATCGACCATTTTCTCGTTGGTGAGTAGGTATGAAATGTTCTTCACATTTTTCTGTTTCTGACGTTAAATGATGAAGAGTTGGAAATTCTTCAAGTTCCTAGAATTACGGAATCACAAAATACATGAAGTGATGAGACTGAATTAGTATTTACCAATTTGTCCTGATAAAACCCAACCGAAGACTGTTTTCAATACTAAAGGAGTACCAGGAGACTGCAAGCAGCGTCCACTTCCCAACAATAAGGGAAAAATGTCAGAGCCCCATAAAATATCCACAGGAGCACTCACGTTGAATGTTGGTTCATCCAAGGTAAGCCTGTATGTGTGACCATATGCACGCACCCTTGGTATATTACATGTAATTTTCTTTACTACGACAGCCCTTACACTATACAGTTGCGTCTTGCACTTTGACACAAAGTGAACATTAGTCATAGCATTGGCTGTGTCATCATCTCTTTGAGTTACGCCAGAAACATTGATGTTTGTGCGTTGCCGAGGTGACTTTGTTAACACGTCTCACAAATAAAGGAAACGTCTGAAGCCGAGTTTAGAAGCACACGACTGGGCTGGAAAAAAAACCTGTTTGTTCTTAACATTAGCAATAGCAGTACAGAGCAGCACTTTTGGTACACCCGCGGTTGTTTTCTCTAACTTGTTTTCTGCAAAATGCAACATAAGAAGACACATTGGTGATGGAGAACTGGTCGACTGCACTTTTCTATTAGGGTTGTCAAAATTAATTCAAATGTAGTGCCATTTTCCACAGACATGACATCCACTTGGCTTACATACCCTCAACTTGTGTGCTTGAAAATAATTGAAGCAAAACGTGTCCCTTTTTACGAATGTGTACCTTTCTTGCACTGGCATCTGAAGAAACTTCTGACAATTATGCAACCTATGTTGGTTGTTGCATTTCGGGCAGTAGGAAATAGCTGATGTTACGAAGGAAGAGGTTGAAGGTTTATGACTCACCGCCCTCCATCGATTTTTGTTTTAACTTGACAATGAAAATAAAGCAAGCGCTCGCTGATTCAGGAACTGGATCATTTAAGCAAATCTAGGTACTTCTTGCAAATAAAAAGAGAGTTACCACTGTTTTCTTGAATCTTAATTCAGCTTTCTTGTATGATAAACAAGAAACATCCCAAGATTCAACAGACGCACACAATACATTTATAACACAAATGCATTTATTTCTAGTGTTGATAAGACGTCGTAATCCCATGTGAAAATTCTCAATCACTTGCAGCTGATTCACCAGTTGCTGGACTGTGTTAGTCTTGCTAACTAATTCCCCCTTGTTTGAATAAGAGTTGTTGAGCAACTCCTACGCGTGTTGATAGTTTTCGTCTGTCCCTGCTAAGGATTGTATAAGCAAGGCAACTTCGCCCTTGAGATAAGCTTAAATACTGAAGTTCTGGTGCGCCACTTGAGATCGCGTTTTTGTTGACACTTGCACGAAAAAAATCATGAAAACTTAACCAGTCTTGCAGCGATCCACTGAAGGAGGGAATTTCCAATTTCGGTAGCTTAACTTCACTTACATGTTGCTGGGTGGGGTGATCACGTGATGTTGACGTTACTGATGTAACTATTCCTGATACCTGATGCTAATTGTAAGAAACTAAGCTTGTAGACAATCTCCGCCAATCTGTCTTTTTCAACACCCAATTCACCTTCACACTTGTTGTACTCAGCAATGTCTCTTGCAGCAAGATAAATATTTGCTTGCAGTCACATGAAAGGGACGTCGCTTTATGAACACATAATAACGTTGTCCAAAGTCGCGGAATTGACTCAATTTTCGAGACGCGTGATTTCACGTTTGAATACTTATTGGTACAAAACAGCCTGCTGGAATGCAGTTACAGAAGTGTGTTGTGTGCCATTCTGAATATTTTGGTTACTGTGAAATACCTTCGCTGTCTTTCATGTTTAATGAATTAGTATCTGCATAGAGACAACTGAGCAACATAGGCGGATGATAAGCTCACCGGACAAAAAAATAGTCACCCCCTGGAGACATCACTCTAATACCGAGTAACACCACCTCTGGCCCTGATAAACGCCTCTATTCAGTGAGGTAAGGAGTCCACAAAGTTTTGCAGGTATTCCACATCAAGTTGACACTACAAGCTGATCAGAAGATCACGTAAGGCCTCCAAAATGCCGGGATGCTGATTTCTGCGTTTCACCCGCTGTTCCAAATAGTCCCACAAATGTTTCATGGGGTTAAGATCAGGTGATTTAGCAGGCCAGGCGAGGTGTGATAGAGTGCCTGAGTGTTCATCAAACCACTCACAAACGCGCGCTCCTCTGTGAACACGGCAGTTGTCATCTTGGTAAATGGGGGTGTCCAGAGCGTGCTCATCATGAAGATGTTGACTGTAGGGAAGCACCTGAACACCGAGAATGTTCAAATAAACATACTGGTTCATGTTCACGGTCACCTGAATGATTGAGCCCAGTGCATAATAAGAACCCCCCCCCCCAAAAAAAAAAAAACATCACAGAATCACCTCCTGCTTGAACTACACACACTCCGGATGAAATGCCTCATTTGACCGTCGGTGCATTCGATGCCTTGCGTCATTTGAAAAGAGGCAAAATCGTGATTCATCAGACCACATAACACGCCTCCAGTCTGCCACTGTCCAAGTTCGGTGTTTTCTGACTCATGTCACACGTGCAACTTTATGTGTCGCTGTGAGCAAAGGCCTCTTACGAGGTAGCCGACTCCATATGTCCATGGCATGAAGTTCTCGTCGCAATGTTCGCTCGGAAATTGGTTGGGAAGGACCTTCATTCACTGACTGCAACAATTCCTGTCTGCTTTGAAACCGATTGTCATTCAAAAGAGGTGACACTCGTCTCCGGTGCCTCGGGGTTAGGATCTTTTTCCGACCACAGTTCTCACACCGTGTTTCATTGCCACCAGTGGTACACCATTCCTTGTACATACGTTGGACAGTTCGCGTCGATACTCCAACAAATCCGGCAACTTCACTCACTGTGTGACCATGGACACACCCAAACACGATAGCCCCTTCTTGCCACTCCGACACATCCCTGGCTTTGCCCATCTTGACACACTTTTCCCGTACTGGACAACGTCTTCCGTACTCAACGTTACTGCTCTAGTCACACAGCACTAATCCAGACACAATGCACCATGCCATTCCTCTGCAACGCCATCTGTAGGGGCATCAGTAAACCACCTTGCTTTTTGCGCAGGGGTGATTAATTTTTTGTCCGATGAGCTTATGTGTCGAGTGAGTGACGCTTATTATGTAAATAGTCTGTATGGTTTATAATACCTTTGAAATTGTCGATATGTTGATAAAACAGATGGTGTTTTGTCTTGTATAAATGGAGTTCATTACAGTTTGTTATATGGCAATTGATGACAATTAAATAATGTTGGATTATGCGGTGCATATATTTTATAATCTAAACGACACCTTGAATGTGCTCTGCATGTGTTCCAATACGCAGCAGATGTATTAAATGGCGACGAAATGCAATCAAGCTCACAGATAGCCTGAAAGAGGCCTTCCTAACTTTGCAAGAACAAGATGTGATGATTAGACAAGTCAAAAGGTACGTTATGGAAGGTGGGCCAGAATCTAAGATTAAGGATTTAAGTATAGATACAAATACGTTCGAAGCGATGAGAAAAGAAGAAATGAACTACAATGTGAAGAAGATATATTGCTGTGGTTTGCGTCGCCATGGAGTTCCATTCCCTACATCTCTAATTGCCCTGCTCACGATTCCATTCCTCCCTCTATATGGCTTCTTTATGGATATGCAAGAAAATGTAATTTGACGATCTAACAAACAGTATAGCTATATATATATATATATATATATATATATATTTCTTGTGAAGAATAAGTGCATAGCGAACTAAATATATTTTGCAAGAAACTCAGAAAGATGACTAAAATCGACTAACAGTTGATAGGGTCAGAATAAAAGAAGAAGAAGAATATTGCTGTGGAGTAGCAGAGTTATTCTACCTAATGCTAATGTTCCAAAGGGAGGATGCGGAAAAAGGAAAACAGCATGAAATGTTTGTTTGGGACAGTATCGTGCGGTGATATATCTCTTTGGGGAATTCAAGAGTATAATTTTCTAATAGGTGATATTTCGCTAGTAATCATTTGAAAGTGAAAACTGTCTTTTCTATTCCATTACACACACACACTTGAGAAAAGGTGTCCTTTGCTCTTAATGTTGCAAAAGTTATTATACAATGGATCACTTTCATGTAATATAGGTTATATCTGTTTACGTAATCATACTTTTGTCTCTGCATAAAAAATATGCATTAAAACACCACCTCTTTGATTGCTACAAAGCTGGCCATATAAGTTTTTTTTAGTTTTTTTTTTAAGAAAGCTGTACTTTTTGCTTTCTTGCTCCAGAGATTCCCGGGACAGAACATTGGAGACCCACATATAGGTTCAGTTGAGGTGATAAGAAAAAACATAATATACGTATATAATATTAAAAGAAAGGAAAAAATACTTTTGTAACAGTAACGTTGTAGTACACACAGCTTGCTTTGCAGCTGGTGGAATATTACAAAATGTGTGTTAGAGTTACAGCACAAAATAAAGAGTTGAATTTTAAGAGTAAAACATGTCGCAGTGGAGAAATTTTTGAAACAAATTTAAGCTGGCTATTAACAATTTTACACATATATTTACTAATATAAATTTTCCAAATTATCAATGGCAATTATTATAAAATCTAAGAGTCTTGAAAATTTTGAAATGTATTGTGTAAAAAAACAATTATGGAATTGTAAATTTAAAAGTTATCAGCATTCAATGTTCTACGGGCCATGCAATGATCGATATTTGGTAGTATTGAGCCCTGGACAGAAATTGACTTTAAAGGGAAGCCTGCCAACACTGATAATGTTCTTGAAGCGAGAAAGGAAAAATATGAGATCTTCTTCTGTAGTGACGAAAGGAGCATCAACAACAAAAAAGGTATTGAGTTTAGGGGATTCTGAAATTGAGCACAGTCTTTCTAAGAAATTCTGTTGCTTCTCTACTATATTCTTCACGTGGATCTCTTCCAGGTTGATTGTACATTCCAAGAGTTTCAATATTGCTTCTGCCATAACTTCTCCATCTAGTTTAATCATAGTGATGTTCTGGTGTTGCAAATTACCATTCAATAGGTCATTTGTGTTCCATGTAAAAGTAGGGAAGTAAAGCCAAAGTTGTCTGAGCGTAGGAAAAGCACGAAGAACCACATTAAGCTTGCAATTCTCAACAATGTTGCCCAACGTCAAGTATTGAAGTGAGTTTCTGAAACGTGGCGAAATCTCCATTATACTGTTGTCTGTATACAGCTCGTTTCTAAATTCTAAAAGCAAGTCTATTAGAGAGTTGAAAGATTCGAAGCTATTAAGAGGCACTGACACATAATTGTAAATATGCAAGTAAGTAAGATTCGGGCATGTCGATTTAATAATATTCAGACGTTCTTCGTCAATGCCGTATAAAGATATTGAGTCGAGACGGAATGTTGGTAAGTTGAAATCTCTGTTTGTGGCACAAAGCATGTTCCTGTAGTTTATCAGATTCCAAAACAAATTATCTAGATAGAAAATGCCAAAGCACTCCATATTGGAAACCAGACCCAAGACAACCAAGACACCTTTGTGTGTGATTTCTGCTGACTCAGTCAATTCCAATATTTGTAAAGATTGGCACAACGGACTCTTTCTTCTCAGATAGCAGTCAACCCCCTTTCCTGATGGCACAAGTTTCTCCAAAGGCATTAATATGTTAGGTATTCCAAACAAGGAACTTGCCCAATCAGCTATGAGCCCATTGGGCTGTGGATGAACTGGAACCAAGTTTTGTGTCAGGTAGTGCAGACCTTTGTCTGTAATTGGTGAATTCCGAGCATCAAGCCTCTGAAGACTATGGCAGTTCTCTCCGATGAGTTTCAAAATTTCGTCTCTACATAGTTTAGGCAGTTCTAACACAACTAATTTCCTGGTAGTATCCAGCATCTTCTGCATCTGTCCGTGGATGTCCAATTCCTTCTCGTCTGAACCTGATTTCAACCCCAGTTTTATGACTTTCAAATCTGTTCCTTCCTGCGCAAGATGCAACAGAATCTCGATTAGAAAGCCGAGTTTTAATTTAGTATTGAATTGAACGTCCAGTCTCTTGAAACCTTTCTTGAACAACATTTGAACAACGTAAGCAACTACAGGCGATTCCTCCGATGTATTTTCGTTTTGCTTCAGAATCTGAAGAGTTCTCTCTAGAAGGATTGTTTGCAGTGTTCGCGGTATTTGACCAAAGAAATTTTGAACGATTTCTTTATTTTTATGAAAATTCTCATTTGGTTGCGAGGAAAGTAACACCTTTCCCAATTTTTCGTACAAAATATCCTGCAGAGTCGAATGTGGCCTGCTTCGCCTAAATATCCATACAGCTCCCATCTTTGTTCTTGTCTTTCAATGTGACGTTTCCTGAAAATGGATGTAAATATTCTTGAGTTATCAAACTATGTGACGTACACACGGGGAAGTAAATACATTTAAAGCAAAAAGGTGCAACCCAAACCTGTAACATCAACCGAATATCTAATTATATAAGATATTTTATTTGCACTTAAATTAATCTTTTTGATGTCAATATTATTAACATAATATTACTCGACAAAATTTATAAAGTATTTTAGAGACTTATTTCCAAACAAAAAGAAATAACTTTAATATCCGAAAATAAAATTAGTCCATACTAATAGATTAAGGGTTACTGACTGAAATGCAGAAAATAATGTATTAAAATTGGTAATGTTGAACTTTCTGTGTCTTAGAATTTTTCATACCTTTAGTAGTATGGTATTGAGACGAATAGAAGAAAAATGTATGGATAGTTAAACAGACGTATCAATTAATGTTGCAATGAATCTCATAAATGTAAACCGTGTATTCAAGTTTGAATCCAGTACAAATATTAATGCATTTTTCGCTGAAAATTTCTACGTAGTACATTTCCTGTGTGTGCCTGATCTTCAATAATTAACAACAGATCCCGTTACGGTAGCACTGGCAGAGAAGATTCCACGCAGGTAAAACAGCGACAGCAAAAAATCAGGCGAGGCCAGGCCGGCTCAGCAGCTCAGTGGTTAGAGCAATGGCACGGTATACCAGAGACACGTGTTCGAATCCTGGTCGAACCTGCATTTTTCGCTGAAAATTTCTACGTTGGCATATATTGATAAAAATCAATTCTCAGATGTTTTCAGCACATTAACAATATTTTTTAAAATAATGTAATTTCTATTATTTGGATACATGCTAACATATAGGACTGCCTTGACGGGGCGAGGGGGCTTAGTAGGGAGGTCAATTTCATCTCATCATTTCACCCATTCTTCATATCCATATCCCACGTTTTTCACCATTCCATCACGTCATTCATCTCCATATCTTTGACCTCCCTCTAAGAAACTTATGTAGGGAGGTCATTTTCATATCATCATTTCACCCATTCTTCATATCCATATCTCACGTTTTCACCATTCCATCACGTCATTCATCTCCATATCTTTGACCTCCCTATAACTAAGGGTCCTGCTAGAGGAGACAACCTCGATAAAAAACCCCTATCCCAAGGTGTGAGTTGCACGTGCCGATGGGACAGTGTTGGCTGCAGGGGTAGGTGCAGTCGCGAACGTGGCCTCGGGGATTTCGGTTTGGTCCTCGAGTAGCCTCCATTTTTGGGGGTAGGCCTTCCTCGGCATAGAGGGCATGTCGAGGCGACATTTTATGGACCCTCCACTTAAAATATTCTTTGTATATGGGTACAAAAAACAACTCAAACGGGGGGAAACCCCCAAAACGAGCGCGGCCTTCGAGCCCGCTTCAGGTAATGGAAAAGACAAGTAACGTGCCACGTTATCTTGTAATTAGTATAGTGCAGAAGACCGATAGTAACGATGAATCTGCAACAACCAAGAAACATCCAGCAGCTACATTGAAGGACTTGTCACCATTCCTTATCAAGAAACAGCTAGACTACGCCGCTGGTTCCGATGTTCCAGAAATAAAGAAGCTGAGAAACGGGAGTCTACTCATCCAGACCAGCACAGATCGCCAGACCAACAACCTTTTAAAGTTACGATCTTTGGGCGACTTCACTGTTAATGTTGAACCCCATCGTCAACTTAACAGTAGTAAAGGTGTGATTCACCACTGGGATCTGCTAAATGCTGAGGAGGAAGAGATTCTTCAAGCACTTTCAGACCAACACGTCACCGCAGTGCAGCGAATCAAGACGCGAAAGTCCGGAGAACTTGTTCCAACTGCTTCCATTATTTTGACCTTCCAAACGACCACTCTCCCAGATATTGTACGGGCTGGATATTTGAGACTCAAAGTCCGGCCGTACATCCCTAACCCGATGCGGTGTTTCAAATGCCAGCACTTTGGGCACACTCAGCCTTCCTGCAAGGCCACTACCGCCCTTTGTGGTAAGTGTAGTCTGCCTGATCATGGGACCGAACCTTGTTCTTCTGGTCCCAAATGCATTAATTGCCAAGGCGAGCACCCAGTCTGGCATCGTGACTGCCCCTCTTTCCAACAAGAGAAGAAAATCAGAGAGTTGGTCGTTATAGAGAAAATCTCCGCAGGCGAAGCAAAACAACGTCTCCGCGAAAGTATACGCACCACTTTACCTGTGCCATTCGCTACAGTTGCTGCAGCTGCTCTTACCCGCCGCAGTGTGGGTGTACAAACCAGCGACGTGTCCACTCAAACTACAACGCTTCCCGTAGAGGCTCGCCCTGCTTCGAGGAAACCAGCAACCACTCCTCGCTCCACAGAGAAGAAGACGAAGCAGGTCTACAGAAAAGAATACTTTTTGAAATCCAGTAGCTCTCCAGTCAGGGCGGCATCGACCACCCTGAAACTTAAAGCGCAGCTGAAAGCTGCCCGACGGGCGCTAAAAGCACCCGCCCCCACTCCCCCTTCTTCATCCCCTTCGCCCTCTGTGTCCTTACCCGAGGACATGATACAGGACGAAGCCGCGGATGAAGAATTTATCAAGGTGACAGGGCCTAGAAACAAAGTACGCCTCAAAAGGTAACTATAATACCTCCAGCTATGGCTTATTGTCTCCAATGGAACCTTAACGGTTTCCGTACACATCTCGAGGAACTGCAAATCTTAATATCTGAATTTGACCCTGCCATTATATGCCTCCAAGAGACACATTTTCGTCCAAATGAATCAGTGATTCTAAACGGATACACTCTTTACCGCACCGACAAGCTTCCTGAGGGTCGTCGTGCACACGGTGGTGTTGCAATCGGTGTTCGAGATAACATCCACTCAACACCAATCTTTCTCACCACCCCCCTCCAAGCTGTCGCCGTGCGGGTCCATTTACCACAGCCAATATCTGTGTGCTGTGTCTACATCACAAGGGAGGAGCGATTCTCTCTTGAGGACCTTCTTTGTATATTCGAACAACTTCCGTCTCCTGTAGTTCTTTTGGGCGATTTTAATTCCTACCATCGTTTGTGGGGCTCCGTTCGTACAGAGCCCCGGGGTCAAATTGTAGATCAATTCCATGAGGCATCAGCCTTAACGTTGCTGAATGATGGAACTCCCACATATTTCAGTCCTTCCTCTGGCACATACTCTGCGTTGGACTTGTCCTTTTGCAGTCCCAGCCTTGCTCCTACCACATCTTGGAGCGTTCATCCTGATCTCTGTGGGAGTGATCACTTCCCTCTCATTCTTACCTTCGAACATCTTCAGCAATCACGTGAACAACACCCTCACTGGAATCTCAGTCGGGCCGACTGGGAAGCCTTCGAGCGTGCAGTGGACCTTGAAGTCGATCTTGCGTCGACTTTACCACCAATCGACGCCTTAGATGTCTTTGTGTCAGGAGTGCATGATGCTGCACGCACCTCCATTCCACATCCCAGTGGACCTGCGAGGCGACGCCCAGTCCCCTGGTGGACTGCGGAGATCGGTGCAGCCATTAAGGACCGCAATCATGCTCTCGATCGATTTAATAGGAACCACACTGCCGCAAACCTCGAGCAGTTCCGCATTAAACGTGCCCGTGCCCGTCAGCTCATTCGAGCCAGTAAGAAGGCGTGCTGGGTCCAATACGTGTCTTCTCTGACGAAGCAGGCTTCGTCGAAAGCCGTTTGGACCAAAGTACGTCGCATCCAGGGGGGTGCATCTACTCCTCTGAGCGCTCTGGAGCACGATGGGACGTTGTACACAGATTCCGGAGACATAGCTAATATATTGGCCACGCAGTTTTCTGGTGCGTCTAGCTCTGTAAATTATGAACCACGTTTCCGCCGTGAGAAGGACCGTCAGGAAGGACGCCCTCTAGTTTTTCGAAGTCATAACACCGAGCCATACAACTCTCCATTCACTGAACGGGAGTTCGATCAGGCACTTCGAGATTCTAAGAACACAGCTCCTGGAGTGGACAAGATCCACTATGAGATGCTTCGTCATCTGCCCATTGGAGCCAAAAATTTCCTTTTGGCGGTATTCAACAGGCTTTGGTTGGAGGACTCTTTCCCCACTTCCTGGAAAGAAGCTATTATTGTTCCCATCCTGAAACCAGGTAAACAACGCACCGCAGCCTCGAGTTACAGGCCTATTGCCTTAACTAGCTGTGTGTGCAAGTTGATGGAACGCATGATCAACAAGCGTCTCACCTGGTTTTTGGAGGAAAACTCATTGATAAGTAATTTTCAATGTGGTTTTCGCTCCAACCGTTCCACACTGGACCATCTGGTTCAGCTGGAAACACACATTCAGGATGCATTCCTCAACAAGGAACATTTAGTTGCAGTTTTCTTTGACCTCCAAAAAGCATATGACACAACGTGGCGTTTTGGCATCCTAAAGCAGCTCCATTCTTGGGGCGTGCGTGGCCATATGGCGTACTTTATTAAAAACTTTTTATCTGATCGTTTTTTTCCGCGTACGTGTTGGGAACTCCTTTTCGGATCTTCACGAACAAGAGAACGGTGTCCCGCAGGGCAGCGTATTAAGTGTGACTCTGTTTGCCATAGCAGTGAACAGTGTTATGGCAAGCATTGTTGCCCCTGTACATGGTCTTCTGTATGTAGACGACCTCACGATCTTTTGTCGCTCACGGAATCTCGCGTCAGCTTCTCGTCAACTCCAACTGACGATAAACCGTTTGGTTGAGTGGTCCTCCCAAACAGGTTTCACCTTCTCATCCGAGAAGTCCGTGTGTGTGCACTTTTGTCGTCAGCGTACATGTCATTTCGATCCTGACCTGTACATGGGGAAATCTCCCCTGTGCTTCGTGAATGAGGTCCGCTTCCTGGGCCTCATTTTCGATAAGAAATTAACATGGCTACCTCACCTTCGCCAGTTAAAGTTCTCTTGTCTTCGAGTTCTCAACCTTTTACGCGTTTTATCTCATACTTCTTGGGGTGCTGATAGGACGGTATTGCTTCGTCTATACCGTGCACTCATCAGGTCGAAGCTAGATTATGGATGTGTTGTGTATTCTTCTGCTCGCCCATCTAGACTTCGCATCCTAGACACTGTCCACCATGCTGGTATACGTGTGTGCACTGGTGCCTTTCGAACCAGTCCAGTCGCCAGTTTGTACGTAGAGGCATCTGAGCCGTCGCTGTCTCTGCGAAGACAGCGGCTGGTAGTTAACTACTTCCTCCATCTTCGCTCGATGCCTTCACATCCTTCATTCCACACCATCTCAGACGAGGGTAGGCTGGCAAGGTATCGGCTCCACCCTAGTGTCACTAGACCATTTGGTGTTCGTGCAGACGAGATCCTGTCAGCACTTGGTGTTGACAGTGATCTTCCTGGTGTCTCTCCACTCATTTCGCCTCTCCCTACCTGGGAGTTTCCTGCGCCTTCTATCGATTTTTCTCTGACTGCTCTTCCAAAGTCAGAGACACCAATGGTTGTATACCAGCAACGGTTTTTAGAACTTCGTGCGAAGCACCCCAATTTTAATGTGTTTTATACGGATGGGTCCAAGACATTCGAATCAGTTGGTTGCGCCTTCGTCCTAGACTCTCAAAGTTCCAGTTACTTGCTACATCCTGCCTGTTCCATCTATACGGCAGAGTTGTACGCCATTCTAAAGGCACTGGACTTTGCAGACGTCAATGGTCTGAAGAAAGTCCTTGTGTGCTGTGATTCGACCAGCGTGTTGCAGTCTCTGGATTCGCCGTATTCCCGGCATCCGGTAGCGCAACGCATATTCAGACGGCTTGTGTCCTTATCTGCCAGCACAGATGTACACTTCTGTTGGGTCCCTAGCCACGTGGGCATCCAGGGGAACGAAGCAGCTGATGCTGCCGCCAAGTCTGCTGATGCAGTTGGCGACGTTCTCGTCCATCTTTTGCCAGCTAGCGACCTGCAGAATGTGTTCCGTTCTCGCCTTCTTGACACTTGGCAGACCGAGTGGGATGTGGAAACGGGGAACAAGCTTCACGCTGTTAAGCCCACCATAGGTGTTTGGCGTTCCTCGTTTCGTCCCTCTCGGCGAGAAGACGTTATTCTTACCCGCCTGCGTATAGGACACAGCCGTCTCACGCATGGTCACCTACTGCAAGGGCTGGACCCTCCGTTGTGTCGTACTTGCAATGTTATTTTAAGTATTCGACACATTCTCGTTGAATGTGTCGATCTTGCTCACCTCCGGCAGACTTTTAACCTTTCCGGCTGTTTGTCATCCCTCTTGGGTGATGACAGCAGTATTTTATCACATGTTTTTAGTTTTTTGCGAAGAGCCGGACTCTTCCACCGTCTGTAAGGAGGTTTTTAGTTTATTCTGACTTTTTAATGTGTTGTGTTTGTCTCGTGCAGGTCTTTTTACAACCTTGCACTTTTAGTTTTTCCCAAGGGGCTATCTACACCCCCTTTTTTAAATCTCAGTCAGAATTTTAGATTAGGGGACATTTCCCCGTATACACAGAAGGGTGCGAAATGGCCTTAAGTGCCGACGCACCCATAAATTTTAACTCAATCAATCAATCAATCAACATGCTAACATAAATTTATTAATCCAGTGATAGCACATAGTTTAGTGCAGAAAACCTGGTGTAAATACCTCTTACGGTTTTCATGATATACATTTTCAAGGTTTTGGTTGTGCGACTTTTGAAACACTCTGTAGTATGCACAATTGCTAGTAGGTAGTTTCCTGGCGCCTGATTTTCAGAGCTGGCGCCTAACTTTGAAGAAAATTTTTCGAGCAGTGCCTATAGGTTTGTTTCGTGAGTCTTTGTTTTCAGAAATTTTATTTAATTTTCCTGTTTCTCCTTTTTTCATTCTCTTTATTTTAGTAAACTAAAATATTAAATTACATATATATATATATATATATATATATATATATATATATATATATATATATATATATATTAAAATTCTAAATTTAAATTCTTTCTTTTAGTAGGAATTAATTATCTTTCATTTTATTAAGTATAAACATTTCTTGGTGTTTGAGCAATTAGCCTGTTCGATATTCATTGAGGTTGTAAAGATGCAAAGTAACTCGTACTTGGTGCAGTGCAGTGCTGTTTGAAAGATTTTAACAGTTTTCTGTAGCAGAGTGGTGAGTGTAACTCGTTATGAAGCCGGATACCCCAGTTTCGAAAGTTTAGTAAGGCATGGATCAATAATTGAGTTTGTTCCCATCATTCACCAGTTCATATTTTATAATCATCGCCGCTACTAACCCTAAGAGGTAGAAGAGTGACGTAAAATACCTGAAATATTGAGAATGTAATGGAATAATCAAGAGCGTGTTTACGGATCTAATGCTGTTAGATTACATTGCAAGGCATTGCCGTTCTTGTTGGTAATTTTTACATAATTCACACATTATCACTGATTAGTAATTTAAATCAATCGGACAAGGTAAGTAATTAGCAGTGATTTGTCTTATGATTAGTCATATTCATCCTACCTAATCTAGCAACTATTACAAATTAACCTTGTTATACACAAAACTACTCACTAAAGGCTCCCGTAGGGTTTTATCCTCAGGGGATCAGAGTAAGATTTTGCCCTTCCCTTGCTCTTCAGTCATAGAAACTTTTTTGTCTTTTATTTATTAATATTATTACTTTACACATCATCAAATTGTTCAATTTTAATTTTTAAAAAATAGGTGTTTTATACAAGTTCAGACTCGAGTTTACTATACAAATAGAAACTGGAATCGACTTGCTTCCTTTCCATGAACATCTATCATTTTGTTGATGAACAGTTCAATTATTTGCGTACTTTTTCACAATGCACAGATATCAAAGAGAGCACACTTTTTCTACTGTCATTCGTGGTACCTTTGATCCATGTTTTACATGCCGAAGTGTACTGTAAAAAGAATAATAATTGAAAATGACGTGGTGCGAATTAACAAAGTCAGTTTCCGCCTTCGGGAAATAATTTATCGACTTGTCGTAACCTGATCAGCCGAGAAATTCCAAGGATCTTATTTAAAAGAGGTTAATTCTTGATATTTAGTGCACTGTAAGTTGCTGAAAGTTCTTAAAATAAACAGTTTTTATTCCAGATGTGCAAAACAATCACTTGAAGACGAAGAATTGTATGCAATTTGAGATTGTCATCGTCCCGATCATTTCCTGACCAGGTCGGAAAATTGAGAGTTTTTTCAATCCCGAACGTCAGAATTATTAATTTTTCCTTCCCAACCTGTCCCGACCAAAATGTTTCCTTTACGCACACCCATAGTACAGCGCCTTGAATAACGTAGTGTGGAAAACGACCCAAGAAACTAGTTCCTCAGACGGATGACAAACACAAACATAGATGGCAGTGCGATCGAACCAGGTGCTAATTTTGTTATGAAAGTAATGCGGCTTAGTTAGTTTTTGGAATATATTGTGTAGATTTGTTTGTCTAGAAAGGCGGTAAGTGAATTGATGGAAACAGTTATATTTGTGGAGTGATTTTCAGTCACGAAATGACATTGTACTAGAGTTTTATTTTTCTATGTTATTAGAATATAAATAGTATCCTGAGAGATATTTCATACCGAGGCGACAAACCACAAGTGTCGCTTGGAAGCGAGCAGTCCGTAATCAATGCAGCCTTTCGAACCGTAGGGACACAAGCTCTTACTGCGCCGTTTCCTCAAGGAGATTTTACCACGCGACAAACGATACGAGGATTTCACACCAAAGCGACACGGGTCATTCGGTCCAAGGCAACTTTCATACCGAAGTGACACATGTTGCTTGGAAAGGAGCCAATCAAGAGCAACATTTCACATCGTAGCGGCATGACGGGAAGCACAGGCCAGCGTTCGGTTGGTGAAATCCTCAAGCGATAAGTGTCGCGTGCCCCTTGTCGCTTTGGTGCGCAATTTCCCTAAAGCAATACACTCATTGCATCGCGCATGCGCGAACAACAAACCACGGCAACATGTTGCAAGCTATTGAGGAAATGGCCCAGTTTGAGCGACGCACAAGCGACAACGCGACACGTGTGGCTTATCGTGTAGCCTAGATCTGTTGTTGTAATGTGCGGTTTGTCGTGTCGCCTATCTGTTGTTCGCACAATTAGCAGCGAACGCTTGCCAATAGACTGAAGGCACCATGTCGCTTGTCACTTGGGAACTCCCCCTGTAGCGCGTCGCTTCGGTCTGTGCAATGAATGCTATTTTACAGTCTGTAAGTGTGTGTCACTAGTGTGACAGTGTGAACATCCCGTGTCGCTTGTCCCATTGGTTTGAAAGTTTCCTTACACTCATGTCGATGGCACTAAGAAAGTTTTGTGGGGTTCCCCTTGTCGTTTCATGGAATCATCATTATCATCATCGCCGCGATTAGTTTAAAGCGGAAGAAAAGAGACAGTAAATATAAAAAATACAAATGCTTCAGTGTGTATATCTTTAAAAGAAATGATGATGATGATGATGATGATGATGATGATAATGAACCTAATTCATACACAAAAATTTAGTTGCCAAGAGCATTCCACACGTATTTTTTCTCCCGTATTATTAACCAAAGTATGACGATAACAGGACATGGTCGACTGTAGAATGTTCGTTAATATCTTCGCCACCACTGTACCAAATATCATAGCAATTATCACATTCATAGAAATGCTTCATGTAAAAGAATCAGACGTTACTTCCATTATAAGCAGACGAATACCAAGCACCGGGTCCAACACCAGCGCCTCTAGCGGATCAT
The DNA here is from genome assembly GCF_977018435.1 of Lepisma saccharinum. Lineage (NCBI taxonomy): Eukaryota > Metazoa > Arthropoda > Insecta > Zygentoma > Lepismatidae > Lepisma > Lepisma saccharinum. Next base: position 53,893,304 of record NC_139246.1, read on the forward strand.
TTTCGTGTGGAACCAGCCAGAGAGCGCAGAACCGTGCCGTTTTCCACACTACGTTATTCAATGCGCTGTACCCATAGTTACGACAATCAACGTGATTCTCTGTCTTGTGAAAAGGTTCTCTCGTCATTTTGTTGGAGATGCCAGTTAATTGCTGTAACTGACAACCTGGAAATCGCAGAAAACAATGTCCTTTGTAAACATATATTGCTAGAACTTCCCTTTCGAATTACATAAACTTGTTCCAGATATCTCAAGGGAGCCAAGTGCACCCTGGCCACCCTGCAGATGCTCTTACCGCCCACCTACACAAGGTGAGTTTGCAAAGCTGACATGGCTCACAAAGTGCAAAAATTGAAATTGCTTTTTACACAGAGATAAGATAAAATCGGTCATATCTTGATGCATGATCTGTAGGTATCTACGAGAAAGGGTTTTGTTTGATTACTCCTATGGAACGTGGTACCGAAATAATATTAATGCCACAAAAAGAGTAGTTTACTAAACTACTTCGATACAAAATTAAAGGTTTCTTCGTCATAAATAATTGTGTGTCTAAAGAATACAATTTTATAGTACCTTAAGTAAACTAGATAGATTTTACAATTATAATCACACAAGACTTACGTACATAAAATATTCTTGCAAATGTCAATTGCTGGTCCTGTCTTCAAGTAGTTTATGGAATCAACATTTGCAAGGAAACAGCCACAGAAACAATCATTTTATTATTAATTTCAAACAATGCTATTACATTGTTGAACAATTCAAATAGGCTAAGACGACTCGTGTCATTTTGCAATGTTGTATAAGTTGAATTTTAAAGAGTAGCTAACATCTACTACTAGGTACATGGCAACGTTTCGTAAAGAATAAAGGCAAATATGATTAGGCGATCAAGTAACCACAGATAAGTGATAGAAATCTGAAAACTGTAGCCACCCAATCAAAAAATGAGTTATGCATCGTAGAAACGGGAGGCAAATATATTTGTTACAACTTGGACTCACAGCGTTTTTTCTACAAATGGAGGTAACTTCAAATTTATTATATTATATTACCGGAGTCAGAAATGGGTGCTATTTTGTTCCAAAAACAGTGGTGGACAAGTCCAACATCGACCAAGTCGGGGAAAAGGAAGGCTATTTCTCTTTTTTTTTTAATTTTTGAAAAGAGAATTTTTTGCAACATAGCTATATTTAACTCTTGCACATGTTTTTTAAGTCACTTTCATTCCACATGGCTTTCATTTTCCAGTTTTGTCACCATATTGAATCCAATATTCATATTGCTAGATTAGAGTAATTCCTAGTGATAAATGTAACTTGGTTCCAAATTCGAACAGGTGTTCTCCGGTTACCAGCCAAGTTAAATTGGAGTTAGCTTCTCCAATTTAACCTGGCTGGTAACTCGAGAACACCTGTTCAAATCACATCGCGAGGAAAGCTACAATTTGTATTTTTGGTTCCTAATGTTAAGTATCAAAAAAATAGTGCTGACCAACTCAGCCCCAAAGTAGGGGGCTAAGAAAGCGACCCTTTAAAAATTTGTGAAAACGATATTCACTTTGAAACTTTCAATTTCAATTTTGTTCATTCTAGCTCTCTATGACTTGTATAGAAATTGTACTTTATGGTTATGGATGCAATATATTGTAACTACCTTGTAGTCGCCAATATGCTTGCACTTAAAATCGACGATTATCCTTGCAAATAATATTGATCCATTTTAAACTTCAACGTGACACATGTGTTAATTTATGTACATGTATTTAAGGAAAGTAAAATACTGTCATATCAAATCATACGGCTGCCATATCCTTACTTGTACGTACTTCTTGATTTCTGTTGCTATAGTTACAATACTTTGTTTTCTTCTTCCTCCTTCTCTTTTTTGGTATTAATTATTTTTATACAACGTGATTAGATTAACACAACCATATATATATAAGCATCTAAAAGTCAAAACAACATTAAGAACATAAATAACTTCTCCTGAAGGAAATAAATAATAAATATGCTATTTTCTTTAGTATGGTTTGTAATATATTTTATATAATATAATAAGAAAGTTAATTTTACACAATGAATCAATTCACAAACTTACAATAATCTAACTATTTTGAAGATATCATCTTAGTCTTCGCATTTATAGTTATTTATGCATTAATTTAAGCAATTCCTTCACTTTCGCATCAGAACAATTTCTTGATATTTGACAAGTTATTATTTTCACAATAAGTTTTATTGTTAAGTTCACTTCATGCACAGATAGGCTAATCGGGACTCGCCCTACAGTTTGAAGTGGGATACGAATCGAACCAAGGTCCTTTGTTTACAAGACAACGACGACACTACCATTACACCATTAAAGGCAAGCTGATGTTTATATCCATATCCTGATGTTGAATTCCCTATATCCTCCCTTTCCCCATGTAAGTTAATTTCTTTCTTTCTTGTCTGTCTGTCTGTCCGTATAACAATATATTGTAAATGTAATCTTCTTCTGCAATCTCTTATTGCTTCTGTTGATATTTGAAATTCCCACAAGATGTATGCTATGGGTTTTTTTTCCTGCATTTTCTGTAGTTTTGTGTTTTGAGTCGCTTGGATCGTCCTTAGGTTTATCGCGACGATCATGATGGATACTGTTTAGATGAAGATGATGAAGCAAACGCAGTGATAAGCACCCACGCAAAACTTACAGACCTCGAGCCTGGAATCTTCGGCCCCAGGTATATTTCTTGTTCTTACTATCAGAGGAATAATATTCCTCTCCAGTGCTGGTTTCATTAGATTCATTGTGTTTCGTAAGTTGGTTTGAACAGCCAAACTAATTAAAGCTGACGGATGGAAGGGAATCTGAGAATAGTATACTCTATCCCAGCAGTGTGTGGAGTAATGCCGCACATATCGATGGACAAGAAACTGTGAACTGGCGGAGTGGAAGAGTGCGTGCTTCTGCAAATGGCTGGCAATCGCACTCACTTCCCCTCTCATTAGCTCATTGGTCGAGTCCTCTCAAGTCACTACTATCGCAGAGACGTGTTTTCGTTCGCTTGTTTTAGACATTGCCGGGATAGATTGTAGCTACGCGACCTCACGAGAAATCATATATCCCTTGTGCAGGCGTTAGTGAAATAACAAAGATATCACGTATTTAATTTCTAGCCATGGAAGAATTGATTGATTGATTTGGTGTTATAAGTCCACTGTATGCACAGAAAGGCTAATCGGGACTGGACCTACAGCTTAAAGCGAGATCCGAACCACTAAGTGTCTCCACCGGGTATCGAACCCAGGACCCCTCGATTTCAAGGCGATGATGCTACACTGCGCCTTCGGGGAGGCCGTAGCCATGGAAGAAGATCCCTGATATATAGTCTCCTTCAATGACACATTCCCACATGACGAAATTACATGGTAACCAGTGGGGTCTGGGTGGTCAAAAAAATTTTTCAGGCTGTTTCAACGCCATTTTCGACTTGGTGTGAATGCTGCGTTAACGGTGCCGCCAGCGAGACTACAACTTTTGTAATTGCTATTTGAGCGCATGATTATGTCTCACTACGAAAATACTGCCATTTAGAATGTTTCTCGGACTTTGTGGACACTCGTACAAGAAAAAAAGTAGATGCTGTGTTAGAATTTGAAAGAACGTTCAACATTTTGAAAATATTTATTTTTTTAAAATTTTATATTCTTTACCCTAGCATAATATGCGCGGATCCAAGAGATACAAAATGAGTATTTCCGAGATCTGTGACACATTTAGAGGAGGGATAACATACTGTATGTGTAAGTCTCGGTGTAAGCAATAGCAATACATATGTAGGTCATTTTGGAGAAAAATAAATTTTCAAAATGTCGTGACGCCAAAAAAAGGGTGATTTTTTTTCCGGAAAAATAAATAGGTACATGAATATTCAGAGAGTGCTTGATGCAATATATCGGGAAAATTTAGTCACACAATCTCGTATGAATGTAATCCACCCCCCCCCCCCCACACACACTTCTTATTTTGTGTCATCATTCTCAATGTACAGAGTACAGTACGGTGTTGCTATAATGTAAATGCCCCCTAAAGGACGAAGCATGTGGCAACAAGGCAATATCAGTTCTCATTGAGGCTCTTACCAGAAAACAGCCTCAACGGTGCATACTTCGTTGAAAAATCAAGCACATTATATTTAAAACCTCATTTTTCCAACAACTTTCCCCTCTTTCCATTTTTCGCCATCTGCACTAATAACGCAGATGTCCTATGGTGTCAAGACTTTTGAAACACCCTGTACATATACAGATTGTCAAAAATTGAACAATTATTATTTCATGGGCTTAGTCTGACATTATTTTGGATGCTACCGTTGAGATCTGGCACATCCAAAACATAAGGTTTGATCCAAAACATAATAAAATAGCTGAAAGTGTTATTTTTAGACTTTTCGCGTCCATATTGGCCGCCATATCTAATATTATTTGATAACGTGGGTCTTTCTAATTTCTTCTTATCATACTAATACAGTTATAAACTGCAAATTAGGTGAAAATAAGATGTCATGAATGATAAATAACTGCAGTAAACTAACAGATTTCAGGTTTAGAATCTTCGTCATGGTCGCCATTTTGAAGACGCCATTACAGACAAACAAGGACTTAAAAACTTGGGTCTGGGGCGTTTTACTTGTAGGTTCGGGAATTAATTTAGTATCCGCCCCCAAAGGGCACGTTCTCCACCGGAAGTAAAATATTCTTCCATTTTTTCTTGCTTTCCAACCGCACTATATGATATTAGTAAGCATAAGGACATGCCGTCTGATCTTTTGTCTGAAAAGTGTAGAAGACTTGCCGGAATGTTAACACATGAAGGTTACTGAATTAAATGAAGAAACTAAAAGTACTTTTTGCTATAATAAAACAATTACACCAAAGGAGGCCTTAAACTGATAAAGGGTTATGATTTTGCACCTAATGTGAGTGTAGAACTTCAAATTTATTAACTTTGTCGGTAACCGTGGCATGTGGCGAACAGTTTTTTCTTTTTAAAAATTAAGGCTAATAAAAATACTATCTTCGGTCAATTATATCTGAAACCCGATTGTTTCCATTTTATGCAAGATAGCATTAAACGAAAGAGAATATTACATGCAAAGGTAAAGGTAAATTTCCCCGTGCATATAGCACCATGTCATGAAGACACATTTAGGGGATCTGGAGGTAGAGCCACACACATTTACGAGCTCGGTCATTTTGGAGGTGATGTGATCAGCACCACTCTCCGGCCTCCTTTACCTCCCAGAGTTTCCCCCAGGTACCCATTAATTTGAGGCTGGGTGAACCCCAGAGCAGCTTTATCCAGGGACAACGCAGGAAAGAATATGAGACCATAGATCACCCACGCGGGAGATGTGGGAATATTACATGTAATTCTTTTTAAAATCCAATCATATATCACAGATCTACAACGGTAAACATATGAAGTCAAACCTTCATTTCTTTTCTAATATTTGTTACATTTAAGATACTTTTAAAATAGAGAGAGAGAGTTTTTTTTCATAAAATATAATAATAATATAAAATTAGTGTCGCATTTTTTAAAATTTAACTGTGGTCAAGCAAGATATCCTTTTGTGCTTAATAGTATTGAAATATCGTAACAAGCCTCATTCATTATTTATTTTATAGTTTGATGTTTTAGTTAGGAATATATTAATTTTTAATTTCCCGTTGCTGCGTAATGATTGGGGCGAGGGGTATTCTAAAGGGAGCGGCATCTGCCGCCACTGTCCAGGGCGTCAATATAACTTGCGCCGGCCCTGATCGCAGGAAACTTGCCTTGTTATATCTCTAGCGAATCTCATGTTTCTTCAGTTCAGACTAAAACCACACTTATTTGTCTTTCGAGCACAAAAACAGGACACAGTCGGTAAGATGGTACCTGCGAGGTACGTACGAGGCTTGTCCGGAAAGTAAATATACAAATACATTTGCACGTTAGGGAAAAAAATGTGTACCAAAGTTGGCAACACTGGCAGTAACCGTGATCCATACGACGAGGATTGGGAGTGAGTCGTCAGTGCTGCTCTGAGTCTTGTACGAGTAACACGCGTTGGAAATGTCAGCGGCGATACCGAATTCCGCCAAGTGCGAAGTGCGCGCCGTGATCAGGTTTTTGCAGACACAAGGAAAGCGTCCATCGGAGATCCACCGAGAAATTGCGACTGTGTACGGGAACGTAATGAATCGTCAAAATGGCGAAATGGTGCCGTGCCTTTGCAGAAGGTTGACGTGATGTTCATGATGAAGAGAGAAGTGGGAGGCCGTCCGTGATCACTGACGACCTTCGCAATCGTATTGAAGCAGAGGTGCGTGCGAATAGGCGGGTGACAATTCGAGAATTGTGTGTGTTGTTTCCTGACAGTTAGAAAACCACTATTCATGAAGTTGTGAGTGGGTTAGGGTACAGAAAGTTGTGTGCACGTTGGGTCACAAAACATTTGACTGACGAACACAAAACCAGACGACTGGGATATGCACTGGACTTTCATACTCGCTACGCAGAAGAGGGAGATGCATTCCTGGACTCCATTGTGACAGGTGATGAAACATGGGTGTTCCACCCACCATACGCCTGAATCCAAGCAGCAGTCAAAAAATTCAAAACGTCAATTTCAACCCGCAAGCTGATGGCAACCGTTTCCTTGGATCGCCACGGCATCCTGCTGGTGGAATTCATGCCACCTGGAAGAACGATTAATGCTGAAACCTACTGCCAGACTTTGAAACATCTTCGACGTGCAATTCAAAAACAAACGGGAGGCATGTTGACAAGTGGAATCCTCTTTATTCATGACAACGCCCGCCACCATGCAGCGAATGTCACCAAGGATCTGCTTGCACAGTTTCAGTGGGAGGTCCTTCTCCATCCGCCATACAGCCCCGACCTTGCACCTAGCGACTACCACCTGTTCCTGTACCTCAAGAAACATCTTGGTGGAAAACACTTTGCCGACGACGATGAAGTCAGGGAAGAAGTCACAACTTGGTTCCAGATACAGGCGGCTGATTTCTACGATTCAGGGATACAAAAACTTGTTCCGCGTCTGAACAAATTTTTGGACAAAGGTGGCACTTATGTGGAGAAATAGCCTCTGTATCAGTGTATCAAGTGTAACTTTAGTTGCGAGCAATACACTTCTTTTATATCTTATTTTTTGTTTGTATCTTTACATTCCTGACAAGCCTCGTACAAGAAAAAATACACATTTATTTTCCTGTCTTCAGGTTGCAGAGAATAAATTGCGAGGAAAACCTCATTATTCTTTTTTCCCTTAGACATTCGATTTTTTCCCATTAGTTCTTGTACTTTGTGAAACAATAATTACTTTAATATCCAGTTATAAACCGAAAACCTACATTTTGTTCCGTAACTGTCAGAATTACTGTTACGAATATCCAATAAGTCACGTGCTAATTTTGCGATATGAGGCACTTCTCTTAAATACGCTAAAATGTTATAAATAATAAGAAAGTCATGTACTTAAATGTTATACAAGTTGTTCCTAAATTTGTCAATACAATTGAGACTGCTTTATACGTAACTCAGTTCTGCGTAATTTTCTTATAAGGTCCCTGATGCAAATATTTGCCACATTAAGCTTTAATTAATTATCCTGACATCATCGCATACAATTTGCAAAAAAAAGTTGTGCGAGGCAATTTGTTGGTCTTTTGGTTATAACATACAAAAAAAAAGTTTCGTTTATGAATATGAATATAAAAAATAAGCACGTGAAAGTAAGTCTGACTTTGGGCCATATTAAAAGCAAGTAGTGTAATTGATGCTATTATAAACCCGAGAAATGATGAGGTGTTTTGACTGAATAGAAATACTTAAAACTAAGGCAAAATGTCTATAAAATTTTATTGTTACTGTGTAAAACCTACGATTTTTGTAAAAAAAAGCTTCCGAGAAAAGATGACCCCCTCAAATTGATGTGTTTAAACCTAAATTTGCTAAAATTGCTGTTTATAAATTTGTTAAAAATATGGCTTTTCTCAATATTGTTTTAACTACACTTAAAACTAATCCAAGATGCTCTTATGAGCTACACCCACCCACACCCACCCACACCCACACACACCCACACACACCTATACCTACATATATTTACCCACACATACACACACACGTCTACTTCTATTGCATCATGTTGTGCAAACAAATTATTATTCAATATTATGCAACAAATTATTAGACGTGTGTTGTTTTCTGATTGGTTGGTTATGACATCATGCGATGATGGGGTGTCTCACTGTTTCAGATGCGATTTGCGCTTAGGCTATTTAAAGAGTTCTTGCATTACAGTACAGTTAATATTGTGAGAATAGTTGAAGTGTACAGAAGTGTTGTTCTAGTGCTCCTCATATTAAAGCTCTGTTTGGTTTGATATAGTGATTTTCTTATTATTTATATTAAACATATTTCTAGTATACTGAACAAGAATCTTATATTTTGTATAAAAAAGTCTGATATTTGCTACATTCAGCTGTAATTAGTTTATATTTAGAGTTTTGGCCTGCAGCTGTTGCAATCTGTTTCCGTGTGTTTTACAAGATCAATACATAGCACATGCTATTGGGTCACTGCCACCGACGTGCCTGTACTAACACGCAATTGAGGAAGGTCAGTGCTTTTCTGTCGATCAATACTTATTCCACCTTCGTGCACGTAAGCCATTGGCATTATAATTTGCAATAGTTTTATTAAGTATAAAATTTTGATTTGAATAACGAGAAATCTGATATAATAAACCTAGGATAAAAATTAATAATATTAACATATTAAATATATACAATAATTATACAAAATACACTGCCGAACCCAATTCATATTTTATATTAAATATAGAGATTTAATTTAAACCCCAAGAAATCTTATAACTAATAACAAAAATGCCAAATCAAAAATATTGTGATCAATGCAATACGAATATTTCTAGCCCAATTGGGCTAGGCACCAAAAAAATTGTAACCCCGACAAATGCAGAACTCCCACAAAAATTTTCCCTAAATGTCATAGAAAATATAGTCTGGAATATTTCTTATATAAACATAAAAATAATTGTTCTGCACAGTTTTCTAGTTTATCACAACTATCTACATCTTCATCTGGTCTAAAAAGAAAACTTGAAACCCCTATTAATTATAAACCAGCAAAGCAGCTTTGCTATGCACCTATTCATAGCAGTTTTAATAGTCAACTAAGTGATTACCGTTTTATATCAGATCCAAAATGTGATATTGAGAATTTTTTAAACAATATAAATCCTGATATGCAAGCTATTCTAAATGTACAAAATAACTCTTATAAATTATCTTTCAAATTATTTACACAATATAAGAAGCCGAATGGAACAAAATTTACACACCCCCACATAACAGAAACTGTAGCTGTTTATTCAAATAGAAATATAGACAAAATAATAAGTAGTTTGATAGAACAATTGATTATTAAACATTCTGAATTTGCTGCAAAAGAATCCGGATGGAGTTTATGTGGATCTCCACACAAGTTAAATATTAATATTTCTAAATTTAACCCACTACAAGGTTCGACATATGTGCCATTACCTGCTAATATTAAAAACAAAAGAGCCGTGGTTAACATAGAAAATAATGATGACAAATGTTTTCTGTGGTGTATTTTAGCTGCTTTGTATCCAGTTTCAAAGCATCCTGAGAGAATAACTTATTATAAAAAATATGAACACGATTTTGATGACGCAATGGAGGGCTTAGAATATCCAATGTATGTTCAGAATATTGATAAATTTGAAAAAAAGGCCAGAGATATTAATGGTAAACCATTATCTATTAATGTATTTATTTGTTCTACTGGTGCTGGAAATTGCTTGATCGAACCTCTCAGAATTAGTACACATGATGATGATTTTGCTGTTCCGATTGATTTGCTTTTAATTGAAGGAGATGGCACATACCATTACACTTTGATACGCAATCTTGAAGCTTTAGTAAGAAAACAAGTAGACAAATCTAATAGAATATTCAAGTTGTGCCGAAGATGTTTAACTGTATTTGATGGTCAAAAAATGGTAAATGGTGTTCGTGAAAAAAATGCAGAAATTGCTAAAAGCAAATTAGTAGAACATTTAAAATATTGTGGGAATCATAAACCTGTTCATATGGTAATGCCTATGCCAAGTGCAAATGCCAAATTAAAAAAAATTGAAGCTTTGTTGGAACACCCAGCATTTATAGTTTGTGATTTTGAGTCAAACCTGAAACCTCTTGCATTCTGTAGCCCAGATCCTGAGGAATCTTCAATTACATCATATCAGTTACATGAACCTTCTAGTTTTTGTTATATAGTGTAGCGTGACGTCGGGTAAGGTACGGGATCGAGTCACGCCGGGACGTAGCTCAGATAAATACAGTAGGTCTTAAGTTTGACTTGGCTAACCACCTCTACCCTTAAGGAGGCTGATGAAGGATTGTTGGGAGCCTGTGTTGTTGAACGCTACTCACCCCTTGCTGTTGGTCTGGCCCTCGGCTTCTGGCGTCGGCGACGGTGACAGGTGTCCGCTGGAGAGATCGAAGATGACGATAAGAGACGGCAGGCAATTCGGCGACTTGTTTTATTCTTGCAGATTCTTCGGTTGGCTTAATCCGGACTGCTATGGACTTCTCGCTTGTTGCCGCCTCGTACTGTCGCGATCTCTCAGCAGGCCGTCGTCCTCTTCTCGTCGATCAGTTTGGTGGTGATATTGGAGCGAAGTGAGAGATCGATTTACTGTCTCCAGCGGTTTTATACATTGGTTTTGAGTCATAGGTTGGTGGACTTTGCACCTCCACTGTGCACCTGGGGTATCCCTGGATGGAGATGGAAATTTACAGTGGAGGTGCACTCACCGCTGGCGAGGGCCGTTGCCTTGCTGACTGTGTAGAGCCGAGTGGAAAATTCTTGTTGCTCGGCTCTGCATCCGGTGGAATGTGGGGTGAATGAGCGTTCAACTTGCGAGCTTCTGAGCGATGTTGGAGGCAAATTAATGTTTCGACTTTTATGCTCCCAATTCCTTCATCATTCCCCTGGCCAAGATGTATCCACTGTGAGTGGTTACGAAGCAGAGTAGAGATGGTTATGGAGAGTATATTTGAAATAATAATTGAAGGTACATTGAGTAAAGAAAAATAAAAACCCTGTATATAATAATGTGTAAAAATAAAAATAAAAAAAAAGTTGGAGCTGTCGGTATAGTTGGTACTGCACGGGTCTGGCTGCATGTCCAGCTGGAATGCTGACCGCTGGTTGGTTGGCTGCTTGTACAGCTGCTCCAGGATGACTGCTGCGCCATGATGATTCCTCGCTGACCGACTGCTGGGTGACTGGCTGCATGCGGAACTGCCGAAGAGATGCTTGAGAACGCCGTGAGTGTAGTATGGCCAGATGGTGATGTTGTGCAAGGGGGAGCCGACAAGCGTAGGGAAGGGGAAGTTATAATAAAAGGTGTTCGCCTAAGTGCGGAAGAGTAAAGGTTGGAGGCGAAGGTGACATAAGTGAAATGACAGGGGTGGGTAGACAGTAGCCATCATCGAAGGTGATACGTGTGGGAAGAGGAGGAGCTAAGCGAGTGGGAGTTGTAAGTTGACGAAGAGTGGGAGGGGGTGGTGGGGAATGTGCGGGACGTTGAGATATAGCAGTTACGGAAATAGGAGGACTAATAATAGGGATGGAACATGTCTTAGGAGGAGATGGGGTTCGCCGGTGACAACATGAACAGCAAGAAGTGTGACGTTTTAGACGTAAGTACATGTAAGTAATGCAAATACAAAGAAGCAGGAGAGCTATGAAAATTAAGAAGAGATAGGAGGTTGTATGTGCAGGAGATTTTACAAGGTCATGAGGGGTAAGTGCACGAGCCTTAGAAGTAAAACATAAGAAAAGGGGAATGTGGAGAAGTTTAAATTGGTATATGACACCTAGAGTGAGACATGTGAGCCAGACAAAAATTATAATGATAGGAAAATCCGCATGTCTGTAAAGTGGAGTTATAGGAGGGATGTCAAGAACTTTATATTGGGAGAGGTTAAGGTGAGGGATATGAAATGTCCATTGTTTATGATAAAGAGCCGTTGCATTCACAAGGGGGGAAATTTTGTAATGGGTGTCGAGTAGAAAATTGGGATTGTTGGTCCAGGCAGCAGGAAGGATATGAATTGTTCGGTGGATTGTTGAATGATCGAAACCACAAGGAAAGATAGCATGAATTTTGATATCGGGGGTGATAAGTACATCTGTACGGCAAGCCACGTGTAACAATACTGCACCGGGTTCGTGAAAAGTGGTAAGATTGTAATGTAAAGTGGAGCCATTAGCGTAAAAAAAGGTGATGGTAGGAGGAGGATTAATTATTGCATAAACATTTAAATCTAATTTGACCACATCAGTGAGGTGGGATTCGTGACATGCGTAGGTACACCCATTCATCGTATCAGCCACGGTTGTTGCTTGAATCAATTTGGAAAAACAGAAATTGAGCCCATCGTGTCTTCCTGTGTGAGAAGGCAGAAGGCACAATTTCTGTGTATGGACCTGACAATTTTCAAGGTCTGTACCACTAATAGTGACAACATTATGAGAATCATCAATGGCGATATACGATGGATTATGTGACACTACACATGTTAAATTTTGATATGAAAAGGGGACAGGGATTGCTAAATAAAGTGTATATTTCTTCTGAGTGGAAGTGATAGGCACTTTCAACTCAATATTGACAGCATCAGCAGAAATTCTGCATTGGGACAGTGGTATCTGATAATACATGTCAATAAGTGTGAGAGGAATCGCTATATCAAATCCAGTAGGAAGAATATTTTTTTGAATCTTTTTCAAGTCTCGGTGCAGTGTTGTTTTAGATACAACATGTTCAGAGAGAAAATGATGTTTACAATTGCTAATGGTATTCTCATATTCAAAAAGGGTGAAAAATTGGCTAAGCTGCAAGGTTAGGGTCATAAATTCGATGAGATATGCCTGTGCTTGATGTGCATCTTTGATTGTTAAATTTTTGAGTTTATTAATCAATGCTTCCTGATTTCGAGCCAAACTATCAGAGTGGTTAGCATATTCAGTAAAAACATCCTCAATCTGATGTTGGAAAGAGTGAATTTCACCAGTTAAATTGTGATAGAAAATATGATTAGCTTGCAGTTGTAATTTAATGTGAGATATCGTTTGTTTTACTTCATGAGCATTTTGGAATAGGGGTTCTAGTTGCTTAGTAGTGGCAAAATCACAACAATAGTTAGCAATGCCACTGATAAAGCCAAGGAGTGCACGCTTTTGTCTAACTACGGAAGTGTTGGGGGTGGGTCGTGTGAAGAGGGAAAGGTGTGAAAAAAGGTGTGAATGAAAATTTTGGAGTTGGACCGCAAGTTTACATTGGTTGGAATCTTCTTCACCTTTATTGCACATGGCATTATGTAGTGTTGATGGGAAGTGTTGGGGTTTAGGCATTTGTAATTTCACATTGTAGTAGATGGGGATGGTATAATGATAAGGGATGGTTCCTGGTAGTTCTTTCAGATAAATTCCCGAGATGATTTTCACATGTTCAGTCGCCGTGGTGACCGAAAAAATGAGGGAAAAAAGGAAAGTAGTAACATTACTGCCATTGTCGGTAGTGAACCCTGAAAGGGACAAAGATACAATTTTAAAACGGAGTTTGCATAAAAAAATATCATGTATTAAGCATGAGATTTGTGATGGAAAAAAAAATTGTTTTCCGAGTAAGCTACTCAAATAAAAAGGTAAAAGATCACTAATGAAAAATTATAAAAGAGAAGGATTAACAAATTGTAATGCAAGAGATTCTCGAGACTGAATAGTTTATAATATAAACTTCTGCATTTTTATTTGTTTGTATTTTATTACCATTTGTTTATGTTTTGCGCTCCGCGATGTATTTGCTCGAGCCGAGGCGATTACTAAATCGTCAGCTGTGCGAGATTCGTCTACGGGTAGGTCGCGCATGCGCATATACTTGTGCGAGTTTTTTTTTTTTTGTACAATCTGCTTGCTGCAGACAGAAAAAAATCGCGTTGTCGCTAGCGAGTGGAAAATTCACGTACTCAACCAGTAGTCAGTTGAGAGACTACGTTCCTGATTGGCCGTTTTTACTTTCTACTTCTTTATTATTATTACTTTGTGGAATATTAAAAGTTTATTTTAGTCTTCGAACTTGCTTTTAAAGTTAATTCCCGACTCTTTTATGTGTAGTGTTTAGGAGGGAGGGAACAGGAAGAAGAGGGTACTACGTGAATCAAAATGGCGGAACTTCCGTTTTTACATGTGCTCGTTCTTGTGTGCGGCTTGGTGAAAAAATCACGTTGCGAAAACAAAAATTGCGAAAATACAAGTATTATATTGACATGTGGGTGCGAAAAGATTATTTATAAGGTGTGAATGGACTGTGCAACGGTGAAAAATGGAAAAATTTAATATTTAAGTGACAGACTCGTCCGAGTCAAGGTGCCTTGGTTTCAAACGGTGAATCGTGATAGCATCGGTTTTCAGTTTGCCACGACCATCGGTGTATTCCACCAAATAGGAATTGGCGTCGTTTTGTGAAATTATTTTCCCGTGAAATTTGTAGGAGGAGGAAAATGCCTTGGGTACGTGGGGATGAGGGGTAGTGTCCAAAATATACACTAATTGTCCAGGGGAGTAGGTTGTTTGTTGTGTCTTTTTGTCGGCACATTGTTTTTGCTGCTCAAATCGCTTTGTTTGTGTGCTAGTTCTCGAGCGGCTTGGAGTTGTTCTATTCTCTGTTCATTAGAGTGGATAGTGGTGTTGGGATTAGTAGGGAGAACAGCATCTGCAATTAACCTAGGGTGTTGTCCAAATAGCAAAAAATAGGGGGAGTTGTTCATGCCAAGATGTGTACTTACATTGTGGGCATGGGTCGCGCTAGCCAAAAGTTCATGCCATTTACCTTGTTTTTGTACCACATAAGTTTTCATGATGGATTTCAAGTAGTGAAAAGATGATTCGACTACACCATTTCTGAAGTGGGCAGCAGTATCAACAAATTTTAATGTGACACCAGTAATTTTGGATAATTCCTGTATTAATTTGCTACAGTTCGGGGAGCTCCTGTCAAGCATAATCGTCTCTGGAAGACCAAAAATGAGAAAAACATGCGAGACAAGGGCGTTAGCTATCGAGTTGGCATCATGGTTGGGGAGGGTTGTAGTTATGGCAAATCTGGTACAATTGTCAACAACGGATAGAAAATATTTGTGTCCTGTGTCAGAGGTTGAAGTCAGTGGTCCACACACGTCAATATGTATTTGGCTAAAGGGATGACTAGCGGGTGGGCTCGTTTGCAGTGTATGTTGTACGGCTCCGTGAGCTCTTTTTGCTACTTGACATTCATTGCATTTGCGTACTGCAGCGTACACATATTTCTTTAGATTAGGCCAATAGTAGCGTAAAGAGAGATGGGAGTATGTTTTAGCAGCACCTTGATGTGCGGCCATCATTTTGTTACAGTGAATTAATTGAAACACTTCTTTTCTTAGTTTTTGGGGAATACATAACTGTCTTCTATAGCCTGGTGAAAATTTAGTGTTCCTATAAAGGATTCCATTGTCAAGAACAAATGAGTAGGCTGTTTTCTCTAATTTGTGATCAGCATCTGGGTGGTTTTCATGAATTTTGATTAATGCTTGTAAGTATGGGTCCTCTCTTTGTGCCGTACCTATGTCAAAGTCATCAGATTGTAACATGAAGACTTGATTTAGTATGTCCTCCTCGTCTGTGTCAAGGAAAGTGTCTTGTGCTGTGTCGTTGGGCAAGGAAGGGGCTGGGTCTACAGGATTCCTTGATAATGCATCAGCAATACCATTCTGTGATGATGGGATATGGTGGATTTGGAAGTCGAACTCTTGGAAGAAGAGTGATCTTCGAGCAAGTACCCCGGACAACTGTTTTGTTGTTCTAAGGTAAGACAATGCATGGTTATCTGTGAAAACTATAAAAGGTGTGTTGATTAAGAAGAATTTGAATGATTTTAGGACATAAAAGGCAGCTGCAATTTCAAGAGAAAAGACGTCTGCTTTTTTCTCAGTGTCTGTAAGGTGTCTGCTGCAGAAGGCTATCGGATGCAGTATTCCATCAGCATCCTTCTGCATAAGACAACCACCCATACCCTGGTATGACGCGTCGATGTATACGCATGAAGTCTGCTTTGGGTCATAAGGTCTAAGAATGGGTGCGGAAATAATTTTGTCTTTTAATGCCTCAAAGCTTTTCTGATGCTCTTCATGCCAATGAAAGTTTACTTTCTTTTTGAGTAATTTGAACAAACATTCTGCGGGTTCCGCAAACCCTTGTACATAGCGTCTGATGAAATTGCATATGCCTAGGAAGGATTTCAAATTCTTCTTAGATTTAGGTGGAGGGAATTCTTTGATTGCACGCAGGATGTGATCAGAAATTTTAAATCCCTTTTGCGACACAAGATGGCCTAAGACTGGAATTTCCTCAAAGCAAAATTTACATTTATTTGGCCCTAGTTTCAAATTGGCTGCACGTAATTTAGCAAAGACTTTATGTAAAACTTGTAGCATTGCGTCAACTGAGTTTGTGTAGCAAATTATGTCATCCGTATATGCAGATATCTCGGAACTATCTATGCCAGATAGAGCCATAGACATTACATTGTTCATGACCTGACTACTTGTCTTCAATCCCATTGGCAGTACTTCATACTCGTAATTTCCACAATTACTAATTGCAAATGAGGTCATTTTCTTTGACCTTTCTGTTAATTTTACCTGAAAAAATGCCGATTTAAGGTCAAGGGTTGTGTAATATTTCTTGCCTGCCATGTCTGCTAAAATGTTGTCAATGTTAGGTGTTGGGAGAGAAGAGGGCTGAATAATTTTATTCAGTGCCCGAAGGTCAGACACCACGCGGAACGAATTGTCTCGCTTGCGCACTAAGAGAACTGGGTGTCGGAATGGACTACCTTCTGACCTGCGAATGATGCCATCTTGTAAGAGCTTGTTAAGCTCAATTTTCATTTGTTCTCTAAGATTCAAAGGAATGGGGTATTGTCTCATATAGGGAGGTTGATTGTCGCCAATGTCAATGTCGTACTCATAAATTGGGGTTGTGGTGAGTTTATCGCCTTTCCAAGCTAAAACATCAGCATAATCAAATACTAACTGTATGATTTTCTGTTTGTCTGCCTCTGATAAGTCAGGGTTAATACTGATGCAAGATGGGTCAAATTTTTGCTGACTTTCCTTCAGTCTTGTGTTGTCTGTATTGTCTTCTGTGCATGCGTATGTAGTGGTAGTCATGTCAGTGTTGGATGCATCTGTCATGTCTACTATTATGTCACAGGGGGTTGCTGGGCCAAGTGGGGTGTTGGATTTGAGAGTGACTGGTTTCTCTGAGGGGTTATGAATTAGTAACAGAGGGGAAGAAGTATTAAGTAGGGCATGGGGTATGAGGATATTGTATGTAAGGAGTGTTTCCTGAGAGGGTGTGAGTAGGATATTGTGGGGGAGGGGGGGAGTGATGGAAACTGGAACATATGTTCGGGTTCTAGGTTTTAGGGTTACATTTTCTGGGATTGTTACTAAACTGTGTTGGTTGCTAGTAGGGTGTAGTTTAGAAAAAATTACATCAGGGATGGTGTAGGTGTGTGATTTTGTGGGAAGGTTATAGTTTGGAATATGGCCTAAGCGTCTAAGAGTTAACAGGTTAGTACTAAGTGAAATGTCACAATTTTGTGTCTTCAAAAAGTCATTGCCAAGGAGAGGAGGTAATTCTTTGGATTGCACAACTCTAAAAGGGTGGGAGTACCTATATCTTCCTATGTGAAGGGGGAGTATTACAATTTCTGAGATAGGAAGTCTGTTACCAGTGACGCCTTTAATAATGCTGTGCATTTGAATTTTCTTTGCATTAGGTGGAATTAAATGCTGAGGACAAATACTAATCTGGCTTGCGTTGTCAATCATAATTTCTAGGGGGGTATTATTTACATGAGCTTGAATGAAGAATAGGTTGTTTTTTTCAAGGATAGGAACTGTGTCAAATTTTGTCTTGCGTGTGGATCCGTCCCATCGATTCACACGGTTTTTCAGTTTAAATCGCCCTTGTTTTCATTGTTTGGATTATAAAAACAGTCCCTGGTAGAGTGATTTGAACGGAAACAAATCTGGCATTGCGAAAACTGTGAATTTTGTCGCCCCCCGGCTGAATTATTATTTCCACCTCGAGATCTGAAATTACGGCGCATGCCGCGAGTAGAACCTCTGCGATTGCCATTCCCCTGGCCGTAAAAAGTCGGCCGGGTCTGAAATTGATTACTGTTATTTGATTGTATTTGATCTGCCAGGTTCTGGACAGTGTGACACAACGCTTCAACTTTATTTTCTAATGTTAAGGTTTGCAATTGGTTCGTGACTGAATCTAATTGGTTCGCTGTTGAACCGCCAGATGGCAGAATTGCGTTGCAAGACTGGGAAACGGCCGCGCTGGGAGAACTAGCAGACTGCGTGTTTGGAGTTTGACTGGAGGGGAGGGAAGGAGAGGCTGTGGGCGTGGTTTGGACCTGCCACGAGTTGGTCGGGAGAGCTGGTGTTGCTTGATAAGACTGTTGCGGAAGAAAGTTGTATGGAGCTTGAGAGATCTGCGGGAGGGGGGTAGGGGGGGAATACGTCACAAATGACGAAGCAGGCTGAGGTGTGGGGAAAGGATGGGTGTTGCTGACCTGAGGTTGCGTACAGCTGGGAAACTGAGTGGAGGCTGTTGCGTAAATGGAATGCATGTACTTGGCGGCATCTATCAGTTTCATCGCTTCACTTTGTTCCTCATTGCGTCTAGCTTGAATCAGCATGTCTTGCCTTTCTTGATTCTGCAGATGTGCAATAAGAGAACTTGTGTCGGTGAACTCTTTGTCTCCTATCGCAGCGATGTGTTTAGATCGAAGTCCCGACACAACATAAGAAAGGATTTGAGGGTTCGTCGCTTGCGGGAAGAATTGAAGGACGAGATTTTTCTTGCGAATTACATAATCATGAATGGGCTGGTTAATTTCCTGCTTTGTCTCTAATAAAATTTGGATGGGCATGCTGACTAAGTGACTGCCTAAAAAATAATGAAATTAATTCTTTTTTGATTTGTGGAAAAGTGAGGGTGTTGAAGTTTGGCTGCTTCTTGAGATCGTTCAAAAATGTGAGCGCTATGTCTGCGAGGAACAATGGCAACATTTCGCGTTTTTTATTTTCCTCCCACGCCAAAGCGCCCGCAATACTATCGAACTTTTCAAAAAACTGCTCAACTTCTTGAGGGTTTTTTCCTGTGAAGGGGGCGGGGTATAAGCCATGGGGTATATTTACGGACATTCTTGACGGGGATGGATTGATGGTGGTAGGGGTGTTAGTTCTAGGTGTACTGGTTTGGGGTTCTGGGTGTTTCTTTTTTCGTTTGGGAGTTTCTAGACCACCTAGAAACTGTGGATAATCGGGATGTTGAGCCTTGGATCTGGTTATTCGGGGGGAAGGAGCGGACGAATTAATAGCGGAGGCTAAGGAGAGAATCTGGTCAAGAGAACGGTCTAGCTCTTCGTGAAGAATAATTTGGGATTCGTTCATGCGAATTTAGGGAGGGGGAATTTTTTTTATGCACTTATTCACAAGGAATGAAAGATAGTGAGCGGAAGAGAAAATTTACGAGTGGGGAGTTTATAATACTAAGTGTATTATCGAAAAAGAAGAATTTCTAGGGTTGCTGCTGTGCGCGGTGGGGATTTTAGATTATGGGGTTTTGAGTGACGTAAAAAAAAAAAAAAATTTTATGGAAATCCACGGAGTGGAGCCAGCTATCTCCACCATGTAGCGTGACGTCGGGTAAGGTACGGGATCGAGTCACGCCGGGACGTAGCTCAGATAAATACAGTAGGTCTTAAGTTTGACTTGGCTAACCACCTCTACCCTTAAGGAGGCTGATGAAGGATTGTTGGGAGCCTGTGTTGTTGAACGCTACTCACCCCTTGCTGTTGGTCTGGCCCTCGGCTTCTGGCGTCGGCGACGGTGACAGGTGTCCGCTGGAGAGATCGAAGATGACGATAAGAGACGGCAGGCAATTCGGCGACTTGTTTTATTCTTGCAGATTCTTCGGTTGGCTTAATCCGGACTGCTATGGACTTCTCGCTTGTTGCCGCCTCGTACTGTCGCGATCTCTCAGCAGGCCGTCGTCCTCTTCTCGTCGATCAGTTTGGTGGTGATATTGGAGCGAAGTGAGAGATCGATTTACTGTCTCCAGCGGTTTTATACATTGGTTTTGAGTCATAGGTTGGTGGACTTTGCACCTCCACTGTGCACCTGGGGTATCCCTGGATGGAGATGGAAATTTACAGTGGAGGTGCACTCACCGCTGGCGAGGGCCGTTGCCTTGCTGACTGTGTAGAGCCGAGTGGAAAATTCTTGTTGCTCGGCTCTGCATCCGGTGGAATGTGGGGTGAATGAGCGTTCAACTTGCGAGCTTCTGAGCGATGTTGGAGGCAAATTAATGTTTCGACTTTTATGCTCCCAATTCCTTCATCAATAGTTATACGGGATGGTGTAGCTAGTGAACCACAATTATATATGGGACAAAATGCCATCGAAGAATTTGCACATAGAATAGAAAATGAGTGCCATGACATAGCATCTAATATCTTATTAAAATCAAAACCTATGATGCGTTTAACAGAAGAACAAATTAAAAATTTCAATAATGCAGAAAAATGCCTGGTATGTGATTTTAAATTTTCAGATACAAATATCAAGGTGAAACACCATTCCCATACAAGTGGTAAATTTTTAATGGCACTGTGTAATAACTGTAATATTAAGATCCAGACACCAAAATTTGTCCCGATATTTTGCCATGGTGCATCTAATTATGATTTTCATCATTTGATTAGGTACGAGGGGTTTGACAAGCAGAATTTAAATATTTTAGCAGAAAATGATGAGAAATATATAGCTATTACCAAGATAATTAAAGTTAATGGTGTTCCTATTCACTTAAGATTTCTTGATTCATACAGAATTTTGTCGGCTAGCTTAGCTACTCTGGCCAGTCAATTATCTGATGATCAATTTAAAATTACTTGTGACACGTTTCCAAATCAGGACTTGAAATTAATTAGGCGAAAAGGTGTATACCCATATGATTATGTTACAGATTTTTCTAAATTTGATGAGTGTGCTTTGCCACCAAAAAAAGCATTCTACAGTAAACTCAGGGCATCCGAAATCACTGATGAAGATTATCACCATGCTCAGTTGATGTGGACCAACTTAAAATGCCAGACATTTGGTGATTATCACAAGGCATATTTAAAACTTGATGTAACTCTTTTAGCCGATATACTTCAGGCATTTAGAAAATCTTCAATAGAAAATTATAAGCTAGATCCAATTTATTTCTATAGTGCTCCAGGTCTAGCATGGTCTGCAATGTTTTTAAACACTAAAATGGAGTTAAATTTAATCCAAGATCAAGATATGTACTTGTTTATGGAGCAATGTAAAAGAGGGGGCATGGTGCAATGTTCTCAGAGATATGCCAGAGCTAATAATAAATATATTTCTAATTATGATCCAGAATTGCCATCAAATTATATACTTTATGTGGATGCAAATAATTTGTATGGGTATGCTATGATGGGTAAATTCCCATATGCAGGACTTGAGTGGGTTGAAAATTTTAGTATTGGGGATCTTCAGGATTTTGATGACAGTCACTATGGTCTATTCTTAGAGGTTGATCTGATATTTCCTGAATATTTACACAATAAGTTTTCTGATTTGCCCCCAATTTCTGAGGTTGAGTGTTCACCTAATTCTAAACAAAAAAGTTAATGATGACTTTGAAAGCAAAACAGGATTATGTAATATATTACAAAAACCTGCAGTTTCTGTTGCGTCATGGTGTTAAAGTAACTAAGGTTGGCAAAGTGTTGAGGTTCAGGCACTCAAGATGGTTGAAATCATATATTGATACGAACACCGAGCTTCGAACAGCTGCAGTAAGCCAATTTGATAAAACTTTGTTTAAATTAATGGTAAATTCAGTGTATGGGGAAACTATAGAAAATGTTAGAAAGCATAGTGGTGTTAAATTAGTTACCGACCCCAGCCGGAGCAAAAAAATAGTGGCAAAGCCGAATTTTAATTATAGAAGAATTTATGATGACAATATGGCACTTTTTAATATGAAAAAAAAACAAAAATTAGGTTTGATAAACCTATTTATGTAGGGGCAGTGATATTAGAATTGGCGAAATTACATATGTTAAAACTATATTATGATGTGTTGAAACCTTTTTATGGTGATAGTATAAAATTGATGTATATGGACACAGATAGTTTTATTTTTGATATTCAAACAGAAGATGTTTATAAAGATATATCACATCCTGAATTATTTAAATATTTTGATACCAGTGAACATTCAAAAATTCAACGCCACAACAAAAAGGTGCCTGGCAAATTAAAAGATGAGACACTTGGCGATGTTTTTGTAAGATTTGCTGGGTTAAGGGCCAAGATGTATAGTTTTAAAACATGTAGTGGTGGTGTTGCTAAAAAAGCTAAGGGTATTGGTAGAGATACTGTAGATAAAGAGCTTGAATTTGAAAATTATAAAAATTGTCTCATGTCACAGAGGTTAATTAAAACATCAGAAAATAGAATTCAGAGTGTGGATCACTTGTTAACTAGCAATATTGTAAGAAAAGTGGCTCTAGACCCACATGACGATAAGAGATGTATTTTATCATGTGGTGTACATACTCTACCGTGGGGTCATTGTAACTTGATAAGTGGCAATCAATGCCCAATTACAGAGCATGATTTGAAATAAATAAAACATGCCAATGAATTTATTTGGATTTAAAAAAAATCTATTATGGACCTGCCAACACCAGCACCCTCTCCTGATATAATATCTAAACTAAGTGGTTTCTTAATTATTCATCTCAATAGCATACTTACAGATGTTGATGATAAAACAGGTAAAACATTATACATATTTAACAATAATTTAAATCATTACCAATTACCTGTAGGTGGTCAATTACAATTTATTACAACTCCCGAGGGTGATGTTAAAATTTCAGTAGGGAGAAATATTTATAGAATTAAGCACTCAAACATGATTTCTGGTACTGTATATACCGTCTCTGCCGGTGATTGTTTATATATTGAGGTCCCGGGATATTATGACAAACTTATACCTTTTTTTATAGAATTAAGAATTAGATATTCAATAATAAATAACCACTAAAATAAAAATGCCTAATGATATATTTGGCCATACAAGACATGAAGATCACAGTGATGAGATTCTGATGCTGGATGTCAGAGTGAAAAAATTAAGAAGTGATTTACAAGTTTTACAAAGCACACTCAATGCCAGTCTTCAACTAGAAATTACAAATTTACAATCACAATGCATGGACCCTCTTCTTAAAATTGATTCAGAACTTAAATTATTGCTTCAAAAATATACTGATTTGGCAACATTGGATAATTTTCAAAATTTAGAGGAAGCTGTAGCAACTCTTCAAGCCAAATTAAAAACTCAAACTACCAACTCTGAACAATTAAAACAGCAACTAGAAGAGCGGATTAGTAGTGTCCAGGCACAGCTCCAAACAATTGTCAAAAGCATAAAATCACAAGAAGATTTTGATCTAGTAATTTCCACTCTAAAAGAACAAATTCAATCACTACAGATACCTAATCTGGACCCCTTGAACAATGCCATAGCCGAGGTTAAAGAAAAAATTGAGACACTTGAAAATTTTATGAACAACTTACCATCTTCTGATGCTCTGAGTGCTATAACTCGTAGTGTAGCTAACATCAAGCTGCAACTTGAGACATATGAAGATTTTGGAAAAATTCAGAGTACCATAACCCACCTTGAGGGTACCATAGCAGCAGTACAAAGTGATCTGACAAATGTACAAGAAACTCTAGAATCTCGCTTGCCTGGTATTGTAGACACCCTTGTCAGTGTTCAGCAACAAATAATCAAACTTGAAAACCTCAACACCGAATCTGAGCTATCTCATTTTCATCACTTGATCGATGATATCCAAACAAAACTTGAAATTTTACAACAATCGACACCTACTCAGGCAGACATAACCCTGCTTCAAGATGCTATGCGTAGTGTGGCTGACGCTAGTGAATTAAATAGTGTGAAATTAGCACTTGAATCTTTGCAGAATACTGTATCCAATTTGCCTACATCTCAGGAACTTAAAAATATTAAAAGAGCAGTAAATCGCATACTAAAATCAGAAGATATCAAGAATATCCAGACAGAGATCAAACAGATTACTCAGACAGTGGCCACTCTTCCAACTAATCAACATATTAATGAACTGCATGCTTTATTTGAGGATATCAGAAGACAAGTCCATGATCTTCCTGCTCAAAATTCAAAATTGGCAGTTGTTGAAAATCTACAGCAAATTGTAGCCAACATCAAGCAACAACTAGGGACCATGGAATCCAACCAAGCAAATACTCTGTCTGTTTTTGCCACCCAGCTACAAGAAATTGTGCAACAATACAAAAAACTTGCTGTAGACATAAGAATAAAACCAGACCACGATGAAATTGTTAGGACTATCAACGAGCATCTTGAATCTGTAATAAGTAGATTGCTTACAGCAGAAAAAGAAATAACTGGCCTAATCGAGAATCCTAAGCATACAGTAATTCTTGAATTAAACAGTATCCCTAACAAAGAATATGATTCACCATTTACACCAGGTGGTAAACTGTATAAGCTGTTCCCTGCACAATTTTATTACCAGTTTTTTGTTGGAGGTACACTTAGACCAATTAAGATCAAATATTGGTTACAACCACAAGCACACCACTACCCTACCTTATCAATAACGAATGCTAACAACAAACCAAAGGTCACAAATATAGAGTTAGAAGATTTTACAGATCCCAATACATTAGAAACATCTTATGCTGAAGATGATGGATCTCTGGAATTTAAAATACAAATAGGAGACAAATTATATTTAGAAAATCCTGTAGTATCAGCTACTGAACACCCTATAGTTGCAATATTCTTGTTTACATACTATGTCTAGACAAATTATTGTTGATGAATTACACAAACCAGCCAGACGTAACTATAAGCGACTGCCAGTGGTTACAAAAGGCATAGATGATTTATGGCAGTGTGACTTGGTGGAAATGGCACCTCGCCTAAAGGCGGGACAGTTGAAAAACTTTGACAAGGTCAACAAAGGATACAAGTATATACTTACTGTCATAGATACATTTTCAAAATTTGCCTGGGCATTGCCGCTCAAATCTAAGACTGGAAAATGTGTTGCAGAAGCTTTTAGGACAATTATTAATCAGAGTGGAAGATCACCACGCTATCTACAAACAGATAATGGCAAAGAATTCTATAATTCGGTGTTCCAACAATTTATTAAAAGCCGGTCAATAAAACATTACTCGAGTTACAGTGATCTCAAGGCCTCTATTGTAGAAAGATTTAACAGAACTCTAAAAAATCATAAGTATAAACAATTTACCCTTCAAGGTAATTATAAATGGCTTACTATCCTACCAGAACTTTTAGATAGATATAATAATTCAGTTCACACTACAATCAACATGAAACCCTCTGAGGTAACTTCATCTGATGAGCAAAAATTGATCAGCACTGTTTACTATCCTAGATACCAATCAACAACAAAAAAAGCTAAATACAAGATTGGTGATCATGTAAGAATTAGTAAATATAAGCACTTATTCAAAAGAGGTTTTACAAGAAATTGGAGTACTGAATTATTTACAGTCGTTCAAGTTAAACCTGGGGCTCGTAATACATATATAATGGTTTTATGAAGAAAAACTTAACAAAACTAAACAGCCAGACACATATCTTATAGAAAAAGTTATTCGCAAAAAAGGCAATAAAATACTGGTCAAATGGCTAGGCCTCCGAGAACACAGTTGGATCCAGGCAGACAAAGTGATACTTTGAATACCTGGGATGTTATAAAAAGACTACCAGATCCTGAACAGGAGAATAAGAGAAATGGCAATCTGTTGCCTGATAATATTAGATGTCTTATTGTTGGGCCATCGGCTTGTGGTAAAACTACACTAATGATTGATAATTTTATATTGGCACCCAACTGGTTAGACTGGAAAAACAGGCACTTGTATGTTTTTTCTAAGAGTTTAGAACAATTAAAATATCAGCAACTGATGAAGATATATGATGGACTGGATATAGCCACTTTTGAATCAGATGTTAAACCACTTCATGAATGTCTCGATAACTCTGTTGTTGTATTTGATGATATTATACTGGAAAACCAAAACAAGGTTAGAAATTTTTTTACACAGGGCCGACACAAAAACATAGATTGCTTCTACCTGGCAGAAACTTTTTCTAAAATACCAAAACAATTGATAAGAGACAACAGCAATTTTATATGTGTGTTTCATCAAGACCATACCAACCTCAAACACATACATGATGAATATGTAGGTGGTGACTTGAGCTACAATATTTTTTCTAAGTTTTGCAGTAGGTGCTGGAATCAGGATAGTTATGGGTTTGTTACAATTGATATGACAAGAAAACCTAATAGTGGTAAATATAGAAATAAAATTAACGATTTTCTAGATATTGAAATATATAAAAATAACCATGAAAAGACCAATTATTGATGATCTTAAATTAAGAGACTATCTTGTAAAAAGATTTAAGGGATGGAAAGTAGAGAACCGAGGTATCTATGAACAACACAAGCGCACAGAACAACCTATTATTGATGCTATTAGTGAACTAGGTAAAAATATTAAAACTGTTACAGAGCAGAATCAAAATTTGATCACAGAGCTTGTACCTGTAGCTGCTAGGAACATATTAGATTATC
This sequence comes from Lepisma saccharinum, assembly GCF_977018435.1. Lineage (NCBI taxonomy): Eukaryota > Metazoa > Arthropoda > Insecta > Zygentoma > Lepismatidae > Lepisma > Lepisma saccharinum. The sequence continues at coordinate 53,920,332 of NC_139246.1, forward strand.
CAATCACCCCACTTTCTAGTATTCATACACCTAGTCCTGTTGCTCCTCGAAGAATTGAAGCTACTCAGGATCCTATTGAATTGGGTCTTCTTGCTCAGAAATATTTAAACACACCTAAAGACAACAAAGATTAGGTTTTTGGTTTATATGCTGAAACAGAGGTTGATGGTAGCATAATACATAGAATTGGCAATTTTAGAGTAACATTTATGGGAGATGATTTGATAGTATATTCAGAATCTCATCTTGGAGAAAGAGGTGGTTTTGTTAAGTATCCTGGAACACCTGGATTGTGGGAATTGATGACTCGTAAGAGACCTGGCAACTATACAGATCAAGATTATGAGCATTACAAACAAATATTAATAAAATCAGATGCTCTATACCAAAACAATGATCCCACACAAAAAAGAGTCAAGTCTAGCAGTGGAGCAAAATATAACAACTTAATCAAGCCAATATGGTCACAGATTAAAACAGGTAGTGGAATCAAACAGTACAACATCCTGCCTGAAGAATTTGTCTGGGCTGACGATGTTAGGAAACTTGTAGATAGATTGCTGGTGATAGCTGGTGAAGAAAATGCCGGTAACCACAATTTTTACAATGAAAAAGTTGGAATTATGGACATGATAAGCACCAAATTGTCTAATTTTATAGTTAATGATACTAAGGGGATTGGATATCTTATAAAAATTATTAATACTTTACCACCTAAATTTTGGAATATCTCCGAGGGTCGGGGGCTAGTTAATGACATCATAAACAAGTTGCCATTTGAACTACATATACCAGGCTATCAGTATTGTGGTCCCGGTACCAAACTTGACCATAGATTAAACAGAGGTGACCCTGGTGTTAATCCTCTAGATGCTGCTTGTAGAGACCATGACATAGCATACAACACACATACCGACCTTGACAAGCGACATGTTGCAGACAAAAAATTAGAAGAAGCTGCATTTGGTAGATTTGTAAACAAAAATGCTTCTTTGGGTGAGAGAATAGCAGCATTGGGGACTACCATAGCTATGAACACCAAACAAAAATTGAGGTGGGGGTTGTAATAAATTAACTAAATTAGCTACAATTTAATTGAACTAGTTAATCCCAAAATATGTATATAATAAACCAAAAATGAAGGCCAAGGGTGTTATGTATCAAATACCTTATGCAGGTCTTAAATCTCTTAAAACTATTGATAGTCTTCTAACCAAAAAACAGCGCAAGAAAAAAAGTTCTTGTCTTGCCAAGGGACATGGTATGAAATTATTACTTAGTACCCCACAATTAAAAAGTTACAGCAATCTAGAAAAAAATCACATATAGGTGGATTCATATTTAGTATCCCAGCTATTTTAGCAGCTCTCGGCGCTGTTGGGAGCTTGGCTGGGGGATCAGCTGCCATAGCAAAAACAGTAATAGATGCCAAGAAGAATAAGGCAGAATTAGATGAACAAAAGCGCCATAATCTGGCTATGGAAAAACAAGGCAAAGGTCTTAAGAGAGTTATGAATAAGTTTAAAAAAACAAGAGCCGCTTACCAACCAAGATATTGAAGCTTTAATCAAACCACTGGGCATGAAACATTTTAGAGGAGTATACATGTCCGATTCTTTACCAGAACAACCACTCAAAAAAGAGTGTGGCATAGTTAATTTGGATAAGTACAAAAATCAGGGCACTCACTGGATCTGTTATCTTAAATATTTAAACAATGAGGCATTTGTGTTTGATTCATTTGGAGGTGTTCCACCTGAGAATTTAGTAAAATATCTAAAATCAACTAATCTTTATTATAATAATACCCGTATTCAAAATTTCAAAGATATTAATTGTGGACATTTGTGTTTATCTGTTCTTAGATATCTGTCTCAAATAAATAAACCATCAATTGAAAATTTTCAAAAAGCTTTGTGGTATCTAAAACATCATGGGAGTATTCCATCTCACCAGCCAAAATTCAATATTGAAACTTAAACTACATGATGATATAGTATATCCCAAAACAATAGCTCTTAGAGCATTCTATGGCATGTACTTCATACCTAATATTACACACCACAACAACACAATCACAGTTGGTGACCAAAAAATTGTCATTACTCCAGGCCAGTATAATTTGTCTACTTTAAATGCTCAGTTACCTAGAGGTATATTGTTAACTCAAAATTCTGTTACTCACAGAGTAGAAATTGTGTCTGCTACAGAAACAGTAGATCTGTGTACTATAGGAGAGCTATTAGGATTCGAGAACAACACAAAACTTGAACCAGCCATTAAACACACTGCTATTAATATACCTAAATTCTTAGCCATAGAAACTCTTAATATTCACTGTAATGTGGCCGAGGGTATGATCACCAAATCAAATGGCATAGGCACTCACAAACAAACTGGCATTATTGCAACATTCAAACCTAACTCTGAATTTATGGAACCGATCATCTATACTCCATCACCAACATTATATTTTCCTGTGTGCCATAATAGAATAGATTATATTGAGTTGATGGTCACTAATGAAAAAGAAGAATTAGTTGATTTTGCTGGAGCCACAACAACTGCTATCATAGAAATTAATATTTAAATAAAAATACATACAAAAAATAAATAAATAAATAAATAAATAAAATGGAAAATATTGAGAGTTATGAGTTACAATCATTCCCCCCAAACAGGAGGACTTTTGCAAATTTAAATCAAGCCAACACAGAGATTGAGGTTGACCTTGATGTAGGAGATGGGTTTATACACCCTCACAGAGCAGACCTTTATATTAAATTTGATGTTGTAAAACTCGATGGTAGTGATTATCCGGCTAACACAAATATAAGATTGGTAGACAATTTTGTGCCACATCTGTTCTCTGAAATTGAGATTAGAAAACATGGTGTTGTTATAAACAGAGTAGACTATCCTGGTATTACATCTACTGCTTTGGCCACACTAAAATTATCCAAGACCGAGGCCTCATACTACAAAATAGGTGGATTTGAAGCTGGTGATAAGATAATATCTAAGAGTCACACAGTATTGTTTCCTATGCGCCTATTACCAGGATTCTTCTCAGATTACAAAGATATTATGTGGAAGGGTGGTTTAAGAATTACATTTAGAAGAGCTGCCAATGATAATAATGCTTTGATGAGGTACAGTTCATTAAACTCTACTGGGGCAGCTCTGCCTAATACCCTACCTGATGAAGGCAAATGCCTTATTCAGACTATGGAGCTAAGAATTCCAGTTGTTGAATATGAAGCTAGTTATGCTCTTAAATACAAAGCAGATATCCTAAAAAATCCACAGGCACCTTTACAATTTTATACATATCAATGTGTACAGAAGCCTGCCACTGGTAGCTATTATGAATTTGATGCTACAAACTCATTCTCCAGTATACAATATGATATGCCAGATTTTGTGGTGGTACTGTTTCAAACTGGAAGACACAATAATCAAGAAAAAAATTCAAGTAAATTTGATAACTGCAACATCAAGAACATATATCTTAAAAATGGCAGAAATGAGGTGTTTCCTAGAGAAAGTTATAATTTAAACATGTCCAAGGATGATTTTCTTAAATTATATGAGGCATTTACAGCATTCAAAAGGGTTACAATTGGGAATACCGACATGTATTACTCACCAGATGAATTCAAAACACAGAGACCCATGTTTGTCATCAACACCTCAAAAAGAAAACAAGTTGTGGTTAATGACAGGACAAACATTAAAATTATCTGTGAATGCCATGAAACACTTCCTGCTGACACCATATGTAGTGTTATTCTTATAGGTGAAAAATCATATGTTTATGATGTAAGAAATGAGAGAGTGACAGAGCAATTCTAGAAGAGTTTTGCATATTATATTTTCTTAGTATTAGATAAACAAGTTGTACCTGGTCTTAAATTAAAATATTTAGAATGTTACAAGTCAACATATTAATTCTCTGAACTTAAACCGGATGTGGACCGGAAATGGACCGGAAGTGGACCGGAAGTAGACCGGAAGTGGACCGGAAGTAGACCGGAAGTGGACCGGAAGTTAATATGTGTGGGTAAGTATGTGTGTGTGGGTGTGTGTGGGTGTGTGTGGGTAGATGTGTGTAGGTGTAGCTCATAAGAGCATCTTGGATTAGTTTTAAGTGTAGTTAAAACAATATTGAGAAAAGCCATATTTTTAACAAATTTATAAACAGCAATTTTAGCAAATTTAGGTTTAAACACATCAATTTGAGGGGGTCATCTTTTCTCGGAAGCTTTTTTTTACATAAATCGTAGGTTTTACACAGTAACAATAAAATTTTATAGACATTTTGCCTTAGTTTTAAGTATTTCTATTCAGTCAAAACAACTAATCATTTCTCGGGTTTATAATAGCATCAATTACTACTAAAGCATATGAAGTTAATATAGCCACCATTTGTTTTTCTGTTTTGGGATGGTATAAGTCAATAAAAATACAAAGTAAAATTAGTTTTGCAACTTTTAAATGTTATTTTATACAATTACATGATTTTAAATTTGATACAGTTAAACATGTAAAGACTAATAAGCAAGTTGAAAGACGTTTGGAATATTTTAGCATCATTTTTAGTTGTTTACCTTTTATATAATAACTTTTGTTACTTTTTATGCTTGCTTGATTGATTGATTTAGTTTATTTTACTTCGCGTTTTGTGCCTCTTGGCTAATTTGCGAAGATGGGGATGAGTGATGAAATGATGAATTTGATGAATGGACATTCACAAACAACCAAGCCCAAGCGAGATTCGAATCCGGGACCCTTGGCGTCGCAGCGCGATATGCTAACCACGTTACTTTTTATGCATTGAAATGTTAGATAAAAACATTTAAGCTTACTACAAGTGAAAAGAAGAACATAAGAATTATAATAAAGCAATAAGTTACCTCATTTCTTTATGTTGACTTTATTGGGTGCATTTTGGACAAGTGAAAATGCCAAGTATGACGATATCAAAAACCTCAACGTGATATTACACAAATTGTAAATAGTAAACTAATGGTTAAGATAAATTTAATTATGGCAATAAGCACAGAATATTTATTTCTCACTATACAATTACGAAATTGAAATTGTCAGTAAAATAGACGTAGAAACATTTGAACTTACAGCAGCGAAATAACAAGCGTTTTTTCTTCTCAACAACAACTGGACAATATGGAGTCTCCACGCCGTTGTATCGGACACCGCGTCACTAGCTCTTGTGAAGCCCCTCAGGGAACATGCCCAAATAACATGCCAACACCATCTGTAGTCATCATTGGGAATTACATGCAGGATAGACAGTTGGCCATATCACAAGCTTGGCCATATTTGCATCAGAACCTACGTAAATTACTGTAGGTCTTCACAAAATATAATTTAAAACCGTGTAAATTAAACATTATTTGCGCGTAATGTATTTATGCGTAATTCGATGTTATACGTGCGATTTTTTATAAAATACAGTTGATTTGTAGGTAACCAAGCTATAACAATGTCACAGGAGTACGTTGTTACAAATTCAAAAACAAAAGGCGAGTTTCAAATTCGAAACACGATAGGTGGGCATGGCGGCGGTCGGTCTCATGTTGAGCGAAAGAAGAGTTCGGCGCAGCGGACACAAGAGGCGGCGCGCGGCATGAAATCAGAGGATAAAGAGGCTATACTGCACAATCGACCCTTGTGTTTTATCGTTTCGGCGTAAAAAAATATTCACTCGTGGTACTTAATTGGTGCATCGATTTGGCACTGTCCATCTTTCAATTAGAAGTTCCTGTTCTGTGAAATGATATAAAATTTCTTGCATTACTTACCATAGGAGCTCTCCTTTATCGAAATCCATGATTTAAACACACAGTATTGCCAGGTCAAACTTTGGTTTTAACCTGTATTGTTTTCGAATTTCTACTAGGATTCAACCTTCTTTATTTCGTGTTTTCATCCGTATTTATGATTTTCATTTTATTTTTGGATATTATATTTTCAATTTTTTAGTAGCTGTAAATTATTTTCGTTATTTTAAATTGTTTATCTTCAATTTGTTTGGGAAGTAAGTGGATTTTTGGTGATTTTATTGTTCAAAGTTGTTCTAGCGTTGTGTGATAAGGGAGACCCTGACTACACTTGTCTCCCTTATCGCACAAAGTAAGGGTAACCTTGCGTTATGACGTCACTCTAGGAATGCCTACGTTGTTAGGTTAGGTCTCTTAAGTTTGGTTCTCTTAGTATAAATACACTGTAAATGTATTATTTGTGCTAAGATAACTAAACCCAACAAGCTTAAAATAACAAATAATGCATTAAGCCATACATCTGCACGTAAATTACGCTCCTTATGTTTCATTTATAATGGAGGTTCTTTAAACTTAATACTACTTTTTCTTCCGCTTCCAATTGTTTCCTCACCTTAAATCCTACATTTCTGGAATTCTTGATTCATACCCTTTCTAACGATGTATGGATACATATTTCTATTAAGAAGGGTCGATTCGACATCCTTACTGGTAAAGATTTGCCGCAGTTATTCAAAACACGAGACGTATTTTATTTTGTATGTAATCGCGATACGAATGTACACATGCTAAAAAGATGCCGATAGCTCACGTTTGTCGTGTTCCACGAAAAAAAAAGCAGTGGTTCCTTCAGTGAATGTTTTTAGTTGCTACTAGTCGGCCATGGAGAACAGAAAGAGAAAAAGTTACACGTTTGACCAGAAAGTAAAATTTATACGGGAACTGGACGCTAATCCACACAAATTTAATAAGTGAACAATTTGTGAATTTTCTTACAGCGACAATGAAAGTATGCGAGATTCTTTGTTAACATTAAAAGTAACAAGATGTTTAAGTTCAGTATAAACAATTGTAGTTCACTAAAACTATAGTGTTTACTAATAAAGTGGCAAATGTAATGTACTTAAGAGTCAAACTTTTAAATTCGTTAATTTACTACTTTATGACAGAAATAACCTGTATTATACTAAAACATTAAAATACTGACCAAGACAAAATCTATAGTATAAAAAATATAAATACTAAAAACGTAACGTTTCCACCCTCTAACAGGGTCTTCTTCACAACTTTTCTGTATTTTGCTGTATCTTGTTCCTCAAAATAGTGTAGCGTGACGTCGCTTATGGCACGGGATCGAGTCACGTCGGGACGTAGCTCAGATAAATAAGATAGGTCTTTAGTTTTGACTTAGCTAACCACCTCTACCCTACATTAAGCTGATGAAGGTTTGTTGGGAGCCTGTGTTGTTGAATGCTACTCACCCCTTGCTGTAGATCTGGCCCTCGGCTTCAGGTTTCTTCGATGGTCGGAACTGGAGTAGGGCGCCCGCTTGAGAGATCGCTGGCGGCGTTATGAGGCGGCAGGCAAATTCGGCAGCTTGATTCTATGGAGTGCTGATTCTCCGGACTCGGGTTGGAGTTTAGGCTAATGATCTTCCGTAGTCCGGACTGCTTCTTGGGCATCTCGCTTGCTGCCGCCTCGTAAAGTTGCGATCTCTCAACTGGCCGAAGTGAGAGATCGATTTACCGTCTCCAGGGGTTTTATACTTTGGAATTGAGTCATGACTTGGACTTTGCACCTCCAGCTGTACACCTGGGGTATCCCTAGATGCAGATGGAAATTTACAGTGGAGGTGCACTCACCGCTGGCGAGGGCCGTTGCCTTGCTGACTGTGCAGAGCCGAGTGGGAAATTCTTGTTGCTAGGCTCTGCATCCGGTGAAATGTGGGGTGATGAGCGTTCAACTTGCGAGCTTCAGAGCGATGTTTCTACCTTTATGCTCCCAATTCCTTCATCATTCCCCTGGCCAAGATGTATCCACTATGAGTGGTTACCAAGCAGAGTAGAGATGGTTATGGAGAGTATATTTGGAAATATTAATTAAAGTTACATGGAGTAAATAAAAATATAAACCCTGTATATAATACAAAATGTAAAAAAAATAGAAAGTTGGAGCCGTCGGTATATCTGGGACTGCACTGGCCTGGCTGCATATTCAGCTGGAATGCTGACCGCTGGTGGTATGTTGAGCTGCAGGCTGCATGTGGTCTGCTGGTAACGTTGAAATGCTGGCTGCATGTTGAACTGCTGGCTGCATATTCGGTTGGAATGCTGGCTGCATGATGGCTGTTGGCTGCATCATGTCTGTTGGCTGCATGTTGAGCTACGGACATATGTCTGCATATGGAGTTGCGACATGAAGGCTGCATGATGAGCTGTTGGTTGCATGGTGAGCTGCGACAGGATGTCTGCTGGCTGGCTGGCTGCATGTAGAGCTGCGGCATGATGTCTGCTGGCTGGCTGGCTGGATGTTGAACTGCTGGATGATGTCTGCATGTGGAGCTGCTGCATGTGGAGCTGCTGCATGATGTCTGCATGATGAGCTGCGACATGATGAGCTGCTGGCTGCATGGTGAGCTGTGACAGGATGTCTGCTGGCTGGCTGGCTACATGTAGAGCTGCGGGATGGTGTCAGCATGTAGAGCGGCTACAAAATGTCTGCATGATGAGTTGCGGCATGATGGCTGCATGCTGATCTGCTGCAGGATTTCCGCTGGCTGGATGTTGAACTGCTACATGAGGTCAGCCGGGTGGCTGGCTGCCTGCGGAACAGCTGCATGATGACTGCTGCGGAGCTGCGTCATGATGACTGCTGGGTGGTGGGCTATATGTTGACTGGCTTCATGTTGATTGTTCGCTGACGGACTGCTGGGTGACTGCATAATGAACTGCCGAAGAGATGCTTGAGAAACGACGTGAGTGTATCATGACCAGATGGTGACGTTGTGCAAGGGGGAGCCGACAGGCGTAGGGAAAGAGAAGTTATAACAGAAGGTGTTCGCCTAATTTCGGAAGAGTAAAGTTAGGTGTCGAAGTTGACATAAGCGAAATGACAGGGGTGGGTAGACAGTAGCCATCATCTAAGGAGTTATGTGTGGGAAGAGGAGGAGCTAGTCTAGTTGGAGTGTTAACTTGATGAAGAGTGGGAGGAGGTAGTGGTGAATGTGCGGGACGTTGAGATATAGCAGCTAAAGAAATAGGAGGACTAATAATAGGGACGGAACATGTCTTAAAAGGAGATGGGGTTTGCCGGTGGCAACATGAACAGCAAGAAGTGCGACGTTTTAGACGTAAGTACGTGTATGTAATGCAATTACAAAGAAGAAGGAGAGCTATGAAAATTAAGAACAGATAGGAGGTTGTATGTGCAGGAGACTTTACAAGGTCATGAGGGGTAAGTGCACGAGCCTTACAAGTAAAACATAAGAAAAGGGGAATGTGGAGAACTTTAAATTGGTAGATGACACCCAGAGTGAGGCATGTGAGCCAGACAAAAATTATAATGATGGGAAAATTCGCATGTTTGTAATGTGGAATTATAGGAGGGATGTCAAGAACTTTATATTGTAATAGGTTATGGTGTGGGATATGAAATGTCCATTCTTTATGATAGAGAGCCGTTGCATTCACAAGGGGGAAAATTTTATAATGGGTGTCAAGTAGAAAATTGGGATTGTTGGTCCAGGCAGCAGGAAGGATATGACTTGTTCGGTGGATTGTTGAATGATCAAAACCACAAGGAAAGATAGCATTAATTTTGATATGGGGGGTGATAAGTACATCGGTACGGCAAGCCACGTGTAACAATACTTCACCGGGTTCGTTAATGGTAGTAAGATTATAATGTAAAGTAGAGCCATTAGCGTAGAGAAAGGTGATGGTAGGGGGAGGATGAATTATTGCATATACATTTAAATCTAATTTGACCACATCGGTGAGGTGGGATTCGTGACATGTGTAGGTACACATATTCACCGTATCAGCCACGGTTGTTGCTTGAATCAAGTTGGAAAAACAGAAATTGAGCCCATAGTGTTTTCCTGTGTGAGAAGGCAGAAGGCCCAATTTCTGTGTATGGACATGACAATTTTCAAGGTCTTTGAATCTTTTTGAAATCTTGGTGCAGTGTTGTTTTAGATACTACATGTTCAGAGAGAAAATGATGTTTACAATTGTTAATGGTTCAAAATGGTTGAAAATTTCGCTAAGCTGCAAGGTTAGGGTCATAAATTCTATGAGATATGCCTGTGCTTGATGTGAATCTTCGTTAAATTTTGGAGTTTATTAATTAATGCTTCCTGATTTTTAGCCAAACTATCAGAGTGTGTAGCATATTCAGTAAACCATCCCCAATCTGATGTTGGAAAGAGTGAATTTCACCAGTTAAATTTTGAAAGAAAATGTAATTAGCTTGCAGTTGTAATTTAATGTTAGATATAGTTTGCTTTGCTTCATTAGCATTTTGGAATATGGGTTCTAGTTGCTTAGTAGTGGCAAAATCACAGCAATAGTTAGCAATGCTACTTATAAAGCCAAGGAGTGCACGTTTCTGTCTAACTACTGAATTGTTGGGAGTGGGTCTTGTGAAGAGGGAAAGGTGTGAAAAAAGGTGTGAATGAAAATTTTGGAGTTGGACCGCAAGTTTACATTGGTTGGACTCTTCTTCGCCTTTGTTGCACATAGTGTTGATGGAAAGTGTTGGGGTTTAGGCATTTCAAATTTCACATTATAGTACACTATGTGGAAGAAAGTCATTGGACACCACATGTCAGCGGATACCATCAGTTTTCTTGCAATCAATAGGTGGTCGGTCCGCCTTTGGCAGCGATAACAGCAGCTACACGTCGTGGTAAACTGGCTACAAGGTCGTGTAGTACACCGAGTGGGATATTCCGCCATTCCTCCTGAAGCACAGTCACCAACCCTGGAAGTGTAGAAGGGCGAGGCGATCGCGACCTCAATTGGAGCTCCAGTTCGTCCCATAGATGTTCGATAGGGTTGAGGTCAGGGGTCTGAGCAGGCCAATCCAGACGGGTGACATTATTTTCTGCATACCATTCCGTGGTATCCTGGAAACATGACAAGTCGAATTATCGTCCTGGAACACACATTCTTCATTTCCATGGAAACGCCAGAACGTGGGGAGCATTGAGTTGTCGAGAATATCTCGGTAGGACGCCGACGTCATGTGGCCATACACCGGTACCAGTGGCCTCACGCCATGCCAGCTGAAACAACCCCAGAACATGATGCCGCCACCACCATATTTCACTGTGGGCACTACACACTTTGGTAACAGACGTTCTCCGGGTAATCGCCATACCCACACTCTCCCATCTGATCGAAACAGTGTGAAGCGTGATTCATCGCTCCATAGGACCTTCCGCCATTGCTCCACCGTCCAGTTTCTCCGCTCTTTACACCAGCATAGTCTCTGCCGTTTATTGTTTTTTGTTATCAGGGGTTTGTGGGCAGCGGCTCGACCATGATAACCGAGCGCATGGGCCTCTTGTGAAGTGTCTTGGTCGAAACAATCAAATTGGTCGCACTTTGAAACTCTTCTGCAATCGAATGCATCGGACGGGTCCTGTTTTTCCGAATTTCCCTCTTCAGCACTCTCCTGTCCCGGTCGTCCAATTTCGTGGGTCTTCCACTTCGTGGTGCATTGCTGCAGTGTCCCTTTTCCTTCCACTTCTTGATGACAAAGGCTACAGTTGATTTAGGGACCTGCCGGGCATCAGCTATGCTACGTATACTCATGCCTCATATGGAGCAGCATACTATGATCCCTCTTTCAAAAATGCTAAGCTCTTTCCTGTCTTTAATTTTATCAGCGAACGATCTGAGAAGCCTCCTCCTGCCATATATATACCCGTCTGTACTCTCTTTTCCATGAGAAGTTCGTTTCAGAGTTGAAACCGGGGTGTCCAATGACTTTCTTCCACATAGTGTATATGCGAATGGTGTAATGATAAGGGATGGTTCCAGGTAGTTCTTTCAGGTAAATTCCCGACATGATTTTTACATGTTCAGTCGCCGTGGTAACCGAAAAAATTAGGAAAAAAAGGGAAAGTAGTAAGAGTAGTGCCATTGTCGTTAGTGAACCCTGAAAGGGACAAAGATACAATTTTAAAAGTGAGTTTGCATAAAAAAATAGCATGTATTAAGCATGAGATATGTGATGAGAAAAAAGAATTTTCGAGTTAGCTACTGAAACAAAAAAATGTAAAATATCACTAATGATAAAGTAGAAAAGAGAGGGAATAACAAGCTGTAATGCAAGAGATTCTCAAGACGGAATAGTTGATAATCTAAACTTGTACATTTTTTTACTTGTATTTTATTACCATTTCTTTACGTTTTGCGCTCCGCAATGAAAAATGTGCGTACTCAACCAGTAGTCAGTTGACAGACTAGGTTCCTGGTTGGCCGTTTATATTTTCTACTTCCTTTTTATTATTACATTGTAGAAATATTAAAAGAATATTGTAGTCTTCGAACTTGCTTTGAAAGTTAATTCCTGAGTATTCTTTTCTCTCTTTTTTACTTTGGATCATGACAATGTGTGCAGCGTTGAGGAGGAAGGAACACGAAGGAGAGGGTACTACGTGAATCAAAATGGAGGAATTTCCGTTTTTTTACATGTGCCTGTTTTTTTGTGCGGCTGAGTGAAAAATGGCAATTGTGGAAAAGTCGCGTTGCGAAAAAAAATGCGAAAATATCAAGTTGTTGACGTGTGTGCGAAAAGAATATTTATAAATTGTGAATGGACTGTGCAACGGTGATAAAGTGGAAAAAACTAAATATTTAAGTGACAGACTCGTCCGATTCCAGGTGCCTTGTTGCCAAGCGGTGAATTTTGATAGCATCGGTTTTCAATGTGCCAGTTCCATCTGTGTACTCCACTAAATAGGAATTGGCGTTGTTTTGTGAAATTATTTTTCCTTGATATTTGTAGGAGATTGATTGATTTTGTGTTCTAAGTCCACTTTATGCACAGTAAGGCTAATCGGGACTGGACCTACAGTTTAACCACTTGTACCTGCACCGGGTATCGAACCCGGGACCCCTTGATTACAAGACGACGACGACGCTACCATTGCGCCATCGGGGAGGCTTTGTAGGAGAAGGAAAATGCCTTGGGTACGTGGGGATGAGGGTTCGTACCCAAAATATACACTAATCGTCCATAGGGGGAGTTTTTCATACCAAGATGTGTACTTACATTGTGAGCATGGGTCGCGCTACCTAAACGTTCATGCCATTTACCTTGTTTTTGTACCACATAAGTTTTCATGATGGATTTCAAGTAGTGAAACGATGATTCGACTACACCATTGCTGAAGTGGGCAGCAGTATCAATGAATTTTAATATGACACCAGTAATTTTGGAAAATTCCTGTATTCCATGACTATTTTCATTACGATTTCTTTCAAATCCTATGTGTTTTTAAGCGATGGATTTTGTGTATGCTAGTGCAAAAGTTGTCAACAAGTTGTTTTGAGTTTTCTCTTCAATCTCGAAGCTCTTATTGAGTCAAATAATGTACACGAACATGATAATGGATAATTTCCACGGTAATACTCATGGATCCCACTGTACTGTAGTTGTTGAAATGGTATAAGAGTCGAGTGAAAATCAGTATATTCCTTAACAGGAGAAAAGTAAATGCTTACGAAAGCAATATATGGATGGGAATATGATCACTTTATGAATTTTAATGTTAGTTTAACCCAATTTATCTAAAAATGATTCATTAAGTATTTGTAATGTATTCATTCGGCCCAGCGTAAAAATCGAAGCAGAATCATCAGCGTAGAGTCGAGGCAAGCATTGATCACGAATCGACTTCCTGCATCGCACTTCCATTAATCAAGAAACGAAACTTATCTATATTAAGTAAACACTTGATTATTGTTTTTTCCAATTAACACTCACCAGCGTCCTTTCCAATCAATTATTGACCATGACACCATGGGAACCTTTCTGCTTACACGTTTCGTCACAGTTAGTTATGATTCGAATTTCAATATTACATCTGATATAAAACGTACAAGGATAATATGAGAGTGTATATAGCTTATTACCAGTTTATTAACATCTACACGTTATGAAATGAGTTGTGTTTCTCGTGTGTTTCTTTTTCATACACCGAAAATACTTCCATCGATACATCACGAAGACCTTGTGGCGGTTTTGGAAATAATGGAATAGAATAAAAGTTAATTTTTAAAAAAAGTACCTGCTTTAAAATGTCTGTGTTAAAGTTAAACAATGAAAGTACCTGCTGGTACTTCTAGGAGAAACTCAAGCTTAGATCCTATTTAATTGGTCCTGGGGTTACATCCTTTTGTGGACTTACTATTTGAAGTAGATTTGTCCAGATGAGGTAAGTCATCTAAAGTTCTGCCTGATTTCATTCACTTTTATATAAAACGTTTCCTTTCCATACGAGATCACGAAATTTCAAGTCTTGGAGTAGTGATCGTGGAATTTAAATAGTGATTGAATTATCAATAACATAGTATTTTAAATTGCACCCATCTGAAACAAGTGAATATAGGTCTGATCTCGAGTAAGGTTCCTTACCGTTTGGATCTTCATAGATATCGTGAAATCAGGGACATTATCACACATTTTTATTTGAGGCCAATGACAACAACAAACGATAGTAAAATTAGTATACATCTTCCATATCTGATGGATGTTATACACCGTAATATGCACAAGAATTAGTAAGAGCATAAATAATACACATTGTGTCGAAATAAACTACACAATATCACCAATATTTCCAATAACCTTGAATGATACTGCAGAATAACATGCGAAATATTCACATTGAAGGTGGAATACATGTAGTTGCACGGCCGGACTTTTTGTGCATGGCAACAGTTTATACATGTATACATGTGGGGTTATTGATCGTTTCAAAATTGCACATAACTACGGGTTTTAAAGCTCTTTTGGTCAATTAAAAGTTTCCAAACACAATTCAAGGCAAGTTAATAGTAGAAATTTATTGCATGAAATATAAAGTATATTATTATAGTAGAGAGGCAGCACTTCGTTCCTACGCGTCAGCAAAAATTCGATGCGACTGGTGTTATGTTACATCCGGTGTAGCGGGGTACGAGCGATTTTATTGTTGAGTCAGCAGAACGTGTCTGATCATGTTGAAGGCATCGGAAGCGGTGGGGGAGGGGGGTCAATGGATTTGTCACGTTGTTTCTTGATGTATGCTAACCTAACACGTGCGTATGTTTGTGTGTGTGCGTGTGTGTGTGTGTGTCTGTGGAGGAAATGCGCGCGCAACCATTGCGTATGATGCAAACACATGAAGAAATGATTTAAAGATGGCGCCGAAGGTGGTGTACCCCGAAAGTTTAGCGGCTAAGGTTATCGCTCTGTAAAACAAGAGGCGTCGAGGGTTCGATTCCTGGTAGAGTCAATATTGATTGATTGATAGATTGAGTTAGTTTTCTAAGTCCATTTTATGCACGGTAAAACTAATCAGGATTGGACCTACAGTTGAAAAGTGGTGATTCGGACCACTATGTGCCTCCACCGAGTATCGAACCTGGGACCCTTTGATTACAAGGCGACGATGTCAATATTGAATGGTCTCGATTAGCCTGTGTGTACATAAATCCAACAAAATGGTTGAGTTCGAAAATCGAGTTGGGTTAGTGGTTAATGTTGTCACCTGGCAATGAAGAGGTCGCGGGTTCGATTCTCTAGGTAGTTAAATTAGGCCAATTGTTTAGTCCCGCCTTTATAGGTCCGCGATTAGTCCATCTGTGCATAAATAGTGTTTGAATAAAATCAACATGGCGGCCTTGGGTTAGTGGTTAATGTTGTCGCCTGGTAATGAAGAGGTCGCGGGTTCGATTTTCTAGGTAGTTAAATGAGGCCAATTGTTTTGTCCCGCCATTATAGGTCCCGATTAGTCCATCTGTGCATAAATAGTATTTGAATAAAATCAATATGGCGGCCGCGTTTTGTGTTTAGCGGCGGCGTCGCGGCGCGGCGCGGGGCGGAGAGGGGCGGCGCGGGGCGGAGAGGGGCGACGCGGCGCGGGGGGTGTTTTTTATTCCGCGAGATGTTTTAACCAAGTGGTTGAGGGTTCGATTCCCAATGTTGGTGAAAATTGGATATTCAATTGTATTTGTTTAAAAGTTCCGATTAGCTTTTTGTGCACAAAGAGAAAATGAACTAATTGGAAATAGGATGTTTATGCTGTAATGGAAAGGTCCCGGGTTCGATTCACAATGTCAAATTGGCTGATAATGATGTTGTTTTTAAAATAAAAAAAATGAAGTGTGTTGAGTCCCCATTAGTATTTATGCAGGAACAGATATTAAAAATCAAAACAAAATGTCTTTTGATTACAACGCAAAGACTTTACCGCTAATGTATAAACATAAATTAGAATCTGTTGTTTTGACTTTCCAAAGAAGTGTTTGTTTTTTGCCAGAACATGCTTGTGGAAAAAATAGTGAAACATTTTAATTCAGTGGTTGCAGCAGAAAATGGATATGATAGTGACACAATTCCTTATGTGGGTGAGTGAACAAACTTGAAGAATAAAAACTTGTTAAATAACATGCTGATAAACTGGTGACACAATATAAACATTTTACATATGTATGTGTGTGTGTGTGCGGCTCTTTTGAATTTTGTAAATATTGATAATAAACAGGGATAAAATATATGTCTTGGCTTTTTTTCACTTATCACCCCTTTAAAAATCCTCATGGTTTATATTTTTACTGGTAACAATCGTTAATAACAAGATTAATAATTAATTATATAATGAAAAAGTGTGTATTGTGGACTTGTCGAAGATAAAGCATGAGAGCTTTTCTTCACACTGGTAAAAATTGGTGTTAATAACAACATTAATAATTAACTATATAATGAAAAAGTGTGTATTGTGGACTTGTCGGAGATAAAGCATGAGAGCTTTTCTTCGCACTGGTAAGAATCTGTGTTAATAACAACATTAATAATTAACTATACAATAAAAAAAAACTGTGTGTTGTGGACTTGTCGGAGATAAAGCATGAGAGCTTTTCTGCACAGCGCTGGACACGCAAAGGCAAGTATCTTTATTTTTATTCTATTTCTAACAGTGATTCGCTATTTTTTCTTGTCACTATAAAAAAACTAATTCAATTTTTCTTTTATCACATCTGTCGTCATTTTGCTTGTTTTTTGTTTAATTCTTTTTTTTATGCATTGAGGTTAATCGAAACATAACTTTAGACTTTTACATGGAATTGAAACATAGAATGTTGCCTCCTTTGATTGAATCGAACCTGTGACTCCTCTTTGATCACAAAACAATAGTGACGGCCATCTTGCTTATTTTACCTACTCTTTATGCATTTAAGCTAATCGGTACTGGGGCCCCACACGGCAAAACAACAGATTCTAATTTATGTTTATACATTAGCGGTAAAGTCTTTGCGTTGTAATCAAAAGACATTTTGTTTTGATTTTTAATATCTGTTCCTGCATAAATACTAATGGGGACTCAACAAATTCATTTTTTTTTATTTTAAAAACAACATCATTATCAGCCAATTTGACATTGTGAATCGAACCCGGGACCTTTCCATTACAGCATAAACATCCTATTTCCAATTAGTTCATTTTCTCTTTGTGCACAAAAAGCTAATCGGAACTTTTAAACAAATACAATTGAATATCCAATTTTCACCAACATTGGGAATCGAACCCTCAACCACTTGGTTAAAACATCTCGCGGAATAAAAAACACCCCCCGCGCCGCGCCGCCCCTCTCCGCCCCGCGCCGCCCCTCTCCGCCCCGCGCCGCCCCTCTCCGCCCCGCGCCGCGCCGCGACGCCGCCGCTAAACACAAAACGCGGCCGCCATATTGATTTTATTCAAATACTATTTATGCACAGATGGACTAATCGGGACCTATAATGGCGGGACAAAACAATTGGCCTCATTTAACTACCTAGAAAATCGAACCCGCGACCTCTTCATTACCAGGCGACAACATTAACCACTAACCCAAGGCCGCCATGTTGATTTTATTCAAACACTATTTATGCACAGATGGACTAATCGCGGACCTATAAAGGCGGGACTAAACAATTGGCCTAATTTAACTACCTAGAGAATCGAACCCGCGACCTCTTCATTGCCAGGTGACAACATTAACCACTAACCCAACTCGATTTTCGAACTCAACCATTTTGTTGGCTTTATGTACACACAGGCTAATCGAGACCATTCAATATTGACATCGTCGCCTTGTAATCAAAGGGTCCCAGGTTCGATACTCGGTGGAGGCACATAGTGGTCCGAATCACCACTTTTCAACTGTAGGTCCAATCCTGATTAGTTTTACCGTGCATAAAATGGACTTAAAAAACTAACTCAATCTATCAATCAATCAATCGGTATTGACTCTACCAGGAATCGAACCCTCGACGCCTCTTGTTTTACAGAGCAATAACCTTAGCCGCTAAACTTTCGGGGTACACCACCTTCGGCGCCATCTTTAAATCATTTCTTCATGTGTTTGCATCATACGCAATGGTTGCGCGCGCATTTCCTCCACAGACACACACACACACACGCACACACACAAACATACGCACGTGTTAGGTTAGCATACATCAAGAAACAACGTGACAAATCCATTGACCCCCCTCCCCCACCGCTTCCGATGCCTTCAACATGATCAGACACGTTCTGCTGACTCAACAATAAAATCGCTCGTACCCCGCTACACCGGATGTAACATAACACCAGCCGCATCGAATTTTTGCTGACGCGTAGGAAGGAAGTGCTGCCTCTCTACTATTATTTTCAGAAACACATTTCTTTCAAGTGATGTCATCTCACTGTGTTAGTTGAATATTAATGATGGTCTCACCTCTTTATATTCCACTTTGATTAATGAAAGATTAATCAATAGAATATCCGAAAATACAAGGTTATTAGAATTATATAGAAAATATAACAAACCAGTAAGGCTTCAATCATGTTTATAAGCTTTTCATTACATGCTCAAAGCCTGTGTGATTATTGCCTATAATTCTAACTACCAAGACAAACCGTGTTTATGCTTCACTATTGCAAAAGACAAGTTCAAAATTTGTAATCTGACGAATCTGAACAGTTTTTCATTGAAGTGAGGCTTATTGACGTTAAAGTCACATTTTCACATACTTCAGTGTTGGTGTATAGAAAAATAGAATAGAATATTGCATGTAGCATTTGAAACATATCATGACGGATGAGGACTTGCAACTTGACACTTGTTGATCATTGAAAGCTGAACCCAAGAGGAGAACCAGAAGTCATCATGCCACTTTATATACATGGGTGAGCAGCATACGTTTGATAGATTAGGTGTAAGAAATATTCTCTGAGGTTACAGTTAACTTTCCTTCATATAAAGTATGTTTGCTCAGGATGGATTGAGCCAAGATGTGTGAAGTGTGCTGTACAAACCAGGAAAAAATAAGACTGTACATTTGAACAGTTTACTATATGCATTGATATTGTTTGTTGAGAGAAACTAACCAGAGAAATGTAAATCATTTTCAGAAAAAATGGAATTCATGTGTTTAAATAACTAAATTACTATCAGAATTTCAGTTGCTATCTCTAGATCCTTAGGAGATTATTCTAAGAGTGTCCGAAAAGTCACGCAACCCGGTGTTTACGACCGTATAACGGAATAGCGAAACGGAATGAGAAGAAACGGTTTCTGCCAAGAGAATGCCCTGTATATTGGGAAAATTTAGAGAGACAAACATATGTAAGAACATGCATGTTTTAATAACAAATAAGCAAAGTGTTGCCAATGGCGGAAAAAAAAATATTTGCAAATCGTGTGTATTGATGCACAGAACTCATTGAGGTAAATTATTGCAACATTTCACAATACCAACGAACAATTTGGATGGCCATCTATTGAATTTGAGAGAAAAAGAACTTTGACGAAGTTTCAAAAACATTGCAGAAGGGAATAAATGGGCTGTTCCAAAAATTGATGTTTTCACAATATTACGCAGGACACTGGCAACACAGTTGGTGTCACGTGTCAGTAACAGACGTGTTTCACCTCAGGCTATCACACTAAGGAACTTTTAACGACAAAGGAGAAAGTTGGTTATTCTTGAACATATGCAATAAATTACATACACCTTGCAACCCTGAAATGTGGGTATCCCTAAATGCTTCTCTTACACAAGAATATGACGATGTTCGGATATATTCTTCAACAATAAACACTCTTTCCTGTGTAGAATATGGCATTTTAAAAACACACACACGACGTCAGCATAAGTAGACACAATCTGGAATGCCGTTCGCGGCAAACAGCAACCACCTAAGGCACAGAAAACATAACAATTGATACACGTCCTTCTGTACCCACATTTCAAGGTTGCAAGGTGTATGTAATTTATTGCATATTTTCGAGAATAACAAACTTTCTCCTTTGTCGTTAAAAGTGCCTTAGTGTCATAGCCTGAGGTGAAACACGTCTGTTACTGACACGTGACACCAACTGTGTTGCCAGTGTCCTGCGTAATATTGTGAAAACATCAATTTTTGGAACAGCCCATTTATTCCCTTCTGCAATGTTTTTGAAACTTCGTCAAAGTTCTTTTTCTCTCAAATTCAATAGATGGCCATCCAAATTGTTCGTTGGTATTGTGAAATGTTGCAATAATTTACCTCAATGAGTTCTGTGCATCAATACACACGATTTGCAAATATTTTTTTTCCGCCTTTGGCAACACTTTGCTTATTTGTTATTAAAACATGCATGTTCTTACATATGTTTGTCTCTCTAAATTTTCCCAATATACAGGGCATTCTCTTGGCAGAAAGCGTTTCTTCTCATTCCGTTTCGCTATTCCGTTATACGGTCGTAAACATCGGGTTGCGTGACTTTTCGGACACTCTGTATTATTTATTCTAACAGACAGACTGCTGAATCTTACCCCACTGATTGATGATTTGCAAGTACACACACTTCGGACAACTTCTCCTCTGGAAATGAGTAGGTCAGGTCAGGACATCCGACATAAGATCATCCTAAAGTTAAAAGATGCTTCATCCGTAAGAGCTACGATGTTTGTGTGTGAAGATGGATGGATTTGTGATGTCATCTTAGCACGCAGTCTCTCGTGTTGGCTGACAACTTTAAGTAGATTCGTTCCGATGAGGGTTGTCATCCAGACTTCTGCCTTCTTGCCTGTTGATGTGTTAATTTCCGACTTCACGCAGACAGGCATCCAGTGTCTTCCAGTACGACAGTTGTGTAGTCACATATGTGCATCGGCTGATACCAGGTATATTAGCTGATTCTTCGACTTAAATGGCATGTCTCTCCAATACGTTGAAACGCCGTTGCCATGTTAAGCGTCATCCAGATGCAGGTAGGAACTTTTGTTAATGCCGTGGGAAGAAAATATGTCTGTTGGTTTGTTGCTATTTCTTGATCAGCAGGTTCAGGCTTAGATCGACCAATAATCGTATTCATTGTTCTTGTGCTGTATGATACGTCCTATCATATCAGTTTTCGGACGGAGATCTTTGAATGAAGTTGATGCAGCTTGAAGGGAAGCTGGGCTTCATTAAGAGGCTACTACACTAGGAATACACCATTCATAGATTGACGTGGTAGCTGTCTCTGTCACTAAACGTTTTCGTTATAGAATTCTCCCACTGTAATGAGCACGTTGGAAATATTTCGTCAATTAGTCTCTAAGGAGTTTGAGGAGATCGCGTAATTCTTGCTGGAATATATTCTTTACGTGTCCAACAACTTCTGTAATCCAACTGCTGTGTTGTGTGAAAACATATGAATAAGTAAATTATTTGGCATGCCCAGGATGGTGTAGATCCAAATTGTGTAAGTTACAGAGAAATGAAGAAATTATAAGAAGATAGTGGAAATTGAGTGAGAACTACCTTCTGTAAACACGAAGAAAGCAAAGGAACAGAAAGAATAAGGCGCAAAGTATGAAGTGAGCAGAGATATAACACGTGGGAGAGAAATGTCTTCAAAAATGGAAAAAAGAGCTTGACCACTTTAATCTCGGGATTGAACACAGAACTATGCATCCCTAGTCCAGTCTTGTCGTGTCACCCCAATTCGATACTTGTTAACTCCACTGCTTTATAGGCTTACCACAAGATGTGAGTACAAACCATTATCCGTGAAATTATTTGTAGAAACATTCCCTGTTGAAGAAGAGTTAATTCCAAGGCTGCCTGCTGTTATTTTTTACCATTCTTGTTTTCTCTTCACCTTCCCAAATTATGCGAAATCGAGAAAGAAATTCAGAAATTTGCACGTAAACGAAAGGCTTCTAAACTTTTTGTTCGGACAGTGCTCACCTGTTAATCTCTTGAAGAGTCTTTTTTTATTTGTCTAGTATAAATTTGGAAAAAGTGTGGACACTGCCATATAGTCTACGAGTGATTGCAGCTTTTTACGGGCTATTTTGTGAATCACTTACACTTAAGTTTTCCAGTTACCGTGTAGCCTTCGATGAAATTAATCCACTGATGTAGCCATTTAGGTAAAAGTTGATGTTTTCTGTCTTCGTGACCTTGCAAGAGCTTGAATATGTATCCTCTAAGAGCTGATTTCGAAGAGCTTTGAAGGAACCATCTGCAACCTGTCATCATTGCCTCTGTCGATCCTTCGGGCTGCGTACCATCCAATGGTGAGTGTGGTATATAAATATCAGCTTCCAGCAGATCAGTTACTTGTAACACCTAGTCCCTTGAAAATTGAAGGCATCCATACAATGTTAGTCCCAGAGGAGCAAGACTGTCTGAGTGTTTAGTCTGATATGGTACGAAAAATCAGTGCCAATCAGTATACATGACACGATTATCCGCAACATGATCCGCCAAAGTATTTCTCGGACTATCTTGATGGACTGCGAATAGTATCGACTGAAGTGGATGGATAATATTTCCATGAAACTTGTATAATCACAAGAAATCTGCAATTTACTGAAAAGTCACACACGACGGGGGTTACGCAGTCTCAAGACTGCACACCACACTCCTTTGGCGAACGTTTTAAATTTCTTCGCCGATTCCTGATAAAAGAGCAAGTATTCGCCAAATTATTTCCAGCTATTGACATACTATGCTTCCCATCATTTAACGAGACCATCTACGTCATTCTATCTGAAACAATACGAAGAATTTCCGAAGAAAAGTGGCAGGTGTTAGCCAGCTTTCATAAGGAACTTCTTTGTCGTGGAATCATCTAGAATCAATTGGATGGCCTTGTGTGATGAGATATTGCATAGATTAAAGGGGCTGTATTATATTAGCTAAATGCTTGCTTACGAGGTATTGACGAGAGAAAGAAACCATTCGATGAAGTGCTACCCATTGCCGCGTGATTTTCATGCGTTTCACAGAGAAGCAACCAAGTCTGTCTAAGGATCAGTCTAGCAATGTTAAGGATCATTCTTTTCGTTACCAAATAAGACTTTCTTAACCTTTTGCGGCTGAACATCTTGCAAATATATCTTGTCCAGTAGATTGACCGTATTGGTCAAACTACATGACAAATTCTTTCTCAGAATGCACAGCTACAAAATCGAAGAAGGCCATGCTGGATGACGAAAAGCATGCATTGAAAAACGTAGCTAGATTGTAATTTAGAGAGAACATATTTGGACACTGGTGATGTGAAAATGCAAAAGATCACACGGTAACAGGTTATGTACAGTCTTAGGAATCGGCCAATGAAGACAGTGACAAGAGAGAAAAGGTCTGGAAAGGGTGGTTGAAAGCTCTGACAATGCAGCTCGTGACCGACTGTTGCCCTGAAGCAGACAGCAGCAGCCGCGTCAAAAGGCCACAAGAATTAATGCCTTACAATGCAACGAGAGACCAAAGTGATCAACTCTTATATGGCCGATACAGCGAGGTCAGTTTCGTCGAGGGATGCATGATAGCATGAAAGTCTGTACAAGTGATCACAGTTCGTAAAAAGTTGTAATGGTCATGGTACGTTATGTAAGAGAAACTAATAAAATTCATCTAATAATATTCAAGTTTGACTTATGAAAGTATTATGGCTCTTCAAGGACATTGCACAAGAAAGTAGTGTCTATTCATCCAAAAGGAAAGGTTCGTTTCCAAATTTCAGAAACGTCCGATTTCGCAGCGTTTTGAAAAGATTTTGAATGACAAAGTGTCACAAAACTTCCTTGGGATGAACTCTGATACCGTGAGAAATCGTTTGCTCATCGTAATAGAACATGAGTAGGTATTCTGTTTATAATGGGAAGTTGAGGGCATATATTGAGTTTATAATGTATACCTGTACAAATAATTTGATACACGTCATTATAGTGACATTGATGCAAGATGTGGCCATGTAGTGCATAATATCAATAAGGTCATTTATGAACATATATATATCATACTGTACCTGAAGGCCAAGAAGTACAAGGAACAAGGGCATCGAGAATCGTCTCCGCTAGAGAACAAGGAAGTCCATCTTGTTAACGGTCTTTCCTCTAAAATGTTTGTCTCATACTTGTCTCTATCTCGAAGGGTCATCAAAACCATGTAGGTCTCGTCTCGAAATAATACCAAAGCAGTAATAAATAATTATTGAGTATCATGTATCAGTTCGGTTAGTTATGTAGTAAAGAAATTTAATGTAGGCAAAATTGTTATATGCTTAATATTATAATGTACTACTTTGAAATGAGAAGAGGCTCTTTAATGTTAAGTGTCTGTTAGGTATCAATTCTACAGAGGTCTGTTGTCTTCCTGGTCTAGTTTCGACAAGTCTCAAAACGCCTGATCTCGTTTCCCGCCTAGATTTTTAACAATAGTTTGTCTCGTTTTCGTGTCAGTATCATTTATTGAAGGGATTCTAGTGCAGCAACCTTATCATCTACACACGCAATGGGAAGGACGAACCAAGCAAGCCATACATCTTCGAACAGATGAACTGTCTATCCGTTGAATTTTCCAATATATATGTAGTCTGTATACGTTTCTAGGGAAAGATATCTGTGGTGCAACAGGACGTTGAGTTTCGAACAATTTTCACATGTTGGGACGAAATCTGATCTAGAGACATCTTTGTTGGGCTGTGGCTTCTTTTGTTGTACTTCCTAAAATATCTTCACCTGTTGGTACCTCCTATGAGTTGACGAGTTGTTATGCGAGTTGACGAGTTGTTGAAGGTGTGTGCGCCGATTCACCGTTTATGTTCCACTTTGAACTACAAAGAACAGACAATGCTGTTTTGTGATTTTTGACAAAATACCTCTTATTCACAGTCGAAGATTAACAGTGGTGTATAATATCCATCAGACGTGGAAGCTGCATAATTACGCATTTGCTTGTAACGATAGTGTCAAAGAATACTATTTGTTATGGGTCCGAAAGGCAATTAGAATAAAGAACGGCTTCCCACACTG
Source organism: Lepisma saccharinum (assembly GCF_977018435.1). Taxonomy (NCBI): domain Eukaryota; kingdom Metazoa; phylum Arthropoda; class Insecta; order Zygentoma; family Lepismatidae; genus Lepisma; species Lepisma saccharinum. Next base: position 53,945,671 of record NC_139246.1, read on the forward strand.
TATCTTCCCTTCTTTATCATCTATTTACTTCATTTACTTTTGTTCTCATTCTCGTAACAATCAGTTTTAATTTTGCGACAAGTAGTTTGAACTTAAGATAATCATTCTTCGAAAAACAACGGAGTACTGATTATTACGCATACGTATGAATTTAAATTATGTACAATTTAAACAATTTATCATTACCATTTTATCGTGTTTCAATCTCATAGATAATCTCACAAAATTATTACAACTATGATATAGCACGTAATGGAAATATGTGCGTTCTGCGTTAAAGGTATTATACAAACATTTACTTTGAACATCATAACAAACAAAGAATGAAACGACAACCTGCATGTCCATTAAGAATTATACAACAAAATAATATTAAAACAGTGATTGATTTCCTCATTTTGCAAACACATTTTTTGAACATGCATGTGATATTTATTCTTCTACGAATCTTTCATTTTCATCTTCATTACTTCCAGTGATATTTGGAGCATATGGAGAAGTCGTTGAATGAAATGTTTGATAAATTAACAATTCAAAATATACTATTGAACGTTATGTTTTTCGTTTCACAAATGTTAATAGTTGCTTTGAAAAGTAAGAATTTTTAGCTGCTCTAATTTAATAACAAATATTGTAGGCACGTGGATATATATTTTTTGGTACTACTCATCAATGAAGTAAATGTACACAGACAAAGAAAATTATAATATTCAAAATCTATCCGGAATAAAGGAACATATTACAATTAATAAAACTCACCTTTAACAACACTGTAGTTCTGAAGATCATGATTTGAAACCTTGTCAGTTAAACTATTAAAAAAAATATTCAAACAACATGGAATAGTATAGATGAAACGTGAAAAACAATATAGTTCAGTTTCGACATGTTGCAACTTACGACAAAGTATTCACCAAAACAAAACAAATATTTTGCTTTGTACATAAGCGTTCAAAATTTCACGAATGTTTCTCATTCTACAAGAAGTAAGCATTTCAATTAGCTTTGCAACATTCGGAACTATACAATTTAGTTCTTGTACATTTCTGATGCCTTCTGATATTTTTTTAAAAATAAAGGACACAATTCTTCTCTCTGTATTACGAGGGGTGCTGGTAATTTCTTAGCCTTTGCAAGAAACAAATGAGACAGAGATGGGAATCATTTTTTTTTATTCAACATAATCCCCTCTGAGGTGAACACACTTCCTAAGTCTTTTCTCCAGTTGTTGTAACCCCCCCCCCAAAAAAAATTATTTTGGTTGGTCCGCAAACCACGTACGTACAGCATCCTGTGCCTCAGAAAGTGACCCAAATCTGACCCCCTTCTGAAATTTCTTGAGATTTGGAGATAGGAAGTAGTCAGAGGGGCCCAGATCTGGTGAATAAGCAGGGTGTTCCAAAACTGTGAACTTCAAATCCTTTAATTTTTGCTGGGTAATGCCTGCAGTGTGTGGAGAGGCATTGTCGTGCAAATACAGAATTCCATTTGTCAATTTTACGCGTCGTTTGGACTTAATTGTCTGCTTCAAATTATCAAGAAGTGATGAATAATATGCCCCTATAATAGTTGCACCCTTTTCCAAAAAGTCAATTAGCAGTACACCGTCTTTGTCCCAAAAAACACTGGCCATCACCTTGGTTGCCGTCTTTTGCACACGGGCCTTCTTTGGGCGTGGTGACTCAGAGTGGGTCCATGCCTTTGACTGTTCTTTTGTTTCAGGATCATAGAGGTAGATCCAGGTCTCATCCTCAATCACCAATCGAGACAAAAATGTGGACGCATCCTTTTGAAAATAATGAAGAATCAGTTTGGATGTCCTCACCCTGTCACGGTGCTGATCAGCGTTCAAAAGTTTCGGGATCCACTTTGCTGAAACCTTACTCATACCTAGATGGTCGTGGATAATAACACCAACTCTTTCACGGGAGATGTTTAGAGACTCAGCAATGATTTTAGTGGAAATTCGCCGATCTTGAAGAATTAGATCATGCACAGCATCGATTACTTCCGGAACAACCACACATGCTGGCCTTCCTGTGTGTGGCTCATCATCTGTGCTGAAATGGCCGGTTTTAAATTTAGCTACCCAGTTCTTAACAGTGGCATATGCAGGGGCATGGTCCCCCAAAGTCTGTACCAACGTGTCATGTATCTCCTTGCCGGACTTTCTCTTCAGGAATAAAAACTTTATTACCACTCTATGGTCTTTCACTGTAAATGTTGCTTTAGGTGCTGCCATCTTTCAGTCACATCTGAAATACAGAAAAACTAATAGACGTACAAATATAATTTTCTCTATCAACAATATACAGACATTAAGCTGCAATTTAAGACAAAATTCATGAAAATACGACAACATGAAGGGGGTAAGGCTAAGAAATTACCAGCACCCACTCGTACGATACACATAATTTTAAAGAACCATTAAATCTTTCGAAAAATGCTGAAAAGCTAAATGTTTGATGTTCAAAGAATTATCTAGGTACCAGTAAGTCAATTACAACTTGTGCACAGCTAAACCTACCTCGATCAACTCAAAATATTTGACGAAATACCACAATTGCAGGACGAATGCCATATCCATCTGTTTGAAGAATCTTGCATCATTCCCAGGGCAAATCTTATTGGCGCTATGAAGTAAAACTTTTTTTCTTTCATGTTCTGAATCTGGTTGACATCTATCTACATGAAAGCCGATTTCTATGGCTAGTGTCACGAACCGGAAATAAAATGCTGTGTAATCAAAAACGCCAGCAGTCCCCGAGTGACGAGAGGTCGCCGGGGGGAGTCTTGGTCGAGGGAGCGAAGCGCGAAGTGTGTTGCGGGTGACAGTGTTAAGTCGGTCCATTAAAAGGTTTGGACGAACCCACTGAGGACACCTTCAATGGACCGATAGAGCGCCACGTCGTGACTCAACCGAGGAACCGCGAAGGAAATCAGGTACAGTGGTGACACTTTGGGTTTTATCATTGTCAGTGTTTAGATATCTTGCTGGCTCGTACGTGATCTCCTTCCCCCCCCTCACTTGTGCGATTCTATTAAATATTGGTAAAGAGCAATGAGAGTAATGTATTCCATTCTTCATACACACATCCTCTTGCAGCCTAGCAGTTTAAGCCGGCGAACGGCCTAAACGTAAAATGGTGGTTAGTGCGCCGGTTTTGTCGTAGTATAAGCAAAATAGCTACCGGTCCCCCCATCCAATAAGTAAATTAAAATAATCACGTCAATTGAAACAATCACTATGGTTTCTGAAGTCACAAAATTTTCCAACGAGGAGCTCATTAAAGCCGCGGAAGTAGTTCTCAGGGATTCGCATGCGAGAAACAATTTCACCGCCCTCGATACATTTAGTGCAAACAACCCGTTCTTGCAAGTTAGAGCTATGCCTAACACAGTGCTAAGAGGCCCTGCTTTGACGTCACATATATCAGAATCACAAATTGTTCACAACCAACTCTCTAAAAATCAACAAGGCATTTTTGATGCATTACAGGGTAACGTATGTGTCTTACAAAATTTAGTCTCCATGTCTCTTGCTCTCCGTAAAGATCAGACGATCTTAGAAATCAGGTACGTAGGGAATTGAACTCTATGCGGCAGTCAGCACATTCCAGCTCGCAAGCAAAGGGCGTTCAATTAATCGGATATGCAGCTCAGCGCTCTCAATTACTTGAAGAAGTCGAGAAATTTTTCTCTCGTCAGCACGAAGCTCAGTGCTCACAGACGACCGAACAGAGTTCGAGCGATACGGCTCCCGCTGAAACCGAGAGCAAAGTACAACACAGGTTGTCGTCGCACACGAGCATGATTAACATCATAACAGCTGATATCACAAAAGCAGATGCAAATGTTTTGGTTTCAGCTTGCAACCCTGATTTTCTACCTATCGGCGGAGTAGCTTTAGCTTTTTCTAGAGCATGCGGACAGCAACTGGACGATGAACTTCACATCTTCAACAAAACACAGCCTGGCGACGTCAGAGTTACCCCAGCGTACAATCTATCTGCTAATTATATTTTTCATTCCGTCACTCCAAACAACAAGGACTCTGAAATTTTGCGAAAATGCTATGTTAATTGCCTAAATTTACTCTTAGCATTAGGCCAAAGATCCATTGCTTTCCCACACCTAGCCACAGGTGCTTTCGGGTTCGACTCAGCAGCCGCAGCCAATATAGCCCTTTCATGTGCGAAGCAATTTTTAGAAGAACATCCTGATGAAATAGAATGTATTACGTTTTGCACTCATGCAAATTCTGACAAAGAGATATTTGAAGGCGAATTCAAACAGCTGTTCTCGTTTTCCGAATGTACAGATGAAATGAAAGGACGAAATGCGAGAAAGAAGAAACCAAATAACAAGTACCGCGTCTGCTTCGACGCTCGTCGAATCAACGCCGTCGCCAAGAAGATAAGTTTTCCGGCACCTCACCTCATAGACATCGTAGAGAGGGCGGCAGGTTTCAAATATTATTCATCTATGGACATCCTCTCGGCTTATTTTCAGATACGCCTCACACCAAGTAGCCGTGAAAAAGTGAGTTTTCAAGTGCCGCAGATGGGGACTTACGCTTTTAATTATGCCCCACAAGGATTTGTCACGTCGGGAATAGCGTTAGCGATAGCGCTGAATTTAGCCCTCAACATCGTGGACAACCGCCATTTGTTCTTCTATGCAGATGATCTCCTGGCAGTCTCTGACGACGTACCCACTTCCTTGAAGATATTGCGTCACACTTTCGAAATACTTAGGCTCGCTGGATTAAAATTGGCTCCTAAAAAGGCAAAATTCCTGTACGATGACATTGTCTATCTTGGACACCATTTATCCGAAAAAGGATGCGCTATTTCACCTAAGATGCTAGAAACTGTTAAGTCGTATCCGACACCTACAAGCAAGAAGACTTTACGCCAATTTTTGGGCCTAGCTAATTTTTCCCGTCCTTACTCTCCACATTTTTCCAAACACGCATCAGTTCTTACACAACTGCTGAAGAAGGAGAGAACATTTCGATGGACAGAAGCACAAAACGAGGCATTCAATGCTTTAAAGCATTCACTAATCACGAGCCCAGTATTAGCCAGATACGATCCCTCTCTTCCTACTCGCATATACACGGACAGTAGCAAAATAGCTCTAGGGGCTGTCATTGCTCACGAAGACACCCAAGGAAATGTTAAGCCGATTGCATATGCAAGCAGGATACTAAATGATAAGGAAAGAGAACAAGATATAAACATGTTAGAACTCTCTGGCATAATTTTTGCTTTAAAAGCATTCCGACACTACATCCTTTTCAAAAGATTTATATTACACACCGATTCCAAATGTATTCAAAATTTACGACAATCAACTGCCCTCAAAGGCCGCCTTTGGCATTTTTCACAATTTCTGTCCGACTACGATTTCGTCATTCAACATCTAAAGGGAACAGACAACAGTGCCTCGGACGCCATTAGCCGTAACACGAGGATCCAAGATGAAGCTTTTTCTCCTCTCCTGGAAGATGAAATTGTATCTGTTTTGAGAACACGTGAATTTGACCTTGGCAAAGAACAACAAGCAGACCCTTTTCTCAAAAATATTTACCTACATTTAATTGGAAGTAAAGAAGCCGACCCTAAATATGACAGAACCAGCCAGCAATTCCGTCTCCTAGATGATATTATTTACAGGAAGACCCGAAGTTCAGACAAACAAGAAAGGCAAGGTCCCGGGTTCGATCCCCGGCCGGTTCAAATCCGGGAACTTTTCTAACGTTAGAAGCGGCCCCGGCGCCCACCCAGCGTCGAATAACATGGGTACCCGGGGGAAACCCTGGGGGGTAAAAGCGGTCAGGGGCGTGGTGCTGATCACATCACCCCCACTCACGGCCGGATCAAGAAAGTGTGGGGCGTTACCCCCACACCCCCTATACGCCTTCATGGTGTGGTGCTAAGCACAGGGGAACACTTTACCACTTTTACTTTACCTACTAACTTGCATCCCACATGCATTACAAGATATATGGTTGGAACAAGTGCACTCTTCTCCACACGCTCTCAACCATTTTGGATACTATAAAACACATGCCTATGGGAAGGACCGTTATTATTTGCCTTCTCAGAAATCCTTCATCTACAAGAAATGCAAAGAATGTGAACAGTGTGCGCGACTTAAGCAGTCCCGCCAACCAAAGCACTTCGAACTACAAACAAGGACTTCTCTGACACCTTTCCAAATTATCGCCTTGGACCAATGCGGTCCATATGTCACATCAGGACCAGAGGGACATCGCTACGTGATCACGTGCACTGACGCAGCCACGCCTTACGTAGTAGCCGCACACACACTTTCTCTCACTGCTGAGTTCTGGCGGATATTTTGTACACGAAAATCATATTACCATTTGGTTTTCCAGAAAAAATCATAGTGGACCAACTTCCAGGTCAAACTTCAGATTTATTCAAAGAATTGGCCAACAAATTCCAAATTGAACTAAGCTTTGTCAGCCCAGGATTTCATCAGAGCCTTGGTTGGCTTAGTTGAAAAAACGCAACAAACGCTGGAAGGAATGATCAAATTTTATGTCAATGCCAAACACAATATTGGTCCAATTTCTTACCAACAGCGGTCTCAGCTATCAACAACACGCCGCATTCATCTGCACGGTACTCACCTACCTATTTACTGATGGGTTATCATCCCCGCACCTTACCGGATGCGATTTTTCAAACCCCGCCGCAGCATGTGAGCAATTATGAACGGCTGGAACACATGAAGCTTTCGCGTCGATTTGCACAAGATAATCTCCTCAAACGCCACAGAACGGACGAGGCACGGCTTGATCCTCACTATTCTCAAGCAGCGTTTAAATCTGGCGATCAAATACTTTTGTGGAACGATCGACGCTTATCAAAGACGTCCAAAGCGTTTTCAGGCAAGTACGAAGGCCCCTTCACAGTAATCGAGCGACTTGACACAAACCATTACAGAATTGAAGGGATCAAACAAGGAAAACGGTTTGAACAAAAGGCAGCATCGGTCAGGATGAAACTTTACACACCACAAACGGTAACTCTCGATCGACCACGTACAGAGGAAGATGATAATGTGAATGCCTTAAAGTTACGTTCAGGAGTGCAAGCTTATATCCCTCGTACTCTAGAGGGACTTTATCTGGAAGAATTCACAACTAGTGAACTTTATATATCAGAAGTTGACAACACTGCAAGAAACATTGAAACACTGCCAGTATAAAACAGCTACTTCCTAACGAAGACGATCATCATCATCATCCTCCATAGTTCCTCGCCGCGAAGAAAATTCGAACAGAAATAGTAACAACTCCTCAACTATATATTTTACCTCGCTGACAAACTATGCTTCTTGTTATAAATTCTGCTATTTTTTCTCTGCACCAATAACTCGCAGAACAAGAAGAAAATTAAATATATCTCGTACACGCGACAGCACTCGCCGCAACATTTTTTTTTCTTTCTCATACAAGATTGTGCCGACCTTTTGTCACCGTGACGTCACTTTATGATGTGATTTCACACAGAGTAGGATGGAATTCTGAGGACGATACCGTAGCAACACGACCTTCTGCATCGGCAGCATTTTGTGTACGTAAACAAAGAGCACGATCTCGATGAATATATCTACTGCATATGGGAAGAGAGCTCACGTGTTCTCACTGTTGGCGGAGACAATACGCTATGCACCATTCGCTGTAAAATTCTCATTTTGTGACTTTTCAATAATTCATAACTACCTTCAACACGGCATAATGGCTTTACAGAGCATGTACGGGCCAACGTCTTATCCACCTTTTCTCTTCATATGTATTCAATTCATATAACTTCTTACATATAAACGGCAATATTTCCAATCTAATTAATGTATGATAGCATATTAACTTCTAAATTTTTTATCGTGCAGATGTGTCCCAGCTATCGATGAAGCGAACTGCTCGAAGCCACAATGTGACAGTTTGTGGCGTAGGTGAAATACACCTATAAGAAATTATTTTTCTCTTATCTTTGTGTACACTTCATCTCTTCTTACTTCTAATCCTACCTTTATGTCAACTCAAGATGGATTCGAAGAACACCTGAGAGCATCAGTTGCACCAGTTTCCTCTTGCACCAATATGCAACGACCATTCACTGCCACTGTGGGGTAGATAATTGAGGGGTATAGTGAGAGAGGGAGCTATGCCACTTTGACAAGAAATGGAAATAAATTGAGTTTTCTTAAGCATTGCGTTGAGTCATAATTTGTATAAAAAAGGGTATTTTTTTTTGCTGAACATATTGTTAGGTAAATTATTCAAAAGGAAAAATATGAATTTCAATATAAATACCATTTATTATGAACATGTATGGTATATTGTTGTAGTATACCCATGTGGAAAAATCAATCTAACACATCAAATACTTTGAACAAGGCTTAAATACTTTTGCCTGGGTGTAAATCATGTTCACAGAGTTACATATGATCTACATAAAGACAACTTCATATGTCTTCTGGAGGATCTTAACTGTCCATTGTTTCTGTAGATTTTAGTTTTTGGTAAACACCATGAAAAACTGGAGGAATATAAGGCATTATTGCCATGAGATATTTTAACTTCAGGGCTGATATTAAATCTTGCACAAGTTACTGCAACACAACCTCTGCCACTCCTATTGCAGACACCATCAGCAAGTGGCATAGCTCCTTCTCTCACTCAAAATGCTGATGAGGACGTATTCAAGAACTCAGAAAATCTGCTGCAGAACAAGCGGGAGCTATGCCACATGGTTGTAGTTCACATGATAGATGACAGATGGTAGGAGAAGACTGAAAATGGTAAAAAATAAAATTTTCAAGATTTGTGGCATAGCTCCCTCTCTCACTAGACCCCTCAATTGTTCTCTGTCTTGAGTTTAATCACGTCTTTACAAATATAGTTTCTATGGTGACCTGCTGTGTAGATGTGCCATATTGTTGTCACCAACTGAAATCATCTTTTTATGCACCATTATTATATTCTCTCAAGATCAAGACTTATTATAGCAGGTGTGTAGGGTGCAGCATGTCGGAGTACCACGCTCTAACTCTCTTTGCTGCTCCAAGTTCCTGGGTAGGTGGTTTTGAGTATTTCAGTGTCACTCTGGTACAAATTAAACCTTATGGAGACTTACTTATACTTTAATAACACGATTAATGTATAATACCCTAAATATACTGAAATGGTCAACATAAATACTCAGCTAAAGGACGAGGCGTACAGATGGATCCACTAGTATTGCTCGGCAATTTGTCCATTACTATTTTCATTAATTTTTCTCTTACCATCTACTATGTATTTTTAAACAATGGATTTTTATGTATGCTGGTGCAGAAGTTGTCAACAGCTTGTCTTGAGTTTTCTTTTAATTCTTGAAGCTGGTATGGGGTTAACTAAAGTGCACAAACATGGTGATGGACAATTTGTACGGTAATACTCATGGATCCCACTGTACAACTCCTGGACGTCGTCGTCCGACTCAACTCGCTCACACATTGCGCATGCGCAGAGTGGCATGGCAACAAGATTAATACTAATCCGAATAGCGGGTTAAGTTATTTTGAAGTTTCGACAACTCTTTTGCCCTACCTTCTAGTTTGTGTTGTGTCATTATCTCCATGTCTTGGTTACAATTCTAATTTTTGTCTCTTCTATTCGTTTTCGCACGGCTGTCTCTCAGATGCAATAATTGACTTGTACACTTTTAAACGTCACTTACATCTGAAAAGTAAATACGGAAGTTAGTGGCGCCGGCATACGGATGGTTTGAACAAATCAGTCGTCGAAAACTCGAAAAATGAACTCAATCGATATAGGTTTTAATGCCACTACACCTGTAGTATTATTAATGCTAAATTTAAAGAAGATTTACGATTCTGTTCGTTGTATTCTCGTCCTGGTATCTTCAATGTGAGGTAATTTCGACAGTCATTACAACAGTATCGCAGGACCATGTCTCGCAGTGCAGGAAACAGAGATGGGAAAGACATTTCCAGAAGGCAGTAATTCATGGCTGCCTGGATTTCCAAAGACCTTCTTGTTTTTGCTGTGAATTGCAGTGTTGTTCTGAAGCTCCAAAATGTCGACCTTTATGTGGGTAGTGGAGAAGGAGTTTGCGAATCACAGAAGGTTTTTTTTTTCATTCTGGAAGTTTGAAACCTGTCTTTAAACGAGATTCTCAAATCAGAAATTAAAGACTGGAAACTCTCTACAAGCAGTGTTTGACACCTCAGCCTCGCGTCCGGAAGAAGTATTACCACCCCGCTCAATGCATGATGGTGCTAAATGTATTGGCAACCCAAGTTATTACCACCTTTCACTCATAATGAGATTATGACAGAGTGGCACTTCATGTAAATTTTATAAAATCTATAAATTTTTACAAATTAGAAATACCCCGGCAACTTTTGATATCTTCAAGAGAAGAGCAATGTTATTTGTACGCTTTCGTGACCTGTAGGCAAGTAAGCATTCGACGACCTGACAAAATCACTCGAAACATGGAAATATCAATTTATTATATCAATATTATTGCCGATTTGCAAAATATTTAGTAAATACTTCCTCCATCGCTCCGCTGGTTATAGTGAACAAGGAGAATAATAACTGAATAATAGCAACACTGTTAAGCCTTGCTTCCATGTTAATAAAACATTAAAATGCTGACCAAGGCAGAATTTATTGTACAAAAAATATATACACTAGAAAGGTAACGTTTCCACCCTCTAACGGGGTCTTCTTCAGACGAAGTGTGAATATTCGTCTGAAGAAGACTGTTAGAGGATGGAAACGTTATCTTTTCAGTGCATATATTTTTTATACAATAAATTCTGCCTTGGTCAGTATTTTAATGTTCTATGAATAATATAATTTATACACACCAAACAAAGAAGCCTATCCGACTATCACGTGCAGGCAATCACTTTTAAATCAAGAGTTGAGTATTTCCCATTACTGACCGAACCATTAAAACCAAGTGAAATCAAGAGAATAAAAAAGTAAGTAAATAACAGTCCTCACTCAGTCCACATTGCACTGCTTCGTACTTTAGAAATTCTCTTTTCTTTCCCCTGTATCCCACTTTCATTAGTATTATTACTGCAGTCGCATTGCAGCTTGCGTTACAGAATATGTATAACTTCCCTCGATTGTTCCGTTGTCAAAAAATGAAACAGCTGTAAATATGAAGTCTCTGCTTTCGCTATATAGCTACAGTTTTCTCATTCATAATTATAAAAAACACTTGGGACTGAAGGAGCAACGACGACAGTGCTGCACAATTTAGCAACGCAGGGACAGGCGAACAATGCAAGAAGATTTGCAGCAAGCAGCAAGACAGCGTTAAACTGTACTAAGCAAAGTTGTACTAACAAGGGAGGTTATCTAAGTGTCCCCCTCCGATTTCCATGAAACGTGGCAGGTGTATTGATGGGCCCAAAGGAAGAAATACGCGTTTTTTTTTTGTTTCGGCTAAAAAACTGTTTTAGGTGGCAAAACTCTTCTCAAATGTCAAGATGAGGACAAATTGAAATGGGTATGTGACCACGAAACCACGTAAATAAGGTATAGGAAGAACACGCACATATAATGCTAACACACAGCACAGAACTGTAGGATTGTTGGTACCAAACGCAGTGCAATTGAAGAGAGATGCGAATTCATAGACGACACCGTTGTTCCCGGATAGGGATGGGCATAACAATAGAAGGACCAGAGCAGGGTAACGGAGCGTCCAAATAGCCGCATAACCCTATCAAGCATCACCTTGATATCATGTAGGTGATATCCATAGCCAAGGACACAAGAGGATAGTTCCATAGATTAATACACAGCATGTATAAAACATTTATTACCACCAGAAAGTAACACGAAACAACGTTATGGTTATTATCTGCCAACACAAAGTAAAGACAAGCACCCAAGCATCACATTGAAAACCGCCCCTATTGTTGCTTCCACAGTGTCAATGTACATACTCGTCACAGTAATGGTACTCCTCAAAAAAATAATGTAAACATAATGTTCGGTTACACCATGCACATAGGATTACTGCCACTGCACCACAAACATCACATATCGGATTACCACCAAAACTGAATGCCACCGGATTCTCAAATGGAGGTGGCCTTTCGGGAAGATCCCAACTTGAATTTGTCCTCACCTTGACATTTGAGTGGGGGGTTTTCCCCCTAAAACAGTCTTTTAGCGGAAACAAAAAAAATACGTATTTCTTCCTTTTGGCCCCTCTATACACCTGCCACGTTTCATGGAAATCGGAGGGGGACACTTAGATGACCTGCCTTGTAAGTAGATAGATCCACGCCTTCTCGAAACAGGCAACCAATCACGTGCGTCCAACTCTGTGAAGTTAAGGCAGTTGCTTTGAAGCTAGCTACCATCCTAGGGTAAAGCCTGGGTTCCGTGACTCGCGCCGTCTGCAACTTCGCAAACTCTACATAGCGAAGCATTTCCTGCCTTATTATTGGCTACCGTAGTAGTGACATCACAACTAGGAAGACGCGGCTGTGCGTATTGTCCTCGACTCGCACGTCGGCACAGAACACTACTCTACGTTACGAAGTATTATGGTATATATATATATATTTTTCGTAAAACAGAGAAATGATGAATTAAAATAATTACATGGCAGGGCTAACATTAGCGTGTGCGGATATTTCGTACCGTAAAGTTCACATTAAGGAGCTGTAAATGAAATGAATGCATGCAGTTGTATGTGCAAACATATTCTTCTCCCTGCACGACAAACAAAATTTAGTTACTTTATTGTACATTTTTCACAGGTGTAGCATATGAATTTGGATTTTTCTATCGTCTCTTAAGTATTTATAAAATTTTACAAATATTCCATTATCACCAAAAAGTTTTAGTTTCACTTATCCTATAGATTACGTATTAGGTTTAGTTCGTGCTCTGCCTTTCTCAGTATTTCAATGCAACAATACAAGCGAATCGGAATAAGTATCACAAAATGTGTTGAGAACATGAAAATATGTTAAATATTAGGGTTGAGAACCGAACATTATTTACTTCAATATTTATTATTACATTTTATAAGGTGAGGGATAAACAAAACTTATCCCTGGCAGGAATGAAAATTTAATATTTCGTTGCTTGAGATGGTTGGGTGTGTTGAGAACAAAGCTGCAGCCATAACCAAGGGAGAAGTTTTTATATATAATTGACTGATTGATTTGCTTTATTTTACTTCGCCTTTCGTGCCACTTTTGTCTAATTTGCGAAGATGGGGATGAGTGATGATATGTTGAAATTGATGAATGGACTCTCACAAACAGGATTCGAACCCGGGACCCCTGGCGTCGTAGCGCAATGTGCTAACCACTCCGCCACCGGGGGCGTTTTTTGTATATAACTGTTCATAGTACTGTCGTATACAAGATAAAAAGTAACGAATAATAACACCGCTCTGCAATTTGTTTTTTCTTTTTTGGTGTTTTGGTTTTGAATGTCGTTTCCCCCTAATTTTGGGGCGCTGATTCCAAATATGTAAGCAGTTTTCTTCTATCACGTCCAGTTGGTTGAAAAAAATGAAAACAAAATTTGCATATTGAACCATTACCGACATATATTTGTACCCTTCTACAAGATCATTGCCATGCTTAAAAACTTGGTGTATATAATAATTATGTAATTGTAAACACAATGTACGTACAGTTTACAAGAACTACCAACAACTGACGTATTTTACCTAACGTTTTCTTGAACTTCTTCCATATACATGAGAAGTACTTATTCTTCTCAGGGACCAACAGTAGTCTGCCATCATGTTCACAGTCCAAACATCATGGTATCTTCTTTCCATGTCTTTCAAATTCTGATGGAAACGTTCACTATGTTCCTCGCTGTAAAATCCAAGACAGGTATCTGGAAAATAGTCACTGTGAGTGTATGATAATCATGTCAATGTGTTTATTTTCACTTTGAAATGTCATGAAGAACACAGCGCTTTGCGCGCATAGCAACATGCATTTGTTTATTTATACGCACGCTAGTAAGCACGTTGCGCCAGTCAGGCGAGAGCTCGCGAACAGTGTGGCTGCTCGGACGTTTAATGCAAAAGAAGCTCCGGTGTGCATTGCGATATATACCATATATTTTGTTATTTGTAGTACTCGTGTTAGTGAATAAAACATCAAAACACAAACAGTGAGCATGTAGGAAGTGTAGAGTCCAGCGCAGATAATTCTGCCGTGCAATGCGCGACAAAACTAAAGAAGCAGTGTTGCTAATGGAGCAGATAGAAAAATGGCTGCGGTGCGCCGATGCACAGCTGTTACGTACAACAATAAAATTAGAGAATTCAGGTCTATCTAACGTTGAGTTTTAAACGTCATGCATTATACCAGGACTAGGATTAATATGTACTAACAAGTGACTATGTATGTAGCTACATACATATGGACTAAAAATTCGCAAAATATGAACTAACACATAAGTAAAATTACCAAAAATGCTGCAAAGAAGACTTCTTCATACGATTCCTTATTTGAGTGATTTCAAACAAAATAAAAAAATATATATATTATTTTTCATTGCATTAATGCACTGGTGGCGTTCTAACTTTTCACTCCCAAAACCCGTATACACTGGTATGGAACTGCAACGGCAGATAATAACATGCCAACGTGTTAAACCGCTACATTATTTCCTCTCTGAGATTGGCGACAGTCGGTTGCCTTTGTTGTACATTTACAAAGGATGCCGGCTTCCACAACAATAACAAGTACATATACTGCCACTAGACGATAAGCTGCGCGGCTTTTTCTTTTGTTATGAACCAGGGCCGGCGCTAGTCATTTTGCCTCCCTGGGAGGTGGCGGCAGATGCCGCTCTATTTCGACCCCCCCCCCCGGTCATTACGCAGCAACGGAAAATTGAAAATCAATATATTCCTAACTAAAACATCAAAATATAAAATAAATAATGAGACTTCTTATGCTATTTCAATACTATTCAGCGCAAAAGAATATCTCGCTCGATAACAGTTTTCAATAGGCTTATTTTTTTCTTCTCTTCAAATTTTGCCGCTCTGGGCGATGGGACGGTTCGCCCTCCCCTTCCGCCGGCCCTGCTATGAACTTGGTCACCCATCAAAGCATGGCAATTTTAACACAGAAAACAATATGTATCGCATTAAGCAGCAAAAATGACAGCCTCCTCTATGCAATTTCTACAAGAACACGTGCCGGAGCCAGAGTTGAAATGATGTTGGAGCCACATAATTTATTTATTTTGAATAATTCCAAAATTATGAAATATGAACAATTTGTTGCTGCTGTTCGCTGCTCTCTTGCCAAAATGCTTTATTGGGATGCTAACACCATGACTGGCTTCCTCCTTCATGAACTCGTGCACGTTGCTTAGAATTTCCAGAGCTTGGCTATGCAAGGTTTTTGATTTCAACTTCGACAGAACTGGAGGCATTATGGAATTTAACGTTCATTAGCAAACACACACTTTTACATAAACACACGCAATACACGCACACAACGTCAAACCGGTCAAATACTTAGTATAAAAAAAAAATATGGTGCTTCCAATCTAACAAAACTCACCGCCACTTTACCTGCCTTTTCCCCTTCCGTGACAGAAATAGTGCTTCATTATTACAGTTGGCAACACTAGTTACTAGCTAGCCAATGAACATGCACTGCATAAAAGAAGCAAGCACTACGCCGTGCTATATTGCCACATTAGCGTCCCTACCGAACGGTGGGAACCGCGAGCTGGAGAGCTATTCAATTGTTTTCAATGATGTTTGCGCGAGTGTGTCCAGGAATGGAATGACAATGTGGCAACAATAGCGAAGGTTTTCGAGCAGGGTAGAACACATGTTGCTAAGAGAGAGGGAGACGAAACGAAAATTCGTTTCTACGCAACGGCAAATTTACGTGTGTGGCACTCTAACTACAAACTCATGTTACAACCTAGTTTTCTCAAATTTTCGAACATGGTGTTCACAATGGTTTTGTAAGCTGGACTCCTTCTGTTTCCTAGGAAGTTTTTACATCTTTGTAGCTCTCCCAGGCTTGCTTTTTTGTTTGGCTCATTGTATCCTCAAAATTGGGGTCACACATTAATTTCCTGATCTGAGGTCCAGTAAAAACACCTGCTTTCAGCTTATCCAGGATCATTCTCTGATAAACACTACATATGTACTTAAAACACTCACTGTCCTTATCTAGGGCACTTACGAACTGGTTCATGATACCCACTTTAATCTGTAGAGGAGGGAGTAGAACTTTTGTGAGTTCCACAAGGGGCACATGTATAACATTCTTTGTTCCGGGTGTCGAGGGTCCTCTGGTTGGCCACTCCAGCCTTTGCCAGTGATTTCGTCTGTCTTGACTATCCAACTCGCATAGGAAACAGGACATTTTTGTGTATACCATTTGTAGTCCCAGTAAAAGGTTGATAACTTTCAAGTCACCACATACAACCCACCCATACTCGGAGTACTTCACACACTGCAATAGAAACTGCAAACTTTCATATGATTCTTTCAAAGTAATAGAATAAGAAATAGATCCAAGAACATTACCATTGTGAAGTAAAACACCTTTCAGGCTGGTTACAGAAGAATCTATGAAAAGCCTCCATTCAGAAGTTACATACTTCACACCAAGCCACGTTAGAAGTTTCGGTATGTCATTGCAGAAGATCATAGACCTTTCTTCTGAAAATAAAGAAACTATTTCTTGTTCCCGGGATCTGTAACCTGAAATTTTAGTGCAAGGTAACAATAAATGTCTGTCTTTCAATACAGAAGCTAACAGTTCAGAACTTTCCGAAAGATCACGTACCAAGTGATTCAGTGCGGTCTGGCTAAATAAATGTGGGGTATTGTCACTTGTACTGGGTACAAAGTCGTCTTCTGATCCACTGATGTCCATTGTATCGCTTACAACTTCCTTTCGAGGCGATGTACAGCTTGAAGATGGACGAGAAGGAATAGGTAGACTTTCGTTATGTTTGATTGGTCTCATTGCAGATCGCAAATGTGGATACACTATGTCACTTTTCTTCTTGGCACTGAAACCTTGCACTTTAACCTGACAAAAATAACAGTCATCAGTATGGTTTAATTGTTTCCTCCATACCATTGGCAGAGCAAAATATAATTTATCTCTTTGTCCGTTCATCCAGAACCTCAAACCTTCAACACAATTCGTACATACTTTCTGGGGTGGCCATGGTTTATTTTCATCGCCAAGCACAAGTTTAAAATACGTCTTTGACGAATGGCGTTATCATTAGTTTTTGTTTACACAACATGTACTTCCCACATATGTAACAGAAAGTGTTCGGGTCGTTTTTGCAGCCACTTGAAGACATTGTTGTCCGAATATACACAATTTGTCACTTCATGCAACCGTTCAGCACTAGGAATACAACACACTCGACCACCTGTGAAACAAAAAAACAGTCGAATTAGTGTTGCCAGATCACATACAAAGGTGTAATCACAATTTAACTCTAAATACTCTCCATGCCCTCCTATGGTATATAAACTGAAACACAAATTCCTGATTTTCTCGAAAACCTGACGTGATAGGAAAAAACGGATTGTACCGTTGAACTCAGCACGAAAATTCAGTTTAGGAACGCGCATTCATTCGAAAACATCATTTTTGCTGCAGAGCAGTGTAATAACATGTCTAAAGGAGTTTGAAAATTAGGAGAAAGGTGATGATATGAAGTATTACGAGACATAAAAATATTTCCAGTATTAATTAATAATGTAAGTATATTTTACAATATTTCGTAAGAGTCGTCCTCCGTGGCGGAGTGGTATGTACACCGCGCTACCACGCCCAAGGCCCGGGTTCGAATTAAGGCTGGGCATGGGTGATTTTGTGTACGCCTTTACCAATTTCATAATTCGTATCTTCGCGATTATCCAAAAGCGACAGAAAAGGAAGCATAATAGCTATACAGAATCAATCAATTCAAACACACATGAGTTTTGCAATGCTTTTCTTTAGAAATATCATTCACGGTTTTCTGTAACGTATATTTATTACACTCAACTGACTGGAACTGCAGTTTCAAGTGTGATCTGAATCACCATATGCTTCCACCGGGTATCGAACACAGTACCCTTGATTACAAAGCGACAAAGTTATCACATCGCCATCGAAGAGGTCCAATCAAATTTACGGTTTGCCAATAGTTTATGTGTCATCAATCTTAATAAATAAAGAACAGGTTCTTAATAGTCATAATATATTTATTACAATGTATTAAAATCACAACACTAAGTACACCTCGTAAACATATTGTTTAAAGGAGAATTCATACCGAAGAAACACGCGACACCCCGGCCGCAAAGTTAACGGGAGGAAAAAAATTTGCACAGACGAAAATAAGTTGGCAATGCTGCGCACCCTGAGGCATTCGTGATAAGACGCATGAGGAGCCTCAAGCAAAGTTTTCTCAACGCACAACTTCAGTGCTACGTGTCGATTGGCAACTTTCGGGAGCATCTTGTCTGTCTACACAGTTCTCCCCAAATGCCTGTTTGAAAACGATTTTGTGTTCACGTTTAATTTTTTTTCCAACGTAGCTCTGACATTGCAATATTTTCTGTTCTTATTTTGCTTTTCTTTTACCATGACACGATTATAATTTATCGCAACTATGAGGATGGATGATAGTTAGATTAAATTGATAAAAAACACTACAGAGATAGAACTCCATTACGAGACCAGGCCTCGAACTCGGAAGCAAGAGCGGGGAAGTTTAGTCACATCACATCGTTCTAACTCTCGGCCACGAGTTAGCTTATAATTATTTGTAATTGCTAAGGAGTATTTTTCCTATATTCATGTGGGGCCTCCCCGATGGCGCAGTGGTAGCGTCCTCGCCTTGTAATCAAGGGATCCCGGGTTCGATACCCGGTGGAGGCACATAGTGGTTCGGACCCCACTTTAAACTGTAAGTCCAGTCCCGATTAGCCTTACTGTGTATAAAGTGGACTTAAAACACCAAATGAATCCAATATTCATGCGTAACAGCTGTTTCTGGGCACTTGATTTTTGAGTGGTATTAGATCGAAAATTAGTTCTTTGGGGACAATCACCTTTCTGTTTGATGGTCGCTAGGGGGAGACACATCTCATTCATAACCGAGAAACAATCATAGCTTACAATTGAAGTGTGACGTGCAAAACACTATTTTTATTATACGTACGGAGATGAGTTGGATATGGCAATTCTGACATGCAAGTTTCATTTTTTCATTATATCTAAATTGTATCCTAATTGATAATCTCGAAACAACGCAAAATGTTTACTGATTTACGCGACTTCATAATGATTAAACTACATTATACCTACATTTTTTTAAATGTTAAATCTGGGTGATTGGTTTTGTGCCTCAACAGGAAATGAAAATATACATACAATACTCATTCACTACCCATCGGCAGCTGTAAATAAGCTAAACTTGAAATGAAGAGGTAATATTCATATTCATGATAAGAGAGAGTGGTGGGCGGTGCAGTAGGTAAATCAAATATGTAAGGAAGATATGTATGTTTCTGCTGTATGTGCAAATTGTCGACCTCCGTGGAGGTTTGGTCAGCACAACGCGCTACGACGACAGAGATTCCGGGTTCGAATACCGGTCCTGGCATTGGTTTTTTGTCCATCTATCAAAAGTGTTATCATCACTCATCTTCATAATTACTCAAAAGTGGCCGAAAAACGACACTAAATACCAAAAATTAAAATCTATTTGAAAATTTGAAGCTCCTTTCAACACATCTATTATCCGCAGATCTTGAAACAATGAAACTTACGATCAGTAACTAACTGCCACACATTTTGAAAAAGATTTTTTTCATGTCCACTTTGTGCATAGATAGGCAAATCGGGACGAGAACTACAGTTTAAAGTAGAATCCGAACCATTATGTGCCTCCACCGGGCATCGAACCGAGAACTCGTTGATTGCAATCAGGCGACGTTTTGTCTGCGCAATGGTGGAGGCTCTCTTTAATCAGTTACATCTGCATAGATTAGCACAAATTGATTTCAAATATATTTCGCACACTAAATAGAATTAATTATCACCACAGACGGGAAAATAGTTTAAGGGAAAATCGGAAATACGAGGAATATCTGTCGCCCTTTTGTGTTGCTAGTGCTTATAAAATAAGAAACATTTCATATCCCTGTCACATTCTGTTGTCGCTGAAGAAACAACAATGCTTCAAACTCGGAAGCCGACACTGAAGGTTCTTTTTCTGTCATTTCAAGTCACTGTTCTACCACTCTTGGTTAATCGCGATGATAAAGATTAAAGATGTGATAGATGGAAATGGAATGAAGACAATGACACATCCATATTTTCTTGTCCAGGTTCTATCTCCAGATGAGCTGAAAACTCTCCCAATTTTCAATAACTTGCACAAATTTTACAACGCAATTTGCATGTAACAATGTCTCTTGTTACGTTATTTTCGGGTGACTAATAAACTGATTAATGCAATTATATCGGTACCATCATGCAAACTGAGCAAAGATACCAGTGTCGCTTGCCGCGTGTGGCGTGCATCTTATCTCTTCGGTGTGAAACACACGTGTCGCGTGTTTCATGTCGCGTGTCGCGTGTCTCTTCGGTGTGAATTCTTCCTTATATTAACTTTCCTACTTGTTTGAGAAATGTATTGTAGAAAGTATTCTTATTTGAAACCTCAACTAAATGCTATTTCCCAACATTGCCACATTACACAAATGCATTGAATTGAATTTATGTATTTCAAATATATCAATTCACACGAGGATACGTACAATTGTTTGTTTCTTAGTTCGTTGTTAATCGAAACTTAAGGTATGTACATTTGTAATTTACCAGTCGAAAACGGAGCGTTAAGATGTATCAAGAGACATAAGCGAATGATTTCTCGTACATAAATCGAACTTTAATACATTTTAATGCATTCGTGCGTTCGTTGCATAATTAATTGATATGACTATTTCAATATTCAAGTGTTTTTTTTTTTTATATTATTCTCAATATTAATCTTGTTCATTTATTGAGAAGTTTCTGAAAAAGTTCTGAGACACAGAAACTTGAAAATTAGAAATGTTTAATACACTATGAAATAACAAACAGTATTTATTGTATTCTAATCAAAAACTCTTATTCTAACTTTCAATATTAGCTAATTTTATTTTAAAAAATCAATATTTATAATGATTGATTGATTACTTTGGTTTATTTTACTTCGTTTTTGTGCCACTTTTGGCTAATTTGCGAAGATGGGGATGAGTGATGACATTGATGAATGGACACTCACAAACATCCATGCTCAGGCCGGGATTCGAACCCGGGACCCCTGGCGTCGTAGCGCGATGTGCTAATCACTCTGCCACGGGGGGCAGCTATTTATAATACTATATGTTAGTCGAACTAAACAATAGTATTTTATATCTTCTAAGTTAACGAGATGTTTGTTAGAAGACTTCAGACGAACTGCTCCCTTAAGATACGGTTTCTTTTATTCATAAATTTACCTTAAATAATATTTATAAAGGAAATACAATTTATATACAACCTAATTTGATTTCTGAAAGTAGGAGTTATTGAAATTTATACAGCATTAAATTGTTCTATTATTATTTTTAAAAAGACTCATATTCATTTTAATTGATGAAACGAATATATTGAAATTCGTTTTACAAAATATTTTGATATGAATTTCTCAGTATATCGGTTCCCTTTTTGATCAGGTCTTTAATTCGAATCCTACATTTGGATAATGTAGAAGGACGGGCAAGATTTCCCATTCAACACCAATCACCTATATTCTATCCTGGGAATCTCTGGAGCAAGGCCACGCATAACGGTAGAGAAGGGGAGAAAGCGATAGGGCGGAGCAAAGCAGTACACGCTGATGCAAATAGCTGGTAAATGCAGTCCCTTTTCCCCCCTCCACGAAATCCGTTTTCTCGAAAGTTTTAATTGGTCGAACCCTCTCGAGTTAGGCTACTACTTTCGATCGCTTACTCCATAGATTCCAGGGACAGAGTATAGTACCTCGTGCTTGATTATACTGGTCTCGAGCGTGAAAACCCCACGTTTATGGCTGCAGTAACATAAGCCTTTTATCTGTCCCTATCCTGGGCAAGATTAATCGAATCTTTTCCATCTTTACAGATTTAATTTAGGTCCATTATAACGCTATGCCTCGATTTCATCTTGGCATTTCTACAGGTCCCTTACCATCAGGTTTCCCAACAACAATCCTGTAAACTCATATTTCCCTTTCGTGCCACATGACCTATCCATCTAAGTCTTCTTGGTTTAATTATTCTACTAATATCTGGACATGAATGAATATTATGTAGTTCAAAATTGTGTAACCTTCTCCACTCACCTGTCTCCTCATCTATTTTAGGTCCAAATATTTTGCAAAGGATTTTATTTTCAAATACTCTCAATTTATGTTCCTGTTTTAATGTAAGGGACCAAGTTTTACATGTATATAATATTACAGCCAGAATTACTGTTTGTATATTTTTACTTTTAGTATCTTAGATATTGTACGAGAGAATAAAAGTTTATTAAGAGAAAATTGTTCTGAGCTTAAAGCTTTGCGGAAATGTATAGTTATTGGGAAACATCCCAAACTAGTAGATACTCGTTTTGAGATGGTTAGTATGGGTTATTTTGATCAACTTTTGTCAACATGAGGATGTTAGAGTAATAAAATTTCTCTATCATAAAAGAACCTCTAGCATTTCTAGTCATAGTGTTGTTATTGTTGTTTTAAGCGGCCTTGTTGTCAACTCAGATGTGCTCATTTCTAATGGAGAAGCAGAGAGCACATTGGTTCTTGGATGCCTCAATGACTGACCATACTATGTACTTGTGGGTGATAACTACAGAGAAATCATAAATTACGTCACAAGTAAACAATACACTGGACGTTCCAAGTGTTGAATGGAAAAATCTTGATTCCACTACATCATGCGAATGTGAAGGATACGATTTTGAAACCTGATCAAAGAAGGGAAACGAACTTATGAAAAATTCATAACGAAATAATATTTTCTAAATAATTTTCACTATTTTCGTGTCATTAATTACTATGACAATGTGTTTTTCTTGAAATCCATTTTCAAAAATCAAATTGGGTTGTATGTAAATTGTATTTATCTTTAAAGTGTTACTAAATACACTGTATACATTTATAAATATAAGAAATCGTATGTATATTGGGAAAATTTAGAGACACAAACATATGTAAGAACATGCATGTTTTAATAACAAATAAGCAAAGTGTTGCCAAAGGCGGAAGTTTTCTTTTTTGAAAATCGTGTGTATTGATGCACAGAACTCACTGAGGTAAATTATTGCAACATTTCACAATACCAACGAACAATTTGGATGGCCATCTATTGAATTTGACAGAAAAAGAACTTTGACGAAGTTTCAAAAACATTGCACAAGGGAATAAGTGGGCTGTTCCAAAAATCGATGTTTTCACAATATTACGAAGGACACTGGCAACACTGTTGCTGTCACGTGTCACTAACAGACGTGTTTCACCTCAGGCTATCACTAAGGCACTTTTGACGAAAAAGGAGAAAGTTGGTTATTCTCGAACATATATTGTACTATTGATTAGTTCCATTCACATAAAGTATTATAAATAGTGAGGTTTTCTATAAACCTACTATTTTTTATTTTTAAAAATAGATTTATTAATATATTATTTAAGTTTGCACTATTTGAAACATTTATTACATAAAACGTAAGTTGATAGGTACCACCGTTTCTGAGATATATTAAATCAAAAATATCCAATATGGCGGACTCCATTCAAGATGGAGTCAACTAATTCTACTAAGTCAATCTTGCTTTTATCTAAAAGTCAATAATTCCGGACTTAACCGCCGGACTGTGATGAAGAGAGACTTTTTTGGTACTAACCTCTATTTGGAGACATATTTTATGGTGTACCCTTCATTAAAATACATTAAAACTTATATCCTTTAAAGCTTATAAAATAGGCTACAACTTTTATTCTAAACAATTTCATGTTATTTAATTTGTTCAAAAGTTAAAAGGCAAAAACTTTAAAAAGTACTACAAAAAATTTACTTTTTGAAGATTATCTTTTCAATTATCGCAAAACCACCGACATTATCGAAAAATTAAACAGAATCTTTTCTGTAGCCCATCTAATGAGGTTAAAAAACAGATGACCTGACTACCTGGTTACGGAGATATAGATCAATAAATGAGAGTCTGCGAAATTCATAGGGGCGCTGGGGGGAAGCACCGTGAGGAGGGGACTTTTGAGATTTTGCACTACTAGTAGTGTTCTTACAACTGACCAAATTCAGCTTTTACGGAATTATTCCCAACATTGGCCTTTTTTTTTGTCTTTCATTGACTGGGCTATCTCCTAGTTTTGCCTCAACCACCGAGCTCTTCACATCAAAGACAGTGAGAAAACCGGCAGTATTGCAGCGAAACTATATTCTGCACACACGTTTGGGTATATACAGGGTGTTTCCGTGACTTTATTCGAAACTTGCAGGATGGATGGAGACTGACCAAAATACCAATATGAGTTCAGGAACCTCGATCCGGAAATGTACCATTAAAAATTTACGAGCCAAAACTATTTGAGGCTTTATGACAGTGGAATAAGATTTAATTTGAATTTAAAATTTTGGGAGCGTCAGCACTTAGGCTATTTTGCTCCCGTCACATTATACGGGGGCCAGCCCCTTATCATTACAAATAACAACTCTAGCGTTGCATAACTAAAAATGTTAAAATGTTCTGACTTCTGTTAAAAGCGGAGGCCATAAACGGGCACTCAGCACACACAAGGACAACAAACAGGACAACACACACAAAATTATACTGGCCATAGTGCCAGTCGCCAGAGCCTCGTTAGTCTTTAGTCCAGGGTGCACTACGTGGAAGTGAGGTTGACTTTTGGGCGCCTACGTGGAAGGTCACCCCTTACACCCCGACAGTGGAATAAGATAAGTGAAAGATGCGGCTTGTAACACGGATATTACTACAGTGTATCGTAGCACTCTGGCGGCCCCCAGCGTCGAAAGAAGCAAGGATTCTTGCCAACAGGTCCTCCTCACTCAAACGATTGACGATTGGGTGCTGAGCCGAGGGACATCCTTTGAATCTCCTCCTGGTAACCATCCTTGCTGCCTGAAATATCGTCAGAATGACTCCCGGGATGTTACAGCAGATGCGACAGAGCTTCTTGCGATGCTATCTTGCCTGCATCAATCCTTGGGGCCGCCATTTTGAACACCTACTGTAACGTTTTCATCGTAGACTGCTACGGTACACTGTAGTAACGTCCGTATTGAATCTACAAGCGCCATCTTTCAGTTGTCGTATTCCACTGTCATAGGAACCCCCAAATAATTTTGTCTCATAACATTTTAATGGTGCATTTCGGGACGGAGGTGCCTTATCTCATATTGGTACTTGGGTCAGTCTCCATCCACCCTGCAAGTTTGGAACAAGATCACGGAAACACCCTGTATAGACCCAAACGTGGAGGTTCCTTGTTTCATATTGGTACTTATGTTAGGTTACAACAAGCTCACGGAAACACCCTGTATATGCGTAAAGCTTCTGAAAACGTAACCTGTCGAGGGGCTTAGACTAGCTGTCACGTATTCAACCACTTGTCATCAGTTGGTCGACTGCCAACTTCTGGATATTTGCAAAATATGCACGTGCCACTCAACACCTCGGCATTGGTCATACAGCGTGTTCAAAATGTGACGCAACCTTATGGAAAATCTCATGAATTGTTCTTGTTTCTTTATACGTAGGTGCTGAATAAGTGAGGAGCCATGGGCTGTACGTTGCAACAGAAAAGTGCGAGCTGCATATGTTGTGAGTCCAAAAATATCAGTGCGACGTCTTTCAACACGGCGTTGCGCAAGTGTTTGAAATTGTACCCCTATAAAGTTAGAGCGGTCCAGCAACTGCTGCCTGAAGACCTGAATACCCCAAAAGATTATTGTCGTTGGTTCATGGAA
Organism: Lepisma saccharinum; assembly: GCF_977018435.1. Classification (NCBI taxonomy): domain Eukaryota; kingdom Metazoa; phylum Arthropoda; class Insecta; order Zygentoma; family Lepismatidae; genus Lepisma; species Lepisma saccharinum. Next base: position 53,971,797 of record NC_139246.1, read on the forward strand.
TCTGTAACGCCAGAAGGGAAGGAACTCGGTGATTGGTATTGAACCGATGAGGCATGGTTCCATCTGGATGGATACATTAATGGCCAAAATTCTCGGGTATGGGCCAGTGACAACCCACATGTGATGAAGGAGTTGCTTCTGTATTCACAGAAAATTGGCGTTTGGTGTGCCATATCACGTAGTCGAGTTTTCATTACATTCTTTGAACAGACAGTGACCTCTGAACGGTATGTGACAATGGTTAGAGGATTTGTTAACACGTTGTCAGCTGAGAAGTTAGAACGCACATGGTTTCAACAGGACAATGCCACAGCCCACACAGCTGGGAACACAATGCGTTACTTGGAAGAGTGCAAGACTACTGATCTCAGTGGGGTTTTGCAGGACGACTGATTCAGACTTCCAGACTTCTTCTTGTGGGGTTATCTTAAGGACTCCGTCTACGTTACTCATCCGCACAGTATTCAGGAATTGAAATGCAATATTCGTAGCTGTGTTGGTAACATCTCACAGATAACATTGAAAATGGTTTTCAATAACATGGTCCGTCGTGTCCACGTGTGTGAAGACCAAAAAGGCAGTCACTTCCAGCAATTAATGTCAAAAATGTAATAAGAAATGTTTTCCCATAAGGTTGCGTAACTTTTTGAACACCCTGTATCTTGGCACTTGCATGTTGCTGAGACACGTGCCCATCTTCCTACCTTGGAAGGCTTTTCCTTTTAACTAGCTTACAAACTGTAGAGCTGTTGAGCAGGGTCAATTTTTGAATTCGTGACACACGCTTAGTTAATAATGTAAAATAAATCCTGTTGGCATCCGCTAACTTCTGGCTGTTGATCAGATGCTCATTACAATATAGACCATGAATCATTGAAATTAATTTGAAGATGCATAAAGTATTTAAAAAAAATTCGAAACTCACTGTGTAAAAGGGTTCTATTCAATTTTTTAAAAATAACCTCGAAAAGTTTTAAATTAGAAACAAAACCTGCATTTACTATCTTTTAATCTCAAATGTAGAGGGGGGGGGGGCAGGGGAAGAAGAGACATTGTGTGAAAAATTAATGAGAAACATGAAATAGCAGTGATTCATTAACACAGCCCCGAAATCCCCACCAATTTTTCACCACAACTTCTAAAAATATTTTACAAAGTCAGACTGAAAAATTCTGGATAAACCCAGGGAAACAGTAGATTCTACCAAGAACGGTGATTTTAGATTCCTGCTAGTCTTTCTCCAAGTGATTTCCTGGCAACAAGTTATAGCTATATGTACTGGGTAATTCATAAGCGACGATCCAATTTTGAGGGTGAAAAGTGAGCACTAGTAGACGCAAAACAGTATGTAAGCAAGTGTAAGCAATTGAACACTTTGCGAGATAATTGGTAATATACGAATATATTATTACGATCCACTCCCGATGTGGTTTATGAATTGAGGTACACCAGGGTCAATCCAGCGTTACGTGTGTGACATTTCACACATAAAAAGTAGGGGTCTAGTCATGAGATTGGATTAAAATATTCATATTGAACTGATTTCATAGAATTATGAAGTACGAGGGTCACTATTTATATTTTGAGCCTTGGCAACACTGATTGAAGTTAGGCGCGATTTGACGTTTGCACCGAATCGCCTGGCATTATTGACCATAACGTACTTCAAATGTTTTGTCAATAGCTTCATTTGTGTTGTTTATGTTGCCTTGGAGATTGCGCGACAACAATAAAATGGAATTAACTCGTGAACATTTTCGTGCGATGATTTTTTACGATTTTCGACATGGATTATCAAGACAAGAGTGCATCGATCAACTTACTTCCACATTTGGCGATGAAGCCCCATCCTTTGCCACTGTGAAACGCTGGTATAACGAATTTAATCGTGGCCGCCATTCGCTCACCGACGAGATTCGCGAAGGTCGTCCAAAATCAGTTGTTGTTCAAGAAAACATTGATGCTGTGCAAAACCTAATACTGCAAGATCGTCATGTGACATACTGTGAAATTGAGGCAACCATAGGCATTAGTTCCACTAGCATATATAAAATATTACATGATCATTTAGCTGTGAGAAAGGTATGTTCTCGTTGGATCCCACACAATTTGACAAAAACTCAAAAAGACGCTCGCGTCAATTGGTGCAAACAAATGTTCAATAAATACAATCGTGGTGCTTCAAAAGACGTATATGAGATTGTAACAGGTGACGAATCATGGATATATGCATATGAGCCGGAACGTAAACAGCAGTCGACTGTATGGGTGTTTCATGATGAACCCAATCCAACAAAAGTTGTTCGCGCTCGAAGCACATCGAAACAAATGGTCGCCTGTTTTTTCTGGAAAACTGGTCATGTGGCAACTGTGCCTTTAGAGGAACGTAGAACGGTCAACTCTAAATGGTACACAACAATCTGTTTGCCAGAGGTCTTCGGTCAAATACGGAAAACAAACAAACGCCGTCGGATCATTCTTCATCAAGACAATGCCAGCTGTCACACATCTCGTCTAACAACCGACTTTATGAACATTCAAAAAATCGAATTGATGGGTCATCCGCCGTAAGTAGTGGGGTTGATGCTATAGCAAGCACAACTTACAAGTGTAGGAAAGGCGAGGCTATTTGATTGAACAATCAGATTTGCTTATACTTGAAACAAAGCCAAGAGGGGCCTATACCCCAATTTTTTAGGTGTGATATGCTCTGATTTTTAAGAAATTCAGAATTTCTAGTGTAGGAAAGGCGAGGGCTCAACAGATAGATTTACCCATACTTAAAACAATGGCAAAAGGGGCCTATACCCCAATTTTTCAGGTGTGGAGGTTCGGGTTTAAGTCCTCATAAAATGTGAAGCCTCCTCTGAAGGCAAAATGATAATATTGTTGCCTTGTAAACAAATGGCTCTCGGTTCGAGTCCTGATAGATTGAAATACATGTGGCAAAATAAAATCTCCACAAGTGAGATTTTGAGAATAATTACTGCTACTTGATAGCCCCCAAATCTGAAATTTTTTTTTCTCCTCTCCTCAGACAGATTCGGCCATGTGTGTAAAAGCTATATCTGTGTGATTGTTGTTTATAAACTTGTCAAAAATATGGCTTTTTTCTATGAAAACATGCAATCCTGAATACAATTCTGGTTTTGTCTTGTTCTGTTAATATAAACACAAGTAAGACTTACAGAATATTTATTGCACAGTTCAAAATCCAATTTTGAATTGTATTTAGTTGATATAGAGATGAGGTTTTAAACCTGGTGAAGTGTGTTGTACATCAGCAAAACTATCACCAAAACCTAGTTACTGCTGTTGTTTAGGTATAAAAGCACCAGCTCAGCTATTAACTGCTGAACCCAACTGATATTTTTATTAAGTATAAAATTTTGAATTGAAGCCCAGAAAATCTTATATAATAAACAACAAAAAAAATGTCAAAACAAAAATATTGCAATCGGTGTAATAAAAATATATCTAGTTCTCATTGGGCTAGGCATTGCCGTATTTGTAAGCCTAGGAAATGCAGAAAGGCCATGAAAATGTGTCCAAGATGCCATAAAATATTAAGCAAGGCATATTACAAATGGCATAAGTGTAATTCTTATGTACAGTCATCAACATTGCCCCCACAACCATCCACATCTAGTCTGAAAAGGAAGCATGAAGCACCTGTTAATGCTGGACCTGCAAAGCAACCACGCTATGAACCACCTATCCATAGCAGTTTTAATGGCCAATTAAGAGATTATCGGTTTGCATCAGAGCCAAGATGTGGTATTCAGAATTTTTTGAGCATTGTAAATCCTAATCTGCAGGCAATTCTAAATGCACAAAATGGCTCTTATAAGCTGTCCCTCAAATTGTTTACACAATATAAGAAGCCAAATGGCACAAAATTTACACAGCCCCACATAACAGAAACTGTACCGGTATATTCAAATGCAAATTCAGACACAATAATAAGCAGTTTGATGGATCAATTGAATATTAAACACTCTGAATTTGCGGCAAAAGAATCAGGATGGAGCCTATGCGGTTCTTCACACAAGCTCTATGTTAATATTTCTGAATTCAGCCCATTACAAGGTTCTACATATTTGCCATTACCTGACAATATTAAAAACAAAAGAGCCGTGGTTAATATAGAAAATACCGACCAGAAATGCTTTTTGTGGTGTATATTAGCTGCTTTGTTTCCAGTTTCAAAGAATCCTCAGAGAATAAGTTATTATAAACAATATGAACATATTTTTGACGATGCAATGGAGGGTTTAGAATATCCAATGTCTGTTCAGAATATTGATAAATTTGAAAAAAGGGCCAGGCATATCAATGGCAAACAATTATCTATTAATGTATTTATTTGTTCCACTGGCAATTGCCCGATAGCACCTCTCAGAATCAGTACATTTGATGATGATGATTCTGCTGTTCCGATTGATCTGCTCTTAATTGAAGAGGATGGTACAAATCATTATACTCTGATACATAATCTTCAAGCTTTAGTGAGAACACAACTAGACAAATCTAATAGAATATTTAAGTTGTGCAGAAGATGTTTATGTGTATTTGATGGTCAAAAAATGGCAAATAGGGTTCGTGAAAAAAATGCAGAAATTGCAAAAAACAGGTTAATTGAGCATCTGAAATACTGTGGCAACCATAAACCTGTTCATATGGTGATGCCCAATCCAAGTGAAAAAGCAAAATTCAAAAAGTTTGAAGCCTTGTTTGAACACACAGCATATATTGTCTGGGATTCTGAATCAAATCTCAAATCTTTTGCATCCTGCAATCCAGATCCTGAAGAATCTTCAATTACACCATACCAGCTACATGAACCTTCCAGCTTTTGTTATGTGGTTGTACAGGATGGTGTTGTTACCAAAGAATATTCATACATGGGACCAGATGCCATCAAAATATTTGCACTTAAAATAGAAAATGAGTGCCGTGACATAGCATCTAACATCTTATTAAAATCAAAACCCATGTTGCCTTTAACAGAGAAACAGATTGAAGATTTCAACAATGCAGAAAAATGCCCGGTATGTGATTGTGAATTTTCAGATACAAATATCAAGGTACATCACCATTCTCATACAGATGGTAAATTCTTAATGGCCCTGTGTAATAGCTGTAATATTAAGATCAAGAGACCAAGATTTATCCCCATATTTTGCCATGGAGCATCCAATTATGATTTCCATCATCTAATCAGGTACGAGGGGTTTGAGAAGCAGAATTTAAATATTTTAGCTGAAAATGATGAGAAATATATATCTATTAGCAAAACAATTAAAGTTAATGGTGTTCCTATTCACATGAGATTTCTTGATTCATACAGATTTTTACCTGCTAGCCTGGCTACACTGGCCACTCAATTATCTGATGATCAATTCAAAATCACACGTGCATTGTTTCCAAATCAGGATCTGAAATTAATTAGGCGAAAGGGTGTATATCCATATGACTATGTTAAAGATTTTTCTAAATTTGATGAGTGTTCCCTGCCACCACAACATGAGTTTTACAGCAAAATCAGAGGATCTGGAATCAGTGATGATGATTATCACCATGCCCAATTGGTGTGGAACAATTTAAAATGCCGGACATTTGGTGATTATCACATGGCATATTTGAAACTTGATGTGACCATCTTAGCAGATATAATGCAGACATTCAGAAAATCTTCTATGCAAAATTATGGACTGGACCCAGTGTATTTTTACAGTGCCCCGGGCCTAGCATGGGCTGCAATGTTTTTAAACACTAAAAAGCAATTGGATCTGATCCAAGATCAAGATATGTATCTGTTTATGGAGCAAGGTATAAGAGGGGGGATGGTGCAATGTTCTCAGAGATATGCCAGAGCAAATAACAAGCATATTCCCAATTATAATCCAGAATTACCATCAAATTATATAGCGTATGTAGATGCCAACAGCCTCTATGGTCACGCCATGATGCAAAAACTGCCATATGCAGGGCTTGAGTGGGTTAAAAATTTTAATATTGAGGATCTTCAGGGTTTAGATGACCGTGAACATGGCCTCTACTTAGAGGTTGATCTGACAATTCCAAAAAAATTCCACAAAAAATTTTCTGATCTGCCCCCAATTCCCGAGGTTCAGTGCTCACCTGGCTCTAAACAGAAGAAGCTCATGATGACACTGGAGTCAAAACAGGGCTATGTCATACATTACAAGTACCTCCAGTTCCTGATGAAACATGGTGTCCAAGTGACCAAAGTTGGAAAAGTTTTGAGGTTCAGGCACTCAGAATGGTTGAAACCATACATTGATACAAACACGGAGCTTCGAACATCTGCAAAGAGCCAATTTGATAAATCTTTGTTTAAATTGATGGTTAATTCTGTATATGGCAAAACAATTGAAAATGTCAGAAAACATACCGATGTTAAAATAATTACTGACCCCAGTCTGAGCAAAAAATTGGTTGCAAAGCCTAATTTCAACTACAGAAGAATTTATGGTGAAGATATGGCACTTTTCAACATGAAAAAAACAAAGATTAAGTTTGATAAACCTATTTATGTAGGGGCTGCAATATTGGATTTGGCCAAATTACATATGTTAACATTGTATTATGATGTGTTCAAACCTTTTTATGGTGATAGAGTAAAACTGATATACATGGACACGGATAGTTTTATTCTTGATATTCAAACAGAAGATGTTTATCAAGATATGGCACAGCCTGAATTGTTTCAATATTTTGATACCAGTGAATTGCCAGGCTATTTGAATATTCAACCCCACAACAAAAAAGTGCCTGGCAAGTTAAAAGATGAGACACTTGGTGATGTTATTGTGGAATTTGCTGGGTTAAGTGCCAAGGTGTATAGTTTTAAAACATGTAATGCTGTTGTCAAAAAAGCCAAGGGTATTGGCAAAGTAGCTGTGGAAAAAGAGCTCCAATTTGAAGATTACAAAAATTGCATCAAATCCCAGAGTTCAATCAGAACATCAGAATCCAGAATTCAGAGTGAAGATCACTTATTGACTTCAAATGTTGTAAAAAAAGTGGCTCTGGACCCACATGATGATAAGAGATGCATTTTATCATGCGGCATACATACTTTACCATGGGGTCATTGTGATTTGAAAAATGGCAATCAATGCCCAAGCACAGAGCATGATTTGAAATAAATAAACATGCCTATGAACTTATTTGGGTTTAAAAAACAAGGTATTATGGACCTGCCAACACCACAACCCTCTTCTGATATCATATCTAAACTGAGTGGCTTGTTAATTATTCATCTGAACAGCATACTTACAGATGTTGATGAGGAGACAGGCAAAATATTGTACATATTTAACAATAATTTAAATCATTACCAATTACCTGTAGGTGGGCAATTGCAATTTATTACAACTCCTGAGGGTGATGTTAAAATTTCAGTAGGGAGAAATATTTACAGAATTAAGCACTCAAACATGGTTTCTGGCACTGTATATACTGTTTCTGCTGGTGACTGCTTATATATTGAGGTTCCTGGATCCTATGATAAACTTATACCCTTTTTTATAGAATTAAGAATCAGGTATTCAATAATAAATAACTACTAAACAAAATGCCTAATGATATTTTTGGCCACACAAGACATGAAGATCACAGTGATGAGATTCTGATGCTTGATGTCAGAGTCAAGAAATTAAGAAGTGATTTACAAGCTTTACAAACTACACTCAATGCCAGTCTTCAATTAGAAATTACAAATTTGCAATCACAATGCATGGACCCTCTTCTTAAAATTGATTCTGAACTCAAATTATTGCTTCAGAAATATACTGACCTGGCTACATTGGATAATTTTCAAAGTTTAGAAGAAGCTGTAGCAGCTCTTCAAGCCAAATTTAAGACCCAGGCTAACAACTCTGAGCAATTGAAACAACAATTGGAAGAACAGATAAATAATGTCCAGGCACAACTCCAAACAATTGTCAAAAGCATAAAATCACAAGAAGATTTGGATCTAGTGATTTCCACTCTAAAGGAACAGATTCAGTCACTCCAAATACCTAATCTGGATCCTCTGAACAATGCCATAGCCGAGGTTAAAGAAAAAATTGAGACACTTGAAAATTTTATGAACAATTTGCCATCTTCCGATGCTTTGAATGCAATAACTCGGAGTGTAGCAAATATTAAGCTGCAACTTGAAACATATGAAGATTTTGGAAAAATTCAAAGTTCCATAACCCATCTTGAAGGTACAATAGCAGCAGTGTAAAATGATTTGGCAAATGTACTAGAATCCAGATTGCCTGGTATTGTAGATACACTTGTCAGTGTCCAGCAACAAATCACAAAGCTTGAAAACCTCAACACTGAATCTGAACTGTCTCATTTTCATCACTTGATAGATGATATCCAAACAAAACTTGAAATTTTACAACAATCCACACCCTCTCAGGCAGATATAGCCCTGCTCCAAAATGCTATGCAAAATGTGGCTGATGCTTCTGAATTACACAATGTGAAATTGGCACTTGAATCTTTGCAAAATACAGTATCAAATCTTCCCACATCACAGGAACTTAAAAATATTAAGAGAGCAGTGAATAGGATATTGAAATCAGAAGATATCAAGAATATCCAAGCAGAGATCAAACAACTTACTCAGACAGTGACCACTCTTCCAACCAATCAACATATTAATGAACTGCATGCCCTGTTTGAGGATATCAGAAGACAGGTCCATGATCTTACTGCTCAAAATTCAAAATTGGCAGTTGTTGAAAATTTGCAACAAATTGTAGCTAATATCAAGCAACAGCTAGGGACCATGGAATCCAATCAAGCAAATGCTCTGTCTGTTTTTGCCACCCAGCTTCAAGATATTGTGCAACAATACAAAAAACTTGCTGTTGACATAAGAATCAAGCCGGGGCACGATGAGATTGTTAGAACCATCAATGAGCACCTTGAATCTGTAACAAGCAGATTGCTCACAGCAGAAAAGGAAATAACAGGCATAATCGAGAATCCTAAACATTCAGTAATTCTTGAATTGTACAGCATCCCCAACAAAGAATATGATTCTCCATTTACACCAGGAGGCAAAATATATATGCTGTCCCCTGCACAATTTTATTACCAGTTTTTTGTTGGGGGCACATTGAGACCAATCAAGATCAAATATTGGCTTCAGCCACAGGCACACCACTACCCCACCTTATCAATAACAAATGCTAACAACAAAGTGAAAATCACCAGTGTAGAATTGGAGGACTTTACAGATCCCAATACATTGGAAACAGCCTATACTGAAGATGATGGCTCTCTGGAATTTAAAATACAAATTGGAGACAAATTATATTTAGAAAATCCTGCAGTCTCAGCTGCTGAACACCCTATAGTTGCAATATTCTTGTTTACATATTATGTCTAGACAAATTATTGTTGATGAATTACACAGACAAGCCAGACATAATTTTAAGAGACTGCCAGTAGTCACAAAGGGCATAGATGATTTATGGCAAAGCGACTTGATTGAAATGGCAAGTGGACAGTTGAAAAACTTAGACAAAATCAACAAGGGCTACAAGTATCTACTCACTGTAATAGACACATTTTCAAAATTTGCCTGGGCTGTGCCACTCAAATCCAAGACTGGAAAATGTGTTACAGAAGCCCTCAGGACAATCATCAATCAGAGTGGAAGATCCCCGCGCTATTTGCAAACAGATAATGGCGAAGAATTTTATAATTCAGTGTTTCAACAATTTATTAAAAGCCAGGCAATAAAACATTATTCGAGTTACAGTGATCTCAAAGCCTCAATTGTAGAGAGATTCAACAGAACCTTAAAAAATCTTATGTATAAACAATTTACACTGCAGGGTAATTATAAATGGATTAATATTCTTCCAGAACTTCTACATAAATATAACAACTCGGTCCATTCCACAATCAACATGAAACCCTCTGAAGTAACTTCATCTGATGAGCAAAAATTGATCAGCACTGTTTATTATCCTAAATATCAGCCAACAACAAGAAAGGCCAAATACAAGATTGGGGATCAAGTAAGAATAAGCAAATATAAGCACTTATTCAAGAGAGGCTTTACAAGAAACTGGAGCACTGAATTATTTACAGTGGTTCAAGTTAAGCCCGGGACCCTTAACACATATATAATAAAGGATCACCGAGGAGAAATTCTCAAAGGCAGGTTCTATGAACAAGAGCTCAGCAAAACTAAACAGCCTGACACATATCTCATAGAAAAAATTATCCGCAGAAAAGGCAAAAAGTTACTTGTCAAATGGCTGGGACTTCCAGAACACAGCTGGATCGATGCAAACAAAATAATAATATGAACACCTGGGATGTTATAAAAAGGCTGCCAGAACCTGAACAACAGAATAAGAGAAATGGCAACTTGCTACCTGATAATATTAGGTGTCTTATTGTTGGGCCATCTGCTTGTGGTAAAACTACACTAATGGTTGATAATTTTTTATTGGCACCCAACTGGTTAGACTGGAAAAACAGGCACTTGTATATCTTCTCTAAGAGCTTGGAACAATTAAAATATCAGCAGCTGATGAAGCTATATGATGGATTGGATATTGCCACTTTTGAACCAGATGTTAAGCCACTTCATGACTGTCTCGATAATTCTGTTGTTGTGTTTGATGATATTATATTGGATAATCAAAACAAGGTTAGGAATTTTTTTACACAGGGCCGGCACAAAAACATTGATTGCTTCTACCTGGCACAGACTTTTTCAAAAATACCCAAGCAGCTGATCCGAGACAATAGCAATTTTATATGTGTATTTCATCAAGACCATACCAACCTCAAACACATACATGATGAATATGTAGGTGGGGACCTGAGCTACAATGATTTTTCCATATTTTGCAGCAAGTGCTGGAACCAGGACAGTTATGGGTTTGTCACAATTGATATGACAAGAACACCCAATAGTGGCAAATACAGAAATAAAATTAGCAATTTTCTAGACGTAGAGACGTATATAAATAAACATGAAAAGGCCAATCATTGATGATCTTAAGTTAAGAGATTATCTTGTAAAAAGATTTAAGGGATGGAAATCAGAGAACCGTGGAATTTATGAAAAACACAAACAAACAGAACAGCCTGTAATTGATGCTATTAATAATTTAGGTAAGAATATCAAAACTGTTACAGAGCAAAATCAAAATTTGCTCACAGAGCTTGTACCTGTAGCTGCTAGGAACATATTAGATTATCCATTCACCCCACTTTCAAGTATTCACACACCTAGTCCTATTGCTCCTAGAAGAATTGAGGCTAGTCAGGATCCTATTGAATTGGGTCTTCTTGCTCAAAAATATTTAACAACACCTAAAGACAATAAAGATGAGGTGTTTGGCTTATATGCTGACACAGAGCTTGATGGCAGCATTATTCATAGAATTGGCAATTTCAGAGTAACATTTATGGGAGATGATATAATTGTATATTCAGAATCTCGTCTCGGAGAAAAAGGTGCTTTTGTTAAGTACTCCGGAACACCTGGATTATGGGAACTCATGACCAGGAAAAGGCCTGGCAGCTATACAGATCAAGATTATGAGGATTACAAAGAAATATTAATAAAATCAGATGCTCTATACCAGAACAATGATCCCACACAAAAAAGAGTCAAGTCGAGCAGTGGAGCAAAATACAATAATTTAATAGAGCCCATATGGTCACAGATCAAGACTGGCAGTGGAATCAAACAATACAACACCCTGCCTAAAGAATTTGTGTGGGTTGATGATGTCAGGAAACTTGTAGATAGGCTATTGGTAATAGCTGGGGAGGAAAATGCTGGGAACCACAATTTTTACAATGAAAAGGTTGGAATTATGGACATGATAAGCACCAAATTGTCTAATTTTATAGTGAATGACACCAAGGGGATTGGATATCTCATAAAAATAATTAATACTCTACCACCTAAATTTTGGAATATTTCTGAGGGTCGGGGCCTTGTTAATGATATTATAAACAAGCTGCCATTTGAACTACATATTCCAGGTTATCAGTATTGTGGTCCAGGCACAAAATTGGATCATAGATTAAACAGAGGGGATCCTGGTGTAAATCCCCTAGATGCTGCTTGTAGAGACCATGACATAGCATATAATATACATTCTGATCTTGACAAGAGACATGTTGCAGACAAGAAATTAGAAGAGGCTGCATTTGGCAGATTTGTAAGCAAAGATGCATCTTTGAGTGAAAAAATAGCAGCATTGGGAACCACCATAGCTATGAGCACCAAACAAAAACTGGGGTGGGGGTTGTAAATATGTATATAATAAACCTACAATGAAGGCCAAGGGTGTTATGTATCAAATACCTTATGCAGGTCTCAAATCTCTTAAAACTATTGACAGTCTCTTAACCAAAAAACAGCGCAAGAAAAAAAATTCTTGTATTGCCAAGGGTCATGGTATGAAATTGTTACTTAGCACCCCCCAATTAAAAAAATTACAGCAATCAAGAAAAAAATCACATGTGGGGGGATTTATATTTACCATCCCTGCCATCTTAGCTGCTCTCGGGGCTGTTGGGAGCTTGGCTGGGGGATCAGCTGCCATAGCAAAAACAGTAATAGATGCCAAGAAGAATAGGGCAGAATTAGATGAGCAAAAGCGCCATAACCTGGCAATGGAGAAACAAGGCAAAGGTGTTAAAAGAGCCATGAATAAGTTTAAAAAAAACAAGAGCCGCTTACAAACCAAGATATTGAAGCTTTAATCAAGCCATTGGGCATCAAACATTTTAGAGGTGTGTACATGTCTGATTCTTTACCGGAACAACCACTCAACAAAGAGTGTGGCATTGTTAATTTGGATGAGTACAAAAATCAGGGCACTCACTGGATCTGTTATCTTAAATATTTAAAAGATGAGGCATTTGTGTTTGATTCATTTGGAGGTGTTCCACCTGAAAATTTAGTAAAATATCTAAAATCAGCTAATCTTTATTACAATAATGCCCGTGTTCAAAATTTCAGAGATGTTAATTGTGGACATTTGTGTTTATCTGTTCTTAGATATATGTCTCAAATAAATAAACCATCAATTGAAGATTTTCAAAAGGCCTTGTGGTATCTGAAACATCATGGGGGTATTCCATCTCACCAGCCAAAATTCAATATTGAAACTTAGATTACATGATGATATTGTGTATCCCAAAACAATAGCTCTCAGAGCATTTTATGGCATGTACCTGATCCCCAATATTACACACCACAACAACACAATTGCAGTAGGGGATGAAAAAATTGTCATCACTCCAGGGCAATATAATCTATCCACTTTAAATGCTCAATTACCCAGAGGTGTAGTGTTAAGTCAAAATTCTGTCACTCACAAAGTAGAGATTGTATCTGCCACAGAAACAGTGAATCTGGGTACGATTGGAGAGCTGTTAGGCTTTGAGAACAACACAAAACTTGAAGCAGGCATCAAACACACTGCTATGAATATACCTAAATTCTTAGCCATAGAGACTCTGAATATTCACTGTAATGTGGCTGAGGGTATGATCACCAAATCAAATGGCATAGGCACTCACAAACAAACAGGCATCATTGCAACATTCAAGCCTAATTCTGAATTCATGGAGCCCATCATCTACAATCCATCCCCAACATTATATTTTCCTGTGTGTCATAATAGAATAGATTATATTGAATTGATGGTCACTAATGAAAAAGAAGAATTAGTTGATTTTGCTGGAGCCACAACAACTGCAATCATAGAGATTAACATTTAAATAAAAATACATACAATGGAAAATATTGAGAGTTATGAGCTACAATCATTCCCTCCAAACAGGAGGACATTTGCAAATTTAAATCAACCCAACACAGAAATTGAGGTTGATCTTGATGTAGGGGATGGCTTTATACACCCAGAGCAGATCTATACATCAAATTTGATGTTGTAAAGCTCGATGGAACAGATTATCCGGCAAACACAAATATAAGACTTGTAGACAATTTTGTGCCCCATCTATTCTCTGAAATTGAGATCAGAAAGCACGGTGTTGTTATAAACAGAGTGGATTATCCCGGCATTACCTCCACAGCTTTGGCCACACTAAAATTATCTAAAACCGAGGCTTCATACTACAAAATAGGAGGATTCGAGGCTGGTGATAAGATATTATCTAAGAACCACACAGTGCTGTTCCCTATGCGCCTGTTGCCAGGATTCTTCTCAGATTACAAAGAAATTATGTGGAAGGGTGGGTTAAGAATCACATTTAGAAGAGCTGCAAATGATAACAATGCCTTGATGAGGTACAGTGCAATAAACCCTACAGGAGAAGCTCTGCCTGATACCCTGCCTGATGCAGGCAAATGCATTATTCAGACTATGGAGCTAAGAATCCCTGTTGTTGAATACGAGGCCAGTTATGGTCTTAAATACAAAGCTGATATAATAAAAAATCCACAGGTTCCTCTGCAATTTTATACATATCAATGTGTACAGAAGCCTGCATCTGGTACATATTATGAGTTTGATGCTACAAATTCATTCTCCAGTATTCAATACGACATGCCTGATTTTGTAGTGGTACTGTTTCAGACTGGAAGACACAACAATCAGGAAAAAAATTCAAGCAAATTTGATAACTGCAACATCAAGAACATATATCTTAAAAATGGCAGAAATGAGGTCTTTCCTAGAGAAAATTACAATTTAGACATGTCCAAGGATGATTTTCTTAAATTATATGAAGCTTTTTCGGCTTTCAAGAGGGTCACAATTGGCAATACTGATATGTATTACACACCAGATGAATTCAAGGTACAGAGACCCATGTTTGTAATTAACACTTCAAAAAGGAAACAGGTTGTGGTGAATGACAGAACAAATATTAAAATTATCTGTGAATTCCATGAAGCATTACCTAATGACACCATATGTAGTGTTATTCTCATAGGTGAAAAATCATATGTTTATGATGTAAGAAATGAGAGGGTCACAGAGCAATTCTAGAAGATATTATGCTGTTGCACAACACACTTTGCTGTCAGGGAGGCCTATGCACTCTGCCAGGTTTGAAATCTTGATTATAGGCCATAAAATTATGTCTACAACACTTCTGCTTGCAGCAGGAAAGCTTTATTACTTACCTAAATTTTATACCACATCTGCCTGTGGCAGGAAAGCTGAAATACAGAAATATATTCTGTAAGTTACAGACTCGGGGCTTATATTATTGCGACAAGACCAAACCTAAAATGCAATTCAGTTTGCATGACAATATCCCAAGAAGCCAATATAATTATTACTAGGAATTTCCTCAATATGATGGATGGAAGTAATTTTCCCTGAAAGGGTGCACAGTGTAGATAATAATTTCTCTTTGAGTCCCATGATAAATGACATGTAATTTCCCTCTGAAAAGGCACAGTGCAGGTTGGCATAGATATAATCTCCCAGGCATACAGAAAGAAGGCAATTACTCTTTGATGATGAATAATATATTATTTCTCTCTGAAAAGACCCAGTGTAGATCGTATCTGTTGGCATAAAAGAAATACAATTTCCCGGGCAAGCAATAAATTATTGCTTGCCAAAACATAGGATTAATCAAAAGATTGGAAAGAACATGCAAGCAATAAATTATGTTTGTTCGCCCCCTTCCATTGTATTGATTGGACAATTTTTGCCTAGGCTGAGCTGGTGATTTTATACTTAGATAACAGCAATAACAAAACTCTGGTAATTCTCAATAGAGAATAATTTTGCTCTGTTGTACAATATTTTTTACCAGGTTTCAGATTTGGGGGCTATCAAGTAGCAGTAATTATTCTCAAAATCTCACTTGTGGAGATTTTATTTTGCCACATGTATTTCAATCTATCAGGACTCGAACCGAGAGCCATTTGTTTACAAGGCAACAATATTATCATTTTGCCTTCAGAGGAGGCTTCACATTTTATGAGGACTTAAACCCGAACCTCCACACCTGAAAAATTGGGGTATAGGCCCCTTTTGCCATTGTTTTAAGTATGGGTAAATCTATCTGTTGAGCCCTCGCCTTTCCTACACTAGAAATTCTGAATTTCTTAAAAATCAGAGCATATCACACCTAAAAAATTGGGGTATAGGCCCCTCTTGGCTTTGTTTCAAGTATAAGCAAATCTGATTGTTCAATCAAATAGCCTCGCCTTTCCTACACTTGTAAGTTGTGCTTGCTATAGCATCAACCCCACTACTGCCGTACAGTCCTGATTTGACACCCAATGACTTCTTCTTGTTCCCGAATGTCAAGAATAAATTGCGTGGACAACGATTTTCGTCGGCGGAAGACGCCGTTGATGCGTTCAAAAACCATATTATGGAGGTGTCTCAAGAAGATTGGAAAAACTGCTTTGACAAAGGGTTCGATCGAATGCAAAAGTGTATTGACCATAAAGGAGAATACTTCGAAAAACAATAAAGCAGTTTTCAATGCCAAATTCCTGTTTTTTTCATTGTTAGGCTCAAAATATAAATAGTGACCCTCGTACAGGTGATCCGAATGTCGTGTTACGTCCAGGCGATTATCACAGTGGAACTAATAAAATTGGTGTTCTGCTTTCAAACGGCCGACACAAGCAACTATGATGTTGAAGGGCGGTTAGTAGCATGCGTATGGGCAGACGATAGTTCACAGATCGGAAATGCAATAACGGAAGTGCAACTCTGATCGTCTACCATTTATACAAATTGATAAGGCGTGTCTCCGTAAAATTTCACACATGAAACGAAATATTTTGTGTTTTTAAAAACGTTGGAACTCATACCGACCTTCTGGATTGGTTAGTTCGTAAGTTGTTCTTAAGGGGGGAACAAGCAGGGTTGTTAAAGGTCCAGGAATTTTAAATAAATTCAATTCCGGTCCAGGAGAGAGAATCAGCAAGCGTAACCATCTGGACCGTAAAGAACCTTTTTTATCTGTAAAATATTTAAATTCGGTCCAGGAACCTTTTTTCCCAATCAATTGAAATACGGTCCAGGAATCTTTATTCCAGGATCAATTTAAATACGGTCCAGGAACCTTTTTTCCGAACCGATTTAAATTCGGTCCAGGAACCTTTTTTCCGAATCAGTTTAAATAGGGTCCAAGTTCAGTATTGAAATGAAACAATACGCAACTTGGATTGAATACGGACCTGACGATAAACAGTTATCCACTTGTGAGCATGAAAGACTAATCCAGGTGCTGGCTGTCTCGAAAATCTAAGGTACAGTGTCTCTAAAAAGTTTTAGGACAACGACATTTTAAACTAGGCAACCCAATTTACACAAGGCGTTGGTGGGTTGCGTGTAGAGTTAGGCTCAATTTCAGGGTTGCCACATGCACAATAGATATTTATGAAATACGCGAAAGAAATAAAACCAAGTATTATTGTATAAAACTCTTAAAAGAAATCAGTATTACATTTGTCACAAATAAGAAATACTTTCTCCAAGAAAGAAAATCGATTTTCTAGTTTTTCATCACTGATGAGTCTACACAAAGGAAAAGAGGATGGAGGAAGAACAAGTAGTCTTTGCACATTACATGTAGAAGGATCGTTGCATCTATATTTCACTCTGGTCAGCTCCTCCTAGCTATTCTGAAGAACGAAAGTTTGTAGCGTAGTGGTTACCGTTGTAGATTGTCAACCTGATGGTCGTAGGTTCAAACCTCTCCGGTGGCAGAAAATTTTCGTAAGTTTTAGACATATCCCATTGTGTTCATTGTTCAAGCAGTGTGAAACGGAATGATTCTGTTTGGAATTAACGATGGGGGAGGAGAAATGTTAAATAACAAAACCTCCATTTCAACCAACTGAGAAGTGGAGAAAAATTGGATAATTCTTATAAATATGAAAATTACATTCATGTTTTTAGTGGTATAATCGCAGGTAGAATCAAAGATCTTACGTGGCAGATTTTATCTCGCTCTGACTCAACCGAAAGGCATTTCGCATCCATCTAATACATTCTCCAATTCATTTTAAAATATTATTGAATGTTTCATGTCGATATTTTGATCAACGCATCAATTCTTGACGCTGAGATGATATTTTCTACAAATACCTCATCTCTCCTCTCGTCTCCTTTCTCTTCTCCCCTTCTCCTCTCCTTCTTCTTTTCTCTGCTAATATGTCATATCGCCTTCCCTCTTGTTCTCAACTCTTGTCTCCATCCCTTCTTCTCCACTCCTCTTGTCTCCTCTCCTGTCTTAGATTTCCAACTCCACTGCATTCTTCTCCTCTTCTTTTCGTTCTTCTCATGTTCTCTCTTTTACTCTACTCTCAACTCCCCTCTTCTCGTCTCCCCCTCTCCTCTCAAATGTCCTCCTCTCCTCTCAAACGTTCTCCTCTCCTCTCATCTCTTTCCCTACTCTCTTCTCCTCTTTGCTCCATTTTCCTCATCTCTCTTCGCATCTTTCCCTTTCTCCTCATTACTTCTCCTATCCACATCTGTCCTATCTTTTCTTCCTGCCTTTACTTTCCCTCTTTCCATTTCGCTCTCTCTTTGATCCTCTCATTTGTTGTCCCTTTTCGTTTCCTGTCTCCTCTTTTCCTTTGGGAAGACTCATCAGTGATGAAATACTAGAAAATCGGTTTTCTTTCTTCAAAAAGTATTCCTTATTTGCGTCAAATGTAATACTGATTTTTTTAAGAGTTTTATACAATAATACTTGGTTTTATTCCTTTCGCGTATTTCATAAATATCTATGGTGCATATGGCAAGCCTGAAATTGAGCCTAACTCTACACGCAACCCACCAACGCCTTGTGTAAATTGGGTTGCCTAGTTTAAATGTCGTTGTCCTAAAACTTTTGGGAGACACTGTACAAGGTAGAATTGGGCGAAACGCAAACGATGCAGTCACGTTACAACTCTCCATATAGCCCCATTCTTCAATGGTTGTAGCAGCACTGCCGTTCCCTGTTGTAATATCTGCTGGGAACACAGCAGCCTCACGTTACCTCATCGACGGCTCCTATTGGCTGCGGTTCTTGGATCGTATGCCGGAGCAACACGTGACTGGTTTGTTTGAACTCAATGTGACGCCATATAGTCCATTGCGTTATGTACAGTAACTCTTCGACAACGGAGTTTTTGACTCTGGCCCACGAGAGAACAACAGCGTTTTGATTTATTCCCTGCCCTACTTTTTCTACAATCGCAGTGTGACATTCCAATGTAAAACGTACTCGCGGACATTTTTAGAAGGCAACTTTTAATCGGTCAAGTCTGGTCTGTAATTGTAAATAAATTGAATCCCGGACTGGGAGAGAAAATAAGCAAACCTAAATGAGATCTAGACAGTGTATAACCTTTTCACATTTAAAACATTTCATTTGGGTCCAGGAACCTTTTTTCATGAACAATTAAAATACGGTCCAAGAACATTTTTTCATGAACAATTAAAATACGGTCCAGGAACCTTTTTTCATGAACAATTAAAATACGGTCCAGGAACCTTTTTTCATGAACAATTAAAATACGGTCCAGGAACTTTTTCATGAACAATTAAAATACGGTCCAGGAACCGTTTTTCAATGAAACAATACGCAACTTGGACAAAATTTAAATTTTGCGAGAAAAAAGGTTCCGGTCCTGCAGCGGAACCCAATAGAACCTATTAGAATTTATCGGTTCCTGGACATTTAACAACCCTGGTAACAAGACATTCGGACCACCCTGTACTTTGTGCTGCATGCTAGCAAACGAAGGAAAAACTTGAATGTGATGACTAGGGAAAGGATTTTAAGGTGCAAAAGTGTGGTCGGGAAAGGGATTAAAAAAAGTTCTGAAAATGTTTTCAAACAAGTGCAAAAAAAAAGTGCTGATATTCAGATATAAACCAGTTACATTAGCAATCTTTATTCAACACTGTAACAAATAACATAATTTGTAATAATTACATAAAGTAACCAGTATTTAGGAATTAACGTGGCATTTACTAGGTTTCAACCAACTTGTTATACAGGATTACGCTCAACATTTCTATGTTTTCGAATGTAAGTCGCTGACGCTTTGAGCTCAGGAGATCCTTATATATGAAGAAACTACATTATCTTGGGAACTATTGAGGCTGCAATGATTATATTATACCATTTTATAGCTCTTGTTCTGCTCTACGAAATGAGACTATAGGTTTTTATGTAGCTAGCTGCTCAATTAGAGTGAAAATAGTTTATTTTTCTGTCCATTTTTCTTAAACAAAGCATGGAAGGAAAGGAAGAGATAAGGTGCTGATGCATCAAAGAGGGGGTTTAAAGGGGCTAAAAAAATGTGCTAATCTCTCGAAAAGTTGCAAAAAGTTGCAACAACGTGTGTTCATTTTACTTGATTTCATGTTCTAAAATACATATCTCAAACGATCGGTATGAAAACAGCTTTAGTTTTAGAAAGGTGCTTGCACCTTAAAATCCTTAACGAAAATGTATTACGTGTGTGTGACTCTTTAAAGGCGTAGCAGAGTATGATTTTATTTGTCTGTGCAATATGTATGCTAATAATTCTTGTTGGTGAAATATTCAAAATATATGCATTCACAAACATTTATACCTTCATTCAATTAAAAATATAATAATTTTCAGATTAATTCACTTTATTATTTGCATGGAGTAGGACCACTTTTCGTGTCACAATTTGCTGTAACTGTTCGATAAGCACCTAACTCGAAGATATAGCCAACTTTGACACGCGCTGGTGTTTTCGAGAGAACAATGATGTCGACCTTGTGTGTACTTTTCCAGCGATCCACACCTTACATCACGTTGTTTTACGTGCTGCACGTGCTTCGATTCCACATCCCAGTGAACATCCGAAGCGTCCCCCATTCCCCTGGTGGTCTGAGGACATGAGTACAGTCATCAAGACGTTCTTCATCGATTCAACATCAATTCCACTACCGCCAAATTGTAACTGGCCACTGCCGAGTTACCCTGGATCAGACTTCTTAGATCTGGCATTCGAGTGAACTATGACCAAGTACTTGACTGGTCGCTGGTGTGGAATTTGATACCTTTCCTTATGAAATGAAAAGGTAAAGGGAATACTTTTCCTATAGCTTTCTTTATTCTTTGTTTTCACATATACAAATATACTGGTGGATCTGAATAAGGTTCACAGATGCTGATCTAGTAACAACTACGTAACTAAGAACTCTTCGACGATCTCTCCACGGTCACTTTGACATCGCAGAAACATTGTCCGATTACAGTCGGTTTGTGAAGTGACTTGCGAATTGAACCAAAGAAAGTCCTAAGGTAACAGCTAAGTACTTCCCGATCAGTTACCTGTGAGACAAGCCTTTAGACAACCGGGAAAGTTTAAGCCATAGAACCGACAAATTTGCGACTCTTTATAGCAGAAGTTTGTTTACGTAATTCCTAGACCCCCTGATTGCTGTTTAGAAGTTATAATGGTCTATCTTAATACCGTTATGCAAAGTTTCAGTTTACAATTTCTACATAAAACCCTTAATGTTGTAAATAACACATCATTTTCGATTTTTTCAGGTTCAATTCTTGATACAATTCTTTTAATTCTTGCTTTCAAGATGTAGATCAAAATCATTCCTAGAACTTTTCGACCACGTTCATTTCACAGATTATACCTACAGGTGATTAAATACTAGTTTAGAATTAATACATGACACATTGACTGAAGCGGCACACAATGAATCGATTGAAGTGGGTATGTATCTTGGCCTCCCAGATCACCTAACTTAAATCCTTTGGATTTTTGTGCCTGGGATCAGCTGAAAAACATAGAGTAGAACCACAGATTAGGGTATATACCTTTATCTGTGGTCCAACTACTTGAAGTTGCTGCCGGAAATAGCTAGTAAAAAGGCTTTTATCAACATTCAAAACAATAACAAATATTTATTGTGGTGCATTATCCCCGGTCACCACCCAGCTGAAAAGAATAAACAATGCATATACCACTACAACAGGCGAGAATACCTATTGGAATTTGAAAAGGCTGTATCTGGAATCATTTACCCTATTAGTTTTTCAGACAAGGATAACAATGCGTACATACACAAACATAGCAGCATTGAAAGCAACTTTGTCATCAGCTGGTTGAAAATCAATGACGATTATCGTTTAATTCGATGCTCTGTTGTTAACATCAGGCTACAGCCGTCAAAAGTCTTCTAAAGGGAACATGGAGTTATCTAACTACATGGCATTACTCAAGCATCCCGTGGTTACATGCGTTACATGCGTAACTACATGTTACGTTGCTATAAAAGTATTTCTTTTACACAAAACTGGTGCAGAATATAAAGGAACTTCAAATTTTGCATAATTTCCAGGAAAATTTGACTCCTGAAAGTGTCACAAGGCATTCATGCGGCATACCATAGCTGCTTCCTGTATCGAAATCCATGTTGTAAACTCTCAGTACTGCCAGGTCGAACTTTGTTCTTTACCGTGGATATGTGTATGCAAATATCCACTAAGATTTAACTTTCTTTATTTCGTGTTTTTATCCGTATTTATGATTTTCATAATATTTTTGGATATTGAAGTTGCAATTTTTTAAATACCTGTTAATTATTCTCGTTAATTTTAATTGCTTTTCTTCAATTTGTTTTGGAAATCTATGTTTCTTGGTTATTTTAATGTTTAATGTTGTCCTAACGTCGTGCAATAAGGGAGACCCTGACTTCAATTATCTCCCTTATCGCACAACGTGAGGACAATCTTGCGTTGTGACGTCACTCGAGGAATGCCTACCGTAACGCAACTCCCATGCTGCGTTTGGGATCGAACCAAGAACCTCTAGATTTAATTGGGTGATGTAGTTATTTCTCATTCATCTCTCAGATGGTTATCACTCGCTTGGCCTAAATGTGATAAATGCAAGAGGTTACTTTTTAAAGGTATGGCGATAGAAATTAACTTAGATTAGATATGGGTTTTATACTCTCCATGACTGAACCGATATGGATTGGTTCAGAAAAGGATATTACTTTCCTTACAAATATATGAAGATTATTCCTACACTTTTCCTCTCAAATGTCACTTGTCTGACCTCCCTGTCACACACCATCGTCCAATAATCGTTCTCCACTTTGCTTTTCTCTCACAATCCGCAGACCTTACTCTCTCTCGTATTCTCGCCAACTGATCACACCTCCTGAGTCACTCCCCTAACGTTTGCTAATTGCTTATTCTGCATTCCTTTCTCTGCTTCCTGCTATGCTAAGACTTTATACTACTTACCCAATACCTTGGGTACGATACGCTACGTTGTTAGGTTAGGTCCGTTAGGTTTGCTTCTCTTAGCATAAATACACTGAAAATGTATTGTTTGTTCTAAGATTACTGACTCCAACAAGCCTAACATAACAAATTAGGCATTTAGACTTACATCTTCACGTAAATTAGGGTAATTATGTTTAATTTATAATGGAGCTTCATCAAACATAATACTACCCTTTTTTTAATTTCCAATTATTTCCTCGCCATCAATCCTAGATTTCTGGAATACTTGATGCATATCCTTTCCAACTACGTATCATACATATTTGTATTAGGAAGGGTCGAGTAGACATCCTTACCAGCAAGATCGGAGCTTTTCCTTGCCTCATCCACAGCCCTGTCCCCCCACGGTTGCACACTTCTTCTAAGCTGCTCAGCCATTACTTCGCACGTTGCATGTATGCGGTTAATTTCGTCGGTTGAAATTGTTGCTTATTGGCAACACTGTAGGTGGGTGGCGTGACCTTGACTGGACTGTTTTCGTGGCGAGAGCTCTAAGAAAGATGTTAGATGTTACAGAAGATGTTCGAAATTATGTACACTCATCTGTACGAAACATCTGTACTGTTCTGAGAACTGAGTTCCCAATTTCTTTCAATCAAACATGTTGCATTTCTTAATTGTTGGCAGGCAATTTTGATACGGTGCTACAATTTTTCTCCTTACGCCAGACACATATATCCAAAGGATAAAAGTCACATTATGTCGGAGGTTCAGGTACAGGCCCAGCTCGGCGGATCCACTGCTGACCACACCTTTCAGATAGTTACCTTCGCAGGGTTACAGTAAAGTGTGCAGGTGAACTATTATGCATAAACCATACCAGTGGCAGATCATAACAATAAATTCATATATTCCAAATTGTCTTGCAAACGGTTCATATGCGGAGCCGTGTTTACAGCAACTTTCTTTGGTTCAACTAGTGCACACTGTTCACCCTCACAGTTAGATCATCACTTATGAATTATCCCACTATATAATTTGTAGCCAGGAAATCAGTTGGAGAAAGACCAGTTGGAATCTAAAATTACCGATGTTGGTAGAATCTTTTGAGGTAAGGCTCACTGTTTCCCACGGGTTTATCCAGAATTTTTCGGTCTGAAGCGGTATGTAAGTTCGCTTTTGTGGAAGTGTAAGGGAATATTAAGTGTCCAAATGTAAAAACAAACACCCTTTGTAAAACATTTTGAGAGGGTGTGTGGTCCAAAATTGTGGGAGAGGAGTTATTTGGGGATATCGGGCCGCATGGACAAGTGAATATTTCATATCTTTTCTTGTATCATCGCACATGTCTATATGACCTTCCCCTGTTATTTTATTTTGCCGACTTCTGTCGTTGTTAATCCCTTCTCACCAAGACCCGGATTATGATCACCTAAAAATATCTGAAGAAAATCTATAAAATGATCTAAAGGAAAGACATAACAATTACTTTCAAAATTTGTCTTTATTTCAGAGTATGGTAGTTCTTACTTCTGTAACGATAGAACTGAAATTACAAGATGTATGTGAATTTGAGGTATAAAATATTACCTTCTTCAGAATTACAGTAGGTAACAATCAGCATGTGAAGGTTCTCGAAAGTGAGGGAACGCCGGTTGACGGATAATACATTTTTGTACTTGGAGAAAGTCCTTTCCACATCTACTGACACAACTGGAGCATACTTCAAATGCACTAAATCAGCGGCAGAGAGTTCTTCAATGCAGGAAGTATCAAATGATTCACCGATTAGCACTTAAGAATTGCGACACAAGGTTTTTGTATCCAGCGTTTTTGTCAATAACGCTTTTCACTTTCTTCGATACTCTTCTTCCAACTTCTGTAATGCAATTACATTACTTTTTTTTTTTTTTTTTTGCAATTACGCAAAAAAAGATCAGAAAATGACGACGTGAAAATTAACCAAAAGAGGTGTAAAAGTTCAGGTAAAACCAGTTTCTTATTCAGGATTTTAACACTTAAGAGCAAGGAAAAAGATATGTTACCAAAATCCGGGCCCTGGTAAGTGGATGTTTTCACCAACTCGTCATACGATGGTGCTCATCTCGAAAACTAATGAACTACAGCTACCAGCAGTGTGCATCAGCTTGTACTGCTTCGCTCCACCGACTCGCTTTCTAACCTTCTGTACCGTCATGTGCACCCGTGTTCCAGAAATTCCAGACATATAGTATAAACTCCGACCTGGAATTTGTGTAACAAGGCAGCGCATAACGGATAAAGGGAGAAATCGAGTGGGCGGAGCAAAACATTTCGGGCTGCTGCAAACGACTAATAGTATCTGCACTCACCCTCTCACGAGTTCATAGGCCGAGCCCCCTCGAATCACTTGTTCTAATTCGCTTTGCGCCAAAGATTCACGGGAGAGAATTTACGAGACAGACAGGTTGGTTCAGTTGAAGTGATACGAAAAACATAATACAACATTAAAGTAAGGAAAATATAAATTTTAACAGAAACACTGCAAGCACACACAGCTGGCTTTGCTCTAGTGGAATACACGCTCTGAAATATGTTATGAGAACTATGTTAAAGTTACAGTCCTAATATAAAGAGTTGAATTGTAAGATTACAACAGGTCGCAGTGGGTAATTTATTGACAGAAGTTACAAAAGATTATTAACACATATTAACAGAAATTTTCCCAATTATAAATCCACATTATTATGAAATTTCCAACTTTTGTAAATTATAAGTGTATTGTGTGAAAACAATTATCAAATTGCAAATGGAAAGGTTGTGAGGAATAATCTACTGGACGTGCAATGATCGATATTTGGTCTTATTGGACGCTGGGCAGAAATTTGCCTTAAAGGGAAGCCTGCCTATACTGATTATGTTATTGAAGCGAGAACGAAAAAACATAAGATCTTCTTCTGTAGTGACGAAAGGAAGTCTTCCCAAGAAATTCTGGGGCGTCAAAGACTGAAGTGAGTTCCTGAAAAGTGGCGAAATCTCCATTATACTCTTTTCTTGGTACACTTTATTTCTGGGTTCCAAATGCAAATGTATTAGAGAGCTCAAAGATTCAAAGCTGGTAGGAGACACTACCACATATTTAGCAATATACAAGTAAGTAAGTTTCGGGCATGTCGATATAATCTCCAAACGTGCATTGGTGATGATGCTGCAGAGAGAAATGGAGTTGAGACGTAATGTTGGTAAGTTGAAATCTCTGTTTGAAGCACATTTTTTTTTCCGGTAGACTATCTGATTCAAAATCAAATTATCTAGTTGGAAAAGGCCAAAGTACTCAAAATTGGGAACCAGTCCCAAGACAACCAAGAGACCTTTGTATGTGACGCCTTCTGACTCAGTCAATTCCAATGTTCGTAAAGTTTGGCACAATGGTGAGTAGCCACAACACCATGACGCTTTGTTCCTACTACATCCATACATCATTATCTCAAGCAATGTTCTGCTCAGGTCTTAACTCGTGGTAGTCAAAAATAACAAAAGCTGAACTTTTAGTGCAATTTCGAGTAACACTTCTCTTTAAACAGGTCCAGAATGCTTAGTTTCGCCAGCGCAGACGGAAACGCACTTGCATCTGTCAATGAAGACTCCACCTATGTTGTCAACCTCCAATTGAGTAATTCCATGTCAGATCAATCAAAAAAAATAAGTTTTTGACCTTACCAGTTCTGATTTTGATGAAATTTGGTACGCAGGACACATATGACAAGGTAAGTAATTCTGCCAATTTTCAGATTTATATTTTCAAAATTGTCCAAGATAGAGACATAATAAAGTAAAAGTTTTTGTAAAAAATGACAAACTCACATACTTACAAATGGCTGCAACTTTTACCCTAATTGTAGTAGAGTGAACATTCAAACACCGTTGAAACCTAAGGAATAGAGCTTTCCATTGATACCATACATGACCTACTCATGACAGATTACAGTTTCAAGGTCATTCACTGTGACCTTTGACCTTGAATGTCTCAAAACATGCAATTTCAAAAAATTATGAAAAAAATATATTTTATTGCCACAACATTCTTCTACCCATGTACCAAATATTAGCCTGGCACTGCAATGGCAAGGCAGTGCAGGATTAAAGGGAGTATATGTCCTGCAGGTAAGGCACGGACATATACGTACAGCAATACTGTTTTCCAGATGTGATAATTTCACAATATGTGTTAAAGGTTATACTTGTTTTAATTGTACTACAGCGTCTACATACTACTGCCACAATGTTCCACTTCCACAATGACAAAAAATGTAACAGTTCACGCAAGTAAAGTGCTTGGTTAATGATAAGGTTGCAAACCTTAGGAAAGTGATGCCATCTTGGTGGTGACCATCTCCATTTCGATTGGCTCCATAAAATATGTCCGACCAGTATTTGGGTATGTGAATGACAGTGATGATCCAAGTGGGTGAAGGAAACTTATCTTAACTTGTTCTGTAAGAATGTTCACATCCAAAACACACCCAACCCACCACTGGTTATCATAAACAACAATGACATAACCACGAATATCCTCCAGATCCAGTTCTAATGGCAACACTAACTCAACCTTGTAATCAGCTGAGTTTGAATACATCTTGGTTTTGACAGCTGTGCGGCTTACTGGTATTACACAGTGAAGTTTTTGAGTCCCAGGAATTGGTCGAGCACTACTATGAAGTTTCTCAAGGAACTCCCTGTGATTATCATAGTCCTTGTCTGTGTTGTATTTAAAATATTTAAATGTTTTTTTTCATAATTTTCTGAGATGGCATGTTTTGAGATATTCAAGGTCAATGGTCACAGCGAATGACCTTGAAGGCTAATTCACACATACGGTGCCGTGCTCATGCCGTTCTCCCGCCATACCATGCCATGGTCGCGACCATTCACACTTAGGGTGCCGTTCCCATGCCTTGCCGCCACTGCTTTCTACACCATTTCCAAAGATGGATTGCAAGGACGAAGATATTGTTATTGCTTGTTGCGCGTATCTTCTTATGGAAGATAAGAAGAAAGAAGGGAGACACTGGGTTCATAACCTGTGGAGAGCAAGAAAAGGGAAGGGAGAATTACACACTATTTTTGCGCGACTTAAAGACGATCAAGAAAAGTTTTTTAGGTGTTTCAGAATGAGCGTTGTGAAGTTTGAGACTTTATTACACGTCTTGCAATGTTACCTGCAAAAATAAAATTCAAGATGGAGACTTTCCATTTCCCCTGAAGAGAAACTAGCGTTGACAATAAGGTACTTGGCTTCGGGAAGCTCACAGATATCTATGAGTTTCAGTTACAGGATCACTCCTTCTACGTGTTTGCAACATGTGATGCAATATGGCATCACATTTATCGAAGAAGGAATTACCTGAACTAACGGAAGACATGTGGAAGAATGTAGCCAATGATTGTTACGCATTGTGGCTATTTCCGAATTGCTTGGGTGCCATTGATGGCAAACATGTACACATACAAGCTCCAAAACGCAGTGGATCTCTGTATTTCAGCTACAAGAAGATATTCTCTGTTGTTTTGCTGGCACTTGTGGATGCTAACTACAAATTCTTAGCTGTTGATATTGGAAGTTATGGTATGTCGAGCGACGGTGGCATTTTTGCAAGATCTATTTTGCAGAAGCGATTAGATGACAGTAGTTTGCACGTTCCAGAACCCAGATCGCCTCCTAACTCCAACGAACCTCTGCCCTTTGTAATATTAGGCGATGAAGCATTGCCCTTGAATACATATTTACTGCGTCCTTAACCTGAAGGAGCGGAAGCTGACAATGAGGGAAAACAATTATTCAATTACAGGTTGCCAAGAGCACATCGTGAGGTTGAAAATGCGTTAGGCATTCTTACGCAGAAGTTACGACTGTTTTATGGTCGACTGCAAGTGAGTCCCATCAATGCTGATAAAGTCATCAGAGCTGCATGTGTGTTGCATAATTATCTCAGAGATGATGCATTTCGTCCTGAAGAACTCGAGTGGAGGGATGAACATCGGGCCAGACCTTCCTTCACGTCCTTGCGTCGTCTACGTGGAAATTATCATGGTGAGTGTATTAGTATCAGAGATATATTCTGTGACTATTTCAATGATGCTTTAGCTGTACCATGGCAATTGTAGATGGTAAGAGCAGAACAACAACTGAATGGAGACTGCATTGAATGATGCTACTTTTCACATGAGATACATTATATGTGTGTACAAGTGTTCACACTATTGTACTTTTAATATTGTTATATCTATACACACAATGTACACTCATTTATATGTAATCATTTTCTATAAGAATTGATATGTATGGCACTGTTTTCTTCTATGATATTAAGAATAAATTTGCAAGAAAAAATAATAATAATAAAAAATGCATATAGCATCTGTTTGTATGTGTGTATGCATATTATATATATATATATATATATATATATATATATATATATATATATATATATATATATATTATTTCTCAATAATAAATAAAGCGAGTAAATACATATTACATACACACACATACACACAAATATTTATAATATGTATCTAGAAAAATATATATATAGAGATAGATATAATATGCATACACCCATACAAACAGATGTG
Organism: Lepisma saccharinum; assembly: GCF_977018435.1. Classification (NCBI taxonomy): domain Eukaryota; kingdom Metazoa; phylum Arthropoda; class Insecta; order Zygentoma; family Lepismatidae; genus Lepisma; species Lepisma saccharinum. The sequence goes on from NC_139246.1 coordinate 54,001,671, forward strand.
ATATGCATTTTGTTGCTTTCTTTTTTTTTTTTTTCGTACAACTTTATTCTTTATTACATAGCAAACATACAGCGGTATACATATACATTCTTACAATGGAGGGTAACAAATATTTCTTGTAATATCAAAACCAGGAGAACCAATCAGAGATTGATAAAGTAGGGGGTTTGAGCATCGGGAAAGCTGGCATACACATGGCTGCTGTTTTCCGGTGTTTGGAACGGATAATCAGCATTGCCTGTTGTTGTTCTTCTTCGTAATATTTCAAGATCTTTGTTATTCACCATGTTGAAAATATCTCTTTTCATTTCAACCTGATCCACTTCTGGAAATGTTGCTATGCTCATAGGCGCCGACTCCATGGGGCTTGGGGGGGGGCTCGAGCCCACCCAATGTTAACGATGTGGGGGCAGAGCCACCCCAATAATTTTGCTTAAGAGGATCTAATGTATTATTTTGCTTCTCTTGTAAAGTTTACTCTGAATTGTGCCACATGATCTTAACTTTAAATACACATTTGAAATGTTCTAGACCATCAACTTTGGGGGGCTGAGACCGCCAAACCATCAACTTTGGGGGACAGGAGACAGCAAAAAAAACATGACTTATTACTATATACTAAGAACATAATTACCATATATCAATCAGAGACATAATAAATTTAGCAAACGACTTCTTCAAGACTGTTTGGGAATCCCCTAAAAGAATGCAAATATTTAGGAATATTATTGATGTAAATGAGAAGGCTGGCCATACTGGACTGCGACCACTTTGCCCTCGTCGGTGGACGTTGAGAGCCTCCAGTATGCAACAGATCTTAAGGAACTATGAAAACCTTCTCAATTTTTTTGAGAAATTTTCTGAAGAAGATTCTACTGACGCAGCATCAAAATGTGCTGGATACCTGGAGACAATGCTTCACTTCAAGACATTTTTCTTTCACTCCCTCTACTGCCATGTGATGGATCCAATAGAAGAGGTAAACTGTAAAATTCAGTTTCCACACATTGATGCTACAGAAGTGGGATGAAAACTGAAATACTTCACTGACATCTTTCAAGAAAAGCGAATGGGTTTTGAGCAGTTCTGGCAGAGGTCAAAATGCACAGAGGTCAAACCCAGCCTCGTTGATGAGCCAGAATTGCCCCGGCAACGTCACGTCCCTAAGAGACTTAAAAAACCTAATGCTGCCAAACCTCACAAGTTCTACACTCCAAAATAGTAATATAAATCAATATACACTTAAGTGTGTAACACAGCAAAATCATGTGTTAAACAAGGACATGAATCTACAGGACTACAAAAAGTAACAGCCGTAGAGAAAGAATGAATGCATCTCAGCTGTGAACAGTTGCACAACGAACTTTCAGCAAACGCGAGAATTCCGCCAAGATTTGGATGCCGATAGGCTCTCCTTACACATGTCCAGGCTTGGTGATATCGCCAAACAGAAGAAAGTGGTTCTAACTACCATGCGTGACATAATGAAGTTTCTTTTGGAAGACAGCACCCACCAGGAGTTTCTGCCTGAAGTTGCCAAATTCATGATGGTCCTCCGCACTATGCCAGTGACGACAGCCACAGCCGAAAGGTCATACAGTGCTATTCGCCGACTGAATACATATTTGAGATCTACAATGGGGCAGAAGAGACTAAGCAGCTTAGCGGTACTCCACATACATCAAACTGTGCTTGATAATTTGGACCTGAGACCGCTCGTTAATGAGTTCATAAAAAAATATTTTTTTTATTATTGCAAAATTAAATTTAAAAAGTTAAATATTGTAGCAAGAACAAAAAAGTAAAACATTTTCCTGCTATTTGTGTTAGCATTTATGTAAATAATTAAATAAAACTGTTAAATATTGTAAATATTCGTTATTTTATGGGTACGTCAACACTAAGGTTATTTGCAACCCGTCACATGTCTGTTGCGGACATTAAAACACACCCATGCCCTCGCCGGGACTCGAACCCGAGACCTCTGGATCAAAACGAGTTGAGTCGACCACCCAACACGTTCGGCTACCGAGGCCGGCATAAAACTGTTAGGTTGGCCTCTTAATGTAAATACATACTTTTCAATAAAAATGTTAATTGTTATCTAAAAAAACAAATGAGCAGACACAAAAGACATAAAGCGACTTTGAAACATTTTCTAAACGTTTTTCATGTTACATTTCATTTGCATGAGGAATATAATAGCTGCTTAAAAACTGCTTGCTATACGAAGACGTAAAAAAGGGAGGGAGTGAGTCATTCATTTATTTAAGTAATCAGAGCCCCCCCAATAATTTTGATAAGTCGGCGCCCGCTTAAAAATAACATCAGTTTCTTCTTTGCTGATGATGTCTCCTGGTCTGGCTTGGTCCTTTGTTGAATGAATTTCGTCAACGCCTCAGCCAGACCTGTTGACTCATTCTTTCTTTTCCTGGAGGACGACGAAGAAGCAACCGAAGCAACTGGTGAAGCAACAGAACATGATTGCTCCTCTCCGTCTTCTTCTTGATCTTCATCTTCATCATCCAAACCATCTCCTGGAGCCAAATTGCTGTGCGTCTCCCTTGTCTGCAAAAATGTTCTCAGGAATTGCATTTGGTCCTCGTATCGCCACTTCTTTATTTTCTTCGTTCCCTGGTCACTTGTCGTTTTCCTGCGTTGCAAGGCTTTCCGATAGAACGCCAGTAATGAAGCCCACTTTGCTTTACACTCATCTTTTGTAGTGTTCAGGTTTTTTTCCTATATCGGCCCAAATATTATCTTTCACAAGATTATTATCATAATCTTTGTGTTGTAATGTATAAGGATTCGTGTTCTTGGACCAACATTATCAATTGCTCTTCATTCATTTCTCTAAGACAACACTCAACCACAGCCTCGCTCAACTATGAGAACATTTAGGTTCTGGTCAATTTCGTGTCGCTTCGTGTCACTTCGTGTCGCTTCGTGTCGCTTCGTGTCGCTTCGTGTACTCCGAGGAAAGCCGAAGGATCGCGGCCGTCAAGCCGCGACCGGGATGGTTTCTTTTCAAGACGACACTGTAGGGGCATGGCAGGGGAACGGCACGGGCACGGCAGGGGAACGGCACGGCACGTCATGTGAGATATAAAAACGACAACTCAATGAATGTTCAATGTCACAGTCTGAAAAGAAACTTCATGGACCACGGCATGGGCACGGCACCGTATATGTGAATTAGCCTTCAATGGAAAGCTCTTTTCCTTAGGTTTTCAACAATGTTTGAATTTTCGCTCTATTACAATTAGGGTAAAAGTTGCAGCCATTTGTAAGTATGCGAGTTTGTCATTTTTTACGAAAATTTTCATTTTTATTATAACTGTATTTAGGACAATTTTGAAAATATAAATCTGAAAATTGGCAGAATTACTTGCCTTGTCATATGTGTCCTTCATTCCAAATTTCATCAAAATCAGAACTGGTGAGGTCAAGAAGGTGATTGATCTGACACGGAATGTCTCAATTGATTCCCTTTCACTGCACACAGCATACGCTGTGACGCAATAACCTAAAGTGTGCCCATATTCCCCACGTGGCCATTTTCCCCCTAGTTCCCCCACATATAAATCCGTTCCTAGCTTTGTTGAGGTTTCCACTAACAATTTTGCAACCGAGGGTCGAATGCTCGAGTCTTGGCCTATGCAGAGGATCCTACGAGTGGGAATCTTTCATTAGTTTCATTTAATTGTGAACCATCCTCGTATTCGTGTTGAGGTAAAAATGGCAGGTGAGTGACGTATAATTAGAAACAGACATACAGACAGAAAGTACAAGAAAACTTGTGCGTAATATTGACCCTATACGTGTAAGTGTGTTCTAAATATTTTTATTTAATATTTATTTTCTTTGTATCTTTTAGTATGTATTCAATTAAGTGGCAGAACAGCACCGTGTTCAATTTCGCTGCTTAATAATTTAATTAGCCGGCCTCCGTGGCAAAGTGGTTAGTAAAGCTCGATACGACTCCATTGATATGGTGTTCTTATAAGTGTTTCTTCATTTGTTTCATCATATCATCACTATATACTCATCTTCGCGATTAGCCAAAAGTGGCAGACAAGGGAAGTAACATAAAACAAATCAATCAGTAATTTAATTATTTATTGGATTTAGTATTTTGTTGGACGTTTCTTTCCATTCAAGGTTCACTATATACACATTGTGAAAAATACTAATAAAGTTACAGTTTCTAAACTATTCATTTTAGTGGGATGTCATCATCTATCATGTTACTTAGTATAAACATTTCTTGGCAATTTTGCAGGTTGCCCTTTCGATATGGGGGATTCCATTGTTACGGGTGGGACACGCGGACTACATTTTTTATATTAAACTAACTATTCCACTGATAGATAAGCAACATTTTTCTTACAGTTTCTGTGCAATGAAATATGAAACTTAACACTGTTGATTAAACATAACTACCATAAAAATACGTTCACAGTTTTGTAGCTATAAGTGGACATTTTTATATCACGGGTGGATCAGAGGAAACACTGCCTCTTCACTTAATAATATATTTATTTAAATTTCTGTGAATTGTCAAATGGTGAGAAATACAAATTACTATTTCATTTTTCTCTTTGTTTTTTTTGGGCGGGGAACATATCCTTTTGATCTTCCCTTGTTTTTGCCCAATTATGGCGTTGTTAATCCCTTCTCACCCATCCATGATGTTGTTTTGTCGCTCAGAAATACAAGATTTTTTGTTAATAACATACACATTTAAAGTACTCCACCTTCAAACGCTTCAACATTTTCCTTCGATACTCCCACTTCCTGTTACACATTCTCCGTCCAACTTTGAATACAAAGTTTTCATTTTCGGTTTTATGGCTTTCTTATCATCTTTTGGCATTAGTATTTGAGTTCTGAGCAGACAGTTTTCAAATATTATTAGTTGACGTAGGAATAAATATATTTGAGATTTAAAGCTAGTAAGTATCTGGTGGTTTTGTTAATAATTTAAAAGTTTTCGATGTGTTTTTCTTTAATGAATCGAAGCCTTTTATTATTATTATTATTAATCTTGAGATTAATTTTAGTGATACTTGGTCTCTATTAGCTATTGTCTTTCAAGTAGAGTTGCTATCATAAAGTTTTAGGTTGACAGGTTGGGTAATACAAAGCCATTGTGTGTCATTTATCTATTCGAACCAATTTTCTTTTAACCTTTAGCGATGCGATTAACCTAGAAAAGCAGGAAGATGTAATGAAAGAAAAATACTAAAAATATATATTTAAATTTTCCATATTCTATTATGCTATTTTATCCTAAATAACATGATGAATTGTTTTTCTTAGTGTGGGAGAAGTGGCGTGCGAAGACATTTATCTTTTGGGATAATTAGGAGGGTGTTATTTCCTTTAAGGTGATATTTAAGTAGTGGCTCTTTGAAATTGAAAACTATCCTCTCATTTACGTTACACACACACTTGAAGAAATGTGTAATTTGCTTTTAATGTTCCCAAAAGTTAATTTTCAATCGATTACTTTCATGAAAAATTTGTTACATCTGTGTACGTAATCATATTTTGGTCTCCACTGTGCATAAAAATTATGTAGTGAGAAACACCACCTCGTCGATGTATTACAACGCTGACCATATACGGCTTTTAAAAAAGATTTACTTTGCATAGAAGTAAAGAGGTATTCTTGCATAGAATTTGGCCTTTGATTGGTCATGGGTCGAGCACTCTCGAATCACCACTTGCGCAGAGACTTGATCACGTTCGCTTACACTAGACACCCACAGGTTGGTTCAGTTGAGGTGATAAGAAAGACATAAGAGACCTTTAAAGTAAGAAAAAATAATTTTGTATCAGAAACGCTATAGGCACACACAGCTGTCTTTGCTGCAGTGGAATACACTCTCTGATATATGTTATGAAAAGTATGTTAGAGTTACAACCCAAAAATAAAGAGTTGAATTATAACATTACAACAAGTCCCAATGGGTAATTTATTAACACAAGCTACAGCTGGTTATTAACAATTGCACCACATATTTACAGTAAATTTCCCAAATATCAGTTCCAATTATTATGAAATTTTCAAGTATTGTAAATTTATAAATGTATTGTGTAAAAATAATTATCGAATTTCAAATGGGAAACTTATCAGCATTCAATAATCTACTCGCAATGCAACGAATGGTATTTGGTCGTATTGAACCCTGGGCAGAAATTTGCTTCAAAGGGAAGCCGGCCTACACTGATTATGTTTTTGAAGCGAGAGAGAAAGAACATAAGATCTTCTTCTGTAGTGACGAAAGGAACATCATCAACTAGAAAGGTATTGAGTTTAGGGGATTCTGAAATTGAGCACAGTCTTTCCAAGAAGTTCTGGGGCCTCTCTACTATATTCTTCACGTGGATTTCTTCCAGGTTGATTACACATTCCACGAGCTTCAATATTGCTTCTGCCGTAACGTCTCCATCTAGTTTAATCTTAGTGATGTTCTGGTTCTGCATATTACCATCCAATACGTCATTGGTGTTCCATGTAAAAGTAGGGAAGTAGAGCCAAAGTTTTCTGAGCGTAGGAAAAGCACGAAGAACCACATTAAGATTGCAATTCAAAGGACCGTTGCCCAACGTCAAATATTGAAGTGAGTTCCTAAAACGTGGCGAAATCTCCATTATACTCTTTTCTTGGTACACTTGATTTCTGGGTTCCAAATGTAAATGTATTAGAGAGCTCAAAGATTCGAAGCTGGTAAGAGGCACTAGCACATATTTAGCAATCGACAAGTAAGTAAGATTCGGGCATGTCGATGTAATCATCTCCAAACGTTGTTTGTTTATGCCGTATAGAAGAATAGAGTTGAGACGGAATGTTGGTAAGGGGAAACTTCTGTTTGCAGCACAAAGCGTGTTCCGGTAGACTGTCAGATTCAAAAACAAATTATCTAGTTTTAAAAGGCAAAAATCCTGAAAGTTGGGAACCAGTCCTAAGACAACCAAGAGACCTTTGTACGTGACTTCTGACTCAGTCAATTCCAATGTTTGTAAAGATTGGCACAACGGACTCCTTGTTCTCTGATAACAGTCAAACCTCTTTCCGGATGACACGAGATCCTCCAAAGGCATTAATATGTCAGATATTCCAAACAAGGAAGTTCTCCAGTCAGTTACGAGTCCATTGGGCTGTGGATCAACAGGGAGCATGTTTTGTGTCAGGTAGTGAAGACCTTTGTCTGTAATTGGTGAACTCTGGGCATCAAGCTTCTGAAGCCTATGGCAATTCTCTCCTATTAGTTTGAAAACTTCATCGTTACAAAGCTCAGGCAGTTCTAAGACAACTAATTTCCTGCTAGTATCCAGCATCTGCTGCATCTGGCTGTGTATATCCAATTTCTTTTCGTCTGAACCTGGTTCCAACTCCAGTTTGAGGATCTCCAAGTCTGTTCCTTCCTGTGCAAGATGTAACAGAATTTCGATGAGACAGGCCAGTTTCAATTTAGTGGTGAATTGAAGATCCAGTCCTTTGAAACCCTTTTTGAACAACATTTGAACAACGTAAACAACTACAGGCCATTCCTCCAATATATATTCGCTTTGTTTCAGCAACTCAAGAGTTTTCTTCAGAAGGATTGATTGCAGTGTTCGCGGTATTTGACCGAAGAAGGATCGAACACTTTCTTTAGTCGTGAGAAAATTCTCATTAGGTTTCGATGAAATTAACATTCTTCCCAATTTTTCGTACAAAATATCCTGAAGAGTCAAATATGGCCCCTGTGGCCTAAATATCCACACAGGTTCCATTTTTGCTATTCTCTTTCAATGTGACCTTTCCTAAAATTGGATGTAAATGTATGTCAGTTACTGAACTATATGATGTACATACAGAGAAGTAAATACATAAATTAAAGCAAAAACGTACTGTAGCCTCAAGATAAGTTCTAAATACATCAGATATTAAATATACATTAAAATGGATAGGTTTTTATAAATATTATTAATATCCAGTGCTTTTTTCCTGGCTGTACACCACAACACAGCACACAAATGTCCAAAAGACATCCATTGGATATACCTTTGATTTCGGGTCGTAAGTTATGGATATGCAATATATATCCAGGAATACCCAATAGGGATCCATTAGATGTACCCTGGGTATCTGTTTGTTGCATACGTGATATCCAGGGTATATCCAGAAATGGATATGTTGTGGCAATTTCCGGAACACTTTTGGATATGTTTTGGACATCAAGTAGGACGTGATCTGGAAATTATAGCTTTGATTTAGACGTTGTTTTTTCCAAAAATGTTATTAACATTCTCTGATGTTATTGGGTTTTAATTTTTTTCAGAATGTTTTATTGGCTGTTTTGGAGCATATTATGGATATTTTCATAGCATTATATGGATAACAGAGAAGGTTTTTTATTAAAACCTTTTTATGACACCATTAAGATATAAAATAGATGTGTCTTGGATTGAATTGTACACTCGCATTTGTGCGAGAAAATACTCTCCATTAGTTAGAAACTTGTATGGAGCTAAGGGGATTTCATCTGGACTGTGCTTAGATCGATTTAGACATTTACAACATGTACTCATCTCTCTCTCTCTCTCTCTCTCTCACACACACACACACACACACACACACACACACACACACACACACACACACCCACGCATGCACCACGGACGGGCGTACACACACACACACACACACACACTACGCACGGACGCATCATATAAGCATACACACAACACGAACGGACGCAAAAAACACACACTCGAACATCTACATATTCGAGAAATATCTTATATTCACACACATATCCGTGTGATAAGCAGAGTATTGAGCTTGTTCTTCAGTACCACGTGCACCTATCGCAACTTCCTGAATTCAAACTGGCGACAACGGGCGATACAAGGCCTGACTGCTCTCTGACAAAGCACTTTCACCTGGACTTGCGCGAGAATGAGTGACTCGCTTGGACACAGACAATGGCCACACGGCTGATTCTCCTAATATCCAGACGTGGAGCTCCTATAGACGTAAAATGGATATTGCAAGTATACAATACGCATCTTGTATACTATGAATATCCTTTGAGAAATTTGTGACACTGTAAGCGAGTATTGACTCGATTTTAGTCTCGATTGTATTGTAGCGTTTCTGATTCTACGATATAAAGTTTCAATGTCTAATAATAGTAAATAAGTTTATAAACGCTAATGAAAGAGTGTAATTACTGTTTCAATCGCACAATAAAGTATGAAAAAATATCTATGTTAATTTTCTAATATTCGAAACACACCCTGTTTATATCCATTATAGATATCCAGTTTTGGACAAGATTTGGCTCTGTATGGGATATACAGAATGGGATGAGTTTTAGATAACCACTATTGGACAAGATTTCCAGATTTGGATATCCAGAATGGGATGAGGTTTTGGATATCCAGTTCTGGATATTAAATGGACGTCCAATGAATATCCAGAATTAAATGTCCCTAACTGAATATCTAATTGATGCCCAATGGATATCCATAATATTTCAATGGATCTGATCTGGACATTGTGTAATGGACATTGTGTAATGTGTGTAATGGACATCTCTTGGAGATTTGTGTTGTATGGGCCGTACCGGCACCTTTTTAGATGTGAGTAATAATGTTGTATTTTAACAAACGAAATGCGTTTGTGTGTGTGTGTGTAAATACATGAATTCACGATCATTTATGACATGCTACAATATGTTCAGTAGTTCTTGCATGCACAGAAAATTTGAAAGGACTGGGGGAGGGGAACAAAAAATCTGGGCTCTTAATTTTATACACGGTTCCTTTGTGAAGTCCCGATATTTTTGAAGTTCCCAAACTTCTAAGGCTCCAGCGTTGAGACTCATGTGGGAAACATGATCGAAGCACAATGTCACTTTGGAGTTGAAAGATGAAAGTTTGAGCAATATGTATTTTAAAAATAATAATAAAAAAATAAGAGACCCGTTTCTGAGAAAATGGCTAGCAAAGTTTCCTTTACACGACCTACAATTGATTTTTTACTCTGACATGGGCATGCTCTATCTCGTGTGAAAGAGCCCTTCCAGACCTTTCCAACGCCGTCTCAATCGCTTCTATAGGTGCTATAGTTGCCGAAATATTCCAATTTAAATTAAGAAGATGGAAAAAATGGTTAACATCTCACAGTTTGCAACACTGTAATTTCGGAAATACAAAAGATATTGATCTGCAACTTTGTATACTTTCCTACCTCAGTTGGCTCTTCCAGTATGCCAATTTAAAACGAATAAAAAATGTAAGGTGGAGGACTTTGTTGATTTCACATGGAATAACCCAAATGCTCAATGTGAGCACCCTTCGTTACTCTGCACTTTGCACACGTCAATTCGGCAATCTAACTCCATCCAGGCACGTTTCAGCATGTTCTCATCAACGGTTTGCACCGCAGCGCTAATGCGAAATAGTTATTTGCTGGTGTATCTTTATGTAATCGTATACAAAAGTAACGTTGTACATTCACGACTGACCTAACCTCGCTTAATGCTTTCTCCTCACTACTTGTCAGCCTGGCAACTGGCGGCAGAATTTAGAACTACTGGGACCGTTCCAAAAAGAACCATAAAGATGTGTTCGAATGTATTGCACGGGATATTCGATCGGTGATTACAAGGTTGCATTACTTATGCAACGTGTTTTTAACGTTCAAATCACTTGGAATATTAATCATTAGCAATTCTAAGAACTTTTTCAGATTTTTATCAATAAATTAACGGTCGAATGAATTAACATTGAGAAGAATAGAGGAAATTGCATGGATAGTAAAACAGTGATAACAATGAATGATGCAAATGCCAAAACATGTACTAAAGTTGATTCAGCAATTAGAAAGCATCCCAGTGTCAGTGTATCTTGATACATCCTTAAGCGTCTTTTTCAGCTGTTACATTAAAAATGTACCAAAATTCCGTTCAACGACGAACCAACAAAAAATTATACACATCTTCGTATCGTACTATCAACATATTTGAAGTGTATAAATTGAGTTTGATACATTTGTTGGGAAATAGTATTAAGGTGACGTATAAAAAAATATCTATGTGCAAGACATTTCTCTAAATAGTATGGAAGTTAATATGTTTAAAGCTTTTAAATAATATTTTTAGTTTAGTTTAGTTTAGTTTTAGTTTAGTTCATAGTTGTGTAATAGTGAAGGTGACTGGAACAGATACGTGTTTTGCAAACAATTTAGTTTATCACGATTAACAGTCTGTTCTTCATTTTTCCTTTACATTTTGTGACATATAGTATGTATTAAATTTACACATAAATAAACATAGGTTGCAAATAAACTGTGCAAATCCTAGATTAGATCTCTGATAGCGTAGTGGCGATAAACCTTGTTCTTGCGATCAAGAGAGTCTGTGTTAGATACTCGGTGGAGGCACATGGAAGTGCCGATCACACGTAAACTGTAGGTCCAGTACCAATTAGCCTTTCTGTGCATAAAGTGGACTTAACATTAAACGCTACTAAACTCCAATATTAGTTAAGAACTCCGGCCAACGGGATTCTAGACGAAAGATTTATAAAATGCCAAGACTTAATTTTAAAAAAGAAAAATGAAACGAATGCATACAGCAAAAGCATGTACGAAAAGTCAAGCAGCTTCACACTTGGTCATGAAATCAGAACAAATCCTATATACGGTGGAATACTCTGTATAAGTGTATAATTACCATTATATTAGATTTGATCAAGTCAACATATCTAGCCTAGTTCTAGACAGACGTATATAAGTAATCCTTACTCCATATATATAATGTCAATTGCCCAGTTTGAACGACAATATTGTGTGAAAAGGATAAAACCAAAAAACAATCAAAATGCAGAATAGGACTTGAAAAAATGCTACAAAAATAAAATAATGGTTTTGTTTGATCCTTCATGGAACCGAAATAATGACAGTACTACAAGTTGCGATTTTTCTCAACTAAGTCGATAAATCGTGTTAAAAAGGAGAGTTATAGTAAAACTTGTAACCCTCAATGTTGCTTTATCATAAATAATTGTGTAGCCTATTCTATCTGAAAAGCTCATATAATTCTACAATAATTAGTAAAATAGACGTAATTTACAATTATAATTACACATGATCGATATAAAATATTCTTACGACTGTTTTTTGGAGGTCCAGTCTTCAAGAAGTTTATGGAATCAACGTTTGGAAGGGGAAAACCACAGAAACGTATCACTTTATTGTTAATTCCAACAATGACAATATATTGCTAAACAGTTCAAATAGGTTAAGTCAACTCGTGGCTTATTTTGAATTTGAAATTTTAAGAAAAGGTAACTTTTCAAGTCTTTTCAAGACAAGTTTTGTAAGAAATGAAGGGAAGGGCCAAATGTGACTGTTGAATCATAGAACCACAAATTAGGTGATATTCACACCACACGTATATCTCAAAAATGTAGTTAGCCAATCAATAAATGCGTTATGAATCGAAGAAACGGTGAAATGGCCACCGTGTTTGTTACAAGTTGGCAGTGTGCGAATTAAGGGGGGGTGCCGGGGATTTCCCCACCACAAAAATGTTTATCCCCCGCAGAAGAAATATCCACTAGTCCCTGCCAGGGATGTTTTATAACCCCACCAAATAAAACATACAGTGTTCCATTTCTTAACTAGGGAACGAAAACCACAGAAAAATCATTCGTGAAAACAGTTAATTAACCACCAAAACAATTGCATCCTACTTTGCGTCTGAAGTTCTATTTTTAAATAGCTCTTCGTTTATTTGTTTATTGTCGTCGGGTACATAGGTTTTACAAAGAGCTCCCAGACAAACGCTGTTGCTCTGTTCATTGTCAATACGTAAACCTGCCGCCATGGTATTTAGGTTTGGATTTCGTCAGCTTTATTCTTTGGAGATAAATCACACCGCACGCCGACATTGAATTGGATCTTGGTCAAGTTTTTTCTGTGTTACTAGTTCAATAGCTCTTTTGTGTATGGGTTTGACTGTTCTTAGAATTTAAATATACAGGGGGTTTCTAAATTACGAGTAAATATTATCATCATAAGATTTAATGTCCTACGTATAGTTCACGATTTTACTTCGTTAACGTCCAAGAACTGAAGGAAGCCGCTGCCACGAACATGGGTGGGGTTAAACAGCGGGCGAGTTGTTTTCGTCCAATCAAACTTAACCTTCAGCCAATGGACGCATCTGTCATTCTGCTCGTCTACTCCACGTGGAGTCTCAGTCACATGACTGCGGATACGCTGTTGCAGTAGTTTGCAACTTCAATGTGGAGAGCGTGGGAAGGTGCTAATGCGGGGTAGGGACAAGGTGGCGTAGAGTATGTGGAAAGTAGATGTGTGGCAACACTGTACGTTGAATGTAATTGTTGCAGCTGGTGGACTCCAAAGCCAGCCGGTCGTTAACGAAGATAGCGTGTCGACTATACTTAGAACTGGATGGCAATAGTATTGTTTACTAACTGGTAACATGTACAAATTTGCATACCCAATAAAAATATACCCGCAGTCTCTGAAAATGAAATCAATGGAATCACAAATACGGCACTGAATGGGCATCCCCCCCCCCCCAAAAAAAAAGCAAAAAGCTTAATTCGCACACTGCAAGTTGGACTCGCATAGCGTTTACTACAAATGGAAACAACTTCAGACTGATTATATTACCGCAGTGAGAATCGTGATAAAATAGAGATGGTTGCCATTTTGTTCCGAAAAGGCAATGGTGGACAAGTCCAACATCAAGTCTATCCGGGGGAGAAGAAGACGAAAATTTTCAAAAAATCTTAAAAAAGCATTGTGCATTCTGTGAGAATGTCCTTCATTTTATGGTACTGTGTGAAAGATTGTCGCCATTTTGAATCCAATATGGAGAAAATGAATTTCTCGCAAAAATTATATTAACCCCACACTGGGGTTCGGTAGACACCAATAATTTTTATTTTGGTAAGGGGATTTTTTTATTTTTGAAACAGCGAATTTTTCCACCCATATAAATTCAACTGGCAACACTGTTTACCCATGCACGTTGTGAGTTGGTTCAGTGCGCGTCTGTCTGATGTAGCAGAAGTTTCTGAAGTTGCCGTGGGGTCCGATAGACTCCCAGGTGATCGTGTTTTTGTTTCTCGCAAGTCGGCGTGTCTCGTCTTTATGCACAGTGATCTGTGTCAGTGCTGATTAGGGCCTATTCTGATTGCCAACGAATCGTAGCAATGACAGCCGATAAAATACGAAGTTTTCTGCTTGATGATGATAATCCTAGTGACGAGGAATCTCGTTTTGGAGATGACGACACAGACGAAGATCCTGACTTTATTGAATGATTGATTTAAAATTATTGGGTGCCTCGGAACTTAAGGCCATTTGCACCCTTCAATGCATACAAGGAAATATCCTCTTATCTTACATTCTTACTGAAAATGTTGAAAGAAGGGTTGTAAAAAGTCCATAGGGAAAAGTTAAAAGTGCAAGGGTGTAAAGGGACCTGCACAAGACAAACACAACTCATTAAAAAGTAAGCATTTACTAAAAGCTTCCTCACAGACAGCCAGTGTTTCTTTCAGGCACCTTTCCGGAGGGAATCTACCGCCTGCCCGGACAAAATTGTCTCTTTGAGAAATGAAACGGAGTTAAGTATAATCATAGACTACTTACTCTATGGTATAATGTTCAGAATTGTTGAGGATAAGGACCTCGTGGAAAAGTTTTTGTCAATAGTCAAAATTCGTAATGGAAGGACAGAAACTATTGCAAATACTATTGACGAAGAGCTTGCTGCTCTTGATTTAACATACATGATATTGTTGCTTTCGGCTTTGATGGTGCCTCAAATATGGCTGGGAATGTTGGAGGTGTGAGAAAGAAGCTTTCGGAAAAGGCTGACAAAGATATTCTGCATATGCACTGTAGAGCGCACATTTTGTTCCTTGCAGCGGCTTCCTGCAGGAATAAATACCAAAAGGTAAAAATATTTTTTTATGATTTGAAACACATTTACAAGCTGTTTAGCAAATCGCCTAAAAAGGAAAATATTTTGCACGATATTCAGGCAATAATCTATAACCCAGTTATCAAGATTCCAGAATGTATTGAAGTCAGATGGTTGTCGCACTACAGAATAGTTAACGCCGTCTCCAGAAGGTTGAAGTCAATTTTAATGGCTTGTGAGCATATCCACAATGAATGGGCTAATCTTGCATCACTGGCAGGAGGCATCTTGCTATATATCAGAAATGATGTTGCATTATTACCTAAAATGAGATGAATGAAGTCCTCAGTGTACTTTCTATCCTCAGCAACGCTTTGCAAAAGAAGAATTTGAGTCTGGCCAAAGTCATCCCTCTAATTAGCCTACTTCAACCAAATTGCATTTGCAGGATATTGCAAATCAGTGTGAAAACATCAACAGAGATCTGCAAAAAAATATTCGGACAGAACTGAAGAATATCGGATCTGAAGCGCACCTGGTTGCTGATGATGCTAGGAAAACTTTCTGTGGGATGAAGGAATACGCGAAAAGTGTAATTGAAGAAATGGAAAACAGGTTAAACGATCAATATATTGATACCATGAGATTCGCAAGTCAATTTGAAACCTTTCAGTCAGTAGTAGACTTGCAAGACACCGAAGTCAAAAGGTTTTGTGTTAATTTTTCCATGCTTAAGGTGGAAGGCGTTCTTGCTGACCTCAAGTCCTACTATTTTTTTGTCAGGTCGATGCTTGATAATGGAATATATACAAAAGCTGACAATCCATTGTTGAAAATCTTTGAAGCTGACGTGGGATATTGCGAATTGAAAAAACTCTGTGAAGTCCTTCTAACCATTCCCATAACGACAGCCGGCGCAGAAAGGTTCTTTCAGTGATATGAATAGGATACTAGCTAGGACAAGAAGTAGAATGCTACCAGGATCTTTAATGCATTGCATGATAATAACTATTGAGGGACCTAAGATTCCAACTGATGACTTTCTGAAGAAAACAGTAGATTTATATGGCACGAAGAAAGCTCGCAGGATAAGATTGCTGTAAATTCTTCATGCCATCTTAAGCTTTGCATGATGTGTTCTATTGAGCTTAATAATTGTAATATTTTTCCTGTTCTCCATTGTGGAATTTGTTCTGGATGATAAAATGTAAAAGTAGGTGATGCTTTGTAATTTACTATTGTAATGCTAATTGCACAAGATAATATTTGTAAATGTTAGAAACCAGACTAATAAAAATAAACAGAGACAAATAAAAAGAATATTCTGTCTTTCCACATTGAAGTATACTTAGGTCACCTCATCCTACTATATTTTTGTTACTCTACGTCATTTTCCACCTGTACGCTCAGCGTCAAGTTTATTGACGAGCCACGAAGGACCACTGATAATTCTCAATGTTAAACGCACATATGTTGTATTTCGCAGATGAGATTCACAACGCCCTCCCGGTTCTCTGGAATGCCTCCCCGGAGCAAATTTTCTGAAAGAAACATTGCAGACAGTGGAACAGAGAAGCTCTGCGCAAAAAGTCAAAAACATTTCATTAAACTCGGTCATCTCCCAACAGGGATACCAAACAGCTGGGAAGGTTAATATTCTGCCTGAGGAAAGCGAAATCGGCACGTTCAACAAGAATATGCCGATTACTTAAAATGACGTTACAAACACGACATATTGCAGGGTCTTTTCAGCAAGTGACTATGGGTTAGATGGCAGTCGAGTGAGAAAAACCTTGTTGTAGAACAATCTGACAAGTTAGATGATCTTAGTGCTGATGAAAAGTGTGAAGTCGATGGAACAATTGGGAGAGCCAAGGATGATAAATGTAATTAGAGGCAAGAATTGGTACCAGTGTAGTGCTCTTGAGCCACAGAGAAGGGGAAGAACTGCGAGAAAAGAAATACATTGACTATTTACCTGGTGCAAAATAACTGGCTAAGAATGTAAAAAGGCCATTAGAATCGTGATAACTGCTGGTCACATGTGATATGTTGAATGATATCTTACTTCGAACTAAAGAAGATACAGAGAAAAAGACAGTATGCTAGGAAACAAAGATGCTAATTCTGCCCAGATCCAATGATCGGAAAATGAAAATGGTGTGCTTGTTGTGCCAACGTCAAATACGTGAAGAGCATCGTTCGTTCTCTGTTATGTTTAGAATGCACAGACTTTGCAAGTTAACTGAGATGAGTATAAAATACTGCAGCAGAAACAAACTATCATCTTTGACATTGTTGAACGTCATCGCCTTGTAATCAAGGGTCCCCAGGTTCGATACCCGATGGAGGCACATTGCACAGTGGTTCGGATCTCCCTATGAACTGTAGGTCCAGTCCCGATTAGCCTATATGTGCATAAAGTGGACTTAAAACAACAATTCAAACAATTCAAAAATAGATTGTTGAAGCATATTTCAGGGCATTACATAATAAATAATTTTTATTACATCTTTTAATGTATGTTGAAAATTGAAAATTATTTTTGTAGATTATAAGAACTACGTGTTATTTTATCCAGTGAGTTTGGTGTTTTCTCACTTTTAGGAACCTTATTTGAAATTACGATCAAGTTGGTTTCTGTTCAAGTAGATAATAGAAAAATTATTTTTTTGTATAAAAATATAATAATAACCCGTGAAGCAAGAGCCAATGAGGTCAGGGCTTACATACAGACTGCCGGCCTCACGCCCACCTGTCGAGTTGGGAAATCATCCAACCAGTTACGGGGTGACGTGTGGTCAGCACGACGAACCCCCAGTCGTTGTTGTAGGTGTTAATGGCTTGATTACGCTACTCATTCGTAACCCCACAATTTTCTAATGATATTGGGTGGACACCAGTCCCGTACAGAGGCCGAAATCTCAGGAGTAAAGTTGTTACGCTTCCCTCAGGAGACTCAAACCTGCACTCGTCACGAAGCCGGAGCTCAAAGCTTGCGCCTATAGACTATTTATTACTAGTATTATTATTATTTTAAAATTATTCTTGCTACCCTATTTGAAATGGGATGCTATCTACCCTCCATTCCCTTGACAAGGGTAGAACTATTCTACTGATAGTTAAGTAACAATTTTCTTACAGTTTCTGTGCAGTGAAATATGAAACTTAACTCTGTTGATTAAACATAACTACCATTAAAATACTTTCCCAGGTTTATAGCTATAAGTGAACAATTTTGTGTCACGGGTGAGACAGAGGAAACACTGGCTCCTCACTTAATAAGAAATTTATTTTAATTTCTCTGAATTGTCCACTGATGAAAAATAAATTATTTAAGACGAAGATAGAAGGTAATTGACCTCTGAATATTCTAGTGGAGTTGAGGGGGAAAGTAACAGTTAAAGGAGAAATTAATTGTTCTTTGGTGTTACTGGTGGGACACAATACAAAACACAAGGAAACCAAAAAGTTAAAATAAACGAATAATATGCCAAATACATTCTATTTTCTAAATTAATTATAAATATTACTTGAATTATTATACAGGAGACAATTTTAGATTGCTCACTCGCAGATATGATAAAGTTACAGCATTGCATTTAATTTTAAAAATTGAGGCTCAGGGGCACTTTTACGTGAGACATATAAAAGTCAAAACAATACTAAGCACATGAATACCGTTAACATTCAGCATAGTATTTTGAAGCTTTGAACAGTCTTAATCTCTCCCTTCCTCTTGGCAAAATAAAAATAAATATATATGTTACATGTTAATTTTTTAGTTCTATTTTGAATACATTTTCGATCAAATAATGAGAAATTTAATTTCATATGATAAATTAAGTCACAAATATACAATAATGTAAGCAAAATTCTGAAAACGTCATGTTAATCTTCGCATTTATAGTCATTTATACATTACTTCGTAAAATTACATTAGTTTAAGTTATTTCCTTCTTTCTATCTGATAACAAAACTCCATATATTTTTTTCACAGCGTCAAAGGGTATCCTGAGTTATTATTCCAAGAACTTTTGAATTATCTTGTTAATTGTACTATTAAGTTCTTGATTTTTAACCAAAACAATGCCAGTTGGGACTATCTTCCATGTATTCGCAGTACACCATTCACTAGGTTTGAATTTATATCTATCCTTAACACGTGCTTCGTCAATCGAACACTTGTTTCCACAGCACTAACTTCAAATCATACGGCCAGTTAATGTTATTGATATTTGCACCATTTAATTCATGATGTAGGGAATGTTTATTAAGCCCCGTTTCCATTACCACAAATTTGCCGCGCAACATGACGCGCGGCATGTGCCAAGCATTTGTTGAAATGGAAACTGTCTGCAACATGCTGCGGCGCAAGTGCCGGGGACAAAATTGCCCCAAACGATTTTGACGCACAACATGCGCTGCGTCATGCGACGCGGACAATGGAAACAGCCTGCAACAAGTTCCTGGGGCGTGCGCACTAGAGCAGAAACAGACGACGCCTGTAAAAAATGCACATTCCTCTTAAAAAGATATCAGTTCTTACCTTAATGTAACCTCTCAAAACGACTGCAATGACCTTGCATACTACAGGTATGAATCTTGAGATAGCAGATTTGGAAATTGTGTGCATGTAGGTTATAGAACTATAGCTGTCACCTGTTGCTAGGAAATGAAGGGTTGCCGCCAAAATTTCACCAGGTGCAAATGGTCCTCGACATGTACTGTTTTTCGTAATCTCTGGTCCAACAAGATTTAATAACAATTCAAAATCACTTGCAGTCATTCTTACAAAGTTTTCGTACCCACTTTGAAGACGTAAGTCTCTCATGAACGAATTATGCACTCCTTCCGAATTTCTTTTCGCTAGAAAACGTCTAATCCACCATGTAGGTCGTTTTCGCCTCTCGCCTCTCGCCAGACATAACCACAAAACCCGCCATAGCTGTATTGTCCATCTCTACACAAGTTAAATCACCACCAAATTATTACAATACAAGAGAAGAAACACTGTCTACTCTAAAGCACTGCACACGCTACACTGCGGTCCTGCACTCCAGTGTTGTTGCAGGCGTATTTTGCAGTAGTTTTGAATTGGAAACAGTGCACTAAATGACGCGCAACATGCGCCGGCGCATGTTAAGAACTTGTCAGAATGGAAACGTAGCTTAAGATGTAAAACCTGTTATTTCCGAAACTGAATTATTTAGAAGCTAGGTTGTGTAATTCAAATATTGTACCCAGTCCTGATGATTTTGAGCAGTATATAGTCGCATCTAGGGCCGGTACTAGGGAGGAGCTCCAGAGGACCCAGTTGAAATAATTGCTCTTTCACGGTTTATTACAAGTTTCTAATGCTTCCAATTAAGTGACTGATCAGATTTTCCTTGAAGTTATGGATTGTTCTGACATTTTAAAATATCTAAAATTACTGGAATTATATCAATTATATGAATATATAATTATAATATATTATTAATTGTGCATTTTTATTCTTAATTATATTATTCGAGCCATGTGGCACGAAGAAGATGGAAGTGTAACGTTGAGATGGGCCTAAAGGAAATCGGAAAGGATCGAAAAGATTGGATTGATCTTGCCCAAAATAGGGAAAGATGGAAGGTTTGTGTGGCTGCAAGCATAAACCGTCGGGTTTAAGAAGGCTAGAGAGTTAGTTAGTTAGTTACTGGAACTATATTAAACGATGAACTACATAAAAAAAGTGTTCCAACATTTCAATAAAAATATTAATATCCACTATATATTTCATTATTGAATGAAATTTTAAAGTAAAATTATTATTTCAGGTGAAACTATATAAATTCGAACAGCGTCCAAATTCAATGAAAAATTAACAAGAGAGAATTCTTATAGAGAATGTTAATGGACATGATTAAAAATTGAGGACGATAAGTGGTAAACGTTGTAAGTGCCAAAAGCGAAAGTGTTGGGAAATCGCATCGTTTATCACATCAGCCCGTAAGAACGTTCACACTAGTGACCTCTTTACACGCCCTTTGAACTACTTAGAGGGCTACCAGCCACATTTCACGTTTACCACATTATAAAGCATGGCACATTTCACAGTTTAACGTGGAAAACGGTGTTTGAATTATTGTGGCACTTACAGCGTTTACCAATTTTAGTCTTCAATTTGCTGTTTGATGTGTAGCTTGATACTGGACGCGCTTATTTTTGTAATTAAATGTATGAACGTCGCACTAGTGATGCATCAGAAATGAAAAGAAACATTAATTAGAAACTTTTATTAGCCTTCAATAATTCTTGGTTTTAACCTTCAACATATTTTCCTTATTGCCCTAATTCGTAATACGTAAATATAGTGTTTATTATTGTAATGATGTTTATATGTTATTATATAGGACGCCTGTACTTCAGAAAGGGAACAAAAATCTGTGATTTTTCAGACCTGCCAGAGGTCTCGGGTTCGAATCCCGGCTTCTGCATGGATGTTTGTGTGTCCTTTCATCAATTTCATCGAAACATCACTCATCCCCCTCTTCACAAATCAGCCAAAAGTGGCACAAAAAGCGAAGTACGAGGAAAATTATGCAAATCAAACAATGAATCAATTTTCAGACCTGTGAGACATTTTTGTTAAAGGGCCCGCGTATATTGTATGTCCCAAGCCCTGCACTTACACAGGGCCGGCCATCATCGCAACAATCGTATTTATTCTTTGTTGTACCTTTCACAGGATTCGCGAAAAGCGAATAATCATAGGTAGTATCATGTTTTATCATACTACTGTGACTTCCACTTCTGGAATTTAAATTGAGAATCGTTGTCTGACAATACAGGGGAGAAGGGTGCAAAAGTAGGCAGGTATACAATTGTTACTTGGACATTGTAGAAAAGTGCTGCAGCCAAAGAATTTGAATGCAGAATTGATAATTGATCTCATTTACATATATTCCTCGTTGTTATTTGTTAAAACTACAGTATATTGTACCATCAAAATCAATGGTACAGTGCGCTCCAAAAGTCACCGCACTAATACTTTAAAAACGTTCTACTAAGGCATTCATTTGGATGAGTTGGCAAGCCTGCCAGTAGGGATTGGTATGACCTTGAAGAAGGTGTTTATGTTATGTTTAGAGCAGTGCCTCGTCGGTGTGAGACGTACAGGGTCAACGAAGTTAGTAATAAGTTGTATTTTATGCAGCGTATATTGATACACTTTTATGTTGAATTGCATGTTCTACAGATACAAACTGCCGGAGTACTAATTGAGGCGAGTGTACAATCACAGTTTGTCAACAATGCCTTTTAAACACATCGCCCATTAAGACACTTGAAAAGTACTGTTGCCACGTTGCTCCGCGTCTCAGTGCCAATCGCTATGTTGGAAGCATATTTTGATTATGTCATGTGAAAGATGTGTGGAGTAATGGAGTATATTTCTCAATCATCCGGCACCAGCTAAAACTGCAACTGATTATTGTTTCAAATTTAGTTTCAATATTCACTTTGTGCATCTCAAAGCATGGAAAGTAGTTTGCCATCTTGTCAGTGTGTTACCGATTGCAGTATTACTCACATTTAGTTTACAAATTATTTTTTGTGTATTTCAAGATATAGTTAACAAATGCATATATTCATTACAGTGACAAGTTCAATAAATTATAAGCAAACAATTCTCAAAGTTTGAGTGCGGGAACTTTTGGAACGCTTTGTACATCAACGCTTCTTATAAAAAAACGGTATTGAATTTGAAACAATGCAATATCAATGCGAGACTGGTAAAAATAAACTGAGGAGGACCTGCACAGCTGTCAAGGTCGTCAGCGCCACACAGAACAGCAAGAAATCTAACATGTCTGGTTACGTTACATTCGATAACCAGTCCATAATTGTGAACCGTGATCAAATGCATTCTTGCTTATCCTATATGTCAAAAAAGTTGCAACCCCGTCTTGTTTGTTGCATTTTTTTGACACGGTTGTAGTGCATGTGTATCCTGGTGTCAGGCTGGTGCAAGTAAGTAGACGAATAGCGTGTTCAAGTTCAGAAGATTCAACAAATGCCTGTCTGCTGCTTTAAACGCTCAATTGATTAGTTAGCACGTGCCACGTGACAATTACACCATTCCAGAACGTAGTGCAAACTGTGCAGGCACGAGACACCAACCTGGCACCAAATTAACGAAGTAGACGAGTAACCAGCTAGACGCGTGGGTCCAGAGAGAGTCAAAAAGTGCAGCGAAATAGACGGGGCTCATGTGATTTATATTAGACTCAACGAAAATGGCCTATGAAACGTTACTGAATGCAAATAATAACAGATTTACAACGCATAGAAGTCACCTGGTTACACTTGTGATGGCAACAAAGAGCCACATTCGGACGTACATTTTTTTACAACACTGCAAATTCTGTTAGGATAAAAGCGATATCTGTATACCTCCTAAAGAAATAAATAAACATGAAGGTGACATTTATCCTAGCTTCATTCGCAGTGTTAAAATTAAAACAAATACTGTACCTGTGGCTGCAGAATAATGTGATGATGTAAAACAATGGCACGGAAAACAACTAACAAAAAAATAAAGAAAATAGGTAAATATGGGGGGGGGGCAGGAAAATAATGTGGGCAAGGGGTAGTAAAATCTTCAATAGGTCAATAATTTAATTGATAACCATTTGAAATTTCCCAAATATTTAGCGTCCTGTAGATCGGACAATGATTTCCCGAAATTGGTATTGGGACGGGAATTCTTGTTCCCAATAGCGCTTTCCCATTTCATTATTCCCCACCCTGTCGATTTGCGAACGATTGAAATATGATGACAATCACTTGAGGTCATTAGTGTCAAAATCAAATTATCGTTCACTTACTTTGATTGATTGAGTTGGTGTTTTAAGTTCACTCTATGCACTGTAAGGCTAATCCGGACTGGACCTACAGTTTAAAGTTGAATCCCAACAACTATATTGCTCCGCCGGGTATCAAACCCGGGGCCTCTTGATTACAAGGCGACGACTCTCCACTACGCCATCAGGAAGGCAATCACTTACTTTGAGTTATATAGCTGATGGAACTTTCCGAGCTAGCCCTATGAGAGGAAGTTTAAACTATGAGAAACTTTCCATTATAACAGAGTGCAGATAGCTCTATGCTATACCTCATCTGTAATCAAGAATTTGTGAGCTTTGTATACTCTTTCTAGTTTCTAAGATTTTGCCCTTCAAATGGGATATTACATGGTATGAAATGTAAGACAAATTACTGGAGTCCTCCCCCCCTTCCACTTGAACTTTTCAAGTACCACACTCCACATCAGTGTAGTAAAACAAAGTATCGGTGGCAAGATTGATATGAAATGTACACATAAGGAATTGTGGGAGGCAAGAACTATCTTGTCAACCAACTAGGTTGAATTGTTGCTTTAGTCCATTTTATGCACAGAAAAGCTAATCGGGACTGGACATACTATTTAACAGTTTAAGTTGGATCCAAACCACTGTGCCATGTGCCTCCAGCGGGAATCGAATCCGAGATTTCTTGAGCTTATGTATAGGTGTATTACAAACTACAACATTCAATGAATTCAAAGTGAAATATGTGTAGTTGAAAATATATTCCCTATTACGCTAGTATTAAAATCGATATCTAATTTATGAAAACTATGCTCTTAAACTAAGAGAATATTCCAAACCTTTTGTTAGAAATATATGGCAGGTAGTGGACCTGCAATCTCCTCGCTTCAAATACACACACAAACACGCACACACCACATTATAACCATGTTGAATCCTTCGCAAAGAATAAAATTTATATTTCCATTTAGTGAAGAAGTAAATTTTCCAATATTTTGTTACAGCTCTGTAATATGTATGATTGTAAGAATTTCTGTGATGTTGGTATGTTACGTAATTGTTATTCGGAAATGTTCGTGTGTTTCACAAATAAGCGCTCAATTGTAATGAAGTAACTAACCTGAATTTCATTGACTTAAGATTGCAAATTATAAATTAAAATTTATTTTCTGTAAAGTAAGGTAAGAGAATGAAATTTATTATATCCCAACTTCAAAATATATTACATCCATTGAACGTATGTTTAATTTTGTAAAGTTTCTGAGTTTTAATCAATCTTACAACAAAGTGTCTGTACGATTGTTCCTACAATAAACTGTTTGAAATAGTAATCCAGTGTCCGTGTTTCCATGACCCTGAGATTGCTTCAGTGTAGGCCTAGAAACAGTAAGTGCTACCGGCAATAACAGCAAGGAACGAACTAACTGTTGAAGGGAAAACGTAGCACTTTTTTCCAACTTTTTATATATTTTTCATTGAAACAAACCCTCTCCTCCAAATCTCTGATAGTTCAGTCCGCCACAAGTAATCAATCCTCTATGGGCACACCTGGTCAGTAATATTAAGTAAATTACCCGGGGTATTTACTCGCTGCGTCCTAAAAAGACTGATTTTTATTTATAACACCATTAAGCCTTGTTTCCATGATACGAAAAACTTGATATGATGACCAAGGCAGAAAATTTATTTTATTTTAAAACATAAACTAAACGTAAAGTTTCAACCTTCTGGCAAGGTCTTCTTCAGACTCTGTATCCAGTACAAATGAAACAAGGTACAAAACAGGAAGATATATATACACAGAAATCACTCCCTCTCCAGACACAAGATTATTAGAAAGTTGTTTTCTCTCTAGAACATTCCAGCAGGCGGCCTTCCTGCTGTGAATTTTATGCATCTGCGCATCATTTGTCCATACTGTTGGTGTCGTATGCCTGACAAGGTCACAGTCAGGACGAAACGCGCCATATCGGTCCCGTCGATCGACCAAACTGGGCGTCGTGGTCTACAATTTTGGTTACTTTTTTGCTTCGACTATATACTCTGAACCTTCGGGACATGAGGAACCGCATCCCAGAATTCTGGAATGGGATATACATCTCAACTTAGTTTATACCGAATATATATACACACAGGGTTGTTCGCTTTATATCCGATCATTTTTGACGGGTACTCACCTTAAGAGATTCCGCGCCGCCACCACCGATCATGTTCTATTGGACCCCCAGCATTGTGGACTATCGCCCGGCATCGCAGTGTCCATTGCAGCAAGCTCCGGGCGCAGGACAGGCATGGGAATTCTGTCCCACTCCTCCCTGCAAGCTTTCCATAGACCATCCAGGGTGCGCGGGCGACGATGTTTAAGACGTCGTTTCAACAGTCCAAATGCGCAAAAATCCATTGGACTGGCATCTGGGCTTTTCACAGGAATGTCTTCAAACGGAATGACACGAATTCCTAATTCCTCTGCCATTTCCTGATAAAAACGTAGTGATGTTCTGGCGGTATGACTCGAAGCCTTGTCCATATGGATCATCACCTGGTTCACATTCCATACAATTGTGGGATGTCTCTCAGATAGATAGGTGTCAGAATGGAGTCTTGGAAGTATCTGGCATTCACCTTCACGTTTTTGTCCACCTTGCGTATCATCAACTTACCCTCATATCCGAATCCCGTCACAACCATAAAGCCACGAGGGAAACTTTCCCTGCACTGACGAACAAAGTTGCTGCGCCCCTTGCCGTCAATGTCACGGTATGTGATCGCCCGAATGTGACCACCAGCAGTGACACTTTGCTTGCAGCCCTTCTCCTGGTGGTTTTCGTGGGTGAATGTTTCTCAAGGAGAGCCTGTTGTGTGTAACGGGCAACAATAGCTTTCGCAGTAGTCACCCCGAGTGTTAACCCATTCTCCCGACACTGTTTCACAATGCGTACGTATGGAAACTTAGCATGGAAAGGGCCATTACGTAACCCTTCCAATACCGGTTGATTTTCGGCGCCATTTGATAACACTCACTACCAACACTCACGCACCTACAAGGTCAGACACAACATTGCTCCCGCCAGCAGACCCATAGTTCCAGCATGATACGCCAGGTGGCAGCACCGAATCAAAAATGGTCGGATATAAAGCGAACAAACCTTCTGTGTGTGTATGTGTGTGTGTGTGTGTGTGTGTATATATATATATATATATATATATATATATATATATATATATATATATACATACATACATACATACAGAAGATGCACAGCTGTTTACCTACTGGGTTATGTCACTTAATCCTATATACATGCATAAATTACCCTCACTTCGGTATCGCATCAATGTTCCACTCACCAGTGTAAACGTACATGCGTGTCACGATAAAAGAAATACCTAAATAACTCGTCAACTTGCGACCCAACAGCACCTCCATCCCGCTGACCAGCGGCAGCAGAACACTCTGTCAGTCCATCAATATACAAAATATTATATTACCCATATACAATAATCATTAGTCATATTTTGATTATTTTAAAAAAATAGAAAATTAGAACTCTTCCAAATGTTAAATTTATTTACAACGACTCGAAATTATTCAACTACAAAATGTAATACAAAATAAACTCGTGATTTTACATTAATTATTATTACTATTTTTGAACCATGGTCGAAATTTTTAAAATGTACAAAGCTCTGATCATATATCGATTACAGCTGAAGGCTCAAAATATGATCACTTAACTTCAGGTATTTGGAATTAAAATAGAATACAGGAATTAGGCTACTTGAAACACGAGAACACATTTTCATCTGTATACATGAGTTCCTCCAGAATCAATGACCGGAATACAATTACTCGGTTACAACAACTGATCTTACAACGAATACAAAAACTTTACGGGCCTCCCGATGGAGCAGTGGTAGCGTCGTCGCCTTGTAATCAGTGGGTCTCGGGTTCGATACCAGGTGAAGGCACTTAGTGGTTCGGATCCCACTTTAAACTGTAGGTTCATTACCGATTAGCCTTACTGTTCATAAAGTGAACTTAAAACACCAAATCAACCAACCAACAATAATTTTACAAAAGGTCAAAGGTTTTACCTTGAATCCAATAACTTTACAAAAGTTCGAACTATATCTTATGTACACTTCGCAACATCTTATTTGACCGCCCCGAAAGAATTCTAAGTCCCGAATTCGTAGACTTAGCAACATTGCACTTCGGCTCCAAGTGAGAGTAACCAACTTTGAGTTGGTCCTTCCACTAGACGAAAAACGCTACTGTGAGAGGTTTTCAATTTCGCACTTTCCATGAACTTAGAAACTATAAACCGCTATTATAATACACAGTCAAACAGAAATAATAAATTGGAAAAAGAACCTTGAGGAATTTTTACGATTCTGCTTGCTCGACTTGAAATTAGAGGGGTTTGAATCACTGAATACAGTTTATCCCCACCTGGAGGATATCGCCATCAAGTTTGTGCAGAAAGAAGCAAATTTGTGACGAGTTTATGCGACATTTTATTTACAATAGCTTGCATAAAATCGAACAGTTCTCAAAAAATAATATTTTTCACGACTTGTCGAGAAAATGTGCTTGGAACACAGGAAGGTGGGAGTCTTCATAAACGTCAACATGTTTTTAAGAATATTACGTCATGAAGTTAACGTAGATCAGTCCGTGCTTGGCCACGGGAGAGGCAGGTCGAAGCTAAGCAGTCGTGAGGGTTTAGATAACGCGTGACGCGTAAAACCGAGTGCGAGTGTTTGAGCCAAGTGGAAAATAGGACTCTGATCGGTAATAGTATTTGACAATAGTTAATAAGAACAAAAAGGATAGCAATGGAACGTGAAAATACCATTCTGATAAATTTCGCATATGGAGCAGGAAAACCCAGTGCAATGGACGTGCATGAGTTCATTTACAGTCAGTTAAAACTTAGTATTGATGAAATTTTAGCAATACAAATACCGACAACTGCGCGAGGTGTTTATTTGAAATTAGTGCGACAACGTACAATGTTAAAATTGCTAGAACAGTACCCAGGTGAATTAGAATTTAGGTACGATAATGGGAACGTAGTGAAAGTAAAAATTAGCGACGCAAGTCGAATAGTGAAATACGTACGTGTATTTAATTTACCTATGGAAGTTGAATTAAGACAAGTGCACGGGAAATTCAGTGAATATGGAACAGTGGATGAAGTGACAGAAGAAATGTGGAGTGAAAAGTTTCGTTACCCTGTGCCCAGTGGCGTACGTACAGTAAAAATGTCATTAAAGAAGCCAATACCATCATTTGTAACTATTGGCAAATATAAGGCACACGTGATATATACGGGACAAACTCCAACGTGTGAGTTCTGTGGTTCGGATGAACATTTAAGATACAGTTGTAACCAGCGGCAAATGACTACCCTACGGGTCCCACCGAAAGTCAAGGCAACCTACAGTAAGGCAGCTTTGTCCAATGAGACCGGCATAGTAAGCTCAGAGGGATTAGCTAGTACATCAAATCAGCAGAAAAATGAGGTTACCTCACAAATGAAGCCAACCAGTAATAATGAGATGGGAAAACAAATAGGAAGAACACAAGAGGAGGGAGCAAATAAATAAACGACAGAACCTCAAGATAAAAAACACTCGAAGGAAGAAAAAGATTCAAGCGAATTGTTGAAGAGTGAGAAGAAAAAGGAAGAATTCATGGACACATCCCTCCCCCCTTACCTTATCACCAGAGGAAACTGCATCCGCCACTAAATCACTGAGTGACAAACAAGAATCAGAAGAAGACATTGATCTCATTTCCACTTGTGGGAGTTAGAATAGTAATCAAATGAAGGTAAGTGAAACTAAGCTTAAACGAAAAACAAAAACAAAAAGCTCTATAGCAAAACGGCGTTCTACCAGACGATTAGGAAATAACTTTTCAAATAGTGCTCCAATTATTGGATTAAATTCTCCAGTAGTGAAGATGGGGAATGGTAATCGAAGTAAAGAAAGCGAAAAGGCAGCTCAAGAACATAGTATTTAGAGTAATTTATTTATATGGAAAATATGTATTATACAAAAGTGTGGATTATTTTAATACTATTAATAGCATTATATAGAAATATGGAAACATCAGTAATACCAGTTGCAAATATAAATATAAATAATATACAAAATGAAACAAAGTTAAAATCACTACGTAGTTTCTTGCATCAAAAAAGTACAGATGTTGCGATGTTGCAAGAAGTAGGCCGCAATTCGCTAGAATGTAATCAAAATTACATAGAATATAATAATTATAATTCAAGTGGTACAGGAACTGCAATTTTAGTTCATAAAGGACTATCAATTATCCAAGTACAAAAAGAATCCAGTGGAAGATTAATCATGGGGAAATTGGGAACCTTGACATTAATTAACGTTTATGCCCCGTCGGGATCAAGATACCGGAACGAAAGAAGTATTTTTTATACATATACAGTACCACAATATATTGCAGGTAGTGCAGGTTCAATGTATTTAGCAGGGGATTTTAATTGCGTATTATGTAATGTGGATCAAACACCGAGTTATAATTTTTCAAACGCTTTGCAAAAATTGGTGCACAATTTTCAGTTAAAGGATGTGTAAGAAGAAAAAAGAGGCAACGAACTCGGATACACATACGTTACTGCAACTAGTGCCTCGAGAATAGATAGGCGATATGTTTCAAGTGAACTAAAATCAAATATTACCTCTGTTCATATGGAACCGGTGGTTTTTAGTGATCACCATGCTATAATTACAACAATGAAGTCACCGGTAAGGTTAACTAGAATAGGGAGGGGAACTTGGAAAATGAATACATCACATTTAATTGAAGAAGATTTTAGATTTGGCTTTGAAAAACAGTGGGAAAAATGGACTAAGAGATCAATATATGAACAAAATGTTAATAGATGGTGGACAGAAATTTTTAAACCAAATTTCCAAAGATATTGTAAACAATACTCCTGGGAAAAACAACACGAATGGTATAATAAATTTAATTTCCATTATGCAGTATTAAATGACCTATATAAGAAAAAGAAAAACGACAGTGACACGCAAACGAAAATTAAAGAAGTAAAAGCACAACTACTGCGCCTACAGGAAACAAAAGTAGAAGGAATACGTATACACAGTGAGCTCCCCAACATAGATATTGAAGAAGAAATAAATTTAGTTCACGTAACAAATATATATCAGCGACAAATACAGAGTCTGATAACAGAACTGCAGGATAATCATGGAGTAGGGCATAATGAGGGGAATAAAATACAACAAATAGTGTATAAATATTTGGAAAATAAATATTCAAACGCATATCAAAATAATGAGAAGGTTAGTTAATATTTAGACAAATACATACCAATCCTCCAATCAGAAGAAATGGTTGGATTAAACCAACCATACACAAATGAAGAAGTGTATAAAGCAATAGTACAGGGAGTACGGGGAACAGCACCTGGGGAAGATGGAATAGCGACTAATGCATATAAAGTTTTATAGCCAACAATGGGTAATACTTTAACAAAATAGGTTAATACAGTATTAAACAAAAATAATTTAGTAAATTATGAGACAACAGGAATAATAATTTTAATACCAAAAAATAGTCAACCCAAGGAGATGAAAGATTACAGACCAATAACATTTTTTAACACAGACTATAAAATACTGACTAGATGTGTAGCAAATCGATTAAAGTTGATTTTGACAAAACTGGTTACACCATATCAATATGGAGTAGTTGGAGAAAAAAAAATAAACCATTTATTGACACTATTACGAGATGAAATAATAAAATCTCAAGACTCCCAACCAAATAAATACCTCGTAGCGATTGATTATTCACAGGCATTCGATAGAGTGGGACATAGTTTTTTGTTAAAAACAATACAAAAGATGGGTATTCATGGACAAATGTACGAAAATATTAAAACATTAGTTACAAATATAAGCTTAAAGGCAAAAATCAATGGGGTTTTAACTAATAAATGCATAGTCAACAGTGGACTTCCGCAAGGAAGCCCATTAGGTTTACCCCTTTTTGTAATGGCCTTGGCACCTTTCCTTCAACACTGTCGCAAGACCGTAAATGATAACAATACAGGAACGGAATTTACGATTGGAGCTTATATCGACGATGTCACAGTCATATGCCAAAATCAGGCAGCGAATAAGAACTTAATGGAATGTATACGACAATATGAAATAGAATCTGGTGCCTTAGTAAATATGACTAAAACGTGTTACTTAACATTAGGAAAACAACATGAACAGCTTACCTGACGTGACATTTAAAAAAGTGGATCAAGTTAAAATCCTAGGAGTGTTTTTTACAAACGACACTACAAAAAGCATAAAACTTAGTTATGATAATATATATCAGAATATTTTTTAAGTCAGAATTTTAGATAAGGGGACATTTCCCCGTATACATAGAAGGGTGCGAAATGGCCTTAAGTGCCGACGCACCCACAAATTTTAATTCAATCAATCAATCAATCAATCAATATATCAGAATATTAATTATACCATACACAAATTTATACAACGACCCTTCACTTTATGTATGCGAGTCAAAATAGCAAATGTATATATCTTATCAAAACTGTGGTATGGAGCCCAAATTTGGCCATGTGATAATCGTAACTTAGCACGAATAAAGAAAAGTTTAAACCGGTTCCTTTGGGCAGGAAAAGTTTTCCGAGTGAATCAGCAGACACTTAGCTCACAAAAACATCAAGGAGAAATGAGTTTGGTGGATGTTGGTAAAAAAACAAAAGCTTTGTTTAATCATCCGTATTTTTCGATGATTCAATCTAAAGAAAATGTCGAGGACATTCCAGGGTATACATATATAAGAGACATTCCATTAGAAGCACCAGTGAATGAGATCAAAATTCCCACTTCCCAAAAGGTATATCAAGAAGCTATAATGGAATATTTATATGGACTTATAAAGAATATAGACCATAATCAGCTAACAGTTAAAGATTTGTATAATCAATACCTTACTCAAAATATGTATACGCCGCACATAGTGAAGAAACACCCACAATATAATTGGAAAAGAATTTTCACCAATATTTCGGCAAAACATTTATCCAATAGACAATGCAGTCAGTGGTACCAAGTTGTTCACGAACTAATTGATAATAAAGCAAAACGACATCGACTGGGGTTTAGTTCAGACCCTAATTGTGAGCAGTGTTTATTAGAAGATACAATAGCACACAGGATGACGCACTGTGGAAAGGCAAAACAAGACTGGCCGGTACTCCAAAAAATGATAGCACATATAAGTCGATCATCAGTTCAGTGTATTACTCCGAAATTAATAATTTTTCCGGAATTTAATTTTTTCCCTGCTACAAAGCATCGAGCGATACAGTGGATTATAGGTACGTACACGATATATTTTTTTTTTCAATGGACAAACAGGAAACGATATAAGGGACTATTACCGAAGTGAATATGGGAAAATTTTACCTAGTAAAAAAAAAAAGTTATATGCAAACTATGTTCAACACACACTGTATGACTCAACAATAATGTAATATTGGTGAATGTAACTACAAATGAAGTATGTTTAAACTTTGTTAAAATATAGTAGTATGTAATAGTTATATTGTAAATAATAAAAAAATAGAGCAGTTGGTTACACCCTGTTTTCCTATTTTTCGTCAAGCGTGAAAGGTCGCGGGTTCAAATCCCACTCTCTTCTCATACATATATATATTTTTTTTTGCTGAACAGAGACCGTTGACATTAGAATATTTAAAAAATGAATCCGATGCACACTTGAGGGACGTCCCTTCTGCGCATATTTCCCCATAGAAGTTGCAGATTTCCAGTTTTTAAAGTTAAAACTTCTTTTTATTTATTGTTCATATGTTGTGTTAACTCACACATCATGATTAATTCACAAATCACATATATGTATTCAAGATGCAAAATGTAATGTTATTTAAATTATGTATTGTTTGTTCTTCACTGACACCTAAAATATTGATAATTTGATTTCGATATACTAAAAAAAAGATATACAGTTATGTTAAGTAGTGATGTAGTACAGTACTGTAACGAAGGAGAGCGTTTAATGAGTTCAAATTTCTAAGATTGGTAATTTTATGTCCGTTCCTTCGTAATGATTGTTGTCAATCCCCTCACGGTGTCGTTACCACCAAGGAAGGTCTTGACATATGTCGCGGCGGAAATGAACCGATAAGAACCCTCGGCGCAAATGACTCGGCGCAAATGACTCGGCGCAAGCGACACGGACTCTCCCCTTACCACCATGTTACCATGCGTCTAAAAATAATAGCAAATCGCCAATTAACATAAGTGAATGGTTATTGCGACGGATGCCGATTCGATAAGAAACTACTAATAAGTATTTATATAGTGAGTGACAAACAAAAAATTGTTTGTCTTCTTTGAACAGAAATTACGAGTATCAGATATAACAAACCTTCCCAACTAACTTTGCAATATTCGATACCACCATTACAGACTTAGCTCTACGTAACTAAATTCTGCGCATTCCACGTGGCATGTGACTTCCTCCTATCATCGAAACAACTTTCTCTTACTATTTCCTTTCACCTCGGGAAATACAGAGACCAATTTTAACTTCTTAGCATGGTGGATGAACTTTACATCCAACGATAAACTCCTGATAAAAATCCTGCCTAGGTGGAGAATCGAACCTACGACCTCCCTCGTGAGAATCAAGCACGCTACCTTTCCTCCAGGTAGGCCATGTTATGATTAGCTACCCGTTTGAAGAAACCAATTCACACATAATGTCATGTCTATAATTTCCTCATGACAATTTTCATGAGGAAAGGAATTCAGAAAAAATCGAGAAACGATGAAAGGGAAAGATGATGAACATGTCTATTGGTTTTTTTGTCATGTTTTGTAAATTGTGTAAAAATTCCGTGTTTTGAACAATCAATTGTTTAGTTACAAAGTATTTTGTTATTTGTTTAAGGTAGGAACAGGAGAGCGAAAAGGAGTAATTTGAACCAGAACCCGGTTGCCAAGAAACTTCAGCTTTTTTCCAAAGACTGTATGAAAAGAGAGAGGAAAGGGATATTCAACGTATGAAATATAAAATATGTGTGAAAATAAAACAATGGAAACCATACAAGATAATACTAACGAACTTCAAACGATGAAAACATATTTTCGTGGTGGAAACCTTCAAGTCATTTTCGAAATATGAACTTGATTTTTTTTATGTATTAGAAAGTGGAGAAATGGGACGATACGATCCCTCAGCAAGAAACATTTAAGTAAGCCGACTCCTTCGCTCCAACTTTTTCAATGGTCATAATTAGTAATTAGGGTCCGGAAGTTGAGGAAAAATCAACTTTCTTTCTGACTCTTTAAAACAATGCCAAACCTGATATCTAGAGCCCGGAAGTTTGGCAAAATGCCTCTTTTTATCTACTGCATATATTGATAAAATTTTTCCGGATGTACGTTTCTTATGTTGTTTCGAATGTTTTGGAAGCTTTTTCATTTTGCCCATTTTGCCTATTTGGGACCCCCCTGCCTATTTTTCATTATAATGCCTTTTTTTGCCTTTTCCAATGAAATTTGACATTTTTTTAAAAAAAAAATGTGTATATAAATTGTTTTTCTACCAAAAAACGTTGTTGGCATTTATTTTTCTTCCGTTTATTATGTGAATAATTTTCGCCTTATTTAACTAATATTGAACTCACGCATGTTTCAACATTGCTGAAGGAGAAAAGTGTGAGAAAAAAGTATTTCATGCTGAGTCAGGATATTGCCTTTCGGTTAACATTTCTTGTGCATAATTGACTGCTGAAGTGGACAGGTTGATTTCGAACACAAAAGAAAGTATTTCTGAAATCTCCCTCTCGAACCCGAAAATTTCAGGAAGTTGCGATTGAGCTTACTTAGTTTACCTCAGCAACCAGTCTTGACGAGATAGGGAACCTGGATATCAGCAGCTATATATTATGCTAACAACCTTCAAAAAATCAGTGAGGTGATCGATGCTCTTCCAGAAAATGAAGCGGCTTCAATTCGTGAAGTGAAAAAACTCCTGTGCTATTCAAGTTAATTTTTGCACATTATGGTGCATTGCCAGAGACAATTACAATTATAGCATCCATGAAAATCTTCGAGGAATCTATGCAGCAGATGATGGAAGTGCCAGGAGAAAAGGGGTCAGCTGTTGCGGAAAAGTGCTAACGGGTAGTGAGTGCAAATGAGGACTTGAAACAATTGAAAACAATTTGTGATATTCTAAAAGGTTAAAATGCTGTTACCAAAATGAGTCCAGCTACATTAGCTTGTTATATGTATGCTCCAATAACTTCTGTCGAAGTAGAAAGATCATTTTCTATTATGAAAAACATTCTCTCTGACAGACGACTATCAATGAATGTTGAGAACTTAAAAAGCACCTTGTAGTTATGTGCAATCAAGACGGAGAAAATTGAACTGCTCTTCCCAATTTAGATTTTTAACATTTTGCCAGAAATTATAGATAAAAGTAAGCGACTTCTAACTGTGCCTTTTTTCGGTTTATTTTGCCTTTTTTTCATTTTTAGTGCCTATTTACCACATTATAAATGCCTTTTTGCCTGCCTATTTTAACGAAAATAAATGCCTGAACTTCCGGGCTCTACTGATATCATGTCCGTTTCCCTTCAGTTAGAGCCTGAAAACACTTTCTATTTTACATTTCTTTGGCATTTTTCAGCCTTTTTTGGCTTTTAGTTTATTTGTCGGTATTCATAGCAGTTTTTGTTGCATTTTTACTTATTTTTAAGGTTTATTTTTCTCCTCCCCTGTTGTTTCGTGCATTTTAAATGCAATTACTAGTAAAACTTACATATTGAGATTTCTTGACATTGTCATTTTAGCAAATTCACTATGAATCGAAAATACGGTCAATGGAAAAGCATAATATCATTCTTAACTGAAATGTTTGGCAATGGATTAAAGTACTTTGTGTGAAGACTACTTTGAGGTTCTTTTTCTGGACACTATTATCGCTTTCATCTGTGGTTTTAAAGTAAAATTAGTCACAATATTAAGTGAAATTACACTCTGGTGTACGCGAAGCAGAACTGTATTTTCGGATGCTGGCCGACTACAGTATCATAGAAGGCCCATTCTGAAAGGAAATGAATTGGTTGATTTGGTGTTTTAAGTCAACTTTATGCACAGTAAAGCTAATCGGGACTGGACCTACAGTTTAAAGTGGGATCCGAACCACTGTGCAATGAGCCTCCACCTGATATTAAAACGGGGACACCTTGATTACAACATGCTGTTTAAGAACACGTATTTATGATATATTAATTCTTAATGTGTGTTAACATAGCTTTTGGCAGCTAAATGAAAAGAAAGGTCTTGCCAAAAATCCTGCCAATCACTGAAAAATCAAGAAGATGAGTAGAAACATTTCCGAGGTATGCATCGCATAAATATTTACAGTGATTTAATGTAATCTTATATTACATTATTAGGCTACAACACTTCGTACTACGTAAATAACGATAATAAAAAAATAATCAGGAGAGGGTGAGATTTGAACCTACGATGTTTAGTTCTTGACGAAAAAGCAAAACGAGACGACCGCTTAACCAACTGCTCCAGGGGATTGCTAACATGAAAGCCTGTAAAACAAGTTGATCTAAGTTGAAATAACATTTTGCCGGAGTTCCGAACCATGTTTCGCCACAGATCAGGGAAAAGACGCACTTTGTAGAATCGTCCGGTATTGTGCAATTTATCTTTGCTGTAATTTTGCCTAAAATCGAGAGAAATTTGCTTCATTGCATTAGTATGTGACTTCAATTCTCTCCAGGTGGTGGAGAACGAATTCAGTGTTTCCAACTGCACATAAATTCCCCTATTTTCTATTTCAGAACGAATAGTCTTAAAAAAATCAACATTTCTATTTCCAATTTACGATTTTTGTTTAATTGCGTATTATATTACTGGTTTATGGTTTCTAACTTCATGGAATGTGAAAGAATGAAAGAAATTCACAAGAGCGTTTTCGTTTAGAAAGAAAAACTGTTGCTAAGTTGGATACTATTTGTGGACTCTGAAGCGCTATGTTGCCAAATTTACGAATTCAGGACTTTGAATATTTTCAGGGCGGTCAATTAAGATGTTGCGAAGAGTAAACTCCATGTTCAGGCATTCGTTTGTTTGATTTGATTTATTTTACTTCGCTTCTTGTGCCACGTTTGGCTAATTTGAGAAGATGGGGATGAGTGATGGATGATATGGTGAAATTGATGAATAGAAATCACAAACGTCCATGCGCAAGCCAGGATTCGAACCCAGGATCCCTGAAGTCGCAGCGCGATGTGCTAACCACTCCACCACGGGGCCGGCATTCATAATTGTTAATGGGGACTCAATCTCATCCCTTTACAAGCCATCTTCGGGCACTTACACCACAAATGCTACCTTACAGAATTCACTTATATACTTCCCTTTTTATAAGAAATGTGCGACCAATAAGTTTTTCTATGCTGATTCCGCAATCCGTACCTTTGCAACCCAATAAATAAAACAATATATTTTACCATATCCTCGGAAAATGCAGAGCATTGCGAGAGGACGGGGCTGACCAGCTGCTCTCCCCACACATTTGCCGCATTCTAAAGCCTGGACCCTAAAGTGCGAGACTATTAGTTCGTAGTCAGTTATTAAACACGCGTTGTCCCCCTTAAGGACTGCACTGACCAGCACTAGTCCTAAGGGTGGCTTTCTGAAAATGCCGGAGGTTGCGTAAGGACAGGGCTGACCAACCACTTCCCACCCAATGCCCGCATTCTCAAAACATGGACGAAGTGATTACTTCAAAACCCAAGAACAGAATGAACTTTGGTGACGAATCACCCATCATTTATACTTGCTGGATTGGGTAATTTTGTCCTCCCTAAGTAAAAGTTATCTTTAGCTTACAACAATTACCCCTTCCAAAAGATACCTAGAAAAGAATGCAGCGCCAACTGTAACAGACGCATTCTTGGACTAAAGAAAATATAAGATTCAGCTTGCTCTGCGTTCCCTTTCGCCCAACGACAGAAAGTGCTTTGATTTGGAACAAAAAAGTTATACCACCACAAAAGAAGAAAAGTTTATACGAGGGTTGGTTGAAATTTACCCAAACAAGAATTAAAATTGATCCAAATTCCCAGATCGTTACAATACATATAGCTTTGTATACAGTAACAGTGGTGTATGTAATAAGGCATTATGAGCCTTGAAGATTCTAAAATTATGAAATCAAGAAACAAATTAGAATCCTAGAATGCTGTATTAACATTAACTGTACATTAAATTGAATCGAAAAATACAATTTCTTCATCTATATAAGTTGCATTTCAAATGTTGAAAATTCAATACTCTGTATTATCAATTTTTAGTTCTGCATAGTTTTTCCATATGAAAAAAAATAATGTGTTGAATTCAAAGACATTAACAAGATAAGACTATTTGGCGTGATTATAATCTGAACGGAAGTTTGCCGACCATCATTATGTGTTTGAAATGACAAAGAAAGAACATCAAATCTTCTTTCGTGGTTAAGAAAGCTGCGCCATATACGACAAAAATCTTCAGTTTAGGAGAATCTGAAATTGTGCACAGCCTCTCCAAATAATTCTGGGGTCTTTGCACAATATTCTTCACGCGAATTTCTTCCAGGTTCACTGCAAACTTCAAGAGAGTGAATAGTATTTCGGCACCAATGTTTACACACAGGTTGATATAACTGATGTTCTGGTGCTCTGTCATAATATGTAATAATTCATTCTGGTTCCAAATTATCATTTGCATATTGACCGTAAGGCTCGTGAGTGATGGAAAGAAATTAAGTATGGCACAGAGGTTGCAGGGATAATTACCTTTATCAAACGTCAGCGACTTGAGTCTATTTCTGAAAGGTGTCGATTGCTGTATTGCACTTTCATCCATCTGGAACATGAGAATATCCTCCAAGTACAACTCATACAGTGAGGCGAACTCATTGAAGAAAGTGACAGGAATATATACGAGTGGTGTGCAGATGTGTAAGATTTGAATATTTGGGCATACAGTGATGACGAAGTTCAAAAAATTCTTTGTTAACTTGCTCAGACAGACGATGGTGAGTTTGAAGGACGGGAGCTGATGTATTTGTACGCTGGCTTCCAAACGTAAAAGCAAGCTATCCAGTGTCCAGCAGCCAAAAGATCCCAGATTGGGCAGCAGGCGCAAGGCAACCAGGAGACCTTTATCGGTGATACCACAGCCAGCACTACATTTCATGGTTCTTAGAGTTTGGCACAACGGACTCTTTCTCCTCTCGTAGCTCTCAATGCTCTCTCCAGGAGGAACGAGCTCCTGCAAAGGCATTAATACGCCAGGAATCCCAAACAATGAACTTGCCCAGTCAAGAACAGGTCCGTTGGTTTGCTCTGGAACTTTTACAAGGTTTTGAGTGAGGTAGTGCAGACCTTTGTCTGTAATTTGTGATCTCGTGGCATCCAAAGTTTCAAGTCTAGGGCAGTTCTCACCTATTGATCTTAAAACTTCATCGCTGCAAAATTGCGGTAGTTCTAAAACAACCAAATTTCGAGCTGTGTTCAACATCCTTTTTATGTAGTTCTGGTATATATTTGTAGGAAAAGCTAAGTTCTCCTTAATCCGCAACTTAAATATCTCCAAATTTGCGCCATATTGTTCTACATGCAAGAGGATCTCGACGACAAAGGTACTTTGCAAGTACTGTAGGTCCAACTTCTTTGACCCCTTTTGAAACAGCACCTGCGTGATGTAAACTGATTCGGGGATCTCGTCTGTCGTTTCCCTGCTCTCATCTACTGTGGACAATGCTTTCTCAAGAAGAGAGGAGCGAACTGTTTGCGGCATCTGACTGCAGAAGTCTTTTACACATTGTTTGTTCGAATGAAATTTCCCCATGGATTTGGAAGCGAGGAGCATCAAACTTAACTTCTCGTACATAATATCTTGGAGCGTAGAGTGGGGCTTCTTGAACCGGTACGTCCTCATAGCTTGCGTATTGTTTCCTGCGTTTTCATTTCCCTCCATTTTGACAAATCCTGAAGAAAAGAGTTAGTCGTGCTTTATTGTAAATTGTATTACATGCAGTTTTTAATACTATTTAGCAACAGTGGGAGCGATTGGGTGTCAAAACTGGGTATAGGAGGCAAGAACTCAAAATTGGGGAGGCAAGAACTGTTTACTTTCTCTTGGTAGACAAGGTTAGCATTAAGAGACCATAGTGCGGGGTAAAAAGTATGGAGAGGGGGGCAACTGCCCTCCCAATCGCCTCCACTGTTTAGCATAGTATTATTTCGAAATGTATGTGAATCCTCCTTTTGGCGACTGGTTTGGTGTTTGCTTGTTTGTTTTGTTGATTTAAGTCCACTTATCCACTGATAGGCTAATCGGGACTGGACGTAGAGTGGAATCAGAAAAACTATGCAATGTGCCTCCAATGTTTGGTATAATGGTTTTAATTATAATGTGCAATAGGAAAACGTTTTTGAGCATATAAAACTAACTTATTCGACATTCCTTACAAATAAACCAGTCTCTCGCAGTAACATTTGTGACTGCTTCATTTCCATAATTTAACTCGCATAGCATACATGAAAAGGCACAGTATGAAACACGGAATGTTTATATGTTTTAACAATAGCCTCGTCTAGTTCGCTGTACTATTTAACTAAGTAGACGGATAGCGGTGTTCAAGTTCAGAAGATTCAACAAATGCCTGTCTGCTCTTTCAAACGTTAATTTGATTAGTTAGCACACACCACTTCCTTATACACCACACACTACACCGCTCCAGAACGTAGTGCAAAAGGGTGCAGACACCTAATACACTACTTGATACCAAATCAACGAAGTAGACGAGTCGGTGTTGCACCGTGTAACCAACTAGACGCGCGAGTTCAGAGACAGTCAAAAAGTGCAGCGAACTGGACGGGGCTAATACTAAAATCTGGCGACTTACAGAAGAGGTTGAAAGTGCATGTAGAATACATCGTATAATATGAAAGAGGAAGGGGAGGGTGAGAAAACTTGAAACCCCATACATGAATATCAGGGCTGTACGGTTCAAAATTGTCATACATAACTATTATACTATGATCATATTTCAATAGCACATCAACTTTGAGACAAAATAGTATTATTTCTTAATCAGGATAGTTAACCATAGTTATCCAACCCTTGCAAATTTTGCAAACATAATATTCTATCCATTCTTCAAATACATGTTTCTCTTCGTCGTCAATTATCAGATATGAGATTTTTTTTCGGAATCATGAATAGACAATCTTCATTAATGCACTCTTGCCAATTCATCATGTTCAGGTCCCACGTAGAGAGGGATCCATGAGTATTACCGTGCAAATTGTCCCTCACCATGTTCATGCACTTTATTTGACCCAATAAGAGCTTCAAGAATTAAAAGAAAACTCAAAACAAGCTGTTGACAACTTCTCCACCAGCATACATAAAAATCCATCGCTCAAAAACACATAGGATGTAAGAGAGAAATTAATGAATATAGTCATGGACAATTTTCACGGTAATACTCATGGATCCCACTGTACAGTGGAATCCATGAGTATTACCGTGCAAATTGTCCTTGACTATTTTCAATAGTTTTTCTCGTACATCCTGTGAGATTTTAAGCGATTGATTTTTATGTACGTTGTTGCATAAGTTGTCAACAGCTTGTTTTGAGTTTTCTTTTAATTCTTGAAGCTCTCATTGGGTCAAATAAAGTGCACCAACATTGTGATGGACAATTTGCACGTTAATACTCATGGATCCCACTGTACCAGCAGAAAGAGCAACATCTTCTTTTACACTCGAAGGCTAAGCTTACAAAAAAATCATTTCACTGTAGGTTACAAATCCTCTAAAACTCATTAAGAAACGTTGTGATTCTGCTGTATGATATGTGTAATCATGATATAATCAAGCTACGAGGAAGAAGAACAAATAGTCTGTTTTTTTTTGTGACGATAGAGTTATTCCATGATAAAGTTAGGGTAACAGTTTCATACATCAGAGACACATTTCTTCATTTTTACAGAAGAAACTACTTACGGAAATGACTTTCTGTAAGGTTTCCAACGTTCATCAAGGTATTTTCTTTCATCGTTGAATCTATTTGACCGGGAAATCATGTATTTTTCAAGAGAAATATCTCACCGACTCACAATTGCCATTGCTTTCCCTACGTGAACCGGATGCTGCGTCATACGTTTGATGACGTAACCCCTGTCAGTGTTTCCAACCCCTTTTTTTAACTATGCTTGCCTAACCTAACAAAACCTAACCTAACCTTATCGGAATGGTTCGTGGGGCTATCCGTGAATGGTTCGTGGGTCTATCCGTCTGCTACCCGTGCATAATGTACAATTTGCACACGTGACGAACACAATAGTAGATATTTTTCGGTGAAGAAGGTAGGAAACACTGCATACCCACTACGGTAGTCAAATTTTGCCCGCCATATTGTGTGTTAAGGAAGCGGAAAAAGGAATAACAAAAATTACTCTCTATGTGAAAAATTGTGTTTGTTTTCGTGTAAAAAGCATAATGACACCTTGAACTATGTTCCGCAATACACAATTGGTAAGTACGAACCATGCGAAACACAAAATATCCGATTTTAATGTGTCTCCAATCTATTTAACTGGTATCAAAGTGGGTTTAGATTCTACAGGCGCCTTGAAATAACTCGCCAGCTAGACTTTCAGAACTGCGTGAATCAAGTAGCTTAAGAGTAAATAATATTATTTTTACTCTAGTTCTTTTTCTTATTAGTGGTCCTGCTCCATGTAAATAACAAAATGAATTATTATGGAAATTATTATTGTTTTTAATTGCATTAAGGTTTATATGTTTGTAAATGCATATAGTTTGCAGATTTAACTAATAAAAGCTCCTAGCATCTGCAGCCTATATGCTTCACAAACAAACACAAGTCAAACTTTGCTACATTTCTAGATCGTCACACACGTCACGCACTTTTGTTGATGCTTTTCATGCATTCATCATATACTATCATACTCAAGTTCTTTTCTGATTTGTCAGCAGACACCACAAAGTACTTTACAATTCCATGAAATGAGTTCATCGTGTGTAACTTGTCACACACGTAACGCTGGAATGCCCCATTTATTCTGAAATCAGGATTTCTCGAACAAATACATTTTAATCCACACTAAAGAAAAATGTTGATAAAGAAGCATGAACCCTTACCAGCAAATATTTTGTATCGTCGTTCTCTGCCTGGGAACAAATAGGCTGAACTAATTCACATTTGATTTCTTTGTTCATATGAAATCCTTCCATATAATGTGACATGTGTCACCATAGTAACATATTTGCTATTGTTCATAGTAACAATTAACATTCTATTTAAGAAATATATCTATGAATAATTGGCAAAGTAGTTTACATAACAGGCCAATGATGTTTCACACTATGTTTATTAAGCAAAGAAGTTTACTCTTTCCGCGAGAATTCACGTGTTTAAAATATATTACCAACACTCTACAGACTACGGGTTTGGGGAAGGGGGTTAAAAGTCCTCCCTATACCCTGTCTCAGTTATCTGAGGAGCAAGGCCGAGCATAGCATCAGACAAGGGGAGGAAATCTAGTGGGCAGAGTATCAGTACACGCTGCTGCTACGGCTGGTAACTAC
This sequence comes from Lepisma saccharinum, assembly GCF_977018435.1. Taxonomy (NCBI): domain Eukaryota; kingdom Metazoa; phylum Arthropoda; class Insecta; order Zygentoma; family Lepismatidae; genus Lepisma; species Lepisma saccharinum. The sequence continues at coordinate 54,046,243 of NC_139246.1, forward strand.
AGTCGCTTCTTCCCCCCCCCCCCCCCATCCCCCACACCACCACGCAATACTGCTCAGCGTGTTCATTGGCGGAGCCGTCTCACGTCACTACTTGTGCAGAGGCTTGTTTTCCTTTGCTTCCTCCAGAGAGAGATGATTGATTGATTGATTGATTGATTTAGTTTATTTTACATCGCGTTTTGTGCCTCTTGGATAATTTGCGAAGATGGGCATGAGTGATGAAATGATGAAATTGATGAATGGACATTCACAAACAACCAAGCCCGAGCGGGATTCGAACCCGGAACCCTTGGCGTCGCAGCGTGATGTGCTAACCACTCTGCCACAGGGTCCGGCAGAGAGAGAGAGAGAGAGAGAGAGAGAGAGAGAGAGTTGAGACAGGGTATGGGAAATTTAAGAGTCCTGTTTTAAAAGTTTATTTATGAAACATAAAATACATTTTTAAGTTATACACAATTAAGTTGTACGCTAACATAAGACTAGTAATAACAAAGTTCATAATACATATACCTTGTCTCAGTTATCTCTGGAGCAAGGCCGTGTATAGCGGCAGAGGAGGAGGGAAAATCGAGTGGGCAGAGCGAAGCAGTACATGCTGCTGGGAAAGCTTGTAACTGCAGTCGCTTTCCCCTCTCCACGCAATCCCGTTCCTCTCGAGTGTTCATTGGTGGATCCGTCTCGCGTCACTACTTGCGCAGAGACTCGTTTTCGTTCACCTGCTCCAGAGATATCTGGGACAGAGGGTAGTGATTCGGATCGCACATTAAACTGTAGATCCAGTATCGATTAACCTTTCTGTACAAAAAGTGGACTTGAATTGAAACTCAATCAGTCAAAACGCTCAAGCCATGAGGTTTTCGAGATCAATATAAAAATTAAAATTGAGGTTATTAACATCTTTCCCTTTTTAATGAAAAATCACGATTGAAAAAGCATAATACGTACAGGCAGTACAAAAGAAAGGGACAGAAATTGTTCAACGGTGATAGGTTCTGCTCGTTCATTTGTAAGAGTTGACTAATTAGTACTTGTTCACTAAGAAGATCCGTTAAAATGAGTCGTTCAAAAAGTCACCATTCTAATTTCTCGAACAACGCTGAAAGACGTGCGAAATATCCACTTGATGCAATCTTGGTTGTTCTCACTATTACAATGTTCTAGTAAATAAACTAAATAACTCGATATATAACAATTTCTTAGAAACTAATAATGGAAGAAATATGAAACAACTTTGTCAGTATGATGTACATAATGCTAACATGATGTGACATACAATCGATCTGAGTTTTGTCTTGTTATGGAAACTATTTGGTGTATGTCTAACCTTCAATAATAGCGAATTAAATAAGGTTAGAAACATAAAATTTGAAGTTTACCGAAATATATGTAAAATTGAACTTTATTCTTAATAAAATAGTCTTGTTATTCTTTTCATGTCAACATTCAAACCACTTCATGCTTGTTGATTACTTGAATAGGCACAACGATAAAATGTCGTAGGCTGTAAAAGATAACATATAATGGGTTATTTATTACGCATATGTCGATTGACGGAAGTAATTCACATTCCAACACACCTATTCCAACAGAAATATATTACGTGTAAGATGTAATAAAATAATTCATATATACGAGGTCCGCCCATAATGAAACCGAACTCTCATAAAAAGAAAAGAACCAAACCAAATAAAGAGGTACCGTATTCTGGCAACACTGCAAAGAGTTATATCTAAACTTCCCGTCAGTGCATGTTTCAATCTGTTACAGGCAGTCGGTATCGGGGCAAGCATGCGTCAGATGCTGCTCGTGTGCAGGCAGCGTACAAAATACGCGCACCAAGATGGAACAACGTTACAGCATATAGTTTTGTTATGAATTGGGTAAATCGTTTACCGAATGATACGGGCAGTGTATGGTGATCCAGCATTATCAAGAACCCAGGTTTATGACTGGTACACTAGTTTCAAAGGTGGACGTGAAAGTGTCGAGGATGAACCAAGATCAGGACGCCCTTCAACGTCAAGGAATGACGACAATGTGGAGAAAGTTCATGTACTGGTGAGAGGTGATAGACCATGAATTTGTCCCTGAAAACCAAACAATCAATGAGTGGTATTACAAGAAAGTGCTTGGTCGACTCAGAAACAGGATGAGGCGGGTTAGGAAGGATCTCTGTGATTCTGGCCAATTGTTTCTGTTACACGATAATGCTCGCCTCATACCACATTGTCTGTACAAGAATACCTTGCTAAGCATTCAGTGACAGTGATCAATCACCCTCCATATTCTCCGGACTTATCGCCTGCTGATTTCTTCCTTTCTCCCACGCTTAAGATGGCTATGAAAGGGCGAAGATTTGACGACGTCGCGGTCATTAAATTAAATTTTACGCACATTTTGCGAACACTTACTGTCAATGACTATCAACAGCGTTTCCAAGACCTGTAGAAACGCTGACCAAAGTGTATTGTCTCTTTTGGTGATTATGGTCGATTGGTTGATTTTGTGTTTTAACCCTCTTTAAAATTTTGAATTATTTCCTTTACCAGCTTAGTAATGGTCGGGAAAACACTAGGTAACTTATCTTCACTATTCCCCAGAAAACATAGAAGTGTTGGCGCCTTTTCTCTGTCCTTCTTTCAGTTGCTTACACGCCTCTGAAGTGACCGGTCTCCCTTTGGCGGCATTCAATACCGCGCACGGGAACGTTTCCTATCTTAAATCATAGCACGCCAGCCATGAATTTGGCGGAAATAAGAATAATAAAACAACGGTATATTGTTCGGAATGCAAGTTTTGTATGTATAAACCATTATAGTACCAATACGAAATGTCAGAGTTGTCAAAATTACGATATTGTAAAGTAACAACATTCGGTTCCTTTTATTTGAGTCAGTATGTCTTCTCTTACGTATAGCTCGTAAGAGCACGAGAAACAAATTGAGACTTGAACATTTTAAAAATTATTGTAAGTTTCTTCTAGGTGTGTTTTCTGCTAATCAGTAAGATTTTGACAGAAAATTTTGGAACAAATAGTTTCTTTCTAAGCCCATACAAGTTGAACGATTTCAATTAGTTTTGAAAAATTCGTTGACAATTTTTTAAAGAAATATGTTTAATTTTTTTGGAAAATGCTGTAATAATTTTGTGAATGGTGAGTTCTTCTTTGTTAGTGCCTTCATTATATGGCAACGTTTCAATTACTTATAGAATAATATTTTGGTGCATTTGCTTCAAGGGTCTAAGCTTGTAATTGTTTGAGACTCTTTCATTTTTTTCTTTTCTTTTAATAGGTAATAAAAATGTCTGCAATGGACATGTTTGCGTTCATGTATATTTCGCCTGATTTGCAGTAAGTGCTAGTGTGATTCAACGTCGATTTCCATCAATAATACATGTAAATAACGTTGGTTTTGCTGAGGCGGCAATGAATGCCGCGCGCGCGACGTTTGTGCTGCAATGAGGACGCGGATGACGGAGGGTTAAGTCCATTTTATGCACAGTAAGGCTAATCGGGACTGGACCTACAGTTAAAAGTGGGATCCTAACCACTATGTGCCTCCACCGGGTATCGAACCCTGGATCCCTCTGTGATAATTTTGAAGGTGATAAAGTAATTTGAAGGTAATTACTTGTTTCCCTTCCAAAAAAAAAGTTAGTTTTTTTTATTGGCGAACCTTGTATATTAGCCAAAGTAGCCTATCTGGTTTTGCTATTTAGGTTAGTAAGAAAGCCACAACGATAAAACTGTGTATTGTTCTACCTTTAAATGCACAATTATAATATCAATAGAATAATACGTATTTCCAAAATAACAAAAATTAAATCTAAATACGGTTTTTATGTTGGTATATGTCACATGCTCTTCTCTATAGTACCCAGCACCAGTTGAAATTTCTACGCTATTGTGAATTTTAAAGATATCATCATAAAAATAAGGTATTCACTTTATTCGAATGATAAATCATGTAGTAGTTTCAATTCAGCCAGAGAAAATATGACTGTTTTAATGTTTTCTATGAAGACATTTATATTTTCCTTGTGATACATATTTTCTCTACCTACTTACGTTAATTGTGACGATGAGGATGAAGAATGCTTAGTTGATAGTAATGAAGCGACACTCACCTACACCTACGCCAGTTCCCGAATCCGGGACTGACGCCTGCAAAGATGGTACTCATACGAGACCGAAAACGAGATGTGCTTGTAAAAAATAGGTTTGAGATCGAGAGGAAGATAGCATTTGGAAACTCGAGACGATGCCGTGAACACGACTGGAATTTGTAACTCGATTGATCGATTTGGTGTTTTAAGTCGTGTCTTCCCGTTTCGCCCTTTCCTTTTTCGCCCAGTACCGGAAAACTTGTTGTATTGACCTAAGTGATACGTAACACGCGCCAGAACGGAAGTACCGTTTCGCCCAGAGGGAATTTTTAAAAGATGCTTTGAATGTGAAGGGAAATGTGAAAATAAAAAGCCAAATAATCAGGTGTGGCTTCCAAAGGGGAGCCTTGTCGCATTGTTTAATGCATTAATAACAGAAATACAGATACATGTACGTACATAAGAATACACAATACAAACACAATATCAACAATTGTATTAGCCAGTGAGGTTAGGTTAGTTTAGGTTAGGTTAGGCAAAAACAATAGTTTAGGACACGTGGCTTTACATGATTGGGATTTTTTACTTTCACCATTCCCTCTGGGCGAAACGGTAACGGGCGAATCGGTACTTCCGTCATGGCGCGTGTTATCACTTTGGCGAATAAAACAAGTTCTTGGGAACTGGGCGAAACGGGCATGAATCGTTTTAAGTCCACTTTATGCACAGCAGAGCTAATCGGGACTGGACCTACAGTTTAAAGTGGGATAAGAAACACTATGTGCCTCCACAGAGTATCGAACCCGGGATCCCAATTTGTAACTCGAAACGGACGAAGACGCTGCAAAATCTCGTCTCGTCTCGACACACTATAACCAGTCGCTTGGCAAGATGTGAGTCCAACTCACTTGGCCAAGAAAGTGATAGTTTCTTGGTGGGATGCATCAGGATGCATTAGATTAAAATGGAATAATAAACATTTATTTTCTCTTGGTACGCAAGACTTAGCGTTAAGAGGCTATAGACCGGGGTAAAAGTGGCAAAAAGTTAGAGAAAGGGGCAATTGTCCCCCACAATCGCCGCCACGGATAAACATCGATGTCTTTCTGTGCTTCATAGCCCAGAATTCAAGGTTTGCTCAACACGCCTTTCTTTCAATAGCCAGGGGAGATTTATGACATTTTTGCCCCTACGCATATCCCTTGTATTTGGGCCCTGCGGACATTATTATTATTATTATTATTATTATTATTAACAGTTTTATTATCATGGCACTTCACTTCCACTAATTACATGCTCTGTATTAACCCGTAAGCACACGCGTGCTGTAATTTTTTCCCCTAACTTGGAAGTAGCTTCCAAACTCTGATGAAGGAAACTATTTTAAACATATGTTTTAAAAAATGGAATTTGACATAATCTTCATTATCATCGCTATCTGCCTCTTTGCTGTGGTGTGTACAGTGGCGGAGCTTGTGCTGTAAAACTGCGGGGTGAAAGGGCAGTTTAGTTTCCATTGGTAGATATCATTTAGCATAGTGCAGGTGCAAAGGAGGCAAAAACGGGTGGGGGCAACTACATCCCAATCCCCACCACTTGATGTCTGTGGTGTGTTCTTCTGCAACATGATCCTCTTCATCTTCAGATTCACTGCACTTTCATTTTTATCCAGCCAGTCTAATATATATTTGCTCTGTGTGTACTACTAAAAGTGAAAATATTAGGTAAATTTTACCCATGCACTCATGTGAACACCTGCACGCTTCAACACTGCAGCAAATTGAACAAATCATACAGTCACTAATGCAAGAATGTCTGATATGTACTGAATATTTCATTATCGTATATCTTAAAGAGCAGAGATGTCAACCCATAAAAAATGAAACTGGCTATTTTTCACCCCACACGTGTGAGTACGGGTTAATAACACTAGTAAACTTATAAATACAGACACATCGATTCAAAATTATTCATTAAACTTCGTTTGCGTTTATAAGCGCCACTGTGCAATTCCCCACACAACACTAGTAGCACACAAGCACCAAATGAATAGAAACATCCAAAATGTTTATACAGTAAAACTTCGTTAATCAGGACTAATGGGGGGATAAGTTGACCGGATTTACTCAAATAACCTAAAAGAACAGTAGAAAGTGCATTATAACTTCGTTTATAGCAACAAAACACGTTTATTATGGTGTATTTAAAGGGCATAGGTCTAAATACACTGTACAGTACAATACAAAGTCTGGGGGAAACAGAATTTCATCAGTGGTTGACTGCCTATTCTTTGGGAAGTTCTCTTGTTGACTTCTAGCCACATTTAAAACCATGCATTCTTCTTTTTTTTTTTTTTGCCTGTCCGGTTTAAGCGAAGTCCGGCTTAACACGGTCCGGAGTAACGACGTTTTACTGTATTTGTTTCTTCGAGGAACAATTGTTTATATTCTGGCATTGAATATAGGATTCTACCTTCATCAAATTAGTAAGTCAAAGGACTTGACGTGGTTCTTTTATTTTCTTATCGATTGATTTCATTGATTGATTTGCTTTGTTTTACTTCGCTTTTGTGTCACTTTTGGCTAATTTTCGAAGATGGGAATAAGTGATGATGTGATGAAATTGATGAATGGACACTCACAAACATCTATGCCAAGGCCGGTATTCGAACCCGGAACCCATGACTAAGTGCGATGTGCTAACGACCCCGCCTCGGGGGCCGTTTTAATTTTTTTATCATCACAACATTAAGGGGGTTCTAAAGCCATGCTAAAGCATAGACCCAAATTTCTAAGGGTAACCGTAAAACTAATATAAATTCGGTAAGGTAGAAATTTTCCGATATGAAAGATTGTTTTATTCACTAGAACATATGAACCTTATAATTCTGTTACGATTGAAGGGATTTAAGTAAATAACAGAAAATATAAGGTCTCCGTCATGTTCAAACTGCTCCGTACAGATGGCGCTGAAGTGGTAGTTTTGTTAATACCGGTGCATTTTCTTTCTTTTATGACTAGTATGGAAGATTTCGTGGTGAAACAAAGATCACATGTTCTTCCCGCAAGCATCTGAAATACTATGTGAAAAAATGAAAACATTTCGTACCTTCAGAGAGTAGTGCTTACCATTAAAATTTTTGAAGTGGCGTTTCGTCGCAATATACTCCGTGGTGCAGATTTTAGCCAACCCTGTTGCCGATATTTCAGGCCGTGTTTTCTAACGATATGATCAATACAAGTGCGTCGAAATCGTGAAAGTTAAACCAAGTTACCAGAGAATAACGAATCCAGTACATGTTGGAAGAAGGAAACATCGGAAAAAACTGAAATGTAAGTCTTATATTTAAATGCTTGTTGCTTAATCCATCAAAAGTAAAACGTTTGCAATATGCAAGAGTGATGCAGAATGTATGATTTATTTATATGTTGAGGAAATACCTTCCGATATAATTTCTGTAAGAATATCGCTTCAACGTCTCAACCTTTACAACGCAGGACGCATTTTTCCTTACAAACGACGTTCATAATTCTTTGCAATTGTAAAATCAGAAGAGAATGTTATATTAAATTAGGCATAATGCAGATATTACAGTTTTGTGATTATTACTAGAGCATGAAATACCTTGATATAGATTATATTCTGGCATTAAATCGATATTGCACAAAATGCTCTACTATCGTTCCTGTGAGATTATTTTCGTATTTCAATGGTGCTATTCAAATGTACGTACAACGGAATTTGTATTACAAATCAGTGGTTCATTATAGTTTCACTTTGCCCATGTATAAGGTTGGAACGAGTTGTTTCTGACCTGTTTTGAACAAGATTTTTCTCTTTTATGTTTTTGAAACTTGAACACAGTTCATAAAGCTCGCAAATGTTAAATGCAATAAGTAGGTTAAGCTGTTAGGTTGGATTGGAATAGATTTATTGTGAGATCCCCGAATTTTGTGCAAAGTTCTGGACAACGTTCTGTTATCTTCTTTCACAGAATCAGGTCAGAAAACCGGTTTTGTAAGCTGTATAAAACATTTGGTTTTCTCGTTCTTTCATAATTTTGAACGCCTTGTAATGGTAGCGCAACATTTCCAATAAGTTCAAGCTTTATGTATTTAAAGTGTAAAAGTACACCCTAACAGCTAAAAGAGTAAAGTCCTAACAGTCTACCAAACAATAGTTTTCGTGTTTACTGAATATTTACAAATTAGTATAGATTAGTAAATATTAGAAGTTCACATATTTTACAAGTGCAAGGCCAATTATTTATTTGTGGGTAAGAGTAGTATAAAAGTATATAATATAAACCCGAGAAATGATGAGCCCCCTCAGGCAGATTTGGCTACACTTAAAACTAGCTCAAGATGAGCATATGAGCTTATTGCTCAAGTGTGGTACTCTGTCTAATCCAAGATTTTTGTAAAAATGCCGTCGGGAATTTCCTGTGAAATGATGAGGCCCCTCAGATTGATTTGCCTACACTTACAAAAGCCACATCTGTGAGATTGTTGTCCATAAGCTTGTTAAAAATATGCCCCTCTTGATATTGTTTTTGCTACACTTAAAATTAAGCCACCCTCACCCACACCCACCCACATATACACACACACATACCCCCATTACACACACACACACACATACACACACACACATGTAATGCAAGAGCTATTGCATCATGCTGTGCAACAAATTATTATCCAATATTATGCAACAAATTATGATGCAAGAGCTCTTGCATTACATATCAGTTAGTATTGTGAGAGTGGCTGAGGAGTACAGATGTGTTGTTGCATTGCTCCTCATACAGGTTTGATATTTGACACATTTTGCTTGTTTGTTGTAATCCACTCATATTTAGAGTCAGGTTTATATCTGCCCCAATTTGTTAATATGTTACCTGGAATATGCTCAATATTTTAATTGGACACCAGCCTCAACTCATATATCTAGTACTAAGATAATGCATTTTGCAGAGGCCTTCTAGAATTGCTCTGTGATTCTCTCATTTCTTACATCATAAACATATGATTTTTCCCCTATAAGAATAACACTACATATAGTGTCATCAGGGAGTGTATCGTGGAATTCACAGATAACACTGGGGAACAGTGAAATTGCGGCACAGTGTTTGAGAGCTAATTTAGGGCAATTTCATGCTGCTGAATAATGATATAATAATATATTTCCTGAATTGGCTCTAATTTATGAAATAAATGCAACTAAACCAAAATGGCGGAAACATAAGATATACATATAAATGAACTTCCAACAACAATTTAATATTTATTTTTGTGATTACAATCATTATTATAAAAATAAATGTAAATAGGCCTATGATCCAAATAATTAAGAAAATATGTACGCAATGAAGCAACAAACTATGTGAAACGTTTTCTATACGATTTCCTGCTGTATTGCCTTTTAGGACAATCCCTCTGTAAGCTCCAACAGTAGTCGGCCATCATGTGGCGATCCCACCGTCCCTGGTACCTTTCTTCTATTATCCTTATATCCTGATGGAACCTTTCTCCCCGTTCTTCACTAAAATCACCAACGTTCTCAGGGAATCTGTCAATGTGGCTATGTAGAAAATGCATCTTCACACTCATATTAGCTCCCAATTTATCAAAATTTTTCAACATATTTCCAACTATATCGGGGTACTTTTCTGCGCTGTGATTCCCCAAAAAGTTTTTGACGACGGACACAATGCTCAGCCAGGCCTCAGATTCGATGTAAGACATGTAAGTTGTAAAATTGGCATCATTTATAAGTGTACGAATTTGTGGTCGTCCGTCAAAGATTCCTGCCTTCAATTTTTCAATACTTAGTCCTGGAAAAGTGTGGCATATATATTTGAAACAATCACCACTTGTATCTAAGGCCTTGACAAACTGTTTTATCAACCCAAGTTTAATATGCAGTGGTGGAAGGATGATTTTGTCCCTATGTATCAGCGGATCATGAATGACATTAGCTTTTCCCACTAATATTTTCCCTTGGGGGCCAAACTTTTATCGTCCAATGCTTTTCTCTAGCACGACTATCCCACAAACATAGGAAATAGGGATGTTTTGTGTACCCACTTTGCTGTCCTAGTAAAAAATTCACCATCTTCAAATCCACACACACGAGCCACTTATGTTCAGCATATTCAATTTTTTTCTAAAACCATTTTTATGTTTTGGTATTCTTCCTTAAGGTTTGTTGAGTGTCCGATATATTGCCTAGCAATGCTTCATAAGTTGCCTAGCAACAATTTACAAATAAATAAATAAGTTTCTTATGGGAATTTCAGCCCATTATAAATTTTGATATTACCGAGAAAAGCGTAGAGTAATTTTACCTCCTACATTTTCCATGGTGTGTTTATTTTTATAACTGGAGTCAATTCAACTGAACCAATCATACAATTGGCAATCACAGCTGTTTTGTGTGCTGAAACTGTTATTAAACTTTATGCCGCAAAATAAAATCTTTTTTTTGTTCCCCAGTGTAATTTTAATGTTTGTCCTGTCATTAACCACAACTTGTTTTCTTAGTGAAGTGTTGATGACAAACATGGGTCTCTGTGCTTTGAATTCATCTGGTGTGTAATACATGTCAGTATTGCCCGAGCCTGGCTGATATTTCTACAGCACTGATGAGCAGGGATTTGGAACTGCATGTAAAACAAGACAGGAAATTTGTTACACTGATGAGAAGATCCTATTAAAAATTAAACTTGTTAGAATTGATTACTGACAAGAATAATAATTATGAAGAAACACAGTCCCTATCTCTGACAGAGCAATGCTGTGATGAGGTACAGGCTTCAGAAAATTATACCCAAGCAGATTTCAAACAAATATCTTGCCTCTTCCTGCATACAGACCCGAGCCTGGCTGATATTTCTACAGCACTGATGAGCAGGGATTTGGTACTGCATGTAAAACAAGACAGGAAATTTGTTACACTGATGAGAAGAGCCTATTATTGTAGAATTGATTACTGAGAAGAAGAATAATTATGAAGAAACACAGTCTCTATCTCTGACAGAGCTATGCTGTGATGAGGTACAGGCTTCAGAAAATTATACCCAAGCAGATTTCAAACAAATATCTTGCCTCTTCCTGCACACAGACCCGAGCCATTTCTACAGCACTGATGAGCAGGGATTTGGAACTGCATGTAAAACAAGACAGGAAATTTGGCAGATATTGTTATAGTGATGGCTGCAGAGAGAAACAAGATTGTAACAAGAGAGCCTGACATCCAGATTGTTGCAGGTTGTCATATCTTATAGAGGTTTGTTCTGAATATAATTATATTTTATTGATTATGACTAATGTAATAATTATGAAGAAACACAGTCCCTATCTCTGACAGAGCTATGCTGTGATGAGGTACAGGCTTCAGAAAATTATACCCAAGCAGATTTCAAACAAATATCTTGCCTCTTCCTGCACACAGACCCGAGCCATTTCTACAGCACTGATGAGCAGGGATTTGGAACTGCATGTAAAACAAGACAGGAAATTTGTTACACTGATGAGAAGATCCTATTAAAAATTAAACTTGTTAGAATTGATTACTGACAAGAATAATAATTATGAAGAAACACAGTCCCTATCTCTGACAGAGCTATGCTGTGATGAGGTACAGGCTTCAGAAAATTATACCCAAGCAGATTTCAAACAAATATCTTGCCTCTTCCTGCATACAGACCCGAGCCTGGCTGATATTTCTACAGCACTGATGAGCAGGGATTTGGAACTGCATGTAAAACAAGACAGGAAATTTGTTACACTGATGAGAAGAGCCTATTATTGTAGAATCGATTACTGAGAAGAAGAATAATTATGAAGAAACACAGTCTCTATCTCTGACAGAGCTATGCTGTGATGAGGTACAGGCTTCAGAAAATTATACCCAAGCAGATTTCAAACAAATATCTTGCCTCTTCCTGCACACAGACCCGAGCCATTTCTACAGCAGTGATGAGCAGGGATTTGGAACTGCATGTAAAACAAGACAGGAAATTTGGCAGATATTGTTATAGTGATGGCTGCAGAGAGAAACGAGATTGTAACAAGAGAGCCTGACATCCAGATTGTTGCAGGTTGTCATATCTTATAGAGTTTTGTTCTGAATATAATTATATTTTATTGATTATGACTAATGTAATAATTATGAAGAAACACAGTCCCTATCTCTGACAGAGCTATGCTGTGATGAGGTACAGGCTTCAGAAAATTATACCCAAGCAGATTTCAAACAAATATCTTGCCACTTCCTGCACACAGACCCGAGCCATTTCTACAGCACTGATGAGCAGGGATTTGGAACTGCATGTAAAACAAGACAGGAAATTTGTTACACTGATGAGAAGATCCTATTAAAAATTAAACTTGTTAGAATTGATTACTGACAAGAATAATAATTATGAAGAAACACAGTCCCTATCTCTGACAGAGCTATGCTGTTAGGTACAGGCTTCAGAAAATTATACCCAAGCAGATTTCAAACAAATATCTTGCCTCTTCCTGCAAACAGACCCGAGCCTGGCTGATATTTCTACAGCACTCATGGGCAGGGATTTGGAACTGCATGCAAAACAAGACAGGAAATTTGTTACACTGATGAGAAGAGCCTATTAAAAATTAAACTTGTTAGAATTGATTACTGACAAGAATAATAATTATGAAGAAACACAGTCCCTATCTCTGACAGAGCTATGCTGTGATGAGGTACAGGCTTCAGAAAATTATACCCAAGCAGATTTCAACCTTGCCTCTTCCTGCATACACACCAGAGCCTGGCTGATATTTCTACAGCACTGAGGAGCAGGGATGGAACTGCATGCAAAACAAGACAGAAAATTTGGCAGATATAATTATAGTGATGGCTGCAGAGAGAAACAAGATTGTAACAAGAGAGCCTGACATCCAGATTGTTGCAGGTTGTCATATCTTATAGAGGTTTGTTCTGAATATAATTATATTTTATTGATTATGTCTAATGTAATAATTATGAAGAAACACAGTCACTATCTCTGACAGAGCTATGCTGTGATGAGGTACAGGCTTCAGAAAATTATACCCAAGCAGATTTCAAACAAATATCTTGCCTCTTCCTGCACACAGACCCGAGCCATTTCTACAGCACTGATGAGCAGGGATTTGGAACTGCATGTAAAACAAGACAGGAAATTTGTTACACTGATGAGAAGATGCTATTAAAAATTAAACTTGTTAGAATTGATTACTGACAAGAATAATAATTATGAAGAAACACAGTCCCTATCTCTGACAGAGCTATGCTGTTAGGTACAGGCTTCAGAAAATTATACCCAAGCAGATTTCAACTACAAATATCTTGCCTGTTCCTGCAAACAGACCCGAGCCTGGCTGATATTTCTACAGCACTGATGAGCAGGGATTTGGAACTGCATGCAAAACAAGACAGGAAATTTGTTACACTGATGAGAAGAGCCTATTAAAAATTAAACTTGTTAGAATTGATTACTGACAAGAATAATAATTATGAAGAAACACAGTCCCTATCTCTGACAGAGCTATGCTGTGATGAGGTACAGGCTTCAGAAAATTATACCCCAGCAGATTTCAACCTTGCCTCTTCCTGCATACACACCAGAGCCTGGCTGATATTTCTACAGCACTGAAGAGCAGGGATGGAACTGCATGCAAAACAAGACAGGAAATTTGGCAGATATTGTTATAGTGATGGCTGCAGAGAGAAACAAGATTGCAACAAGAGAGACTGAAAAATACAGAAACATAACATCTCATACATCCAGATTGTTGCAGGTTGTCATATCTTATAGAGGTTTGTTCTGAATATGATTATATTTTATTGATTATGACAAATGTAATAATTATGAAGAAACACAGTCCCTATCTCTGACAGAGCTATGCTGTTAGGTAGAGGCTTCAGAAAATTATACCCCAGCAGATTTCAACCTTGCCTCTTCCTGCATACACACAGACCCGAGCCATTTCTACAGCACTGATGAGCAGGGATGGAACTGCATGCAAAACAAGACAGGAAATTTGGCAGATATTGTTATAGTGATGGCTGCAGAGAGAAACAAGATTGTAACAAGAGAGCCTGAAAAATACAGAAACAATAAAACATCTCATACATCCAGATTGTTGAAGGTTGTCATATCTTAAAGACGTTTGTTCTGAATATAATTATATTTTATTGATTATGACTAATGTAATAATTATGAAGAAACACAGTCCCTATCTCTGACAGAGCTATGCTGTTAGGTAGAGGCTTCAGAAAATTATACCCAAGCAGATTTCAACCTTACCTCTTCCTGCATACACACAGACCCGAGCCATTTTTACAGCACTGATGAGCAGGGATGGAACTGCATGCAAAACAAGACAGGAAATTTGTTACACTGATGAGAAGAGCCTATTAAAAATTAAACTTGTTAGAATTGATTACTGACAAGAATAATAATTATGAAGAAACAGTCCCTATCTGTGACAGAGCTATGCTGTGATGAGGTTCAGGCTTCAGAAAATTATACCCAAGCAGATTTCAACCTTGCCTCTTCCTACATACAGACCAGAGCCTGGCTGATATTTCTACAAGGCAGGGATTTGGAACTGCATGCAAAACAAGACAGGAAATTTGTTACACTGATGAGAAGATCCTGATGATATGTTTGCATCGATTATACAATTGTTAGAGCATATAATCATAGAACATGTGGCAGAGTGATGGCAATGTTGCAGAGAGAAACAAGATTGTAACAAGAGAGACTGAAAAATACAGAAACATAACATCTCATACATCCAGATTGTTGCAGGTTGTCATATCTTATAGAGGTCAGGGATTTGGAACTGCATGTAAAACAAGACAGGAAATTTGTTACACGGATGAGAAGAGCCTATTAAAAATTAAACTTGTTAGAATTGATTACTGACAATTATTAATTACAGATAAGTTGTTAGAGCATATAATCATAGAACATGTGGCAGATATGCAGAGAGAAATAAGATTGTAACAAGAAAGCCTGAAAAATACAGAAACATCTCATACATCCAGAGTGTTGCAGGTTGTCATATCTTATAGAGGTTTGTTCAGTACCCAAGCAGATTTCAAACAAATATCTTGCCTCTTCCTGCATACAGACCCGAGCCTGGCTGATATTTCTACAGCACTGATGGGCAGGGATTTGGAACTGCATGCAAAACAAGACAGGAAATTTGTTACACTGATGAGAAGATCCTATTAAAAATTAAACTTGTTAGAATTGATTACTGACAAGAATAATAATTATGAAGAAACACAGTCCCTATCTCTGCAGAGCGATGCTGTGATGCTATTATTAGGTACAGGCTTCAAAAAATTATACCCAAGCAGATTTCAAACTTGCCTCTTCCTGCATACAGACCCGAGCCTGGCTGATATTTCTACAGCACTGATGAGCAGGGATGCAACTGCATGCAAAACAAGACAGGAAATTTGGCAGATATTGTTATAGTGATGGCAATGTTGCAGAGAGAAACAAGATTGTAACAAGAGAGCCTGAAAAATACAGAAACATAACATCTCTTACATCCAGATTGTTGCAGGTTGTCATATCTTATAGAGGTTTGTTCTGAATATAATTATATTTTATTGATTAAGTACTGGAAAATCCTGTCACTGATAAGCACCCACTGCATGTCAGTTTCATTCTGTACAGCAAACAGGTTATACTCAGACAGGCCAGAGAACCTAAGCTTGAAATCATCAACAAGTGACTTGGATTTTATGTATTTTGAAATACATCAAAAAATCCTGTATCAGAATTATCCATGCAAAGATAAAACACACATATGCCACTCCTTCTATAAGCTAATATTGTTCCTAGCATATAAAATATTTGACAGGTACAAAGTTCTGTTGTTTCAACAATAATCTCATATTATCTTGTCTGCTGTCTATGCCTTTTATGAACCTGCTGAGATACTCAGGGCTGCTTGCTGTACAATCAACAGCAAATGAATTAGGAGAAAAAAGATTTTCTGGACGAAAAATGAGTTGGCAATGCTGCGAACACCGAGTCAATCTTGATAAGGGGCTTGAGGAGCGTCGAGCTAACTTTCCTGAAAACCACAACTCAACTCCAGTATCGAAGGTCATGCTACACGTGGATTGGCAACTTTCGGGAGCATGCTGTCTGTCAATTCTCCCCAAATGCCTGTTTGAAGATGAACCCTCTGCTCGCATTTTATTTTTCAAATGTAGTTCTGACGTTGTAGTCATTTTACAATAATTTGTATTTGTTCTTATTTTGCTTTGCTTTTATGTCACCTTTACAATTAATCGAAACTATGAAGATGGATGATAATGAGATTAAATTGATGAAGAGACACTTAAAAAAGAGATTGCCAGACCAAGACTCGAACCCGGAACCTAAAGCGGATAAGGTGGGGTGACCGTCAATAACTCCCGGCCATGAACTGGAGTATAAAATTTGTAATTTCTCAGGAGTATTTTTTGTTCTGTTCATGACTAATACCTGCTTTCGGACACTTAATTTATAAGTGACACACTTCGTTCGGTGGGGACAAGCCACGTATTGTTTGAGAGGAGGGACACATCTCGTTCATATACTAGATACAATCGTGGACTATACTTGAAATGTGAAGTGCTAAACAATACTTTCGGAGATCAGTTGGACATAGCAATTTTGATATACAAGTTGCATTTTCTCTACTTATTCATTATGCCTCATAGATAATCTCGCAACATCGCAAAATGTTTTAATTGACTCGAATTCACAATGACTAATATATACTGGACCTACATATTTTAAATGCAAAATCTAGGTGACGAAAATATGCCCCAACACGAAATAAAAATGCAATATTCATTCAATACACTAAAAAAGCTAACCAAAGCAGACTTTGAACAACATTACACACGTAACGTTTCCATCCTCTAACAGGGTTTTTGTTGGAGTAAGATTCACATGGCATAATAGGCATAGGCATAGGCATAATTCACTACAAAGCAATAGCTATAAACATGAGAGAAACCTGAAATGAGGGGTTAGAATTCACCATATGAGAAGTGCAGCAGGTAAAACAAAACACATATGTAAGGAAGAGGTGTGTAAGTGTAAGTTTCTATGTGAAAATTCACTGAGTGGTAGCACTAGACTGTTTTACGTCAAGGATCCTAGGTTCGAATACCGGTCTGGGCATTGGTGTTGTTTCTGAATGTTCTATTTATTTTATCTTCACCCATCTTCATCGTCGCGATTGCCCCAAAGTGGAAGAAAAGCGACGCTAAATAAAAATAAAAAATATGTGAAAATTAGAAGGTTAATTAAGAGCTGATAGGTAAAATATACTCTATGAGCGAAGCTCTGTTAAGATATCAAACCTGTAAGAAGCAAATAGCGAAGTTGTGTGAAGGATTGAAGATAAGCTTCGATAAGATGGTCACCTGGATTGTCTCGAGCTGAACCAGTAAATGGGCGATGTTTAATCCCCAAGGCCATTCTGTAAAACGAATACCAAAAGAGGTTCGTGTGTGGATTTGGTCAGCATGAAATTGTTGGGTGATGATAAGTGAATGGTATTTTTTTCTGTTTTCGTTATTTTACGTTGCTTTTCTACCTCTGGATCTTGAATGACGAATGAATCAATTTGGTGAACTGATAAACACAAGAAAGCCAACCCCGTGGCTAATTGGTTAGCGCACGCGCTTCGAAGTAAGGTGAAGATGTGTCATTGTCTGCATCCCACTTCCATCTATCACATCTTCAACCTTCATCATTGCGATTATCCGAGACTGGTAGAACAGTGACGTGAAATAACAAAAATATCACCCTCGGTGTCGATTTCAAAGTTTGAAGTATTGCTGTTTTTGCATTCAATAGCGGCTCTAAATTGTGACAGTGATGTGAAATACTTCTGATTTTATAAGAAATAGTAAAACGGGAAGAGCGATAGATATTCCTCTATTTTCAATTTTCTCTAAAACTATTTTCCCCGACTGTGGTTATAATGAATTCTATGTAGTATGAGAAATATACTTTAATTTATACTAATTTATTCATATGCAACTGATTAAGAGAGCCTCCACGATGGCGCAAGGAAATCGTCGTCGCATTGTAATCAAGGAGTTCTCGGTTGGATGACCGGTGGAGGCACATAGTGATTGGGATTCTAGTTTAAACTGTAGATCTCTTCCCGGTTTGCCTATTTGTGCATAAAACTCAGACTCAGAATGATTAAGGACTTTTCGAAATATTCTGTCTGTATCGGAATGGCAACTTTCTTCAGAACGAAAATGAATTCGTAAAGCAATAATACGCACAGCACCTCTAATTACCCACTGCCATTCAACACGCTACTATTCGTAAATTCAGAATTATTATTTTAGGATTCAAATTCTGGCATCTGAAAGAGGGACACTTGGCCCCAAAGGTTTCAGGCTTGTTAACATTTACTAGTTAAGGATATTTTTGTTAAGCTCCTGGGACCCGAGGAACAAAAATATAGATCTTTTAAAATGATTTCTCAAATTAAATGTAGAAATTATGCAGCCCACTAGCCCAGGGACGCTATAGCTTATTCATGGGATGGAAAAATTGTCTTTCCTGGTCTCAGCATGGAGTTCAATCTCTGCGGTGTTTCCTTATCAATTTGATGTAGTTATCATCCATCCTCATAGTTGCGACAAATTATAAATGTGTCATGGTAAAAACAAAGCAAAATAAGAAAATAAATATTGTAACATTACTGCAATGTCAGAACTACGTTGGCAAAAAAAAGTGAAGACCAGATCATTTTCAAACAGGCATTCGGGGAGAACTGTGTAGAGGTAGACAGACAACATGGTCCCGAAAGTTGCCAATCGACATGACCTTCGGTACTGAAGTTGTGCGTTGAGAAAACTTTGCTTGAAGCTCCTCAAGCATCTTATCGCAAATGCCTCGGTGTTCGCAGCATTGCCAACTCATTTTTCGTCGAGAAAATCTTTTTTTTCCTAATTCATTTGCTGTTGATTGTACCTGTTGAACAGGAAATACATATTAATACTTGTGTTAATTTATAAATACATACATATTTAAATATTTATCCTGACAGGGTTTGAATGCTGTTAATCCTGACATGGGTTTAACTGCTATTCACTCTACATATTTGATTGCTGTTTATTCTGTATTGTTCATTCTACAGGTTTGAATGCACTCTGTGCCACTCTACATGCTTATTCTGTAATGTTACAGGTTAAGCATGTTTGCAACCCATAGGTTATTGTGATTTGAAAAGTGGCAATCAATGCCCATTGTTCCTATATAAACGTTTCAACATATTTCCTGTTCAACAGGTACAGCAAGCAGCCCTGAGTATCTCAGCAGGTTCACAGAAGGCATAGTCAGCAGACAAGATAATATGAGATTATTGTTGAAACAACAGAACTTTGTACCTGTCAAATATTTTATATGCTAGAAACAATATTAGCTTATAGAAGGAGTGGCATATGTGTGTTTTATCTTTGCATGGATAATTCTGATACAGGATTTTTTGATGTATTTCAAAATACATAAAATCCAAGTCACTTGTTGATGATTTCAAGCTTAGGTTCTCTGGCCTGTCTGAGTATAACCTGTTTGCTGTACAGAATGAAACTGACATGCAGTGGGTGCTTATCAGTGACAGGATTTTCCAGTACTTAATCAATAAAATATAATTATATTCAGAACAAACCTCTATAAGATATGACAACCTGCAACAATCTGGATGTAAGAGATGTTATGTTTCTGTATTTTTCAGGCTCTCTTGTTACAATCTTGTTTCTCTCTGCAACATTGCCATCACTATAACAATATCTGCCAAATTTCCTGTCTTGTTTTGCATGCAGTTGCATCCCTGCTCATCAGTGCTGTAGAAATATCAGCCAGGCTCGGGTCTGTATGCAGGAAGAGGCAAGTTTGAAATCTGCTTGGGTATAATTTTTTGAAGCCTGTACCTAATAAGAGCATCACAGCATCGCTCTGCAGAGATAGGGACTGTGTTTCTTCATAATTATTATTCTTGTCAGTAATCAATTCTAACAAGTTTAATTTTTAATAGGATCTTCTCATCAGTGTAACAAATTTCCTGTCTTGTTTTGCATGCAGTTCCAAATCCCTGCCCATCAGTGCTGTAGAAATATCAGCCAGGCTCGGGTCTGTTTGCAGGAAGAGGCAAGATATTTGTTTGAAATCTGCTTGGGTACTGAACAAACCTCTATAAGATATGACAACCTGCAACACTCTGGATGTATGAGATGTTTCTGTATTTTTCAGGCTTTCTTGTTACAATCTTGTTTCTCTCTGCATATCTGCCACATGTTCTATGATTATATGCTCTAACAACTTATCTGTAATCAATAATTGTCAGTAATCAATTCTAACAAGTTTAATTTTTAATAGGCTCTTCTCATCCGTGTAACAAATTTCCTGTCTTGTTTTACATGCAGTTCCAAATCCCTGCCCTGTAGAAATATCAGCCAGGCTCGGGTCTGTGTGTAGGAACAGGCAAGATATTTGTAGTTGAAATCTGCTTGGGTATAATTTTTTGAACAAACCTCTATAAGATATGACAACCTGCAACAATCTGGATGTATGAGATGTTATGTTTCTGTATTTTTCAGTCTCTCTTGTTACAATCTTGTTTCTCTCTGCAACATTGCCATCACTCTGCCACATGTTCTATGATTATATGCTCTAACAATTGTATAATTGATGCAAACATATCATCAGGATCTTCTCATCAGTGTAACAAATTTCCTGTCTTGTTTTGCATGCAGATCCAAATCCCTGCCTTGTAGAAATATCAGCCAGGCTCTGGTCTGTATGTAGGAAGAGGCAAGGTTGAAATCTGCTTGGGTATAATTTTCTGAAGCCTGAACCTCATCACAGCATAGCTCTGTCACAGATAGGGACTGTGTTTCTTCATAATTATTATTCTTGTCAGTAATCAATTCTAACAAGTTTAATTTTTAATAGGCTCTTCTCATCAGTGTAACAAATTTCCTGTCTTGTTTTGAATGCAGTTCCATCCCTGCTCATCAGTGCTGTAAAAATGGCTCGGGTCTGTGTGTATGCAGGAAGAGGTAAGGTTGAAATCTGCTTGGGTATAATTTTCTGAAGCCTCTACCTAACAGCATAGCTCTGTCAGAGATAGGGACTGTGTTTCTTCATAATTATTACATTAGTCATAATCAATAAAATATAATTATATTCAGAACAAACGTCTTTAAGATATGACAACCTTCAACAATCTGGATGTATGAGATGTTTTATTGTTTCTGTATTTTTCAGGCTCTCTTGTTACAATCTTGTTTCTCTCTGCAGCCATCACTATAACAATATCTGCCAAATTTCCTGTCTTGTTTTGCATGCAGTTCCATCCCTGCTCATCAGTGCTGTAGAAATGGCTCGGGTCTGTGTGTATGCAGGAAGAGGCAAGGTTGAAATCTGCTGGGGTATAATTTTCTGAAGCCTCTACCT
The DNA here is from genome assembly GCF_977018435.1 of Lepisma saccharinum. Lineage (NCBI taxonomy): Eukaryota > Metazoa > Arthropoda > Insecta > Zygentoma > Lepismatidae > Lepisma > Lepisma saccharinum. Next base: position 54,067,865 of record NC_139246.1, read on the forward strand.
AACAGCATAGCTCTGTCAGAGATAGGGACTGTGTTTCTTCATAATTATTACATTTGTCATAATCAATAAAATATAATCATATTCAGAACAAACCTCTATAAGATATGACAACCTGCAACAATCTGGATGTATGAGATGTTATGTTTCTGTATTTTTCAGTCTCTCTTGTTGCAATCTTGTTTCTCTCTGCAGCCATCACTATAACAATATCTGCCAAATTTCCTGTCTTGTTTTGCATGCAGTTCCATCCCTGCTCTTCAGTGCTGTAGAAATATCAGCCAGGCTCTGGTGTGTATGCAGGAAGAGGCAAGGTTGAAATCTGCTGGGGTATAATTTTCTGAAGCCTGTACCTCATCACAGCATAGCTCTGTCAGAGATAGGGACTGTGTTTCTTCATAATTATTATTCTTGTCAGTAATCAATTCTAACAAGTTTAATTTTTAATAGGCTCTTCTCATCAGTGTAACAAATTTCCTGTCTTGTTTTGCATGCAGTTCCAAATCCCTGCTATCAGTGCTGTAGAAATATCAGCCAGGCTCGGGTCTGTTTGCAGGAACAGGCAAGATATTTGTAGTTGAAATCTGCTTGGGTATAATTTTCTGAAGCCTGTACCTAACAGCATAGCTCTGTCAGAGATAGGGACTGTGTTTCTTCATAATTATTATTCTTGTCAGTAATCAATTCTAACAAGTTTAATTTTTAATAGCATCTTCTCATCAGTGTAACAAATTTCCTGTCTTGTTTTACATGCAGTTCCAAATCCCTGCTCATCAGTGCTGTAGAAATGGCTCGGGTCTGTGTGCAGGAAGAGGCAAGATATTTGTTTGAAATCTGCTTGGGTATAATTTTCTGAAGCCTGTACCTCATCACAGCATATCTCTGTCAGAGATAGGGACTGTGTTTCTTCATAATTATTATTCTTGTCAATAATCAATTCTAACAAGTTTAATTTTTAATAGGATCTTCTCATCAGTGTAACAATTGATTGATTGAGTTAAAATTTATGGGTGCGTCGGCACTTGAGGCCATTTCGCACCCTTCTGTATATACGGGGAAATATCCCCTTATCTAAAAATCTGACTGAGCTTTAAAAAAGGGGTGTAGATAGCCCCTTGGGAAAAACTAAAAGTGCAAGGTTGTAAAGAGACCTGCACGAGACAAACACGACACATTAAAAAGTCAGAAAAAACTAAAAACCTCCTTACAGACGGTGGAAGAGTCCAGCTCTTCGCAAAAAACTAAAAACACGTGATAAAATACTGCTGTCATCACCCAGGAGGGATGACAAACAGCCGGAAATGTTAAAAATCTGCCGGAGGTAAGCAAGATCGACACATTCAACGAGAATGTGTCGAATGCTTAATAAAACATTGCAAACACGACACAACGGAGGGTCCAGCCCTTGGAGTAGGTGACCATGCGTTAGACGGCTGTGTCCTAGACGAATGCGGGTAAGAATAACTTCTTCTCGCCGAGAGGGACGGGACGAGGAACGCCAAGCACCTATCGTGGGCTTAACAGCGTGAAGCTTGTTCCCCGTTTCCGCATCCCACTCGGCCTGCCAAGTGTCAAGAAGGCAACAACGAAACACATTCCGCAGGTCGCTAGCTGGCAATAGGTGGACGAGAACGTCGCCATCTGCATCAGCAGACTTGGCGGCAGCATCTGCTGCTTCGTTCCCCAGGATGCCAACGTGGCTAGGGACCCAACAGAAGTGTACATCCGCACTGGCAGATAAGGACACAAGCCGCCTAAATATGCGTTGCACTACCGGATGCCGGGAATACGGCGAATCCAGAGACTGCAACACGCTGGTCGAATCGCAGCACACAAGGACTTTCTTCAGCCCATTCACGTCTGCAAAGTCCAGTGCCTTTAGAATGGCGTACAACTCTGCCGTGTAGATGGAACAGGCAGGATGTAGCGAGTAACTGGAACTTTGAGAGTCTAGGACGAAGGCGCAACCAACACATTCCACTGTCTTGGACCCATCCGTGTAAAACACATTAAAATTGGGGTGCTTCGCACGAAGTTCTAAAAACCGTTGCTGGTATACAACCATTGGTGTCTCTGACTTTGGAAGGGCAGTGAGAGAATAATCGATAGAAGGTGCAGGAAACTCCCAGGTAGGGAGAGGCGGAATGAGTGGAGAGACGCCAGGAAGATCACTGTCAACACCAAGTGCTGACAGGATCTCGTCTGCACGAACACCAAATGGTCTAGTGGCACTAGGGTGGAGCCGATACCTTGCCAGCCTATTCTCGTCTGAGATGGTGTGAAATGAGGGATGTGAAGGCATCGAGCGAAGATGGAGGAAGTAGTTCACTACCAGTCGCTGTCTTCGCAGAGACAGCGACGGCTCAGATGCCTCTACGTACAGACTGGCGATAGGGCTGGTCCGAAAAGCACCTGAGCACACACGTATACCAGCATGGTGGACGGTGTCTAGGATGCGAAGTCTAGATGGGCGGGCAGAAGAATACACAGCACATCCATAATCAAGCTTCGACCTGATGAGTGCACGATACAAGCGAAGCAGTACCGTCCTATCAGCACCCCAGGAAGTATGGGATAAAACACGTAAAAGGTTGAGAACTCGAAGACAAGAGAACTTTAACTGGCGAAGGTGAGGAAGCCATGTTAATTTCTTATCGAAAATGAGGCCCAGGAAGCGGACCTCATTCACGAAGCACAGGGGAGACTTCCCCATGTACAGGTCAGGATCTAAATGACATGTACGTTGACGACAAAAGTGCACACACACGGATTTCTCGGATGAGAAGGTGAAACCTGTTTGGGAGGACCACTCAACCAAACGGTTTATCGTCAGTTGGAGTTGACGAGAAGCTGACGCGAGATTCCGTGAGCGACAAAAGATCGTGAGGTCGTCTACATAGAGGAGGCCATGCACAGGGGAAAGAATGTTTGCCATAACACTGTTGACTGCTATGGCAAACAGAGTCACACTTAATACGCTGCCCTGCGGGACACCGTTCTCTTGTTCGTGAAGATCCGAAAAGGAGTTCCCAACACGTACCCGGAAAAAACGATCGGATAAAAAGTTTTTAATAAAGTACGCCATATGGCCACGCACGCCCCAAGAATGGACCTGGTTTAGGATGCCAAAGCGCCACGTTGTGTCATATGCCTTTTGGAGGTCCAAGAAAACTGCAACTAAATGTTCCTTGTTGAGGAATGCATCCTGAATGTGTGTTTCCAGCTGAACCAGATGGTCCAGTGTGGAACGGTTGGAGCGAAAACCACATTGAGAATTACTTATCAAGCAGTTTTCCTCCAAAAACCAGGTGAGACGCTTGTTGATCATGCGTTCCATCAACTTGCACACACAGCTAGTTAAGGCGATAGGCCTATAACTCGAGGCTGCGGTGCGTTGTTTACCTGGTTTCAGGATGGGAACAATAATAGCTTCTTTCCAGGAAGTGGGGAAAGAGTCCTCCAACCAAAGCCTGTTGAATACCGCCAGAAGGAAATTTCTTGCTCCAATGGGTAGATGACGAAGCATCTCATAGTGGATCTTGTCCACTCCAGGAGATGTATTCTTAGAATCTCGAAGCGCCTGATCGAACTCCCGTTCAGTGAATGGAGAGTTGTATGGCTCGGTGTTATGACTTCGAAAAACTAGAGGGCGTCGTTCCTGACGGTCCTTCTCGCGGCGGAAACGTGGTTCATAATTTTCCGAGCTAGAGGCATCAGAAAACTGCGTGGCCAAGATATTTGCTATGTCTCCGGAATCGGTGTACAACGTCCCGTCGTGTTCCAGAGCGCTCAGAGGAGTAGATGCAGCCCCCTGGATGCGACGTACTTTGGTCCAAACGGCTTTCGACGAAGCCTGCTTCGTCAGAGAAGACACGTATTGGACCCAGCACGCCTTCTTACTGGCTCGGATGAGCCGACGGGCACGGGCACGCTTAATGCGGAACTGCTCGAGGTTTGCGGCAGTGTGGTTCTTATTAAATCGATCTAGGGCATGATTACGGTCCTTGATGGCTGCACTGATCTCCGCAGTCCACCAGGGGACTGGGCGACGCCTCGCAGGTCCACTGGGATGTGGAATGGAGGTGCGTGCAGCATCATGCACTCTTGACACAAAGACATCTAATGCGTCGATTGGTGGTAAAGTCGACGCAAGATCGACTTCAAGGTCCACTGCACGCTCGAAGGCTTCCCAGTCGGCCCGCCTGAGATTCCAGTGAGGGTGTTGTTCACGTGATTGCTGAAGATGTTCGAAGGAAAGAATGAGAGGGAAGTGATCACTCCCACAGAGATCAGGGTGAACGCTCCAAGACGTGGTAGGAGCAAGGCTGGGACTGCAGAAGGACAAGTCCAACGCAGAGTATGTGCCTGAGGAAGGACTGAAATATGTGGGAGTCCCATCATTCAGCAACGTTATACCTGATGCCTCACGGAATTGATCTACAATTTGACCCCGGGGCTCTGTACGAACGGAGCCCCACAAACAATGGTAGGAATTAAAATCGCCCAAAAGAATTACAGGAGACGGAAGTTGTTCGAATATACAAAGGAGGTCCTCAATAGAGAATCGCTCCTCCCTTGTGATGTAAACACAGCACACAGATATTGGCTGCGGTAGATGGACCCGCACGGCGACAGCTTGGAGGGGGGTGGTGAGAAAGATTGGCGTTGAGTGGATGTTATCTCGAACACCGATTGCAACACCACCGTGTGCACGACGACCCTCAGGAAGCTTGTCGGTGCGGTAAAGCGTGTATCCGTTCAGAATCATCGATTCATTTGGATGAAAATGTGTCTCTTGGAGACATATGATGGCAGGGTCAAATTCAGATATTAAGATTTGCAGTTCCTCGAGATGAGTACGGAAACCGTTAAGGTTCCATTGGAGACAATAAGCCATAGCTGGAGGTATTATAGTTACCTTTTGAGGCGTACTCTATTTCTAGGCCCTGTCACCTTGATAAATTCTTCATCCGCGGCTTCGTCCTGTATCATGTCCTCGGGTAAGGACACAGCGGGCGAAGGGGATGAAGGGGGAGTGGGGGCGGGTGCTTTTAGCGCCCGCCTGGCAGCTTTCAGTTGCGCCTTAAGTTTCAGGGTGGAGGCTGTCACCCTGACTGGAGAGCTAGTAGACTTCAGAAAGTGTTCTTTATTATAAACTTGCTTGAATTTCTTCTCTGTGAAGCGAGTAGTGGTTGCTGGTTTCTTCGGAGCGGGGTGAGCTGCTCCGGGAATACTTGTTGTCTGAGTGGACACGTCGCTGGTTTGGACGCCAATACTGCGACGGGCAAGAGCATTTGAAGCAGCTGTAGCGAATGGCACAGGTAGGGGAGTGTGTACACTCTCACGGATACGTCTTTTCGCTTCGCCGGCAGAGATTTTCTCTGTCACAACCAACTCTCGGATTTTCTTTTCCTCTTGGAAAGAAGGGCAGTCGCGATGCCAGACTGGGTGCTTGCCTTTGCAGTTGACACATGAGGGACCAGATGAGCATGGCTCGGTCCCATGATCGGGCTCGCTACATTTGCCACAAATGGCAGTGGTGGCCTTGCAAGAAGGCTGAGTGTGCCCAAAGTGCTGGCATTTGAAACATCGCATCGGGTTCGGGATGTACGGCCGGACATGAAGGTGGTAATAACCAGCCCGTACCTCAACCGGGAGAGTGGTCGTTTTAAAGGTCAGAATGAGCGAAGCTGTCGGTAAAAGTTCTCCGGATTTTTTGGTCTTGATTCGCTGCACTGCTGTGACATGTTGATCGGAGAGCTCTTGAAGGATTTCTTCTTCTGTGCAATTCAAAAGATCCCAGTGGCGTATAACACCTTTACAACTGTTCAGTTGACGGTGAGGTTCTACCTGAACAGGAAAGTCGCCCAAGGTCGTAAGCTTAAGGAGGAGGTTAGTCTGGCGATCTGTACTGGTCTGGATGAGAAGGCTTCCGTTGCGCAGTTTTTTGATGTCAGGGACATCACTTCCAGCGGCATAGTCCAGTTGCTTCTTTATGAGGAATGGTGACAGGTCCTTTAATGTTTTTGCTCCATTTCTCTTCGTGCTTGTACATTCATCAGTCGTCTCTTTCTTTTCCACAATGCTTATTACAAGGTAACGCGGCACTGACGTGACGTTCCCTGTCTTTTCCAATAAACTCGTCGGGCTCAAAGGCCTCCGACGCTTTGAGGGTTTCCCCCCGTTAAAAGGTGATTTAGTTCCCATAAACTAAAGTTTTTTAAGTGGAGGGTCCATAAATTGTCGCCTCGACATGCCCTCTATGCCGAGGAAGGCCTACCCCCAAAAATGGAGGCTACTCGAGGACCAAACCGAAATCCCCGAGGCCACGTTCGCGACTGCACCTACCCCTGCAGCCAACACTGTCCCATCGGCACGTGCAACTCACACCTTGGGATAGGGTTTTTTTATCGAGGTTGTCTCCTCTAGCAGGACCCTTAGTTATAGGGAGGTCAAAGATATGGAGATGAATGACGTGATGGAATGGTGAAAACGTGAGATATGGATGTGAAGAATGAGTGAAATGATGAGATGGAAATGACCTCCCTATCTTAGTTTCTTAGAGGGAGGTCAAAGATATGGAGATGAATGACGTGATGGAATGGTGAAAAACGTGAGATATGGATATGAAGAATGGGTGAAATGATGAGGTGAAATTGACCTCCCTACTAAGCCCCCTCGCCCCGTCAAGGCAGTCCTACATGGAGGGGGCATCAGTGTAACAAATTTCCTGTCTTGTTTTACGTGCAGTTCCAAATCCCTGCTCATCAGTGCTGTAGAAATGGCTCGGGGCTGTGTGCAGGAAGAGGCAAGATATTTGTTTGAAATCTGCTTGGGTATAATTTTCTGAAGCCTGTACCTCATCACAGCATAGCTCTGTCAGAGATAGAGACTGTGTTTCTTCATAATTATTCTTCTTCTCAGTAATCGATTCTACAATAATAGGCTCTTCTCATCAGTGTAACAAATTTCCTGTCTTGTTTTACATGCAGTTCCAAATCCCTGCTCATCAGTGCTGTAGAAATATCAGCCAGGCTCGGGTCTGTATGCAGGAAGAGGCAAGATATTTGTTTGAAATCTGCTTGGGTATAATTTTCTGAAGCCTGTACCTCATCACAGCATTGCTCTGTCAGAGATAGGGACTGTGTTTCTTCATAATTATTATTCTTGTCAGTAATCAATTCTAACAAGTTTAATTTTTAATAGGATCTTCTCATCAGTGTAACAAATTTCCTGTCTTGTTTTACATGCAGTTCCAAATCCCTGCTCATCAGTGCTGTAGAAATATCAGCCAGGCTCGGGCAATACTGACATGTATTACACACCAGATGAATTCAAAGCACAGAGACCCATGTTTGTCATCAACACTTCAAAAAGAAAACAAGTTGTGGTTAATGACAGGACAAACATTAAAATTATCTGTGAATTCCACGATACACTCCCTGATGACACTATATGTAGTGTTATTCTTATAGGGGAAAAATCATATGTTTATGATGTAAGAAATGAGAGAATCACAGAGCAATTCTAGAAGGCCTCTGCAAAATGCATTATCTTAGTACTAGATATATGAGTTGAGGCTGGTGTCCAATTAAAATATTGAGCATATTCCAGGTAACATATTAACAAATTGGGGCAGATATAAACCTGACTCTAAATATGAGTGGATTACAACAAACAAGCAAAATGTGTCAAATATCAAACCTGTATGAGGAGCAATGCAACAACACATCTGTACTCCTCAGCCACTCTCACAATACTAACTGATATGTAATGCAAGAGCTCTTGCATCATAATTTGTTGCATAATATTGGATAATAATTTGTTGCACAGCATGATGCAATAGCTCTTGCATCATAATTTGTTGCATAATATTGGATAATAATTTGTTGCACAGCATGATGCAATAGCTCTTGCATTACATGTATGTGTGTGTATGTGTGTGTGTGTGTGTGATGGGGGTATGTGTGGGTGTATATGTGGGTGGGTGTGGGTGAGGGTGGCTTAATTTTAAGTGTAGCAAAAACAATATCAAGAGGGGCATATTTTTAACAAGCTTATGGACAACAATCTCACAGATGTGGCTTTTGTAAGTGTAGGCAAATCAATCTGAGGGGCCTCATCATTTCACAGGAAATTCCCGACGGCATTTTTACAAAAATCTTGGATTAGACAGAGTACCACAATTGAGCAATAAGCTCATATGCTCATCTTGAGCTAGTTTTAAGTGTAGCCAAATCTGCCTGAGGGGCCTCATCATTTCTCGGGTTTATATTATATACTTTTATACTACTGGTAAGATTGAATGATTTTCAGAGAAATCATAATTTGTCCAGATTATGTTACGAATATTTGATTCAATAACCTACTGAAGTCAAAGTCCTATTCATAGGCGTGCGCACGGGGGGGGGGGGGCAAGGGGGGCTCACGGACGTTCGCAGATTTTTCCCACATAGGGACAAGCAAGATATTTTTCCGTGGGGCATATTACCCCGATAATAGTGCTGCCCCCTCAAAAACACCACTTGAATTTGAAATTATCGCATTCTTGCGTCCCTCCATTACATACGTAATAATTAATGTAAATTACTATGACTGAAATCAAATTATACGTGTGAAATATATACTTTTAGGTAGATGTTTGAATTTGAATTTGAATTTTATTTTTCTTCCGTTGACCCTTGTTTAAAAGGGCATGGAAAACGTCAAGATACATAATGAAATAATAATAATTAGTTAAGTACATCATAACAAAAAAGAAGAAACATTGTGTAGTACATTACATCACTACACCGAAGTAAAAATGAAAAAATACACTTCATTACACTGCAATAAAAATAAAAAACACATTATCATTGTTGCATGATTGAAATAAGAATACAATTAAAATACATATTTTTTAGTAATCCTTGCCCCCCTTCTAGACGTTCCATGCCCCTACATTATTATACTTTCAACTAGAAATTTAGTGTAGTGGAATCTTATGACTTATTAAACGATATTGGTTGCAGTTGCGCAACCACAAGGGGGCAGAGGGGCATTGCCATATCACAACCTTGGACGGAAATCAATTCTAGGCGGGCAAACATTGAATTAAGAGAAAGTAAAAGTAGCAGAAATTAAGAGTAGCAGAACAATAGGATACTGAAAATGGAATTAGTTTTCACGTCTTTCTATCATCATTTTTTCCAGACGGCCAGGAGCACTTGTAGGGTGGCACAGAGGGGCAATTGCCCCCTCGACTTCAAATTTTATATACAAACAAAAATACATTTCGTAAAATTTTCTTTCTCGGTTCGCTCGCAATATCTGCTTTTCTTACAGTCTTGTCAAGTTCATAGTCATAGCTAGGGGACGGCGGGAGTTGTCCCTGGACGCTGAACAATCTGAATGAGAAAAATTGTAAAAGAGAACGCCATGGCGTCCCGTGATTTTTTTTGCGCCATATTAAATCAATACAGTTTTCACTTTGCAAAAATTTGGATCGTGAAATCTTGCTCGCTTCGCTCGCAATTTATTTTCTGTAGTGCATTATAAATTACCAGAGACAGTGTAAGAACAATTAAGTACTTCAGACAGTAGCTCCTGTAACAGCTTGGTTTGGAGGAAAAGGAGCGCGCATATTTCAGAGACAATTTATAACATTTTTGCTATTGGTTTGTTATGGGGCGGATGAATTGATTATGTAATGTATATAAATAATACACACACACATATACCCATCAATGCAATAGAACTAAAACAGTGAGATAAAGTGAAGTTTTCTTTCCCGACTGAACTTTAAAGGCTTCCCCCCTCCCCTAATCAGATGGTCTGCGCACCCTATAATCATATTTAACATGCACTGTAAAGATAGATCTGAGTCACTGAAGTGAGCTGTAACAGTGAATCAAACCTTCCATAATTCTGTTATAAAAGGACCACTTCGTTAACCATTATAGTGCAGTTTAGATCGATTATATTCACATCCACTTACACAACATCTCTAAGTTGTTTTCATTTTATTATTAACTCAACTTGTCTGTGGTTGTAACCATAGGCGCCCACTCCATGGGGCTTGGGGGGGCTCGAGCCCCCCCCCCCAATGTTAACGATGTGGGGGCAGAGCCCCCAAATAATTTTGCTTTAGAGGAACTAATGTATTATTTTGCTTCTCTTGTAAAGTTTACTCTGAATTGTGCCACATGAACTTAACTTTAAATACACATTTGAAATGTTCTAGCCTATCAATTTGGGGGGCTGAGACCGCTAAACCATCAACTTTGAGGGGGCCATGACCAGAGACAGCAAAACACATGACTTTTTACTATATACTAAGTATGTAATTATGAGTATTGTTAAAATTTTTACTAAAAAGAGTTTCAGAAGACGATGTGCATGAACTAGGGTAGAGGATGGGACGTTTGGGCTACAAATGGCTCTAACATGACATTCAGAACGAGATCCTTGATATATTAGGGAGATCTGTTTTGCGCTCCGTGGTAGCAGATATTAAAAGTCGGGAATATTTTGCTATTATGGTTGACGAAACTTGTGAAATATCCATTCGTGGACAATATTAATATTCTGCATTAGAACTGTGAATAAAAATTTTGATATTTTTTGAGTAATTCATGGGCTTTTACGTGATTCCGAACACTGAGATCAAAACTTAAAAAAGGGAGAGAATGAGTCATTCATTAATTTATTTCAGTGATCAGAGCCCCCCCAATAATTTTGACAAGTCGGCGCCCCTGGTTGTAACAATGTAATGAAAATTATTTTTTTCATCTTTGTTAAGTTCATAGTCTCGTACACCATATTAACAATATTTTTATTTTCTCCTTTTGCAGATGAACATTTGAGAATCTATTTGATGTGTCTTCTAAGAATACCTTGAAATTTGTAAAAAGGTCAACAGATTTGACTAACAATGGCAACCCAATACCGTGGAAGTTTGTGGATATGCTTCTATGGAATCAAAATCGTCTGTGTGGATTGTTTGAACTGTACACAATTTGCACATACATGGTTGGATGGTGATGGTTTACAAGATATCAAGAGTCCAAAATATACTCAAGAAATTATGTTGCAAGACTTCTTAATATCTGGTTGCAAGTAGTCAGCAATTGGGAACGGTATATTTGAGAAACTGAAAATAATGGGAATGGTATAAGTTGTTTGTCTTGTCTGTCAAGTTATAGCACACACTCCTTGAAATTTTTGCTAGTTCCAATTTTGAAGGGTATTTGCCCACAATCTTAGGATATTCATTGCTTTCTGAATGGAATGATGATTTCAAGACAGCAAGAAGCATACGCATCTATGAGATCACCACATAAAGTTTGCAGGATGGGCAAGAAGGAGAATGAAGTTACATTGAAAGAAAAATGTTAATGTGAATTTATACGTATATCCCGAATATATAGTTTTAGTAGTCCCTTCATGCAATGATGTTTGAACGATTTGAATTTTATTCTAATGGTAATTATTACCATATTGTATCTTAGAAAACTTCTCTCACAATTCTTATCTGAGTATCTTATCTAAGATATCGACAGTGTGTGGAAAGTTACTTTTCAAAAGTAATTCAAAGTTAATCACGTGAGAAATTAATTCAGTTATAATTACTGTAGCTTTAAAACGTATCTAATTTAGTTACTATTACAATTACTTTATTCTAGATTAGTTATATCTTGTAAGACATGGTTCAGAACATGAAATGCAAGTGCACTATTCATTTCATCACAGATGACCACCAACAACTTAGCATTAAGTTCATATATAATTGAGGACTAAAAGTGGTAAACGTTGTAAGTGCCAAAAGCGAAAGTGTTGGGAAATCGCATCGTTCCGCACATCAGCCAGTAAGAACTTGCACACTAGTGACCTCTTTACACGCCCTTTGAACTACTTAGAGGGCTACCAGCCACATTTCACGTTTACCACATTATAAAGCATGGCACATTTCACAGTTTAACGTGGAAAACGGTGTTTGAATTATTGTGGCCCTTACAGCGTTTACCAATTTTAGTCTTCAATTATAACTGCTGGTGTCCGTGTTGGAGTGGTTAGAGTGGTTAGAACAGCGCTAGGAGTCCCTGGTTCGAATCCCGGCATGGGTATGCTTTGTATGTGATCCTTCATAAGATTCATCATTTATCACTCGTTCTCATCTTTGCGATTAGACAAAAATGGCAGAAAAGCGTAGTAAAATAAACTAAATCAATCAACCACATAATTATAACTAAGTTAATATATTTTATATGTAAATACAAAGGTAATAAAATCCACATCTTTTACTTAAAGATGAAAAAATAATATTTTATTGTATTTTTGTTGAGCAAACAATATATTATTCAGAATTACTGTTGAACTGTGGTATACCAATGAGGATTGTGGGAGATTATATAGCCTTATTTCGAAATTATTCTAATTAAAATACACTTGAAATAGATACATTCTGGTTCTTGGCAATAAATAAGATTGTTCTCATGGTCTCACGATTTCAATAATTACTAATTCATCCATTCTTTCAGGCGAGGATATGATTCAACAAATTGTAAAAATGGAACAGAAGAAAATTCCTTTCTATGCAAAAAATAGTAATTGTACACTTCTGTTCACCAGTGGCGTAGCATGGGCATTTCGGGTGGGAACGCCAAGTCCGAAGGAAAGGTTGGCCCTTTTTTGATTAATAATTTACTTATGGAATTAGTCGCCACAGGTGTTGTTTATTTGCCTGAAGTCAGCTGGGTTTGCAATAAAGCATCATCATCCATGCAGTTTTTAGCTAGAAAATTAGATGTCTCACTATGCAACAAATGTTTTGAACTCTGGTGTTTTATACCTTTCGGCATGACACAAATCATTATAAAACCTACCTGAATCACAAGCCTCTGGACAACAGTAGACGTCATTGTTGTGAATGATCCAACTAATGATTGATTTGGTTTATTTTACTTCGCTTTTCTACCACTTTTGGTTAATCGCGAATATGAATATGAGTGATGATGATATTGATGAAGGGACACTCACAAAGAACACCCGTGCTCACCCCGGGATTCGAATCAGGGGCCTCTGTCGTCTTGGCGGGCTGTGCAAAACACTCTGACACGGAGGTGGGCGGATGATCCAACTATCGTACACTCTACTAACGTAACAGTGCCGATTAGTAATTCAGACCACTGTTTATTACTTCTTCAGAATGTTGATAAACATTTTAAAATAATTTTGTCCAGAGACCATTCGATGTTAAGAGTTTTCAAATGAATGCTAAACATTTCCATTGACACAATATTAAGCAGTTACATAATAACGAAAAAATAATAACCCGCAAAACTATTATTTTTTTTTATTAAGTGGTAGAGCAGCCACAGGCTGAACTTCTACCACGAGGACTTCAGCAACTTATTTGACAAAAACTGTGTTAACGCACATCGCTGTTCGTGCGATAAATTATACAATGTAGTGGCTATTAAGAAGTGCTATATTTCAGTTTGGTAAAGTTACGTCAGTCAATATTGCGTATTGTAGCAACACATAGCACGAGTGGCACGAGCGCGAAGAACCGGGTAAGAATTCTACCGCTGTCGTCTGCTTCAGAAGGCAGGAAGGGTCACGTGAACCAATCACGTAGCCCTCTGCTCCATACGCTGGCGTAAGAGAGAGCATTTGGGCGCGTGTTGTAGAGATCCAAGCTTTCTCTTCAGATAGACAGCAAGGAATATAGGGTCCTGTACGCCGAACCTGCTCGGCGTCCTGCCAGGAAAGGCATTGAAAAAAAAATGCTAGAACGAGTGTTGTTAGTGGAGCGTTGCAAGCGGATCGCGAGAAATAGCTATTATAATGCCATGAAGGTCAGACATATATGAAATTAGTCAAGATTTACTTTATATTTACAGCATTTACGCATTTTTTAAATATTAAACCTGGGAACGCCGGGCGTACGGGCGTACTATAACGCTACGCCACTGCTGTTCACATCAATTGGTACATACTTCAACTGTTCGATCCTATAAAGAGTGACACTTTATGTGAACAGGAGTGTACAACTAACTTCGAAGTTAGTTACTAGTTAGGTGGAAAAATAACTGAATTTCAGGTACTAATTTCATAAAGTAAGTAGTTTACAGTTAATGTTACTCGAAAATGTTACTGTTACTTCCAAAGACAACTGCAGAACAAACCAGTATAATTCGTGAAGAACTGTGAAACAGGACTTTGGACATTGTGCGGAGGCAACTTGTGTAAAATTGTACTTAAGTATTTTGAAACGAACAAACGATCACTCTGCTGCTCGTTTACCTTTATTCCCGGTTTTCAAATAAAGGCCACCCCGATGGCGTGGTGGTAAAGTCGTCGCCTTGTAGCTACTCAAGAGGTTCGATACATGGTGGAGGCGCATTGCACAGTAGTTCGGATCCCACTTTAAACGGTAGGTCCAGTCCTGATTAGCCTTTCTGTGCGAAACATGACTTAAAACATCAATTTAAGTTTTTCAAATAAATAATTTTCTTAAAGTATAGTAATTTGAGATTTAATTTCCATTGTAACACTGTTAAGTCTTGTTTTCATGTCATTAAAATGTTGACGAAGGAAAGCTTTTATAGTATAAAAAATATACATAAAAACGTAACGTTTCCACCCTCTAACAGGATCTTCTTCAGACGAATATTCACAATTGACAATAAGCAAAGATTATTTGGTCTTATCGTCATCCTGAGAAAATGGAACACTTTTTTGTATCAATTGTAATTCTGAAAGAAAAATACATTAGGAAACTGAAATTTACGGCCTTGTGGAAAAATTAACATTAATACTTTTAAGCATTTTACAACAATGTTTATAATTGAAAATGTGTTTTATCTTTAATTTCATTTTACTAATACAGGGTGCAGAAAATAATATCTTGCGAATGGTATTTCAACAATGAAAGCACGGTGCGTTGAATACGTTCTACCAAAGAATATTTTGAACAGTCGCTCCATACACAAGAAAAGAACTTCGCTGGAGCAAGCGAACGAGAGCAAGTCTCTGAGCAAGTAGTGACGCGAGACGGCTCTACCAATGAACACGTGAGAGGGAACGGGATTGCGCGGAACAGCGGAAAGCTGCTGTAGTTACCAGCTTTCGCAGCATCGTGTACTGCTTCGCTCTGCCCACTCGATCCCCTTCTCTGCCTCTATGTGAAGCCTTGCTGCAGCAGAGATAGTTGGGACAGAGTATAAAGTCTCCAATCAAAAGTAGAAAGTACCGTCATACAAAATGAAGTGTACAGTCAACGCAGGCACGTATCCAGAAATTCCTTTCGGGGCGAGGGGGGACAATATATTTTTAAGTGGTATAGATAGAACCTCACAGGTGCATATTTAAGGCCAGTGGTGCCCTTTTGGTGGCAAAGCGGGGAGGGGGGGCAAGGAAAGTTTACTTTCTCTTGGTAGACAAGGCCTAGCATTAAGAGGCCATAGTGCGGAGGCAAAAAAATGGGGAGCAACTGTCCCCTAAATAGTAGCCACCGTTTAAGGCTGCCATTTTTATCACGTGTTTGTCCGTTTCTTCTCATCAGGCATCAAAACATCTTTGGTGTCTTTGAGTGTCTTCACGAAGCTTTTACACAATGGATGGACAATCCACTCGACGATGCGAGATTCAAACTGTGGGCTGTGAACTGGATGCACACAGTTTTCGAATATTTCTCCCTGATTCGAACCTGAACACCACTAATGTGTCTTGTCTTCCCATGTATGCAGCTCTTATAAAAGCTGAAACCCACCAAATTGTTCATATTCAGGCGTAAGCACTCGCAAGTATTCAAAATTGTCCGTCACAGCTTCCGCAGTCTTGTCATATATCGGCACGAAACAAAGGAAGTATTCTCGAACACAGCTGGATCGAGAAACAATTAATGCACAGTGAAAACCCTTCCGTTCCCAACACATCTAATGTTTCGACTTCCAATATGATAAAATGCTCACTCATTTATCTCCAGTGGCGTGATGGGGGTCATAAGTCTCCATTGGCCCAGTATTTCTAAAAAAAAGTGAACGTCAAAGGCAGAGAAATATGGCAAATGAAGACTGACTACCGAGAAAAAGTATACGTAACAACACCTCCCCCCCCCCCCCCATACCCTTCGAAAATCCTGTGTATGCCAGTAGAGCAACCGCACGACATGCCAGAGACCCTGGTTCGGGTCCTGGCAGAGCCTGAACATTCCGCTAAAATATCTACATATCCAACATCTTCCAGCTTTCTCTTCTCGACATTCATATAATTTTCGGCTGTCCCATTGTAGTGGTTAAGTTTTTGAGTGTGGGTCGAACCCAGTTGGCTTAAATAAAAGTCATTTTTATCCCATGAAAGTCTCGGACTGCAAACACGAAATTTGGCCCGGTCACAAATAGAATTACAGTTGATCTGTGCAACTTATTTATGTCTTAATAAACCGCCCCAATATCCGGTACTCCTGAAATATTCACTTTAGACCTTCGATCTCTTCGGCTCATGTCCCGAACTAGCACTACACTGAGGATCCTAGAGTTCCACAGACGTCAATATTTTCAACTTTGGACACGAACTAGAAGTAGACTTCGGTAGTTTACGGGAAATTGTCTCACTAGACCTCTTCATTTTCGAATTACTAACAGATTCTGTTGTACTGATCAACCGGGAAATTGAAGCCGGGTATTTACGTCTTCATTATATTCTAGAATGTTCCGCAGGTAAAACGTTTCGTTAATATTACCAGTGGTTCGACTCCACCTCTTATTTAAGAACGTTTCCTTTCCCGCTTTCCAAAGAATAAATAATACAAAGAATCGTCCTACTCTTGGCACGCTTTGTTGTGCAGTTTCCAAATGATGACAAATCTTTACACAATGATCGCGCTCGCTGCGACAACAACAATGAAAACGCAAGAAAAGTTTACGTGCAATATTGTCAATAAAAGGGTTATAGAACATTCTCCGTCTTGCCTCGATAATTACTCTCCTTAAATTATCGTCACATTATTCAAGAAGCCAAAAAACTAATGTATCCAGTGTAAACTGATAAGATTCCTGCGGGGGCTCGGCCCCCTGATCTCCAACTTGGATACGTGCTATGATCAATAATATGGTTATGGAACATTCTCTACCTTGCCCCGATAATTATTTCTCTCCTTAAATTATTGTCGCATCTTTCAAGAAACCAGAAACCTAATTTTATGTAGTGTAAACTGAAAGATTTCCCTTGGAAGGGGCTCGACCCCCCCTGATCCCCATCTTGGATACATGCTATTATCAATAACAGGGTTATAGAACATTTTCTGTCTTGCCTAGATAATTATTACTCTCCTTAAATTATCGTCACATTATTCAAGAAGCCAAAAACCTACTTTATCTAGTGTAAACTGAAACATTTCCTGGGGGATCGACTCCCCTTATCCCCACATTGGACACGTGCTATTATCAATTACAGGGTTGTAGAAAAATTTACCTTGCCTCGTTAATTATTTCTCTCCTTAAATTTTCGTTACATTATTTTATTTCACACACACAAGAAACCAAAAAGCCTCATTTTATCTAGTGTAAACCGGAAACTTTCGGGAGGGCTCTAGCCCCCTGAGCCCCCCTTGGATACGTGCCTGAGTGAACGCAGCATTTGCTTCAAACTTATTCACAAAATTTTTCAATTATTTCAATTACTGTCCTCACTTGGTCAGTTTCGTGTTTGAATTAACTACACTTATTATTGTATTTTCTTCTCTGCGAATATTAAAATAAATACTGAACATAAAACAACGAATTTTATATTAATATTTAACTACACTCATTATTGCATTTTCTTTTCTGCGTTCTAAATATTAAAACAAATACTTAATATAAAACAACGGATTTTATATTAATATTTCGACTATTATTACCCTCCACTGATGATATATTGCTTATTTCTGTAAGAAGAACATATAACTAAAATCTCATGATTATCAATTTCCCTGATTTACTACTTTCTTTTAATTCACTAACTCACCTCTAACCAATATGGCGTCATCTCACATCGAGTACCCTAATCGACCTACCTGTATGTATGTACCTTGGTTATATTTACGCGGAGATCTGGCAACATGGCCCTCGGTTGCCATGGCAAACGGTGCTGCCATCTGTTATCGAAAAATTACCACAAAATTGCCTTTAGTACGGCCTTAAGGAATGTTAATAGTCGATGGTCTCAGTCACATCTGCGCCTTCAGCGTCTCCTTTTCGTTCGTGCCCCCTGCCATTGCGGCCCCTAGGATATAACCTAGGATAGCCTAGGGGCAAACCTCACTTGACAATTGCTCTTTACAATTTATCTTTAATCTATTATTTCTTGTAACATTCTAGTGACATTTATTTGTGTGATAATTTACGCTTTACTAGATTTAGAACTTCATGTCTTAATGTTAATGGGATTATAACCAAATGTAACCCAATAACTGGCACTTTTTTTTTTATCAGAACATGAATGCATAGTACTCAGCTGATGGTGTAAAACCTCCCAGTCAGTGCGATGAACCCTTCCCCTCCAAAAGCATTCAATTGTAAAAGCGGCAAGCGAGTCCGTCATGCCTTTGGAAACGGCTTGTAATGCTTTTGCACGCATTTCACATCACGAGGCGGCCTTTGTGTGACCGATGAAGGTCTTGCCCCTACCTACTTTCTTCCACGGTCTTTTCCAGCTCCCATCACATTGTGAATCAAATCACGGTCATATCTATTTCAGCCGGGTGGTCAGATTTGTTTACTTGGT
The DNA here is from genome assembly GCF_977018435.1 of Lepisma saccharinum. NCBI lineage: Eukaryota > Metazoa > Arthropoda > Insecta > Zygentoma > Lepismatidae > Lepisma > Lepisma saccharinum. The sequence goes on from NC_139246.1 coordinate 54,086,612, forward strand.
TGGAACAGTAATCCACGGTGCTAAGTAACGGGAGGATGCTCCAAGATTCCCTCCGTTATTTGATTGATTGATCGATTTGGTTTATTTTACTTCACTTTTCTGCAACTTTCGGCTAATCGCGAAGATGAGGATGGGTGACGATATGATGACTTTGATGAACACTCACGAAGAACACACATACCCAGACTTGGATTCTAATCCGGGACACCTGGGGTGTATGCGATGGCGTTTATAACGTCGTTGGCTTGTAATCAAGGGGTACCGGGTTCGATACCAGGTGGAGGCACATTGCACAGTCGGATCCCACTATACGTCCAGTCCCGATTAGCCTGTCTGTGCGTAAAGTGGACTTGCAACCACAATCCAAAGATTTCTTTTGAAAAAGGTACCCTGGACCCCTGGACCCCTGTACCCTTGACGTCTAAAATGCACGCAAACCCTTCAAATGCATACACTATGTAAAAAAAGTGTACAAATCCATTTATTTTAAGATGCTGCCATATAAATCTCTGGATGCTATATAGACCGGACAAGTCACCTCACGTCTCATATTCCGATACAAGACCAGACGGAAAAGGTCTTGCAAATTTCGAAACAAGGAGTCCCGATCCTGCGATGCTTGTCGAGACGAGACCAAGAAAGATTTTGTTGATTGATTGATTTAGTTTATTTTACTTCGCGTTTTGTGCCTCTTGGCTAATTTGCGAAGATGGGGATGAGTGATGAAATGATGAAATTGATGAATGGACATTCACAAACAACCAAGCCCGACCGGGATTCGAACCCGGGACCACTCGGCCACAGGGTCGGGCAGAAAGATTTTGTGATTTGATTTGCTTTTATTTTACTTCGCTTTTCGTGCCACTTTTGGCTAATTTGCGAAGATAGGGAAGAGTGATGATATGATGACTTTGAGGAATGGACACTCACAAATATCCATGCCCAGGCCAGGATTCGAACTCGGGACCCCTGGCGTCGTAGCCCGATGTGCAAACCAAGAAAGTGACAGACCTCGGAGAATTCGAGACGAGGCCGGTCTCAGTCGAGACTTTGTAATCATATTGAGAAAAAAATATAAATCAAATTGTCTTCACCATGTTTTTTTTTTCACATTTCCAAGCGGATAGCTACATAAGTATATATAGATAGAGTAAGGTGGGGTAAGACTGCGCGGCGGGTAAGACTGCGCACCGGTTTTTCGAGGTGAAAATCACACACGGTTGGCACCACTGCGCCACCGTTACTTCGTCCAAGATGGTAGCTAGCTGTGGACAGTGGTGAAGATATGTTTGAAATTCGTTGTGCTGAGAGAGGTAATTGAAAAGATTTTGAGGGTGTTTGCTATTTATTTTGGTACTTCGTGTTTTGAGTACTACGTCACTGTGAATGTATACAATATTACGATTTTCATGGATAGAAGAAGCTGTGTTAATGCCGAGCCCACCTGTGTATTAGTTTCCATTGCTTTGTGCAATGGCTGGGCAGCATCACGTGATTTGTTCAGGAAAGCAGCACGGGGCAAGACTGCGCACGTGCACAATTTTACCCCACAAGTGTGTGGCTTGCAAGGCCCAGCCATTAGATCATTTTTTGGTCGACTGAAGTCGTTTCATTCATCTGAGTGTGATAAGTGGATGAGTAACCATCCGGGTCGCCCAATCACAGTTTTCCAAGTGGCATCCATTTTTACAAAGGAATATGGGAAGGCAGCTACAGTTGGGAATGCCATGAAGGGCTTTGAAGTGACTGGATTATGCCCATTCAATCAAGACATCTTCACTGAGGACGTGTTTCTTCCCTCTACTGTGACAAATGTATCAGCTCCAACTCCATTTGAGCAGCCTTCAACAAGTGGGGTTAACAATACTGGATCATACGGGCACATTTCCGTTAACCAGATATCACCACTTCCACGTGCAGAGCATATTCAGCACCGCCGACGAAAGGGAAGGCAGTCTCAGGTGTTAACTGGATCTCCATTCAAAGTCAACTTGGAAGCCTCGTTGGCTGAGAAGAGTAAGAAGAAAGTTCAGGGGAAACAGAAACGGAACATCATTGTTGAAGCAATGTAGCAAGCAGAAAACGCCAGAAGAAAGAGTACAATTGCCCAGGTTGTAATGAGAAGTACAGCGATCCTCCAGTAGAGGATTGGATCCAGTGTTCCACATGTGACGAGTGGTGGCATGAAAATTGCACCTCGTATGAAACAGGAACCTTTATTTGTGATTTGTGTTAGCGATTCCTAACCCAAGTGAAGGACGGGATTCACTATGCCTACTGTGAGAATGCCACGAGAAATGTATCCCATATGATAAAATAACTTTTTTAGATGATTTGTGTTTCTTTTTATACAAATGTGACTCTGTGTAGAAAGTGCGCATTCTTACCCCAACTTGATCGCAGTCTTACCCCGCGGTGCGGGTAAGACTGCGCATTTGCATGGTCACGGTTTTGTAATTGTTTCATGCAGAAATATTGTTCATTCAGCTTTCGGAAATTTACTGTGAGTCAGCAAAGGATAGTGCAATGTGTATTGCATTTTTCATGTGTGTCTGTAGTTTCATAGCTTGAATATAAAATTATGAACTCAAACTGCGCAGTCTTGCCCCACCTTACTCTAAGTCACATACGCATTTTTATCAGTAATTGCAAAATCAATCCATTAGTGGAAAGTATGAGCCCGTGTTGGACTTCCATATATTCAGAATATAATTGCTATTTTCGAAGGCTTGTAGCGTCGAAATGAGGCGTCAAACTGAACGTTATTTAAAAAGTAGTTTCTCATAATTGCTCCTATGCGCTGTGAAGGCTTGTTCGGTAACACGCTGTTCCCTATATCTCTGAACTTCTTAGGTTAAAATTAATAATGTATTACTCTTTGTATATTACCAAACTGTAACAAATAAAACATTATGTATAATTTCTGAATAATAATCTACGTTCTAGAGTGCTGCATCGAAGCTGTTCTGCTCCATCGTCTAATAGTTCCCACGGATGACGCTAGATGGCTTACGGAATGGACAGTTTCTTCGCTCGAGCGAATAACGCTTGAACAGGCAAACGATCAGTATACGCTCGAAACCCAGTAGTTCACGTACAACCGTAATTTGTTAGTGATAGTGGGCCCTCAGATATGGATCGTGAAGTGAAAGACGAAGTGAAATTGGAACTTAAGTGAACATAGTCATATCATCTCCATGTTAAAATGTAGTCAGTCTATCTTACCAATACATAGCAATATATAAAAATGAATAGATGATATGGGCTGAAACTACCAACACGAATTTTACACATGCAGCTATTTGTACAATTATTGTTACATTGAAATGATATTTGATGTTCTATATATTCGAGCGAATCACGCTCGAGCGTGTGAGATTCGATCGAGTTTGAGCGAGCGAAAGTGGTCCAATGCAACAATACTCGACTAGGCACATTCTGCCAGTTTCGCAATAGTCAAGTGTGTAGTCAATGGTTGCACTAATGGCACCATTTTTTGTTGTTGTTTATATTACTTCGCTTCCTGCTACTTCTGTCTAATCGCGACGATGGAGATGAATGGCGTTAAGATGCGACGGACAATCACAAGAACATATGAACCACAAGACACAAGCCCAACAGAGGATTATACTATCTTTGAGTTCAGACGCCATAGCTTCGTTAGCCTGCGAAATGTAGACTAGGGTGTACTACGTGAAGGAGAGTTTGTCATGGTTGTGCCTTCTGACAAGTTGACCTCGCACGCTCTCATTACACTAATGGCACAAAATTACTATTGGCTCATAAACAAGTTTGTGTTTCAAAATTGAATGGAAAATATTTTCTGATTTAAATGTTACTATTATTTTACTGTTAATGGGGGATGAAATCGTCCTTGCCAAAGGAATACTTGAGTCTAATTAGAGGCAAATTCTGCTGCACCTTTGTTAATTCCGCCTGCACTGTTAGTTTTAGACATACATGTGACAAATAATTCGACGCCCAATGACATGTAAGCATATTTTATTATAAACACATGCAACATTGACAAATGCTCTGGTCTAAATTGTACTGGATCTGAATCAATAGCACTAGAGACCTAAATTAGAAAATTCAGATTAATGGAGAGCAAATTGAAATGGATGATATTCAGCGAACAACATCCACCACAATTCATTGCGCGCAAGCACGCCCGCTGCCATGATTCCGGCAAATATTTCGGAGCGTGTTGGAAACCCGTTTGATAAATATTGTGCACACAGCTTTTGTGGCAGTGATTCAAGGTACATGCCAAATGTAGTCTTTCACATTTTGTTAAGACACGTAATAATGACCAGAGTATCTAAAAAGATGCTGTTTGCCACAAAACAACATTGTATAATGCTACGTAACAAAAACAGGACTATGGACCCTGTTTCTCATGGAATCAATCAGTCCTATCCGATAGTGTAGTGGCTAATTCAATGCTCTTGTAATCGAAGGATCCAAAATTCGATTCCCGGTGAAGGGGAATTTTTAAAAAAATCTTTTTTGGTAAAAAAGTGAAATAAAAACAACCTTTGTGTCGTGAAAATGATAATTTATAGAAATGTGTTCTATATTTTTAAGGCCATAACGCATCATTGTCACTTTTTGTATGTACGTATATTGAGACAGACATAGAAGATACGCTGAAAAGTATATACAAATATAGGGCATACTGCAAACCCACCCGCTGATTGATAAGTAGCATTATTGTGTGTGTGTGTGTGTGTGTGTGTGTGTGAACGATATTAGAGATCGTACAGCAACCACACGCGTTGAAAAGCATGCAGATGTAAAGAGTAGCATAAAAATCATATAACGCTAGCCATAAACACAGTACTTACCTTTAAAATACGATTCATATTTCACCCCGGATTGGAACAATCACACCATCTTAACCACCGAAGAAACTGTCTGAAGGTATGATGTTCTCTCACAATTAATACATAAACAATGGCATACACACGACACATACACATACACACAACGTATTAATTCACCAAGAGGAAACTTCATTTAAAAATCTAGAATAATACAATTAAAAATGTTTAACATCGGGTTATTTTCATGCATGCAACATATGTTTCGCTTCACGCTTGCCATGGTTTGCCGGAATGATGCCGGACCACGTGCGGATTTGGTCAGATCTCACATCATGCTCTGCGCCGCTGACGTCACATTGAATATCATCCATTCAATATCTAGGCAGTGTCATATCAAAGGATGGTGGAGCTAGTGCCGATGTAAAGAGTCCCATCAAGAAAGCAAATACCGCCTTTATACAGTTGTATCCAGTATGGAGAGCTCGTGCTATCTCGGTTAGAACCAAACTTAAAATCTTCCACAGCAACATAAAAACAGTACTCATTTGTAGCTGCCAAAACTGAGAAGTGACTTACAAGATTACCAGAAGTCTCCAAGTCTTCATAAATCTCTGACTTAGAAGAATTCTACAAATCTACGGCCTTGACGCTTGACATCATCAGTAATAAGGTCCTCCCGGGCCGGGGGGGTGGGGCGGAAAGGCACTTGCCCTCCCCCATGAGATATCTAAAATAAATTCATGTAGCCTAATTTAAATGATGAAACTTGATCAGAAGTGCAATGAAGGAGAGCAGATTAAGTAGACTCTGTTTGATATTTGTCCAGCGTGAAAAAAGTACTATTCATCATGAAAGTTTTAGATGTTAGTGGAAAGGAACAAAGGCGAATCCAGTTTCTATTAAATTAATGGGCTAAAGACTAATTTTGTCAACAACGCAAAAATATTTTCAATTTTATATCAATTTTATGAGTTGTAGAAGAACTAATATTATTAATAAATAATAATAATAGTAAAATATAAGGTTCTATGACTAAAAGGTAAGATGTGAAATCTTGCTCTGGCACCACTGAGAAAACATCCCACGGGCGAACTTGACCTCGTACAGCAAACTAAAGAGGAACCAATCACCGTGCAAATAGGACGAATGAAATGGATAGGTCACAGCCTGAGGAAGGAGCATGTCATGAGGAAAAAGGCCGTCAGATGGAACCCACAAGGCAGCGCGCGGCGATGAAGGCCAAGGATGAGGTGGAGAAGCAACGTGGAAGAAGAGATGTAATGAGGGAGATGGAAGAGTCTTGAGCACGATGACCAAGGATAGGACTCTTTTGGTGGCGAAACATTTTTGTTGTAGCCCTTTGCCCCAGTGGGGGATTCAGAACAAGACAAGTCAAATTGTACTGGTAAATTTGAATGTATATATTATGTGTAAGCAGTGTCTGCGATTGAGTTCCAAAACTGGGGGTCAACATGCCAAAACTGGGGGAAAGGGGGTAAGAACAGTTTTCATTCCCTTGGTATATAAGGTTTAGCATAGTGTGGGGGTAAAAGTGGCAAAAATTGGAAGGTAATTGCCCCCATGCCCCCTAATCGTCGCCACTGTGTGTATGTGCATGTGTGGGAAACGGGAGGAACGTAGGAGTGAAGTAGCGAAATTCCTAAAATGTATGAAACTCTTTAAAAAATGCTCTACACAAGCAATAACTTAATGCATATTTTTAACCATGAAAATTTAGCTACTTTTGAATCAGAATACTTTTAAAATCATTCATTGCATTATAATAATTACATCAAATGAGTGATGAATACTGAAGTTAGTGCCTCCCCGATGGTGCAGTGGTAGCATTCTCGCCCTGTAATCAAGGGTTCCCGGTTTCGATACCCGATGGAAGCACATAGTGGTTCTGATCCCACTTCAAACTGTAGGTCAAGTTCTGGTTATTCTTTCTGTGCATAAAGTGAACTTAAAACAATAATTCAATTCAATATTGAAGTTATAAATCCTTTATTCGGCCCTAAGTAGGTGATTCATAACAAGAAATTTTACAATTGTTCATCCGATTTGACTTCCACCTCCTCTAAATGACTTTTGAAAATTGCAGGGTGTTACTGTTCAAGTAGAAGTGAAGTGGGAGCTCTACAAGATACCTTGAACTTGTTTTTTTTTTTTAATGTCACTGAAAGAGAAACTGATCAACGAATTATTTAAAAAAAAACGAAAACGCGACTCTTACTTCTTCATGTGTGAATAGAAAGTTTCCTGACATCCCACACGGTTGTGACCTCTTGAAGAACATATCAACGTATTCAAACATTTTCATTCGGATTGATAAACAAACACAACTGAACTTCGTAATCAGTATACGCAAATACTTATCGAGAAGCCATTGTGCTGCCAGAAATGAAAGTTGTATTTTTTTGGACTGCACACTAGAAACAAGAGGGAGAAAAGTCGAGGTGAACCTGCCAACAATGACCAGTGGCGGAACATCATTTCAAACATGAGTTATCTGTCTGGCCACTGTGAAACAAACGAGAGATAGCCATCGGGGAATGTTAACACGCGAAAGCCACTGCACCGTCCGAAGAGAAGTGCATTGAACGAGGAGTCTTTCTCTTAATTAGAAAGCCCCCTCCCACTTCCCGCCCCCACAACATTCGAGATGTTCAATAGCTGCAAACGGCCAGTCATGTTGAAAAGGGTTCGAGGTATATAAACGAAGGTTGTCCTTGGTGAATCCACAGTTTGAGATTTGTCGTTTTGTTGTGTAAGTGCTCCCAGCGAAGTTGGATCACGGTGCTGTGATGGATTCCCAGGTACGGAATACCACGTGTTTCATTTTTGTGTACATTGAATGTAATGCGTTTAGGTTAAGGATTACTTTTTCACAGTAACTACCATTCGGTTCATTTCTAAGATGAGTAATTTCTGAATATTTGTGAAATAATAAGTGATTTTTAGTAAGGTTTACTATGCTCCAACTCACATAATCTAATCGGAACTTGAGCTGGAGAATCGACCACTGAATGTGCGCTTCCTCCTGAAATTGAGCCAACGCAAGGTCACGCAGCCACCACACTAAACGGGATGGCTCATATTGCTTAAACGTTACTGTTATTTACTACACTTACTATAATTTCAAACGTAAGGAAAATGTATTTAAAAATTACATCGTATATTTTTCTGGAATGGTTGAAGTACCTGAAAATAAAATAGAAAAATTGTCTGTTCTATTTTTATGGAAGAAGGACACGTATATTAATTTTTGTTGCTTATGTACACACACTCATACAAAAACGATATAAATAGCATTTTTGAATTAGCTAATCAGTTGTTAGGACACAAATATTTGTTAAATAACCAATATACAACACTGATATTACTAAACCTGTAAAAATTCATAGTTTTGTGTAAGATAAATAATAATATTAAGGTTCATAACGTTTATATACGTAAGACGAGTTATGGTATATAGTTCTTGTATGTTTTTGTTTGAATATCTTACATTCTTATAATTATATTAAGCTTATCTTCAAGCACATATCATTACGATTAAGGAAAAGTATTCTATTTTTATTAAACGTCAACGAGGAGGGTTGGTTTGTTACATAGATACGTATGTACCCACACAATTCATAGTTACATTATTGACTAAATTTTTCATTGCCAAACATAACGGTAAAATTAACACACAACTATTTTTTACACTTACTGAGTTGATCAAAATAATATCATAACATAAATACTGCTGCCAAATATCCTTTCAAATTATACAAATTCTTCCCACACAAACATAGTGTCTACATCTTATCTGAATAGTGACCGAATCACACCCTCGATTTTTTGTTTCTGGTCAATGAATTATTATACACTTTTCTGTAGGCAGATTTCAATACAATTGTTTTCAAAATGATAATAATAAGCCGGTCGTACAGCAATGCTTTGGAATTTAGGAACATTCAAATAGAAATAATAAGTATTAGTATTAACTTTAATAGTCTACCAGTATATTTTAGATTGTCATTACTTATAATCTGAGTTAAATAATCTTAGCCATTTCAACAATAACGATGCCAGAACGTATCAGGGTGTCTGTAATTGTAAAATTACAGGGTGCTTAGGCTATTTGAGGACATTTACGTAAATTTTGAAAAATAACCATATCTCGTCCAAAATCAAATATATTTTCATGTAAATTGATACACATGAGAAACAAAAGCTTCTGAATAGGTTTATTCTATAAAATCGCCTTCAGCCTCAATAGCTTTCTCGAGACGGGCCCGAAAGCGTTGACAGTCCTGAATCAAGTGGTCTTTGTTTATCTCCGACATCACCTTGACAATGGCTGCCTTCAATGATTCTTTGGTGATGTGTAGATGTTTATTAGTCTCTCTTTCAACAACGCTCCACACATAATAGTCCAAGGGATTAAGATCTGGAGAGTTAGGGGGCCACAAGTTGGGTGTGACATGGTCAAGGAGATTGTCTGACATCCATTTTTGGGTAATGTGAGCCTTATGAGAAGGAGCAGAGTCTTGTTGAAATACGAACGGCCTGCCATTGCGTACACTGTCTATCCAGGGCTTAACAACACTATGCAGAACCTCAATGTAGGCTGTAGCATTAACTCGAAGACCCTGTGGAAAGAAGTGGGGTGGCATGACGTGTCCTTCGTTACTCACAACTCCTACAACCATCACAGTTGCTGGAAACTTGGTATGCATAACTCTGGGAACTTCAGAAAGATCCTTACATAAACATCCGTCATTTCGGCGATTAACCTTTTGGTCTTGATCAAAGTTTTTCTCATCAGAGAAAAACCACAGCATGCCATGTTCCTCAGGGTTTTTGACTTTGGTGAGTAACCGTTTTGCACGAATCAGGCAAGTCTCTATTGTTTTACAGACATGAATTGACCTTTCCTCATCGCATACGACTTGTATTGAATGTCTTCATGAACCAATGTTCGAATTGTGCCCTCTGACACCTTGAGTTCCTTTGCAATGTACCTCATTGACTTTCCGGGGGTATCATTTATAATTTCCAGAACGTCGAGAATGCCTTTTTCGCTTCGAAACTCTTTAAACATTCCTACCGGACGCTTCCAACTCTTTTCAAACTTTATGGACAAATGATCTGGCAACATTGAGGAACCTAGCAATTTCTAAATCCTTGTGTCTTGCATGTAAGACCACAATCACAGCGCTTCTTTTCATATCTTGAGTTAATATAGGTTCAGTCATCGTATATCTGCAACAAAAGCGACACATTGATAAAGTATAAGGTTTTTATATATTGAAAATGTGGTGTCCTCAAATAGTCTATGCACCCTGTACTTGCAGAGTTTTGACAAAATCATGATTGTGTGTAAGAAAGCATAACTCCAGTAGAATATGACGAATGCTGTATTGTTCGTACATTTAAATTCAGTAAAAAAGGTAAGGTTATCAATCCCCTGTGCATCGCACTGTGCCATGAAGACACACACGGGAGTATGGATAGGGTCCCACATATTCCTGATATCAATCAACTCCAGTGTAAACTTGAAGTGAAAATTTTGAGCCTTCAACTTCCTTCGAACCGTAGTGTTACAAAACTTTACAGAATGTGCACAAGATACAAAAGCTCTACAAGAAAGTGATATTGTGATATTTTGAAATGTAATTTACATTCTTTTAGCACTCAAAGTGGATTTTTATTTTGTGGATTGTTTGTTCGTGTATAAGTCTACTTGAAGCTTGGACTGGATCTACAGTTTTAAACGGGGTTAGAAACACTGTGCCATGTGGCACCCGGAACTCCTTGAATGCAATGAATCAACATTATCATTACGCCACGGGGGAGGCAATGAAAGTTAACGGACTTACATGATATTAGGGAACTGTACAGATAATTACCATGAGTAAATTATTCGTTATTTTCCTTCGGACTCTGCTCGTAGTCAATTTTTATTTTCAATTTCTCACAGTATCTAAAATATCTGAGCTTAAAAGACCAAACTTCGTGCAATACTTGACTTAACAATAAACAGAACGAATAATCCAGTCTGCTTGATTCTCTGTTGTGAGGCTTGATAATCGATCTCACATGAGTCGTTGTTGATATTTCGTAAACTAATAACTATGTTAATCTACATAATATATAACATTTACTTAATTTTGTTGGAGTACCATAATATATTTCGAGTGGTTTACAACGTGTCTACGAAAATAAAGTAATGAATAGTTAACAATTATTATTTGACATTTGCTAAACATTTGCTTGAGACCATAAATTTCATTAATATCTTAGTACTTAATACTCTTGTTACTACTTGTCTATATACGAGTATAAGTAGGATCCGAACAACTTGTATCTCAACCTTGCATCAAACCCGGGACCCCTTGAATAGAAAGAGGTGACGTTACCAATACGCTATCCATCAAAGAAAGAAAAACGATAACTATCTCACAACTTTTCAAGACATGGACTGTTCCATTTGGATCAAAAATGGGAGGAGAAAGGGCTGTTCCACTTTCTGATAGGGGAGTGTGATAATTTACGTTATTATATTTTTTTCTCGAAAATGGGAAGAGGCCCCAAAGTCTTTTTCATTTCCATGTGTTAGTACATATATTCAGCTACAAGATGGCATACTTAGTTTATTTCTTGCTTGGTTCTGTTTTGAGATAAGCCTAATTATAAAGTTGCGGATTTCGCATGAATATCCAAGTAAAGTGCTATATCATGTAGCTTGTCCTAATAGTGAGCTTCAATGCCCAGTAAACAAATCTTTCGGGTACTGTTGCTTAACCAAGATATCGATGGCCGAAAACAGGAAAAAACTGCGTTTTGGACTCTCTTTCTTGCCGCATAACAATGGAAAGCAACAATGCCCCATCAAAACAATTGAATGGATACATGTAAATAGTCTTATGTTAACAGTATCAAAACATAAGTTTGGGATGTTATTGCTTTCCAAAGATACAGCACTCCAAGCTTAGGGCTACTCATTTTTCACTTTTCATTATAAATGGAGGTATGACCTTGAACGTCAACATTTTCTACAGGGGAGGGAAATTGTTTTCAGGGTCTCATTCTCATCACCTATGAGTACTTTAACATGTAAAGGAAATCACGGAGGTCAAAAAATACAACTATCCAAATATCACTTTTTTGTTCGAATTTCAAAATAATGGCTGTTACGTCCACTTTATGCACAGGTAGGCTAATCGGGACTGGACCTACAGTTTAAAGAGGGATCCGAACCACTTGTACCTTCACCGGGTATCGAATCCGGGACACAACTTATTGTTGAGAAATGAAAATTCACAATATTGCAATGTAAGCCAAGAAAAGCTAATAACCGTCATAAGAGCTCCAAGAAATTCCTAATATGGCAGTTCCATTCCTTGTTAGTCTGATTTGTGCTTTTCCCATCTTTCAGTATGTATTTTTTAACATGTTAGCTGCCGTGTCTACTGTCGATGCTATACTACGAGGTTAGCTTACTTTAGTGGGCCACACTTACTACCAGTGGCATGACACGTGTTTGTTAGTTGAGACTATATGAAACAGCAGTTGCCACAATTTCGACAAAGTGGGATTGCTTAATGGCTTTCTGGACGTATAGTTCAGTTCTTACAATAAAATAAATGAAACAAATAACACTTATAAATATAATATATTAAAACGTGTAGTGCAAGCGAGAATATCATATTACGCAGGTGTATAATTCTCTTAGCACTTAAGGAATAGTCGAGTCTTAAAACTTTGCATATGTTGTTTTTATACCATCCAGATACCGAAAGTCGCGAATCAGACCCTTCGAGTACCAGCAACATTAACTAATTAAGCGGGTCGGTAGCTAGACCATGTGAGGTCATGATGGGGGTAGTATAATAGTACCATATAATACTCTCCCACTAGTGTGTCACCACAAACACATGCGGTAACCTAGGAGGGCAACCAGTTCTGCACATCCAAAATCGACAATTAAATAATGGGAAGCACTTATTAATAACGTTCGTAACATTTCTTTCCACGAAGCCTCGAGTGTGTTTTGTCTTAGAAGATATTAAATAGGGTTACACATTTCAAAGATACAATGACGTTGGTCAAATATTATTTCAGATTAAAGCAAGTTACATTTACTTTATACCACTTTAGAATGTGAATGTTTATGAACCCACAGTAATTTCCATGTTTGTGTCTATTATAAATACACACTTTTACATATACATAATACACATAACTATTATACATAAGTATATGTATGAATACATACACGCATATATTGTATACTCTATCCCGGGAATCTCTGGAGCAAAGCCGCGCGTAACGGGACAGAAGGGGAGAAAGTTAGTGGGCAGAGCGAAGCAGTCCACGCTGCTGCAAAGACTGATAACTGCAGTCGCTCTTTCCCCACCACGGAATCACGTTCCCTTGCACGCGTTCACAACTTGCAGTGTATAATCGAGTGGTACCGGGTTCTATACCAGATGTAAACATATTGCACAGTGGGTCGGATTGCACTTTCAACTGTAGGTCAAGTCCCTATCAACCTTTCTGTGCATAAATTGGACATAAACTCAAAATACATATAGAGGAAAGTGACCAAAATCGGACCCCAATTGGTTTATCGATTATATATTTCTTAATATTAACGTGAAAAATGATTTTTCATTGTTAGAATACTCTCCAATAAGTTACCAAAGGGCTCCCTGTGTCAAATTCCACTTCTTAAAGAAATACTGGTATACTGGCAAAAGCATTTACAATTGTAGTAAAAAGCTCAAAAAAGGAGCGTTTGGAAAAACTTCTCCAAAATTCCGACCTTGTATTTGTAAAACATATATTATAAATGGCAATTGAATGATAATTTAAAGTAGACAATATAAAACAAACTTAGTTTATGTAATATTATGATAATCATTTTAAACACAGTTATATTTGAGTACTTATACGTTAATTCATAGTAGAGTGGATAGGCTAACCGCTAAAACATTTTTTATAGTTGTTCTGCCTGTGTCTTTTGAGGAAAAAGATGAGCCATTTTTGCCACTGTAGCTCCTGTCTACTCTTACGGTGGGCGCTCTACATGCTGGCAAGGGAAGTGGGGAGCAAGGAATAAGCCGCAGACCAACAAGACAACAGCGGTTTCTCCAAAATTTTTCACGAGGCGGGAGGAAGTACTTCGTGCACCTCGTTCTGCAGGTTGCTGCGTTTCTTATAGCGCTGGGTTGTTTGCTTCGCCGCTTCTCACTTCCCTTGCCAGCATGTAGGGCGCCCGCCGTAAGACTGGTCAAGAACTATAATCATAATTAGACCTCGGGTTTTTAGGTTCTAAAAAGTGTGCTTTTAGTTTCCTAAAATAGGCTCTAAAATCCTAAAATAGGTTCTAAAAATCCTAAAATAGGTCCAAAAAAATCTTTAGTTACGCTCGAAAAATCTTGAAGTAGGTTAAAAGAAACTTAAAATAGTTCATAACTCCTGATTAGGTATAGTCACCGGCAATGAAAATGAGACACCCATATCCGAAAATACGCACTATCATGTACAAGGGTTGGATAAAAAGTAATGGCAACACTGGTATAATTGGTACTTGACTGTATTGGCAGAGGAGCACGTGTTACATTCCTTCAAAGTAATCGCCCCTCATCTCTACGACCTTCTGTCACACGTATGGAAGGCGTCGTACACCGTCAGCGCGTCCATCTCTGTCGATGTCCCGCTGTGACCGCCCTATAGCACGTATGATGGCTTCGCGCGTGTCGTAGTGCTTCCCGCCCAGTGGTTCCTTCATTTTGACAAAACGGTCGTCATTACACGGTCTCATACCGGTGAATACGGCGGATGTTCCAGTACCTCCCACTACCAGTTATGCAGGAGCGCCGTCACATTGTACGCAGTGTGACACCTTGCATTGTCAAGCAGGATGATGGGACACCGTGCCGTCGCTTCCTTCTTAATGCGAGACGAAGGTGGTGTTGAAGAAGGTGCAGAAGTAGGCTGCGTTGACCGTCTGCCTGAGAGACGTTGTTCTTCTTGCCTAAACATATTGTTAGGGCGCTTGCACTCTCGTCCTCTGCTTCAGAGCACTGCTGTTATTGACTGAATAACATACAATCGCTCGCACTCACTATAGCTACTTCCTCGTCTGACATTCCTTTATCAGCCACGAAACGCTTGTGGCGCTGTGACTCAACCCTTTCACGGGACAGCAGTGTTGCCATTACTTTTTATCCAACCCTTGTATAACATTATGTGTGTTGCCTAACCCTACGGCGATGGCAAAACTTACCATCCATCGCCGTATGGTTAGGCAACAAACTTTTTTCATGTTATCCACAGTCAAACTCCTCAATTTTGTCTGTGAGGATCGTCTTATATGCTGAAAATAATCTTTCAACAAGAACATAGTCAGTGGTGCTAACTTCAATGTTGAAATGTTAGTTTGCAAAGCGTGAATACCACAAAGTACCGCAGTGACGCGAAACTGAGCAAGACCACATAGATCAGACCACTTTGGATTGTACAGGTAACAGTGGCATCAGTCATTTTGCTTTGTTTAGAGCTTTGAAAAATCACCATGGACTTGTAGAAATGAAAATCGACAGAGAGCACGTTTCAAACACGTTCATCATTTAATTTTGTCGTGATCAAACAAAGCAAATACCTCTGTGTGACATAAAAATCCTGTAAAAACCTTCAAAAATATATAAAAACCTTAAAAAAGGCTCGATTTAGGCGCATAAACCTAAAATAGGTTCTGACTAGCAAAATAGTTTTTTTAGGCACAATAAAACTTCATCAGTTGTTGCGTTTTTTAACGAAATGCTGTCATAACTTATTACATCTTACATACCTGTAAAGAAGAAAATAGCTTAATAACCTAATCTAATCACTAGGGCCCGGGACTTAATGTTATAACATTCATTGGCTTCGGTCTAATATTGGGGTGAGATCTTTACATATCTGATGAAAATCAGCCGATATAGACAAATTTGACAAATCATATTTTGACGTATTTCACCAATTTTGCGTTTTTACAACATATTTCTTCAATTTTCTTGTTTTTGTATAATTTCGTAATTCTCTCGCACATAATCGGTTATTTCATATTTTTTTCTTCGTAGCTTTAGCACAACTAATAGTTCATATTGTCGATGGCAGGATATGGAAATTAAGGAGGAAGAAAGGTACCGTCTTTTCTTAGTACAGAACAATATAATACCTCACATTTTTATCCCGCAGACAATTGATAGCCATGCAAACATTATTGAGGAAAATTGTTCTCTCTCATTGTTGACCGGGAAGTAAAGAAGTTTCGTTCTCATTTCTTTGCCTTTTTCGCTTTTCACAAATATCAGTCAAAATTAAAAATAACATTAGGTACATTACAGCCCCTACTCTACTCTATCGGGTATGGGAGAAATTCGAGAGTACTGTTGTGCATATTTTTGGCTTTACTGGGAATATTTCTGCATTTTTCTGACATATTTGTAATTTTTCATGACATATTTTCCAATTTATATGACATAATTACATACATATTTCACAGTTTTATAGGACATAAAGTTCCGGGCCCTACTAATCATAATCAACACTTGTACTGTTTTGACACCACTGTTAGAAGAAATGTAGCTTTGTCTATTTCTATAATATTTGTTCATTTTTCAGATCATGTTTGCATTTTGTTTCGCCTTGGTCGCACTGGAGGCGGTGAGGGCTCTTCCCACGCACGGCGAGGGCGACAGCTCGGGGTACTCCAGCTACAGTGTGAGTGAGGGTGAGGGCGGAGGCTACGAGGAGGCCGTGAGCAACACCGGCGACCACCACCACGTGCAGGAGCACAAGCCCCACGCCGAGAAGAAAGTCGTCGATTACCACGTGAGTTCAACGACTTCTCGCTCTT
Source organism: Lepisma saccharinum (assembly GCF_977018435.1). Taxonomy (NCBI): domain Eukaryota; kingdom Metazoa; phylum Arthropoda; class Insecta; order Zygentoma; family Lepismatidae; genus Lepisma; species Lepisma saccharinum. The sequence goes on from NC_139246.1 coordinate 54,103,337, forward strand.
CCCCTTCTTTGACACAGAGCAGGAAACCGAATTGTGCGTCAGGTTAAGTTTCACGGTGACGAATTGATATGCGAGCGGTGATTTATAGCGTGTAATTGGTCGTTTCGCACCTTGTAATCTGTCGTTGCACTTGCAAGTCCTGCACATGCTGGAACCGATAGGTCACACGGCTAATATCGATCAGCTCATTAACAAAACACACACATTCGCGCGAGGCAGGTGTCTGTTACGTCAGATTGAATTTCCGGTCTTAATAAGAATGACGTAATTTCAAATTGAGACTAGGTAATTTAGTTCTGAACATTTTAATATTATGTTCGTGTCATTGTCCTATTTTGAGCATACTGTTCCTTAGAATTGCCCCTCAAATATCCCCAAAATATCCGTCATACTACCATCCACATTTTTTACTTAACGTCCGTTGTTAAGTGACTCATGAACATTTACGTTCCTACCCCGGACACGATTTTGTTTCATCCACACCATTTAAAATTATTATTCGTGCTTATCGTCGTGAATAAGAAAACGAAGTAGAAAAGCAAGATTAAATTACCAAATACAAATTTACAAAAATTGAAACAAGGACGGCAACGAAGCAAAATATATCGCTTCAATTATAGCAGCGTGAGTCGTTCCGTGCAACATATTTCCAATATAGTCGATTTTCCAACTGCACTAGGTGGGCGATGAGACTGCATGCCCTATTAACATTTTAGAATAGATCTTAACTTCTCACATTGATTTGCAGTACAGACACACGATCCTTGACAATTATTTCGTTCGACTTCAATTCTATCCGCGTCAGTGCTGTCATAAAGCCTCAGATTTCATGATAATAATTCTTATACGTTTTTCTTAGTGTTGAATAGGGTGAAACACGGCCGATTTCAGTGTGTTTCTAGCTGGCTTTATTGAAATTATTGTATGGCATATGTTTGTTTTTCATTTCAGAAGATGTTATACTTACCCCTCATAATTATATTTAACAAAATGTAATTACGTGTACGTACATTGATGTTAAGAAACAGCCGGAACAAATAAAAATGCATCAGGCCTAGATAATACAGTAGCATAAAACACTCTTCCTCCTACGCTGCCCCTTGATAACCTCAGATCAGTTTCAACTCTAAGGGAAATAGCATATCTCTGGCAACAACGGCACAATTTAACTAGAGATACAAAAAAATATATATACAGGGTGTATCATAAGTAATAGCACAAACGGACAGAGTTGAAAGTACACGATAATAGAAGCAAAAAAGTCTCAGTAAACATGGGTCTGCAAACGAGCCGTTTTCGAGATATTTGCGAATGTGTGGTTACAAGCCGCCACTGACTTCATTGTTTGTAAACGTCGTCCTAGTTGGTAAAAAGCTAAAAATACAGTAAGAAAAGTCATTGGAGATCTCATTGCTTTAATTGAACATTCTACTTACTTTAACAAACGTTAGTATGTTACATGTTACAATTACTGTACACTCCTACCTGTTAAAGGAGGTGTTCAAAGTCTCGTCCTTGCATCTGGATGCAATTACTGTCTGCGATTCCGCATTTAGTTTCGAATTCTTTCGAACAGCCCCGGTTCATTTCGGAATTGGTCACAAGCATGTACAATTCTCTGTACTGATTGTATCCATCCTGTTTGATTACAACGCCACCTCTCGGAAATGTTCTGTTTTGTAAACAAAGAGCAAACCTCTTACAGCGCAAAGAGTAATGCACTCGGTGTTTACAAAATGCAATCAGTGACGGCTTCTAACCACACATTCGCACAAATTATTAGCATTTTATCAACTAGGACGACGTTTACAAACAATGAATTCAGTGGCGGCTTCTAACCACACATTCGCAATTATCTCGAAAACGGCTCGTTTGCAGACCCATGTTTACTGAGACTTTTTTGCTTCTATTATCGTGTACTTTCCACTGTGTCAGTTTGCGCTATTACTTATGATACACCCTGTATAATATACGATAGAAAAAAAACCGTTTAATGCTCACATGCTTCTCATGTTAGCTCATTTATTAATTAATGTTTTTATTCAATAAAATTTCGAAGTGAAAATATATATACCTACATCTGTAATAATTGTACAATACACACCTTCAATTAATTGTTACATGCAAAATTGATCTTTTATTTATACATTAGTTATTAGATTGATGTTCCCGTTGTTTTTCAAATACAAATATTAATCTTATTATGAAAGTACCAACACGTTGAATTGCAAAACTTGGCATTGTATGTACATAAAATAAAGGAGATCCGACATATTTCATTGTCTTCCCGGGAAGACTCAACAACTACTCTTGTTTAGAAAGAAACCACAGCAGTGCAATGGACAGGCAGTCTATAGATGTTTTTGAACTTGACGTTTTCGATACTGTTGCCTTAAAATATTGTCCAATTTTATATTTCGAAGTAAAGCGAACTTTTGTTTTTAGTATAAAATATTCTAGTCGAAAACAAGAGTTTTCAGGTTTAACATTTGAGATATCATGTTGTAATCAAGTGCAATCATGATCTGTAATAAATGTAAATTTTCTTTAATTTATAAAACGGCAGTATAATGTAATCAAGAGTTCGTTGAAGAATTCAGAACTGTAAGTTTTACATATATAACATGTTAAATGGTATGAGCTGAAAAAAGAACAAATATCTGTTTACATGTAGGGATTTTGCGGTAACTGAAATAACATATATCAAGAAGGTAAGGTACTTTTCTAGAGTGCATATTTATTTTTATATTTTGCACCTTTTTAGTACATATTTGCGTGCATATTTTAGGTATTGCAAGTGTATCCGAGCCATAGGAATAACCTTGTGCTTCCATTTATATTCCAGGCACACCCCAAATACCAATTCGAGTACGCCGTGGCCGACCACCACACGGGTGACAAGAAGCAGCAGTGGGAAACCCGAGATGGGGACGTCGTGAAGGGAGAGTACAAGGTGCTGCAACCCGACGGCGTCCTGCGCACCGTCAAGTACATCGCCGACGACCACTCCGGCTTCAACGCGGTCGTCAAGAAGGAAGGCTACGCGGTTCATCCGAAGAAATACGGACACGGCTCTGGTGGGAGCCAGTAGCGTGGGCCATGGAGGAACATAGCTTTAAGGTTGTTGCGGCGAATGCAAGGTAACTTATATACATGGTTTGAAGCTAGTCACTTCTCTTATAATGCTCAGTTGTTGAGTCTGTTTGTTTGTATGTTTTCTACTTATACTGAAATATAGCTTCGTTACAAAGATCTATCAATTTTTTATTGAAAGGAAACTCAATGTACCCATCAACTATGTACAGGGTGGCTCAAAAGAACGGGAAATGTTGGAACGGTGAATAATAAAAGAGAACACATATCTTTCAAACATTCAGTGAAGCCAGTGAATAGTAAAGAGTATGCCATTGTTGAATTTCATGCTATTGAGATATTTATTGAAGATAACATCCGACAGATGACCACCTTCTCTGCGGAGACAGTCCTGCAGTCTGTGGGAAACATCGTGCATGACGCGACGTAACATTGCAAAATTACGAACAGGTGTTTTCGGGTTACTAGCCAGGTTAAATTGAAGTTAGCTTCCAACGTTTCGAGCGCATACATTGTTCTCATCTTCAGGGAAGATCATCATTCACTGAAGTTGAGAGCAATGTATGCTCTCGAAACGTTGGAAGCTAAAACTCCAATTTAACGTGGCTGGTAACCCCAGAGCACCTGTTCGAATCACGTCACCAGGAAAGGCACAATTCCTATTGCAACATTAATTGTATCTCTCATTCTTGCCTTAAGTCCTTCTGTCGTAGCAGGTCGAGTAAGGTCAACCTTGCTCGTAAGATGACACCACAAGAAGAAATCACATGCAGTGAGGTTAGGCGATCTAGAGGGCCATGCAATGTCACGGTTCCTTGAAATATGCTTTGACCGGCACATCACACCACTGTCCCTTGAATACTAAATGACAAGATGTTGCGAGCAGCGCTGTATATGCCATTCAGTGCTATCAACCTCTCATGGTTGCCAGGACACGATTCAAAATTTAACGTTCTTTTGAGTCACCTAAAAACAAGGCGCATTCCCTTCAGATTGTGAAAGGCCCTTTACTTTTCTTTCTCTCTGTTTCTTTAATGCAATGTGTAATGTATACAATCTCCATTCTCTTTGCAATCATTTTGTTTTGCACACTGCTACAATTCTTAACGTACAATATAAGCCTATATATTATGAAGATTGGCTCTACACGTAGGCTGTGCAAAGTAAGACATACCTGTGTTCAATTTTTTTCAACAATTATTTTCAAAAAATTAAAACATGGCATGAGAAAAGGGCATGCATAATTAATATGCCAAACTGTTTATCATTCTAAAATTTTGCTCCATCTCCATTAACATTGTTGGCTTTTGATATAACAAATGACACGTGTGATGTTTGAACCTTACAGGTCAAGATTTTAATAAAAATTAAAATGTTTTTCAAAATTCCTATGTTAAGAAGGCAACCCTAGTGTGGACTATGATAATCAGGAAGCTCCCTTTTGACAGCCTCCGTGGCGGAGTGGTCGTGAAAGTTCTATGAAGCAAGAGATCTCAGGTTCGAAACGTGTTTGATTGATTGATTGATTATTATGGGCATAGCAGCACATAGGTCATTTTTTCCTGTCGCATAATACGAGTATAAGCCTCTTAATTAAAACAAAATTGAGGACAGGTCCCCCCAACAAGAAAATAAAATATGCATATTGAAAACTTTCCCTATACATTTTTAAGACGAATACAATACTTAAGAAGAACTAAAACGATACTGTTTCTAAAACAGGGATCTCCATTCCCCCAAGGCCTACAATGACGCACTACCCCCAAAAAGGTATAACATTCGCTCCCGACGCCCTTTATGCCTAATTATTTACTCAAATTATTCTTGGCAGACAAAATTTGCGGAACAATATAATACAGACATATTTAAGCAAAAACATATTTACTTTAGGTACTTTAGGCTCACTTTCATGTAGGCTAACAAAACACCTCAGGCTCACTGCCATTGTTAGTGTACTGACCTTATTCTGCACAGTTTGTCTGCTCGACTAACCCTGTATTAATGCGAATAGCACGTCCCACCCTCCATCCAAACCGATTCTAGAGGCATAAGAGGTGGTGTTTCATTTGAACTCCATCGCCGCGATCACCCACAGGTAGGTAGAAAAACTGTACATAATAACCAAAACTAAAAATCAATAATAACAAGTCAATCAAACGAAACGAAGATATATATATAGAATTGGTATAAAATTTTGTCCCCCAAAAAAATTCCCATGACGCAGGCGAGTCATGAAACCCTCCTGTGGGCCCCTGTTCTGAGGCTTTGTATCCAGGCACCAGAACGTCGTTAGCCTACAAGAAGAAGTTACCAAGGTGTACTACGGGAAAGTGAGGTTGGTTTTTTGGTGCATGAATATATCATTGAGTTTTTTTCCATCATTCATTCCACCAGTTCATCCTCATCATCGCGGTTATCCAAGAAAGCAGAAAAGTGAGGAAAAATGATCTAAACAAAAAGCAAGAAAAGGACGCCCTAGTAAAATAAATATTCTCCCCATATCATTCAGTTCTTGTTGATGGTGTTAGTGACTCACAAAGGCATCTCATTCAACTTGTGCATGCCAAGTAAAGTCAAAGGTAGTCCCACGATCTTGGCATGTCCATGTGCGATCCTTCATACATTTCATCTAATAACCATTCCTCCACATCTCAAGCTATTAATCTGAAACAGGCAATAAAGTAATATAAATAAAATCCTTAGCGTGGCCCCTTAATACAGTTGAAATTTCAACTTGATCATAAAATACTCCCCAAAATTTTATTTTAGTGAAGTACACAGATTTATTAATGGAAATTGCCCTCCTATTGATTATTAATACATTATTACCTAGCAGTTATCTTAACAGAGTATCAGTGATTATAATTATTATGGAACAATTAAAAATTTATCATATTATCTCAACAAAATATAGTGCGGTAAGGGCTTGTTTCTAATTTGATCATTAATGATGAAACTGGACACCTAAAAAAATAATAATGGTTGGTTTGCTACTCGTGATTAAAAACCACTCACGAAGTAAAAAATCACAACGTTATATAATCAATATATAATTTTAGTACTCTTCGCCTCAGTACCATCAAGTTGCAAGAGTGCAACAAAGAGAAACTGACACGCACACACATGCACGAACATTTATTTGCGATAATTACTCAGGGCTTGAGGCGTACAATTAATAATAAATTATAGGCTGTGTGTATTTTCTGGCAGCAGCCACTTTCGTTTAATTGATGACAGTGATGCAGCCAGAACAGGAAGCCGTAATGCATTGGCAATTAAGGGCACACCCATTGCACGTTCGCGCCAATGCAATTAGGAAGTAGATGATACGGATAGCAGCACAAAAGCGTTCCGAAACTCACGAAGAGAATACAAACCTGTATGTACGTACTTCTCGTTGCTTACAGTTAGCAAGTAAGGTAGAGAGAAAGTATGAAGGGACCTTGTATCGTCTTCTGTCGCATAGCATAGTCTTCAAAACGGTACAGTAGAAACAGTGAAGCGGTGTTTTCGCAAAGAAATGGAAAGTGAGATCCAACCTACATGTACAGGTTACGAAACAATTGTGGTATCAAGGTGGTATTTGTTCTCTGATGTCATTGAACCTCTGTTGGACGTTGGAAATACATCCACGCTTATGCTATTGTGGTTGCGGATACAAGAGACCAATCATTTTACTGATCCGCAGAAAAAAAATTGTTATAAAAAATCTGAAAATGTAATGCTATATCTTGTTTACATACTACTGTACCTGCTGGCGTCTTATTTTGGTTTACCGCAAAATTGTTAGGAAGCACATGGAGAGATTTGAATCATTGTTATTTGTCTTCCAAGAAGCCTATCTGGGAATCAAACGATCACATGTCGTCCAAATTCTGTGCGAAAGTGAGCAAGATTGCACATCTCTTAGTCCCATTGAAAAAGAACTCTCGTGTTGTGTTCAAGTCAACGTCTCTGCAATTGACGTTAGACGAGTAACTTACAATCATTCAACAAGACAATAAACCTTATCTGAACTCCATTTAATGAACGACTGAAATAATTCTACTTGAAATGTGTTCGAACATTGGGGCTGTTCAAAAAGAGATGATAACGTTCAATACTTTTATATCGAAAGACACTTTGCTGTGAAAGACAAACTTTATATTAATTACAACAGAGGGCTAAATAAAATGTTTATTATATCTTTGTTGTTATGTTTAATAAGTAGAATCTACTTTCCTCTGTGCATTCTGCGATGTTGATTTTGGATAATTTTGTCTGTCCTGGGGTTCATAAAGCTTTCCTAAATGCATACCCAATTCCCCCTTTGAACACCTTTCAATACCTTACAACACTTATAATTGAAGACATTGGTGAAAGTACGGTGCACTGCAAAATTGCCATTTTGAGATATTTGAGAATTTAAATGTGTGCAGAATCCTTCCCTCCCCGTTAATACATTTTAGACTATTGTTGGAATCTTTTGTTACTAATCTATTTCAGAAAAAAGTTAATTTTAGATCTTAATATTTCTCTAGAATTAAATTACATATTCAGTTAAAACGGTGATTTTATAATCTTGTTTGAGGTAACAGTATGGTATAGTGAAAACACATTTCACTCGTTTATTTCCTAATTATTTACATTTGTACTTACCTGTTACGCATAGCGGAACAGTTTTTAACGTGGAATTTTGCTTTTTCCACTGAAAAAGCGTAATTGTTCACATTACAAGTATTTATTGTTCGTTGCTAATTCGCTTTCGTTACACACAATATGGCGGGCAAATCTTGACTAACATTATCTATTGTCAGCTGATATGCAATGTTTCCATACTTATTAACCGAAAAATGCCGCAAAAAATTATTCACAGAAGGTTTTTAAGCGAACATTTATCCACAAACTATTCACGGAAGGTTAGGTTAGGTTCAGTTAGGTTAGGCAAACAGAAAATTAAATTGAAAAAAAAAAAATCACAATGCAACCTTGTAAAACTACCACGTGGTTGCTACATTAACATGGGGTTACATAATCGAACGCACGGAACATTTGATTCATGTAGTCGACGGTAATGGTGGCAAGAGCTATCGTGCATCGGAGATAGTTTTATGTCGAAAAATACATGATTTACCAGCCGAATAAGTTGAACGAAGGGAGAAAACACTTCCACGAGCTTCCAGAAGTCTACAGAAACTCAGTTCCGTAAGTAGTTTCTCCTGTAAATTTGAAGAAATGTGTTTTCGCCATACCATACTGTTACCCTTGTTTGAAATGTGGAGGCGTGTGACTGCTCTAATTTATACCTACTAAATAACCAAATTTATTTATGTTAGTTGCATGACAATCTTGGCATGTCATTCTGGATGCTATAATTTCTGCAGTCCTCATTCTCTGCTCAGAGATCTACAAAAGCTACAGAACAAAGCTTAAAAAACAGGTCATTTTTACAGCGAGTGTCTTCATAAACTCGTAAACTAAACTCAGAGGTGCAACAGTACTTCGAGGCCCAAGACCGGCCAAGTGGCTTTGCATTGTGTGGCGCGTGGTCAGCGTTTAGAGTCCCATCGCCGATATTTTCTGGCTTCCGAGACTTGACTTTTCCACTATTGCTTTCTAGTAGAGTCCCAATTTACCTCACGATGCTGCGTCAGCACGTAGACATATTTATGTAGCTTACACGGGGAAAAGAGTCGAGGTGGTCTACTCGGTGTCGACATCCGTAGCGGAGTGGTTAGCGCAGCGCGCTAGGACGCCAGGGGTCCAGGGTTCGAATCCAGGCTCGGATATGGATGTTTGTGTTGTCTATCTTGAAAGAAATGATAGCCTACAGAGAATTGAGTCAAATGTGATATGAGTGAATGACGTGTGATGGGGAAAAAAGTTGGTAGGGCGTCTGATTTTCACGCGGGAGACACAGGTTCGATTCCCGGGATAGGTGATCCAAGGCTGGAATTTTTTCGGCCTTGCCCCGCATAAAGCGGCTATGGGGTTCACTCAGACTGAAATCAATAGGTACCTGGAGGCAAAAATTGGGGGTAAAAGCGGTCGGAGCGTGGTGCTGATCACATCACCTCCAAAAATTGCCGAGATCAAGATGTGTGTGGCCTTATCGCCCCTTTCCCCATGGCACGGTGCTATAAGCACGGGGAACTTTACCTTTTACACGGGGAATAGAACACGGATCGCTCGAATCTAATGTGATATTGCTACCTATTAGGCTACGCAAGATCTCTGAGGGTCTTTGTAGGGTAGTACAACTAATTATTTCCACCACTTTGGCTTACCTTTGTTTTTATCTTTTTAATACCCTTTGTCTCAACACAGCCAGAAAAATGTCATTCTGTATTTAGTCCTCAAAGGATGAGAAAATATTCTTTTTGCAAATTACAACACATATCGTTATTCGTTGCAGCATTATTTTTTCTAACGTGAACATGTAACATGAACGTGTAACACTTGACGATCGTTAGGTTTTAACACTATTTATCATATTATTTACAATGTTTCTTTTCCACATTTCGGGAACAGATCACACGCTTTTTACGTCTCTTGCTCACAATCAATTTAAAATTTATCTTCGTCCTCTGATAGCTTCAAAGAACTTTCACCAATTGAAATATCGTCATTCTATATTTGAAGCATGCTCTGCGAGTAGTTGCCAGTAAGTACATGCAATCTTGCCAGCATTCGGAGATAAAATGATGTAGGACTGTCATTGGAGTCAGTGATTTGAAGCAAATCTTGAAGATTTCACAAATTTCATTTTTTAAATCGGCAAAAGAACACTTCTTACCATTACACCATAGAGCTTTAATTCTCTCGGTAAGGACGTTAGAAGTAGAGGAATAGGTAATAATTCCTAAATTGTATGGGCTTCTTGAAAGTAACGTTTTTAGAATGTATTTTTTCAGTGTTTCATACAATAAACTTCCAGACAAGCATTCCAATCAGACAGAGTCAAGTTCATATAGATACAATTTCCACAACCTTATTTGTAGAGGGCGATCACATCTGTAATTTTGATACCCTGAAGAATCAAGAAGTCTCCTTCTTGCGGATATGAAGACGATTTTCAATTCTAGTTGAGCATTGGGATTTAAGGTCCTACTGCGTGGCGGTGCGGTCTAAGGCGCTACGCTTTGGAATCCGACTGCTGAACGGCATGGGTTCAAGTCCTCCTGGGTTCAATCTCTGGGTTTTCGACCTGTGTATAGGACCGGTGGCAACCCACCATCGTGAGGAAATTGGGGAGCTACGAGTAAGTAGCGTTGCTCGGTCTCGGAACTCTCCTATAACGGCTGAGGGTTCGACCCCACGTCACCCCATTGCTACTTGAAGCTCTCCGCGCCTCTAGGTAGGATTGTGTGAGGGAGACTGGCAGTCGGGAGATAGGCCTAGACCGTTCAAGGGCTGTCGAGCTACGGGTTATTATTGGTATTGATGGTTACCCGTCTTGCTTCCTGCAAAAGGTCCGACCAAAAACTCCTAATTATTAGGATGATTGATGTAGTTTCAAATTATTCAGTTGTTAACTTGAGAATCTGAAGAGTCTTTCCTTTTAGTGAAGACAATGGATAATTCAAAGAAGGACATAAGTACACAATATAAAGAACCTTGTCACAGTTATTTGAAGTGTCGATGTCGACCTGGATTTTGGCAGCGCTAATTTTTGCTTTGTTTGCTGTATTTTAAAACCGATTGAACAAATCTTGTATTTTAATTAATTTTAGGGCCTCTGAAGGTTTGACAATAATTTCCTAACAAAAAATGATGAAAATATGATATCTGAAGTGTTATGATTTTATATGCTCAATGTTGTATATTCTATGTAATTACTCGCATTATTGCTTATCATTTACAAGGAAATAACATTATGACTGCCAAGGGTAAGAATTTAAGTTTTGCCAGAGACACTATTCATTAATTCCTTCATTTGGAACCTAACAGCTTTTATGCCGGTTTTTGTCCATAACAATACACATATAAAATGTACACAATTGTTTTACAATAAAATTATCAGTCCTTGCCCCCTATTTTGTAGATATTAGTTTGTTTCTTTTTTTTTAAAAAAAAAAAGAACACTTTGCCTTTTACAATTATATGTTACACTTCCTTAAAAATGATAACAAACTATAACCAATCCGCACATCTGGATTAACAACTAAACTTAACAAATTTGATTGAAACTGAAACTTTAGATTATTTAAAGTTTTATACAAGATATTTTTCTCTCTATTATATTTTGAGCATTCCAGTATTATATGTTGTGCATCTTCACTTTCCCAGCCACATTCACATTTCTTATTCTTCATTATTCCAATTTTTGGATAAATGTCCCCTAGTACACAAATGGTCCGTTCTCAGTCTATTAATTAATACAATTACATTTCTTGTAGCATTTACATGATGAAACCATGGTTTTTGTGTATTGAATTCAGCAAATAGACTGTATGATTCTCCAACTGTTGTAGGTTCATTTCGACACCAATCAAACCATTAGTTCAGAATTTTCTTCTTTACTCTAGGGAGAAGATCCGTATAGTATAATGATAAGTTCGTAATATTTGGAAGACGCACTGCTTTCTTTGCACATTCATCTACATGAGAATTACCTGTAATATTGCTATGAACTTTAACCCAAGAAAACTCAATGGTTTTTCCAGATTTTTGTATTGTTTGAACTAATTTATAATATAAGGGGATAATTTGTAAAGACTCTTGTTAGAAGATTTAAGAGCCTGCAATACACTTTGCGAGTCAGTAAGTATTAAGAACTTTCGTAAATTTAATTTTTGGACCTACGGGGTTATTGTAAATGATGGACCCATTTTCAAAACATCATATTTATTGAGGTACAAATCCAAAGTGAACAAGCTATATAGCAATGGAAAGAGGAAGGTTCAAAGTTTGTTACCACAATGTTTGTAACTGTTATAAATGTTCAATGTGGCCACCATTGGCTGCACGGCAAACATCGACGCGGTAGCCAAACTCGTTCCACACACGCGTAAGCATATCTGCTGTTACCGAGTGCACGCAGTGGCGGATTAAGCTTCCTCGCCGCCCCTAGGCACAAACTTAATGTACGCCCTTCTCAAAAGAAAAGTAGTAACTTATTTGCAGTATTTTTACAGGCTAATATAAAAATTAGTGAACATACTGAAATAAAAAACAAAGGATAATAATCAATAACAAACAATTCATTTTCTGTATGTGCTATACCTAAAATTATGTAATGTATTGAGAAATTAAATTCACCACTCACCACTTTTCGTGTGATGCTAGAATATTTGAAATGCTTTTCCAGTCTGAAATGCCGTGATTTGCGATGTTTGTCTTGCCCTTGAACAACCTGCATGATAAACGGCACCAGTGCTGCACGAATATACCAAATAATTCCGCAAAATTGATTCGTCATTTACAAGCTTACGAAAAATGACACTATTATTTAAAAATCTTGTATTACCTACTATGAGTCTTTGCGATTTAGAAAAATCGTTTTCAGCATTCTGATTAATTCCACGTCTTAGAAGAATGTCAATTGTAGACTCATTCAGAAACCACTCGGCAGGATCGTCACTAACGAAATTTGCACTGTCCACTGTCTCAATCAGGAACTCCCACGAACTGAGGGACACTACCTAAGGTGCACTTTCTTCCTTCACTAAACCCACAATATTTTCGACATTTTGCGTTTCACAGAGTTCACTCGATGTAGCCGCTTCCACTTCAATTCTTGAACTGCTTTCGGAAATCACTTGTTCCTTTCGCCTAAAAAACGTGTCCACTGTACCAAGATTTTCTGCAAGGTTGCTTCTCTTTCACGCTTTTCGTTTGCAAGTTTACGATAAACCGCCCCACTTAATTTTGTTCGCTTCATGCTGCCTGCTGCATGAAAAATAAAAAAACACCAAATCGCATACGCACAGCAACAAACTGAATGCACCAGCCAGAGAATATAGTTGCTGTCCACGCGAAAGCTGCACTCACTCACTCACTTATCAGCAGTGTTTATGTGTTTATTTTTTTTAAGACTGGCATTGTTACAGATGCGAGTTACAAACAATCAGTCTTCTTTCCTGCCTGGCCATGAAACAAACGCTTAGTGGAAGATCGCGGGGTATGTATTTACAAAGACAAACCAACAAAGGCTGGGCGGCTTGCATTGTCATTGTAAGCGATAAAAGCCACAGAACGGGTAAGAAACAAATTGATTGGCGCCTAAGGAGGCAGACCAGAAGAAACATTTCTTGATAACACATAAATCCGATACATCAAGGTTTCTTTCTTACGAAGCGAAAGTGTTGCAAACCGTTGATTTGTAACATTGGTTTCATAGGTCTAAATTGTCACTGTGTACGTAAGACACTTTTTATTATTCTTGATATTCTGGAAAAAAGATTTGCCGCCCCCAGTAGTTGCCGCCCCTAGGCACGTGCCTAGTGGGCCTATTTGGTAATCCGCCACTGAGTGCACGGCAGCAGTGATCCCGTTACTCAGATCGTTCAGAGTTGTTGGTAGAGGCGGGACGTAAACAGCTTCCTTCACATAACCCCATAAGAAATAGTCGCAGGGTGTGAGATCCAGACCTTGTGCTCCAAGGTCGCCATCTCGCTCACAACTGACAGAGACGGTCCTCTCGCGAACTCTACCGGCCGCTTCCGCAACCACCACAGCCCGCCGACCGCTGCCCGCCAGAAACTTTGAACCTACCTCTTTCCATTGGTATATAGCTATATAGCTTGTTCAATTTGGATCTGTACTTCCCTACCTATGACGTTTTGAAAATGGGTCCATCATTTATAATAACCCTGTATATTAAAGCTTGGCAAATTGCGTAAGATTCTACTGTAATTATTGAACAGTCTTGTGGAAGCCGAAATAATAGGTCTGTTTTATGTTGTGGATCGTACACTGCACATCCAACTCCTGACTCACTTTTAGATCCATCTGTGTATATGAAATAAAAACTTGGCCATTGAGTAAAATATTCCGAATGTGGGAAATGAATATTATCCAGAGACTGTTGAGGATAATCGAATGAAAAAACAGGCCGTGAACGCATCTGTAGAACATCCTGGTATTCTTGACAAAACGAATTATACAATTGTATCCACATAGCAGATTTTATCTTTGTTATTTTCCTGTTTCATATAAATGTATCATATTTGTTAGTACATTGTTGAAAGGATGCTCACAATATGACTTCACTTTGAAGAGCATATTTGCTGCTAACATCTTCGGTCTACATGAAATGGAACATTCACCCGCTTCCATGTATACTACTACATTTGGAGTGCTGTTCATAACGCCTAAACATCTTCTCAAGAATTTCCTTTGTATGACATCAATGGAATTCAATTTTCGTTCTGCCAATTAACACATTGCCAATAGAGAATACGGTAACCTATCATAGGCCGAAAATAATTCTTGTAAAATAAAAGCATAACTCGAGGATGACATTCTCACTGAGTATTTGCTATTGCTTTGAACAAATTAAACACTTTTTCTGATTTGACTTGTATTGCTTTAATTTGGTCCTTCCAAGTTAGTTTTTCATCCAAGATGACACCTAAATATTTTACCCAGAGACACTAAGGTCTGATGAGAGGAATTCCAGGCTACCACCGTTAATATGTTATCATGTTACACTAAATAGGTATCCAAGGAGCATAATGCGAACATATAAATTAGATGTATTTTTAAAAAAATTAACTTACTTGTACTAAGATGATGAAACTTAGTGTTAGATTATATCATAGAAGTACATTCTGGAAAGTAAATAAGGAACTAAGTTCAATATGAAATGAGTCACTATCCTAATTGGCACCGTCCGTGCAATAGATCATGCACAGTAGAAAAGATATGAAAGTGTAACTTGTATACTTCAAAGTTACGAAGGTTTTCCAGTGAGTCAAAAGTGACTTAAATTTTATTGGTTCCCCTTCACACAATTTGTATGTGTAAAATAGTGTTTTGACTCTTGATCATTTCATGCTGGTGCTCTGTCTTTGAAGAACCAATTTTTAAGATGATTATCCGGCTATCATGTAATCGATGCAACAAAACCATTGCTGCTTATTGGGGTATATAATTCATATCGTGAAGTAAGACGGAAGTTATCTATTGTTGTGTTCTTCCTCTTCTATATGCAGCGTGGTGCTACATAACATAAGATATTGAGCAGTGCGTGAATTAACGAGTGGGATGCCGGGGATACCCCCCACCCATTTTTTTTTATCCCCAGCAGAAGAAAATTTTTAAAATTCCTGCCAGGGATGTCATTATCCTCGCCAAAGATAATGAAATTGAAAGTGTATAGTAGGCTATACAATTTCTTAACTATGGAAAAACACCACTGAAAAATCATTCTTGAAAACAATTTCATCCTACTTCGTGTCTGATGTTCTATAACACATTGTTTATTTATTTATTGTCGTCGGAGCAGAGGTTTTAAAAAAAAACTATCAGAGGAACGCCGTTGCTCTGTCCATTGTCAAATAAACTACAAAAGTGAACCGCCATGGCAAGAACAGCTGATTTCATCAACTTTATTCGTTGGAGGTACGTAGAGCACATTTCTTGAAGCACGCCGTCATTAAATTTGAATGCAAAATAGATAAAAATAGCAAAGTTTTCTCGGTATGCAATAGCTCTCTTTGCTCTTTGTGTATTGGTTTTCTTAGAATGTAGAGTCTGGTAATTATATGCAAATTTGCACCTAAAAACCCATACCCCCTCCCCATAGGCGTATTTAAGCGGGGTTCAACGGGTCAACCCCCCCCCCTCCTTAGGTTCAGTAAAAAAACCAGATTACTTGTTCTATCCGCTGTGCTGAGAGACTTGTTCGTAAAAAATTCTCCAGACTTAATTTGTTCTCATAAATTGAGGACTAAAAGTGGTAAACGTTGTAAGTGCCAAAAGCGAAAGTGTTGGGAAATCGCATCGTTCAGCACATCAGCCCGTAAGAACGTTCACACTAGTGACCTCTTTACACGCCCTTTGAACTACTTAGAGGGCTGCCAGCCACATTTCACGTTTACCACATTATAAAGCATGGCACATCTCACAGTTTAACGTGAAAAACGGTGTTTGAATTATTGTGGTACTTACAGCGTTTACCAATTTTAGTCTTCAATTACAAGAGTATAGAACGGGATACGGATAGGAAAGAAATTAATTCCACACACCAGATGGGACTGCAAAGCAAGTGTCTGCAATTTCCTTATATATTTCTCTAGAAATACTCAGAAAACTCCTGACATTTCACAAATTCTATAATCACATGTAATTTCTGCCCGAAGCAGCTGATTGTGAACTTATAGCGCGAATATTATAATTTCATTAGAAGTTCCCGATATGGTTTGATACCATTCAAGGTTTAAGTATTCCTCAGTTTCTAATTATTTGATAATTTGAAATTTCCCAACTGTTTGATAATCCAGAAAGTCGATAAACCATTTTCCAAACTCTAGATCGAAATGTGAAACTTGTCCCTATTGGAAATTGTAACCGCATCTGGGTTAGCTACAGCTATTAGTACTTCTACTCTCTCTGGATTGAGTGGGTGTGGATTTAGAAAAAAATATAGTTGGTGAAGAATATGATGGTGCTGATGTAATGGGTGAGATGTTATGGTAAAATTAAGAGGGTGAGATAGATAGATAATTTCAGAGAAGTGTTCCCATTTCTGTGGAATTTATGCGATATTGAGACTGTCAAATCAGTTAAAAATTTTGCCCTCGAGTCTTCTCCAAGGAGCAACCCCCCGTGGTTAGAACATCGTGGGTCCCCGGTTCGAAACACGGAATGGTCATGGACGTTTGTGGGTGTCCATTCATCAATTTCATCATGTCATCACTCATCCCGATCTTCGGAAATTAGCCAAGAGTTGCACAAAAAGCGAAGTAAAATAATGCAAATAAATCAATCAATCTTCTCAAAGTAATTTGGTTGTAAAAAATGCAGTGCAAGAAAGCTAGGGAAGTTCTGTAACATGCTCAAGTTGATTGACACAAGATGGACAGAAAAGTATCAATACTCAGTAGGGTGACTTGTGAAATCGTATATACTAATAGTAGATACGTTACTGTTGTCCATTTTTGGACTATTTTGTAGTAGAACTGAACCCAAGTTTCTCTGAATACAGTCAACACATTGAAAAATTGCAACAACTTATTCCAATATGAAATGCCTATTCCTCATTCATTGCAACAGTGTGTCAAAATGTTGGATGGCTTGGTTGATATTTTTTACATTTTCAAATCTGAATGAAAAATGTGGCAAACAGTAATTGAAAAGACATGTCCAGGGTCTGCATCATAGGCAGTAGGAAATTGTGACAAGCTCTTGTACTCAAATATGCACAAATTGTTGGTGATCTTGGCTACACTGCCAGTTTCATCTTCAACACCCGAGAGGATGTGTTTAACATTAAGGAGGTTGAAATAATGTCCTCGTAATTCAACGGGAGATCCTCGACTAATGGACCTTGTACTGTTCAGTGTACATATATACGAATATTAAAATAACACCGATGATGTTACTTTCAATTTTGTAGCAAGGAGGAAAAGACAAATTCTAACATTGTAATTCTTTTGTAAAGAAAATCTGGGATTAGATTTTTCAAAAGCATTTTCTGGTCATTTTATGTAGAAAAGTTAGAAGTTCGTGCTACTTAATTTAATAAATGTGTGACCTTTCATGTGGTGGCAGTTTGGATTTTGATAGTCAGATCATACCTATTGACGCTATACGTCCCGGATTTTCAGGGACAATCTCGGAATGGTATCATTTGTCCCGGTGTTCCGAATAGTTTCTATGGGATGCATACATATCCTGGAATCAGATGGGAAAGAAGAAATTATTAAGACTATACTTTCCTGAACTTTTTTTATATTTAAGTGCGTGGAAGTAATTTTAAAATGTTCATTTTACAAAACAATCTATCTCTGCATTAAACCATTCCTACTCCATAATACAAGAGTTAACGAGATACAGACGGTACTGCAAACATCTTTGACTTCACGATGGCGCCGCCGTCTGCTAGCAGTATTAAATTTCAGTTACGATTCTCTTCTATTAAGTAACCGCTTCCTGTAAAGAGTCAGTGCTTGGGTGCCCATCTGTTCAGTCCGCAGTTTTCAAATAAAGTTCCCACACATTGTGGGATGTAAATGACAATTGTGTTGTACGTACATACATACAACTTTATCGGGTCCATCTCCCCCCCCCCCCCTACTCCCTAACAAGCTACCGGTCAGTAGTGTCCCGGATTTTCACTTATGAAATATAGGAACCCTAATTGAACCAAAAATTGAACCCCCCCCCCCTTACGTGAGCTTTATATACGCCCATGCCCCTCCCCCAGAATGAAAAAAATAAATGCTGCTCTGAGTGAACATCCCCCCAAAGCAAAATTCGCACACTGCTATTGAAACAGACGTATGTTAAATAAGAATTGGGAGCACATACGTAATGCAACAGAATCAGCAGCTAAACAAAGTATAGGATACCATAAACCGAGAAAAAGTAAGCCATGGTTTGATAATGAATGTCATAATCTAATAGAAATAAGAAATCAGGCTAGACTTAGGTGGTTAAATATAACTGATGATACCAATCTAAACAATTATATTAGAATAAAGCGAGAAGTTAACCGCACGTTTAGAAGTAAAAAAAGAGATTACTTGAAAAGCAAAATTAACGAAATTGAAACAAACAGCAAAAATAAAAATATCAGACATTTATATAAAGGTGTAAATGAGTTTAGAAAGGGGTGGCAACCTAAAGTAAACTTGATAAAAGATAAAGACGGTGATTTTCTAGCTGACCCAAGCGATATTCTAAATAAATGGAAGAACTACTTTAATGACCTTTTAAATGTCCATGTAGGAAATAAATCAGAAGTAAATGAAGTACACACAGCAGAACCTTTAGTTCCAGAACCTAACTTGACTGAAGTTAAAGATGCTATTAAAAGGCTAAAGAATAACAAAGCACCTGGCATTGATTTAATACCAGCTGAGTTAATTAAATATGGTGGAAATTCATTAATATGTCAAATTCATAAATTAATTTGTTTAATATGGAATAAAGAAGAAATCCCTCAACAGTGGAAAGAATCCATAATTGTTCCTGTGTTTAAAAAAGGTGATAAAATGAACTGCAATAATTACCGTGGAATTTCTCTACTTTCAACAACATATAAAATATTATCTAACATTCTTTTAACAAGACTAACACCATATGCTAATGAAATTATAGGTGATTATCAATGTGGATTTAAACGTAACAGATCAACTACAGATCAAATTTTTCACATCAGACAGACACTTGAAAAAAGTGGGAATATAATCAAAATGTCCATCAGCTATTCATTGATTTCAAAAAAGCATATGATTCGGTCAAAAGAGAGAAATTATATAATATATTAGTCGAGTTTGGAATACCTAAGAAGCTTGTTAGTATGATAAAAATATGCACCAGCGAAACAGAAAGTAAAATTCGTGTGGGTATTAATATGTCTGACAAATTTACAATTCATGATGGGTTAAAACAAGGAGATGCATTATCTCCATTGCTCTTTAATTTTGCCTTAGAATATGCTGTTAGGAAGGTAAAAGAAACTAAAGAAGGACTCAAATTAAATGGTGTGACTCAGTTGTTAGCATATGCAGATGATGTAGACTTACTGGGGGATGATGTGAATACAATTAAGAAAAATGCTAAAATATTTTTCAAAACTGCTAAAGAAATAGGTTTGGAAATTAACAAAGAGAAAACTAAATATATACTTACAGGTCGAAACCAAGTGTTAGGTAATAATCAAAATCTAATTATTGATAACAACTCGTTTGAACCAGTTTCCAAATTCAAATACTTAGGAGTAATATTAACAAATGAAAATTATATTAAATAGGAAATAAAAAGTAGGCTTAATTCAGGAAATGCATGTTACTTCTCTCTGCATAAACTTTTGTCTTCTCGTTTAATATCTAAGAAACTAAAAGTTAAAATATACAAAACCGTAATTTTGCCTGTAGTATTATATGGATGTGAAACTTGGTCCCTTACATTGAAAGAAGAACATAATTGAGAGTATTTGAAAATAAGATCCTTAGGAAAATATTTGGACCTAAAAGGGATGAGGAGACAGGTGAGTGGAGAAGGTTACATAATTTAGAACTACATAATTTGTATTTACGTCCAGATATTATTAGAATAATTAAATCAAGAAGACTTAGGTGGGCAGGCCATGTGGCACGAATGGGAGAGGAACGAGGAGTTTACAGGATTCTTGTTGGGAAACCTGATGGTAAGAGACCTGTAGGAAGGCCAAGACGAAGATGGAGGGACAACGTTGAGATGGACCTAAGGGAAATCGGTAGGGATGGAAAAGAGTATATAGATCTTGCTCAAGATAGGGACAGATGGAAGGCCTGTGTTGCTGCAGCCATGAACCTTCGGGTTTAAGAAGGCTAGGGAGTTAGTTAGTTAGTTAGCTATTGAGTAGAAAAACTATGTATTCTGTTTCACGGTAGCTTAGTGCACATCCCTTTAGCGGTAATAGCCTTTGAAGGCATTTTCCAAGTAATGTAGTGTGTATGAAAAGCCTAAGTATTATCTCGAAAGCACCGGATATATTTAAACAATTCCAGTGTTATGTTGTTTTCAATTTTCAAACATCTCTTAACAATTAATGCTTGCTCGGTGGTCGGGCGTGTTATGTGATAAACTTTCGATTTCACCACCGAAGTTCACGAGTTCGAGAACCGGCCTAGGAAAGGGAGTTCTTTGAGAATTTCCCTTCTTCAATTAAATCTAATGATCAATCATTCTCATCGTCGAGATTAGCGAAAACGTGGCAAAAAAACTACGTAAAACAACGAAATAAAATGCAATATTTAACAATGAATATTCTAATTTAGTTACATCTTGATTAATCCATTAAAATATTCTTGTGCTTAGTAAAACTAGAATTAACCTAGAAATTATTTTAGAAACTTTCCTTATTGTGAGTATAAACAGGAATGAATACAATACTTGTTTCATACATTTACCTTCCTCCATATTCATTTTGCCTTTGTGGTGGTACTTCCGTATGAAAGCTGTTGCATCTTGATATAAGATTTTGACGTTGTGGATTAAATCATCCAGAACGTGGCCAATAGCGTTTTATCCAATTACTTAATAGCAGTCTGCATACAAATTATCCATCTGGAATCTTGATACATTATCACAATACGTATCTGTGGGGATCTGAAGAGATTTTCTTGGTTATATTTTACACAAGGAAATGTTGCCAGCTACTTCCTGCACTGTAAAAAAATGCCTGAAGGAAGTCTCCTCGACTCCTTTGCTCGTGTAGGCAACATTGGTGGTCACATGGAATTTCTACAACCTTCTGGCCAACAATTCCAGTTAGTTTATACAGCACGTGACGCAATTATTTTTTTCATGTTCTTGAGATCATATTGCTGCTGTGTGCTTCTGATGTAACTTTGAAAAGAAACGAAGAACAAATGAAGAACTGTTTATTTAACCATTGTAAAAAAATGAACGCAGTGACACGAGTATTAACTGCCATCTGTTCAAAAGAACGTTTTGTGTACAAAGTCGTAACAATCGTCAGTTTTGTTCAAAGAATTTTCTTAAACTCGACACTATACTTTCTTTCATTACACTTTGTTATTTTCTATAAAAAGCACCATAACCCATTCGATTAAACATGGAATTAGCAATAAAGAAACTTAGAGATAATTAATTACAGGAAACGTAAAGAAATTGATGCAGTATACAAATTGAATAAGTGGTAGAAACCAATTCATTCAGGGGTTTTCAATTTGTACTTTTTGCTGTGAAGTTTAATGTTCATACATTACTTTCAAGTATTCTGTTTTTCATGTAAGTCTCCATAATAGTATGATTTTCTTTATTTATGGTTTGCAGAATGTTGTTTCTCCATTTATATAATTATTAAATGTGTAGGTTTCCATAATCATCCCTATTACTACACAGATTCCATAAGTATTGCATATTAGCTAGAAACATTGTTTGTTAATCGTAACAACATTCTTGAAGGCGACATAATTCTGTTTCGTATTTATTTATAGTTTATCTGTCTCATTATTCTAATATCGATAATGAGAATTGTTATTAATGAAGTAGAGGAACAGACACAAAAGATTATCTATTAGCCTAGTAACATTAGATCAAATAGGTGAATAATGAAAGAAAGCTGCATTTTTGCAGAGATGTTCAGAATGTTACCCAATTCAATGCAGTAAAAGTTCCCGAACATCCCCATCCAGGAGTAAGTAAATCATGCTTTAGCCACTGCTGCGTTATGCAATGATTAATCTTAATGCTTACTTCACATTTGATTGATTCATTGATTTGTTTTTTTTTACTTCGTCTTTCTGCCACATTTGACAAATTGTGAAGAAAAGGGTGGGAAGAACATTCATGCCCAGGCCGGGAATCAAACCCTGAACCCCTGGCTTCGTAGCGCGCTGTACTAACCACTCCGCTATGGACATCACCTTGTTTTGCATTTGCAGAAGAAACAACAACATTGAGCTTAAAACCTTTAGCCTCCTTTCGACCGGCACATTCGACCGGATTTAGACCAGCAGCACGCGGCAGCAACTGGTGTGCAATTTCTTAAAAACTACACACGATATTTCAGTTCTGTCTCTTTTGATCTTTAGTATACATACGAATGTATGACATACTCGAATTACAAAATAATACATCCATTGTTACTAGTAATAACAAGCGAAGTTTGAAAAAGTCCTTTGTTTCCCTTCGTTTCCCATTGTTACCACCATTTTATTATATGGGATAGATTTCTAATTGTGGCTATAATTTCCAAACTATTACATGTTTTGGAAAAAACAAGAATGAGTAAAAAGCAACATTTTAAGCAGCATCCGAAAATTATGAATTCAGAGGGGGACGCGGGGGCAAAAGCCCGATTGTCGAAATTTGCTCCAACCACGTATTAGCACAAGACAGCAATTAACGCGTCATTTCTTCAAAACAATACAGTGTATTTCAGATCTATCTTTTTTGTTCATTAGTTTATATATAAAGTTCTTATATACTGCAATTACAAAACTATACATCAAATGTTACTATTATTAATAAGCGCCGTTTTAAAAAGCCCTTTGTTTCCCTTTTGTTACTATGGGATAAATTGAAGTTAAGAGGCTATAACTGCTGAACTACTGCATTTTTTTTGAACAAATTAAATTATAAAAGTAAGAATGAGTAAAAAGTAACATTTTAAGTAACATCCTAAAATTATGGGACCGGGCGGAAGCGGGGGCAAAGGCCCAAATTTCGAAATTTTCCGTAATTACGCATAATTCTTGAACCTCGTAATTACTGTTGTTTTTTTGTTTTTCGAAGTTGTGGCACGTGCATGACATATGCTCATAAAGTGGTCTTTTGTCGTGCTTCCCTCCAGCCAGAGTTCATAAGGCCGACTCTAGAAGCGAAATGTCCCGAAGCTGGCAACACAGTTGCTTTATATAAGGTTTTTATTTTATTTTTTTTACCCAAGAAGTTCCAGTCTGATTTCAACGAAACTCTGTAGGGTTGTAGAAATGTACCATCGCTACATACTACATTTTTTAAAATTCACTTCGGTCTATTTAGGGGGATACAGGGGCGTTGCCGTATGCCAGCTTTAAAAAAAAAAATCAACTTTTTTCTTCTTCTTCTTCGTTTAACACTAATTATTGGGAAGAACAATGTATACATTTTACCTCCGCTAATAGACTTAGTACGCCCCCGTTGCTTATATGCAACGAAAAAAGGTTGTCCGTTGTAGCCGCTGTTGCACATATGCAACAAACAGCTTTAGATACAATTATCGATGGTTTGCCACACTTATATTTGTATATTGAAGTTGAAACACTGGCAGTTCGGTCGGGAACAGGTTCTGCAATCATGTTTACGAAAATTCCAAATCCCCCCTCCTTTCTCGGAATATGTCACCTGTTTGGGCTTTGGGCTCACGTGTTCGCTGGTCAGTTGACAGATACAATGAATGCTGGGTATTTACGATGCTGTTTTCCTCCAAGCTTCCAACGCTGTGATTTAGTACTGATAAGGCACACATTCTTCTTTGTGTTTAGACCTGGTGATCCAGCTGAAGTAGTGGCGGGGGGGGGGGGTAGGGCAAGGAGAGAAGGGATTGGATGAGGTTTGGCGGTGTCAGCTTTCTGTCGCCTCTATGTTAGAAATGCAATGAAGCTTGACGATAACCAGAGGCGCCAGAAGCGTAAGTCTATCCAGAAGTAGAGACAAAACAAACGATTGCAAAGGCTCCCTTCCCTCCTCTGTTAGGAAAGGCATCACCATAAACAGTTCGTATCATATAACAGCTCATCGATTTCCCTAACGCACAGTCGTTGCACAATCGTTTCCTAATCGTTTCCTTCCGGGCATATTTCTACAAGGACATATTTCCACAAAGAGCCGAGTCAACAGGGAAGAAATAGATTCACAGTAGCTACACAAGATGCAAGTGCGAACGAAAAAAAGCAAAAGTTCGGGTTTTCTCCCCAAAGTAGCTGGAGAAGAGGGGGCAAACTCCACATTTTTATGATTTTTTCATTGAAATTCGGGGGATGCAGCCCCCGCCCGTAAACCCCCCCCCCCCCCACGGTTTGGGCATCCAAATTTTACATGGTTGCATGCACTGATGTTCTATCTGAAAAACAAAAGTTATCCGAAGTAGATTGGTCCCATAGTGTCAGAGTTATAACAATTTTATGAATAATATGCAAATTGGCTAAAATTCGCTAGAGTTTTACCTTTTGCCTTATTATTCAAATTGTATTGCACCCACAAACATGAATCAAATTTTATTCTGTTGCGGAAGGTCTATTCTTTAAAAAAATCAAAAGTTCCGGTTTTCTCCCCAAAGTAGCTGGAGAAGAGGGGGCAAACTCCACATTTTCATGCTTTTTTCATTGAAATTCGGGGTATGCAGCCCCAGCCCGTAACCCCCTCCCCACCCACGGTTGGGGCATCCAAATTTTACATGGTTGCATGCACTGATGTTCTACCTGAAAAACAAAAGTTATCCGAAGTAGATTGGTTCATAGTGCCAGAGTTATTACGATTTTTCTCCATTATGTATACGAATTCAAATTTCGCGCTCAAAGCCTCGGCGACACTGGGCTTACTTTCGTCAGACCGCGCGGCGTACTAAGGGTTAAGAAAGAAAACAAAACGAATTTCATCTGTCTACGAAAATTAGTTCTTGAGTAACTTTTTTTTTTGTACTTAGAGGCGCTCTCGACAATATGTGGGTTTCATGTGATGTCAGGATTTGCACCACCGCCATGTTCGGGGCCAAGTTGTATGTCGTCTGCAAGGAAATGCCCACTGCACGGTGCGTCCGTTACCTGCGCCAACTGTACATTTGTTAGTACTGTGTAATATGTTGGTTGGTAGCATTGCATAAAACTAATGACAATGTTGTGCCATCTGGAAGTAGCAATAATTCTTGATATGTTCAAACTCTTTGGGCAGTCGACAGAAAAAGATATGGAGAAAAAGCAACGTTTTTCGGTGTAGATTCACACGAATTGGACGATAATGAAATGAAAAGGGGCCTAAACCTTTGGCCAACTGTAGTTCACGTGTGTTTATTTACTTGATCCAGCTACCTCGAATCAATTTGTTATCGTATTCATTAGTGATTGGGATTCTCCTTGAAATATTTATTTCCAGTACAGATTAACTATAAATTCCAAGGCTCTGCCATTATTGTCACTGTTTCCTTTGAACGTTTGTTCAAGCGCTGTAATTTAAAATGTTGAGTTATTCGAAAACAGAATTTTTACCTCTTGCTTTAACAATTTGGGATATACCGGCGTCCGTGGCGGAGTGGTTAACACAGCACGCTACGATGCGTCCCGGGTTCGAATCCAGGGCTGTGCATGGCTGTTCTTTGTGAGTGTCCCTTTATGAATTTCATGATATCATGACTAATCCTCGTCTTCACGTTTAGCCAATATTGGTAGAAAAGCGAAGTAAGATAAACCAAATCAATCAATCAATTTGGGATACGTTGATATATCATTAATATGTTTTAGCCAAGCAGTTATTTTTTTCTAACAGTTCACAAAGCTTAGTACCGGCACCTTTTCTCATTGACCGGATAACAATTAATAACAGTTTGTGTTAACGAACGAAATATAAATAATCAAGTACAAGCGTACAACTATCAATATTAATTTAACTTTGAATGTTATCATTTGTATCGTCAAATTTATCGGAATTATCAACACCTTTCTAATAAAAAACAAGGAAACACTATTGCGAGAATGATTAAACACACCAGTTCGATGCATTGGTACTAAAGTTACAGAGAAATGAACATACCTGGGAAGAAATGCTCACTGCGCACACTGTAATGTTTGCTTTGTTCATTAATGTTGGCACGATTTATTCTCACCAATCTTCTGATCAACAATCATGGAGTTCCGTGATAAACGTGAGTTTCTGTTAAACAACCGAATACTGCACAGTACCATCGTAAACAAGGTTGAAATCTCCTCCCTCCCGCATGAATTCCGTATGTTTACAATAGTAAACTCAATGATTACATGATCAATCATGGCTGCTCGATCCCACAATGCAATTTGTGACGTAGGTGAACCACACCTATAAAGGCGCACGAGAGGTCCGGCGGCTATAGGTTATTAAGCGAGCTTCAGACCCTCTAGCAATACAATACCTATGGACATTCAGCACCGAAACTGAAACTTTATAAGTAAATAAATAACTGATTAGATTAAATACTTCTATTGAAATTGGCTTAATGCTTTACTGCCAAGTGGATTTTTATATAATGTCTTCATCTTGGTTTGCATAAGCTAACTTTTATATCAGGTGTATACAAATATTAAAATTCACGTAACTTTAATTAATAATACTTATGAAATATCATCGGGTCTTTCGGGAAAGGTTCTTGTGGTTTACTTAATTTGGATGATAAAATTGAAGGTTTAACATTATTTGCTAGTACCTCATTCACTTACTTGGTTAGAATCTTTATGTTCTGTTTTAGGTATAATCCATTGTTACCCGTGTCTCATGTTTGTTCAAACAACTGTTTGCGCTTGTAGGGCCATAATAATATAACATGTTTGGCTGAAAATCTATTTTAACGCCAAAAGGAAAACTTTTGTTAACTATCGGTCTTTCTTTTCTGAATTAATTATTCTTACTGCGCCCCCCAAAGTCGTGCGCATCCCCCTCCCCGCACCGCGGGAGCTGCGGGGGTGTTATTTACACCACTAGGAGAAGGTATATGTAATGTATTTCGCCAAGCTGCATGCATTTCAGACGAGGGCCCACAAATCAACATTACCCAGTTTCCCCCAGAAATATTTTCGGATACCTTGAACAAGCGACTAAAAGTACTTTATGAGTAGAAGTTTCGAAGTTAAATTTATTCCGTTCATTAAAACAGGTTTTAATTGCACTCTCAGCCAATGAGATGAACTATTGGTGTAACAAGTACTAGTAAGAACGTTTCTGTGTGGCGACAGGTTGATATCTTATTAAGCTAACTTGTTAATCAAATGAGTCGTGACTTGTGAAATTAGATCCGGTTGATTGGCTGCTTATCCTCTGGGGAAAGGGGCTGTGTAGCTGTTATGAAACAAAAACCGTAAAGGATGGAATCATGCACCAAACAGTTTAAAAAAAAAACACAGTTGCAGGCAGAGAGAAACCGGTCAAAAATCTAACAGAGGGTTATTTTGCACAACTGGTTCAAGGGTACCATATTGATGTCCTTTCATCTTTTTCCCTGAACCCTGCGGACAATCGCTCCGCTGCAAATGGTAGGACACCGCGAAGTGAGAGGAGAAAAAGTAAGCGTGGTGCGTTTTGCTTCCTGCAAGGCTTGTCGCGGCTTCTTTTTTCCTTCTTCGCCTTTTACATACTTTCGCCTGCGAAATATTCCCTGCGTAGCCCGTGGGGCAACTCCCGACCAAACTTATATAAAGAATCGGATCACGAGAGGCTGGCTTGATTCAAATTTTGCCGTTCACCACCCGTAGCAACATGTCACTGGTTGAGGTGAGTGCGATTCTTGGTATCTCGTGTGTTTTTAGTGTGTGTACGTTTGTGCTCAGTATGTCACCCGTCCTGTTTCAGTTTACTAATTACATGTCAAAGTGGGCCTGAATCTCAATTTTTGATATTAAATGAAATACTGTAACTTTATTCTATCTTGTGCCTACAGTTTGGATTTGGATAAAAATTCAAGTATTATACATGAATAAGTTAAGATATTTTACATATTGTTCGTTTATTTTAACTTTTTGATTTACTTTTGGGGCTACCACTGTGACACAGAAAACAAACAATTTCTCCTCTAACTGTTTACATTTCCTCTTCAACTCCACTACAATATTCAAAGTTCAATTATTTACTCACCTTGTCTTAAATAATTTATTTTTCATAATTTGAAAATTCACAAAAATTAAAATATGTTCTCATTAAGTAGATTCAGTGTTTTATATGTCCCACCTGTGACACAATATTGTTCACTTATAACTATAAATCTATGAAAGTATTTTAAGAGTAGTTACGTTCAATCAACAGCGTTTAGTTTCATAATTCATTGCACAGAAACTGTAAGAAAAATGTTGCTTAACTACCAATACAATAGTTACTTTAATGTCGAAAATGTGATCTGGGTGTCCAACCAGTCATAATGGAATGTCCCTAATCTAAATGGGTACATTTTGTGGTAGGGACACTATGCAGCGGTTCCAATCCTAAACTGCAGATCCAGTTCCGAATAGCGAATTTGTGAATCAAATGGACTTATGATGAACTATGACGATCTTTTTACTTGCGAGAAATATACAGACGTCTCCGGAAGTGAAATGATTCACGTTGTTGCCTTCTAATCAAAAGACAGGTGCTGCATTGCAGGATGGGGTGCCGAGCGTATTATGAACGTTCCTATCTCGTATATTTATATTTATTTAGCAATATTAAATATATGCTAAATCTGTATAAGTAAAGTACAAGCAATCAAAGAGACACTTACAGAATCAGATGAGAGAAAATTTAAATAATTTCATACTTAATTTGTATAGGCAACTTTAAAATGCCGATGACTGCTCTATAATTATTTATTTATGTTAGGACAAAACGATAGTTATATTTGTCATTAATATAATGTGTTATAATAAATAATATATAGAGTGTATAATATATAATATTATATATTATACACATTAGGTAAGTTTATCAACACCGAAAATGGGAACAGATCGCCATATTAGAATATGAACTACAATGACATTTATTTCAAGCATATTCACTTAATTTTGGTGTTATTATTATTATTAACTCCTGAGATAAGAATTGTGGGTATGCATCCTTTAGTACAATGTGTGATTCTCTCTTCATCCTGGGCCTTCCTGATGGCGTAGTGGTAACGTCGTCGCCTTGTAATCAAGGAGTACCGGGCTCAATACCCGCTGGAGGCACATAGTTGTTCGAATCCTACTTTAGACTGTAGGTCTATTCTTGATTATCCTTCTGTGCATAAAGTGAACTTAAAACAAAAACTAAAAAAAAATCTCATCATCATCTCATCTTATCATCATTCACCCTCATCTTTGCGATTAGCTAAAAGTGGCAGGAAAACATAGTAAAATGAACTAAACCAATCAAGCAATCAAAGACTTCAAACTGGCAGTTCAGTCCAGATTAACCTATCTGAGAATATAGTGAATTTATACAAATTCTACTACTTTCGCTCGGATATCAAAATATTGTCTGTAGACCCCATGGTGGTGTAGACCCAACTAGGGTACATGTTTTCCATTGTGTATTCGTCTACACTCTTTCATATATTTCAGCTAATAATGTTGGTATCATAAACTGTTTTGTCCCATTTCGCATACAAGTACATGATTTTGTATTTTATTTATTTCGAATTCCTTTTTTATAATTTTGGCTAGTCACAGGGATGAGGAAATATGATGCTAAGGTGGATTCTTGCGGAAAGACTCAAACAGGAGTATCCATGCAAAGGTTGGAGTCAAACATTGAACCTTGAGTAATTAGGCGCCAAAGCCTTCATGAAAGACAAATTAGCTCCATGTGCACTTGGTCTGTTTACAATCGCTACAAAAACAAATTAAAGCATATTCATGCGCCAAAACTGTAGCAAAATCTATTTACATCAATCTGCATGTGAAAACAACAATGAATTTTGAGAACTTATCGTTAAGAAAGAAATTCGAGTGAAAATAGCAAGCCCTATTGTATAATTTCCATAACAATGGAACAATAATTTTCAGCAGCTACTCGCAATAACCTAGATTGATAAGATCTATAATCTATGCCAGAAAGGTCGAAGTCCAAAAAAGCTACGTATACCTGTCTTGAAATACTGGATGAACACAGGAAGAACAAACAACTGAACATCCCAGCTTAAAAAAATGTAGTGTTTATAATCCGGTTAGGAGCTGTACAAACCACAGATTATATATAGGAACAATAAATAGTTATCTGTGAGAGAAAAAGGACTGTTCGATTTGTCCAGCACCATACATCACATTCGCGTTTGCAAAATAAAAATGCAGTCACTCAAATATGGAAGAAGAGTGATTATACGCAAATGGTTAACCAGACACAATCGTATAAAATATAATGTGCTTAGAATATCCTCTTGTTTACCAGCTATCTATAAATAGATACCTCTAGGTATACCCCTTGTTTACCAGCTATCTACCTAGGTATATATAGATACCTCGACAAGGTCGTAGTTTTTACGTCATAATCTCGCTACATTTCGCTGGAATTGCGATTTTCTTCTTTTATATTATTGTTAACACATATACTGCACCGTAAAGACTCTTTCTCCCATAAAAAGGGGAGGAAAATACCGGGAAAATGGCGGTTTCCTTTGAAACTGATTCATTGGCGCATAGACATGTCTTTTGGGGGGGGGGGGTACAAGTTGTATTCTATTACTCGTATGATAATAATACAATTATACGGTACTTGATTCGTCCGTCTAGGCTAATTAGCTTCGGACCTACAGTCGTGCGCATTTTGCTGAATGGCTCAGTGGCGTACAGACATAGGCTATCGTTTTGTGGGTACAAGTCGTGTTGTATTGTTCATATCATAATAGTGCAGTTTTTTCTTGTTCCAGACATGCCAGCGATCATTTCCATGTGTATTTTGACAATGTCCTGTACTTTGTTGTCCAGGGGCGAAGGGGGCATTTTTTATGAGATTTTGGAGTTTTCCGGTTCCTCCCCTCACCCCGCATCCACATATACACTCAATGTACATACATTGTATGTAGTCCGAAAGTATGTTTCATTCCGCCTATAACGATGTATCATTCGTCTGTAGGGCAATTAGCCTCCGATCTACAGTCATCTAAATGAAACTGCATTTTGCTTAAAATTGGCCCGGTAGATACGAGCTTACCTGGCAAAATCGGATTGGTAAACATAATGATATAGGCCTAATAATAATAATGCAAATTAACAAATTAGTACAATTATCATGTTAATTTTTATAGCGCTGGAAAAATTGTAAAGCATGTGTCGAAACAACTTTACGGAAGAAATGTAGAATAATCTGTGCACTATTATTTTCATAAATTATATAATTCTTGCCCGACAGCCACGATACATTTTTCAGTCTTGGTGGCAATACCTTGGAACGTAAGGTAAAGCTAAAGTTTCCCGTGCATGAAGGCACATTTAGGGAATGTGGGGATTGGGCCTCAAACATTCTCCATATCGGCCATTTGCGTGATTGTAACAAGGGTTGTCCCCAGGTACCCATTGATTTGAGGATGGGTGAGCCCCAGAGTCGCTTTATGCGGTGACAAAGCCAGCGTGACAGTCAGACGCCCTACTGACTGGACAACCGGGGCTCTTTTAAATTATTTGGAGGAAAGGCACTAAAGAATATTCTTACCTATATAAGATTTGTATTTCGTATTTGTCTTATTCGTCTTCACTTTTCTGACACTTTGCCCAATCGTGACGATGAGAACAAATGGTATAAATAAATTTAAAAATGAAATTTCGGTACGTTAGGTTTTTGTAGGAAAATTTTTAAATATTTACATTGATTGAATAAGATAGCCAGATATCAGGCACACCTGGTACTGTCCTCTGACACTACCAATGTTGTCATTAGAGTAATTGTGAAAATAATATACATTTTGATTAATAATTAAAAAATCGTCTGTAATGCATAAAATGCGTAAAATATTATTGTTCCTTTATCATTTCGGTAAATAGTCACACAGGCCATCGAAGTCTCGGTTTTAGAACACCCCGTATTAGGTTAGGAACCCAGGCTCAGTTTTGTTTGAATACAAATAAGCTTACAAGATACGTGTAAAGTAACGAAGTAAAGTATCCAAAATAAGTAGGAATGTATTCTATTGACTGCAAGAGAAACATTGGTGATGTTTTGGATAAACAAACAAGAAGAAAACTCTTTCGGAATGTAAAAAGTGTTCCCCTGTGCTTAGCACCACGCCATGAAGGCGTATAGGGGGTGTGGGGGTAACGCCCCACACTTTCTTGATCCGGTCGTGAGTAGGGGTGATGTGATCAGCACCACGCCCCTGACCGCCTTTACCCCCAGGTACCCATGTAATTCGACGCTGGGTGGGCGCCGGGACCGCTTCCAACGTGGGAAAAGTTCCCGGATTTGAACCGGCCGGGGATCGAACCCGGGATCTTGAGCATGGTAGTCAGACGCATTACCGACTGAGCCACCGCGGCCACTATGTAACAGTGCCTAATTTATTCAACTGACAATTCTAGTTATTTGTTTGCTTTCGGATGTGCAGGATGGTTTAAGAAAATCACTTTGTCTAGTTCTCATTCAATGGGTTGCTAGGTGCCTGGGCTTGACTAACGTTGATACTTCTAGGCGAATCAGCCCTCGTAGTGAAGATACTGAACGTAGGTAAAGTAGCATAACTGGGGCTTTAAAACTCTTATATATTCCGTTATTTCTACAGTAGTATCCAAATTGCATTATTATATACTCTGTCTCTTTTATCTCTGAAGCAAGCAAACGAAAACAAGTCTCTGGCGCAAGTAGTGACGCACGACGGTTCCACCAATGCGCGTGAGAGGCAATACGATTGCGTTACCAGCCTTCGCAGCAGCGTGTACTGCTTCGCTCTGCCCACTCGATTTGCCACCATCTTCTGCCGTTATGCGCGGTCTTGCTCCAGAGATAAGGGGACAGGGTATAGATATACATGGATATTCACCTGAACTACTAATTTTGTCACTTTTTCTAGTTTGTAAAAAACATATAAAACTTAACTAGAATTTTGGTATTTTCACACAGAACTAAGTCCTTAAAATACATATATCTGTCACTTCCACAGTACGGTCTCAAATATCATTTTTACGCAAAACTGATAATTTTCTACCGAATATAGAAAAACTCAATATGCTGACCAAGGCAGAAATTTATTTTATTGTAAAACATAAACTAAACGTAACGTTTCAACCTTCTAGCAGAGTCTGAAGAATACTTTGCTAGAAGGTTGAAACGTTACGTTTAGTTTATGTTTTATAATAAAATAAATTTCTGCCTTTGTCAGCATATTGAGTTTTTCATATCATGGAAACAAGGTTTAATGGTGTTATAATTGAATATAGAATAATCTTATTTTTCCTAGTTCTTTTACGAGATATAACTTATCGAGAATTCTAGTATTTTTAAGCTCAATATCGCCACACCACACTGTATCAAGTTAATCCATACAGGCCTTGAAACGCGAGTTATGATGCCACCTTTTGGATACAAATTGAAATTATCCCTTAGAATATAGCCAAACAACCAATATTATTATAACCGTCGAAGGAACTACTGATTTAGGTTCAGTTTTTTCACGTACAGGTTTGTTTGAACTTGATCTCTAGTGCTAAACCTGTACTACTACCCACTTGAGTGAAATGAAACTCCACTTGAATTGAACCCAAGACAACTAACCAGGCCTACCTCTTGTTCTCCTTCTCTCTCTTCTAGCTCCAATTAACTGTTTTGCTTTTCTATCATTTTAATTGTCTTTGTGACACTTTCCTCTTCTATTGGCTTCTGATGTAATTCTTCCCTGATTCTCTAATTTCGTACTCTATCTCTTCTTGTTTTGCCAACTATTCTACAGAAGCATTTCATCTCTACTGTCGTTATTTGTCTTACTTTTTTTCCTTTCAGGGGTGCCCATCCCCCCCCCCCTCACAAAGGCCAATGGCGCATCCTCAAAAATCATGTCATGCGTCCTCCCAAATCATACAAATCCTTACAAAGTATTTAATTACAACAGCGTGTCTACCGAAAGTAACTTCTTTCTTTGCTTTAATGAACACTATACTTGATCTGCACTCCTCCATAAACAGGGGTGCCCGTCACTCAAGACCGCCCCTAAAATCGTTCATCATAATCCCCCCCTCCAAAATAGTTTGGATGAATACGTAATAATTGGTGTCTACTTGAATGAAATACCATGTTAAACTGTCCATATTTTTTAATTGTTCGATTTTCGAAAAAAACTTAAAGCTAGCTTATTGATTGGTTAAATGTAGTAAATTTAATTGTAAATATGCATATAAATAGTTTTTTTGAGTGGGTTTATAAAACTCACAATTTGAGTATATAACAGAAATTGTTATACAACTTAAGATAAAGATAGAAAATTCAACCTTGGCAATCCAAATAATCCAGCCGTATGACCGATTCAATTATTGTTTCACGAGACATTACACAACCCTAGCTACAATTTCTTAACCTCAGGGCGATAATATAATACGGTTCCCCTTTCAAACAACTCACCCTCCCCCGTTTTCTTGGTGCAAATATAATTATTTAGTAACTCATAACAATAATTACGTGGATTTTATCTTCAGTGCAAATTTAACTTGTTAAATACAATTTCTTCTGTGACAAGAAGTTAGAAATGAGGATTCGATATATTTTTGTTCCACATGATGCATCTGATTTAAATTAAACAGTACCATTATATTGTAAGGAATGATATTATTAATGAAAATCGAGAATATCGCTTATGTCTTGTAATGCAACTACAATTTAAAACTTCACATTCACCTCAGTAAATCGCCAAACACTCATTTTTGCAACACTTCATTCCAAGCGAAGCGAGCAAGAAAATTTTGACATCCATTCCTTTGCAGGCTTTAAAGAATATTAATTTATTGAGGTGTGGATACTTTCTTAGGATCCCGAGATATTTAGTCTCTTGCAGCTTCTGTTTTGGCACGTTCGGGGTCGAAAACTGTATCCCTAAATACAGTCTCCAAGATCCAGTTACTTCCAGTTGTTACACACTGTACTAAGCATGCATACAAATAGAGAAGCGGCTTTTATTTGAAGCGTAAAGTTTTTAACATGATACCAGATAAAAAAAGTTAATGCCATTTCGTCCTCTGGCTATACAGGATGAGTTAGCCTGGACGTTGATGGATTGCCTATCCCAATTATGTAATTATCCACTTGTTTATTGACAGCTTAATTAGACTTTCCTGTTCTCTTAGAGGAATAAGAAACGAAATTGCTTTCATGGTTTAAAAGAAGTCGAGCACTGCTTCATTAACTTTTGCTTTCAATCCGAATTGACAAGTGACACGTGCATGTGCGACTAATTCAGCTTAATACTTACTACTCAATAGTTATTATCAGGGCTGGAATTAATATGTATTAACAAGTTGCTTTATATCCTACATACATATGGACTAAAAATTGGCAAAATATGGACTAAAACAGGGACTAACACAAACGTAAAATGACCCAAAACGATGCAAGGAAGATTTTCTCATATTGATTTCCCCATTTGTGTAATTTCAAATAAAATAAAGAATCTATTATATTTCGATTGCATTAATACTTAAAAGTGACAAGCTACCGAAAACGAACTCAACCTAATCGAATAGTTAAAATTATAAAAACCAGCTTGTTGCAAACTTAAGATGTGTATTTAACAAAATAATAATTTGAATAAGAAGTATAATTCACATGATAGTTTGACGAACTATTAGCAAAACATTCTTAATAGAATGTACTTCTTGATAAAGTCATACTTTTCATTAACGATTAAATTTTTTAATACAATGTGAACGTGTTAAACCTCGACAGTTAGACCACAACGCTCCTCCATCAGCAGTATTATTGCCTCGCAACAATATCAAGCACATATACTGCCACCGGACGATAAGCCG
Organism: Lepisma saccharinum; assembly: GCF_977018435.1. Classification (NCBI taxonomy): domain Eukaryota; kingdom Metazoa; phylum Arthropoda; class Insecta; order Zygentoma; family Lepismatidae; genus Lepisma; species Lepisma saccharinum. The sequence goes on from NC_139246.1 coordinate 54,139,705, forward strand.
CGGACTTTTTATTTTTCTATGAACTTGTCACCCATCGAAAACAGCAATTTTAACAAAGAAAATTAGAAAACAATATACGTCGCATTATACAGCCCCCTTTGCACAATTCCTACAAGAACACGTGCCGGAGCCGAGAGCTGAAATGGTCATAGAACCACATAATTGATTTATTTTGAACAATTACAACAGTGGCGTACAGAACTCCCCGCAGCCCCCATGGTGGGCTTCGGGGCGCAGTAAGAATGATAGCCTCTACAACTGCAAACAGAAAATGTTAATCACTAGAAACGTAGAAAGTGAATTACCAGATTAGAAGAATACCTTCAATACCTGAATAGTTCAAGTCATTGATTACGTCGCCGAAGGGCAAGAAAAAGGGCTGGCAACACTGACTTTAGCCCCTCCCGCACCTATTTACAGCCCGCGTTTCGTCAGGTTTGGTGAACCTGTGCTGCTCCCGTATGTTGTTAAAGTTTCGTTTTGTAGTTGTTATTGTTAATGAAATCAGAAATGTGTAAAACAAATGTCCAAGAGGTGCTGAATTTCGAGAAAGGAAGAAAGAAGAGGAATAAAAGGCAAATAAATATCATAAGATCCATTTAATATTAAACCTGGCAACAGTAGTCACTGCCGGATTTAGCGGGAAGGGCATGGTGGAGGGGAGACAAAGCAATTTAAAAAGTATTGATACCGAACAATGTTCGAGTAATCCTTTGTTAGACAGTGTACATTAATCGGGATTAGATTTACTATAGTCACTTAAATTAGTCGACACTGGAAAATCAAATCTCAGGCTTGTTGCTTACAAGGCAATAATGTTAAACGATGGACACAAAGCGATAGATCAATATTTCCCATTTCCATGACAGTTTCGTCTGACGAAATGATTTCTCAAGCTTATCCCCCTTTCTGAAACCACTGCTAATAAAAATAACTAAGAACTACAAAAATCTATACTAATGTTATCACTTTAAAATCAAAGGGAAGTGGATTCGTTTCCTGGTGGAAGTTTCACTTTGAGTGTCCACTCCCGATTAGTGTATCTGACTACAAATTGGCCTTATAACAAGCCCATGTAAAGCAAGGTATGACTCACTTCTTAAAATTCATGTATTTTCATTCATAATTACAATACATAATTTTTTACTTTGTTGTCTTAACCTTTCGTACCAGTTTTTCCATCAAATTACATGTGTGCATTTTCATATTAGTGTACCTAATATAAATGTAGGTGTGAATTAATATTTTTTAAAGGAATGTTTATTTTAAAGGGGAATATGCCCACAGTTGAAAGTTGCGGAGGGCCGCAGAGCGTGTTAGTTACGCTACTGAATTCCAAAATGTACAAGTATGAACAATATGTGAAATAAACCTGTTGAAATATGTAAAATTAAGTATGTTTTCCTTAATTATGTAAAGTATTTATTAAGGGTAGAAATATGGAAAAATTTTAGTAATAAAATCAGTCTTAGCTATATCACTACAAACATTACTATTCGTAAATGTGCTAATTCGTCAAACTAAAAATATGTATTTACATAAAATCCTAGCCCTATATAATATATTCAGTAATGACAAATAGTATATGGAGGGAAGTTTTGAAAATGGGAAACAATAAAAATAGGGAATACGTGTTCTGCAAATTGATAAAAATGGTTATGAAGGTATATTAGTAAAACCGGTTATAATTTCACATAATTTTAATCGACACTTCATTGCATGAAGCTCATGCTTCATGTTTTGAATATTACCTCGCACAAATATAATAGATTCTGTGTGAAGTACTCATTTTAAACTAGTAGATATGCGATAGTAACACTTTCTGATTTATTCAATTCAATAGAACAGAAGTGAATGCTGTCAACTACAGAATTCTAACATACAGTTATTAAACAATAGTTTTTGTTGAATAAGAGCGTCTGAATTTTACAAAGAATAAAATTATTTTGGCTACGGATTAGGGTGAGTATATTAATTGATTGGTTGATTTGGTTTATTTTAATTCGCTTTTGTGATACTTCGGTTAATTTCGAAGCTGAGGATGAGTGATGATACGATGAAGGGGCATTCACAAAGAAAACCAATACGCTTGCGGGAATTCGAAACTAAGACCCCTGGCGTCGTAGCATGCTGAGCTAACCACTTCGCCACAAAGGTCGGCACTTGAATATTAAAATGTGAATAATAACATTCTTGTGCATCAAGAAAACTAGTCAGGATAGTCCATTCGGTAGAACATGTCTTTAATCCTATACAGAAAATCAGCTGTAGGCCGTCAAGAAAACGTTTATTTTTCATGTTCATGGCTGACAGATAAATATAATAAAATAATCAACATCAAGAGAACATTGCAGTTCTCACGCAATGATGCAAAAACCCAATCTCAACAACCCTTCTCAATTTCCTTGGTATATATCTATTTTTTTTATTCCTTTTACAAAAAAATATTAGTTGGACATTAGCATGTATGTATTCATTCAAAAATGATAAATATTGCTAGTTAGTATGCACATTTTTAAGATTTATCTTTCCAGGTGACTCTTGCTTTGGTGTTAATGATGATCATTGTGACGACAAATGGATCTCCAATTACAGTTCCTATATTTCGCCGCAATTCTTCGCCGGGATCTTTGCAAGCCGCACCAGTACTTCGTAGAAGTTCATCACCTGTTATAGCAAGGCCTGCACCATTCCTTACTCCGGCAGCTTCTTTGGTTTCGCACCAGGCACCAGTGTTCGCTCAAGCAGCACCTTTACTTTCTAAAGCACCAGTGGCCATTAGGAAGAAAGCCATAGATTACTATGTGAGTACTGGTATATCTAATAATCTATTCTTAGTATGATCACGGTTTTAAGGCTTTTAAAAAGATAATAGAATAAAAATTATTATTGTAACAGATTTAAATATACAAAGCAAACAAGAATGTTTGAGAGATGTTCTAAGATATGGAGATAGAAAGTGAGAGGGAGAGAGAGAAGAATAGATATATATATGCAGTCCTCCCACATACAGAGTGTTCCAAAATAGTGTTTACACTCTTTTAACCTTAAGGACAGAGAGACTATTAGAGATAACTGACTGGACGTTTTGCATTTGAAGCTGAAATGTTTACGTTGAGTGTGTGAGCGCGTGTGGTCATTCTATTGTTTTTTAGTTTCATCACAGCGCACCAGGCGGTAGGCATTAGTGTACACAAAATGGCAGAAGTTAGCAATTTTTCTTTCGAGAAACGTAAGGAGTGTTCATTGTCCTCCCATATCTCCAGATTTAACACTGTTAGATTTCTATCTGTGGAGGAACTGCGAAGAACGACGTGTACGCAACGGACACTGGATGAGACATGCGATTGAGACTACCTGTGCTTCCCTTCCCGTGAAAACCGTATCTGCTGTTTGTCGATCTGTAGATCTTTGCAGACGGTGTATTACTGCCAATGAACATCTATAACTTTAAGGTATGTGACACAAAAATAAGTTCATATTTAGTGTTATTAGTGTTCCTGTTATTAACTTCCAAAAAGTGTAAACTCTCTTTTAGGACACTCTGTATATCGTGAGAGAGATAGGGAGGAATGAGACAAATATGGAGAGAGGAGATAACACAGACATGTATTTTCACATAACTTAGTCGCAGTGATTTTATAAACTTATGTGTGCTCTTTTGAAATGCATACCTAGTCGTTATTAAAGGTAAGTTCTGCTACTTACGTTTCATCCGAAACTAAGATAATAAATAGAGTATTTTCAAAACTGACAGAATTGCCAATAAGCAGTTTATAAGTGAGAAAAGAATATCGCTCATGCTTTTGACTGCTTGATTGAGAGCAAGTACTCGAAGTTTTTTTTTTATTCATAAATATGTCCCCTGAAGAAGTCATACTTTGTAGTTGAATAATAATATATCTGTATCGGAAAATTTTTGATCCCGATACGTAATATAAAAGTATGCCTTCACAAACGGAAAGTATTTTCTTCTCAAAAGAATTCAAGTTATCTGATTGCGCAAGTAGATTTGTTGAACGTACATTTATAATTTATGTTCGAAAATAGTACATAAATCTTATTAAATGAGTTCTTGAAAATGCAGTAAAATATTTTAGTAGTCATATGATTCCCATACAAAATTCCGACATGTTATTGAATCCATTTGTCAGTATGTGAATCATGTAATTCTTAATTAAAGATCCCTGTAATACTTTGCTAGTCATTGTGAAGTAAGAAGATGGTATGTCGATGACACAAGTTCTATATTTTGTCGCCAATTGTACTGAATGATTTCTCTTCAAGTATATACTTTAATTTTTTTTAAAGAATGAATTTTAATTAAAACACTTTACTTTATTTCGTGAACCCTCTCTTGTTGATAAAGGACGTCTCTTGGTATGACGTGTAGGCCGCAAGTAGCATAGGCGTTGACGCACTCAGAATTGTAAGTTCAGTCAATCGAAGGCATTGTCAAGATCATGCATTTCTATTTCTTGAAGAACCAAATTAAATTTCCTTCATGGTATCCTTTGCAGGCGTATCCCAAGTACATATTCAAATATGGCGTGCAGGATCACGACACGGGTGACATGAAGAATCACTACGAGACGAGGGACGGCGACGTTGTGAAGGGGAGGTACAGCTTCCTGGAGCCCGACGGCACCCTCAGGGTGGTGGAGTACACGGCCGACAAGCTCAACGGCTTCAACGCAGTCGTCAAAAGACACGGACCAGGGACTCATCCTCAGGAACAAGGCCACGTTTACGGAAAGTAAACTCTCACCAAAAGATCAAAGTTGTTTGGTTAAGTACAAAGGGTCGTCTGTGGATTAAGGACTGATTGTCCAAATAAAGTATTATTTTTGTTAATATACCAGTGGTTATTTGTTTTTCGATTTCCACTTTCAGCAAAAAATCAAGGTTACCTGGTCAAGTACTATGTGCATCATGTAAATTAAGGACTGGATCTTCAAATATAGCATTATTTTTGTGTATATAGCCGTGGTTAAATGTTCTTCCTGGAACAAATTTCCAACCATTTCATAGCCGTGGGTTTTGGTGTTATTGGAAAACTAGTTAAACTAGTAAAGAATTTAAATAGGAGGCTTCCAGACTAAAATCACCCCCACTTCAGTAATTATTTTGCGTTGAAAACTAGTTATGGCTATCAATTCATCCTATAAATTCTTATCCAAGACATAGGTTGATTGATTGATTGATTTGCTCTATTTTGGTTCCCTTTTTGTGGCACTTTTGGCTAATTTGCGAAGATGGGGATGGGTGATGATATCGTCGCCTTTATGACAAAGAGGCGTAAGCGACAAAAATCATTTTTTACAGTAGAGCATTTCAAAGAAAAACTGTGCTGTTTAACCATTTGTCCTGGAATGGAAAATAAGTCTTATCTTCAAATTTAAATCTTGACTTTTGTGCAGAAGAACTACTCGTTCAAGACAAGTTTCAGGTGACTTAAAATCAAACACATGAGTCGTAAAAACTGGGGGGAGGGGGAGGGTGGAATGAAGATACGCCTGTTTGTCAGATTAGTTGTTACTGTTCTATTGGATCTACGCCCACGCTTGAATTGTTACTAAGTATAATCAAGAGTCCGACCTGGTCAATCGAGCCCCTGAAACCAATGTTATGGAATGGAATTCAGATGTGCGAGTGAGCTTGTCAGGTTTTACTAATTTAGTCTATTTAATTTAGGAATTACAATGGCTGTCAGTTATAATCCTTTTTAAAATTACTACTTATTTTCATCTTTTAACTTCTGCTAGTATTGTTTATTGGTTTAAGAAGATATACTTATACAAAACAATTGCAATGTAAGGGTTAAACAATATAAAAAAGTGTTAATTATAAGAATTGTTTCTTTAACAAGTTTTACACTAAACTGTCAGAATCACTAAATTCGTTTAGAACTATTGGTTTAGAAAAGTTAAGACAAAATGAAAAAAATAGTAGCACATCATTTTAGCAGTGTGGAAGTTGCTTGTAGAATTGCTGAAAGGTAGCTTCTCTAACAACAGGGGTTACTCCTGAGCACAAAGACTGCAGATCCTTATAGTTGTCAGTAGTTAATTTAGGTGCACAATCATTCAGTTGCGGCACAGGTTCTTGTAGTTCTTCAATGGCATTTCGTTTCAGGATAAGTTTTCATAACTTTCAGACAAGTGGCTGAGTTTCACGTTGATACATGAAAGATCCTATTTCCTTACCATTACTTCTTTGACCCTGGTCCAGTCTACTTTGATTCCCGATCCGTATTGTAATAAAGATAGAACACACATTTTTTGTGCCAATAGTTTGTGTTAAGGAAGTCTTCTACTTCCAAGTTGTGAACAACGTATGGGTTTGATCGCCGAGCTAATCGCAATATAGGTATTAATTGGGAAGGAATAAAAATGTCTCCTGCAATTGAGATTGCTCTTGAAACAACACTGTGTTCAGAATCCCCTTCATTCTGCCCATGACTTGGCTCGAAGAAGTGTAACATTATTTGGTTCAAATTTTTGGAGCACTTCAATACGTATAAAAGCATGGCAATTATAATCGTGTTTCTGTTCTGACAACTACATGAATCAGCGAAAAGTTTTACTTGCGTTATACCCTTTTCATCCAATGTTTTCAAGTACATCCCCACGCACGTGGCAAGATCCTCTTTTGTTGATAGCTTCGTACCACAGAAAGCAATGACAGTCTTTGTTGCCAATATTGTAGACAGTAAAATTGTATGTAGAGAGGCGTCTTCGATAATACACTGCACTTTCCATTGATATCGGCAACTGTATGACTTGCTGCAGATCGAATACGAGAGCAGCATTTTTGTCACTATTTTGTTTCGCTTGTAACTTCGCTTCTTCTTTCCATTCCCTCACAGCATTCTTCTCCGCTATGTGAATGTATAGGTTTATTGTCACTTACGCCCATTTGTCAGATAATACAACATTCGAAAGTGTCGCTTACGCCACAGTCATGTTTTCTATACAGAAGAAACTAATAAAGATAGAGTTACGCCTGTTTGTCAGGTGAAAGATTAATACATTATATATCATTAGGCAAAAATCTCAAAGTCTCAACATTTGTCGCTTACGCCCCTTTGTCATAAAGGCGACGATATGATGAAATTGATGAATGGGTCGCTCACAAACATTCTTGCCAGGCCGGGATTCGAACCCAGTACCCCTGGCGTCGTAGCGCGATGTGCTAACACACGGGGGCCGGCAATTCTTCCTATAAGATCTCACATACTCCGTGCTAAATTTTGAATGACCTACCTGTTCCTATGTGATGCAATTGTTGGGCTCGCGGACTGCATAAGTCAACTTTCACTACAGACTGAATATTTTAATTTCAAAGTGACAGCTCGAAAATTATACAGTATACATAATATGCAATGTTGTAAACTTTAAATAAACGCTTCGATCTTTGCAATGCTGAACACGTCGATCGATGTCAGATAAAATCTATACTTTTAATCCATAGAATGGAGTAATTCGATTCAAAACCCTAAAAAGTGGACTTCCGACGTTGTTTCTCAAGCCCTTCTTATACAGCGTGAGTCAGAAATATGGCTAGACGTTTGAAGTAAATGCAGTGTGGTACTGCACAATCAATGGCGTAACTAACGGGCCCGCAGTGCGAGGGGGGGGGGCACCAGGGAAAGGGGGCCCGTGGCCAGTTCGTACCCTGGTACGTTATTAACTCTAGAATGTAATCTCGTCCATATTCAATAATGTGATGCTTGCTAATGTTCATTCTTTCACTTATGAATGTTTTCCCTTGGTTTAAAAAGAAAAACTGTGGTAGAAGGAGATCTTTATTGTTGATGCAACGCAATCAATTGTTTGAAGTTCAGCTGCGAGTCGATAAAGAGGAAGGTCTTCAGGTACGTATCAAAAACAGAGTGCAAACAGCTGATTATGTGCACGGTGTGGCTCACAATTTAAATCTGGTATTGAACGACTCTGTTAGTGATATTAAATATATTAAATTATGTCCTACCAGACGGTCTTCTAGATTTGACAGTCTGTCTGCTTTGAAAAATGGCTTTTTGGAGGTGATGGTGTGACTTGAGAATATAATTCTGCTTTTTCAACAAACCGCATGAAAAAATAGGTACGGCTGAAACTTTAAGGAAGAAGATCAGTTGTTTCGAGTTTGTCGTTACGTTGGTGTTTCAAAGTAAGATACTAGAAAGTACTAATTCAGCTATTGCCAGCAGTGTACCTGATTTGTGTACCGCTCTGCAGACTAAGAACTTGAATAAGAGGAAGATTCAAAGAAGGGGGACCATTTGCCAATATTGCGGGAGGGTGGAAATGGTTAATGGTATATTAAACTTGAAACTTCATACTTTCATTGCAGGTAAGTGTCACGCGCCCAAGCTTACGTCATTAGCCAAGGTGGCGCTGAACATGCAGAAGGTTGCAGTTGTAGCGTGGGCAATTGCATACCAGAATGATCGTGAGGACCGTGTGCACATCAATGGACTTAAGGGCCTCCCCGATGGCGCAGTGGTAGCGTCGCCGTGGAGGCACATAGTGGTTCGGATCCCACTTTAAACTGTAGGTCCAGTCCCGATTAGCCTTACTGTGCATAAAGTGGACTTAAAACACCAACTCAATCAATCAATGGACTTAAACGAAACAATAATTTGATGTAAGCAGTCGTTTTATCCCCTTTCCCACATTCGACGGCATCAATGTTAAACTAAAATCACGTCTCGTCAGTCTCACGATCATTCTGGTATGAAATTGTCCACGCTGCAAACAGTAACTTGTTACTGCATGATCAGCGCGATCTTGGCTAATGACGTAACCTCAGGCGTTTGACACTTATTTGAAATGAAACAATGAAGTTTAATATACCATTAACCATTTCCCCTCTACCAGTAACACACTGCATTTACTTCAACCGTGTAACCATATTTCTGACTCACTCTGTACAATAATCGACCTTATAGCACGCGTGAGCGAATCACACAACTAATTTGTGAAGTAAATATCGTTGCGATTCAGACAATATATCATGAATCACTTTTTACTTTCTTTCTATCTCTGTAAACTAAGGATCCATAAACACGTCTACGCGTCCATGCAACCATTCGCACAGACACACACGAAACATAACAGCTGAAAGGATCTAGCACCCAAAATTAAATCTTAAATACACCATTGCGTTGATCAAATGCTGCAAGGTGGTCTTGAGCTGTTCCTGCACACCCTTGTCATTATTCTGCGACTTTTTTTGCACTGTTGTTCACACATTCACAAACCCGTGGTCTTTGATGTAACAGAAACGCAGTGCCAATTCTAAGAAGAGAACTGCCCAAATCGCTTTTCTCTTTCCAATAATGTGGTTTGGTAGCTTCGTGGTATATGGCCTTCAGGCTGTGAATGTCCAAGCAATAGGCGGGCGGTGGTTAAAGTTACACTTCGGTGGTGAAAGGGAAACAGAATCCATGTCCTCTTCCAGCGAGCCATTATTTTTTTCTCGTTCAGTTGTTTTTTTGACTCCCTTTCGCTTTCACCTTGTTAGCTGCAATGTTGTGAGACGTCCTTGTGAGGCCTCGGTCATTCCAACTGGAATTAAGTAATGGCGTTGCATTCCGTTGCGTTGTGGGAACAAAACAAGCGGAAAAAACAAACACCTCTTGAAAATAACTGAACTGAAGCAGCAACCTCGTGCAACTATTTTGATAGTTTCCTTTCATGCCCAAAGAAAGAAAAGAGATGTATTCGGTTCTTTCAAGTTGTACAGTAATGTTCCCCCATTTTTCAGAACAATGTACTCGTTATCTTTGTGCAAGGCAGTGACACAAGCACGGTTGGGGGGGGGGAGCAGCAGGGAACATTGCCCCTCCCCAACCTTGGACGGAAACCAATTCTAGGGGGGGGGGGCAAGGGGAGTCAAACATTGAAGTAAAGGAAAGCAGGGCTAGCAGAATCTAAGAGTAGTAGGACAAAATGATACTCAAGATGGAATTAATTTTCATATATTTCTTGCATTTTTCTTCCAGACAAGGGCACCTACGGGGGGGAAGACAGAGGAGCAATTTCGCCCCTTCCATTTCAAATTTTATGCAAATAAAAGTGCGTTTTGTATAATTTTCTCGCTCGCTTCTCTTGCAGTTCCTGCTTTTCTTACATTCTCATCAAGTTCAGATCCGTAGAGCGGCGAACGATCTAAATTTAAGAAGTTCTAAAAGAGAAAATGCCATGGCGCACCGTGAAACTTTTTGCGCCCAAGTAAATCAATATTATTTTCAGTTTGCAAAAATTGGATTTAAATATTTTCTTGTTCGCTTCGCTCGCGGTTCTTTTCTATACTGCATTGTAAATTACTAGAGAGAGAAATAAGAGGAAATATGTGCTTCAGACTGTTGTTGCTAAACAGCAAAGTGCCTACGTGCCTGTTTTAAATATATGAACAATTGTCTTGAGGAAAAGGACCACAGACATATGAGAGACAATTTGTCTCATTTTTTGTTGTTGGTTTGTTATGAGGTGGATGAATTGATTATATACTTGTATGTATTAAAGAAACATTGAATACGTGCGCAATTTAGTGTTGACATGTTGTATGTGTATTTTCTTATTTTACGTCGCTCCATGTTCCATAGGCTATGTGTAAAATTTATGTTCTACATGAAAGATAAATATGTCATATGTACAAAAAGAATTATATTCGTCATTTTTGTCTTTCAAAAATACAGTTTGTGTGCTTGTTTTCCATTATTAGCTGATGTGAAATTGAACGTGTTTAAAAAATTCCATTATTATTCCTATTATTATTATTATTATTATTAATAATAATAATAATAATTGATGTACCTGTTATCTTGGAAAAAGATGTAAGTGATACAATTAACAAACTAAAAGGCAGGTCTTCAATAGGTCCTGATGGCATACCTAATTTTATTTTGAAAGCAAACAAAGATGTTTTTGTACCATTGTTAACTAAAATTTACAACATGTCTCTTACTTCTGGAATATTTCCAGATATCTGGAAAAATGTGTTTATTGTACCTGTAACTAAAAACAAAGATGGAAAAACCAATGATATTAATAATTATAGACCAATTACTATATTAAATTCCATGGCATAGGTTTTTGAACACATAATTGCTGACTATTTGTCTTTTTCGTTTAAACAATATATTGATGGAAATCAGCATGGATTTTTTAGAAAAAGGTCTACTATTACAAATTTATTGGTTTTAATAGACTCTCTTACATCTAACATTAGGAAGCAATCCCAGACCGATATTTTATTTATTGACTTGGCTAAAGCCTTTGATAGTGTCAGCCATCAGCTATTAATTTATAAACTCGACCAAATGGGATTATCACCACGATTTCTGAAATGGTTTTCCAACTTTTTAGTAAATAGAAGTTTCTCTGTTAAGATTGGTGAAACAACTTCTTCTAAAAAAGAAATACTTTGTGGAGTACCTCAACGGTCGCCACTTAGCCCAATTCTGTTCACTGCTTTTATCAATGATGTTACATTATGTTTTAAATCTAGCACATGTTTACTATATGCAGATGATATAAAAAATTTTAAGAGTATTTTAACAAATAATGATGTCGCTCAACTTCAGGCTGATCTCGATAGAATGACATATTGGTGCAAGATTAATGAAATGGAAATTAACTTGAAAAAGTGTAAAGTTTAAAGATGTACTATGTTACCCTGCCCCCGTGTCAGGGCAACAGTGTTTTTTTTCTTATTGAAATATTTATTAATATGTTAATTAATTGGGTAATCAAGTGTATAAACATATATATGTGTGATTAGTGTAAATCAATTTATTATGCAATTTTAGGTTCGTATTATTCCATGTATAAATACCATGTAGCTCTCTGTTCTTGCTTCGTGTTTCGAACGTTCAAAAGAAAGGCGGGCTTAAAAATTTTGAAAGAAGGGCGGTTGGCAACAGACGCCAACCAAACATATATAAACTCCCAGATGAGAGTGGGGGAGGTCGGCTGTTGGAACTGAGACTTGGAAGGGAGAGGCTGTTTTTGCTTCGGTCAGCTAGGACCGGAGGACAGGTCTCCCGAAACGGATGCTGTAAGAGATTGGATTGCCGGGCAAGCTAGTGCCTTGGTGTCCAGTTTACAGGTAAAAAGGTAGTTTGTACTGGATGTTATTTTGAAGTAATTACGGTGCGCCGGGCAGCCTAGTGCCTTGTCACCGTGGAGGTTGAGAAATGTACACGTCGGGCGGCCTAGCGCCTGTTAAGACGTTTCTTGGAGTAACGCGAGTCTACCTTGTGACAAGCGTATTAAAGATGTAATTCATAAAATGTAAAGCATCCAGGTACAAACAATAGAGATTCCAACATCAAAAATTAGAGTTTTGGCCCGATAAATAATTAGAGAAATGATCGTTCGGAAACGACTTGTATATACTTTAAATTTTACGTTAATTAAACTATAGAAATTATCCAAAATTTCCGTTTTTAATTTCACACATGCTGGACAAGGTAATTTATCCCCCTGATCATAAAGGTTTCGCAAAGGTTATCCGTTGTCTCTTGTAGTGAATTATATAATTATGTTGACTTGTAGCAACCCACGTGCATTGTCGTACAAAGAAAGATACCCCTAGACAAATCTAAGCCGAGTACAAAGTGCATCGAACCTCGAGTGCGGAGGTAAAGTGTGGGGGGCCAGGCTGGTAACATATTTATTTGGGGGCCTGTACGGGATTGAACTTACTTTCTTTGAAGGCGTGTCGCAGGATATTGAACTAGATTTTTGAATTGAAAGTTAAGGAGAGAAACGGACGAGGATCGAACCGATGATCTTGCGAAACAGAAAAGGGGAAGTTACAAGAATGTCGCTTGGTAACTCGAGCAGGTCCAGCCCGACCGCGTCAGAACTTTCTGCTGTTGAGGAACAGAGGTGCGTTCCGAAAGTAGCAATGGAGGAAATTCGTTTGCCGCTTCCCACATTTGAGGGAAATGTAGGGAAGGAAGAGGCTTTTTCGTATCTGGATAGGATTCAAGATTACGCGAGAACGTTGAGAAATGAAGCGAGAGAGTGGTTTTTGTTCACGGAACCGTTCGGTGATTTTTCACAATTCAGGCATAAATTCTTGCAGGCTTTTCACGGATTGGATTATCAGAGAGAAGCAGAGTTATTTTTGTCGCAAAGGTTTCAACTTGCTAACGAGGGATTGGCGGAATACGTTCGCAAAGTTGACAGGCATTTTAGCAGGATAAGGAATTCGGCTTCTGCGCAGGAGAGAATTGACTTTGTGAAATCGCACTGCAATCCGATATTTAGGGATTGTTTGTACAACAAGACATTCACTTCTATGAGAGAAATGAGCGAGTACGCGCTAGAACTACAAGCGGAGTTTTTGGAAAGGCAGAGATTCAAGTCTTTCGTTTCGGAAGACGAAATTTACAGCTGGTCTTTGAGAAAGTCATTTAATCAGGAATGGGAAGAGGAGAGGGTGAGAAAGAAATCTGATATTTTCTTGGACCCTGTGAGCATTGGTTTTGACCGCTCGAAAGTCGAGCGCCTGAGGGCTGAACATGTGGTTTCGCGCCCTCCACCCTCGCGGCTTGCGGTGAGGGATGAAAACAAACAGAACCGCTTTTCGAAAGAAGATTGCCAGAGAAATAAATTATGCTACACTTGTGGACAGAAAGGTTGCAGAGCTTCAAATCACCGTAGGGAAAACAAGATTAATGAACGTGGGAAGGAAGTAACAAAAAACTCGTAGAGTCGCCACGAATTTGTCAAGTTCGTGGCGTGGAAACTGCAAATTTTACGCGGAAGGAAAATTTTTCACCTCACAATGTAAATGTAAAAGACGTAAGGGAACCTATCGTTTTATGCAACGTGGCTAACGTGGAAGTACACGCATGTATTGATACGGCGTCGTCCAATAACTTTGTGTCTTTGGAAGTCTTCGAGAAAATGAAGACAAATGGAGTAAAATTGAGGGGTTGCAAAACTAAAGTAATACTTGCGGAAGGAAATGTGGAATCTCTGGGGAGCGCTTACGTGAATATTAAGTTTCACGGACACAAGGCTCGGGATCCGATATTTGTGTTATCAAATGCTAATCGTGAAATGTTAATGGGAAGGACATTAATGGCTAAGCTTGGACTTATACCCATGATTCATCGTAACGGGTGGGCAATTGAGCCTGATCTTTCGTAAATCGTGCCTTTTCATTCGCCGCCGACACGTGACAGCGTTGATGCTGTTGGTTCTAGGGGACTGGGTTCGACCACGGATGGAGTCGAAGGGGTCCGAGAGAACGTTTCTGCCTGCGGAGCGGAGACACGTAGCAGCGACATCAAGGAGGAGGGGGTTGACGAAGAGAGAAGGATTGCCATGCTGATGGAGGGTACCGATATCTCAGAGGAAAACAAGCCGAAATTGATTGCCATACTGAGAAGGCATATTGATGTTTTTCAAGATAAACCGGGATTAGCAACGGATTACGAGGTTCGTTTGGATGTGAATAACGAGAAGCCGTTCCGAGCGAAACCTAGGCCACTTTCTGAGCAAAAGAGGAAATTAATGAATCAGGCGATTGAGCAGATGCTTGAAGACGGGATCATTGAAAGGGGTGATACAGATTACCTTTCACCGCCTATCCTTCATGTGAAGAGAGATAACACATGCAAAGTGATCATCGACAGCAAAGGCTTGAATAAGAGATTGTAGGCTAGACGTAGAGAAATGCCTGATATTAGGTCGACAATATGTAAGCTTTCTGGGGGAACTATATTTACAGTTCTGGACATTCCGTTTGCATTTGCAAATATGCAGATTTCTGAAGATACAAGAAAATATGCAGGTTTCTTGACAGAAATGGGGACGTTTAGATACAAAAGGTTATTTTATGGCTGTCGTAGTGGACCTTTTCACCTTGCGGAACTGATGCAGAAGACGCTAGGAGAGCATTATCAAACTGATGCAATATGTTATTATGATGACGTAGTGATTGCAAACGCTACCGAGGAAGAACAACTGAGAGTGTTGGATTCTGTCCTGGGAAAGATGAAAGACAAAGGACTGACGATTAGTTATCGAAAGTCGCGTCTCTTCAGAAAGAAAATTGATTTTCTTGGGTTTACAATTTCAGAAAATACGATATCTTGTGCAGAAAGTAAGAGGAAACAGGCAGAGCAATTCCAGCGCCCGAGAAATATCAAGCAAGTTAGGAGACTAGTAGGTTTCTTAAATTTTCTGTCGGATTTCATAAAGGACCAGGCAAAGATATCGAAACCGATCACAGACTTTTTACAAGGAAATAGGAAATTTTCTTGGGGAAAAGAACAAGAAGAGAGTTTGCAGAAGATGAAGGATGCAATTGTAAATAGTCCTGATCTCAAGATTCCTGACGTTTCGAAACCGTTTCACTTGTTTGTAGACTGCTCTGACATAGCGCTTGGCTATATCGTCGCTCAGGAGGACGATAAAACCAGAAAATTGCAGACTGTTGCATTTGGGAGTAAGAAGCTGTCTGACACTCAGCGTTCTTATTCTGTCACAGCGAAAGAGTTATTTGCGTTGACCATGGGTCTGGAGAAATTTGAATATTACTTTCTGCAAGCACCGGAAGTGATAGCTTACACTGACCATTCTGCGCTCGTGGATATCTTGAAATCTTCTCACATTCCGAGCCACATAAACAGAATGATAAACAGGGTGACCAGGTTTCCAGTTACAGTAAAATACATTGCCGGTAGGAATAACACAGCGGTTGACTACTTGTCGAGGATCGAAGCGGGATTCTCTGAGAGGGAGAATTACATTGGATCTTCGGATGCAGAAGAAAATTATCCGATAGAGGACATCAAGCCTGAAGGATATTTCAGATTAGAGATGCCGGATGGGACGATAATGGAACACCATGAGATTCCTAAAGTCGAAGGCAAAGTGTGTCAGAAATTCCACCGGAAACAGAAAAGGAAAACGGAAGCGATGTTTACAGATGCAGCTGGCAACACTGTAAATGGAAGACAGACGGCCCGACAGAAAGAAACTTCGCCGCCCGTAGATCTTAATGATAAAGATATGTGGAAAGGAGAACAACAGAGTGATCCTTACTTGTCGAAATTAATTGGATGTTTAAATGGAGAAGAAGTTGAAATAAAGGATGCTCGAGAGAAGAGAAAATTTGACTTTTATCTGCAACATTCCTGTCTCGACGATGATGGACTGCTTTACCGTTTCGTTGACGAAAACACTGGACTTTATCCACCGTTTAGCTCCAGATTGAAGCTGTGGGTACCAGAGAATATGAAGAGTGAAGTACTTAAATCTACGCATGATGATTTATTATCTGCGCACTTAGGACATGGAAAGACATTGTTTAAGGTCCTAGAGAATTATACTTGGGACGGAGTAGTCAAAGATGTCAGTAACTATTGTAAAAGTTGTATCACTTGTCTTCAGTATAATCCTGACAACAGCAGAAAGATGGGATTTATGAACTCGAGAAAATCTACTGCTCCTGGATACAAAGTGTTTCTGGACATTTTTGGACCACTGCCTACAAGTACGAAGGGGAGATACAAGTAATGTTTAGTCATTCAAGATGAGTTCTCAAGGCACATTAGTTTGACACCGCTTAGAACTTCAACGGCGAGGACGATCTCGCAAGCATTCTTGAAGTACTGTTTTCAATCAGGATTTCCGAAATACGTTGTCAGTGACAACCAGAGTGTATTTCGAAGCAAACTGTATTCACAGACGTTGCGTTCTGTGAATTGCAAGCCTGTCTATATTACGCCATATAGACCGAAGGGAAATAAATCAGAAGCAGCTATTAAGATAATAAAGCAAGCACTTGGGAAGTTCTGCAGAGAGCACTCGTCGTGGGCTGAAAATTTGGACGCGATAAGTTTGCCGTCAATAATGCAACGAATTCGATGACTGGATTGAAACCGTCATTCTTGTTCTTTGGACGTGATTTGTTCACGCCGCATGACACTCGGAAAATGGAGCTTCAGAGGGAAGATGGAACCGGGGAGAACGTCACGGCGGAGAGACAGATGGATTACGTCATACAGTTTAAGGAAAGAATGGGCGCGGCTTTTGAATTTGCAAGAGAAAAAGAAGAAAAGGCGAGGCAAAAGGCGTCAAGGGCCTACAATAAGGGCAGAAGAAGGGTTAATCTTCTTGTCGGAGATCGAGTACTACTTCAAGAGCATAGAATTTCGTCTGCTTTTAATAAGCAAACTGCGTGCTTTTTCCCGAAATTCAAAGGGATCTACAGAATTCTGAATTTCACTACTCCAAATAATGTTGTTTTGGAAAAGGAAGGTGAGGGGAAGAGAGTTCTGGCTAACGTTGACCAGCTGATGGTCATTCCGAGAAGAAATTTGAGAAGTGTGAGGGAAAGCACTCGTCCCTAACTTCTACCCTGAGAATCCATCTCAAGGGGAGGGGGTAGAAGGTCTGTGAAAAATGATGGAAAGGAAGCCGAGTGACCGACATCTTGTTTGTACAGTTGTAATTAAGTTCCTGATTTATTGTCGCTACACATTTGAGTTCTGGTTAATTTATTTCATGTGAATATAAGATTTTAATTACGGACTGTTGGATTTTGTTATGTGAACCTTTTACCGATAAAAGTAAATGAATATTCTGCACACGAGGACACGAGATTTTCATCGCTAAGAGAATGCTGAAGGATGGCAGTTCGATGCCTGGTAAAGGAAGGGAAAGTTTCCTATAGATGAAAAATGGGAAAGCCATTTTCAAGTCGGGTCGTGTGATCGAACGATAGAACCTTGGAAAGCATTTGAAGCTGAAATTCGGCAGGAGTCGAACCGAGTACTACAGAAGTCCCAGACGCAAGGACTAGGGGACTAAGGAGCCGGAGGTTCTTCGGATGGACCGAGAAGGAGGCTGAGTCGACCCTAGAGCGGGAGCTGGACATGTTCGATGGAAGATGGAGGAGCTGAATCCGTCTGCACCTGTGAGCAGTCCTGATGACCAGATGACCGAGATGTCTAGGAGGTTTCCAGGATTCCCGGAGGAAGAATCCGTGTGGAAATAGGATATTTAGTGCAGTGAAATCGAGACTCTTCTTTTCAGAGAGGCGGTTGTGACGTGTAGTGAAAATAACTTTTCAGTGAACTTTTTTTTTCTTTTTCAGATACAGTGCTTAACTTTTCTCAGTGATTTTAAGACAATTCACACAGACTGAAATTTAAATTTCAGATTGAATTGTAACGCTGGGGAGGGGGAATCTGTTACCCTGCCCCCGTGTCAAGGCAACAGTGTTTTTTCTTATTGAAATATTTATTAATATGTTAATTAATTGGGTAATCAAGTGTATAAACATATATATGTGTGATTAGTGTAAATCAATTTATTATGCAATTTTAGGTTCGTATTATTCCATGTATAAATACCATGTAGCTCTCTGTTCTTGCTTCGTGTTTCGAACGTTCAAAAGAAAGGCGGGCTTAAAAATTTTGAAAGAAGGGCCGTTGGCAACAGACGCCAACCAAACATATATAAACTCCCAGATGAGAGTGGGGGAGGTCGGCTGTTGGAACTGAGACTTGGAAGGGAGAGGCTGTTTTTGCTTCGGTCAGCTAGGACCGGAGGACAGGTCTCCCGAAACGGATGCTGTAAGAGATTGGATTGCCGGGCAAGCTAGTGCCTTGGTGTCCAGTTTACAGGTAAAAAGGTAGTTTGTACTGGATGTTATTTTGAAGTAATTACGGTGCGCCGGGCAGCCTAGTGCCTTGTAACCGTGGAGGTTGAGAAATGTACACGTCGGGCGGCCTAGCGCCTGTTAAGACGTTTCTTGGAGTAACGCGAGTCTACCTTGTGACAAGCGTATTAAAGATGTAATTCATAAAATGTAAAGCATCCAGGTACAAACAATAGAGATTCCAACATCAAAAATTAGAGTTTTGGCCCGATAAATAATTAGAGAAATGAACGTTCGGAAACGACTTGTATATACTTTAAATTTTACGTTAATTAAACTATAGAAATTATCCAAAATTTCCGTTTTTAATTTCACACATGCTGGACAAGGTAATTTATCCCCCTGATCATAAAGGTTTCGCAAAGGTTATCCGTTGTCTCGTGTAGTGAATTATATAATTATGTTGACTTGTAGAAACCCACGTGCATTGTCGTACAAAGAAAGATACCCCTAGACATATCTAAGCCGAGTACGAAGTGCATCGAACCTCGAGTGCGGAGGTAAAGTGTGGGGGGCCAGGCTGGTAACAACTAAGAAAGTTCATTATATAGTCTCCAACTATTTTATTTATGAAAATAAAATCCAAGTGTGCGACAGTCATAAAGACTTAGGAATAGTAATAGACTCCTCTCTCATATTTGATGAGCACATTTCAGAAATTTGCAAAAGAGCAAAGAGAATGCTTGGTTATATATTTTTCTCATGGAAAGTTTTTAAAAAGGAAGATACTTTAATATTCCTGTATAAAACGATAGTTCGTCCTATTCTTGAATATGCAAATGAATTATGGTTTCTGACTGCAACCAGTCACCTTCAAAAAGTTGAATCAGTTCAAAAACTTTTCATCAGGTTATGCACAAAGTTTAAAAAAAAATACTATGACCAACATTACTCTGAATGGTTATCACAGTTGAATATGTTTTCCTTAGAAGAAAGAAGAAAAATGAAAAGGATAAATTTTGTAGAGAAGATATTAAATTTCCAAGTTGACAGTGAATACTTTTTGAATAATATAGCTTATAAAATTCCCAGATATTCCCATAGGTATATCTCAATTCTCACATGCCTAAACAAGGCAAGAGGTTTAGTAGCTGATCTTGTTGAAACCTACAATTTGAATTTATGTTGATGTATAAGATTGTAGGATCCACTGTTTTATTTTATAATTATGTATTCATTTTTTTAATTTTGTATAACATAGTGGTTGTTTAATCGTTATCATCACTTCAATAAATATGATTATTATTATTATTAGAACAATACACAGTTAATTGCACAATATTATATAACAATAAACAATTATTAGTATCAGAGATATAATAGATCTCGTTGAAAACTGTAACTTGAAGTGTAAATATGCTAACTTGTTATGTTATGTTATTCTACAGCTTATGTATTTTATTCGTGTAACTTTGTACTTTTGTATTTGACTTAGTGCTGTATTAGGTTTCATACTGTGCTTCACACTTAAAATAAACGAAAAAATAAACGATTACTATTATTACATATCATAAACAATAAATAAAATACAATGAAACTTCTCAGTTAATTTCCTGAAAAATGATGAAAACTTAGTCTTCTTTTCTAATGGAATGAAATCAGAAAATGAACTTTAATTCAAAATAACTCTGAGCAAATATTTTCTTATTGTTGAATTTCTTCAAAGTGTCGATCACTGTTTATTTTATGCAAAATTATGACAACTGCCTACATCCCCTACTGCAATGCAGTGCACAAAATGTGTCCAAATCTTCTGAGTGCAAGCACTTTGAAGTGTTTCTGCACAAGCATGTAGTTACTGGCTGCAGCAAAATCTTTTGCATTTTTATTTGAATATTTACAGAAAGTATTTATTGTACATTGCAACTCAGGGCTCATAAGGTGAACTAAAAATTAGTATGTGAAAATATTTCAGCATATGTTAAATATTGATGTTTGAAGCAGTTCGATTGTAAGGGTATATTTTTCCAATTATAGTGCATATTTTTGAAAATTGTAGGTAACAAAAGCATTTCTTTTTTTATTTTGCGAATTTTGGTGATTTCGAGGTCATAAAAAATCTTAGTCCTACAAATAAGTAAGGTTAACCATAGGGTATAACCACCGTATACCCTTGACTACAGACCTTAAAATACCTTAAAAGTGTAGCTACGTAACTAGCATACACAAGAAACCTTCAAGTTCACAATGCAGAGGCCTCAAATGATTGCACGCTTAACCATCACTGAAGTGCTAATGAGAACGTAATTGTTAAGTGGTTTGCACTTGCTTCTTGCTGGGTCGTTGATCTGAGATGATCAGGCATCGTAGTTTCTTCGTGTGCTCATTATTTTAGCAAATCATGCCGACCCGCAAGAACGAACCCACGTGCAATTTCACTTCGTGACTTTGTGTGTCCTAAGTGCATTGACCGATGAAGGACCCTCGTTTCTTTTGTACCGTGACATGTATTTAATTGTTAAAGCTTCAATGGACCGACGGTAGTGAAGCCTTTTTAGAAATTCCCACTCCTTTAGAAAAACCGCTGTGATATTCAAGAATCTCGAAATGTGTCTCTTCGTATGGTTAACTTTCGCTGTTGTCCTCGCAATAGTTTAAAAAAACACTTTCGTAGCTACGTAGTAGCTCTTGATGAAATATCTTCAGTTAATTTGTTATTTACTATTCTTGAAGACCATATATTCACACATAGAAGCATTATAGGTAATTAGCATATTTAGTAACATTTTAATTGTTTTCGATGATTTGGTCATCAAAATTTAAATAAATTTGAAACAGATTGGAAAGCTACAAATCCACACGGGAACATTGAAAATAGGACTGAACCGATACCACTTTGAACCGATAACGATACTGATACCAATACTCTCACCGATACCCACCGATACCGTTACTTGAAAATTGAAATAATTGAAAGTTCTTCAAAATACTGGGTGCGCAAGCGAACGAAAACAGATATCTGCGCAAGTAGTGACGCGAGACAAAATCTATTCCCTTGGATCACCGTAAATCAATTTCGGTGATACCCCGTTGCTGGTGCTTTATTTTCATGAGATATGAACTCCAATAACCATTTCAAACCTTCGTTTTAAAAGATATCCAAACTCAAAAATGGTTATCGAGTCATTGTATTTTTTTTCAGACTTCATTACTGTCTTCATTTGAATATTTTTTCTGAAAAATTCGGCGGGGCTGTAGCCCCTTCAGTAACCCCCTCCTCCGCGTGCGCCTGTAGTCGTCACTGTCACACAGTAGAGATAAAGTTATTCTATAAACAAAACTTCACAATAAAAGTCTACATCTAGCAGATAAGCCAGGGGCGGCGCCAGAATTTTTCGGCCGGGTGGGCAGAAGCTGCATATTGATAAATTAGGGTGGGCAGTACAAATGTAAGGCATTAGATGAGTGTGAGTAACACGTACCCCTCCCCCCTCTCACACTCGAGATTTCCCTCTTACCTTGTGTAGAAAGCGATTTGGACACAAGGAATTCATCAATCTTAATCATCGTATCATCTTTACATATCATTTGGGCTGTAAGTGTGACATTTTCAAACACAATCAAATGCCAACCTCCCTCCCATAGGCGCGACTCCATGGGGCTTGGGGGAGGGCCTCATTGATGTTAATGATGTGGGGGCAGAGCCCCTCAAATAAATTTGCTTAAGAGGATCTAATGTATTATTTTGCTTCTCTTCTAAAGTTTACTCTGAATTGTGCCACATGAACTTAACTTTATATACACATTTGAAATGTTCTAGACCATCAATTTTGGGGGGCTGAGACCGCTAAACTATCAACTTTGGGGGGGGGGGCTATGACCGGAGACAGCAAAACACATGACTTATTACTATATACTAAGTATATAATTATGAGCATTGTTAACATTTTTACTAACAAGAGTTTCAAAATAACGAGGTGATATGACAATTATACCAGTATGTTGTTAGTGAATTCTGAACAATTTGAGGTCGTAAACACGACTTTCAGGCAATATTGATATGTAGGATATTTAGTTATCCTCGAAATCTCTTCATCTAGTCCAAAGAATAAGGTAAAATAATTCTAAAGTCTTTGAGTTTATTTAACACTGGCTTGCAGTAAAGTACACAAGGATAACTTATGAAAAGTCTGTATTGCGAAAGCGGGAACGGCTATGATCAGAGGCATTATTGCTAAAGCACGGCGTGCTATGTGTTTTTTTATTATTGCAAAATTAAATTTAAAAAGTAAAATATTTTAGCAAGAACAAAGAAGTAAAACTAATTTTCCTGCGATTTGTGTTAGCATTTATGTAAATAAATAAATAAAACTTAAATATTGTAAATATTTGTTATTTTTATGGCTACGTCAACACTAAGATTATTTGCACCCACCACATTGAAACACACCCATTCCCTCGCCAGGACTCGAACCCGAGACCTCCGGATCAAAGCGAGTTGAGTCGACCATCCAACACGCTCGGCTACCGAGGCCGGTATAAAACTCTTAATGTAAATACATAGCCTACTTTTCAATAAAAATGCTAATTTTTATCTAAAAAACAAATGAGCAGACACACGTTTTTCATGTCATATTTAATTTGCATGAGGAATATCATAGCTGCTTAAAAACTGCTATACGAAGACGTAATTTTTATTTTTAAAAAACGAAGGGAGTGAGTCATTCATTCATTTATTTCAGAGATCAGAGCCCCCCCACCCAATAATATTTAACAGTTACATTAAAATTTTGTCACCTCGGTATGGTAATGATTGTGATTACTCGTTATTAATTACAACAACTTAAAAATTGTAATTTTAAAAACATTGCATTATTTGAAGAAGACAGTTATGTAAAGAAAAGTGTGATTGAATAAAGAAAGTGACACATCAAATTACCCGCGGATTGGTTATCGCGCCAGGGGTTCCGGGTTCGAATCCCGGCCTGAGCATGGTTGTTTTTTTAGTATCCTTTCATCATCATCATTCATACTCATCATTGCGATTAAGGCAAGGAAGATGTTATTTTTATTAGTACGAGGGAGAATCAAATGAAAACCGCAATTAATTTTTTCTCACTATTTTAATGCAGGGATAATGTTTGATTGTACATTATTTTTCTATATAGACCCCTCCCAGTTCAAAGCACTTATGCCATCGGATAGGTAGTGCTTCGATATTGCGTGAGAAAAATTCTTTCAGTTGACTGTGTAGCCACTCATGCACCACCGATTGGACATCTTCATCAGACTTGAACCTCTGCCCTCTTTTAATGGACCAAAGATGTGGAAATCAGATGGTGCCAAATTTGGTGAGTATGGCGGATGTGGTAGGCACTTGAAGCGTAGGTCATCGATGGTTTTCATGGTTGCACGAGCAGAATGAGGATGGGCGTTATCATGTTGAAGCAAAACACCTGCACTCAACAATCCCTTTGCTTTGTGCATACCGCTGGCCTCAAATGGTTCTTGAGAAGGTTGGTGTAGGTGGCACTAGTCACTGTTGTAAGTGGGGGCATGTAGTGTTCAAGAATAGGACCTTTCTTATCCCAGAATAAATTCAACATGACTTTCTCTGCAGAGGGCTGGCTGTGAAACTTCTTTGGTTTCGGCGAAGACGAATGTCGCCATTCTTTGCTTGCACATTTCATCTCCGGTTGAAAATGGTGCACCCAACTTTCATCCCCGGTGACAATGTGAGCTAGAAAATCCTCACCCTCCTCTTCATAACGTCTCAGCAGCTCTTGACATGCGTCAACATGACGCACTTCCAGTTTCTGCATCAGCTGTCGAGGAACCCACCTCGATAACACTTTTCTGTAGCGGAGTTCGTCATTCACTATGTGTTGTACTGAACCGAAGCTCATATTCAGCAAGGAAGCCATTCCAGCCAGGGTGACACACCAGTTTTCCTGAATAAGCCGATCTGCTGCGGCTATGAACTCCTCTGTCACAACTCACTGATCCTGAGCCGGATGGGGAGCATCAGTCAATAGTCGTACCTTCTGCGAATTTCTTGCACCAATTGTAGACTTGCTGCTGTGACAGACAGGTGTCCCCATACTTCATCTGCATTCTCCGATGAATATCAACTGGTTTCACACCTTCACTCCATAAAAATCTAATAACTCCATGCTGTTCCTGCTTGGTGCAACTGCGTAGTGGTGCCGCCATCTTGAATCTGCTGTTACTCACATCCAACCCCACCTACCGGCACTGCTTCATACTACCAGCTCGGAAAGACGTCAAGGACTGTGTCTTCAAATTTCCAAACGCCTAGAAAGAAAAAAATATTTTTAATGGCACTTTTGCGGTTTTCATTTGATTCTCCCTCGTATTTATTACTTTGATCATACCCAGGCCGAGATTTATGTGCTGGTCCGGTGTTGACAACATCAAGAACTCACTCCCATCTATGCACAGTTTCAGTTAGTCTATAACCTTTAGCCCAAGTCATGTAAGATGGTTAGTTATAATTTTTGATATTTTTTCACATTCCTAATATCTTTCTTTCTTCAATATTTGGCTGATTTCAAAGCAATTTTCCCCCATTGAAGGCTGGAAGCTGCAACCATCCAAATCCTCCTAAATCCTGATTAACTCTTGATCATAAACCTCATAATTGTGAGTATTCCATAAAACTTGCTAAGCCTGTTGATTCCTTCTAATCATAGCAGTGCTCATTAGATTACATTTTAAAAAAGAGTTCTGGTAGTGCCTTTAGCTTTCCAATGAGAAAATTAAGGAAGTAGAAACAAAAGATTAAATTAATTTCATTCAACAAGATATTTGCTACAGCAAAGCTTGTTATGGGATAAATTGAAACTTGTGAACTTTCTAGTATCTACAATATTCACAAGTAAAATATACATAGTGTGAGGACCAGCCTATACTTACAGAACCGTTTACATTTCCCTAATTGTATATATTTATTGAATTTGATTGGGTGGGCAATCGGGTGGGCACAGGAATTTTTGGGTGGGCGCTTGCCCACCCGTGCCCACCCCTGTCGTCGTCCCTGAGATAAGCACACTTTCAACCCAACAGGTGTGCCGCTTACAATGCGTGGGTTGCTGAGTAAGCCCAGATCGCATTGTTTCAACAATCGCTGCAACGTACTCCCAACACTCATGGAGGGAAGGTAAGGTAGAAGGTATTTGTTCTTTGTTTCCCCTGCTGCACCAAATAGACAATTGTTCAATGTTTTGTTTATGGAAAATACAGTCGTATAAAATATTTGATATTTTGAAGGGACCATGGAAGATGTTTTTAAAAAGATAAAAGGAAGGAAATGTACAACCTATGTCAGAAACGTTCTAGGACTCAGCTCGTAAAAAATAATTGATTCAACTTACGGACTAATGATCCTAGGTCTTGTCAAAATAATCCCCTCGGCTGCCTATGCACAGCTGCCACCGTTTCTGTAGGTCATGGAAGCAAGCAGAGAAAGCTTCATTCGGGATGCTTCTCAGCACATCTGTCGCAAAACTGTTTGGATTGCTACAATATCTTCATGACACTTCTCTTTCAGCGGTGTTTGCACATGGGGGGAAAAACATCACACGGCGACAGTTCGGCTGAATATGGAGGATGTGGTAGAGCAGGGATACGATGCTTGGCCAGATTTTCCTGGACTGATAAAGCAATATGGGGCCTTGCATTGTCGTGCAATAAGAACCACTGCCAAGATGCCGACAAATCAGGACGGCACCACAAAATTGCTTGACAAAAACGTTTCAGCTCGTCAATATAAAAGTTTTGATTTATCGTTTATCCTTCAGGCAGATATTCATGGTGCATCAAACCTCTAGCATAAAAAAATGTAATCAACATTGCCTTTGGATCGTCTTGCACTGAATCTCTGCCCTTCCAAAACCTTTTGTTCCAATCAAACACACGGCTTCTCGATAATGCTTTGTCACATATACTTGCTGTATCATATTCCATGTTTTACTAGAGGTTTTCTAGCTTAACAGAGAACTTAATGTTAACTCTCTGCTCAAAATCCACGCCCATCACGTCACTCGAGTAACTGTAAATGTACCAACAAGCCGAACAGTGGGTTGCAAAGCACAGTCCTGCCACCTAGTGAGTTTACATGGAAATGCTTCCAAGGCCATGTTTATTCAGAACACATATCAGGTAACTGAATAACACCAATTTATCTTGTTTCAATTTCATAGGTAAAGAATAAAAATATCAGTCCTGGAACTTTTGTGACTAAACTTGTAGGCTGAGAAACTAGTTAATAAAGGGACCAGAACGGAAAATGTTTTTAAAAATGGAAAAAAATAGGGAATGTGGGCTGAAAAGGGAGAAAAAGGGAACGTCACAACCATGTAATCCTGTTGGTGCAAGATAATTATCAACATTGTTGTCATTTATTCCATGATCCTCTTGAAGAATAAAAAAAGGAAATCTCTTAAAAATCCGGTCTCAAGTTATATTTAACGCCCCACACTTTCTTGATCCGGTCGTGAGTGGGGGTGATGTGATCAGCATCGCCCCCCTGATCGCCTTTACCCCCCAGGGTTTCCCCCAGGTACCCATGTTATTCGACGCTGAGTGGGCGCCGGGGCCGCTTCCACCGTTAGAAAAGTTCCCGGATTTGAACCGGCCGGGGATCGAACCCGGGACCTTTAGCATGGTAGTCAGACGCGTTACTGAGCCACCGCGGCCACCCGGTGATTATGATGTGAATGTGAATATGACAATTTGTAAAATTCCAATATAGGAGCACATACAAGCTCGGAAGAAAAGTTTTTTAAACCCTTTTGATTTCTGCCACTGCTGTCATAATAATAATAGCAATTGCAAGAAACATGTTTTTCTTTTAATTTTTATGTTTGAATCTAGTTTTTTACGTACTTTACTACGCTGCCTGTCTTCTAGTTTTGATATTTGTTATTTTCCCTGTCTTGGTCTGCTTTGTTTTGGTATTTTACCCTTTCGGACTGCAGTTGTTCTAATAGGGCATTTAACATTGTATTACATTGTAGGAGTTATATTATACTAGAATTGCCGGCCACCGTGACGGAGTGGTTAACAAATGTTACGAAAATTTCCTAATAGTACTCTATACCCAAATGTAGTTTGTACTAAAATGTAGTTTAAGCCTAGATATAAAGGTATAATCATACTTCTGTATACTGTAGTTAATACTTAACTTGTGCAATACTAAAATGTAATCTTCCTAAACATGTATATAAGTTTTTGGATCAATATTTTTTAAAAAATGGTTAGCAGTACGCACTACGACGCCTGAAGTCCAGGGTTCGGATCCCGACCTGGACATGGGCGCTTGTGAGTGTATATTCATTAATTTCATCATTTTATCACTCATCCTTATTTTCACAATTAGCCAAAAGCGGCACAAAGATAGGCTTACCATATTCTTTTGGGTCCAACCCAGCACATATTCGCGATGAACTCGTTACTGTTGATTTTTTTTTTTTTTTACAAAAATATTAAAATTACTTAAAAGCTTTAACATTTTATAGTAATATTAAACTATAAATTGTACAAGATAAAATATTAACATTATTTTCTAAAATCAATCAATTAATTTTCAAATGTTTAATTTAATAATACATTTTCTGATGTTTAGAAACCTCTCTGTTCTAGGTAGCATTATCTGTTAGTTGATTCAGTTGTACTTTTCACTAGACATGACTTTTTCCAGAAATGGCTTGTTTGTTTTAATAAATATAGCTTGCTTAGCAGCACACTCCAGATCACTGTTATTCCCTCCCATCTTTGGCTTTAAAAAAAAATTCTTATGTTTGCTGAAGCAGTAGCATTAATAGCACTCCTATGTTTAACTGTTTTCACGTGGTCCTCAATATCACCTCTTCCTTTATGTGCAAGAGAAAATACTCCATTACAGAATACTCGTACATTACACATGTTCACTGTCACTGTCGTTACACAGTTTCAAGAATTTGTATTCCTGTTGCAGGTTAACGTTAAATCAAATACAGACTTTCTTTTGCCCATTGCCAAATACAAAGCCCTTGTAAATAGTTATAATTATCAAAAGTGTGTAGACGAGTTACTTCACACGCTTGTAAGACCACCAAGACGCTCACGGAAGTACAGAAACGGAACCGCTCGGAAGTCGATATCTCGAACTCGAAGAAAGAAAAGGTATAATCAATCCTTATAATCGATCGATCCTTGCCGGTCATAAATTCTGCTCGTAAATATACAATACCGGTAGCTATTTTCATGTTTAGATTCTCAAAACCCCGGACATTTTGCAATCCCGGACAGCACTAAAAAAAATCAGGACTGTCCGGGCCAATCCCGGACGTATGGTAAGCCTACACAAAGAGGAAGTAAAATAAACAAATCAAACAATTATACTAGAATTAGACTAAGTTGTTAGACCTAATCCTTTCTATTCAATTGCATATATTTGCTTTAGTATTTCTTCTACCCTTATCCTAAGTTGTTTACTCAATTTATTTCTTGTATATTGAACTTGATATTGCTACGGCCACCCATCCGAAAACTGTCCAGTTAGTGTTGCTCACGGGACGGGACAGCTTTTGAAAAGTCTCGTCTCGTCTCGAATGTCTCGAAAAAATAAAAGCAAAATTTTTAATCAGTTGCAAATACTTGTTTGCTTGGAATAAAGTATTTCAATAGAAACGTTGATAAGCGTGTATTAAGTCAAAATAAGAACTCTATTCTAGAGAGAGGCATGAATGAATACCTAAACTTATTTCCTATACTCTTTCGAAACACAGCGTTACTCCCCATTTTTTTAAAAAAAATATTCCAGGTTAATAACTTTATGTGACGATAGTACTCCAGATACTAATACAATTCTGAATAACATCAAGTAAAAGGGCAGGTAGAGAAGGTGGAAGGAGGGGCCAAAAGATCGTGGAGTGTCTGCGTCCGAAGTTTATCTTGTAAAAATAGTCTCAGCTCTATAGGTTGGAAAGATAAACGGACCGACGGATATGGTTTATTTTTATTATTTAATTTTTACATCAAAGGGTGTACAGAAGTGATTGTTATTAGGAAGTAGGAAAAGCATTGTAGGAAACATGGCAGTACAAATTGATAAGGAGTTGTTGGGAAAGTTATTAAGGAGTCCAAGATATAAGCAAGACTAAGAGAAGGAGATAATTAGGGACAAATAATCTTGCATTATCCCACTCCGAACAGCTGAGAGCTAAAGAGGAGGAGAAAATACGGGAAATATGGAAAGAAGTAATTTGGTGATTTTAGTGTTTACAAGGAACCACGACAAGATTTTACCACATGATTATTTGCACGCGTTGCGAAATTATTAGAATGTTATGGAAATTTCGGATGACTTTGTTGAGAAAATTCTTGTTGTTTCCCTCAGGCATTCTGCAGGTGGTTGGATTCGAATTTTTACGTCCGTTTGAAGATTATTTCCAATGTTTTTTTTTATTTCTTTATTTCTTATTTAAGGAGAATACTATTCCTTGGATTGTAATAACGAAATACTGAGCCTGATATAGAATAGATTTCAAATGAAGGAAGTTCACTAAGTTCTGTATAATCGTCGTAGAAGGAAACTTTGTTCTATGAGGGGACTCCCCGATGGTACAGTGGTAGCATCGTCGCCTTGTAATCAAGGGGTCCCGGGTTCGATACCCGGTGAAGGCACATTGTGACTTGAACCCCACTTTAAACTGTGGGTCCAGTCCCGATTAGCCTTTCTGTAAATCAGATGAAGGAATGTTGTATCTGTTCTTTTTATTCTGTAAATTTAGCCTTCAAGTTTATGAGCAAAATACATGTAGTATCTACTGTCTACATTTTCACTCGTTATTAAACACATTTCACAAAGTAGTTTTATCGAACTTCAGAGGGAAGCTGACAGCAATGTCAGGGTGGCGGGAGCTTGTTTACGACCAGGGTGTATTCCGAGACTATTTTTCGCCGTTCCCCACTGACAAAGGTTTCGCTTTGAACAATGGACACGGTTGCTTCAGGGGGCAAACACCAAACATAGGGCGAGGTTGACCTGCAGTAGCGGGTACGTGCCATAAATCCAGGCCTAAAGTAGGAATGAAAGTTGATGGAAGGGAGGGGCAATAAAAATTCTGTAATATGGTTTGCTTGCTGACAGGAAGTTTTGCAGGAAAAGCTGAAAAGGAAAACGGCAGACTTTGAATGAAAGAGGGA
The DNA here is from genome assembly GCF_977018435.1 of Lepisma saccharinum. Lineage (NCBI taxonomy): Eukaryota > Metazoa > Arthropoda > Insecta > Zygentoma > Lepismatidae > Lepisma > Lepisma saccharinum. The sequence continues at coordinate 54,170,554 of NC_139246.1, forward strand.
CAGTGAACACAAGTTCTTTGTATTATTCGCCGACACACAAGCTTCCATTTCGAAGGTGAGGCTATCAGCAGCGAAGTTATTAGAGGGTTGGAAGCAGTGACGACGCCAGATGGGGCAGGGGGACGCCCCATGTCAGACACTTCGCCCCCCACCCGGGCCCCCAACTGAAGTTAATTAAATATCGAATAATAAGATAGTTCATTTATAAGAGTATGACGATTTTCACCTTTTCAAAGTGGTGTATTCTGCATGATATCACTTTCCTGCTTATAATACCAACTTGATTAACAAATATTAATTTGTTTCGTCCAAGATTCGAGCGCCGACCTGGACATAGGTGATTTCTCATTCATGTATGTCCTGTAATAGCCGAGATTAATCTAAGTTTTAGCCAGTCTTAAGAACTGGGAAAAAGTGTTGAATGTGGATGGTTTTAAATCATCACGAATATTTTGAGGACCACAAGACATCATCTGTAGTACGGGCAAATTATTCTAATCGTGCTCGTTAGTGACAACGCTAATTATTAAAAGACATTCAAAGTTGATTCAAGAATTGGTTGGTTGGTTGATTTGGTGTTTGAAGTCCACTTTATGCACAGTAAGGCTAATCGGGACTGGACTTATAGTTTAAAGTGCCTCCACTGGGTATCGAACCCAGGACCAAAGGTGATGGAAGAAAACCCGACACTACATGTCAGTTGTTGTGGATTCATCGCTGTTTCTTACTATTCAGGGACTTGAATTTCGAGATGATGAGTGTGAGGAAACCTTAACAAAGGGTATTTCTTCGATACTCTTGAAGCTAATGAGGGGATATTATTTGGAAATGTATTGAACGTGAATTTTAAAATGCAAATTACACTTAAAATTCGATTCAAAATATATAGCGGGCAGGTAAAAGAACGCTTATTAGGATTTGCCACTCTTCAATCATTAGATGCAGGTTCGCTCTTTCTCGTATATATCAAAATCGAAGAACTTCTTCCCACGAACTCCAGAGGGGCCTGTAATTGGGTAGCACAGACATACGTTGGAGTGGTAGAGTAAGAGTAAGTATTGCCAGGGTCAGAATATTTCTTGAATTATGAGATAACTGTAACCTTTGTCTGATTTTTTATCCTGTGATAACATTTCCCTGAAAAGTGAAACACAAATTTTGCCCAAAACTCTTCAGCGTTACGAAGATGGTTATCCTTAAAATCTTTGAAAAGGCTTGCTCGAAACAGGATGCTGGATGCAAACTGCCTCATTTGGCTGTTCTTGCCGTTGAGAAGAAATGTCAAGTCCTGGACGTACCAAAGGTGCGCAATGTGTTCTCCAAAGCACATAGAGCAGAATTCTCCTACAGGAGAATTGCACTTCACTAAGTGCCTCACATTGTTTCTAATACTTAAGAAGATTCATTTCTTCCAACGTCACGTTTATTTTGCAAGAAAATTAAACTCTTAGAAGCATTATTTTCATCATTTATATTATTATCTTATAACTTAAATATTTATATCAGTAGTTTCATCTCAAGAAAGACGATGAATTATAAAATTATGAATGTCTTTCAATACTGAAATAGGCCACTAGAGACAACGCAACTTACCAATAAAAAAGAATTAATGTCTTTATTAAAACGAATCATGTGGAGATAAACTCGTAATCAAGAAGTAAATTTAGGCAGTAAACGTCCACTCTAAATAAAAGACACACACAAAACACCATACGTGAATATAATAATAATTATAATAATAATTATTATTATTATTATAATTATTATTATATAAGTATATATATATGTGTAGTGTTTTCGGGCGTTTTAATGTGACTGCCCCCTTACAATATTTTGTTGCCAGCCTTCCCCCCCCCCAGTCAAATTTCCCTGGCGCTGTCACTGGTTGGAAGTAAATTTATTAGGACGAGGAAAGTAACATTAGCTGTTGACAGTGTTGCACCAAAGGACGTGATATGTGCTACTGTTTGTATAAATTATAGGAAATTTAAGCAAAAATTTATTATTGTTGAGACTTGAGAGTTGTTTCCTTCATTTGATCGTAGGAAGAGGTTTTCTGAGACAGGGTGGGATTATTTTACACATACATGGGAAAGGCTGGTTGTTTAAAGATAGAGACGTATTTTGCACATTTTTTAAAAGTTCAGATAAAACGAGAATTTAGCCTTACTGTTATGAAAACAATAACGCAGTACGGGGAAATAATAACTTCACATTTTTCGCACCTGGTGGGATGCAACACAAGAGTATTGCAGGAAGTCTATGAACGAGGATGAAGAAGGATATGTGAAATTTGACTTACCTGCGGGTGAATTAGTTTATTCTAATATTCTTAAGGTTGATATTGTTGTTTTTTTTTGTTTTTTTTAAGTCCACTTGATTCGCAAATATTCCAAATCGCGAACCGACCTACAGTTTAAAGTGCGATCCGATCCACTTTGTGCCTCCATTGAGTATCCACGCGAGGACCCTTCATTACAAGACCTCGACGTTATTACTACGCCATCGGGGAGGCACCCAATTTACACAAATATGTTGATTCCAATAACACGTTATATGCATAATCTGATAATGATGCACTTTGGGTGCATCTAAACATATTTTTTCAACTATAGCATGTCTAAAAGAATCATTGAAGTTGGGATTTTTATAACTTCAGAAGGCACGGCTCTGTAAACGTGCGATATAAAATTAATGCAGGTTTGCCTTTCATACGTGGTGGTTTTGTCACGTTTCTTCGCTTCGTAAAACATACACTTTTGCAGGAAAGGCTTCTTGCATCCTCCTGGGGCCTTGCTCTAGCTAAACAAAAAATATATTTGTTTAGCATAATCGAGGGTTACATATTCCTGCCGAACTTACTAGAAAACAAGGATTGTACTGGGATCATACTGCTTTGAATGACAGTATCAATGAAGTTTTATGTACGCTACTACTTATAATAATGAGCATAAAATATTAATCAGGAACTTTATTTTTCGTCAACTGGATGTAACATCTTTTTTTGTTATTCAGCAAATATTCAATTCATCACCTTTTTTTACATTAATTTTCTTGCCAGGACAGCTGTTTTTATGCAGATTTTGACGATCTTAACTACACGTAAGCTAGATATTAGCTAATATTCGTGCTGTTATATTACTATTCTTCTACCATCTTTGTAACATGTCATGCAATAACAATAATAGAATTGATTAATTTACATATTCAAGTGAATAGACCTATGAATTATATTAATGCATTAATTTAAACATTTGCTTAATTGTTGTCGTTAATGTTATTATTATCATTTTTTCTGAAACACTTAGCTCAGACACCCTCCCCCGACATATATTTCTAGATGCGTGCCTGCCGAAGGATAAATTAGATCAAGCGGTGGTGGTACCGGACTTAGAGGCTAAAGGGAAAACAAAGAAGTATGTGCGTCATAAGCTGAGCATAAGAAACAGCACAATATCACAAAGAAACACTTTTTGAAACTTATGTCATAGAAGATGTTTAACAATATTAAGAACAATAAATGCTTTCTATTTGTAATATACTAAATATTGAAATTTTAAATAGTCTTTTGTGTTCGTACTACACATTTAAAAACTTTTTTGTTGCTCCCCAGCGCCAAGCTTAGAATTTAAAGAAAAAATGTACATTTTCATAGTGCACGGAAGTTCGACATTCAGAAAGAAAGAAGGTCTATTGGAAAACATTTCAAGACTTTCAAAAGGTATAGCAGTAATGAAAAAGAGCACTCACTTATACCGTGTTTGTTACAACCTGTCCGGCTCTCCGCGGGAGCTGATCGCTGGCTTTTCTAGCATAAACCAAGCGGTGTTGCTGCTGAAGACCGCCTGAACTCCGTGCTGGGGAAAGCCAAAGCCAGGCAGCAAATTAAAATACGCAACTTGGCAACAACGTCTACGTAAGCTCCTCTCTTCTGGCTTCCTCTTCCTCCTCGCTACCCAGCAGACGACTTTTTTCTCATTTCTCATTGGCACCAAAACTATCGAGCGATCGCTAGCGCGGGAAACGGGACAGGTTCTAACAAACTCGGTATAAATGTTCGATGGATAGACAGTTGTATGAAGCGAGAAAAACCACAAGGTAGATTTCATAAGATACCTAGCAATCAGTAACCAACAAACTGCATTTTTAATATTAATGTTCTCATGATTAACGAACCTTATTTATTCTCACCACGCAATGGGTAAAATATTTGGAGCTTTATCCCACTTTCCGGAAAAATATGTCGTGTTTCTGCTACTTTTGACTTTTGTTGGCATGATATCCCGGATCACTTTTACGAGACGAGACGGGACAAAACGAGACGGGACGAGACGAGACGAGACAGAACCCTTCGAGACGGGACACGAGACGGGACAAACGAATATTTTCGAGACGAGACACGAGACGAGACAGCATTTTCACGAGACGGGACGGGACAGACCAAAGTCTCGTCTCGTCTCGTCTCGTGGGCAACACTATGTCCAGTGAAGACGATGCGTGACTTGTGTTCCATTAAGCCTGTTGCGGTGTGTGTGTATCTTGTGCGACTTGCTGCTTTATGCATTTCATGTTTTTAAGTTCATCTAGTCTCCACATTTTATAAATCCGACTTCAGGATACCGTTGATCTGGGTGTCTCGTTATTATTGCGTATGACGGTACAAGTTCCGGCCACAACAGTGCGGAAGTTATAATTGTGCATTGTTGACATATACTGCAGTATCTAAGTAACTGTGTTCAAACTGTAAGAGTTGTAGAGTTCAGCACAGATATTTCTGCCGTGCGATGCGCGACAGAACTAAAGAAGCAGTGGTGCTAATGGAGCAGATAGAAAAATCGCTGCAGTGCGCCGATGCACAGCTGTTACGTACAACAAGGAAATTAGAGAATTCAGGTCTATCTAACGTTGAGTTTTAAACGTCATGCATTATACCAGGACTAGGATTAATATGTACTAACAAGTGGCTTTGTATGTAGCTACATACATATGAACTAAAAATTCGCAAAATATGAACTAACACATACGTAAAATTACCAAAAATTCTGCAAAGAAGACTTCTTCATACGATTCCTTATTTGAGTGATTTCAAACAAAATAAAAAAATATTATTTTTCATTGCATTAATGCACTGGTGGCGTTCTAACTGTTCACTCCCAAAACCCGTATACACTGGTACGGAACTACGACGGCAGATAACAACATGCCAACGTGTTAAACCGCGACAATTGGACCACAACACTCCTCCTCAAGCAGTATTATTATTTCCTCTCTGTGATCGACGAAAGTCGGTTGCCTTTGTTCTACATTTACAAACGATGCCGGCTTCCACAACAATAACAAGTACATATACTGCCACTAGACGATAAGCTGCGCGGCTTTTTCTTTTGCTATGAACCAGGGCTGGCGCTAGTAATTTTGCCTCCCTGGGCGGTGGCGGTAGATGCCGCTCCATTTCGACCCCCCCCCCCCCCGGCCATTACGCAGCAACGGGAAATTGAAAATCAATATATTCCTAAGTAAAACATCAAAATATAAAATAAATAATGAGACTTCTTATGCTATTTCAATACTATTACGCGCAAAAGAATATCTCGCTCGACCACAGTTTTCAATAGGCTTATTTTTTTCTTCTCTTCAAATTTTGCCGTCCTGGCCGGTGGCACGGTTCGCCCTCCCCTTCCGCCGGCCCTGCTATGAACTTGGTCACCCATCAAAGCATGGCAATTTTAACACAGAAAACAATATGCATCGTATTAAGCAGCAAAAATGACAGCCTCCTCTTCCTCCACCTAAATCCCATCTTTCGCAGCAAACGTCGCAAACTCTCTTGTATGTAAATCTCAAAATGTATGTCCGCCTGTAATTTGACATGCAATTTTTTCAGTGTCGGCACTTCATTTTCACGCAGAGCGTAGTCGTATATGCGCCTACGGATAACGTTTTCATCGAAAGCAACCACTGACGATTTGGTCGCTGGTCTTTGTCGTTCTTTCCCGGGAGTGTGGAATGATGTGGAGGGTCCTTCTGACATCTCAAGAGATTGTCTTTCGTTCATGATAGCCCTGATTGTTCGTTCAGGAACTCCAGTCGCAGCCGCTGCTCTCTTGCCAAAATGCTGTATTGGGATGCTAACACCTTCACTGGCTTCCTCCTTCATGAACTCGTGCACGTTGCTTAGAATTTCCCGAGCTTGGCTATGCAAGGTTTTTGATTTCAACTTTGACAGAACTGGATGCATTATGGAATTTTACGTTCATTAACAAACACACACTTTCACATACACACACGCAATACACGCACACAACGTCAAACCGGTAAAATACTTAGTATAAAATAAAAATATGGTGCTTCCAATCCAACAAAACTCACCGTCATTTTACCTGCCTTTCCCCTTCCGTGACAGAAATAGTGCTTCATTATTACAGTTTGCAACACTAGTTACTAGCTAGCCAATGAACATGCACTGCATAAAAGAAGCAACCACTACGCCGTGCTATATTGCCACATTACCGTCCCTGCCGAACGGTGGGAACCGCGAGCTGGAGCGCTATTCAATTGTTTTCAACGATGTTTGCGCGAGCGTGTCCAGGAATGGAATGACAATATGGCAACAACAGCGAAGGTTTTCGAGCAGGGTAGAACACGTGATACTAAGAGAGAGGGAGACGAAACGAAAATTGGTATCTACGCAACGGCAAATTTATGTGTGTTGTACTCTAGCATTATATTTGTATATTTTTACTTAGCACTAGGTTAAATTACAATAAGCCTAACATTATATTACTCTTACCATGTCCAGTCATATGTTTCACTTCATTAAGTGCACTTTAGTTAATATTTTTAGTTGAAATCAGGACAATGAAATTAGGCGGGTAGTAGAAGTTCGCGCTGTTGCCACGTCGGAGCACAACCCCTTGTGTTCGGAGGTTTAAGAGAATAAAATATCTCGTTGTGGAGTTGGTCTTTGTAATCCATGTGATACAAACTGACAGTATTTGCTCGAAAGGTCAGGGATGACACAAAAGTGTCTCGGAGAGAGGTCGGTCTGACGCTCGAACTAAGCAACGCAGCCCGGTTGACGTTGCCACACAGTGCGCTGGAACCAGCGACTTTTGTCCCAATCTCGCTTTGCTTTTCTTTATGTGGCACTATCCGACTATTTTCATGGCCTATTTGGCATTTTGTAAATATTTCGTCGCGGATCAAGTTCTCCAATGAAATTGATTATGGCATTAGACTGATGAGATTGTTGTGCCAATAATTTTAGTCTTTCACTTTTCGAATAGTGTATTGTTGTCCGATGCATTTCTTATTTGTGAGTTAGGTACATATCTGCCCGGGCCAGACATTATTCGTAGTGCTTTATTTTGGATGTTTTGGTGTGGTTTTGGTAGCTTAAAGCGCTGTGATTACAGACCGCGCATGTGTACAGTGGAATGCACGAGTATTGCACGGTAAATTGTCCATCACTATTTTCATTAATTTTCCCCTCACATCCTACTTGATTTTAAGGAATATATTTTTACGTATGCTGGTGGAGAGGCTGTCAGCAGCTTGCTTGGTTCTTTGATTTAATTTTTGTGTTGTCGTTTCGTAAATCGAAGTGAATACTCATGGTGCTGCACACATTGCTTTGTAATATTTATGCATTCCATTCAACATTAGCATATCCTTATTACAACGTTGAATATCGTTATTTTGTTTGTTAATACATAGTACATCGCTTTTCCGCAGGGGACAAAGTTGTCCAATGCGTGTTTTGCCTTTAAAATGTAATTCTTTAGGTGTTCTTGGAACGCAAGACGTTCCTCAGAAAGTATGCAGAGATAGGTTGCCTTCGGGTTTGCGACCCAAGTAACATATCTGATAACATAAAAATAAACACATAGGTTTTCACGGGGATAGGGACACAGTTAGAACTATAGGGCAGGGGAACACACTAAGTTCTTCAGGTGTTCTTGGGATGGAAGACGTTCCTCAGCAAGTACGCAGAGATAGGTTGCCTTCGGGCTTTGCGAACCAAGTAACATATCTGAGAACATAAAAATAAACACACAGGTTTTCAAACAAGGCACGGGGATAGGGACACAATTAGAACTAGAAAGCAGGCCAATACGCTAAGTTCTTTAGGTAGTCCATTTTTTTTCCACTACGAAGTGGATGTAAACAAAAGCACGTGTTCTAGAAAAAGCCAGTGCAGCCCTATTGGTGGATTCTGGCAGTATTCCCTCCGCAGACCTTTTGCACCCTAATATATAGTCCATTCAATGCCGTCTTGAAACTATAGTAATACAGCATTGTATGCTGTTCAAAGCATTTACTAGCCTTATCCTTGCTTATGAATTCATAACCATTCTTTAGTAAAGCACCTACGGTGACATTCACTCATTCAAATTAACGAAATTCCCGCTACTTGTCCGTCACTCCGTGTTGTGCAGTGTTGCAAATTCGCAATATTAAGTTAAGTCTATAATCTTGAAACACCGGACTAGACAGAATCAGAAAACATGATTTAGACTGACAGTGACTGACATGGGAATCTCTAGATTACACACGTGTTGATGTATATACCACAAACACGCACACACTACTTTCAACTTCATGCGTTTTATCTAGAATGGTAAAATCAACACAATGCAAAAGATTGTAGGGAAACCTTTGAGAAGAGCCAAAGTACTTGGTGCAAATACAACCAGTGATGCTTAAAATCGTACAGAATGTTACTTTAGCATTTATTAAATGATCCACCTACGCTTCATTTCCATTACTTCCCACATAAAACATGCTTAGATTTCAGGAACCTGAATTCCCCCAGCTTGTCAAAGAAAAATGCCAGATGCATACACTATATATAAAAAAAAAACTGCTTCCAAGAAGGAATTTGTAGAGGGCGGGGACACAAGCTTTTGGCGTTACAGATGGGCAAACTGTGCCATTCAGTGTTGCTACCCGACCTTTATAGAAACATCGTTACAATTCGGTAATGTTCCAAAGCTGTTATCGTATCTAATTGCTATATAGCCAACTTCGCAACTACAAAGTTTTATTAATGTTCCAAGACACGTGTACGTAATAAGACCTTTACATTTCTTGTATCTAATTCATAAGGGAAAAAATAACATAGTTGGAGATACTACTTCTCGTGGTCAAGAATCTTCCGAAACCCTCAAGCACACGGCTATTTATAGCTTTCCTCCCCTCGACTCTGCAAAACCTGCCCTCCTCTCCTTTGCCTTGTGGTGGTTCTCGAGATTTTGCGTAGTGTTTATAGGTTGTAAGTATCATTGAATGTTGATGTGGCTTCAACAGCAAGTGTTACAAAACATCTACATTTGAAACCTTGAACAAGTGGCGATACAAAAATTGCGGCGAATCCAGAGTATTATGTTGAATCGTTAACTTCTGAACAGGTGTCTTAAAAAGAAGCATTTATGCGGACCGCAAGGAATTCAGCCGAACAAAAACGCGGATGGCACATTTTAGCCGATTTTGTACTTGCTGCCGTCAGCAGGAAAGTGGATGTTTTTTTTCTTTTTTTTTTCCATGGATATGAGTTTGTCTACGCTGGTTAAATTATTGCATGATTCATTTGGTTTATTTTACTTCGCATTTCTGCCACACTTGGTTAATCGCGAGGATGAGGATAAGTGATGATATGGTGAAATTGATGAAATAACACTCACAAAGAACATCTATGCCCAGGCCAAGATTCAAACTCGTGACTCCTGACGTCGTAGCGCACAGTGATAACCACTCCGCTACAACGGCCAGCTGTGTGAATTCTTCTTACATGGTATATTACCATTGACGAGAACTGACATCGTTGGTAACTGTTTACCTCTATTTTATTATATTTTCTTCATCTCTCGTATTTACAACAGTATTCATTTTAAAAACTAATATTTGCACATTTTTAAAAGTCACTCTAGTTTCGAAACGTTGTGGAAAATACTGACACTGAAGCTAACAAGTGCGCTGGGAGGGAGGGGCAAGTGCTGGCGAATAGAAAGTGGGCACCCCGCGCATTAATACAAATTTCGGTAACTTATTGGCCACACCTACTTCGTTTTAAAGCTGGAAACAGAATAGTTGGCAGTGTTGCCACATGAAGGGAAATTTCCCTTTTTGAAGGGAAATTTGGAGCTAATTTTAAGTGAAAAGGGAAAAGGGAAATTCGATGAAAAATAGCGAATTTTCAGGGAAATTTTAAGACAGACTAAACATTAATTATATTAAACATTATAACAGATTCCAGTTTTGAAAATGAGAAATTATTTATTTTTTTATTTTGTCGTATACTTTGTTCTGAGAGGAAGGGTGGAATTTGGGTTGACCCACATCTGGCTATCGTTTGGGGCCGGAGGTCTTTGGCCATTCACCCTTATGGGAGTGGGAGTCCGAGGGTATTGTTTATTTAAGCTTTCCCCGGTTCTCTGAATTTTGCCTCAAACACTACACATGCAAACCATAAAGTTATCTTTGTCGCAAATCTATCTTTACTTCAGTCTTCATTGGACACTGGGTGGGTTATTCGTCGTGTGCGAGTGTTTGGTGGAAGGCTGTGCCCGTCTTGGACGACGGGAGAACAAGGGAAGCAAAGGAAACTATCTGCAACTCCAGAATATATTAGGAAACGTCGTGGAGAATTATCGGAAGATGAAAAAACACCGCGGAAACAAGATAAAAAATTCCGTGCAGAGTGGCAAGAAGTGACCAACAATGGATTAAATTTTAATAAAAAACTTGCTGTGTTTTAGAAGTTTCCACCTAATATGTGAAATTTACCAGAATAGAACATTTGCTCAGGTATGTACTATATATATATATATTTTTAATAAGACGCGTATATCCATGCGCCGAACTTAACATTTTTATGGGGAGGCAAAAATGTGATTTTCCACAGAAAATCTTCATATGTGCGCCTTACTAGAACAGCATTTTGTGTAGAATATTTTTAATTTTCTTCTGATGGTGTGATGAAGACAAGGGGCATTGGCCTCCCTAAATCCAATCTCTGTTTGTGTGTTTTGCTTTTTACTGATGAAAATTTTCAGTTGCCAACTTTAACATAGTTTTAGCTTTCATCTCAAAACAAAAAAATTAGCTTGGTTTAGAAATAAAATCTAAATCTTTCAAAAAAACATTTAAAAGTTATTCAATTTATTGTTTATTGATTTGGTTTATTTTACTTCGCTTTTCTGCCACTTTTGACTAATTGCAAAGATGGGGATGAGTAATGATATGATTAAATTTATGAATTTACACTCATAAACAGCCATGCCCAGGCCGGGATTCGAACCCGGTACCCCTGGCGTCGTAGCATTTAAAAGTTAAATTGATTAACATTTTATACATACATACGAACATGGGTCAACGCTAGTATTTAATTATTATTATTATTAATAATAATAATAATAATAATAATTCTTTAGATGAAGGGAAAAAGTGGGCGAAAAAGGGAAATTTTACCCCTTGGAAAGGGAAATTGTGCTTACAGATTGTGGCAACACTGATAGTTGGTTCTTCGGCGCAAGGCCGTAAGGTACAAGTGGCCTTGTGTCCCTCTCCAACTATAAACAAAAGAGGCCCTCACAGATGGTAGAGACGTTGACGGCGTTGTGGGGCGTTCCACCAACATCTACATGTTCCAGTTGTAGTTCTTCTATTTGCAGATGAAACAGTGAAGGTGAAGCCGTTCCCAGCAAGGCAACGAACAAAATGGAAGAAGTTCTAGACAGTGGTTACAAAATTAAAATAAACGTCACAATATAAATAAAAAAGATTGTGGTATACAGTAGAAAATTCCAGCAAATATACGGCGTAGTTATAATTGTCTACTTTTCCTTTAGCTTTGTTATGACAAACAAGTTTTAGCCTGCATATTCAATTTTTGTAATGATGTAAGTAGAATTTATTGTATTTTACTCTTTTTCCTCTTATTTTGTGGGGGCTAGTTCTCTCGCGTATGGCTATAAAATGGCAATCTCCCCGCTCTTTCACTTCAACACCAAGAAATGCTAGGAATGTTCACTTGAAACAGTCAAATGTTGCGTTCACATCTAAAGTGGTAATGAAGAACAAGAGAAACATTTGCCAATTACGTATGTGAGCACAGTGAGGGTAGCATGCTTTAAAACTCTATGCAATTTAGATTAAACATTCTGTCTTCTATACTGACAATTTCATCATCTCAATTTCTGTGTAAAATGTATTAGAATCTCCATCTCCAGCTGACAGTTTGACACATATAATCTGTGCAATATACTCTAATACGCCGTGTAAAAACAGTATAGTTCTCATTCGACATGTACATGTACGCAATGCCTTTGAATACCAAAATGGACCAATAAGCCCACCCTTCCTTCCAGCATATCACAATAACGAACACTAAATAAATCCACCAAAATGTGAGCTACCCAACACACACTATGTTTATTTAGCATCTCAAATACTTTCTTATGCCATTTATGCTTACTTTACTAAGTTGAAACGTTCGGAACTGATATTCTTAAATAAATATATTGGTAATTTTGGCGTGCCTTTGTTGTGCAGAGAGAGAGGTTTGTAGGTTTAACATCACGTGATGGATAACAGCTGCAATGCTAGTGCCAGGACAAGATTTCGTCTTTTGCTCTGTCCGCACACATACACACGCACTTGTGCTGCCACCTGGAATGCATTTGAGGAACAAATTCACACACTCTTGGACACACTGTTTTTGACGAATCTACAACTTTTGGGGAATTTCTCACATGAGCTGAAAATTTGCACCAGAGCATTATTTCATAATTTTCTAACGATTTTTCGGTCGAATCTTTCAGGGGAACCGTGATATGTTACCCAGTGTGACTTTGGTTCCACGGTTGCAACGTGTATATTCTAACTTTAATTCCCGAAACTAAAACTATGCCAACACACACATACTCGCGTGTACATACGAGTATTTCAAATCGAGGCTGATCTGAAATAACTTACACAAAATTTTAAACATTCGTTGAGTTTTGTGAAATACAACACAATAGAGGACTTTAAATCTTCTGAAATATGTGATTGTACTCAGCGAGTACCCTTCAAGTGTTATATGATTTGAAAATGTTGTGCCTTGGTGGTTATAGATTTGAATCCTTAAAAAGTCATGGTATCATACTGTAGTTATTCTTTCGTCATTCTTATAATCATCATTCATCTGTCATCAGTCATCATCATCATCATCCTGATTAAACTAGAGAGATAAACATTATATATTAAGTAGCCAAAACAAAAATATTGATGTGATGAACTATTGAAAAAGCTAAACTTACGTTTGCTTTTTTATCTAATTCTTCTACTTGTGAACAGCTAAAAAATATTCACAGCTCTGTACCAGGAACCAATGACAATAAACAACAAACAGAAACGATATGCATTTGGTTCAAATTCTTAGGAATATTCATAAATAAGAAGAATGGCGATTTTAAGGAAATATATACACCCCAATATCACAAATTGAACACTAATTTATACGACATACGGGGAATGCCAAAAGTTTTTAGCTCTGCCCACAAAATTCATCCAACTGAAACCAGACATTTACACTTTTTCAAAGTACTCTCCATGGACACGAATACACTTTTGCATCCTTTGAAACCACTTAGAAAATTGTTCATTCCACACACTTTCAGCAATGTTGTTCACAGCCTCCAAATAAGCAGCAATAGCGTCATCATCACATGAAAAGCGACATCCACGCAACTGTTCCTTCACTTTGGGGAACACAAAGAAATCGCACAAGGCCAGGTCCAGCGAATAGGGTGGATGTGGCAACACACTGACTCCTTCGCGGCTCAAAACTTCTACGGTTCTTGCAGCACTCTGGGAACTTGCATTGTCATGGTGCAGCAACAGATGACCAAGTTTTGATCTTGGGTTTTGGGCCTTCCATTTTGTGAACACATTGGGAAGGTAAACTGTTGAGTACCACTCAGAATTCATTGTACACCGATTTTCAAGTGCAACTGTCGCAACATGTCTCTTCCGTGAGGAAAAAGATGCCACCATATTCTTTCCAACACTTCGAGCTCTCTTCACTTTTGTTTGGGGTTCTTCATTCTCAAAGCACCACACTTGCGACTGCTGCTTTGTAAGTGGATCGTAATGGCAAACCCACTTTTCGTCACCCATGATGATGTTGTAAACATCACGACTTGCACCTTGGTTGAATTTCTCCAACATAAATTCACACCACTCCACCCTCCCCTCTTCTTCCATTTCCGTGAGTGAATGTTGGACCCAGCGAGAACACCTTCTCCTGAGACCCAAGTGTCCATGCACAATTGTCTGTGCTGCTGTTGACCCAATGTTGAGAGTTGTTTCTATCTCCAAAAAAATATGGGGATCATCTTTCACCATTTGCCTCACAGCTTCGATGTCTTCGGGAGTCACTGCAGTGTTAGGCCGTCCGGCAGGAGGTTCATTTTCAAGTGGCACAGACCCCTTTTAAATTCTCGAAACCAATTTCCAACACTGGCTCGTGAAGGGGCAGATTCCCATAAAGTATTCACTAAACTTTCAACGCACTGCTCTGAGGTTAAGCCTTTTTTAAATCGTACAAAATCATGGCACGAAAGTCACATCTTGACAGCTCCATGACTAATAACAACAATGGACGACGCGCGCTGCTTTATCGCTCTTACCTCTCACCCCACTATCACTGACTCACCCTAGCCATTGTTTGCTCAAGGTCAATAAACATCAGGCTGTCAAATGCAACACATGCACAGTAGCTGCGATGTTACATTTTTGCGCTGCTAAAAACTTTCGGCATGCTCCTCGTATGAGGAAGACAGTCGAAGGGTTGTATTATTTTGAGAAATTCAAGAACAACAAACTTAATAACGATTCGAAGAAAAAAACAAACAATTTGTTTATCTATTTTACTTCTGTTGTTTTGGTTATTATATATTGCTTTCTACCTCTTGGGTTAATCGTGATCATGATGATGAATGATGTACTGACGAATTGGTGATGGGGCTTTTCTGACCAAATTTAGAACCTGGATCTGACTTCGTACTGTGTTACACTCAACACTTCGTCATGGAGCATTGCGTTGGTATCGTCTTCGTCTCTCCATAAAGAGAAATGAACGTTGTTATAGCGGGTGTCTCAGTTAAAAGTACATTTGTCTATGAGGCAAATGACTGCTATATAGCACCAGTAAAATGGAATAGTTCATTGTAACGTGAACTGTGGTCGGTACTTATGGTCAACACTTAATTTCTTTTCATAATTCTTGGCATGTAACTGTTGATCGGAACCGGGCTACTTTTAACCAGCACACCCTGTACAACATGTAGGCCATCTTCTAGCTGATTGTGAACGAACCAAAAATGAACAAAAGGTACCGAATCTTTTACACGACTTGGAAACCAAATACACTGGTAAGTAAATACTCTTCCAGGTTAAGTGAAAGTTCTGCCTCTCATCCATGGCATGATTGCGCTTCGTGAAAATTTCCCCACATATGGAACTTCACTTAAACGACATACCCACTTAAGCTTCTGCTTAAGCTGTAAAACTTCTAGAGGTAAACTTCATTTTCAGCGTAATTGTGTGGAAATGCAGAAGAAAATTATTGGCACTCGCAAGTCCTCTTTCATGAACTTGACCCAAAAAAGTATGAACATTTCAAAGGAAAATGCAACGCCAGTGGCGGCGATTGGGTTTCAAAACTAGGGGCAAAGTGCCGAAAGTGGAGATGGGAGAAAGGACAATTTAATTTCCTTTGGTAGATAAGGTTTAGGATAGTGCGGGGTGCGGGTGCAAAAGAGGCAGGCAAAAAACTGGGGGACAACAACTTGCTTCTGTTCGATTTGACGTCTGGTTCTGTAATATTGGCGGTTCAAAGTGTCTCTTCTCCGCCCTAAGTGTATCCATCTCTTTCTTGCTAGTGTTGCATATGTCATGAGAGTGATTCATCAGTGCTATACCCTCTAAATTTAATTATAAAGAAAATACGCTAAAAGAGATACTACCTATGAGACTACGAACAGTATGTCTGGTATCGGTTCTTTGTTTATTAGCGAAATAAAAACTCACTATCTCTCTAGCCTTCCTAACCCGAAAGTTTATGGCTGCTGCAACACAAGCCTTCCATCTGTTCCTATCCTGGGCAAGATCAATTCAATCTTTTCCATCCTTACCGATTTCCTTTAGGTCCATCTCAACGTTATCCTTTCATCTTCGTCTTAGCATTCCTACATGTCTCCTACCATCAGGTTTCCAACAAGAATCCTGTAAACACCTCTTTCCTCTTCCTTTGTAGCCATATTAGCAAAATAATAATAATAATAATAATACAATATCCAATAGTACAGTACAGTAGTATGCTCGGTATATATTCTCTCAATATGAGCTCGATCTAATCAGACTTCACTCTAATGTATTAGCAGTATTCCCAGGTTCGAATTCTGAATAGTCATAAAATTCTGTTTGATTTTTCATCTATTTCATTAATTCAACATTCATTTTCTTCTATATATCTGATCTAAATAGGTTGAACAACTGCCTACAACAACAACAAAAAATACGTATCATATTTGGTGACAAAATCATTAGATGGGCAACACTTCAATTTTTTCTTTTTTCTTATATAGAATAAAAGAAAAAAAAAGAATAAACATAAGTTTAGGTGTATAAGAATGAGGAGTTGAAGTACGTCACTTTCGTCCGTTGATTGTTTGTATAAAGTACGTGGATTCTGCAAATTCATATGTTGGTCAAATGGAAATTTCCTAAACTCATGTTGACAAACCCAGAGTCCCAAATGCTGAGGTATGGGCCCTGATAGAGAAAACAAACAATATTTAAACTAACGGCATACAGCATGAGCGGTTATTCCATGGAATGAAGGGAATGAGTCATTCCCGGAATTTATTACTAGTTTCATTCAAACTATTCTTATGTAGTCGTATATCTACTTCTAAGGGCTATTGTAAAAACCGCGAGACTGTGTCCTCGTCGTAGCAGACGACCATCAATGTCCGTGTCGCTCACTTTCGGCAAAGGGAAGGGAGCATTCGGCATTCTTCATAGATCTTCGGCTCTGCCTTCGGCGCAGGGAACGCATGACCCATGTCGCCACTCATTCCAGCCTCACAGTTTTTTTTCGAACTAAATCCGCCTAAAATACATTTTTCAATACTTTTTCTTCATTTACAGCGAATTTTGTGTTGTTAGTTATCCCAGTAAATTTCATGTGCGTTATCTCTGGAATTTGTATGAAAAACATAAGTTTAAAAATCATACTTTACAGTTGACCAAATCAGGTCTGTTCAATTGACTCGAAGGGAATTTATCCACAGAACTCATTCCAGGTCTTGCGGCAGCTAGCTAATGGTGCGGGTGAGAGAGTAGGTGGGTGCTGGAAACACTCTTCGTCCAGGGCTTGAGATCAAGAAGTTTTGAAGAGAAGGGAGGCGTTATTTCTAGGGGTAGATTAATGTCCGATTTAGACTCTACCTAGTGTAATAAAGGGAAAAAGTGTTCGATATCTTAATCCAGGCTAATGTGGAATAATAGGTGGTTGCAGAAGAGCATTACAACTCTACTGTTGGTTTTGGGTCCAATTTTCAAATGAGTTCTGCTCTTATGCCCACTTCGTGCGTGGACAGGCTAATCGGGACTGGACCTACAGTTTAAAGTTGGATCCGAACCTCTATGTGCTTCCATCGGGTATCGAACTCTGTATCCTTTCATTTCAAAGCGACAACGTTACCACTCTACCATCCGGGAGGACCTATTTTCAAGTGAGAAGGTGGTATGGAGCAGTTCATGTTTCGATGATATGAACAATTTACTTAAACATCACAGCGTCATCGGCAAATTCAAATCCACGCTGAAATTCTCCTGACAACATTTGCAGAGAATAAACTTGCAAAAATATCAACAGCCCCAACTGGGGATAATGAATCTAAAAAATAAATTAAAGTTTTTACAATTAGATGATAAAAAGAACGCAAGAAAGTTTTCCTGAAGACATTTTCTATTCTTTGAAATTAAGTTATGATCAACATTTTACATTGCTCGTCACTAAAGTGAACTAAGTTTCGCTTATTCCTCAGATTAATATAGTATATCGATGGGAGAACAAAAAAAATTGATTTACTAGAAGGAATGCTTTTTTGAATTGTTCAAGTTAAGTTAAGTTGGTATAAACAGTTCCCGTGTCTAGTGCTAGTGCTGAACGATCTTCCATCATTTCACTGAATTCACAGTTAATGTAGAAATACTAGGGGTGTGCGGGACAGCATTTTTTTGAGTCGGGACGGGAAATTTCTTAAATTCCGACATTCGGGACGGGAAATGTTCGAAATTTCCCGAAGCTCTGGAAATCTCGAATTCTACACGTCATTTTCATTTAAGTGATTGTTTTTGCATTTCTGGACTAAAAACTAACAATTTCCGATAAGTTACATAAACTTACAATGCAGAAAACGTCGAGAATTAACGACTTTTCAAAATGACCATTTGGTATTTCCCGACTGTTCGGGATCCAGAAAAGTCGGGAAATCATTTCCTGAAGTTGGGATCGGGACGGAAATTATTTTCCTGACTTTAATAACTTCAGTTAACTTCAGTTTTCCTTATCTGACCTGAGATCTTTGCAGGCGCGTGCTGTCTGGTCGTATACACCGTGCTGAAAGCTTCAAAACAAGATAAAGTTGTCACATACAGCGCGACCTTCCAGACAAGTTACAGTTAAAGGACCTTGTACCGTACCTGCTTCAGTCGTCAAAAAATGTTTTTCTCTCGTTTCAGGGATGGACCAAATATATATATATATATATATATATATATATATATATATATATATATATATATATATATATATATATATATATATTTCTTTACTACAGAAAGAATGGTTAAGAGATAATGAACTGATGATGATTCGAATTAAGAATGGGCAGTAAAAACGTAGTCGAAAGAAGGTGAAGTTGCAAAAAAAAACCGTTAAGACCTAAAGAAGGCTAAAAAAGGACCAATAAGCCAAAAATCTTCGAAAAAGGCAAAAAAGGACAAATAAAACCCACCTTTTTTCTGGCCTTCAATGATCCAAAATGAACATATATTATGTTGGGCCTCGTCCTCGGACACTAGGAAAAAAAAGGATTTTTCCTCAACTTCCGAGCCCCAGTTATTACACTACACTTTATACGCACGGGGTTACATAAACCAAAGTTTCAGTATTGTCATCAACTCAAACTCGCTGTCAAGATCATTATCAAGACTTATCATGGCGGGTTATGTTATTTCGAAGCTTCGACAACTTTTTTGCCCTGCCATCTAGTTCGTATTGTTTCCATATCTTCATGACTTACATTGTGTCCGAGAATGGCCGTGCTTGAATAGGAATCCACATCCTAAAAGTTAGTGTATCGTTTCTCTTATTTACTTCAGTGATTCTCAACATGTGGTTCACGGAATCTTAGCATAGCTCAGTATTAAAACTAGACTTCATTCATTAATTTTTTCCAGTTCAAAGATTGGTTTATAAACTTTCATAACGTAATCGTGGGATCGATGATAACTGTGCATAATCTTCGGAGATAGATGATTACATTTTGTAAGTCCGAACTTGATGCGCTTTAAACTGGCTTGTTCAATGCGTACGAACCTGTAGGTTCGCGCAGTGGAAGGTTCAGGTCTTAAAGGTCTACTTACCAGGCGCGTCGCCTGATAATGTTCGCATGAGCACGTGAACACTCATGTATATGTTCTAAATTACGTACATATTAAATGCACACACATATATTTCTTCGAAATAATACTTTTTTGATGTTCGAGTACACATACACAATTTAGTCTGATAGGACGTCTTTCACGTCTGATAACTTTTTTAGATAGTTGGTAACACTGATTCCCACCGTGTTCCACGGTTGCGATGAACACAATGGCTGTGTTGTGTGTTGTGAACTGGCAGCTAAGGGGCTGTTGGTCACTATACCCCGAAAGTGTTCACTGCCCTGTGCGAACATTGTGGTGCGAACCCTGATCCAAGCGGCAATACTTCTTACATTCGTCACCAGGGCGCAGCATATACGTACAAGGCACGTCTAGAAGGACTCGAAAAGATCGGCGCTACATAGTTGCAACCTTTAGTGAGAAGTCACTAAACCTGCCGGATTTTAAATTCCAGTGGGCGCTAAAATTCACGGAATAGTGACGAGCGACTTTTCTTTAGAAACTAGTCTGCAGGAGTTACATAATATCTTTCAAAGTTTATATGATTTGCGCATGTGCGTCTAAGGGCAATTCCTTTAGTAATCGACGTTTTTCATGCCAAGGAAATAACTCTCACCAACTTAAATTGCAAAGGAAAGTGCTGACTACATTTTCATCAATTCAACGCGCATTTTTTCTGGTAACTATACTCAGAATAGTATGGGGTCGTATGGCCTAAATAGTTGTTACCGAAAAAAAGTTATCAATTGATATTAGTAATTCATTTTTACTATTCTCTACGTTATTAGAATATGCTTATTGTAAAGAACAAAATATAACTTTCAGAAAACTAGAGCTGTATTTTTGCTACACATATATTTTGTTTTTTTAAAGTTAAAAAGTTGAAATAATATATGCATTTAAATTATCACAATTGAAATTAAATGCATTTTTAATGTGCATATAAACGCACATACATTTAATAAACCTGGTGTAAGTTGTTCCGCACAGCATTTTTTAAAAATACATTTTGTATTTTTCATCAGCAAATTTGATTCAGCGATTTTTAATTAGCGCATGTTGAAGATTTAGAAACTTCTGCGTTTCAATTGTTGGCAACACTGCTGCTGTGGAAGAATTGTAAGGGGGCACGTTTGCTTTGGAAAGATCAAGTACCGTTAGTTTTTCGGGGCAACAGAAAAGCCTATGCTCTTTGGCGGTATCGGGTAAAAGGCGGTTAGTGTCGATGTCGAGAGCAAGATATCTATTGACAAGCGGTTGGCTGAATTTATGTGCACTGGCTTTCAGACGTGCGTGTGTGTTGTGCCGTGTGTGTGTAGTGTAGTGTTGTGTTGTGTTTTGTGCACTATGAATACTGTTAGGAGTTTGAAAGAAAAGTAATTTTCGCGATTGAGCGAAGCAGAACGAACTCAAGTAAAAAGGATGGGTCCTCATCAGCCGAACTCTACATTGTACAAGAGGTAAGTACTCCCAAATGCATTATTAAAAGAACATTAAAAAGATACTGGTACAGTACAATTGGTTATGTGGGTGCAACGTTGTGAACGCGCAATTTTGTTTTCCTTGTTTATTGTTTGGAGGCGGCCATTCATGGACAAACACAGGACACATCCTGGGCGTTTGTTACCATTTGCACATGGGACTCGCTTAAAAAAGACTCCATCTGGATTTGAACGATTCGTTTCGTGCAATGCATAAGATCAAGGATGGTAAAATTGTTTGATTGATTGATTTGGTGCTTTAAGTCCACTTTATGCACAGTAAGGCTAATTGGGACTGGACCTACAGTTTTAAGTGGGATCCGAACCACTGTGTGCCTCCACTGGGTTTCGAACCGGAACTCCTCGATTACAAGGCGACGACGAGTAAATATGTTAATGACAACGACGAACAGATGTTACTATACGCTTTAAATCGGTGGTTCCCAAAGTGTATGCCGCGGCGCCCTGGGGCACCGTGATTAGCTTACAGGGGCGCAACGAAATATTCCGATATTTTCACTGAATCGTTAGTCAGTGCTATGACTGTTTCAAATATCTGCTTATTTAGTACTTTTTTTTACATATAAAATGTTTCTGAACTTGAAATACGAGTTTAATTTTTAACTTAAGACAAGCAATCTTACAAGTAATTGAGCTTTGCAAGTTTTAGAGAGGGCTACATTCTGGGTGCCGCGGTAAAGTCTTGAAAAAACTAAGCGAGCCGTGAAGCAAACAAGTTTGGGATCCCTTGCTTTAAATGGTCGAAAATCAATCTCTCTCTGAACCATGGCTAGGGGGAAAAATACGAAACACTAGGAAAGAAGGAATACAAACAATGTCACATTGACTGATACTTCAATCACAAGCATCACAACCGAGTTATTGTGGGCGGGGCGAGGGGACATTCTGTACAATACCCAAATATCTTATACTATATACAATTTTTTTTCTGGACTGGACGCGTCCTCCTCTCTGTCCCGCTAACGATGCACATGCTTTCAATGCTGAATGAATGTCGTTGGTTAACATATGGTCGCTATAATAGAAAGTAGATTGCGAAGTATGATAATCTTGCGTTGTACATACCTGAGATTGCATGTTATACTAATTAGTTTGCACTAGCCATCACTAATTGTAAATAACGTAATTAAAAGGGTGTTAATTGAATAAAAAAGTATTGTATTACTTCAGATATAGCGTGATTTGGGGGGGGGGGGCGAATTGTTGAAAATAAGCTGAACTGTTATTCTTACTTGTTCAATATTGAAGATGAAGTTACAAGGGAGAGTAGTAAATCTCCAATCAGTATAAAAATTTTATTGTGAACACCCGTATGTGAACCGCACGCGACGCCACTGCTACTTACATTGCTGTGAGGCAGGTATGGTTTACGAATGTATATAGAGACGACACGGTCACATTTGAAAATAGTTTATATACATAATGTGCAAGCACCATAAGGGTACATAGATATAGGTTTTTTTTACATAACACTCTGGAAGAAAAACATTGTCTCTTATCAATTTGCCAGTTTGATTGACGGCTTCGTGCTCACTACGGTCCATAGCTTCCAACACTGTAATAAATTTTCAAAAGTGCAATATTTCGACTACAATGCACAAATCAATAACTACTCTGTTAAGTTAAAATGCGAAAATGTTCACTAAACTGTCACAAAGAAATGATGTGCGTTGATTTGGTATATCCTATTCAATTGTAATATAAGTAAACCTTGTTTCCATATTAAAACCAATAAGTTGCTGACCAAGGCAGTTTATTAAGATAAAAACACTTAACACGTAACGTTTCGACCCTGTATCAGGGTCTTCCTCAGACGAAAAAAAAAAAAAAATTCTGATACAGGGTCGAAACGTTACGTGTTAAGTGTTTTTATCTTAATAAACTGCTTTGGTCAGCAACTTATTGATCCTATTCAATTTTAATGCATATTTATGAGTATTTCGTTCGGCCTTATATTGCACCAAAGTCAGTTTAACTAGTAATACATTATTTTAAATACCGGTAACACCGGGAAAATTCTTTTAAGCCTTCACATAATGGTTGTACCTTACAAGTAAGTTTGACATTTTGAAAATTCTTTAAAAGTATTTTATAAATACAAATTTCGGTTAGTGTGATGTCCGATTTTGTACGCGGTATTATTCTGTTCTGTATTTGGTACACTTCGTGCATCGCAAATAGACGTGAGTAATTTGAAAAATAAAGATATTTACACATATATTCTTTTTACCTTAGTGATATACTTTTCTATGAGAGTTAGGGATACGTACAAATTTATCTGCTTAATTAACCCAAGTCGGGGGAAGGATTTTGAGGTTATTTTGCTACCTTTATCTCTCAAGTTGTATCGAAGCTACTAGAAATGGTATTAGACTACAGGCAATTTATTTGAAGTGAACGAAGGTGGTACATTCTCAACTACACTCTGTCTCTGTTATCTCTATAGCAAGCGAATCAAAACAAGTATATGCGCAGGAAGTGTCACGAGGTGGCTCCACCAATGCACACGAGATAGGGAACAGGATTGCGTGGAGGGGGAAGAAACTGTACTTACCAGCCTTCGGAGCAGCGTGTACTGCTTCGCTCTGCACACTCGATTTTCCCTCCTTCTCTACCGCTATGCGCGGCCTTACTCCAGAAATAACATGTGGGATTCCTGCTTATTATCTTTGTGCACAAAGCAGTTTGAGAACCACTGATACACTGCATATGTTTCAACTCAACACTGCTGACTTTTCAATTGCAGCACATTCATGATGTTTTGTTTAATCAGCTCTAGTTGTTTTCTCGTAGGTGTTGTATACTGGAGTTTACTATTTTCACTTAAAGGAACGTGAATACTGCACGTTGACGGATATACTAAAATCTGGCCTGAAATAAACAAGCCATGCAATTATTATTCTTTCTCGGGAATCTCTGGAACAAGCAAACGAAAACGAGTCTCTGCGCAAGTAGTTAGGCTCGACCAGTGAACACATGCAAGGGAACGGGATTGCAGGATGGGGAAAAGCGACTTCTGTTGCCAGCCTTTGCAGCAGAGTGTACTGCTTCAGTTCCACCAATTTGCTCTCTCCCCTGCTCTGCTCTTGTGTGCGGCCTTGTTCCACAGATTCCTGGGATAGAGTGTAGGAAACAGTACATATATACTTTCTCCCAGTTATCTTCGGAGCAAGTCCGCGCAAAGCGGCAAAGAAGGAAGGAGGGGGGGAGGGATCGAGTTGGCAGAGCGAAGCAGTACACGCTGCTGGGATGGCTGGTAACTGCAATCACTTCCCCCACCCTGCACGCAATCCCGTTCCCTCTCACGTGTTCATTGGTGGAGCCGTCTCGCGTCACTTCCTGCACAGATACTTGTTTTCGTTCGCTTCCTCTAGAGATTAGCGGAGAGAGTATAGTCAATCGAAACTCCGCAGTGGATTGAAGTTCCCCTTTACTGTAACTACCATATACACAAAGAATTCCAAAGGGAATTCTTATAACGAATGAGTTACGGAAATCACTTCCGAGGTTCCGCGAAAATTTCCCAAAGTTCATAGCGCGTTGCGTCATGTGATGGACAGAAAGATCTTGAATATATGAGCTTTGTCATTACTTGTGTACTTGTTAAATAAATTATTCATGCTTGACAGTGTCTTCTGTGGAATGAACAATAATCATATATTTTGCCATCATGGGATGTAACATTTATGAACGAAAGCCAAGTGATAAAATCGTTTTCTGAAAGGGAAGTTGCTACAACAGAGAGGCAACATCAACAAATGTCAGTTTCTCTAATTTATTGTTTGAGCATTATGAACACAATTATATAAATGAATTGATAATTTTTTCCTCGACGAAAAAGTTACAGTAAACATATCAAAACCAGTACATTCACAACTACACTTCTTTACCTCTTGTCTAGTATTACGGAGGCCGGCCCTCATGCTGGGAAGGGAAGTGGGAAGCGGGGAAGACGCCGCAGATCAATCAGACAACAGCGGTAGCGCCGAGAGTTACGACGTCGCGTGAGGAGTTGCTACGCGCACCTTGTTCAAGCTGCTGTGTTTCTTATCGCGCTGGATCGATCGCTTTCCCGCTCCCAACTTTCCTTGCCAGCATAAACAGCTATAATTGATACTAAGCGACTGCAATATGAAAGACAAGACCGGAACTCATACATTTACATTACAACATTTTCTATCATGAGACGTCATTGCATTTTTTTAATTAGCATTTTTATTTTACGTCGTCTTTATACCTCTCAGGCTAATGCCGAAGATGAGAATGGCTGATGAGTGTATGAAATGTGTAAGCGAACATGCGAATGTCTAATGTAAATAATAATAATAAAGCATAGCGCGATCTTTTTTACACAAAATGAGGACTTACGATATTACAGAAAATAATCAGAACGAAATAGATTTTGCCGTTGGGCATATTTCACATCGTCATGTCGTTACTAATTCTTTTGGGCAATCATAATCAGAAGTCAGGAAATTTAAGTACAATTTGTTTTAAATTCATTTTGATTACTAAAATCAATACCCAGAAATATACTGATTTTGTGACCAGACGCCAGTCTAGTTAGTCTGCAAGAAAGCAGACCAGAATTTGAGATTTAGGTGCTTTGAGAAAAGGACACACTTGTTAATTGACATTGATAATGTCCACAAACGAGATAAAATTCATTGCCATTCTTGTGTCACAAGTAGCCACTTGATTTTTTATGTGCTCCATAGCATTAAGTTGTAACTTGAACTCTGTGATAAACTTTCACCTTAAGTTTATTTATTTTCACAGGTTCACGGCATAAGAATGAAAAATTAGATACATTCTTGTAAAGATGATTGAAACTGTAAAAATGTGATATTAGATAAGAAATATAAATCTCAATTTGTACACAAATTTCAAATGACAACTAAAAATCAGTATATAAGTAGAGATTTAATATAGTGCAAGATAAAAAATAATCTGTATCAATTATATCTCTATTGTAGTACATCACCGCGAGAGCTATGAGTAAATCTGCATAGAACACTTTCCATGGGAAAAGAATAACTACCCCTGTAAATATGTAATGTTCTTCCGTGTGTAGGGTGGGTCGAAAGAATCGATTTTTCGAGTATCGAATTCTAATAGGGCTCAAGAGTTGCGTATTTGCATGCTAATCAACGGGCAAATATTGAAGAAAATCATACGTTGGATCTTCAGTTCGCGCAAAGAGCCTAAAGTTTGGAAAAAATGACAAAAAACACCAAATTTTACTTTTACGCTCAAAATATACAGGTAACGTTTCTTTGGCTTTTAATAGCGTCTAAGTACTTCATTCTTGATGCGTGATAATAGAAAAAGTATTTTTAAAAAATCACACGCTTCATTTTGAGTTCGCGCAAAGGGCCTAAAGTTTGGAAAAATGACAAAAAACTCCAAATTGTACCTTTACGCTCAAAATATACAGGTAACGTTTTCTTGGCGTAAGTACTTCATTTTTGATGCGTTATAATAAAAAAAATATTTTTAAAAATCACACGCTTCATTTTGAGTTCGCGCATTAGGGCTAAAATTTTTGAACTTTCGTGAAAAATCGGGGTTTTAACGCTTTACAAATATACGCAGTATTTTACTAAATGTAATAAATGAGATAACCATTGCGTGTTATTTATGTTTGCAATCCAAAATCACAATTAAGCTTGCTCATTGCAGTTATCCTGACCGTGATGAGATATACTGAGCAAGGCTCACATCAAACAGTCCTGTCTGGACACGTCTCCCCCACTCCTTAAGTACCTGGAAGATAATGATATTGACATTAATGAACTGGAAGCGATTGGTTGTGATGGCACAGCAAGAAACGCAGGGTTGGAAAATTGTGTTATCCGCAACATAGAGGTTAAAATTCAGCGCCAATTGCAGTGGTTCATTTGCTTACTTCACTTCAACGAGCCACCATTCACATTTATTTGAATACTTGGACGGAGAGTCGAAGGGACCCCTGTCATTCCCTGGGAAAATCGGCAAGCAACTGCCTGATTGTGAGAAATAACCATTATAAATTTCGAAGCAATTGAATTAGATGAAATCAATGTATATAAAACTGATCTTAGTAAAGATCAACAGTACCTTCTGGATATTGTCAGAACAATCCAGACAGGATAATGTGCTCCAGATCTGGCTGTAAGAAATCCTGGACCTCTCAGTCACTCCCAATGGCTGACATGTGCAAACCAGGTCTTACGGTTGTTCATTTCCCATAAAAGTCCTACAAACGAACTCAAGATGCTTGTAAACTACATTGTGAAGACTTATGCTCCTGTCTGGTTCGATATTAAGAAATATCAGTAAGTGAAGTAAACATATCTTGAAGGTTGTTCAAACAACGATACATTTGCCAGACGACATTAAAAGAATCATCGATCCTGTGATTGAGAGAAACGCGTTCTTCTGTCACCTAGAGAACATGTTGTTGGCTATTATAGTGGATGAGAGACAACACAGAGTTGGGTTACAGGAGGGTACTAAAGGCAAGAGCTCAAAATCCGAAGAGGAAGTCTGTTACAACTTTTACGACTCAGTCAATAAATTTTGATGACACGGACTACATTGAGCACATAGATTGGACAAAATGTAAGCAGGCCCGTAGCCAGGAATTCATTGCAGGGGGGGGCAAAGCCAATCCTAGAGGGGGCAAATCTTTAATACATTGTGTCGCATTGGCAGATATAGCAGGGTACTCAGAGGCACTTGCCCCTCCCCCAAAACATATTTATATAAGTAAGAAAAAAGGGATATCTTGAAACTCCAAGGAACAAAAAGAAAATTTCGAGCAACATCAAATAGTAATATTTCGACAATGACCTTTCCAGATTGCCAAAGAATATAAATATAAAGTTTAACATAAATAGGGTAATAGGGACTGTATCTACTTGATATTTGCAGGTCAACAATCTTAATAGACGATTAATATGTACCAACAGCTTTGGGCCTCTCTGCAGAACTGATTAAGGGAGCCCTTGATAAATCGTGCTTCATAATGATTCCCTCTAGTTTCCAGTATGCAAGATTTTTACGCACAAAGGAATCTAACGAGAATCCAACAAAACCATTGAGTGTATTATGGAAGAAAAATCGAAATAATTAAATAAAAATGGTTACATATTATCTACACTTTGATGAATTGTGTAAAAAAATTGTAATACATTTTTTTGGACTTGCTAAAACATTAAAACATGGGTCCCTTAGTCCACCACGGATTCTACTATTTCCTTCAAAGGAGAGACTCTTGCATCACTACAGACAATGTTTGCCTATTGGTCACGTTAACCACTTTGCAAAAGATTGTGTGAATTGTATTATATTATAGTTGAAATACATGTTTTGACACCTGACAAACAAAATGGAATCCCTTGATTGATCAATGACTTCATGGATTACAGTGTTATCATTAATATTTCACATTAAGTTTCATAGAAACAAATTGTTTTAATTGGGGTGCAAATAATTTTACGGGGCGCCATGGCATTCTCTTTAATATATATATTTCATATAGATCGTTTGGCTCCCAGGGCCGACTCCCGTCACCCCATAGCAATGGTTCTGAACTTGGACCATAAAAATAGCAGACAATGGGAGCGAAGAGAGCAAGAAAATTTTATGAAATGTACTTTTATTTGTATAAAATTTAATATCGAGGGGGGCAATTGTCCCTCTGTACCCCTTGCAAGTGCCCTTGGCCGTCTGGAAGAAAAATACAAGGAACACGTGAAAACTAATTCCATCATGAGTATCCAATTGTCCTGTTATTCTTAGATTCTCCGAGTCTTGTTTTTTCACTTCAATGTTTGCTTCCCCTAGAATGGACTTCCGTCCAAGGTCGGGGGGACAATTGCTCCTGAACCCCTGTGGTTGAGTGTCTCTTCATCAATTTCACGTAATTACTCATTATTGCGATTAGCTAGAAGTGGCAGAAAAGCAACGCTAAGTAACAAAAATCAAATATCCACTCCCTGTCTCTACCACATGAATCACTATTAACAAAAGGTAGACTTGGGAAACAAAAAGTTAAGCAGTTCCAAGTTCATAGCTACACATCCAAGAAAAACATCCAAAGACATTAGGCACCTTTAATTCAAGACTACTCAAAATGTCACAACTGTTATAGATACTGAAAATTGCGAAATCATTTCCCGAAATCTGAATCTGGAAGGCAATCACCCCCCCCCCCCCCATCCTGATACGACGTTATACGGAATCTCATACACCCTGATAAATCACAAAATCAATAAGTGTCTTTGTTATGTTGCTAGAGTAACACATGATATAATTGTAAAGATTAGTGAGAACTCCAGATAGGAATGTGCTCTGTATTTTTCACAGGGGGGGGGGTAGAGCAGGCTCTCGGGGGGGGGGCAGTTGTCCCACCTATCCCGCCCTCTAGCTACGGGCCTGAGTGTAAGCTGTGGCCCCTTGACAACAGAAACTATGTCGTCAGTTCTGAAAGATAAAACTCTGCCTTAGTTATTTTCCATGCCATACCCAAGCTGTTGAACGATGCGTCAAACTTGTCTCAGAGTCTGCAGGAAAAGTGTGCGGACAAGAAAACGGAGACGGCTACATTAGAGCAACTTTGCTCTCAAATATCCACAAGGTCAAAATTTGATCAAAAGTCTGAATTTAAGACAACGTCCTTGACTAAAACAACATAATTTAACACACCCTACTTGGTTGGATGGTTGGGTAGGGTGTGGGTGGAACTCGAATTGCAGCCACCTGCTCGTGGTGAGTTCTGGGTCATTTCATAAACGATTGTGAGGTGAAATGGGCGAAGAGCTGCAAAATGATGTACTCTTATCAAAATATAATGTATAAAATCACTGACATTAACGAATTATTAAGAAAGGTGGCCTTTTATAATTTAAAATATCACAGTGCGTCTGTTTGTAAAACTGTAAAAACCCCAATTTTTCACCTAAATTCTAAAATTTTAGGCCTCTTGCGCAAACTCAAAATGTAGCGCATGGTTCTTAAATATAATTTTTCTGTTATCAGGCAACTAAAATGAAGTACTTAGATGCTATTAAAAGCCAAAAAACGTTACCTGTATATTTTGACCGTAAAGGTAAAATTTGGTGTTTCTTGTAATTTTTTCCAAACTTTAGGCCCTTTGCGCGAACTGAAGATCCAACGTATGATTTTTTTTTTCAATATTTTCCCGTTGATTCGCATGCAAATGCGAAACTTTTGAGCCCTATTAGAATTCGATACTCGAAAAATATATTTCTTCGACCCACCCTAGTGTGTATTGTATTGTTTGATTATTTGCTTTTAGCTATTTAGCGTGTTTTTTTGCCACTGTTGGCCAATCGCGACGATGAGGATGAGCGATGATATGATGGACACTCACAACAAACACCAATGCCCAGGCCAGGATTCGAACCCGAGAATCCTGGCGTCGTAGCGCTCTATGCAAACCACTCCCCTACCATGTGATTGACACCGTTTTATGAAGGCACATAGAGAGTGTGCAGTTAGAGTTCCATAAATTTCCTGAAACATCTATATTGGACAAAAAAATTGTCAGCAATCACTTGCGATATTATAGTTTATTTATACCAAAATAAGATAGTACCTTATATAAGTTTTGAATGCATGCACATTGGCGCTTATATCAATGCGCTTTCTATGTAGTAACTTTACTAGAAAAGTACATCGGCAGGTTTTTTGGTAGACATATTTAACCCCTTTTTACACAAAAAATATAACGGCTACTTTACACTATAGAGATTATGAAATGATTTATAGAAGACTGATAAAGTGCAAACTATGTGTTACCACAATACAACAACTTGTAACGCAACTAATTTTCTTCAAAGATATATAAAATATTGAAGGGAATTGATAAAATATTACTGTCAGTCTCGAAGTTGAAATTTGCCTGCCCAGGTGTTGTAGCTCGATGAAAGCGGTTACCAAAATGTTAGGGGTCTCCGAACCAAAACAAGAGAATTTTACACGAATGTCCTTTGTAATAACTTTAGTGCAATAATGATAACTGAAAGTTGGTTAGCAGATTCCCACGAGAATAGTGAACTTTTCGATTAAAGATATGTGGTATATAGGGGGGGACCGAAGCAAAAAAGTGTCTGGTAAAACAATGGGTGGTGGTGTAATCATTGCAGTGAAATCAAACGTCAAGAGTGCATTAATAGATTCGCCGTGTTTACATCCGAATATAGACTGCATTTTGATTAAACTATGGTTAAATGGATTAGGAACTGTATATATTTGCGTTGTGTACATAGCACCTGGTAGTAACAAAGACACGTACACTTTATTATTTAGGTTCATAGAAAAGCACTGTCAACCTGGTGACACTAAACTCCTGATAGGTGGGGACTTTAATCTGACAGATATAACTGGTAGCAATTACAATCTAACTAGTTCATCAGCAACAACGTATTTCGATTTAAACAACTTTATTAATGTATATCAACTAAAAAGCTTGAACGACATTAAAAATAGCAATGGGAAAACACTCGATTTGTTTTTGATAAATGGGCAGGGAATAACAGTAACACGAAACACACAGCCACTAGTTCCTGAAGACACACACCATCCCTCGCTGCTAGTAGATATTAATTATGTCAAAGAAACCCGCGACAAAACATGTCATAAGCTACAGTACAACTTTAGTAAAGCCGACTTTCCATCCATCTATCACAAGCTGCTTGACACGAACTGGGATGTATTGAAAACAAAGAATGACGTTGATCAAGCTACAGACGTGTTTCATGAAATTATATATAAAATATTCGATGAATGTATCCCCTTAAAGAAAAGTCGCAAAATACAGTACCCGTGTTGGTTTACGAGCAGCATTATTAAAAATATAAGTAGGAAACATTATCACCACAAGAAGTGGAAAAAACAGGCGGGAGACTTTCGATACCACTACAATAAATTTAGCGAATTTCGAACAATAGTGAGGAAGGAAATTATTGATGCATACAACAGTTATATTGCCAATTCGGAAATAAATATTGCAAAAGATAGCACCCAGTTTTGGTCGTTTGTTACAAATAAACGCAGGAAAAGTAACAAAGATCCTGTACTGTTCCAAGATAAAGTGTTGTCAGACCGACTATCAGTAGTCGAAGCTTTTGCACAGCATTTTCAGTCGGTGTATAAAAAAGATCCCCCTAGATATGACATGAAAGTATTGCCTAACCACAAACAATATGAAACTTTGGATAATCTTAATATTACAGAGATACGAATTGAAGACGTAGAAAAAGCAATTAAAAACTTAAAACCTAAGAAATCAGCCGGACCGGACAAGATACCACCCTATGTAGTCAAAGGTTGCAGTAATATATTGAAATACCCGTTATATCTCATTTTCAATTTAATTCTTGCAAAACACAAATTTCCTGAAAAATGGAAAGCCACGGCAATTTGTCCACTTCCCAAAAGCAATAACACTAATGACGTACAAAACTACCGACCAATAAGTATATTATCAGCCCCAGCAAAAATATTCGAAAAAATCATGCACCGTTACATATTTACCCACGTAAAACCTGTAATATCATCGTTTCAGCATGGCTTTGTACCACGTAGATCGGTGTTGACCAATCTCTCCGATATTACCAATTTTATTAGTTCAACATTGGACGAAGGGGGTCAGGTTGGAGTAATATATACCGACTTTTGCAAAGCGTTCGACTTGGTTAACCACGATATTCTATTAAGTAAATTAGCATGCTTCAATATTTCTGAACCACTGCGTCAACTGTTCGCTTCCTATTTGCAGAACCGTAAGCAGTACGTAACGTATAAAGGCCACACATCCGACGAGATAAGAGTCACCTCAGGAGTACCTCAGGGGTCTAACCTTGGGCCACTTCTTTTCACATTACTTATTAACGATTTGCCGGATTCATTTGAAAACTCACACAAATTTCTGTTTGCAGTTGACCTGAAATTTTACAGGAAAATAAGCAAACAAGATGACAGTGTGCAACTTCAAAATGATGTTACAAAGTTAGAAACGTTGACAAAAATCAATGATTTAACACTAAATATCAGTAAATGCCATCATGTAACGTATACTCGAAAGAAAAACCCAGTTAAATTTCAATATCAAATATACAACAATACTCTAGCAAGAAATTTTAGTCAAGGATTTAGGGGTTATTTTTGATTCAAATCTTACTTTTAATAAACACGTTGAACAAATAATTAGTGAAGCGTTCAAGAACCTTGGGTTTATTCTTAGAATGGGGAGGGATTTCAAGAGTATAGAGACACTAAAAGTTTTGTATTATTCATATGTAAGACCCAAACTCGAATATGCATCTGTTATATGGAATACAGACACAGCAAAGTACAGTGTAGCAATTGAAAGAGTCCAATCGAGATTTCTTAGATTTTTAAAATACAAATTTCAGAAAGTTTACCACACATTTGAACACTACGACAACCTAATATATGAATGTCGGTTTACAAAGCTGTGTCACAGAAGAAGGTTACATGAAATAGTATTCTTGTGGAAATTGTTAAATCACGAAATAGATGCTGAACATTTACTCTGCCAGATTAATTTTCGAATCCCGTCGTCGAAAACTAGACTAAAGAATGAAGTTTTTCTTATAAAGAAGGCTAGATCCGAAATTAAAAAGAAATCTCCATTGTGGAGAATGTGCACCAGTTACAATAACTTGCTAATCAAGAATAACACCATTGACATCTTTTCTATGAACCTAAGGGACTTCAGTAAAGCCACTATTAACACAATGGCTTAAGCTTAAACACATAAGTTTGTATTTAAATTGTGTGATAAAGTGTATATATATAAAATAAATATTTTTAAAATATTTTTATATATACGTATATGTCTATATATATATATATATATATATATATATATATATATATATATATAATTTCTATCTCTATATTACAGAAATATATGTAATTGTAATGACTATGTATCCTTCATATGGGCTCTGTAATTAGCTATGTACCTGTTGAGTTCAATAAATAAATAAATAAAAGTAGATGAGGTGGCCCGGTTCACCAACCGAAAATGGGGCTCCGTGGGGCTCGCCTTAATGGATTTCTCTCGTAAGGCATGAGCCCCATTTTCTTGCAGTGTTGTCAGCCCCTTGCTTGAAAAAATCACCAAGGTTTTTTTTGGGTCTAACCTAACCTAAAGCAAGGAGCTGGCAACACTGCTTGAGGCTTGCCTTAATGGTTTACTCTTGTAAGGCATAAGCTCTATTTTCTCGCAGTGTGGTCAACACCTTACTTAAAAAAATCACCAAGGTTTTTTTTGGTCTAATCTAACCTAAAGCAAGGAGCTGGCAATCTTGTGTGCTCGCAGTGTTGCCAACACTTTACTCGAAAAAATCACTAAGGTTTTTTTTTGGTCTAACCTAACCTAAAGCAAGGAGCTGACAACACTGCTTGAGGCTTGCCTTACAGTGCATAAAGCAATTTGCCAACCTACTGGTATTTTTGCCATAACTTTTTACAAAAAAAACAGAGGAGAAAAAGAGAGAGGGGGAAAAGTTAAACAACCGACAATGCTGCTAATATTTACCTACAGCTTTTTTTTACTTGGCAAGGGTTTAGCCAATTTATACACTGGCGCAACATACACACACTGGGCAAGGAGTGCCGGCAACAAACACACACAGCCGTAAAAGAGAAAGAGATGGATGGATGGATGGCAACACAGTATGTGTGTGCGTGTGTGTGTATAATATGTAGCATTATTAACTAGAGTGTGTTGGCAACCCACCTGCAACTAAAAAAGATAGAGATACCAATATTGCTGTAAGATAAAGAGAGAGACCTAGAGCTGGTATATCGTGACCTTTGTAAACCTCTCTCGCGGGAACGATGTGCTGCACATGCATATGCGCGCGCGTGCTTATTTTTATTTCCGTATTGTGACGCAAACAAACAAATAATAATTGTTGTTTTTTTAGGATGCCTGGCCCCTATAACCTCGCCA
Source organism: Lepisma saccharinum (assembly GCF_977018435.1). Lineage (NCBI taxonomy): Eukaryota > Metazoa > Arthropoda > Insecta > Zygentoma > Lepismatidae > Lepisma > Lepisma saccharinum. Next base: position 54,205,774 of record NC_139246.1, read on the forward strand.
GGGTGCGTGGTGCCCAACCAAAAAAAGTAAAAGGTTTTCTAATGGCTGCGGTTCTAGATAACCGCACCTCTGTAGAGTTTCACGTGTTTTTTTTTTCCCCAAACTTCCATGAAACCCTACAGAGGACCTCCGTAATGCATGCAACGTGTACTAACGACTCTAGTGTTATTTCATGTTGTAATATTTTGGATATAGAGTTTTATTGTGTGATAGATAAAAATAATTATGTTTATTATAATATTTTTTTTGATGAAGATGGAGAATGTATGTGTGTGTTACAAATAAAGTTGCATGCTTATTTTTTAGTGTGTTTGTATGTGTATGTGTTTTTGATGTTCGACAGCATCTGAAACGATAAAAAAGAATTTTATTGTTAATTTTCTCATGTAAAAACAACAACAACAAAATTTTTGTGCAAATTTTCTGATTGACTTGTGCTATAGTACAAAAACTGATGAGAAAAAAGATATTGTAACTGATAACTGATGAAATTGATATTGTAACTGATCTTGAACTAGTGAAATTTTCGTATTGTGCCATTGAAACTGATTGTACTAGTACAAAAATTTCTTATTGTGCAAGAAAAAATGTAAAAAACTTGTTAAAACTGCTCTGTGACCCTCTCGTTCTTCACGTCGTGGACGAAGGACTTCTCGGCGACCAGGATCACACTGCATACGGTGTCCTCGGGCAACGGACTGTTGAACTCGCAGACGACCTTGATGTTGGTTCGATCGTTGACCACCACCTGCTTCCTCTTCGTGGTATTGATGACGAACATGGGTCTGCGGGTTTTGAATTCGCTGGGCGTGTAGTACATGTCCATGCTTCCCTCGGTCACGCGTTTGAAAGAGGTGTAAGCTTCGTAAAGTTTGAGGTAATCGTCTTTGGTCATGTCGAGGTTGTAATTCTCGCGCGGGAAGACTTCGTTGCGTCCATTCTTCAGATAAATGTTCTTGATCTTGCAGTCGTCGAATTTGCTGGAATCTTTTTCCTGGTTGTTATCGCGACCGGTTTGAAAGAGCACCACGACGAAATCTGGCATGTCGAACTGTATGTTGTTGAACTGCGTCGTCACGTCGAATTCCATGTGACTTCCCGACGCCATCTTCTGCACGCACTGGTAACCGTGAAAGTGAATCGGTACCTGCGGACTCTTCAAGATCTCTGCTTTGTACTTGAGGGCGTAGTTTGTTTCGTATTCCACGATCGGCATTCTCAATTCCATGCTCCGGATGACGCACTTGGCCGCTTCAGGTAATGTGTTGGCTATCGGTGTGCCGTCGGCGTTCAAGTTGGTGTATCGCATCAGTGCGTCGTTGTCGTTGGCCGCTCTTCGAAACGTGACGCGCAATCCTCCCTTCCACATGATCTCCTTGTAGTCCGAGAAGAATCCCGGCAGCAGACGCATGGGAAAAAGCACCGTGTGACTTCTAGTCGATATTTTGGTCCCCGCTTCGAATCCTCCCGCCTGGTAGTATGCTGCGTCCGTTTTGTATAATTTCAATGTTCCCACTGCCGTCGACGTGATGCCTGGATAGTCTATTCTGTCTATGACGGTGTTGTGTTTCCTCACCTCCACCTGCGAGAACAGGTGAGGCACGAAGTTGTCCACGAGTATCAAATTTGCATTGGGCGGAAACGCGTCTCCGCTTTCCTTCTTCACCACGTCGAATTGAAGGTAGAGGTCCGCTCTGTGAGGATGAACGAACCCGTCGCCTACGTCCACGTCGTATTCGATCTCCCTGTTCGCTTCGTTGAGATTGGCGAACGTGCGACGGTTGGGAGGGAAAGATTGCAATTCGTAACTTTCGATTTGCTCCATTTTCTCTATGCGTGTTATTTATTATATGTTGATCTCCACGATGGCAGTGGTCGTTGCACCTGCGAAATCCACCACGTCTCCTTTCTCGTTTGTCACCACCAACTCTATGTCGTCTATGCGGTTGCGGCATACTGGAAAATAGATCGGCGAAGAGGGTGTGTAGATGATCGGTTCCATGAATTCGGAACTGGGTTTGAACGTGGCTATGATTCCTGTCTGCTTGTGACTTCCTAACAATCCGTCCGAGGATTTCGTGATCATGCCTTCCGCCACGTTGCAGTGAACGTTTAGAGTTTCTATGGCTAGAAATTTAGGAATGTTGGTTGCCGTGTGTTTGATGCCAGCTTCGAGTTTGGTGTCGTTCTCGAAACCTAAAAGTTCTCCCATGGTGCCCAGGTCCACGGTCTCCGTCGCCGACACGATTTCCACTCTGTGCGTGACCGAATTTTGAGAAAGGTACGTGCCTTTGGGTAACTGAGCTTGCAAAGTGGAAAGATTGTATTGGCCTGGCGTGACGACGATGTGTTCGCTTCCGACACTAATTTTGTTGTTGTGCTGCGTGACGTTAGGTATGAGGTACATGCTGTAGAATGCACGCAGAGCTACGGATTTAGGATAGACGATGTCGTCGTGCAGCGTGAGTTTCAGGATCGAAGATTCGCTCGTGAGATGGAACACGCCCATCGTGTTTCAGGTTCCACAATGCTTTCTGAAAATGTTCCACCGACGGGTTATTTATTTTAGACATGTATGCGAGAACGGAAAGGCATAGGTGGCCGCAGTTAACATCGGTGAAACCCTGGATGCGTTTGTCATTGTAGTAGAGGTTGGCAACACTGAGATACTTCACCAACCTGGCAGGTGGTGTGCCACCGAACGAATCGAAAACAAATGCATTGTTATCGTCAATTTTGAGGTAGCATATCCAATGTGTACCAGGATTTTTGTAACTGTCCAGGTTGACCACGCCATACTCCTTTTTCTTCACAGCAGAGGGTAGAGAATCGGACATGAAAACACCCCTGAAGTTTTTTATTCCCAACAGTTCGATCAGAGATTCAATATCGAAGTTGGACAGGGCTTCTTCTTTTTTTTATATTTCTTCAAAGCATCGAGGTTGCTTTTTTGTTTTTTGGTTATACCTTTCCCCTTCTTCTCCATAGCCAGGATGTGACGTTTCTGTTCTTCCAATTCTGCCTTGTTCTTTTTTGAGTCGATGACGGTTTTCGCGATGGCGGCGCTACCGCCGGCCAAACTTCCAACGGCCCCCAAAGCTGCCAGGATGGCTGGGATGCTGAATATGAAACCTCCGATTTTTTGCTGTTTCCGCGAACGCTGCAAGCGTCTCAATTGAGGTGTGCTGAGAAGTAATTTCATTCCGTGTCCTTTCGTCAAGCAAGAACGTTTCTTCTCGCGTTGTTTCTTGGTGAGTAAACCATCGAGGGCACCTAGATTTTTCAGATTGGAGTATGGTATCTGGTACACGACACCTTTGGGCTTCATGTTGATGCTCTATATGTTATCTTCACGGTATGTTATTTATATATATGTTCTGAGATTTTTTTTTGTTTTGTGTAATTTTTTTTCGGTATGTTATTTATATATAAATGTTCTGAGATTTTTTTTTTGTTCTGTGTAATTTTTTTTTCAAGGATATACTTCGCGCAGAGCCGTTAACAAATTCTATTACGTGCTTTGTTTTCTTACCAAGAAGTTCCTTTGTACCCTTGTACACGATTCGAGTTTTGTTCTCGATTAAAATAGCTAGCTTCTCGTCGGATAACATGTTAGCGTATCGATCTGGTAAAAATAGACTGTATTGTGCGTTGAGCAACAGACGCGCCTTGGGACCATACTGGGTAGAAACAATTGAACCGGAAGTTATCGTGTAAGGTTTGTCCACTTCCAATTCCTGAATTTTTACATATTCGACTGATGAATTTAGCATTTGTTTTAATGCTTGGGCATCTAGTGATTGTTTACTCATTTTTATAAGATGGCAAACACAACTGGAGTTTTTTTTTTACGTAGTGTTATTTATATACCGAAGAAATTTTTTTTCGCGGTTCGAGAAATTTTTTTATTTCTACACACCCCATCCAAATTTTTGTTTCGTGTTCATGGCGATGGTGGTGCCCAGTGCTGCAACTCTTTCTCCCAGCGAAGCGTCTCTGCTAACGAATCTTTCGAAAGCTGCGTGCTCTAACTTTCTGTCTGCTTCGTGACGTGCATCCAGATCGGTGCGAGTGGTGTTGTAGGCGATGTCGTGATCTTTGCATGCGGCGTCCAACGGATTCACACCCTTGTCTCCTCTCTCCAATCTTTTCTTGAGTTTGGTACCCGGTCCGCAGAACTGGTAGCCGGGTAAATGCATCTCGAAAGGTAACTTGTTGATGATGTGGTTCACGAGTCCTTTTCCTTCGGCTACGTTCCAGAATCTCGGAGGCAGCGTGTTGATAATTTTAATGAGGTAACCTATGCCCTTGTCGTCGTTCACGATGAAGTTGGAAAGTTTTGTGCTGATCATGTCCACAATTCCTACCTTCTCGTTGTAGAAATTACGATTGCCAGCATTCTCCTCTCCTGCAATAACCAACAATCGGTCTATGAGCTTGCGCACGTCGTCCACCCACACAAACTCTTTGGGCAGGGTGTTGTAGAGTTTGACGCCGCTGCCTGTTTTCACCTGGTTCCAAATCGGTTTGATGAAATTTCTGTACTTCTCGCCGCTGCTCGATTTCACCCTATTCTGCGAGGCGTCGTTGTTCTGGTACAAGGCATCCGTCATGATCAAAATTTCCTTGTAACTCTGGTAATCTTCGTCGGTGTAATCTTTCGGCTGCTTTTTGGCAACGAGTTCCCACAGTCCCACCGTACCCGGATACCTGTTCCAACTATCCTTCTCGCCTAAATTAACTTTAATGTCGTTGCCTTCGAAGCTCACCTTCGATTTTCCAATCTTCCAAACCACACCGCCGCCTTCGTTGCTCTCCATGCTCGGATACAATCCGAACACTTCATCTTTGTCGAATTTTCCCGTGCTCAGGTAGTCTCGTGCCAAAGGTCCCAACTCGATCTTATCCAAAGACGACGGCGTGCTACCTATGGCTCGACGTCGTGCCGGTACGTCCTTTAGTTCGAACGGCGTCGAAGGAATGCTCGAAACGGGCGTGGGTACGGTGTAACTTTTAGCTGCAAGTGGTACGAGTTCGTTGATCAAATTTTTATTTTGTTCCGTGACGCCTTTAATTTCTTTACCTAGATCGCTGATGGCGTCGATCACAGGTTGATCTTGACGTTTCTTCTCTTCGTAGAATCCGCGATTCTCGGATTTCCAACCTTTGAAGCGTTTCGCGAGGTAATCGCGAAGCTTGAGATTTTCGTCTTCGATTTTTCGTTTCGTCATAACGTTATTTATACACGTCGTTTCTCACAACGTTGCAACGTTTAGAAAGTCGTTGATTTTGTTTCTGTATTTTCCGTCGTTGGGTTTTCTCGTCATGTCGATCGTCGCGAATCCGAAATCGTCACTGTTCCAACAGAGGGAGCAGCAACGTTCCGAAAATTGATTGTAGTTCATGTCTCCGCCTACGTAGTCATCGTACGCGTGCTTGAGGTTGGTGTGATCTTGACGAAACAAACATATGAAATTAGCGTTGTCGCGTATTAACTGTTTTGGAATTTTGGAAAACGTTTGAGCTAGGAAGAAGCAATCTATTTCTTTGTGACGACCTTGCGTGAAAAAATTGCGAATTTCATTTTGATTTTCCAGGATGACATCGTCGAACACAACGACTGAATTTTCACGACAATCGTCGAGTGGTTTTATTTCCGAAGAGAACGTTGCAATGTCCAGACCATCATACAGTTTCATCAGTTGCTGGTATTTGGATTGCTCCAAACTTTTCGAGAACACGTACAGGTGCCTGTTTTTCCAATCTAACCAATTCGGTGCGAGGAGAAAATTGTCCACGAGCAGTGTTGTTTTCCCACACTCTGAAGGACCTACGATCAGACAGCGGATGCTGTCGGGAAGCAACTCGCCGTTTTTTTTCTTCTTTCGATTTTCCGAATCAGGTAGACGTTTCACGACATTCCATGCACTCATAGAATCACTTCATTTGAATCGATCCAACTCGTGTCCGGAAGTCCCAGCCATTTCACCAAAAGTTTGTCGCCTCTCTTACGCAAAACTTTTTCGATAAGGTACGTGTCGGGATATTTAGTTTTAGAGAGTTCCTCCTCGTAGAAGCGTCCCAATAAAATTTCACCGCCACTGTCCTTTATTATATATGTGTGACGGTTTCCGGGTAGAACTCGAACCACGGTAAAAAGTTCCGTGCTCCAGTTTCGTGTGAAACCCCTGTCGAACGTTCGCTTCAATTTACTGACCCTCACCTGGTCTCCAATTTTGTATTTTGATTTCTTGGTAGTCGTGGGCGTGTACTTTGGACAGTAAACTGTAGAAATTAAACGCCGCTCGTCGGACTTGGTAACGTCAGCTGGCTTCATGCCTATCGTTCTGTGTACTGCATCATTATAGGTATCGACGAGTTCCGGCAGTATGTCGACCCATTTGTAATTTCCTCGAAGCGTGAATCGTTTCCACATGTGTGTTTTCAAGGTTCGATTAAATCTTTCCACGATGCTGGCTTTGATGTGACTGAAGGTTGAATAATGTCGAATGTCATGGTTTTGAATAAACTTTTGGAATACGGCATTGTAAAATTCCTTCCCCTTGTCTGTTTGCAAAAACCGAGGTCGTCTGCTGCTTTCGCGAAAAATTGTCTTGAATGCTTCCGTGACGCATGTCCCCGTTTTGGCTTTCAAAGGTAGAGCCCATGCGAATTTCGAAAACGTGTCTATGACGGTGAGGAGGTACTTGTTGCCCTTGTTCAATTTATGCACATTTTTTAGATTGCCGCTACTCATCTCCACGAGGTCACTTTGCCAAAGGTCATCGATTCCCTTGGTTACCACAGCTAAACGTTTGTAGTTGCGGCGTGCAGGTTTATGCAATTCTTCGACGATGGCTTGCCTAGACATTTTTTAGAGATTACGTTTGAAGAGAAGCACCAGCGTGATGGGATTCAAAGAGGGTGGCACTTCGCTCGTGTTTTGAATGATCAGCTTATCGCCGGCACTCACGTCAAAAACGGTAAGATCTTCGTCTTCGTGTATTTCATATATGTTGCGCGTTTCGTTCCAACGTGCCAGAGGAATGTTTCCTGCTTTCTGGACACCACGATTCGATATCAAGGTCATGGTAGGAACGCTAGCTTTTCTGCCGTGAGACCAGTACGAAAATTCATTTATCTGAATCGTGCCATCGAGGAGAAACTTGTAGTACGGATGATAAGGATGTAACATGTACAGTTTGTTACCTTCGACGAACGTGGAGATTCTCTGTTGATTGGGTACGCTGTTGATTTCGATGGCTTGCAGAGAATGCAGTTTAGCGAATTTAGTATCGACGCTAACGAGGTTGCTGTGAAGCTGACCCAGTGTATTTTGTACGGGCAACAAATGTTCGACGATGGTATCCGTTACTGTAGAAAATGACGGTTTGATTTTCACTTCCACGTTCAACTGCTTGAAGTTTTCGTTGAGTTCTTGCAACTTGGCACCGAAAGAGGCCAGCGTCGATTCCTGCGTGGATTCCAGCACTCCAACTTGATCTCTGATGTTGACGACGATACTCTGAAGGTTCTCGACTTGATTCAATTTCGAACTTTTCTCGGTAAGATCGTTCACGATGCTTCGCATCTCGGTAAACTGCGTGTGAAGGTCGGCGACGCTCTGCGAAGTGGGCAGCGTCGACACCAGCGAAGCAAGTTCGTCTCGAATCTGTTCCACGTTCGCCGTTTCCGTTTCTAGTCGTTTCAGCATACGTGATATGCTCCTTTTCAAAGCGTGTAATTCTTTTGAGGTGGGGAGATTGGCCACCCTACTCTCGAGATCGCTCAATGAACTTTTGACGTCGCTCGAATCGGATAGTGCCGTCACCGCCGTTTTCAATTTTTCCAAATCTTCGCTCGAAGGTACGCTCGTCCGTAACGATTCCAAGTCACCCTGTATGTTGTCCAGTACGTGATGAAAATGAGCAAGGTTCGATTCGACGTTCAAATTTTCTAAATATTCGATCTTCTGCTGAACCGTGCTCAACGTGTCTTGTATGCTCGTCAACGCACTTGCTTCAGCGTGAATATTTTTAATTTCTTCGTTGATCAACTCCAGAGACGCCTGAAGCGTAGCGATGGTGGTTTGAATGTGTTCGAAATCTTGATAAGCCTCCAATTGAATTTTTATGTTCGCGACGCTTTTGCCGATGACCTGCAGTTCGTCTGACGATGGTAGGTTCGTCATGGTATCTTCCAAAGTCTGTAACTTGGATTTAATTTCTTCCAACGTGCTGGCGAATTCTTCTTGTAATTTGGAAACAACAACATGCAAGCGTTCTACATCAATATCTTTCACGACGGTTTGAAGTTCAGAGAAATTCTTTTCGATTGCCGAAGTTCGTTCTTCGATTTCGAGTTTCAATTTTTCCAAATCTTCATTTTTCGATTGAAATTGCTGCAATTTGAGCAAATCATTTTGAAGCTTATCCACGCTCAACTGTATATTTTGAACGTTGTCGTAAGAAGGTACGTCGACATAATTTTTTATGAGCGTTTTCAGTTCGGAATCGATTTTCAGAATGGGGTCGAGACATTGCGTTTGGAGCGTAGCGATCTCCGACTCTAAACTTTTGTTTAAGGTCTCCTGCAAAGCGATCAAATCGCTCCTCAACTTTTTAATTCGGACGTCCAACATGAGAATCTCTTCTGCGTGGTCTACACGTTTGGTGTGGCCGAAAATGTCGTTAGGCATTTTGGTTAACGGTTATTTATAATAGGATAGACGATTCGTAATTCTACGAAGAGAGGAATGAGTTTGTCGTAATCTCCTAGGAGTTCCACGTATAAACAATCTTCTGCAGAAACATCGTACGTAATGTTAGAAAGCATCTTGTCGTGCTTGATTCGAAAAATGTTCTTGCCGGTAGATATTTTGATTTCGCCTACGTTTTCCGGATTCACGGTGATTTGAAGTTTTCCATCGATCGGAATTTCGTAAAAATGTAAATTGTTGTTGAAGACGTAAAACATCTTGCCCACATCGTCATCCAATTTCGTCCAAATGCTGTTAAGGTGAACAATCAGTAGACCATTGAGTTTAGTTAACATGGAAGGTAGAAATTCATGATCTGTCGTCGCGCGGTGTACAGTCTCCATGTTGGTTTGTTTTCGGAAACCAAAGAGATTCATAGGTATGCTGGTTATTTAAGAATACGGTCAAAGTTTTTTGTAATGACAGTCAGTGTTTTTTTTTGTAATGACTAACAAAATGATTTTTTTTGTATTGTTTTTTTTTTTTGTTTGTTTGTTTTTATGAATCTTCTGTTGAAGATGGGCATATGTTGCAGGTTTTGCTTTCTGCTAAGCGATAGTGCCCCCACGGCAGTGTGTGGATTCCGCATTGGAGAACGCACCTCTTGTCGTCGTTGGGATCCAGGGCAATCTTCCTCACTTTGTTGGTGGTCAACACATGGTCGACGCTCTGGATGCGCTGTTCTGCTCTTAGAACCGACGACCTGGTCTTGAGGCAATCCACGAAGTCCTCGAATGTGAGATGCTCCCGAACCACCTGTCTGCCGACACCCTTGGCCTTCTTGGTAACGCTGCCCTCGGCTTTGATGGTATAGGCCTTGGCGCGAAGACCTGCAAACTCAAGAATCACGTCTCCGTCCTTCTCATCTTTGAGTTTGCCAGGCACCTTCTTGTTGCGGGCCAGGATGTCGTACTGGTTCGGCTGGGGATAGCCCGAGGTGTCGAAGAGGTTAACCAAAGATGGAACCGTGGCTATATCCCCGTATGCATCGGGTGAGCGGACGTGGTACACCAAGCTGTCCGTGTCCGTGTAGAGAAGCGAGATGTTGTGGCCGTAGTGTGGACGTAATATGTTGTAGTACGTCTCGAACATGTGGAGCTTGCTCAGATCCAGAACCGTGGCTCCAACGTAGATGGGCTTGGTGAGTTTCACCACACCTTGCTTCATGTGAATCAGAGCCAGCTGCTCGTTGTAGATTGTTCGAGACTTGAACAATGGACTCGCGACAAGCTGACGACATCGCTCTTTCCTCGTCACCAATTTTATGTCCACGCGATTCCGTACATTCTCCATGGTCTTGCCAAACACCGCATTATTCATGAGCTTGAAGAAATCCTTATCAAGCTCGGACGTGGCTGCGGTGCGGTATTCAGTGTTGACTTCAATATATGGACGCAACCATGGAGAATGTTCGAACTTGAGGATGCGGTGAACTGCGTGGACTGTGACCCCTCGCTGCATCAACCACCGGAGATTCTGGTAGTGAAGGATGTAATTCCTCTTGGGTTCGAAATCCATGACGAGCTTCGTCTGGTTGGAATCGGGTGGACACTTGAACTCGTGTGCAGGGGGAAGATCGCAGAACAAATCCTGCAGCTTCTCGGAGAACTCAAGGTCCACCTCGGCGAAAAATCCACATTCCGAATCGTCGAAACCTTCAACGTCAAATTTGGAAGGATCAGCCCACTCGAACCCTCTAAAAGGGAGTGGCTGCATCATGGAGTGCCCGTACAAGTTATTCACGTCCGTGTGCATGATGTAGCTCGACGGTTGGGTGGAGTCGTAGCCAGTAGCCATGTGATGGTTGTTGGCGCGCGCATGCCGTTGCGACACCTGGACCATTCCACCCCGCACGGCGCGTTCCACAAACAGCACCATGTCCACGTCCGAAAGAAGCTCCAGCTCGATTTTCGTCACCAGAAACATGGCTGACCACGCCAGTCCGGGGAGACTATAGAAGTAGGCGGGATCCAGGTGGTAGATGTTCATTGCGGTCGCCCGGAACGTCTGGAACACGTCGGCGAGGAGCGTCACATCAAGTCTGAGGTAGGCGTCGTGGTAGTCTCCGAGAGTTCGACAACCTAGCTCGCTCCGCATGGACTGGGCGTGGTGATATTCTTCGTCGGTGATGTTCGAGCCTCGTAGCTGACTGTAGAACTTCGCCTGGGGAGGTAGCGACGTCTCCGCAAACTTGGTAGAGTCGGTGACGTATTCGTAGGGGTAGACCCCCTTACGCCTGAAGAGACCGGCATCCAAGTTTGGAAAATTTGCAGAGGTAATGAGCATTTGCTCGTTGCTGAGTTTTTTCGTTAGGGCATCGAGGCTGGCCGGGAGGAACCTCAGGGAGTCGAGGAAGCGAAGCTCGACGGTAGAGCGTGATCTCGGGATTCGAACCCATTTGCTCACACTGATGTAACGCTCCTCGTTCTGGGCGAGAACGTTGATTTGCATGTCGTCGTACCCAAGATGCTTGATCAGATGGTGAAAATCGTACCCCGAGCCATTGTGAAAAAACACAGGGATGAAGCGTGGGTCCCGGGCCAAGCGGTTGCAGTCGTTGCACCAAGGACCAACGTACCTACCGTTAAAATGATCGTGGTGATGGACTTTACGGTTGTTGATGCTAAACTCACAGGTGCACACAGGACAGGTAGTAGCCTCCTCGTGCTTGATTTTGTCGTCAGAAGACAGCGATTCCATAGGCTTGGGGGTCAACAGAAACTTCCCTATCTCGTTGGCCTCGTCAACCATCCTCTCGAGGAAGTGTTTGGCTGCGTCGGGACCACGGTACACATAGGGCTCGGGGGCGATGTGTTGGTCTCGTCGCACCACAACGTATGCGAAACTGGATGCCTCGTGGAGTTGGTAAGGGGTGGTGGAAGAAACTTCAGGATCGGGATCGCAAGTGGACAGGGGTTTGAGGAAGGCCTCGAAATCCGCGATGATGATAGCGGGGTGCTCCACCATGGCACCGTGCATGTGGAAACGCTCCACGGTGCCAGGTTCGAGCAAGTCTGCCGCCCCCGGTTCGTTGGCATTACAGTAGAGCTTGTGGCGAGCGAGCTTCTCTGCAGCGATGTTGGGACCTCTGATGCGCTGGTAACCCTGCTGTTCTCGATTACGAAATATAGACAAGCACCTGCGACACACCTCGACGTGGTGACTATCACTGCTCCGTTGGCTCGAAACAAGCCGAGAGAGCGAGCGAATGAGGGTGTAGTGATGGCGAGTTTCATCCTTGATGAGCAGAAGGTGAATTTCCTGCGCACCGTTGACGTCTACGTCGCTCACCCGGATGGGGTACACCACATTTTCGTCAGTGAGGCCATAAACGTTGATGGCCAACCGAGGGTTGTGTGTACGGGCCTCGAACTTGCGAATGTCCGAGACCTCCACCGGGTAGTCGATCCCAGCAATGGCATCTTCCAGCTCTGGCTCGTAGGGTAGGTAGTGGTTAACTCGGTGTGGCTGTTCTTTCCAGTGGACAGGGTGTAATGCTGCAAGCACCGACCAGAGAAAGCACTTGGCGTCACTGTTTTGAATGTTCAGAACAGCCTTCTTTGTTGCGATGGAAGGTGGTAAGTGGACATAGCTGGAGGCGGAGAGAGGCACAAACTTGCAAAGTTTGACGCGCAGTTCGTGACGCTCACCACACAGCGAACCCCCCGAGCCCTTAGCTTCATGTTCTTCTTGCTTTGCCAGCAGCTCCTCGACAAACTTGTTGTAGATGTCCTCGAGGTTGTCGACATCCGCCAGATGCAGCGTCTTCGCCTTGGTGTTGTGGCAGAACCTGTAAATTTCATCAGACGGCTTCTTGTACCAGCAACGTAGCGATGCGTAGAATTTAGTGGAGGAGTGCGTAGCCAGTGCATTACTAAGAATAGAAACTATCTCCGCTCGCTTCTCCTCTAAAAAGCTACGAACATCGCAAGAGCCATCCGACAATTGGACGTAATCTCCTAATATTCCTCCGAAAGCAGACCGGTCTGCTTTTATCGCAGGCTTGACGCGTTTAGCGGGTAGCGCATTGATGGAGGCTGCTTCTGCCTTCCTCTTGGTGGAGGTCGAAGGTTGGGCCCCAGATGTATTTTTGCTTAGACAAGTAAGCTTATGCTTCTTGGCATACGCAATTGTAATATGTTTATTGCATCCGGAACATAGTTCGGTGGCAGCCAAATACTTACCTGACACGCAGGTACGACAATGTCTTGCAAAATGTTTGCTTGATATGGTTTTTTTGCAAACAGAGCAACTTTTCATGGAGCGCATTTTTTTGGGGGGTATGTTTATTTATATATGGGTGGTGTTGCCTTCCTCAAATATGTGCTTTAATCAACTCTATAAAAAAATAAAAAAAATATATAAGAAAAATATAATTGTAGATAGAAAAAAACACAATAAATATTGTATGCATGTGTAATTCTATTTAGTTTATTTTTGTTAGACACAAATTTTCTTCAGATTTTATTGCCCATTAGTATATTTTTCCACCAATCTAGTAGAGGTATGAAACTATGAAAATATACTTGTTTATATATATTCTATTATTTTGGCTGATATAATAGCAAATATATATATATAGCTATTTTGAAATTCTAAAACTTTCAGGTATACTTATTTTTACATGCAAACATACATCATAAAAAATTACACAATCGTATTTTTTTCCATACACATATTTTTTATTTTCAGAAAACAAAATTATTTTCGATCTTTATTTTTTTAAATCAAGCAATAAACATTATTTGTGTTTATAGTATTTGTCGGGCAATAGCAGATAAAACAAGAATGGGTTTTCTACGACCCATAGTTTACGAGTTACAAAACAACTTAGAAATTACATCTTGAAATTTAAATTTAAAATAACTCGAAAACAGTAAGCACTAATCATTATGTTTCCAATAGGTTGTAGAGTACATTCAATTTTTTATCAAATGTCATTAAAATTTTCGAAATAGGGTAAAAACTAAGCCAGCAAATCAAGTTTCTCAAAAAATAAAAAAAATTGTCTATATTTTCGAAACTTGAGGGGATGGAATCGATTTTATTTGCTAGTCGAATAGTTTTCGTCAAATCCTATCCAACAAACCTAAAATCATCATCCTAGGTCAATTAGGAGACAAGAAAATCAATGTCTTGGAAAACATCTTAAGACAAATGTCTTAAGAAAATTTTCTTGACAGACCGGAAGTAACATCTTGACAGACCGGAAGTCGACTTTCTTAAAGATTAAGACAAATATCTTAAGATGTTTTTCCAAGACATTGATTTTCTTGGTTCCTATGGGACCTAGAACCACGCAACTTTGGATTATGTATATACCGTTGTTTTTTCCTACATATTTACTAGGGTTCGATAGTGCTGTGGTTGTGTTGTTGCCTTGTAATCAAGAGGTCCTAGGTTCAAACCCGATAAAAGTATATAGTGGTTCGGATCCTACTTTAAAAAAACTGTAGGCCTAGTCCCGATTAGCCTTACTGTGCATAAAATAGACTTAAAACAACAAATCCAACCCAGAGTATCAACAAATTCAAAAAATAGAGTTTCCCCCTGTACACTTGTATAATTGTAAACTCCAAGTTCGATACCCGACGGAGGTGGTTCGGATCCCACTGTAGGTCCAGTTTCGATTAGCCTTACTGTGCATAAAATAGACTTAAAAACAACAAAATCCAATCCAGAGTATCAACAAATTCAAAAAATAGAGTTTCCCCTGTACACTTGTATAATTTTAAACTCCAAGTTCGATACCCGGCAGAGGTGGTTCGGATCCCGCTGTAGGCCCAGTTTCGATTAGCCTTACTATGCATAAAATAGACTTAAAACAACAAAATCCAATCGAGAGTATCAACAAATTCAAAAAAATAAAGTTTCCCCTGTACACTTGTATAATTGTAAACTCCAAGTTCGATACCCAGTTGAAGTGGTTCGGATCCCACTGTAGACCCAGTTTCGATTAGCCTTACTATGCATAAAATAGACTTAAAACAACAAATCCAACCCAGTGTACACGCGTCAATACTATCCACTATAAGTAAACTAACATGATCATAATCATTGCCCCCTCTCCCTCCGATTGTTACCTCGCTTTTATGTTATTTGCGATGAAGAATAGTTTTTTTCAAGCACATGTTATATATGCTCATATTTTTTTGTTTAGCGTAATTTCGTTGTTTAATCAAAACAACACTTTCTGTTCACTAACGCCGCTCGCAATTATTATTAACACACACACATGCAAAAAAATAACAAAAAAAAAACTTACCTACAAAAAACTACTAGCAATTTAACACGCACAAAACAGTAGTATAATTGCATAAATTTTAGTTTTATAGCTGGTCAAGCAACTTGTGTGCGTATAACTTATGCTGATATGGTACTCACCTGACAGACCAAACTAATTCGGTTTCTATTACACTTGATATTACACTTGGTATAGCGTACACTTTTATGCGACTACCCAGTAGCAATACTCGACTGCAACTGATGTGCGCGGGGTTTCTAATAGAAACTTATACCTGTCGGTAGCTAAAATTCCAAGTTTGGTTCGAGTTACGTGTGCATGGCCTTTGACGATAAATAATAACAAAAAAAAAAACAACACACCCGTCCGTCATGATTTGGATCGCAGCTTTTGGAATTTTCTGCATTGTAGTCGTCATAATATGGGTCACCTTGGCATACTATAGAAAATCCAGCAAGAAGAATGACGAAAAAGCAGACAAAAGCCCTGGCGTGTATCACGTCCCCGATTCACCGGATGTCAATCAATACCCGAGCGTCCCTGGCGTGCCCGGCGGTGGACCCAACACAATACCGCCGAGGTCACCCGCACAAAGACCGACCGGAACTGGGCCGGGAGGACCTTCCGGTGGGAACAATAGCGGAGGAGACAATCAGACGCCACCGCTTCACGTTCCCACGCTAACTCCTCCAGTTACCAGCAGCACTCTGCCAAATAACCAAAATACTACAACAACAATTAACCCGCCCACTATTGCCGGCACCACCACTACCATACAAAAAAAACACGTGAAACTCTACAGAGGTGCGGTTATCTAGAACCGCAGCCATTAGAAAACCTTTTACTTTTTTTGGTTGGGCACCACGCACCCTGGCGAGGTTATAGGGGCCAGGCATCCTAAAAAAACAACAATTATTATTTGTTTGTTTGCGTCACAATACGGAAATAAAAATAAGCACGCGCGCGCATATGCATGTGCAGCACATCGTTCCCGCGAGAGAGGTTTACAAAGGTCACGATATACCAGCTCTAGGTCTCTCTCTTTATCTTACAGCAATATTGGTATCTCTATCTTTTTTAGTTGCAGGTGGGTTGCCAACACACTCTAGTTAATAATGCTACATATTATACACACACACGCACACACATACTGTGTTGCCATCCATCCATCCATCTCTTTCTCTTTTACGGCTGTGTGTGTTTGTTGCCGGCACTCCTTGCCCAGTGTGTGTATGTTGCGCCAGTGTATAAATTGGCTAAACCCTTGCCAAGTAAAAAAAAGCTGTAGGTAAATATTAGCAGCATTGTCGGTTGTTTAACTTTTCCCCCTCTCTCTTTTTCTCCTCTGTTTTTTTTGTAAAAAGTTATGGCAAAAATACCAGTAGGTTGGCAAATTGCTTTATGCACTGTAAGGCAAGCCTCAAGCAGTGTTGTCAGCTCCTTGCTTTAGGTTAGGTTAGACCAAAAAAAAACCTTAGTGATTTTTTCGAGTAAAGTGTTGGCAACACTGCGAGCACACAAGATTGCCAGCTCCTTGCTTTAGGTTAGATTAGACCAAAAAAAACCTTGGTGATTTTTTTAAGTAAGGTGTTGACCACACTGCGAGAAAATAGAGCTTATGCCTTACAAGAGTAAACCATTAAGGCAAGCCTCAAGCATTGTTGCCAGCTCCTTGCTTTAGGTTAGGTTAGACCCAAAAAAAACCTTGGTGATTTTTTCAAGCAAGGGGCTGACAACACTGCAAGAAAATGGGGCTCATGCCTTACGAGAGAAATCCATTAAGGCGAGCCCCACGGAGCCCCATTTTCGGTTGGTGAACCGGGCCACCTCATCTACTAATAAATAAATAAAAAAGTTTCCCCGGTGCATGTTCGGCTGTCTTCTTCTTCCACCACCTGTTCCGTATCGATGCCCCACTGGAGTTGACCTTGGAGGCGTAGTACACGGGACTTCCTGATGCCTGGAATATGGCTGTGGATAACTTGTCTGTAATGAATTAAAGTCAGTAAACAAACTGTTCAAATGCCATTTTATCGGCATTTTTACTTTCGCGTACGGAACCGTAACGCACTTTTGTTGAAAGTCAAGAAGATTATTGTTTTTCATAAAGTTTACACCAAGCACTATGTCCACTGGAAGGTTTTCATATAAATATGCCCATATAGGCCAAGTCAATGTTTCAAGCTGTACAATGAATTGCACTACCCTTTTAAGGATGACGTTCTGTACTCCTTGTGTTATCTTTAAATAACAATCTTCAACATTAACTGGACACTTTGAACGTAACAAATGAAATGTTTGATTACTAATTAAGTTTTCTGTGCTTCCGGTATCGAGACATGCTTTAACATTTATCACTTTGTTTAATGTACTATCTACAAAAACTGCAGTGGCTTTTTCACTTTTTTCTGGCGTTTTTTGAACACGCATGTTTTGTAGCAAGTTAGCATTACGCGAACCGTAATTACACTTTTGTGAGGCTGTATGTCTTGTACACACACTTATAACAGAATTTGGGGACATTTTCCTTAAAATAAGTTACATTCTTTTTTCGCCTTTTCCCTTTTGTTGGTAACTTCGGTAAAAGTCACTTTTTACCGTGAGGTACTCTTGTAGTTTTTCGAGTATTATCTCGAATTGAGGATAAGTTTTTGGAATTTCTAGAAACAATAATGTTTCTGACACATTTGGGAGTAGCCTTTTGATCACAAGTTCAATGAAATGGGATTCTGTCCAATTCACTTGCAGTAACAATGCACAACGCTTTCTATCTAAGAAAAACTGGAGTGGGGATTCCGTCACTGATTGCGTGCACAGCACATACTTTTGGATAATCTCGTTCCTGCCTAATGACGTCACAAAAACGTCCAATATATCATTTACTATCTGCTGCCATTGTACACTTCGCAACATCTTATTTGACCGCCCTGAAAAATTTCAAAGTCCGGAATTCGTAAATTTGGCAGCATAGCGCTTCAGAGCCAACTAAGAGTAGCCAACTTTGCAACATTTCTTCTTCCAGAATGAAAACGCTCTTGCGATTTTTTTTCATTCTTTCACATTCCATAAAGTAAAGATACCCTAAAGCAGTAATAAAATATATGAGTAGACAAAAATTGTTAAGTGGAAATACGAATGTTGAAAGTATTTCAAGATTCTTCGTTCTGAATTTGAAAATAGGGAAATTTATGTGCATTGTGAAACACTGAACAGGTTCTCATCCACCTGGAAAGAATTGCGGTCACATTTGAATGCAAGAAGGCAAATTTATGATGATTTTATGCGAAATATTTAGTAAAGATACCTTGCACAACACCACACGATTCTGCAAAATATGTCTTTTCCTTGGTTCTTGGCGAAAAATGGTTCGAAACGCCGGCACAATATTGCTCAACTGAGATCAACGTGCTTTACTGAGTTTTCCGTTAGTAATCTCCTGGAGTAGTTGGTTAGATGAGACAGTTCGCTGCCAGCACTGGCACGCGGTGCATCGTCTCTACGTGCGGTCCGTGTCGAGCATTTACGTGCAAGCGAGTGAAATTCCGGTTAAGTTTACCTTCTGTGTTCTGAACCATGTCTGTACGGCGAGTGAATACTGTGAAATTGGTCTTCACGAATGTGCGACAAAAACCGACATCGGTGGATACAGCAGAATTTGTCACTAACAGAAGATCAAGTGCTTAGTATTGAAATCGATCAATATCGTAAGTGTGTGTTTATAAAGTTAATATCGCGAGTGTTAGGCGAGCAGATAATATTACGATCGGGAGGCACATTAGTATACACTGATGACAATGGGGAGCATGAGGTAAAACTGGAATGGGCGGATCAAAATAGTGTAATTGTGAATGTACATGTAGTTCCTATGGAACTTCCAATGGACGTTCTACAACAGACACTGGCAACATATGGTGATGTGAAATATGTTGACGATGAAAAGTACACAGATGAACATATATACCCTACGCGTACCGGTACAAAGCGAATTCGCATGACGCTTAAAAAACCAATTCCATCGTACATCAATATCAAATTTGATCGATATTGGGTAACGTACTATGGTCAAAAGATTACGTGCAGGATATGTGAATCTACAGAACATCTCTCAAATTGTTGTGATAAGCGTAGAAAACCAGGAAGAAGGACAGCCTCAACATATGCGGAAGCCATCCACCGATCACCAATCAATATTGATGCAGCAGAACAACCACTGCCATACCAGCCTACAAGTTTTCAAGTACCCACGACAACCCTGGACATAGAAATGAAAGAATCCCCAAAGAACCCAGATGTAAAAGAACCGGAAGGTGCCCCACAGACGCCACTGGATCCTCCGACGAACAAAGTTTCATCAGAGAGAGCAGCAAAGGAAACTTCCCATTTGTTAACAACAGAAGGTCACACTTCGTCATGGGTTGCAGAAGTTGAACGCGAGGAACTTTCGAGTGACTACCAGGTCACGCCTGAAGCCTCGATTAGCGATAAGATGGCCCCTCCCCTCCCTGCAAACAGCTGTGTATCGGAAGGTGAAAAGAGCCAGGTAGGCGATGAACTTTCCCTGCCAGGCGCTTCCTCGCCCACAACGACCTTGAAACTAGCAGAAGAAAACGTGAGTGAACAACATGACCAACCTGAAATTGCTCCCCCCCTTCCCTCGTCACAATCGCAAGAAATGGTATCAGGAGATGACTCCCAAACCGAAGAGGAATCCACAGATGATAAGCAAGTTATGGACAAAGGTCAACGAAATAGAAAAAAACGCACCAGTTCACGACTGAAAGCGGTAACAGAAGGTAAGAAAAAGAAATGTACAAGGATGTCTCTAAGCCAGCAGTCCGTCATACACAGCAGGAAGACCCAACAAAAGTGAAATGTTAATTAGCTGTGGGTTCAGATCGCCTTTCCCTCCCCCTCCATTAGGTGGTAGTGTAAGAAGAAATGTTTGTTTGTTTATGTTTTGAGATGAGAGTGATTTATGGGTGTAGTGCGCGACATAAATTTGTGTACTTTCTTAGTGTCTACAGTGTAATGTTATATATTACATGTTAGAGAGTTACAAGATGAATATCGATATAATAACAGGTAGAAAAAATAGTGTAAATTGTGTCATGCACATGAACGAATATCATCATTCTGAAAACACTTCGGACTAATACTTACTTTAGTGTAATTGAGCACCAAAATGCACATTTACGTGGTATTCTTATATACAGTTTTTTATAATATCTTATTGTGCATGAATTACAGCACTCGTCTTTGTACCCTTAATATCAATGGGATCTTGACACCAGTGAAATGCAAATTGCTTGCGGACTTTGTCCGAATCCACTCGATTGACATTTTATACTTGCAGGAAGTTTGTATTGTAGATTTTAACTTCTTGTATGGGTACGAGGCTATTGTAAACTTGGGGACAAGCGGGAGAGGGACGGCAATTTTAATCAAAAGTGGTATAGAAATAAAAAATGTAAAGAAATTAGTCGATGGGAGGGGAATTAGTTTTCAAAGTCAACGCTATACTTTTGTTAATATCTACGCCCCCTCCGGACAGCAAAACAGATGGAAAAGAGAGCAATTTTACCAGTCTGAGATAGTATATTTACTTCCAAATAATGATTCGTGTATCATCCTAGGTGGTGATTTTAATCAAGTGCTGCGATCATGTGATTGTATAGGAAAGTTTCAAAATAGTTTAGCATTAACGACCTTAATCAGCGATTTACAGCTGAAGGACATCTGGACCGAAAAACGAAAGGATATAGTGTTTACCTATTTCAATAACAAAGCAGGTTCTAGACTGGACAGATTCTATACACTTGGTCATACTATAAAATATGTGACGACAATAGATGCTTTGCCGGTACCTTTTTCAGATCATATAGCAATCAGAATGAGTATTAATCTACAAGAATCTAAATTAGTTTGGGGTCCGTCCTATTGGAAAATGAACTCTGCCCTACTTCAACAGCCTAATGTTAATGATATGTTTGAAGAAAAATGGAAGTATTGGTGCCGGCAACAAAAACACTATACTGATTACAATACGTGGTGGGTAAAATACGTAAAACCTCGAATTAAATCCTATTTTCAATGGCTAGGGAAAGAAAGTGCACGTGACCGGAACTTAATGTTGAACTTCTATTACAAATGTTTACATGAGTTATGTATGCGACCTGATGTCACCGAACATTATCCACAGATACAAAAATACAAAGCACAAATCCTTACGTTGCAACGGCATCACTTGGAGGGTATAAAGATAAGAACTACTCATGCGTCATCCTTGCAAGATGAACGAACCTCTTTATTTCACTATGTACACGCACAAAAACAAAGGCGAGCTCTATTGATAAACAATATTGTCGATCCCGGCGGAGATACACATAGCAATCAACAAGGTATATCACAGGCGTTTTACACGTATTATAATAATTTGTATACGGGTAAAGAAGTAGATCAATTGGCTGTACAACAATTGCTCACATCGGTAAATAATTTTTTGACGGACGAAGACAGAACTTTGTTAGACAGTGACGTCACTGTCGATGAGGTGTATGAAGCACTGCGTACTTGTAACGTTAAGCGCACTCCTGGCAACGATGGCATAGGCTACCAATTTTATATACGTTTTTTTGATATTATGAAACATGAATTGGTCAAGATAATACAAGATGCATTTCGAAACGAATACGTGCTTCAAAATGAAGGTATAATTGTACTGATTGCCAAAAAAACGCGTCCGAGTGCAGTGACTGACTTTAGGCCCATTACTTTGTTAAACTGTGACTATAAGATTATGGCCAAAGTTTTGGCTAATAGACTGAAACCTATATTATCTTCCTTACTCAGTTCACGGCAAACATGTGTCAGTAAAACTCAAAATATATTTTCTACGGTGGCAGGTATACGTGATATAATGTATTATTATGAAATGCAACAAACTTCAGCTTGTATAGTATCCTTTGATTTTACAAAAGCTTTTGATCTTGTAATTCACCAATATTTGTTTGAAGTACTTCGAGCCTATCGCTTCAGTGAAGCCTTTATATCTGTTTTGCAAAGTTTCTATAGAAAGGCAACCTCCCGTCTTCTTATCAATGGATTCGTGACTCCTGCAATACACGTGACGAGATCCATTCGCCAGGGGTGCCCCTTGAGTATGCTTCTATTCGCTTTGACCTTGGACCCGCTACTTCGATACATTCAGTGCCGAGCCCCGCTGGCAGCGAGTGCTTTCCTTGAAACGCAAGTGTTTACATTCGCAGACGATTTATCAGCTTGTGTAACAACAACAAACCAGCTTCAAAATATACTAAATGCAATGTGTTTGTATTGTTCTGCCAGTGGAGCGGAAGTTAACATGACAAAATCAAAGGCTTTACCTGTTGGCAACTGGAAGCAAAACAATCCGGACATAGGGATAAAATATGTCAACGAACTCAAAATATTGGGCATTACTTTTCATACTAACGAATCCAGAATGCTGGATCTAAACTGGACGAAAATTGTAAGCGAAATCAGGTTACAGTGCTATCAAATGAGAGGCAGACAACTCAATTTAATTCAGCGTGTTTGGTTCCTACACACTTTTATTTTTAGTAAATTAAATTATGTCGCTCAAGTGTTGCCAATCACACAGCAATATCTCCGACAAATAAAGTCTGCTGTGGGATGGTTCATGTGGTACGGACATTTTTTTCGGGTCCCTTTCCCGATTATGTGCCAAACACAAATGACAGGTGGTCTAGAACTATGGAATATTGAAAATAAATGTAAGTCGCTATTTTTAGCTAGAAATTATAAATTGTACTTAATTGAACGGTCGATTACATCAATGTGGTTGCGTATATTTACCCATACGTTTCCGCCGCAAAATCCACCTAACTTGTCTCGACTAACAAAGAACCCTATGTATGTACGAATTTTTGTGCAAGAATGGAGTTATGTGGAGTTTCCCATGGATTTGAAGGAGAATACTCTGTCAAAATATCTGTATGAACATTTTCAACGACAACTTATTTTGCAGCAGAGTCGAATAGAGAAAAAAATTCCTAATGTTATTTGGTCAAATGTATGGCAAAATGTCCACAAGCCTTTCCTTGACACGGACACACGAAGTTTGTGGTATACCCTGGTGCATGATCTAGTTCCAACAAATGTTCGACTAAATGAAATAAAAAGACTATCAACAAATGAGTGTAGACAATGTGGAGAGGTTGATACAAATGAACATCGCCTCACTACATGTAAAGGAATTTCAGAAATTTGGGCCTTTCTCATTATGTGCCTTGCCAAAATATGTCGTATATCGCCACAATGCTTTCAAGCAAAAATTTGTATATTACCAGACTTTAAATATTTCCCTTTGAAGAAACAAAATGCCATTGTGTGGCTAATAGCACATACAGTATACTATATATATAGCAAAAAGTTTGAACCAAATATCACCCTATATACAATGTATCTTAAAAGATCTAGATGGAAACAAGCAAATAAACAAAATGTCCGAATGTCACAATATTTTGGTAAATATCTGGATGTAATGTAATTGTATGTATACATGTAGAAAAAAAAATCCATAGATGTAAACAGAATAGTGAAATAAAACTTAAAAAAAAAAAAAAAGATGACAACACTTTCGTTTTTTTTTTTTTTTACTGTTTTCGTCAAGATCGAAACATCGTAGGTTCAAATCCCACCCTTTCTTTATTATTTTTTCCTTTTTATTTACCGAGTACGAAGTGTTCTAATAACGTAATATAATATTATATGATATTACTGTAAATATTTATGCGATGCATGCTCAGTGGCGGCGATTGGGTTTCAAAACCGATGGGGCAAGGTGGGGGAGGGGAGGCAAGGACAGTTCCTTTCCCTTGGTAGATAATGTTAAACATAGTGCAGGTCATCTGCCCCTCCACACTCCATAATCGTCGCCACTGTGCATTCCTCAAGTAATGCTTCTACTAATGTTTTTAATCTTTCAGTGATTGGTAGGATTTTAGAAAATACTTTTCCTTTCATTCAGCTGTTATAAGTTAACACATATTAAGAACTTACATGTCAACTTTCTGCTTCCGGAAATGCTGGACATAAATCGCATAAATATCAACGGAAATATCCAAGAAACGCAGATAAGCATTCTCGTCCAAAGCCGTTTACTTCCCGAAAAAGATTTTCCAAAGAAGTAAGTTTGAACCCATGACCTTCCATTCCATAAGCAAACGATCCCCCTACACCACACGGTTCACGTTATTTTATGCACTCGGTTCGGATCCCACTTTAAACTGTAGGTCCAGTCCCGATTAGCCTTACTATGCATAAAGTTGACTTAAAACACAAAATCAACCAATTCATCTCCTTTCAGAGTTGGCCTTCTATGGTACTGTAGTCGGCCAGCATCCGAAAATACAGTTCAGCTTCGCGTATACCAGAGTGTAATTGCATTTAATATAGTGACTAATTTTACTTTAAAACTACAGATTAAAGCGATAATAGTGTCCAGAAAAAGAGCCTCAAAGTAGATGTTCACACAAAGTATTTTATTCCATTGCCAAACATTTCAGTTAAGAATAATATTATGCTATTCCATTGACCGTATTTTCGATTCATGGTGAATTTGCTAAATGGACCATGTCACGACATCTAAATGTGTAAGTTTTACTAGTAAATGCATTTAAAATGCACGAAACAACAGGGGAGGAGAAAAAGAACTAAAAAAAAATGCAACAAAAACTGTTAAAAATACTGACAAATAAACTAAAAGCCAAAAAAGGCCGAAAAATGCCAAAACAAAATGTAAAATATAAAGTGTTTTCCGGCTCTAACTGATATGATATCAGGTTTAGCATTGTTGTTAAGGGTCAGAAAAAAAGTTGATTTTTCCTCAACTTCCGGACCCTAATTACTAATTATGACCATTGAAAAAGTTGGAGGAAGCTTACTAAAATTTTTCTTGCTGAGGGATCGTATCGTCCCATATCTCCACTTTATAATACAGAAAGAAATCAAGTTCATATTTCGAAAATGACTTGGAGTTTTCCACAACGAAAATATGTTTTCATAGTTTGAAGTTCGTTAGTATTATCTTTCAAGGTTTCCATTGTTTTAATTTCAAACATATTTTATATTTCATACCTTGAATATCCATTTCCTCTCTTTTTTCATACAGTCTTTGGAAAAAGGCTGTAGTTTCTTGTTAAACGTGGTCTGGTTCAAA
Source organism: Lepisma saccharinum (assembly GCF_977018435.1). Lineage (NCBI taxonomy): Eukaryota > Metazoa > Arthropoda > Insecta > Zygentoma > Lepismatidae > Lepisma > Lepisma saccharinum. The sequence continues at coordinate 54,230,995 of NC_139246.1, forward strand.
TGACTCCTTTTCATTCTCCTGTTCCTACTTTAAACAAAAAACAACATACTTCGTAACTAAACGATTGCTTGTTCAAAACACGGAATTTTTACAGAATTTACAAAATATGACAAAACGCCAATAGATGTTCATCATTTTTCCCTTTCAGCGATTCTCGATTTTATCTGAATTAGTTTCCTCATGAAAATTGACATGAGAAAATTATAGATATGACATTATGTGTGAATTGGTTTCTTCAAACTGGTAGCAAATTTTAACATGAGCTATCTGGAGAAGAGGTAGCGTGCTTGATATTCACGATGGAGGTAGTAGGTTCGATTCTCCATCTAGGCAGGATTTTTTCAGGAATTTATCGTTGGATGTAAAGTTTATTCACCGAGCTAAGAAGTTAACATCAGTCGTTATTTCACGAGGTGAAAGGAAATAGTAAGAGGAAGTTATTTCGATGATAGGAGGAAGTCACATGTAACGTGGAATGTGCAGAATCAAGTTACATAGAGCTAAGTCTGTAATGGTGGTTTCGAATATTGCAAAGTTAGTGCGGAAAGTTTGTTATATCTGATATTCGTACTTTCTGTTCAAAGAAGACAAACATTTTAGATACAAAGCAGTGAGGAATTAACGATCATTACGAGGTTTTGAATTTTTTGTTTGTCACTGACTATATAAATACTTATTAGTAGTTTCTATTCGAATCGGCCTTCGTCGCAATAACAATTTACTTATATTAATTAGCGATTTACTATTAGTTTTAGACACATGGTAAGATGGTGGTGAGGGGATTGACAACAGTCATTACGAAGGAACTGACATAAAATTACCAATCTTAGCAATTTGAACTCATTAAACGCTCTCCTTCGTTGCTGTACTGCACTACATTTAACATAACTGTATATATTTTTTTAGTATCGAAATCAAATAATCAATATTTTAGGTGTCAGTGAAGAACAAACAATACATAACTTAAATAACATTACATTTTGCATCCTATATAATATTCTAATATTCTAATATCAACGGTATCTGTTCAGCAAACAAAAAAAAAAGAAAAAAGAAGAGGAGAGGGTGGGATTTGAACCGGCGACCTTTCACGCTTGAGGAAAAATAAGGATAGCAGCGCCTAACCAACTGATCTACGTTAACTTCATGACGTAATACCCTTAAAAACATGTTAACGTTTATGAAGACTCCCACCTTCCTGTGTTTCAAGCACATTTTCTCGACAAGTCGTGTAAAATATATGTTTTTGAGAACTGTTCGATATTATGCAAGGTATTGTAAATAAAATGTCGCAAAAATTCCTCACAAATTTGCTTCTTTCTGCACAAACTTGATGGCAATTTCCTCCAGGTGGAGAAATACTTTATTTAGTGTTTCAAACCCCCAAAATTTCAAGTCGAGCAAGCAGAATCGTAAATATCCCTTAAGGTTTTTTTTCCCAATTTATTATTTCTGTTTGATTGTGTATTATAATAGCTGTTTATAGTTTCTAAGTTCATGGAAAGTGATAAATTGAAAACCTCTCACCGCAGCGTTTTTCGTCTAGTGGAAGGACCTACTCAAAGTTGGCTACCCTCACCTGGAGCCGAAGTGCAATGTTGCTAAGTTTACGATTTCGGGACTTAGAATTCTTTCGGGGCTGTCAAATAAGATGTTGCGAAGTGTACACTTTCTCGAAGATGCTTCAACCACTTATGAGCTAAACGTTCGTGTACTTTGTCTAGTAATGAAACAAGAACATCATGTGTAGGGAAAATGTTAAGTTCTAGAATTTTTTTAATTTCTAGCAAGAAACCAAATATAGATATAGCATCACAATTAATCAAGCGAGGAATCTTCTGTAAGAGATTCTGCATCAAGCTAGATGTTGTCTGCGCTGATATTTTAGAAAGTTCTGGTCCCTTGAATATGGTCCCTGTATTCGCAACAGACGCGACATTTTCTTGACGAGAAATGGGTTGAAAGTTAATCAAATCCCCCACACTCGAGTTACCACGGTTTACACACGTGAACTACATTGCAGATAAAGGATTTACTTCATTATGTAACGCAGATCTTCTAGTTGAAGACATTCCGGCGAAGGGAATTCCTTGTGGAGTAACTAGTACCCCCGTATCATCTACAGTTACAAATGGGTTTAACTGGTAGTGCGCCATTATACCGAAGTTTTAACTGCCCCATACAATTCGACAGAGAACCACGTTCTGCATCTGTATGCACGTTAAACTGGCTTGTTTAATGCATACGAACCTTGACGTAAGCGCGCAGTGGAATATTTCCGCCTTAAAGATCTACTTATTAGCTATGGGGCAGCTATGCTTTTCGAATGTACAGATATAACACTGTTCCAGATTATGCGAGTTTATTTACATAATGTGCAAGTACAATTAGACTACACAAATAAAGTTTGTTCGACGATAAACTCGCTGAAAGAAAAACATGCCTTCTCACTTAGGCCAGTTTGATGGATATTCGTTTAACTAATTAATAACAATGAATTAAATCTGTCTTGACTGTCAAGTCACTTCTTCACGTAGTATAAAAGAGAAAGATTATGAACAAAATATAATTGAGTGAGTGAGTGCAAGTTCGAAACTTAAAACATTACGGAAAGTATTTATCCTTCTCCTCCATATCGTGGTTCCTTGAACACCTTCACAAAGTGTCTACCTTGAGGAAAACAACTTCCTCTCTCTGGGTCAGAATCCAAAATGCGCTGCCTGAAGGGCTGCGAGGTTGCACCGAGGCTTCCTTATTACGTCATTGCGTAACAGATTCTATTGACCTCTGGTGGCAAAATTAAGAATGATTCCATCAGTCTGGCACAAATGAAACAGAAATATAAGAAAATGACGGCTCCGCGCGCACTACGGTCCATAATAGGAAAATAAGGAATATAGTCCCTGATGGTTGGAGTGTGATCATGCAAGGTATGGAGAGGATTATTTATGATTTCATTTCCGGATTTTTTTTTAATTACGTATAATCGAGTACCACAACTCATAATAATAATAATTACTATAATAATAACCCGCGGCGCAACAGCATATTGAGGGCCCAGGCTTACCTACCGAATGCCTGATCGTACTCACTCATCAGCACGACCGATCCCCGGTTTGTTGTAGGTTTGTATGACCGAGTTACGCTACACATTTGTAGCTCTCCAATTTCCTCACGATGGTGGGTGGCCACCGGTTCCATACACATGCGTGTTTCTTCAATGTCCATGGCGGAATGGTTACCACATCACACTACGATGTCAGGAGTACCGACATGCGCATGAGTATTTTTTGCCAATTGTATTCTCTTCATCAATTCGCGAGCTTAAAGTAAAAAGGTTCTATCTGCACTTTTTTGCGAAAATGAGTTCGTGACCTTAAGCAGACCATTGGTTTACATTCTTTGTACTCCGTAAAGATCATGCTTCGAAGTATATTAGTTTCCGGTCTTTGTGACTACCAGACAAATGGCACAACGTTCATCTTCTATTGGAACCTCCAACGTAGAGAGGAAGCAATTAAGTAAAGAAAAAGTGTCAGATATCACTTATATGATGAAGTGGATGACGGCTGTGGACCAACGTTACTTTGCTACGGTGCTGAAGAGAAACATATATAAGATACTTTTTTCCATTTCTTTACAGTCTTCTCGTCAATAAGCGATATCTACTCTCAATGAGTACAAATACTTTTCATTTTCTTATCAGAAGGATATACAGTAGCACGTTATTTTAAAATGAACGTTTAGTGTTTCCACTGGGATTATATACTGCAACAATATTTACAACATGGTTACTTTTTTCAACTGACTCACATGTCAATACTTTCTATTAAACATTTTTCAAAATTCAATCTTCACACTCGTACGTAATTGGTTTATAGTTTTGGTTTGATTTGGTGTTTTAAGTCCACTTTATGCGCAGTAAGGCTAATCGGGACTGGACCTACAGTTTAAAGTGGGATCCGAACCACTTGTGCCTCCACCGGGTATCGAACCCGGGACCCCTTGATTACAAGGCAATGACGCTACCACTGCGCCATGGGGAGGCCCACTTGGTTTATAGTATTGGATGAAGCAATTGGTATTATTTTCCACTCTGGACAACCTTTTACATCTTATTTACTTTAACATGTACATAGTTCATGCAGAATATAGAATAACTAGAATATAACTAATTTCTCACCTTTCTTTTTTGCAAAAAGTTTGAATATTTAAGGGATAACCTTTTTACTCTCTTCTGAAACGTTACTTTTGGAGTAAAAAGGTTCTAACTGCAATTCGTCGTTGCAATATCTGAACATTAGTAATATTTTTACATTAATTTTCCTGTATATATTATTGAGGGAGGGATCACTATACAAATGCCAGAGGCACAACTTGTTGGAATAATTAGTTTTCCCTGTGCACATAGTCAAATCTTTAACTAGATCTCCTGAGAATATTACGACTTGACAGATATCCTTTTTACTTTAAGGTTGCCAATTGCATCATATAATCACTAACCCACATTTTCGCAATTAGCCAAAAGTGTCAAAAATGTGAAGTAAAATAAACCAATAAATCAAACCAGTATTTTTACAACCTCCCATCTTGAAACGTTGCGTGTGTAATACTTCGAATTTGAATTGTGTTCAAGTCCACTTTACACACAATTAGCTCAATCGGGATTGGACCTACAGTTTAAATTGGGATCCGAACCACAAGTAATATTAATACTGCATTCATTGTACGAGACAAAGGTTATTTCTGCAACCATCGATTCATTTATGTTATTCATTTCTCAAATGTTCACAATCAGAAGTTGTGAATGATCGTTTTAAAATTTTAATTGCAAAAAGTCAACATTTTGCAATTTTGTGCAAAATTGGTGTACAGCCTAAAAATATCACTAAAAACTCTTTGAACGCAATTGATTAGCAATATCTACAAGTCTCACTTGCCAATTAACCACCTCCACTATGGTAATGATATACCGTTAGTTTAGCAACTTGAGAATGTAGTTAACATTTACCATTAACAAGCAATACAGAAACTTCTCTAGGGCTTTATTAATTTAGACTACAAAATAAAAGAATGAATGAAATATTAACTTTGAAATACGTTGTTTCCCTTGCATGCCTTGTATGATTTCTTATATCTGGGAATTCGTAAATTCCTGACTCATTCTTGATTTAATGCTTCGATTAATTTCTTACATCATATGTTTCTTTGGAGTAGAAGTTGTTAAAAGCGCTCGGAAATATCTTCACTGCTGAACATAAATGTATTTCTCCTGTACATCCTTGTTTTAAATAGTCTTTCAGTCATGTTTTAAAATGAAAACGCATACTGTTGAATCTAGTTTCTACATTTTTCAGTCAACTATCTTTTCCCATTAGTGTTGCTATGAACAGACAAAATGTAGTATCTCGCTGAGTGTTATGTAAGTAACAACAATCAAGTTTTCAACAAAATAGTATAACAATCTATTTTCTAAATGTAATGTAAAAAATATGTGAGTATAATAGGTTAATAATAAAATCGATTAAGAACTGATAACTGTTTCAATTTAATGCTATTTGTGACTTGTTTTCTAGAAACATGAATCTTTGAGTAAAATAAAAAGAGAAGTCAGAAAAATAACACGGGTTCAAGAAAAATAACCATGAAAATTAGAGGTCCCTAACAACAATTCAAAGTTTAAAATACCCAAGTACGTGTATAATTTCTTTACAGGAAACCTATGAATAAATTGTGTAATCGTGAATAATTCTTGACATGTTGTTAATTTCTATTCGGAAGTACTTTACATAGCTATTTGAAAAAAATATTTCAACAGGACAGAAGTTGTTAAATGATAATTTAATGTGTTGGAAAACAAACAATGTCGAAACTGTCAGTTGCCGTGCTCGTTGTCCTGTCAACAATGAAATTACACCACTTAAAGAATTATGGAGAATCAGAAAAAGCAGTGTCTGTAAAAGGAATATTTCCCTGTCCGAAGCTGAAGATGTCTTCATTAACTTCCTTAAACAGAAAGCGCTATGAGGAGCAACTTATAGCCCTTCACTGGTTTCACGAGAGGAGAAAAATGCGTCTTATCATCCCGTCTGTATCCCCCTCCCCTTTCCTCACTTATCGCAAAGATTTCTACATTGTGTGCGTGAATCGAAAGTCCAGCCGCCTATATATAAAACGAGGGTTTTGCTGCTAAATCATCACCATTTGGACGGTAAAGCATAAGCAAGCAACACAATGGAACACGTTCTGGTAAGTGTGAAATGCCTTCTGCTAATTGGGAATGGTATTTTTCTTGACTTTCTTCGTCGGAAGACTGGTTGCATTAGGGACAACGCTGGAAGGCTGTACATGTGGACTGTCCCTGCTTACTTTCAAAATATATTGTCGGTTCTGTGTTCTTCGATAGATCAGCTACATGTGTGTATGTGTATTAATACGTTATACTGTTTTTCTGAGATTAAAACAGATTGAATGTGTACTAGGAAGCCTCCGCAGTTGATTGGCAGCACCGAGGGCCAATAGCGTGCTTACCTCGTGATGATGAAACGATGGAAAGAGGTAAATTTAGCCATTGAAAGTAACTCCAAATCCATGCGTTAGTGTTGCAATATGCAGATATGAAAATTTCACTCCTTTTTGGCCAGATTTTTAAAACGAGCAATAACAATTTTTTCCCTCTTTCAACATGTTACCATGTAAACACAAAATGTAATAAAATAATACACCCTACTATGCAATTTGATGAAGCTAAGTAAATATCTATTTAGTTTCTTGAGCCGCGGTCTATGGCTTTGTAACTTCAATTTGCCGCCCAGCCGTTTGACAGCGCTGGTGTCTAGTGGCTACCGCTGCTTTTCCACAGGCTATGGTAAACATTCTTACCAAGAGATTGTTCTTGCTCTGGTGTTTAATATCTGCCTAATGCAACACTGTCGTTCCGTCGCTTGAAGTGGCTTCACATTCAAGCGATACATTCATTTTACCGCTAACACGACATTGCACACAAAAACGTGAAGCGTAACCTTGGGTACGGGTTGGGGCTGAGTGGCACCCTTTCGAAGGACATTTTATCTATTCTGAATAGTTTTAACAACTCTACATATCCTTTATGACAATACCAACAAAACGTACCATCTAATCTAGGTATTTCTTATACACACAGATCATTTATACTTTTAAAAATTACAATTTTTTGTACACACGACTCAGAGTTTTAAGATTACCATTCTTTTCACCACGATAAGACATACCTAGTGCAATTATCACGGTCTTACTTCAAAATTATATTTGTTTGAAAAATATGGTATGAACACTACAATGTAGCTATTAGTGAGTAGCAGAGCAGGAAACTTTCCCAATCCATAAGTAGCTTTAGAAATGCTGATCCAGGTTTTAAAAAATCACAGTACAGGAGGATCTTTTGTCCCCTCTTTCAACGTTTCTCTTGGTAAGATTAAAATTATGTATAATATAATCTGTGTCAATTCTTAATGTTTTACAGCCCTTTATTGGTTTTGGCTTCATCTACGATATTGTGTCGATATGTTGCCTTTACTTTCAATCTTCAATTCTTCACATTTATTTATTGTAGTTCTGGGTCTATTTAATTTGCTATTTTAACTTTGGTCTTCCTCTTGACCTTCGAGTTACTGGTTTCAATTTAGGTGTGATTTGTATTGTTCTATTGTCTTTCATGCGTTCTACATGTAATAACCATGTAATCTTACTCGTATTATGTAATATCCTCATTGGTGTAAGACTCGTTGTATAAATAAATAGTACTAGTATTCCTCCTAGGAATACTAGAAATAATACATAGGAAAGTCATGTGGATTTAAAGAAAATATTGATGTTGTTAGACAGCCAGCAATAGCTTGTATAATTAATATAATTCCTATAGTTTATTTTTCCTTTTGTAGGTCATCCCTTGCTTTGATTCTACACACACCATTTTGAGCTTACATAGGACAAAATGTTTTTCTTCATGTTTTCTTTTAAAGAGAATCAACTTTATTCTTGTGTTTCTCTTAGCATCCATGCTCCGCAAGTGTATGTACGAAATTGGTCCAATCAGTGTATTATATAACTATTTTAATTTTAGATAGTATGTTGTCATATTTTTATTAGTATAACATGCATTATTTGAGTTAGCTGTTTTGTTCCTGCATTTCATTCGTAGATAATTTATTATGTTTCATTTTTGTTTTTTTTAATGATTGCTCTTAGTTTAGTTCTAATTTAATGTGGAAAAAATATCCTCATTAGCCAGTTTATTAACAAAGTTCATAAAGAATAAAATAGAGATTTATCAATGATCGGATTAGTACCTATGCTTTCACAGTAAACGCTCCACCATTTTATTATAATAATAAACATGGAACTTGTAAATTTCCACAATAAATATATTTTAGTTGATGATAAGCGATTAATCTCCATGCAGTTATTGTCACGAGCCGGCATTAAATGCTAAATCAGCAAATACCAGTCAAGTCCCCGGTGACGAGAGGTCGCCGGAAAGTCAGAAGTTAGTGGCTGGTACTTGACTGGTGTTTGCCGATTTAGCATTTAATGCCGGCTCGTGACATTATTATTGTGTATTTAAGAGACATTTTCGTGATCTGAGTGTGTGGCAAAACGTTTGCTAAGAGGTTTTACCACATATTAAATAAAATAATGCAAATATCAGAATTTTCGAAGTGTCGTCACATCTTAAGTACAACCTGTTTAAAATATTTGTGAAATTTATCTATATTTATTTTGGAATTGAAATTATATAATTTCTAACATACCTTCACATATTGAACATTCCGTAAATGATATTTTTTTTGTTCCAAAGGAAAATAAGTTATATGAACTATTTAGATGTTGATGGCTTCATTGTTCTTCTGTGTTTACTATTTTGCATTAACTCAATTAATGTAAAACCAGTTTTCAAATATGTTTTAAAGTCAAGAACAGGGGTAAATCAAGTGGACAATATTTCCCTGTCCCTCGGTAGCGACGCCTGATTTGTTAGATATCCTTACAAAGCGAAAGTACAAAAACGTAAATTATCAAAATAAAGTGCATGGGAATAAAAAGCAGTAATGGAACTTTGTTAGGTATATGTTTTGCTGATTGATTAATTTATTTGGTGTTTTAAGTCCTTTTTATGCACAATAAGGCTAATCGGGACTGGACATGCAGTTTAAAGTGGGATCCGAACCACTATGTGCCTCCACCTGGTATCGACCCCTTGATTACAAGGCGACGACGCTCAAGACTACTAGAAGGAAAGGCTGGGGTCAGACACGCCTCTTTTCGCGACTGCCGCGGGTGTGACGTCATGGGCGGACAAAACCCAGCAGAGTCTTCACCCCATACGGAAAGAAACGTGGAAAGGCTGATCTGTTTTGTTCTTTTCGCTCCTTTTTTCTTGTATTTCTGGATTGTTGTATTCAGGGTGCGAAATCCTGGAGGGGACGAGGTGGATTTCCCACCCCCCCACCAACAATCTTGGCCTCAAAAATCCCTCCCACCAAAAATTTTCCGGGGGAAAGAGTTTTTGTTATAACAATGAAAAGATAAGCAATTACTTTTAATTCACACACAAATTGTGTGGTTGTGAGTGTTGAATGCTTTCTGTCTCAAGAGATCATTAACAAATCTACATCAATACGCACAGTAAAAGTAAAACAAGAATGCAAAACAATAATAACTATGAAATCTGATTGATTTATATTAAACTTACACATAATAAAACCACTTCAACTATGTCATAATTTATTAACATCTTTAACCGGTTAGTAATGGAATTAGTTAGCTGCTTTACACTATCTGATATGTATGAAAGTAACAAATTAATTTCTAATTAATAATCATAATAATTATTTTAATTGAGTAATTTATTTTTACTTTTAATAACGTTACAAATATGTACATCGTATAATTCACACATATGTTTGTGGGGAGGGGGTTGTAGGTTAAGAACTTTCTCCCCCTCACCAGTTTTCAATGATTTCGCACCCTGGTGGGTTGTGAGGTGTTGCAGTTCACAATGCCTTCAGTGAGGTGTTGCGACGTGTCGTGATCTCCGATGAAAAAATAAAAACAGCGGGTGACAATATATAACTGAACACATCGCATCTAACGAGACTTCTTAGTGGATTGCGATACCAGTAGTCTCATTACACAACATCAGGCTACCATACACTTCAATTGGGTTACAATTATTAGAATAAAAAATAATAATATTGTAATTTTTTAATAAAGGCTCTCACAAGTATAGTAAGATAAAAACTGCAAGCATATCCCCCCCAATTTAATATCCAGTCCCCCACCAAAATTCCTATGTCAGTTTTAGGTTCACTGTTGGTATTGAAGAGTTGAATCTCGACCTCCTCCAAATAATTTAATTCTCAATCGCCATACCAAAATTCCCACAACAGTCCAAGCGCAACAGTAATTAATACTCAATTTCCTTACTATAGAGTTGGAAACTTCCCCAACCAAGGGTAATTCCACATCAGAATTCACTATAAAAATTTAAGGTTTAATATGTAATAGCTGGCTGGATATTGTGCACCTCAAATAGTAGATACCGTGTTGCCGAGAGACGACACTGGTATGTCTCGTCGCGTGAAAATTCCATCTCTTCTCGTGTCTAGTCTCGTTAACAACACTAATAATACATAGTAACTATTATAATTCCCTTGGAAATACACAACTTGCTATTTATATACTAGTGATGCTTAAATGACAACGTAGTTCAACTTCCGTCCTCCATTGTTCTATTATTTATTCAGTCAAATTTTCATCACAATCGCCCCCCACCCCCAAAGTTAAGTGGACTCAACCAGCTTTCACATACCCGCCTGTGGGCACACCGTTCGACATCCCACTGATTATATATATATACGTATATAAAGTGAGCCTCGACTTTCTTCAGTTTTATGTCTCAAGTTTTCGTTCAGTCAAAAGTTGTTTAAAGTGTTTGTGACATAATACACACGGAACTTCCTCACATTCCTCCCTGTGTAGTTCAAAGATTCATAAGACTCAGAATTGTAATCTGAATAAGGAAAATTAATGAAGAAATAAATATCAATAGTCGAAGCAAAGTTACCAAACGGCTCGTCTCTCACTCCTAAAAGAGAGCAATAGATGATGTTGTTTTCTTTTACATATTCAACTTATCCATAATTTTGGCTTTCTGCCTTTCTTTATTTAAAAAAGTTTTACGCATTCAACATATATTTTTCTTTCTGCCCTAACAAAACGCATTACTAGGTGTATTAACCCCAATTTTACATGAAACCTAATGTTTCACAGAGGAATGTGACGACATATAGACTACCGATAAAATGGCTGTGTAATCCAACTGTAAGGACATACGTTATGTCGGATCATAAGTAAGTCTGTCTATTCACTCCCAATTAGCTTTTGGGCTTAATTACGGCTCTTTTTGTTCATAATTACTGCTTTGATTCGGCTGCGAAACCGGAGCGTAGAGCGATCTGTCCGCCCGTGACGTCACGCCTGACGTCAAGGACCACGTGATCAGGTATGGCCCCAGCCTTCTCCTCTACTAGTCTTGGACGACGCTACCACTGCGCCATCGGGGAGACCCCGTATATGTTTTGCATAGGTGGCCGCAATTCTGCGTGTTTGAGGGCGTCAGAGAAAGTGAGAGTGGTAGAGAAACCATTACTAAGCACTATAATGTTGTGATGTTTTGCTAGCTGTTGTAGCACTGAGAACACTTCTCGAGCTTAAATTTTCGCTTTCTAATGTAAAGATATGATCAAGCAGAATTGCATTTCCAAGCACTCTCAAACTTATGCTTTCTATGTGTTTTTTATAAACATGTCGCACCTCAGTCACAATATTTGGTTTACTTTTAACACTAAAGACTTTAAAGACTAATGCACACATGTTCTTATGCTTTTTACAAACATTTCCTAAACAACTAGACTTAATTACTGTTCATTTGCATTGGAAGAAGTGATAACGAATTTCATACGTATTAGACTATAGGCTACGTGAGGTACACAGAATTAGATTTAGAGGCATAATTTTGTATGAACGTAATTTTGCTTTCTCAGTGGACGAAATAACAGTACAGAACTAAGTTCTTCCATTGTGCATCTCTTTGTCGACGTTTAAGTATTTATTAGTTGGATTGGTAGCAATAATTGTTGGTAATAGTCAATAACTAGAGGATAACATCCATGTGATAACTAACTCCATAATAAGCCATTTATTTTATTTTATCACACTGATCGCGACCCACGAATGTTCCGTTTCAGGTTTATGTGAATGTTTTTTATTAAAAAAATGACATAATTTTCAAACACATATTAGTCCAGTAGCCTTCTTATGGAGCAAAGTTAACTATTTTTATCGAACACACACTTAAATTCATTAATTCATTGAATATGTTCATTAGTTTTATACATTGACTTTGGAATACAACTCATGCACTCTTTCATCATTTGTAATTTAATGTCTTAATGATGAAACGAAATATATATGCCACTAACTACATAAGTTTCATAAATTTTTAGTCAATATAGAAAAACCTTGTTAATCCGGACACCGATAAGCCTGACTTCGCTTAATCCGGACAGGCAAAAGTCACCAATCGCATTCGTCATATTGCTCCGTAACGGCTAAGAATACGTACATCCAACGTCCATGGGAGAACTTCCCAAAGAGAAGGCAGTCATCCACTGATGAAATTCTGTTTTCAGCAGACTTCTTTAGGCCTATGTCTTTTAAATACACCATAATAAACGTGTTTTGTTGCTATAAACGGAGTTTTAATGCACTTTCTACTGTTTTCTTAGGTTATTCCAGTTAATCCGCGGAGGCCTCCCCCGTGGCGCAGTGGTAGCGTGGACTTAAAAAACCATCTCAAACCAAACCAAACTCAGTTAATCCGGACTTTCGTTAAACCAGTCAACTTATCCCCCACATTAGTCCGGATAAACGAGGTTTTACTGTTAATTACAATCACATAAAATGCTGTTAAGTATTTCTTTACAATATCTTGTTTAAAATACATACTGCCACTTTTGTAATAGTTCGATGTAATGTTAGTGATTGTATTTATTGACTTTAAAAGGTTATTTGTGAACAAGTTTATACGTATATGCGAAATATTTGGTATTTAGTATTTATGGGAAGGGGATAAAATTACCCCTGGGAAGGACGAAAATTTCCTTCTGCGTCAGGGATACTTGGATCTAATGAAGGTTGAAACCCAGGTAGTAGGTGATAACTAGAAAGTAATGAAAGATCAATGCTTTGCGTTTAAATCATGATTGCAAAGTAGTTTCGGGAAAGTGGTAGAGAAATGTATTCTAAAATGTCCCATATGCACTTATAGCCCAATGAGAATGCTTAATGTCAACCATTCATTACAAGGCGACATCGCTAACCACTAATCTATTTTGGATAACCTTTTGTGTTCATTCACGTTGTTATTATTCTATTACATACGTTCATAAAAATTATTATTATTTTTGAAAAACAAATATTATAGTGGGAAAGAATATGGAATATTTTTGTCTGTAGTAATGTAAAGTTGTACAATATTCTGGCTAAATAAGGAAATTATTGGTGAATGTTAAGGATCAGTTGGACCTTTTGTCGACAGCAGGACAACTGTTTTTCGAAATTTCATCTTTCGAGAAATCACTACTATATTCCAAAACCAGAAAAAATACAACTGCTTAGGATTCCTTCTAGAGCATTCAGGAGGATTTTCGCTGTTTCGTAGTTTCGTGGAGACGTAACCCTATTAAACTATTGATAATATCTGGACAACTGCGAAAGCAAGCTACACGGAGAGAAAATATCGAATAAAGCTGCCCTGGTGTCCTACAGAGGTCCAGCCTAGCCTTAAGGGATATAATTAATGTACCTGTTTTTTTTTTGTTTTTTGTTTTTTTGTTGCAGAGGTGAGATTCTTGAAATCAAGCTCTAGTTATTTTATATACATTGACAGCGGCTACATCAGATGGTTAACTGTATCTAATCCTATTTTTTGTCACATTCCAATTTTTTTTTAAAAAAATACGTTCCTTGCACTTCATATGTATACAGTACATCCCTTTGCAGAAGGAAACCTTTGAATCTCTCCCCTCCCCATCAAACAGGCCTACTTTTCATGGAAACTTTCGGCTAGGAAATCGTGAGTCAACTCTAATTATGATAAAAATAATATGTGAATGAATTCATTTTGATAATGAACTCGTTGAATGTCCTGAATCTACTTACCAATCGTTATCATGTAAGTGTAATTCTGTTGGTAATCTCCCAAGGAAGCAAGGTTGACCTTGGAAAGTATTAGCCCCATCTAGTTAGTTGCACGTTTACACTACTGGCGAAATAGGAATACAATTTTTTCCTTAAAATTATTCAAGCGTTTAACATTTCTGCACATTTTCAGATTCTTGCAGTGATTGTTGCATCAATTGTTGCAGTTCAGTCCTTTCCCGGACTGGAAAAAGGTGGCGCGACAGCCCATGCCGAAGTCATCCTTCACGCTTCACCTGTAGAGAAAACAATTGAATATCACGTAAGTGAATGTCTATTCCATTCTTTTCATTATCCTACTAAACATAACCTGAATGCTTATTGTATTAAATTATCTAATTTCTCATAAGTAATTTTGTTATTTCTCTTTGGGGTAAATAGCAAATAAATTGCGTTATCGTCAAAATGGCAATTAAAGTTCTTGATTTTGGATTATGCCATCGATTGTTGGATTTACGTTTACATAGCTAATACTTATATGTGAAAGAACACCGCCATTTTTGAGGGGGCTGGTAAATTAATTTTATTATTGTTAATATTTTAACTATGAGAAAACACTGATATGAAATTACATAATGAATCAAAACATTTTCTGTTCTACCTTTGATCCTATTCAACCTTACACTTCCACACACAATAACAGTTTCTTGTTCAGCAAAAAAAGTTGGAGAAATCTCTTTTATCTCTCTCGTTAATCCACACTCTGATCATTATAGGAAGAGGAAGGGTTATTTTATTATTTGCAGTGAGAAAGGTTGATGATTACGCTATTCAATAAGTGACCAAACTTAATCTTTGGTCGATGTATAGCATGCTCCGGAGTTTTTAAAATGGATGGAATAGTAGACTCTACACTCCCTCATAGTCATGGAACTAAAAAAGCATATTGAAACAGTTCGTATTTTGTAGTTAACAGTGAAAGGGACTAGATCTGAATCCAAAATAACTGAGTTGGCAACAGGGACCAAAGTTTCGCCGATAAGTTTTACAGTCAACAGGAAAGGTAATAGTAGGCAAATTGGCCATCACTATGTTAATGCATTCTGCTTTCCACGAGGTGAAGTTGAAGAACTGAAACAATATGCATGAATAAACAGAGGAAAAACTTTTGCTCCAGCACAAGTACAATTCAATTCAATAAAAACACAGAGCGAAGAAGGAAAAAAGAAACGAAGATATTTTTGTTATTTTACTTCATTTTACTGGCACTTACGTTTAACCAAATGATGATTAGATGAAATTGATGAATGAACACTTTACGAAGAATAGCTATGGCAGTAACGAAGATAGCAATAGACCGTTTGCCTACTGCCTATCTCTACCGCTGATTCTATATACATGTGACTTATCGATGCAACATTTCATTTGAAAGAGTAGAATATTGCTCTACGTTATGCGTGTGTTGGATATTTAATAGTGGCAACTATTTTTTACAAACTATACAAAACAGATACCTCTGCGAAACTTTTACAGTTCTTCACCTGTATTGTGTACAACCGTTGCCAGCGATTGGAAGTCGTAGTTTACCTGTTGCAGCGCCTGTTCTCTTGATGGTTCAAATGGAGCGGTCCATTGCCTGAAGAATCTCTGGAACAGTTCGGAAGCGAATGGCATGAAGTGGTTCCTTCAGCTTAGGGATCAAATCGAAGTCACAGGGGCTGGTAGAGCACCTGCTAGCCTCATCGAGCTAACAAATGGGCCACAGGTTGCGCTACATGCGCCTGAGCATTGTCTTACCAAATGATAGTTGGATTCAGCAGAAAGTGTTCCTCTACTTTCGCAACGGAGGTCACAGGTTGTGTTCCGAAAATGAACAGTAATGCTGCACCTTGACGGTCTGTCATTGAAGTACGCCATATATATATTCCCAATCTGCAACTGACAATGAAAACTCTAAACCACTCGACGCCCAGAGTGTGTGGTAATTCGCAAGGTTGTTCTATCTTCCAGTCTCATCCCAAGTATACCTTCAAGTATGGCGTCCAAGACGAGCACACGAAGGACATTAAGAGCCAGGAGGAAGCCAGGGACGGAGACGTGGTGAAGGGGCAGTACAGCCTGCTGGAGGCCGATGGCACCGTGAGGACAGTCAAGTACACCGCCGACAGCCACAACGGCTTCAACGCTGTGGTGGAGCGACAAGGCGTCGGGAGTCACCCCCAGCACAGCTATGGACATGGGCAGTGAATAAAGCTATATGTCAGCTCATTATTATTGTATGTTTTCTGTCCTAAAATAATATATTTTTGTATAAAACTGGAAGTTTTGAATTTATTATTATATGTGTATCTAGGTACCCAGGATTTTTTGAAAGGGAAGGGGGGGGGGGGGCAGAAAATGTGGAAGAAAGAGAAGGTTCGAAGTGATGTGAGGTTAATTGAAATAGGTTATTTTTCGTCGCTTTTATGCCCAGTTTTTTTAATCGCGATGATGAGGATGAGTGATGAAATTTATAAAGGAACAAACTCCAATTTTGTACGGTTCAATTATATTTACATAGAAGCTTGGGAAATTATGTAAACAATCTTAGAACTTAAAATGAAGTGAACGAAGTTTGGATTTGTTATTAGTATACAGCACAGATATTAAATGATTATTTCGTGTCATGTACTACTTCTTATCATATTTGACTCGAGGGTCCTTACAGATCTAATGTTTGGCAGAGTGAAAACATTTTGAATAAGCAATAAGAAACAAGCAGTTTAAACATATGTAAATATAGCACATTAATGAAATAAGGAACTCGGCCGATTTGAAATAGATACTGTTCTCAATGTTCTTATACTAACTACACTTTATATTAAATTTAAAATTTTAAATAATTGCAGATTTTGGAGTAACAGATATAAACAAGTGATAAGATGTAATTTATGTGGTGTAGGCTAATTCATTTCAATTGTAAAATATTAGACAAAAGTACATAGTGAAATGTTATCTTTGAAATCTGATGATTACGACAATATATCTAACACATGAAAATTTTTACGCATTAGTGACATCTATGATCTACGTATTATAACTCTTCGAAGGCTTTCAAAAGAATAGCCACTGATAGTAAATGATATTAGTTTTCTTTATAGAATTGTTTCTTTTATTATTTTAATTGTATGAAAATTATTACCATTCTCTATGATACAGGTTTTGAGAACGCTTCCTCTTGGCAAGGCGATATTTTCGTACATAAAAAAGTATACGATATAATTTGACATGTCACAATTTAAATTGTAAGTTTAGTATTGAACAAAGACAAACATATATTGTAGTCCAGTAGCTAATTTATTGCATGAATGATTTGTAACTAGATAATCTAGTTTTGCTTCCAAGAAACTAAGAATGCAAATTGCATTACTCGCTCGAATTCAAGCTTGGAAAGGAGTGTTCCCTTGTGTCTGTGTTACTTCATGAGATTCATCTAATCATCTTTCATCCCCAACCGGCGGTCTACCAATATACTACGAATTGGTAGAACATCTAATTATTTTATATATTTGATATATATTTGATTTTATTTGTAAAGAATAAATGTCTCTCTCCCTAAAACCTGTTTCGAGGTCTTCCCTAAGGTCGTAGTGGTAACGTCGTCACCTTGTATTCGAGGGGTTCAGGGTTCGATACCCTTTTGAGGCACACAGTGTTTCGGATCACACTTTTAACTGAAGGTCCAGTCCCGATTAGCATATCTGTGCATAAAGTGGACGTAAAACAAAGAACTCAAATAACCTGTTTTGAAAACGTTCTACGTTCATAATTGTTCTTATATTCTCCAAATAGCAACCCTAAAAATAATACAATGATAAAAGAAACGAAATTTGTGAGGTCTGCAGTGTGTCCCGTTTCTTCGTGATGGTCTTTATATTAATAATTTCAGTCAGGTCTATGGAGAAGATCTTTCAAATATATCACCCTTTATATTCCATGTCATCTGATATACAAAGTAAACAATTTTAAGAATTTATTTCCACTAAAATTTGGAACACAACAATGACATTTGTTGTGTATCAATCAGTAACACCTGAAGTTTCTATGCATGTCTACAAATGTCTCCAAATGTTCAATGTGGCTTCCACCAGTTATGCGACACACATCCAATTAAAATTCTAGTTCCTGCCACACTTTTTCAAAGAATTCCTCGTCCACCAAAGCAAGGCCGTTTCTTATTCTCTCCTACAAAGCCCCAAATGAAAAAGTCTACGGATGTACGCGTAGTGTCTGGGAACTTTAAGATACAGCCTAATTTTTTTCTGCACCTGTGAAATTCGCCATTTTCTTCAACACTACACCAGCGCCACAATGACCGTGTTTACAAAAGTCTTGCCCATGAAAACAAAACTTGAAGATTTTCTCATTGTTATACACCAAACCTCATTGTTATACAACAAACCTCATTGTTGTGTTCAAGATTTAAAATAAAATATAAAACTTGATCCTCGCTGTATTAATGGTAACGCATTTGAAAAATTAATTGATCGGTATTAACTTTAGTTTATTAATAATAATCGTTCCGTGTACATAATGATGGCTGCTCTAGTGATAAAGAATATTATCATAGGCAGGCACTCCGTAACCGTTGTATCCTAGGCCAGGGGGTGCGGCGTAGAACGGTTTGGCCAGAATAGGAGCTGCGTGAACTGTGGGCCCAAGTTTCTTGACGACTGCGTTGAATCCGTTGTGATCGTCAGCCACGTAGTCGACGATCCTCACGCTGCCATCTGGCTCCACAAGGCTGTACTGTCCCTTCACCACGTCACCATCACGGACCTCAGACTGGCTCTTCACGTCTCCAGTGTGTCCATCCTTCACTCCATACGTAAAGGAATACTTTGGATATGCCTGCAAATCATCACAAAATTGAAAAGATTACGACGTAATGAAATACAAGGAACCCTGTACATTCGCTTCAATTTGAGCAACTTTGCTCACATAACATTATCGGGATTTATTTTCACATATTATGCAAAATGTGGTTCAGAACCTTTCTCGGAAAGAAACAAATTTCGCACACTCATCTACCGGCTTTACATTTTCTCTTATATAATTACATTTTAGTATGTGTATATACAAACATAAGTCACAGATTCACAACCACGAATTTTTGTATGGGTGGGCAATTATCAGGATAAACGTGGCAATGATGATAATAATAATAATAATGTCATTATTATAATTTGTAATATGTATGGATTGATTGATTTTCTGTTTTAAGTCCACTTTATGCACAGTAAGCCTAAGCTGGACTGGACCTACAGTTTAAAGTGGAATCCGAACCACTATGTGCCTCCACCGAGTATCGAACCCGGAACCCCTTGATTACAATGCAACGACGCTACCACTGCTCTATCCGGGAGGCCCAATTTGTAATATATCATAAGTAATAATAATAAAGACAGTATTATTATTATTAGTTGTAGTACTAATAGTAGTATCACACATGTTTTTATTGCCCCCTAGAATTGATTTTCGTCCAAAGTTGGGACAGTGCTCCTGCCCGCTGTAGTTACGCCACTGCAGGCCCATGATTGCCAGTGACAATTTTCTGTGGACTGTATTTTCAATCATTGGTCACCTCAGTAGGGTGAATACCTCTCCACAAAATCACCTAGCTCTTCTTTAATGAAATAAAATAAAGTGAGTATGAAATATATGTGTGGATATTAATACATTTTTGTTTTAAGGAAAACAAGTTAAATCTGCTGACATGATAATGTTTCCATAGTATTCAACCTATTTTTAGTTTTATTTTCTGATAGAAAAACTACATGAAATTTGTAATCATGAATCTGTGGTACATGTCTGTATACATAGAACGAAATGTTATCAAGGAAAGTATTTGTGTCATATATGAGCTTGCAATGTCAATTTGGCATTAGGCTATACATAGTCTAGTGTTTTAAACTATACTTGTTTAACACTACGTCTAGAGAGAGCACCTTTTCTCTCGTCTTCCGGTAAATTTTTTTTTGCCTGTGGTGGGAATCGGACCTAAGACAGACCACCAGACAATGGATGATGTCTAATTGACATTGAGTGCTAATGTAGAACCATTGTCACTAACATTCACATAATTATCATCTATGCACTGCAAAAAATATATAAGTATTGAACGAAGACACCTCTGTTTCTATATGTGTGTGTCTGTGTGTGTACATGGGATGTTTGTACTTGTAAAATCAAATATACGTACGTAATAATCAATCTGATTCGCGACTACTGGTGCCGCCACGGCGGGTGCTGCAACTAGTCCATAGTGCCCAAAAGCTGGTTCTAGGATTCCACTGCTAACCATATTGCTGACAGCCAACAAAACAAAAATCTGAAACAAAATAAGTGAAATAAGTTAATGTCATTCAACTGATAAGGCACAATGAACAAATCTTTCCATTTTGTTCGAAATAGGAATATAAAGATAGAAATGTATCGATACTGAATTCCTAAATATTAAAGTTTAGGTGTCAAAAATTCACTTTGCTCAAATGTTTTTTCGAGTAAAAGCCGAAGAATCTCTTTCGAGTACTACGTATGTAGCTATAGTCACTTTATAAATATATTGCTCTAATTTGTAATTGATTATGGTAAGCTATTGTTTTTTAATATGCGTATAATATACACCTGGGTGATCCGTTTGAGATGTCAGAAAAGTAAACCGTTGTGTACGATAGATTAATGTTTGAGCAGTTTGTTGCAATATATGCAGAAAGGATGTAAGTTTTGAGTGAATGCAGGTTTATATACTTCAACCATGTGGCTGTACTAGTGTGCATATAACACTCGAAAATTTCACATCTCATACGATACATTGTGCGCTGTTGTGGCGTGACCACTATCTTTATCTACCATGAACGCTAGCGCTGAAGTCTGTTAACCTGCACTCACTCAAAACTTACATTCTTTCTGCATATATTACAACAAACTGACTTTCATTTCTGCTCAGAGATACGTACATTAACCTATTGTACACAACGGTTTACTTTTCTTACATCTCAAACGGATCACCCGGTATACTTAGTAAAATACAGTTAAAGTAATTCGTATAGTAAACGTCATTAAGCTGCATCAAGCTGCAAATACATTTACTAACATGTGAATTTCTTCAGAGTATTCATTTTAGACTATCACATTTTCGATTCCTCAACATGTGTTGCATGTCGCTTCGGTTTGACAACTGACAGCGGAGTTTCAAAACTCATTCCCGAAAATATGTGTGTCCATATGCATAGGGAATTCTTTATATATGTGGAGACGTATGGATTAATTTCAAGCCTTCTCCGTTGTCTCATGATACTTTTTTACTATCCATGAACAGTTAGCTTTTTGTGACAAACTCATTTTTATGAATGTAGGATCTATAATAATAGAAAGGTACCGATTCTAACACCAGTTCATTTCGCAATTCGAACTCTTGAAAATATGCTTCCTATACTCCGCCTAAACTATCTATGGAGCAAGGCAGCGCATAGCGCAAGAGAAGGGGTGGGGGTGGTCGATCGAGTGGGCAGAGCGAAGCAGCTTACAGAAACATGTCACTGAACTACAATAAGCTTATGTATATTTCCCCCTTAGCAATTGAACAGCCCTACCCGTTTTATTGGTCCGTATTATTAAAAATGAGCAGGTGCTCAAGCGATAGTGCAAAAGGTCAGGGCCGGATTAAGACGAAATTGGGCCTAATGCGTAAATTGATAGCATTAACTTGAAATCTTCGGTGAACAATAAACACAACGACGTTATAGTTACGTCACAGCGCAAAGAATAATAGTAACATAAAATAAGTAACGCTGTGTCTAGGCGTCGGAAATTGGGGCTCCAAATTTCATTCCAAGATTTATTTTCAGGTTAATATAGCAAAAGAAAACTGTTCAGCTTTCGGAAAGTTTTCGTCTGTTTTCATCTGGGCCTATTTCAGGAATGGATCTAATGCTGCAGCATCAAGAGCACCCACCTTAATCCGGCACTGGAAATGGTGCTCAGGAAATTAGTATGAGCTCAATTTTCGTAAGAAGAAAGTTTGAAGATATTAGCAGACCTTTACTCAGACACATTGAAACGGGTACTACAGACAGGTACATAGAGAGGAATACATAGAAATGTCCGTATACTCAGCACTGGACTCGGAGAAGTCCTGTTATGATAAGTCCTGAGAGTTTCTACATACGCGGTTGCTAATCTACGTGAAAATTTTGGAGAACTTTTAGCTTAATTGTTTGAACTGTTTGTATTGTTGTTTCAGTTCCACTGTATGCACAGGTAGGCTAATCGGGAGTGGACCTACAGTTTAAAGTGGGATCCGACCCATTGTGCAATGTACGTCCATTCAGGGGATTTGCCACTAGGCTATCCTAGGCTATAGCCTAGGGTTCTAAAGTTCAGAGTGGTGCTCAAGAATGAGACGCTGAAGGGGTGGAAGTGACAAATACAATTTACTATATATATTGTTACTATATATATATACTGTGTATATATATATATATATATATATATATATATATATATATATATATATATATATAATATTATTTGATTGAATATCTTTAATCTTTATAGGATTGGTTATAGTATATATTCCTTCAATGGTTATTAATTATAACGGCTCTTATATAGACGGAGATGATTATATAAATCGGTTTATTTTTTTTAGTTTTATTGTTGTTGGGTCTATAATGTTTTTAATTATTTCTCATAATATTATTAGTATTATTTTAGGTTGAGATGGTTTAAGACTGGTGTCATATTGTTTAGTAATTTATTATCGGGATATTCGTTCTTACTCTGCGGGGATGTTAACTGCTTTATCAAATTGAATTGGGGGTGTATTTTTTATTATCAGCTGCTATTAAAAATCTGTAATATTGTGATAATAGCAAAATAAAACAATATGTCAAGTCCTTTTACTTGCTTATTTCATGAAATGAGGTAGAAGGATGGAGTTTCTAACGTCATATTATTAATCAGATGTGGCCATATAGTAAATTTTAGTTACAAGTGTTATTAATACAAAGCATGCAATTAGTGTAAGAGGAGTACCATTGTAACAAAACTGTTAATAATAATAATATTAAGGTAAATGTGTGTTATATCGGAGACACATTTCTATCGGATATATTCAGTTTCAAATGGTTCGTACTTACCAATTGTGTATTGCGGAACCTATTTCAAGGTGCCATTATGCTCTTTACACGAAAATAGCTTCGAATTTTCACATTACGAATAATTCTTTTGGGTCCTTTCTTCCGTTGCGCACAGCTGTGGATCATCGCGCGTCGTGCTTGTGTTTTGTCGATTTGGAATGGGTATGCAGTGTTTCAACCTTCTTAACCGAAAAATACCTAATTTCGTGTTCATTATGTCATCACAAACCATTGACGGATAGCCCCAAAAACCATTCACGATAGCCCCAAAAACCATTCACGATAGCCCCACGAACCATTGACGGATAGTCCCAAAAACCATTCACGATAGGTCCAAAAACCATTCACGATAGCCCCAAAAGCCATTCACAATAGCCCCACGGACCATTTCCGGCAAGGTTAGGTTAGGTTGGGTTAGGTTAGGTAAGCATAGTTAAAAAAAAATTCTCGTAAAAAAAAGGCACGTTTGGAAACACTGGCCAAACCGCGTGACTTTCGACGCTCGCACCATCTGCAGGTACATAATGGAAACAACGGCATAATATTGTCGCATTGCACAAAATGCAAGTTTATTATATAAAAAGTGCTTATTTCTTGTTGTGCAGCATTCTACGATAAGAAAATACCTCCACGAACTTTCAAAATGCTACAGAAACTCATTTCCGTAAGTAGTTTCTTCTGTAAAAATGAAGAAATGTGTCTCCGATATAACGGACATTTACTAACTAACTAACTAACTCTCTAGCCTTCTTAAACCCGAAGGTTCATGGCTGTAGCAACACAGGCCTTCCATCTTTCCCTATCTTGAGCAAGTCCTATATACTCTTTTCCATCCCTACTGATTTCCCTTAGGTCCATCTCAACGTTGTCCCTCCATCTTCGTCTTGGCCTTCCTACAGGTCTTTAGTATAACGGACATTTACCAATATTAATAATAACAACAACAATAATAATAATGTCGGAGGGGTCCAAAACTAAGGATAAATTAGGGGACCAGATTTTATAAATTACCCTACCTCTAACGGGATGTACTTTAATTGACTTAGGTTGCATACAGAGACATCAGTCAAAGTTAGTATATTGGTGTTGTAAAAATAAAAATAAAATAAGGTTGAGTCCATACCAATGCTACTACTTTCTCTGGCTGATGTCCACAGAATATACAGGGTGATCCGTTTGAGATGTCAGAAAAGTAAACCTTTATACACAAGAGGTTAAAGTACGTATCTGTGAGCAGTTTGTTGTAATATAAGCAGAAAGGATGTAAGTTTCGAATGAGTGGAGGTTTACTGACTTCAGCTGCGTGGCGGCAGTAGCATGCATGTAATACTGGAAAATTTCGCATACCATACGACACACTGTGTGTGCTGTTGTGACGTGATCACCACCTTTGTTACCATACACATTAGCGCCGCCATGTGGCCGAAGTCTGTAAACCTCCACTCATTCGAAACTTACATCCTTTCTGCTTATATTACAACAAACTGCTCACAGATACGTACTTTAACCTCTTGTGTATAAAGGTTTACTTTTCTGACATCTCAAACGGATCACCCTGTATTTCGCATTGGAACTATATCATACCAATTTATTAGATTCAGCTTTAAAAATAATTCCTCTCTTCTCACAATGGTGTTGGAAAAATAATGAAACATATGAATTTAGTATAATTCGTAGAATATTTTTAACCCGTGAAAGTGTCGCGCGACATACTTGTAGACTCCACGAGCAACTCGGACACAGGAAAAATATCGGCTGATTAAATTACAACCGGTACCAGTATTGGCTCAGCCCCAAAATATTCATAGTTTCACACAAGATAATTGTTCAATCAGAAATTCCTTTTCTTCCCAATATGCTGCTTCCACAAATAAGGAAAAGTTTGCATTTTTGAATGATTCGCAGTAAATTTAAACCACCGAAAGTGTCGCAAAGCAATTTTGCGCACTCCGCTTCATTCCCAAACTCCTGAAGTGTATTGGTCAGTATTGTTATTACTAAATCAATACTTCCCGATAATAATGCCACTGGTATTGACTGATACAGATACATTTCATCGGTATCACTCCTGGCCTATAATAATAAGTAAATTAAAAGGTTGAGTTGTTGTTTTAAATACACTTTATGCACACACAGGCTAATCAAGACTGGACCTACAGTTTAAAGTGTCATCTCAATATATTTTAACACCACGGGATATGGATCCTAAGACTCTTTGATAACAAGGCCACGATGACACCAGTACATCTTTGGGAGGCCAATAAATAGATAAATAAATGTACATATGTGTGTCCGTGCGTGTGTGTGTGCTATATTGTGCTTTGTTTCTGGCGGTACGCAATGATGCGCCGTACCGGCAACTTTTTTGTAACAGACAATAAAACTAATAACTATGGCCCGGGACTTTATGTTATAACATATTTTTCAATTGGCTTCGGATCTATTATTGGGGTGAGATCTTTACATATCTGATGAAAATCAGCCGAAATAGACAAACTTGACAAAGCATATTTTTACATATTTCACCAATTTCGTGTTTTTACAACATATTTCTTCAATTTTGTTGTAATAAGACATATTTCTGTATAATTTCGTAATTCTCTCTCACATAATCGGTTATTTCATATTTTTTTCTTCGTAGCTTTAGCACAACGGATAGTTCATATTGTCGATGGCAGGATATGGAAATTACGGAGGAAGAAAGGTGTCGTATTTTCTTAGTACAGAACAATATCCCGCCGACAATTGATAGCCATGCAAATATTATTGAGGCAAAATGTTCTCTCATTGTTGCACGGGAAGTAAAGAAGTTTCGTTCTCATTCCTTTGCCTTTTTCGCTTTTCACAAAAATCAGTCAAAAGTAAAAATAACATTAGGTAAGTGTTGCCCAGGGGACGAGACGGGACAGGCTTTTAAAAATTCGAGACGAGACGAGATTGATCATGTGTCCCGAGACAAACGAATGTTTTCGAGACGAGACAGCATTTCACAGCATTTCCACGAGACGAGACAGGCCAAAGTCTCGTCTCGTGGGCAACACTACATTAGGTACATTACAGCCCCTACTCTACTCTATCGGGTATGGGAGAAATTCATGAGTACTGTTGTGCACATGTTTGGCTTTACTGGGAATATTTCTGCATATTTTTTTTTTATTTGTAATTTTTCATGACATATTTTCCAATTTATATGACATAATTACATACATATAACGTAATAACGTTTTATTTTGAACGAAATAAAATTGTGTGTGCAATTACACTCTGCCTCAATTATCTCTGGAGCGAACGAAAACAAGTGTCTGCGCAAATAGTGACGCGAGACGGTTCCACCAATGAACACCTGAGAGGAACGGGATTGCGTGGATGGGGAAACGGGTGCAGTCACAGCGTATACTGCTTCGTTCTGCCCACTCCGATTTCTCGTTCCCCTCTCTGCCGCTACCCGCGGCCTTGCTTCCGAGATGCTGAGACAGGCTATAGATAGATGCACGATCGTTTATGAACATGCCACAATTTTGAGTAGATCAAATGAGAAACACAAGAACAACAACAAACCATGTTGAACAGTGTGGGACTTTTCTTTCCCACAAAATATACTATATATTAGATATACATACATCATATTGTGTGTATCAAGGAAACAGAGAAAAGTGCTCAATAAATTACACACAACTTCTTTCAAAAATACTTTAGTGCAAATGCTCAAAAATATGCCGCAACTAATTTACTATTCATACACGTAACAAATTGTTTCAAATTAGGGAATATGTTGTGCTTCATTAGTTACCATTTGTGAACGTAATTTTCGTATGTGTGAACAAGTTAACTTATCACAAATATTCTCACTCACATCCATCTGTGCCGAAATCAAAATTAATTCCGTACATTGTGATCGTTTTTGGAGTTAGTTTGCGTAATTTTTCATGATTAGATTATTAATTTACATTATTTATATACATAAACGTTCCTCTACCGTTTTGACAAAAGTAATCGTAATTTTTTTATTTAATTTTATTTAACTTATAATTCGAAGGAAGAAATTAAGAATACAACCCATCTTTCAGACAGAAAAGATTTGGGATAATAAAACATAGACATTTAAGTATAAAACTGGTGCTGCAAGAAAGCATAAAAGTAAATCTGAAAGCAATATGTCATTCATGAATCTCAGAATCAAAATACAATGGAGATTGCTTATTTACAACAGGTTCTTGTTATTGGAAAATGCTAAGATAATTTCTGGACTAATTTTCATTAGGCTGGCACAAATATCAGTATCTTGAAATGAAACTTTAAACTTTTTTGCATTAATGTAACTGGAATGAAAATCAATAAAACAATGGAGATAGAATTTAAAGTTTTTATGTTGTACTGATCTTGAGTCAATAATAATTTATTTCTTATTTTGAAAGTTATATGAAATGTCTTGCATACTTCAATTTCTGTTGGCTTTAGATTATGTAACCCATTCGAACAAATAAACGTCCTTGCTTTGTAAGATATATTTTACATAACTTATTACGAGGGCTAGGATTTATACGTAAATACATACCTTTAGTTTTACGATTTACCACTGAAATTTTGTAATGCCTTTACGGATAGTAATGTTTGTAGTCATTTAAGACACATTTTATTGTCAATATTGTTCCATACTTCTACCTTTAATGCATAGTTTAACATATTTAAGTAAAACATATTTAATTTTACATATTTCAAAATATTTATCTCTCTCTTGAGATTTCGACGTGTGTATGGGGCCGTTGACCACCCACTATCGTGAAGAAATTGGGAGTTACGAATGAGTAGCGTAACCCGGTCATGAAATCCTATAACAATCATGTGGGGTTAGTCGTGCTGACCACGCGTCTCCCCATAACTTGTTGGATGATGTCCAACCTCGGTTGAGGCATGCTGGACTGAGACCAGCTATCGGTACGTAGGCCCAGGCACTAAAGGGTTGTTGCACCACAGGCTCTTCTTATTATAATTGTTATTATAAACCATTATTAAACAATTGCTTTATATCTGGGGCGGATCCCCTCTCCTGGAGGGTGAATGGTAAGTATAAACCATAGTGAGGAATCTATTACATTCTTATTAACTCATGTTTATTCTCTTCTATTTTCTATTATTTTGTGTCGTATTTCTGCCTACTAGGTTAATCACGACGGTAAGTAGGATGATGAAATGATGATTGAAAAAACACAAGTAAACATATGCCTCCCTGACCAGATCGAACCTAGAATCTTTAGTTTCGTGGTGTGTTACGCTAATCACTTCTCGACGTGAACCTGCAATAACTTATACCAGAGCATTGATATTTGAGTACTAAATGGATTCCATCTTAACGGCTTCCGAAGAAAAAAGAATATATAATCAGTGAAGCTCTCTGAGGAACCCGAGAAATATGGAGGGGTTGGAATTATTGTTTCCTCCGGATATCTGAAGGCGCAACAATTAATCGTCAATGGGAGTGAAAGCCAATCGCCAGTTTTAAACGATTAAAACCTAGATATCACCCCCATTTCTAGTCGAAGTCGTCTAAGCTTACAATAAATATTCAATGAACACACGAACACGTATAAATGAAAGACGTTACAACTAAAATAAAGCTTTTTTTCCCCACGAGAAAGTGGTTAATCTACACCCGAATTGGTTAAGGGAATTTTCAATCCCCACTATAACCTCAGGTAGAGAATGGGGCAGATCTGAAATTGCAGATATAGTACAAAGGTCTTTCTCGAAGAGCGTATCGAAGAAAGAAATTTTGAACATTTTTATTATAAATTTAAGAAGGCGTTGCAGTACCTTGCGCTATTTAGTAATTTGGTCATACCATACCATTTCGATCAATTTTGAATTAATTTGTCGCCTCACTATTTTGAAAATGATTAATAATTTAACCACTTACCTACTTCTACATCTTTCAGTGTTCAAAACCAACATTTTTTTTCAAGCTTGCGGTTGGCTGCCAGCAATTTCAATTAGCGGCGTGCGTTGATATTAGTTTATTTAGTGCTTCACAAAAATCGCTGTAAATTCTGTTCAATAATTCCAAATGTAATGATTTAAAAACAACTTTATTCGAAAAAAAATGTTCTTTCTTTTTTATTATTACCGTATTTGCTTCCACATTAGTAGATTCCATGTTATACTAAACCGGTAGATTTGTTTTCATAATTTCTCAACTTTAGGGCACAAAATATCCATGATGGTGGTAAAACACTTCTACCATATTTCTTGTGTTTACTGTGTGGTGTCGGGTAAGTTCGAAAATTGTTAAACATATGAGGTGCCTGAGCCATACTTATTGGTGAACATTTGTGCAGAGCAGACAAGCTGAAAAGATGGATGAGTGACTTGAGGAACAAGGTCGTAGGACAATAGCTACTATTTCCATTATCCTTACAATTTCCGGAATTAATGGCTCAAGAAGAAACAGAAAGGTATGGGCTAGAAACTGACTCGACAGAAGAAATGCTGACATGTTTCTTTAATGAACTTGGGTATGAGAGATTGAGATATCATACACGAGATTTGCAGAATTTTTTCGTTAAAATCAGATTTATTAGTCCGGTAATAAATAAAGATTATCAAGTTAAGATTTTTATCAAGTTTTATATGTTGAAGTAGGTCGTGAGAAATGAATATTCTGAAATTTTGAGACCTTGAAAAATGTTTCCCTCCCCTGTAGAAAATGTCAAAATGCAAACTCAGACCGCCCATTTTCATGAAAAGTGAAATTTGGGTATGTTCGGAGTGCTCTATCTTTGGAAATCAACAACATCCCAAACTTTTGATTTGATATACTGTTAATATAAGACTGGTTGCTTATATATATTCAATTGTTTTGATGGGACAGTGTTGCTTTCCATTGTTATATGTCAACAAAGGGGGTCCAAAATGCAGTTTTTTTTCCTGCTTCCGGCCCTTATATCTTGGTTAAGAAACATTATCCCAAAGATATGTTTACTGGGCATTGAAGCTCACTATTAGGACAAGCTACCTGATATAGCACATTACTGGGGTATTGATACTGTTAGCAGATATAACACTTTGAATACTCAAAAAATGTGAAATCCGCATCTTTAGAATTAGGCCTATCTCAAAACAGCATCAAGGTAAAAATACACTAACTATGCCAACTTGTAGGTGAATATATGTACTAACACCAGGAAATGGAAAAAAAAACTTTGGGGCCTCGTCCCATTTTTGAGAAAATATTTTTTAAATATTAGGAAATCTCAATGTAAATTATCACACTTCCTCCCCTATCAGAAAGTGGAACAGACCTTTCTCCTACTTTCCTTTGTTCCAAATGAAACAGCTCATGTCCTGACAAGTTGTGGGACAGTTTTCGTTTTTCTATTATTGAGAGATAGCGTAGTGGTAACGTCGCATCCTTGTAATCAAGGGGTCCCTGGTTTGATGCAAGGTTGAGGTACAAGTTGTTCGTATCCCACTTTAAACTGCAAGTCCCCAGTCCCGATTAGCTTTCCTGTGAATAAAGTGGGCTTAAAAACAAAGCTCTATATACAGTGGCGGACCAAGGACTTTCGAAAGGGGGAGGGGCTATACATTTTTAGTAGGCAGCCATCTATTTGCCATCTTTTCCTGCCTTTGACATTATTTTTACTGGGCCAAAGGGAGGTTATTATCCCCACTACCCCCATCTTTATGCACGCCACTGTCTATATTGCAATAAGTGTATGTTTATAAACGATCTATATTATTGTACCAAATAAAACATAACTTTCTTGTTATACATAACTTGAGATTCCCAGAATGAACCAATTTCAATTCAGGTAGGCCTAAGATTGACCTTCGTGATGGAGTGGTTACCACGCCCGGGGTCCCGGGTTCGAATCCCGGTCTGGGGATGATTGATTGTTCTTTGTTAGTGTCACTGCATTGATTTCATAATATCATCACTCACTTTCTTTGCCATGATTAGTAAAAATGGACAGAAAGGCGACGTAAAATAACCCAATATCAGGCAATCAATCTCAAATACGCTTATCTGGCCCTTGTGGCGGAGTGGTTATCACATCGCGCTGCGACGCTAGGGATCCTAGGTTCGAATCCTGGCCGGGGCATGGATGTTTCTGAGTGTCCATTCATCAATTTAATCATATCGTACCTCATTCCCATCTTCGCAAATCAGTGGCGTGGCTTTTTCAAAAGTGTTACCGGCCTTCAGTACGTCAATTATGCCTGCTAGACGTTATTACACCCCCCTCCTCCCGGGCCGGTAAAGGAAACATGTCTTCGAGCTAGATATTTGTTCATTTAGTTCTTGTTTTGTAATCAGCACAGTGATTTAGCCACAAACACTCCTAGAAAGAACTACCACTCATTCGACCATTCGACAGTTACCATGAAAATCCCATGAATAGTGGTAGACCCTTGTCAATTCTTCATCTATCTCCGTTTCTTTGCAATGAGCTGCGAAGGGGAAGAAGAAGATACACACTTTTCTCTGGTCAGTTTGACGTTTGTGTGGTGAGCACTGAGCAGACGACAGAACTCCGCTCCTTCGTGGAAGGGAAACCCAGCTGTACGTACTACTGTCGCCAACTTAGTATTTTTGAGCAAGGTTTGTCCAAATTACGAATCACACCAAGGAACTATATTTTCGTCTATTACCTAACTGGTCTCAGTTGTAGTTTAATCCCCTTGGCTTTGCAGTCTACCTCTAGTTGCTTCACAGAAATTGTATTCCTATTTTAGGCGGGATTTAGCTCTTTTCTGCCAATCCGAAGCGACAACACTGGCTGACCCGGTAGGTCTGAACGACAACAGGGCCCCTTAACAGGCATATGAATAACCCCATAGCACACTATGCCCCAAAGTCCTTCCCCGCTCTTTCCTTGCATTGGCGCCCTCTTCTCCCTTGTTGCCTCTTCAGGGTAGCGGAACGGCCTCCCTCTTCGCTTCTGTCGGCTGCAGGAAAAATGGGCTCCGTGGTCATCTAACTCACCCTCGATTTCGCAAGGATTTTTTTTTCCTTATGAAGATTATGTGTTGCTAAGTGTGAAGAAAGAAATTCTGGAGCGCGGAAAATATTTTTTGGAGTTCAACGTGATTTTATTAATATTTAAATTCCTTACCTACGTAACGTTCATATGATTTTCCAGGGCTTCCATCATGGATTCACGTCACAGGCGCACGTCTACATATTCTCTTTTTCTTCTTATGATTGACTTGTGGAATGGGATAATTTGCGATATATTATTGTAATGTATTGGCGGATGGAATGGGATAATTTGCGATATGTTATTGTGATGTATTGGCGGGTTCAACATTTCAGACATTACAATTGATTTGTGTGACTGCAGACATTGGAATAAATTTGTGAGACATCCAATTAACAAATAAGGACTAAAGATGAGATTGACAGACGTTGAACGGATGAAGGAAATAGAGGACTTTGTAAGACGAGAGGTACGGGACATTGTAAGAGACTTACAGGGAGATAGTCTGCTGGCTGCTTCAAGGAAATGTGCACCGTGTTCCAGAAGGTACGGTAGGAATGTGTTCATGGGATTAAGGTATGGCAAACTTGGCAATGTTGGCTTGGTGGTGTTGTGGGAAGTGTAGGAAGGATTGTTCCGTAACCTCGGGAACATTCTTCGAGAATATGAGGTTGTCTCGGCGCGACATATTCTCGTTGATGTTTCTCTGGTGTTGCGGGATTTCTGTTGGTTCGGCATGTGATATTTGTGGTTTGGGGAAGAAGAGCGTTGTTCAGTTTTACAGGTATCTGCGAGATATTTGTTCCTGGAAGATACTTCAGTCAGACGACAGCTTAGGTGGTGTGGGCTCTGTTGTGCAGATAGATGAGAGTGTGTTTTGCAGGAGGAAGTACAACAGAGAAAGGGTAGTTCCGGAACGGTGGGTTTTCGGCATGTACGATTGCAACGCAGAAAGGGGCTTGCTTTTGCTTGTTGATGATCGTACATCCGAAACCCTCGTTCCGTTAATCGAGAAGCTTGTTCTTCCAGGAACGGAAATCTGGTCGGATGAATGGGCGTCTTATAAATGTCTTTCACATCTTGGTGGTGTTTCCCCTTACACCCACAGGACTGTGAAACATAAGGCGCACTTCATTGATCCGGTAACAGGAGTTTGCACGAACAGGATTGAGGGATATTGGTCTGTTGCGAAAAGGCATTTGAGGAAAAGGAGTGTAATGTGGTCACATTTTTTGGAGGAATATCTGGATGAGTTCATGTGGTTTGACAGGTATGGAAAACAGCTGCGAGACGCGATGAGGAATATCATTCAACGTATTGTTGAACGGTATTCTCAGCGTGTGTAAATACCTTATCTTCTGGAACATAGTGCACATTTTTTTTTTGGTAACTGCAGGCCGTAAAGGGGTGGGTTGTATTTTCTGAATGACTTGTGAGATGGGATAATTTGCGACTTCTTATTTTTATGATGGAACGGAAGAAGAGGGTAGTATTCTGTGGAAAAGGGCAAAAAGACTATTGACATACGACTTACTTCTCTTTTGGACTTTGAAATTTATTTGAAATTTAACTTCGACCCGGAATTCAGTGACTGGCCTTGGAAGAAAGAGGTAAGTTATCTTATGAGATTAAATTTTAGCCTTATTTTTCTTGTACTTTCATGTGTCAGTGCCGAAAATAGTGTTTGGGGCAGGTGGTTCGGCCAGTTTCTAACATGCCTTCCAAAAGAACTCTATAGAGACAGGCGGGTAGCCGGAGCGGAGCGGAGGCGTTGCCGCGATAGTGGTTGCAGGCGGCAGGTTAATTACCCCAGGGGCGGAGCCCGGAATCGGCGGGAAATTTTGACAGCAATTTTCATGACATTCACTACGGGTGCTACGAAACTAACATGGCCGCAAGTAAACGTCCACCTCGCAACTTCAAACGGCCATATCTCAACTATAAAAGGCTGTACAGTACTAAATACTTATTTCCGCGCTCCAAAATTTCTTTCATCACACTTAGCAACACATAATCTTCATAAGAAAAAAAATCCTTGCGAAATCGAGGGTGGGTTAGATGACCACGGACCCAAAAAATGTCCTATGCAATATCTACTCAACGGCAACGATGTTCATTAACGTATTTAACAATGTTGTCATTTTATTGAAACAACTTTTAATTCTTTACATTTTGCTGTTACCTGTGGTAACACCGGCTACATGCACGCCACGCCTCTGTCGCAAATTAGCCAAAAGTGGCACAAAAAGCGAAATAAAATAAAGCAAATCAAATCAAATGAAATAGGCTTAGGAAAAGGAGGTTTAGGATATTTCCATCATCTTTAATATTGTTACTGCAAATAACGAACGGGCTGTTTTTATCATCATGGCAATTCTTTTAAGAAATTTTGAAACATCAGACACAAATTTATATTTTTGGCTGCTTCACCTTTCAAGCATAATGGGGTATTCCAGATTTGCTTGGTTTTCTTTGAATTGTGGTGCAGACAAGACTTCTAAAAGTGATCAGATCTCCCGTCTGACGGAACTAGATGATGAGACTTACAACAAGCATTCCAGAAAATCATGCAACCATCATGATGTCAACATTCAAGGAGTGCTATAAGTTAAGAGAATGCAGGGAATGATATCCTCCAGTTTGCAAAAGTGCTAAATCAAAGAAGTGCGCCTCCCGCCAACACTCAGCTTGTTCCAATTCTCGATCAAATTTCCTCCCATCTAGGAATTTCCACTTCAAGCTCTGCATTGTAGTACATGTTTTGCCATTCCATCTGGATGCTACTGTTGTTTTCTCTTCATGTATATTTTTGTACTGGCACTTAGTTCATTCACATTGTGGAGATATTGAATTTTACAGAAGTAATTTATGCAGTCTCTGACAAACTTTTAAAATTAGTTCATGGAGCATGCCCCGTGGTTAACAGCCGTAGTCAACTGATCTTCTTGCCTGATTGTTCATGTTCAGGATGGATACATGATTTACTTACGAGCAAACATTTGGCCAGCTGGGTAGGAAATATTACATTGAAACAATTTCATTTAACCTATATGGACCTAATGACTTCACCTTTTGTGGAATACTTGTACGTTTCGACACCCACAAAGAACAATCAATCATCCTCAGACCGCAATTCGAACCCGGGACCCCTGGCGTCGTGGATTGCTGTGGTAACTACTCCATCACGAAGGTCCGCACTTAGGCCTACCTGAATTGAAATTGGTTTATTCTGGGAATCTCAAGTTATGAATAACAAGAAAGTTATATTTTATTTCGTACAATAATACGGAATCGTTTACAAACATACTCTTATTGCAATATAGACTGTGACGTGAATAAAGGGGGGTGGTGGGGATAATAACCCCCCTTTTGCCCAGTAAAAAGAATGTCAAAGGCAGGAAAAGATGGCAAATAGATGGCTGCCTACTAAAAAATGTATAGCCCCTCCCCCTTTCGAAAGTCCTTGGTACGCCACTGTATATAGAGCTTTGTTTTAAAGCCCACTATATTCACAGGAAAGCTAATCGAGACTGGGGACTTGCAGTTTAAAGTGGGATCCAAACAACTTGTACCTCAACCTTGCATCAAACCAGGGACCCCTTGACTACAAGGATTCGACGTTACCACTACGCTATCTATCAAAAATAGAAAAACGAAAACTGTCCCACAACTTGTCAAGACATGGGCTGTTCCATTTGGAACGAAGGAAAGTAGGAGAAAGGTCTGTTCCACTTTCTGATAGGGGAGGAAGTGTGATAATTTACATTGAGATTTCCAAATATTGAAAAAAAAATATTTTCTCAAAAATGGGACGAGGCCCCAAAGTTTTTTTTTCATTTCCTGGTGTTAGTACATACATTCACCTACAAGTTGGCATACTTAGTGTATCTTTACCTTGATGCTGTTTTGAGATAGGCCTAATTCTAAAGATGCGGATTTCGCAATTTTTGAGTATTCAAAGGGTTATATCTGCTAACAGCATCAATATTCCAGTAATGTCCTATATCAGGTACCTTGTCCTAATAGTGAGCTGCAATGACCAGTAAACAAATCTTTGGGGTAGTGTTGCTTAACCAAGGTATTAAGGGCCGAAAACAGGAAAAAACTGCATTTTGTACCCTCTTTGTTGCCACATAACAATAGAAAGCAACAATGCCCCATCAAAACAATTGAAAGTATATAAGCAAGCAGTCTTATATTAACAGTATATCAAAACAAAAGTTTGGGATGCTGTTGATTTCCAAAGATAGAGCACTCCGAACTTACCCATGTTTCACTTTTCATAAAAAATGGGTGGTCTGACTTTGAACTTTGACATTTTCTACAGGGGAGAGAAAATTTTTTCAAGGTCCCAAAATTGCACAATATTCATTTCTCATGACCTACTTCAACATATAAAAAAATTAAGCCAATCAAAAAATAAAACTATTTCACTTTGTTCGAATTTCAAAATAATGGCAATTAATCTTATCTGTAGCGTACAAATCTCATTGCCATGAAAAAATTTCTAAAAACACGAATGCATCTCATTTCTGCTATTTTTTATCGAGTAACAAACAAAAAAATGCACATTCAACACTGAAAAACCACAGATAAGAACAGATTTATTTGGCCGAACTCACAGATTGTTTGATTCATTTGTCGCTTTAAGTTCTTCTTATGCACAGATAAGCTAACCGGGACTTGACCTACAGGTTAAAGTATGGGTCCAAACCACTGTGAAATGTGCCTCCACTGGGTATCGAATTTGGGACACCTTGCTTACAAGGAGACGAAGTTAGCAATAAGTAGGGAGGCCCCGAACTCGCAGACCGAATGTTCACTCTGATTGGTTATGACCACAGTGTCGAACAGAGAAGCAAGTTACAATTAGAACACGGCCTAGTCGCCAAAACCACTCAGGCAGCCAGTCTGGCAGGCACCATTTTCAGTCTGGCATTCGTCCAGCGATATATAAGGCATTCCAACAGGATTTCCAGCTCCGTGTAATTCGGCCTTTAGTCAAATACAGGGTGCTCGGAAATTCCCCTTACAAAATCCTAGGGCTAGTAGAGGGGACTGAGTAGACAATATTTGGAATAGGAACTCATGTCCGGAAACTTACCGTTTCCGTGCTACAACCATGACAAAGTGTCGGATGTGCCTGTGTTGGTATGCAACCGGGTAGCAGTACATGACGTCAGAAGATCACCTGATGACCTAAAGTGTAATATGTCAAATGAGGTGTTATGTAAGGTACAGAAGTGAATGACGTGTGATTCAGTCCATAATACAAACAAATTTATTTGGTAACAATGCCAAGGGAACAAAAAAGAAACGTACTATTCATTGATCAGCACCTGTGTCGACAGACGAACGCAACAATTTGTAGACGTCACGTGCCATCAGGTAATCTTCTGACGTCATGTACTGCCTACCCGGTTGCATACCAACACAGGCACATCCGACAGATTGTCATGGTTGTAGCACGGAAACGGTAAGTTTCCGGACATGAGTTCTTATTCCAAATATTGTCTACTCAGTCCCCTCTACTACCCCTAGGAGTTTGTAAGGGGAATTTCCGAGCACCCTGTATTTGCAATTTTCCTTGCAATATATGTTACATTCTTCTAAGTGCAAGCTAAAACAGATCCGAACTTATATATTCTTCATATTGTGGAAAGTAATAGGTTCTTAAGAAGTACAGAACATTATTAATATAACGCAAAAAATTACAAAAGAACATGAGATGGTGGTCTCTACTTACAGCTAGGTGAGACATTTTAGATAGCTAACACCACACACCACTGGTTTCCTCTCTGGTGTCCTTCTCGATTTTACACACAGCTGCACTAGCTATGATCTTTTATACAGAAACTAACAGATCAAGGGAGAAAGTTTACATACCTAAATGTTTAATTCGAAACACAGGGACCAAGTTTATGTTTTACTTCGAGGGAAAAAAGCAGAGACAAAAAGGTTAGTTTCAATAGAATGCTACGTGCCAGATTATAAAATCGTGACAGTCAAATTTTCTAGGTTTCCTGGAAGGTAATAGTGCTTCGTAAGTTTTGGTCTTGTTCTTCAAGCGCGGAGAAATCCAAGGTCGGCACATTTCAGATTTCTCTTTTCTTTTGTGATCACCGATTTCAAATTTGAAGTGCAAAATCAATCACTCTCCCACGGAGATACAATACATTTTGCAGCACAGTTTCTTACCTGCCGCGTGTCCAATGTGTTTCTCTCCGCTTTATGCCCAGATAAGCTCATCTAAATTCTGAACCTATAGTTATGGATAATAAGGATAACCACTCTAGAATGTGTCTCCACGGGAATCGAATCCACGACCCCTAAATTACAGTCAATCTTCTGTTATTACATACTAAATATAGTTGGTATTGAAGTGAAGGTTACTAATCTCTCTCATTAACAACTTAACACTACACTACACTACACTAACTTACACAGTAACAGTAACAGTAACTTACACTACTCAACCTCGATTAGCCTACATTACGTTTATATACAGGGTGGCTCAAAAACTCACTTAACACCCCCGGTAGAATGCCACTGCAGCGTGCAACATGGAAATGGTGATGACCAATCGTTGCCAGCCCAAGGGGGAACCACATTGACGCCACCCGCACGGTCGGCGGCCATCTTGATGTTCGCCATCTTGAATTCAACTCTAGAATTTTAAATGGGAAGGGGGGGTGATATGATATATCAAATCAGGCTAGAATTTCACGAGAAATGCAATGGTGAAGATTTTATCGACGTATCTTTAACCTGCAAAAAGTTATGACTGAATTCTTGTACCAATTTGCTCCTTTTCGAGGTGTTAGAACAATGCCTTAAAATTTGTTTAGCGCATCGGTAATGCATCGAGATCAAAGTGATGTCTAGGGAGAGAAGTTCACATGCCATTGCACATGATTTTAATCGGATACATCCACGAAGAGCTGCGCATTATGAAAGGTTGTCGCGAACAATTTACAGTGTGAAGCTTCCATTGAATTAAAAGTCTACCTTCCCATTGTTGTTATCGACTTATATTTCACTATAGTAGGTTCTCGAAACTACAGTAAATCACGATGGTCGGAATTTCTGATAAATAACTGGAAGAAGAAATTATAAATATTTTCTCTTATTTCAATCATCTTCACAGACAGGATTGTTTTTGGAGGAGGAGACTTCACACAGTCGAATATTTTGTTCGTGATTCTTTGTATTTCTTGTTTGAAACATTTTTTTTTAAAATTAGGTTACATATAAACACAGATATAAAAAAATACTGTTTCGGGGAATTCTTCGACGCATAGTAAACACACCATTTTTGGACTTTGAGGTGGATGCGCCTTTAGCATCAAAAGGCATCCCCTGGCTGCTCCAGGCAAAGTTTCAACGTAAGAGCCGCTCACATTAAGCACACAGTGTATACTCAAGCAAACTTATCATTTGAGTTATGGGGGTTTAACTGGACCTCTAGATTGTCTGCTACGAAGAAATAGCAGCGGACCTCAGTCTTGAGAGATAGATAATAAAGCGACGATGAGAGTCTAGGAGAAAGAAAAAAATCACAAAGCCCCCCAAGCTAGGATAATTTGCATAGGCATCCTCCTTCACCTACTGCATTGTCTTGATAGAAGAACTGGTTCGACAAAAATGTCCATATTTTTTCAATATGTAAGAGAAATGAACTTCACAGAATCCTCCACAATAACGGTGACATTTAACTCAAACGCTGTATACCCTGCGTGTCAGAAGAGGACCTACTTGCCCGAAGGGCAAAGGAATAATTGCTCCTGGGCTCCACCTCCTACTGAGTATTTTTGGCCCCTTTTAAGTAAAACGTAACAGGTGTGGACAATGTGGGAAATTTATCTCAGATCTTATTTCAATTTCATATTGAGCTTTGGGGGCACCTTGAAAATATTTGGTGGGAAGTTATATCTTAAATATCACGTGTAAAACTAATATTACTGGTAAAAGATCGAGCATTATCAAGTTTGATTCTTTATTGTGTAGCAATAAGGCATCGACTGGTTGACCAACTAAATATTTCTACTGGATTCACAACTGTACTACCTACGTACACTCCACTACACTACTCTTTGTTACGTTTACGACAAACTGAGTAGCTATAAAGGTATGAGATGAAGGATACTTTCCCATCAATGTCCATCTGCGAGCATTCTGCATTTCGGAGGAGACAATGCGCTGCTTATTATCGCAGAAGTCTTCACACGATAAGTTACTGAGAACCAGATTTTTTTTTTCGAAGATCCATTTTTTAAATAAACGACACTGTCTGTTTTCTTTTTCTGGGATTATGTAATATTTCACAAGCACACGTAGAGAGAACATTGCGGGCTCCTACTCCTACATCGCGGGAGTTGAGGGGGCGGTCGCTACGCCACTGGCACTTTCCAAAACCAAATAACACCTTAAGCAATAACCGAAAAATAGAAACATCGACAAATGAAAACAATAAATAATAATAATATTTGCATATTTGAATCAAAGTGTGTTAAAAGTGAAGTGCACAAGTTATTGCTTGCAGTTTTTTACAATTCTATTGTGGACCTAAAAGGGATGAGGAGACAGGTGAGTGGAGAAGATTACAGATTTTGGAACTCCATAATAGGTATTCATGTCCAGATATTATTAGAATATTTTAATCAGGAAGACTTAGATGGGCAGGCCAAGTGGCGCGAATGCTAGAGGAAAGAAGAGTTTACAAAATTCTTGTTGGGAAACCTGATGGTAACAGACCTGTAGGAAGTCCAAGACGAAGATGGAGGTATGACGTTGAGATGGACCTGAAGCAAATCGGTAAGGATGGAATAGATTGGATTGATCTTGCCCAGGATAGGGACAGATGGAAGGCTTGTGTTGCTGCAGCCACAAAATTTCGGGTTTAAGAAGAGAGTTAGTAGGTTAGTTTAGCATTTCCTTAGATACCAATATATAGTCGTTTGACAGTAACAGACAACAATTTGGTGTCCTTTCATCTCTACAAATTCATATTTATAGTAAGAATTAATTCTATGATACAGCACCATTACAAAATATAGTTATTCACTTTTAATTGTTTAACCCTCTCATAGACAGATATAATAGGCAATTAAAATTACTCATATTACGTGAAAGTAGCATGATTTTATACCTTGATTATAGATATATAGATCTTCATATTGGCAAGTGCCCGAGATATGGGAAGGTTATCTTTGATTTTATAGCACTTGCAATATCTGAGATATTGATAGTTAACACTCACGGATAGACGGAAAGAACCGTCGCGAGAGGGTACCTTCGCAGCTTTGGTTGGTTAGCATCCTCAAAATTAAAGAACTCAATTTAAAATTGGTTCTTTCTATTGCTTTGTGTAACTTCTTTTGTTCTTGGGGTGGAAGGGGTGACCCATTGTAAAGGCTTCAATATGGCAGCCTCACTTCCACGTAGTACACCCTGGACTACATTTTGCAGACTAACCAGGCTCTGGCGAATGGACCTGCAGTCAGAATAATCCTAGTAGGAATTGTGTCATCCATATGTGTCTGTGACTGTCCCTTAATCTATGTCATCGTATCATCAATAATCCACACTGTCGCGATAAGCCAAAATAGTAGGAAGAAGGACGTAAAATAACCTAATCAATCAATATTTTCTTGCTCTTTTCGCTTTCTTCTCTTTCTTTTGATACCGTTCCATTTCTCCTCTTCGTTTTTGCTTATTCTTGATTTTGTTGTTGTTATTGTTATCAGGGTCGATATCAGAAATGAATCCATCTTAAGTAATTTCTGGCGGCTTTTGTTTGTAATCGAATGTGCTAAATGAGTACTTAAAGAACCTTTCGAATGCACTAACGCTACGAAACCAGAGGTCCAAGGTTCGGACCTTGGACAAGTATGGTTGTATCCCGTCTGTCCCATCGCCATTCCTTCAGCTCATCATTCATCCTCATCGTCGCATTTAACCCAAGAGGTAGAAAAGCTGAGTAATAAAGAAATATATACATGATTGATTTGGTTTATTTTACTTCACTTTTCTGACACTTATTGGCTAATCGTGACGATGAAGATGACAATGAGTGATGTGAGAGGACCATCGTAAAGAACACACACGCCCAGTCCGGGATTCGAACCCAGGACCCCTGGCATCGTAGAACACATTGTTAACCACAGCACAACAAATAGAAACAGAAAATGCTTGATAAGTAATTTGCTTCTCCATAATTCATGATTATATTATATAACTATTATTCGCTGTATGACTAGGGATTAATTATATTTGTATGTCTAGACAACCTTGCTCCGCATTTGCAGGTGGAGGCTAAATGAAGAAAAATCACAGAAAGTCAGAAAGATATACTTGTAACATAATACTTATAGAGCATGCAGACGGCTGCAAATAAAATTGCTACATACCTACTTTTCTTCCTTAATTGAAATGTGGTTTATTCTTCATTATACATGAGATCAATCACCCTGGAAGTCGAACCCAGGATCTTGTGTAGTAGTCAGACTATTTTAGAACGTCAATATGTTGGACATTTGGTCGATCAGTCGATCCTGATCTATTGTTTCCAGAGGAAGACAATCTGGCAGCTTATCATTCGACATTTCACTCACGATGTAGGAAAACGAGATCACAAACACTTAGTGATTCTATCTTCTCGCGTTTACAGAAGTTAACCACCGATCAGACCACAAACCCTACTTCAACTAGCTGACAGATATCAAATCAACAGATGAACCGACCGCTTCGATGTTTCTCCGAATTTTCAGAAAGTGGCCTTTCCTTCCTTTGCAGGGTAGGTCATTAGCAGGAGGGTTGAGTGCATGTGAAAAGAACCGCTATGTCATTCATTCCCGCACCGAAAAAGGGACAAGCAATAGAATTCTGTTAATAGAATTTGAAACGCATGGGGATATCTTTTCTGAACCATAAAATAATAAACCCAGAAAGTTCTAGTCACCCGCAGCTAAATCTCCCTGTTTGTGTCGTCCATGGTACCAGTGCAGGGCCAGATGGAGAGAAAGTACGTGTTTTGGGGGATCCTGGATCTGGTGTGCAGCAGGGAGGAAAAGTGCATTTTCAATAGGTGTCAGACTTCCCTGACCGGGGCGGACCACAAAACCATTAACTGCATCCTCTGTTATCTGCTAATACATCTGTTTGTGTTCAACAAGCAAGAAAGAAATGCCTTGCTTGGGTTCGTGCTACTGAAAATTGAAGAAGTGTTTCAAACTGCATGCAAAATTTACTGAAGAATTATTTTGCAATATTTGTCATCAAAGTAAAATTTCCAGCAAATGCAGAACAGTTTCCCGGGGTCAAGTGGACGTTTGCCGGGACCAGTGCCCCCGCGTGCCCCACCTAACGAAGTCCCTGCTCTAACCTCCATCTTCCGATGCGTCTAAAACTAATAGCAAATCACCAATTCACGTAAGGAAATGCCTATTGCGACCAAGACTCATGCGATATGCAAAGCAGAGAATGATCGTTAATTCGCCACTGCTTTGTATCCAAAATACTTTTCTATTTCAACGAAGTATTTGAATTAACAATCTTTCCACTAAATTTGCAATATTCAGAACCCCCCCCTCAGACTTAGCTTTACCTATCTTGATTCTGCGCATTCCACGTGACACATGATTGCCT
Organism: Lepisma saccharinum; assembly: GCF_977018435.1. Lineage (NCBI taxonomy): Eukaryota > Metazoa > Arthropoda > Insecta > Zygentoma > Lepismatidae > Lepisma > Lepisma saccharinum. The sequence goes on from NC_139246.1 coordinate 54,275,042, forward strand.
CCTACCATCGAAATAGCTTCAGGAAATGCTGCATCTCTTACTGTTTCCTTTCACCTCGTGAAATACACAGACCAAAGTTAATTTCCAACTTTACGTCCAACGCTATATTCTTGAAAAAGAAAAGTCATGCCTCCATAGAGAATCGAACCTACGATCATCCTCATTATGGTGATTTGTTGATTTGGTGTTTTAAGTCCACTTTATGCACAGTAAGGCTAATCGGGACTGGACCTACAGTTTAAAGTGGGATCCGAACCACTATGTGCCTCCACCGGGTATCGAACCCGGTACCCCACCCTCTTTATGAACAATCACGCTATCTCTACTCCAAGTAGATCACGATAAACTTAGCTACCAGTTTAAAGAAGCCAATACATACATGATGCCATGTCTATAATTTCCTCCAGATGGAGGAGAACCTGTTCAGTGTTTCAAACTGCACATGAATTTCCCTACTTTCAATTTCAGAACGAAGAACAGTAAAAGCAAATTCAGCACTCTCATATCTACTTACGAGTTTTGTTTAATTAATTATGTACTGTATTACTAGTTTAGGGTTTCTACCATCATGGAATGTGAAAGAATGAAAATTCACAAGAGCCTTTTTTATTTAGAAAGAAGAACTGTTGCAAGTTGGCTCTGAAGTGTTATGTTGCCAAATTTACGAATTCAGGACTGAATTTTTTCAGCGCGGACAATAAGGAGTCGCGAAGAGTACGTAGGGATGCACAAGTATTACTTGGTAAATTGTCAATGGCTATTTTTATTAATTTCGCTTGAATCCTATGAGTTTTTAAGGATTAGATGTTTATGTATACTGGTGTAGGTTGTCAGCAGCTTGTCTGATACTTTGAATAAATTCTTGAAGCTCTCATTGGCTAAAACATAAAATAAGCATGGTAATGGACAATTTGCTTGGTAATGCTTATGCAGCCCACTGCACGTTATTTCTCACAACAAACAGTGTGTCACTAATTCTTGGTTCCCTTGGAGATAGATCGGGGTTGATCTGAACTCTGTTATTGTTAGAAGGCAACAACACTTGCATGTTGTTTCTATAGAACTTATCATCTTAAAATGAAAGCTGTTTTGTCATGAAACTAAAAAAAAAATAGATCTCAAAATTCAATTAACGAAAAATACATGTAAGTAAGGATTATATAATAATAATAGAAATTGAACATGTTTGTTTTTTGTTCGCTCAGTAAACTTCAAGAATTCGAAATTTCATTTGCATCAGGAATTTTATTGTGTTATAATGAGTGGGTGCATGGTAAATGCCGTTACAGAAACATGACACGACTATAAAATTCAATCACTATTCAATACATATTATTATTAATAATGGACAGCCACTTGACTGAGATAATTAGTGATGAACTAAATATCTGTTGATTTTCATTTTCTTTAATAGCAACACAAAATATTAGTACCTCCATGAATATTTCCATAAAGATTTAAATTAAGACATGTTTGTTAGGCTTGTAAAGGAAGAACATAAAAGTATTACACAAATTTTTCGAGCACTGTATACTGTGTGAAAGTACGTTTTTAATACTGTTTCCTTTAAGCTTCGTTAATTTTGACAATGACGTCAAATCTATTAACATTACTTACACATAAAAACAAGACAAACTTTTGATGAAATGAATATTAAAATATTTATTTAATTAGTTGCTGCCATTAACAGAGATAAACTCCTATTACAGAAGGTAGTTTCACAAATACATTTAGCCTATCAATTATCATAGTAAAAATATGTCCTCTGTAATCAAGACAACGGATTCGATTCTTGGCGAAGACACAGTGCATTGGTTCGATACTTACTTCACAGTTCAACTAGCGTATTTGAGGATAAAGAAACAAACTTTTATTTAGCTTTACATATCAGTTGTTATTGGAAGTTGAGGGAACGAATTGAATTGTACACGAAATTCCATTTCTATTTCACAGGCATTGTCACACTTCACCAACCGAGAAATGCTGGATGATGCAACTTCCTATCCGAGCTAAGATGTCGAAGAAGGCAACAAACATGGAGGAAGACATCCCAGCGACAGCACCTGCCAAGAGGAGTGCCTTGTTAGAAGCAGGTAAACTATGATATCAATGGAAATGTTAGCTGCAGTCGCTCTTCTCCTCCACGCAATTCCTTTCCCTCACGCGTTTATTGATCGAGCCCTCTTAAGTTATTATTTGCGCAGGGACTTGCTTTCGTTCGCTCACGCACCAAGGATTCCCGAGATATTTTTGGGTGCGAAAGTTCACTTGCATTACTACGAATGCATGATGGTCTCAACGGTAGAATGGTGCTTCTAAAATAGCTATGAAAATAAAGATCTAGATATGACACCAAGGTGGGAAGCACTAGCCTCCTCTAAATTCCTGATAAATCGCACACAAACAACTAACTTTTAGGGTAAGCGGGCGGAATTGGGTGGGTGGGGTAACTGGGTGGTATCATGTTATTTTATTTTTATTAATATCCTGTATTGTCATAAAACAATAACTAGTACATAGAATGATAGCCTTATTCACTGGGCACTAATTGTATTTTTTTCAGCATTTTGCTTCAATTCTCTAGCGAGTAAAAAAGAATTGTTTCGACTACTGCACTTTTCTGACTTTAAAAGTGAAAAACTATGTTTGTCCTGCCTTAACTAAACGTAACACTAATCTTTTGTCAAGTGGGAATTCTTTGACTTTTAGCCTTAAAACAAGTAAATATACTCCAAGGAGTATGAAGCATTTTTAAAAATCTTAATACATGCACTCTAAAGGAGGGGTTTAAGGAGGGGAGCAAACTACCTCCCAATTACCCACATGTTTTTCAAAGTTTTGAGATACTCTAAAAAATTCTAAGTTGTACCAAAAACTTTACTGTATGTATTATCATTTACCTACATATATAAGCTGTAAGCAGTAGGTTTTCAAAGCCCTAGAATACTGGGATAATATTGTTTTATTTAGTTTTAAGAAAATTGCGAAGTTTTCTTAAAAACATTAGTAATTTAAAAATATTTTTTTCCTCCTATTAAAACTGAGTGTAAAATGTAGTTTTTACTTTGTTTTTTAACACCCTTTTTTCCACAGACTGTAGCACTAATATCTTGTTAGTTCTTAGGTATACCTTCAAATTACCCCCATGGGGGGTAATTGGGTTGTAAATACTTTTTTTTATGCATAAAGAAGTAAGGAGGTAAAAAATTAAAGTGTGTTTAAGAGATGGTAATTGAAGGTTCTCAAGATAATAAATTGGGTCCAAAGTCTTAAAAAAAGTATCACAGCTTCGTTTTAAAAACATACCTCCCAATTCCCCCCGCTTACCCTATATCTAAAGCGGGGTTCACTGTAGCGCGGGACCTCATGTGAGTGCCTGAGTTGCCCCTCTCGCCTCACTGATGTTAACTTCTATTTACATTTAGCTTCAGTTGTCACTAAATAACATTACAGTATTTGGTTCTATGCGTTTCACCTTGTACTTTTCAGAGGCATGGACGACTCATGAACGACAGTCAATGGACACTGTGACGACAGTCAGTGGGCACCGTGACAGTCAGTTGGCACTGTGAAGACAGTCAGACTCCAAGCGCTGCATGTTGCGAGAAGAAAAGTCATAAATGGTTGGTAAGTACAATTTACTCCATATTCTCTCTAAAATTGCAAATTTAGTTTACTGTTGATTTTACAGCATGTTTAGTGTTAACATGTTCAATAGTTTTGTGAAATACAGCAGATTAGATACGGTGTAAGTATTTAAAAAAATTAAAAGTCATGATGAGGACATCAACAGAAAATTTATTTATTGCTTGTATTTGTTTCGTTGACAAGTAATTCTATTCGCTATATTTTAAACGTTTATGTGCGAAATGCAAAATTTTAATACCCCACAAATTTCTCATTTAATATTATAGAGAAATTTTTGTTGAGACATCCCTTGACTTAAGGAATCAGTCATGCAAATTCCTCTAATTTTGAAAACCCGCTACGATATCTACGATATACCAAATGGTAAAAAAAATACATCTGTTTAGAATTCATTGTAGAGCATTCAATTGAATGGTTGTGTGGTTTTATTTCGAAATATCTTCATTTATCGCAAACTGTGTTCCAAGTACAGCTTGAGTACGAGTGAGAACAGTCACAGATATTTAAATCGATCCTTGAATAATTGGTTTTTGAAATTTTGGTGTTTTAAAACTAAAAGTTAATTGTTGATCTCGAGTGCAGCCTGAACGTTATCGCGTGTGGAATCTGAGTTGGCGCATGTTTTATCTTTTTAAATTACTGAGGCAAAAGAAAAGTTGCATCACTTTTCTACCTCAAGAGTAAAAGATGAACGTTTTATTTACAGTTACGCTTCTAGAGTAATGGTTAATTTAGCTTCATTTTGAAATTTCTTCCTACGATATCACGGCATGTCGTCGTTTCAACGAGCACGACAGAGCGAGGCATCTCTCCTTAGACAAAGGGACAAATGCCTCTTTTGAAAGAATGGAGAGGGACCCCATTAATTTCATGTGGGAAGAGATGTCCCAACTTATTTTGTTTCTAATTTACTGTAAAAGAATAATTATAATAATTCCTAAGAATGAATAAATGAAGATATTTCGTAAAAGTTTAGTAAAATCTAAGAAATTCCAGACGAAAGGTAAGGAATCATATATTAAAGGGAAATCTGCATGATGAAGAATACTAGTTGAGCCAATAAGTGATGAATAGGATTATTTTTCAGTCTTCCACAAACATAGATAAAATGAATGCTATTTATCTCTTGCAGGTTCCAAAAAAAAAAAAAAAAAAAAAAAAAAAACCTGGCACACACGTTGTCTAAATTTAGAAAACCCTCCCCCGACAAGAGGCCAGTTATTGGGTCATGGAAAAACTGGAGTACATTTCTTAAGGGTCGACTAGCGGTTAGGGGAAAGGGGTAGGGTGGGGAGGGTTAAAAGGGGCGAGGAACCAGCACTGCGGAGGGGTGAATGGTCCGTGGGGGATGTGACATAGGCAGCAATGGGTTGCTGAAAAAGCAGTCCTTGGTGAAAACTTCATACTTCCACCCTTTCACGTTCCGCGTTTGACTGGGCGTTCCGGAGATCTTGGTCTCGGTACCGGGGTGGTGTGATGGGCTAGTGGGCGTGGGTGTTGGTTTTTGTGAGAGGCGGGCGAGGCAACCCCTTCTCCCTTCGTAGTTGAAATATTGTAGAATGTACACCTGCAGTATTCTTCTTCTTTTTTCTATGACGCACAAGACACATAACGTTGGACACTACACTAGGGGTGGTCCCTCCTTCCTTTCTTCTGTTAGTGCAGATACCCATGGATGTTGACTCAGGGCTCCCCAGGTACCTGTGGATGTTGAGGCAGAGCTCCCCCGGGTTTTTTCTTCTTGCTTATTGGCGGGACGAATCGTGGTCTGGGTCGCTTGTGTCGTTGTCCTTTATCCGTGTTAATTGCCGGAAATTCATCCTGTTTTCGATTCATCCCCGGATCCATCTTCTGTGCCGGTTTTAACTTCATGGAATTCTGTCTTCTTGTCTGCTTCATTTTCGAGTTGTGAGGGAATTCCTGAGGTGTGTTGTCCCTTGTGAGGTCTGTCCAGTGTTGTTAAGGGGTTGGAGTTGGAGCTGGAAAGTTGGCTACTCTCTTCATTTTCACCTACACTTTCACCTCGTTGTTCGTTGTGTATTTTGTCTTTGTCGGTGCTCTTCTTTTGGCTTGGGTCGTTTGGTGTTAACTGTGTTTGAAGTTCTGGTTCCATGGCGGGTGTCTCTGTTGTTTCATTCGTGAAATGGGGGTTGGATCTATGGCAATTGACCTCTTCATTTGATGTTGTATTCGAGTTTTGGGGTCTTGTCAGTACTTGAAGTACTGTAGGTTGGTATACCATAGGGGTCGTTCCAGTGGTCAAATTTACAGGGACTCTTCCAGTTCTATTAATACGGGGTCGTCGCGAGGGGCATTCTGAGAAGTTGTGTCTCTCCAAATCACACCCGCTGCACGTACAGTGATGGACAAAAGTAATCATACAGTGGAACTGAAAGGAAGAAAGGACGAATTGCAGCAGCTAGGAATGCAATAAGGAAGTCAAAACTGTTAACGCTTTACCATGTATGCACCAAACGATATATTGACAACAAAAATAAATATCAGATGCTGATTGTAGAAAAATAAAATACAAAACATTCTCAATACACGCTTCTTTGGCTGGACAAAAGTATTCATACACCAACATAAAAGTTCACTTTGAAGAAAAGAAAGAAACAAATACCATGTCGTCATAATTTAGTATGCATTCCTCTGTTATGGAGAATAGCTGTCAGTCTCTTTTGCATAGAATGAACAAGGGGCGTGGTTATTTCAGATGTAATATTGTGCCGCTCATGCAAAATGACCTCTTTCAGTCTATTCTTGCTTGTTATGTCATGTTTTCGGAGTCTGGTTTCCAAATGGCTCCAAAGATGTTCAATGGGGTTAAGGTTGGGGGACTGAGGTGGAGTTTTGAGTGTGTGGGGAGTATTATATAACAACCAAAGGCGGACAATCTCAGCTGTATGTTTAGGGTCGTTGTCCTGCTGGAAGTAAAAATCATTCCCAAGACCCAAATGATCGATACTCTGCTGCAAATTGTTCTTCAGAATATCCAAATAGACAAATCTATCCATAGTTCCCTCAATAAAGACGATTCTCCAACACCTGAGGCTGACATACAGACCCAGACCATAACGCCACCACCTCCATGTTTAACTGTGGCCAAGAGATTTCGAGGCTCAAGCTCAGTATTGGGCTTTCTCCACACCAAAATTCTACCATCACTATAGATAATATTGAATATACTCTCGTCCGTAAACAACACTTTATCCCAGTAGTCCAAACTTTTACTCACATACTCCTTTGCAAATGTTAATCTGGCCTTCTTGTTCTTCTTACTGATGTATGGCTTCCTTCTAGGTACCCTAGCTCTGTACCCTGCTCGGTTGAAAAGCCTTCTAATACTTTTTGAGGACACTTGTTTTCCCAGATGTTCGTGAACATGTGCCGACACTGCTGATGATGTTAATTTTGGGTTTTTCTTGATCATTCTCAACAGTCCTTGTTTCTCTTTCGAAGTAAGTTTCTGAGGATGCCCAACCCTTTCCCTATTTATCAGCACTTTTGTGTCTTTATATCGTTTGATGACACTTTGCACAGTAGCACGACTTCTCCCAACTATGTCTGCGATTTCAGAATATGATATCTTATTGTGGTATAATGATATCATAATTCTCCTCTTCTTCGATCGTGGGTTCCTTCCCTTTGCGGCCCATTTGACTTCCTGCAGCACGCCAACACCAAACCAACCACTTCCTTACACAGGTGCAAGTGCAGTAAACACATATCTGGCACTGAATGATGGAGACGGTTGTTTCACGAACTTTTTGGGGGTTTATAACCTGGCGTATGAATACTTATGACCACCCAGAAAGCAGTTTATCTAAGGATTACCCACATTTCTCATGACAATTTCAATTGTATGCACACAGTTGCTTTGCGTTTATATTCTTGCCATTCCAATGGAGCATATGTGCTACAGACTTGACTTGCCTTTACGGTCTTCTTTGTATAATAACATGTTTCATTCAGACAATGCCTTTGTATGAATACTTATGTCCATGACTGTACGTACTTGACCAGAATAAGTTACCCAGTACCTGTCTGCTTGTATGGTAATGTAAGAAGGGATTGCTTTCCGCAGGGCCATTTTAAACACAGTGCGCCCCGTTCGTGTTCTATAAACATGTTCTTCTGAATACTTCTCTTCCATTACGTTCAGCACTTCACCGTATTCACTAATTACATTCCGAATCGCATGGTGGCTTAATTCGTCTGGCAAGGGGTCCCGGGTTCGATACCCGGTGGAGGCACAAGTGATTCGGATCACACTTTAAACTGTAGGTCCAGTCCGGATTAGCCTTACTGCGCATAAAGTGGACTTAAAACACCAAATCAAACCAATTCGTCTGGCACTACATGCACACTTACAAAAACACTCTGCTGGTCTGCCCATTCCACATCTATTTTATGCCGTCCGTCTGCATCATAATAGGGCACTTCAGCTCCATAATCATTTAATAATCGCTCACCCACAACTCTCGTTACAAATTTCACAAATACATAATTTCGATAGTAATGAATTCAAAGATTTACTTGGTTCGATGTCACACCGTACGTGTTATGAAACCACTTATGTAAATCCAGCGAAGTAGGTCTAGATTTTACACTACGAAAAATAAATTTCAGCGTATTTTGTCTCTGTACCGGCATGTTTGTCTTCCTTCTAGTCTTTCTCAATTAGCATGTACGTACTCCAAAACAGTGCTTGCTCAATTCAACTCAAGAGTATTTTGCCTTACCTGCCACATGGAAAACAGCGAACGCGAAAACACGATCTGCACGCGGCCGCGTGTGCAGCTAGACTACACTCCACTCGGCCACAGGGTCCGGCAGTATTGCAGTTATCAAGTTTCCTAACCTCTTGCCAGAATTAGACACGCATACTTAGTAGGCGAGCCAAGTAGTAAACCTATAGAAACTTAGCTTATACCCAATATCAAAGGGAATATAGTATATATACAGGCACGTATCCAGGAATTCCTTTCAGGGGGGGGGGCTCAACACCATTTTTTTAAGGGGTATAGTAAGAACCTCACAATTGTATGTTCAAGACCAGTGGTGGCAATTGGGTTCTTAAAAAGAGGGGGGTGCGGAGGGCGGTGCAAGGAAAGTTAACTTTCTCTTGCCAGACAAGGCTTAACATTAAGAGGCCATAATGTTGAGGCAAGAAAATAAAAAATGTGGAGCAACTATCCCTTAAATCGTCGCCACTGTAAGGCTGTCATTTTAATCAGAACGTTACAACAGCTTTGGTGGGTTAGTAACGGTCCGTTCCAGGATTCGGCCAGGGAAGCTAGGGGAATTTATGAGTCAAGAGCTCGACCTAACGTTACCTGGTCTTGCTTACCCGTTGCACTTACTAATGATCAGATACTTAATTTCTTAATCTTGCATATGAGGGAAACAGCTATAGATTTTTAACATATTTAATTAATGAACAACTAAACCTAGCATACTTACACGAAAAGGATACACCTGTCATAAAAAGGATACACTTGTAACATGTAAACCAAAACGTATCTCCAATTTGACACTTTGATAAAACTGGCACTTTTACCACACACACGTGTACAACTTCATGGTACCTTACTATCCCGGGTTCGAACTCTTATCACACGAGTCTTAACACTCTTCTGTATCGTATCAGTTACTGGCGCACTCTTTATTTCAAGTCTCGTCACACACTGTCCTCTCTTCCAAACTATTTCCCAAAAACTGTAGCTTTTGGTGGATCACGTGTCCCACTGGCCCAATGAGATTGTCCGGCGTTGTCTTGACCAAACCGTGGGAACAGCATCTCCTGGTCATTCTCTGGATCCTCCAGTTTCTGCCACATGTTCCCTAAATTAGTTCGGTGGCGATGGACCGTGTCCAGTCGAAGGGATACAGGGCTCATTTGTCACTTCTCGCATTCCTTCGTCCTGGTCCCTCCCTGGCTGGGTTGGGAAGAAACGTAGCCCACACAGAAAGAAACATAGTTCCCAACTTTCCGAAGGAAAGTATTTTCAACATGCAGCAACATAGAATTGCTATAACGTGAAATCGGAACATTTTTTACCACTCGACTTCTCTGTTTCCATGCATTAACATTGTGTGCCGGAACCATCTCGGTATGTGAGATTGTCCATTTCTTCTCATCTGGCATAAAACATCTATGGTGTCTTTGAGTGTTTTTACGAAGCTGTTACACATGCACGGGATGGACAATCCACTCGATAACGCGAGATTCAAACTGTGGCTTGCGAACTGGACGCAGACAGTTCTCGAGTATTTCTCTCTGATTCGAGCCTGAACACCACTAACTTGTCTTGTCCTCCCATGTTTGCAGCTCGTATAGAAGCTAAAACCCACCAAATTGTTCAGATTAAGGCCTTAGCACTCACAAGTGTTCAAAAATGCCTGTCACAGCTTCCGCTGTCTTGTCATATATCGGCACGAAACAAAGGAAGTCTACTCGAATACAGGTGGATCACGAAACAATTAATGCACAGTGAAAACCCTTCCGTTCCCAACACATCTAATGTTTCGTTTCCCAGTATGATCAAATGCTTACTCATTTATCTCCAGTGACGTGCCCAAGGGAGGGTTGGTGAGGTCATAGCCCCATTTGACCCAGAAGTTCTTTCTTTTTTTTTTAAAAAAAAAAAAAAAAAGAGGAACGTCAAAAACAGGAAAAAATGGCAAAATCAGGACTGACCACCAAAAATAGTATGCGTAACCCCTCTCCGTTCAGAAAATCCTGGACACGCCTCTCTTTATCTCGGACACATTTTTTTTTAAATCAACTCACCAGAAGTTTTTATCATTCCGTATTGGATATTGAAGTAAGATGCGTTCTTCCTGCAGGTCTGGGTATGATCCTTTAGGGTGCTGTCGTTTGCCTGCCTTCACACCTAACCTTAACAAGGCCCTAATTTTCAATACTTGTGACTTGGATTTTCAAGACTTAGGAAGGTTTCAGACTGAAGGGACACGCAATACATGTCAATTGGAATGGGTCAATCAACAGCAACGTTTCACACCGTAGCGACACAAAAGGCCCCACAAACCTAATTTCGACTTGTGAAATCCTCAGGCGACACGGTGTGAAATCTCCCTTATTAGGCCACTGTCATTGTCATAGAAGTAGTAGCTCTTGTTGACCACAGAAAAAAATTCTCCTCAACCGGTGGGAATGCTCCTCAGTTTTCTTCTCTCTCCTATATTTTCTGTGCTTGTTCACTATACAGGCAACACCTTACGATTTGATATACACGGACATGTACTATGTAGACATTTTAACGAAAAATCGGTTGAAGTCAAGGATGGATAGGTGGCTCAGTTGGTAGAGCCCTGATTTGGGTCCTGGTAGAGCCTGCAATTTCCGCCTAAAATGTCTACATATGCAACATCTTCCTTTCTCTTCTCGACATTCATAAAATTTTTGGCTGTCTCTTATGGTAGTTAAGTGTTTGAATGTGTTTCGAACCCAGTAGGCTTAAACAAAAGTTGTTGTTTTTTTTACCATGAAATTCTCGGACTGCATATATGAAATTTAGTTCTGGCAAAACTAAATCATCACTCAAAACTTTGATTTTCAGTTGATCTATGCAGCTTATTTCTGTTTTAATAAACCACTCCAATATCCGGTACTGCTGAAATATTCACTTTAGAGAGAGAGAGGCCTCGATCTCTTCGGCCCTTGAACCAAGCTAGCACTACTCTGAGGCCCCGGAAGTTCTGCTGTCGTCAATGTATTAATTTTCGAATCAATATATCTTATAAAGCAACCAGAGGACGGTGACTGATATGATCACCAATCGACTGTATGAATTGTCTTACCTCTGAAATCTCATTAACCGATTCTTTGTACAGATCAACCGAAAAATTGAATCCGCGTATTTATATCATCATTATATTCTAGAACGTTCCTCAGATAAAACGATTCGTTAATATTGCCAGTAGTTGACTCCTTCTCTCATTCAAGAACGTACCCTCTCCCGCCTTCCAGAGATTAGAAATTACAACGAATCGCCCAACGTGTGGCGCTACCTTTGTTGTGCAGCTTCCAAATGCTGACAAGTCTCTACATAGTGCTCAAGTGCGCTGCGACAGCACCGAAAGCGTAAGAAAATTATCAACAACAGGGTTATAGAACATTCTCCGTCTTGCCTCGATAATTTTTATCTCCTTAAATCATCGTCACATTATTCAAAAAGCCAAAAACCTAATTTTATCTAGCGTAAAATAGAAAATTTCCGGGGGGGGGGGGGCTCGAGCAACCTCAACACCACCTTGGATACGTGCTATTAACAATAACAGGGTTATAGAACATTCTCCGCCTTGTCTCGATAATTATTTCTCCCAAATTATCATCACATTATTCAAGAAGCCAAAATCCTAATTTTATCTAGTGTAAACAGAAAATATTCCTGAAAGGGGGCTCGAGCCTCCTGATTCCCACCTTGGATACGTGCTATTGACAATAATAAGGTTATAGAACGCTCTCCGTCTTGTCTCGATAAGCATTTCTCTCAGATTTATAAATTTATTATCTTTACATTATTCAAGACGCCAAAAATCTAATTTTATCTAGTGTAAATTGAAAAATTTCCTGAGAGGGGGCTCGAGCCACCTCATCCCCACATTGGATACGTGCTATTAACAATAACAGGGGTATAAACATGCTCCGTCTTGCCTTGATAATTATTTCTCTCCTTACATTATTTTCACATTATTCAAGAAGCCAAAAACCTAATTTTATCTAACGTAAATTGAAATGCTGGGCTTAGACTGGAACCTATATTTAGTCCTTCACTCATTAACATTATTTTATCTCCCATTATACTGTAACCGTTATTCCAAATGGTTTCCAGCACCTTCACTACCCTTTCACTATCCCATTCTCCTATAATTTCTAGTCCCATTCTCTTTTTAATAATAAGGTTCCAGTCTAAGCCCAGCATTAGCTGAATTGGTTATGAATGAATGGGAAAAGAAAGTGATAGAAAAAGGAGGTGACAAAATAATTCTGTTTTTGCAGATATGTGGACGATTGTTTTGGCATATGGAAGGGAACGAAGAGGCAGCTTGATATTTTTGCCAAAGAAATACAAGATGAAGAAAGAGGGATATTATTGGAACTTGAAATAGAAGAAGAATACAAGTTAAGCTTTCTAGATATATTGATGAAAAGGAAGAGAGGACAAGAAATTGAAACCGCTTGGCATCAGAAGAAGTGTGCAGCAGGGGTATTCTGCCACAAAAGAAGTGATGTAAGTGAGGTGGCAAAAATAAATTTTATAAAGAATATGGAGGACAGAATCAAGAAAATATGCATGAAAGAATGTGAAAAAGAAGGCAAAATAAATAGCCTATGGAAACAGCTGGAAAAGAATGGCTATGAGAAGCAGGATAGACTGGACATAAACAGAAGAAGGAAGAAAACGGGCAGGGAAGAATTGGAAGAGAAAGAAAAAGAGAGAAGGTTTGGAATAAGGAGTATGGGGAAGACCACAGAAAAGATATGCAAAGTGCTTAAGAAAGCGGGAATTAAAACTTACAGGAAGGGAGGGAAAAGCATCTTAGGAATAGCGAGGAATGCAAACAAGAAAAAGGAAAACAGAGAAGAGGAAGAGGAAGGGATTATCTACGAAGTGAAATGTAAAGAATGTCAGAGTGTGTACATAGGAGAAACGAAAAAGAGGCTGAAAGACAGGTTGAAACAACATAGGGATGATGTACGACTTAAGAGAGAAAGAAATGCAATATTTAAACACACGAGAGAAACAGGACATGACATAGAGTGGGATGAGGCTAAGCAGATAGGAAGGGAGAAGAGAATGCTAGTGAGAAAATGGAAGGAAGCCAAGGAAATAGAGAAGAAAGGTGAAGAAGACACAATGAACTGGAATGGGGGATTGAAGTTAAACAAAGAATGGAAGAAGATGTTAGAAAGAGTGGAAAGGACAAGAGAGAAAGAGGAGAGGAGAAGGAAGAAAAATGAAGGGAAAAGAGCGTGAGATTAAAAGTCCAACCACATTCTATATGGAAGTAATTGTGTTTAGCCTTTTAGGTGAAAGTAAAGTTGGAAAGTGAAAGTCACCTGCTAGAAAGTTCCAAACAACTTTCTAAATAGTCTGGAGGGAGTAATGTTTGTGTATATATAATGCCCTGTTTTTGTATCTTGTTACTTTTGTACTTGATACAGAGTCTGAAGAAGACCTTGCTAGAAGGTTGAAACGTTACGTTTAGTTTATGTTTTTAATAAAATAAATTACTGCCTTGGTCAGCATATTTAGTTTTTCATAATCATGGAAACAAGGCTTAATGGTGTTATAACTTCAATTGTTATTCTTTCAGAATTCTTTCTCTCAACTGAAGTCGTCCTCGAAAGCCGAAATCTGGACTTACAACTCATAAGGTGCTGAAGATGTTCTTATCAAGACAACAAGAAGTGTGATGTACTTGTCAAGACAACGAGATGTCAAATAAATTCTTTTAAAATTCCTAAGTGTTTATGCTTTACTTTCCACATTTATCACCTTGAGCTCTTGAATACTGTAATATATGTGAAGCTCATCTTACTGTGAATTGGCTTGGAAAAGTGTGGCCACCTTCACGATTAGTTGTCCAGGATTTGAAGACAAACAGCAAAGACCAATAAGAAGAAAAGCTTATTCGCTTTCTGTTTGTCGAAAAGGATAATTGATTTGGCCATTAAATAAAATCAGATATCTGAAGCTATGTATGTATAATCTAGTTGCACGTGTGTGCGTTTTCTTAATCTGTGAATTGATTACAAATCGCCCAAATATCCCTGATTGTCAATTTGGTAATAAAAATTAACTTTGTACCGTTTTTGTGGATCTTCAACAGTTTCATCATACTGAAACTGCGTCTTTTTTCGATTTCTTCCCTGTACAGTGTTGTCTATCTTTGGATCATCTACATCTAGATCCGATGCCACTTCTTTCTCATCAATAGGGAGTCACAAGTCGCCGCCCTCCGACGTCTCCACGGGTGGAGAGAGGGAGGCCCTGCCAGTCTGCCAAGTGGCGTCTAAGAAACTGAAATATTTCATCACTCCTGCTTTTTTCAAAACGCTGCTATATTTGCAAGAAATCTAACACATCGTAGATTATAATAATGTTTTGAAGACATTTGCTCATTACATTACGCGGAGTAAAAAGTCATACCAGATAACTAGTCAGCAAAGGAATGTAAAGCCACGCAACTGGTTTGTAATACACTGAGCCTCATGTGTGACCATTCGGACAGTTTTATTGTCGCCACGTATTTGAAGGAGTGCATCATAGACCTCTTCCACTTGATATCTCAACAGAGTTAAGGCATCGAATCTGCCTTCCCACCTTGTGGCACTCAGTGGTTTTAGCGAGACTACAGATATGTTCATTCAAAAATTCCAAGTTATATAACATAATATAACTTCCAAGTTTTCAACAGGCTATTTATCTTCTCTTCCAATTTTGACAATTGTCCCCCATAGTAAAAGTGAGACACGTAGGTTGGAATGTCCTTGATCAAGCGTTTCTTGAAATCGTTGACTGTTAAGTTTCGTGGTTGCCAACAAAGTTCACTCCTCCTCACGTCCCTCCAAAAGACTGATTGCCGTGAAATGTACCACAACGTTGTTCAGGGCGTTTAAGAGCATCAGATAACAATATAAGTAATAATCTTTTGTGTAATTGTAAAAACGGGTCAACTTATCGTTAGGTTTCAAGTTATAAGCTTTAAATTCACGAATTATGCTATTGTAGTAAATTAGTTTTCAATGTTGATTTTTGCGGATGAACAGTTGTTGTGAATGTTTAAATGAATTAATGACAAGAATTGGTCGCCCTGTAAATTATAAATGTTGAATTTGCATTAGTAACGCTGGGCGTTCACTTGAATGTGCTTAATGAATGTATTATTCTTGTTATCAATAGCCAAAACTAAGTTGCGTGGGCTATTGAAATAAAAAGAAGACAAACAATTAAATTGAACCTGTACCATTTGTTGTCCTTCATAAATACTTCTTGTAGTAATAGATTAGAGTATGTATTAATCCTTACAGGTGTTTGAGGATGAATGACTGTTAGCAAAAATGCAGTAGTTTAACGGCGACGCAACTTGGTGCAAGATGGTAAAACGCTGTGGCAAGATTTTATGTGGGGTACGACCAGTGATGTGCCGTAGACTATACGTTTACATCTACATGCGTTGTCTACACGTAATCTACGCGTAGATTATATTGGGTTGTAGTTTACATAGACTACGTAGACAATCTAAATTGCATTAAAATTAATTTTCAAGGCTTTCATGAAAGGAAAGTGACATTTTCAACTATATTGGTTCCTGACGCAATGAAAATAATCCTATTTACAACAAAATCTCTCTTGGCCTCCCCGATGGCGCAGTGGTATCGTCGCCGCCTTGTAATCAAGGGGTCCCGGGTTCGATACCCGGTGGAGGCACAAGTGGTTCGGATCCCACTTTAAACTGTAGGTCCAGTCCCGATTAGCCTTACTGTGCATAAAGTGGACTTAAAACACCAACTCAACCCAACAAAATCTCTCTTCTCTTCTATCATCAACTATGGAAGAAGAACAACAACAGATGGCAGTCGTGAGGCAAGAGTGGTCCTTTCCCCATAAAACACTAGAATATTTCCTATATTAGGTTTCTTCCTAGGTGAGAAATTGTTGGAATTTGGAAGAAAGAGTATGAAAAGTTCTCTTCACACATCAGTAGGGTGACCAGACACACACATTCAAAAAAGAGGACAGAGCAGGGGAAAAAGGAGGACAAAGTCATAAAAAAGAGGACACCGCAAAAAATGGCAACACATTTGCCATTACTCATAATTTAATCTATTTAAAAAGATCTTACCAACACTTTGCTCACAGATACTTTTCAGATGATCTCTTTCAATATCTTCCTCTTACCTTTAAGCAAAGAAAGCAATCTCCTAATATGTTATTTATCAAATGACAAAGAATATCTACAATTTGAAGCACATAATTTTACTCTATTTCTAATTCTTGGATATTAGAATGAAATATTCCCAGAAGTGAATACAAATGTAACAAGTAAGATTAGCTTTAATTTATTTCCAAACACCGAATTACAATTTTTAAGTTGTTTAGATTGGGTAGAGAAATATGATTTTAATGACACGAACATTTCTATCACTCTTTCAACAGCAGGGAAAAGTGACAGCCACCTTACACTTTACCTCATATATTCGTTTCTTCCATCCTTTAAAAGCTGGATATCTTCTTGCAAGATCATTGTTGAATTTACACTTTCGCTTCGTTATTTCATGAATGTAAATATTACTTAATAATCAAAATTCTCACTACGCGTTTCTGTATCGTGTATGTATAACTCGAAAAGGAACTGGCCGACCCCTGTGGCGGAGTGGTTAGCAAACCGCGTCACAACGCCAACGGTCCCCGATTCGAATCCCAGACTGGGCATGAGTGTTCTTTGTGAGTGCCTCTTCATCAAAATCATCCTATTATCGCTCATACCCGTCTTCGCGATTAGCCAAAACTGGCAGAAAAGCGAAGTAAAATAGACCAAATCAATCAATCGAAAAGGAATTGCACAGACTACATGCGTTCCAGCAGTCTCAGAGGGCGAAGCAACGATTTAGAATAATACTAATGATTAGGGTGCGGAATTTTGCCTATTTGCCTTTTATATTCCGTTGTAGTAAATCATAGGCTTTAATGTTTAAAGTTCGTTTCATGGTGTTTCTAGTCCTAAAACGTATTTTTATAGTGCCTATAAATGCCTATTTTGAGGATTAGTGCCTATTTTGATTAATCGTGCCCAAAAATTGCAATTCTTGCATACTTCAGCTTTTTATTTTTACGTGCCTTTGGCTTTCCATAGATTTAAGAATGTAAGGCTTTGTTGATGTTGTACTGACTGAAATCTGGTATTTACCAGATTTGAGGGTCTCAATTGGAATATTGTTTCAAAGTATTATTTTTGTTACAATGGTGCAAATTGTTTTTTCACCATTTGTTCAAATTCGCACAGTCGTTTGCACAAGCTGTTGTTGTGAGAATTACTTTCCCCGCAAATGTGAATCTCGATCAAAAGAGTATTAATATTAATAATTTGTTAATCGTTATCGCACTTTTGTGTATAAACTGAAGAGCAAATACAGTCGGCGCATTGTAAGAAGAGAATTGAAATAAGTTCATATTCATTGCCTACTTTAATGTCTTTTTTTTATTTTAGGGTGTCTTTAAGTGCCTATTTTGATGCCTTTCCTTAGTTTATAGTGCGTTTTAAAGTGCCTAGGTTTTTAGTGCCTATAAATCCGCACCCTACTAATGACTCAGTCGGGAAAGTGATCATGTTCAACTCACAGATGCTAGGTGAGCATTGCTCGAATACTTAACGCGCCCCAATTGATGTGATGATCGTTACGTGTGGAAGCATTCTCTATGCAGCACATTTGCTATGGTCAATGCTATACTCTTTCCAAAAAGGAGGACATTTACCGATATCTAAAAAATCCGCCCGGACGCCGGACAGACACCTAAAAAGGAGGACATGTCCGGACAAAAGAGGACGTCTGGTCACCCTACACATCAGCAACTGATACGCAGTATAATTTTCTTCTAATTCCACGGCGCCCTTTGTTAAGTTATCACCTTTCGCCATGTTGTTTACATAGATTACCTATGTGTATAAAATAGTCTACGTGTATAATGTAGATTATCGTTGTTTACGCGTAGACGCACATCCCTGGGTACGACGTATCTTTGGAGAACGTGCGTTAGTAACATTTATTGTGAATACTTACTATTACTTGCGCCCACGGAAGGATTGCCTTGAATTAATATTATTTGCATTGATCACATGTATTTGCTTGATCATAGGTTCTCGTAAAGAGACTGAAGCGATACGTCAAAAACGTGCCGAACGCTTCAACGATTGGTTGGTTAGTAGTGGCATATATATATTTCGATTCATTCCCTCTGGGTCACATACCACTTTGGCAATATTTGTATTGCCCACCATTCATATTACACACATCTTCCAGAAACCATACGTACCGCACATACAAATATGTCTCCCTCCCCTCCCTCCCAACATATCAACTCAACATATCAACTATACGCTGCGCCGGATCCAGACAGTATGTTTGAGAGGGGTGATTTTCAGTCGGGTACTCCACCACGCCGAGAATCAATTCTAACCTACACTTGTACTTTTAGGTTGACATTCGTTTTCTTAGGGGAAGATATGGCCATCCTTGCTCCCCTTCCAGACGTTCATGCCCCCTATATTATTATATTTTAACCTAGAAATTAGGATAGAGGAATCTTACTGCCGTTAAACACGATATTATACTCTTAAAGAAGATGAAGTATTTTCAAGCCGATGAAAGTTCAAAGCAACTACGGAAGAAGGGGGTTGTGGCGCAAACAGAGGGGGCAGGGGGCATTGCCCCCAACCTTGGACGGAAATCAATTTTAGGGGGCAGGAAGTAAAGGAAAGCAAGACACAGAGCTGCAATTGCCCCTCGATTTCAAATTTTATAAACATTTCGCAAAATTTTCTTGCTCGCTCTTGCTCGCTCTTGCTCGCAGTCACTACACGCGACAGCGGTGGAATTACAAGAGGTTAAAAACCTCAATGAGCAGCGAACAACTGTTTCCTCTCTCAAAAACGTAGGTTAGCTTGTTGCAGCCGGGCAATTGGGCCCTGTTCTGACCCCCAGAATCGGGAGGGAACGTCTTCGCGTGTTTAAGGAAAACATAATACATAATGGCGAACTTTAGTAAATTTTACCTGTGGAAATGCATTATACCAAATCTGTTTTGGTTTACCAGAATAGAAAAATTAACGGAAACCAAATCATTTGAATTTTTCTCATCATCATTATCATGGTTAACATATATCGCACATTTCAAAGTGCATATGCAAGTTATTCAATTCTCCCATAACTAATTCACGAATCGAAAATGATAATAATATAAAGAAGCAAATAAATAACTCATTATTACTAATTCTTCACCTACATCTTTTTATTAACTTCTAATTAATTATATATTACTAATGAAAATTAACTCTATTAACTAACCAATGATTAATCATATTCTTATATTTACCAAATTAATTATAATTACCATTCTGACTCCCAGAATGGGTTAGCATAAATTCAAATGTGTAAAATGTCACAAGCAATATTATAATACCATGTTTTTATTATCATTATTATTATTATTGTATTATATATTGTATATTTTGAATAATAAACAGCAAAGAAAAGAGAAAAAGGCGGGGGAACCGTTTAAATTCAGAGCAACTGACGTCCTGGTTTATTTAAAGGTACCAGGACATAAGCGCATAACCCCCTTCATTTATGTTGTTCAATTATGTTGTTAGATAAAGCAGACAATTTCGAAATATGTAACATATATGTATATATGTGTACTGAAATATGTTGAAATAAATCTCTTTCTGTATAGGAAAAAAAAGAGCTGCAATTACCCCCTCGATTTCAAATTTTATAAACATTTCGCAAAATTTTCTTGCTCGCTTTGCTCGCAGTATCTGCTTTTCTTGCAGTCTTGTCAACTTCTGGACGTCGAAGATCTAAATGAAAAAAAAATGTAAAACAGAATGAAAATTTTGGCACCATATTAAATCAATATTGTTTTCATTTTGCAAAAATTTGGATCTGAAAATTTTCTTCCTCGCTCCGCTCCCAATTTGTTGTCTATAATGGATTGTAAATTACGTAAATTACGTAAATTACCAGGGAGAGAAGTACTGCTGCTAAACGATTTCTCTTAAATGCATGAACAATTCATTAAATCTTTAAATCTACGCATGGGAGACAATTTATATGATTTTTGCTGTTGGTTTGTTATGGGGTGTATGAATTGATTATGTGTATATATATATGTGCGCCTGTGTGTGTTGGGGGGTGTATATATACACACACCCATCGAGTCAATAGAACAAACAGTGAGATAAAATTAGGTTTTTCTTTCCCGACTGAACTTTTGCCCCCCCCCCCTAATCAGAGGGTCTGCACACGCCTATGATATAGAGTATTGCTTTGCAAAAATAGGGGTCAGGAATGGATCCTTATTATTCTATGTCCTTGTCATAATTCCTCCCATTATTACACTGGCGTACGGAGAGGGGCTGATGGTGCTACAGCCCCTCTCGAAATAAAAATTTTCAAATGAAAGCAGAAAAAAATCTAACTCCGCCTTAAAATGACCCTCAATTACAATTTATTGTCTTTGAACAACCTTTAACACGAAAGTTAAAAATAGTAATGATGAAACATTTTTATAGTGTATCCCTCACCTAGAACACGACTATATAATATCCACCTTTAAATTCCAGCCCCCTCCAAAACTAAAATCCTGCGTACGCCAGTGCATTGCATTGCTGTAATGTAAACTGAATAATCAGATATGGGAATTAAAGTGAATAAGCAAAGAAGACAAAAACCTATTAACTCAAGGGGTCTCAGGTTCGATGACGCAAATTGCACAATGGTTCGGATCCAAATTTAAACCGATGGCATAAAGATTCTCAAGCCTCTTAAAGGCAGAACATTCGTCTTCAAAAATATTAGGCCTAATAGAATATCCAAAAGCCTGGTAATTGGGAGGGGTTGTCGCCCCTACCGCCCTCCCCGTGGTTCTGCGCCTGGCCATATGTTCCCTACATTCAATAGATGAATGCTCATCTGCCTTCTTGGTGGAGTGTTATCACAGAACGCTACGACGAGGGTTCGAATCCCGCCCCGGGCAATGCATGGGTGCTGTTTGCGTCCCCCTTCATCAATTTCATCATATCACTCATCCTCATCTTCGAGATTAGCCAAAAGTGACAGAAATGCGAAGTAAAATGAACCAAATCAATTAATCATTCAAATTAATGTTTCCGTCATAACTTTTCGCTGGATCTCCTCTTGGCTGGTCGAGCAATATGCCACAGTACTCTTTACGACAAAACGTAAATCTCAAAAAGTTATGGAAACAACTGGCAAGTAACCTGAGCGGCAATTAGCAGCGCAAGAGAAGAGCGAAGGGTGTGACCTACACAGATTAGAAATACGTGACCTAAGCAGGGTATGAGGGGGGGAGAAAAACAAACACATCTTCCTTCGCATTGCGAACCTCAGGGTTGCCAGACACTCACGATCTTCTGTTTCTTCATGATAATTCTGGGCATCGTAGGTTAGTTTTTTGATTTAACGATTGTAATTGATGCAGCGACTTGGAAAAAGGTATAACAACTAGTACTCTTGGATCATATTTATTCCTGATTGAAATCTTTTCATTGACTGTAATTGTAATTCAGCCAGATTTTTTTTCAGGATTTTTTTTCGGGTTCATAAAAACGAATCGTTTGACCGCTATTTTACGTACAAACAGAACTGAGAAGAAACTTATTTTTTTCTGTGTTCCAATAGGTCTTCTACTTCTGGTCGCTCACCTTTTAAGCGCCAAACTGGGCTACGTGTTCTTTGTAACTAGGCTGAAGACCGCTACTGGGCCGCGTAGGTTCACATCAGCGATCAAACTTCGGTCCGGTCAAGCTCCGCTCCACTCACGCTCAGGTCAAATATTCTTTCCAGACCTGAGCGTTACTTCAGCGTAGATGTGAGTCACCCGAACAACCGGCGCGGGACCGTCTTTATGGCAGTGACCCGCTGTTGCCGCGTTTACCTACAAAGGAACTTGCGGTCAAACAACCAATTAGGCCTACCGCTGCCCCTGTTGGGGCAACAAGCGGCAACCTTTGAAATCCTCTTCTCCAAAGCAGCCAGCAAGAAACAGGATGTTGTAAAAATATCCATTCTGTGCTGTGAATTGAGGGCGCTTCTTATGGCGGCACACTACTTTTGTTTTTCTAATGCTAAGCCTTCTCTACCAAGAAAGAAACCTGCCCCCCCTTCCTGTTTTGCCATCCAACCGCCCAATACTGTACATCATCATATACAGCGTGTATCATAATAGAGGAAACAATTTATCAGGTTTATTGCTAAAAATGATCTGAAACACAACAATGATGTGTGTTGTATAAGAATGAGAAGTTTTATTCTTCAAGTTTTGATTTCATACGCAAGACTATTGTAAACACGGTCATTGTGGCGCTGGTGTAGTGTTACAGAAAGTGGCGACTTTCACAGGTTCCCAGATATAACACTCCTAGACTTCTGTATTTTTGGTTTTGTGATAGACAAAGTCTATGTGCCACCTATGCCATAGAATGTGCAACAGCTAAAGGAGAGAATAAGAAACGCCCTTGCTTTGGTGAACGAGGAGTTGGGAAAAGTGAGGCAAGTACTGGAATTTCGATGGGACGTGTGTCGCATAACTGGTGGAAGCCACGTTGAACATTTGTAGCCATTTGTAACTATTCGTAGCCATTTGTAGACATTTGTAGACATTTACAGAAACTTGAAGTGTTACTGATTGATACATAACAAATATCATTGTTGTATTAGTTATACTTTAGTCGAAATAATTCTTAAAGTTGTTTACTCTATTATGATACACCCTGTATTGTTCCTATAGATTACTATTTTTACATGATACACGAATAGTTTATGAGCCGAAACATGGGAAGGGAAGGCGATGAAAATAGCTTTAGGAGAAGGACCAATCTTCTTATCTTGCTGCAAGGGAGATTCAAGAGGTGTGGGGGCAATCACTCTCCTCTGTAGGGGAGGGGACGATCTCATTCCTAAAGGCTTTATTTTGTATTCTCAGATACTGATAAGTAGGGACGTGAAGTTTTCGTTTTAACGATAATACCGAAAAGTTGAGGAAAGCAAAATAAAGTGTTTAAAATGTATTTGGGTAGGTTAGGGTGTTTCGGAATCGCGAAATAACGCGAATTACGCCATTATTTTTTCAGAATAACACCGAATTTGCACTTTAACGCGAAATATGCATTATAAACTGGTCATAACACTTCTTCTGGTGAAAAAGAACTACCAGAAGCGCTTTGAGATTTGTCCATTTCTAGTCTAGCTAGAGAAAGTTCGATTCAAAAGAGTTTGTCATGCTTCATGTATTGCAGTTTGGCGCAGAAATGACTGACACTGCTTTGACCTCGTCCTGAAATAGATTTGGCAGCGGGAATCGTAGTTTCGTAGGAACGGGAAAATTTTCATGGAGAAACACCTGTTGTGTGGGGAGGGGCATACGGGTGTGTGTGCATGTTTGTACTCAAACGATATTTTGAGGTCTGAGAGGGATTTTTTGGCATTGTTAGGGAAATTTCAATCAGTCAGAATCACTGAAGCTGCATGGTTTGTGCATTGTGTTTCACTTCCTTTTCCTTCTGTGGTGTACTCCGCAGTATCCCAAAGCCAGCAATGAATGCATTAGTTTGCTTCTGAAAGATTATATGCTTCAGATAGAACTACATTCTTTTGTAATCACTGAATTGCAAAATAACATGGGAGCGGAAGGATTCCTTGATTAAGCGCAATGGAAGTGAGAGGCTGTTTCACGTCCACTTTATGAACATGAAGGCTAATCGGGACTGGACCTACAGTTTGTTGAATCCGAACCACTGTGGTGTCTCCACCGGGTATCGATCCCGGGACCGCTTGATTACATGGCGGCGGTATTACCACTACGCCGTCGGGGAGGGCCGAGAACAATATTAAAGCGAGTGTAACAAACCGGCAACTTTCTGCCGTCGAAGGCTTTGAGAAGCTTAAAAGAAGGAAAGACAAGGAGTACTACATCGCACTTTGAACTGTGGAAGCCTTTGTTGAAGCGATCATTCCATTATAGAGTAAATTTTTAAAAAAACTGCTATCTTTCTATTTGGAAGTTGTTCTTTTTTTATATAGGAAGTGTGGTGAGTGAATACTGTGAACATTTACTACGCACCATATGTGCGTGGAAAATCATCAATGTTATTGTAAACTGAAAAGTGAATTTTTGAAAACAATTTTTGAAAAGTTTATTCTGTGAGAGTAAAAGGTTTGAAATATGATTGTGTTAAAAGACTTGGATGATATTCTTCAATAAATATTTCATATTTAGTGACCGATGAGATGAAATAGTTTTCCAAATGCAAGAAATTTGGTCATTTCTCACAAAGGTAAGCCTTCGGTTTATTTTATTTTGTCATTAAAACTAAAATTTGCCTTAATTTTACATAACTAAAGCAATGTGAAAATCTTATGCATAGAAGAAACCGTAAAAACGCATTTAAAAATAACACCGAATTTTGCTTTAAACCGAGAAAAACAACACCGAATTGCAGTAAAAATTAACCCCGAAATTTAGGGAATAATAAAACGAAAATTTCACGTCCCTACTGATAAGTAATTTGCACACACAGTTGGAATGAAGCACAGGCGTGCGCAGACCCTCTGATTACGGGGGACAAAAATTTTGATGAAAGTTCAGTCGGAAAAGAAAAACTTCATTCCATCTCACCGTTTTAATGTATTAATAGGTACGAATCAGGGGCGTATATAGTGTGTGCCCGGACGGACCCACTGAAAACACCCTTAGTGTAATTTTAGGCGTGTTATACGTATATTAAATGCAGCAACATATAGACAGCATAACTGACGAATAAAGCAAGTGAGAATGGAAATAACAAGAAATTTGCTAGAGAACGAAGCTGGATACTGGATAGTTCAATTACGTAGGCAATAATGCACAACCATCCCCCGAAGTTCTCACCGGACCTTTTTATACATGACCTATGTTTGGCACTTAGTCCGGAGACCGAAGTCCCCTTCCTAGGTGCCGGGCCCAGCTAAACGGTTTGATTCCAGGGTACGTGTGACCGGATCGGTTTTTACCCCCGACGAATAGCCAACTCGTGCATAAAGTGACGTTGAAATAATAATAATAATAATCAATAATAATAATAATTGATGTTAGCCCGCAAAAATGCTTTGCTGACTTAACGTTGAACTAAAATGTAAATACCAACAGTTATGAGGATTAGTATACTATTTGTATGAACACAAATCATAGTCAAATCATAAATAACAAAAATGTATATTATATAACACACAAAAATAGACAGATTACACAACCCCTCACTATCATTCAAGCATTCACACACTCTCTCATACCGCAGGGGAATAATTACATTAACATAAATACATTGGCCCTTTTTTAGACACCATGCAATATTTAGTTTTTTCTTATGAATATTAAACTGCGCCCGAAGACGTTAATGTGCTTAGAATTAAAGATACTAAACTTTCATCTGCGCGTGCTCATTACATTCTGCCAACGTGCAAGACACGTAAACTTTTTATTCTTGCAATTTATTAAAACATTTAAATAATTGTTGTAGAATTATCACTAATGCGCCTTGGAACTTCAATAACATTAGGCTTAGATATCAACTGCAAGGCACACATGTTTACAGACTGAAAAGTGAAGACACTTATGTATGAATATATTAAAAATAGCACGAAGTTAACTTACTTCCTCACTTAGCAAACTTGAGAGGTGATCTCTGCAAGAGATACCCGATTTATGCAGTTGTAATCAAATATTTACCGAGTAAAGCATATAAGGTGACATAAATAAAAATTGTTACTCAACAGTTCGGCGCAGAGCGTGGAAAAACAACAATATGCTGTGAATCGATCTTCCTAATTAGCAATTGTTTTGAAATTTAGATTATGTTGGCAAGAAATAATTATAATCAATACCTTCGAGACTTTTAACTTTAAATACTGGTATCTTTTCGTCCGACGGCCGATCTTTGGAGGCTTGGGTAGATGATCACTCACACATATAGAAAATTAACAGTAGTATACTATACCATCCCGACGTTCTAGACGTTTCAGCGACGTTTACCGTAGTCCTCTAAACGGCGGCGGGACGTCGATCCGCGGTCCTCTTTGCAACACTTAACACTTCCCCACGCTACTTCTTTGCAGCGGCACTTCGCAATCTTCTTGGACACACCTTCCTTCTAAGCTTCTACATCACGCCGATCATCTTGTCGGCCTCGTAATGGAGCGATTAATTGCTTCGCATCGTCTCTCTCTCTCATTCTGGGGGGACGGCGAAAAACGGGCGAAGTTCCTTTACCGGGGGTACTCGTGGATTCTCGCTGCTAATCTCACGCGGGACGTCGGCGTCGTCTCAAGACGCAGTAGGTGTCGCTTCATTATCTCAATCTCTCTTCTAGACGGTAGATCTAAGTGTGGGCTGGTGTCGCTTCATCTTCCAATTTCTCTCTCTCTCTCTCCGTAGAATTCTCGTCGGGCGTCGGCGTCTCGACTGGCGGCTCTCGGCGGTATCATTTCATGGCTTCTAATCGGGTTGTGGGCGTCGTTTTGTGGCGATGTGTCGTTTGTGGTTTTTGTAGCGCTTGTGGCGGCGTTTTAGTAGTGTGGCGTCGCGACGCTGAGCGATGATCTGCTGCGTTGTCGGCTTCATGCAGGCAGGCTAGGAAGACCCGTAGGCCTCCTTCTC
Source organism: Lepisma saccharinum (assembly GCF_977018435.1). Lineage (NCBI taxonomy): Eukaryota > Metazoa > Arthropoda > Insecta > Zygentoma > Lepismatidae > Lepisma > Lepisma saccharinum. The sequence goes on from NC_139246.1 coordinate 54,302,158, forward strand.
TTGATTTTAGCCCGCCATAGTTGTATTAGTGTTCCTCGTCACAAAACGAATAACGCGAATCCAGTGTACAGGTCACTAATTAACACTGCGTATTCGTACAACTAGTCACTGTCACTCACTCACGCAGGATAAAATACACGGCGCGGTAGAAAAAGACAATGTCCCGAATCTTTACTCCGACTGTCGCAGAGGTGTTGTCGGTTCGAAAACTGGCGGTAGACTGTACTTGTTTGTTCGTTCTGCCACTATATAAAGACAGCTTGAACCTTCGAATACAACGGACTGACTTTTAGGCGCGGGAATCTGGAGTTACGACGTTGGTGGTCAAGCGTCCATTTTTTTGCCTGGTCCAGCTTCTTCAAGCACACGTGTTGCGTTAGAATGGGGTGAAAAGAATAGTTCTACCCTCATCCGGTACGTAACATGTTACTCCAGTAATTGGCCTCCCACGTTGACTTTCCTGTCGCCAAATGCACAAAAGTCGCTCAAAAACAGTGAAAGATTTATCACAGCACATTGTTGGTCCCGAGCTCCTACGACCGAAAGGGGGAAAAGTTGACAAAAGCAGAAAAACACAAAAGGTTCAGAAACGTGGTGTTTTTCTACCGAAGCTTCAAGCGGATACGAAGTTACAGAAAAATATAAAATAACGAAAACCTAGGATATAGAATAATAATAAAAAAAGTAGGTGACAAAAACTGACTGTCATAAAGTTGCTTCAAACTTTCATAGGCTTAAATATATGTCATTATCAGAGTTAGGATTTTTAGGGGAAAATTTCATTGGAAAAAAGGAAGGGAAAAGGTGCTAAAATAAGACCCAAAAAGGGGCAAAAAAAGGTGGTGATTGGGGAAAAAAAAAGGTGCTGATAATTATACTACTTATTAAAACTTTCCCTCCTATTTTATTAGTCTAATCTATTCACTCGAAGCTGTGTACACATCACACACATAGGTTGTGTTACAGTTATTCACCAGAGTCAGGGAAAAACACAAAGCTGTTGTACCTTACAACATTAAGCATTTCCAAATTTTTAAAAGTGAGTTTGTTTCCTTTCGGAGATAAAATATCTTTATATAAGCTGAACCTTCTCTCTACATCCACAGAAACAAGTGGGGCAAACTTAGTATTCACTCGGAATGGCAACTCTGTGGAAGTGGCAAATTCCACAACATCCGGATTCTTGTCAAGACTAGCCTCAAGTTTGTCTCTGGCAAAACCATCTAACTGCCCCCTCATAGTATTAAAGATATCCCATTGTTTTTCCTTTTCAGGTACTTGTAGGAATGTACACAAAATAGTTATTTTTGCAAATCATCTATCTTGTCTGGGAGGAGAAGTTGCTGTGCCTTGAAAATTGCACCTGCATCAGTTGCATCCAGGGAAAGCACAAACTCCTTAATTTTTTCAAAATTTTCACACATAAATGCAGCACACTCAATCCGTGATCTCCAGCAAGTAATGATGAGGAAATGTGGCAGGGGCAGGCAGGTAGTTTCTCTGTAGGCAAGAATGCGACTCGGGGCCTTAAGGAGTATTATCTTCAGATCAGATATGAACTCATTTACAATGTTGTATTCGTTCCTAATAGATTCAGAAACCCTGTGAAGGGCATGAGCCAAACAGGTTACATGCTTTAACTTGGGGAACAACGGCTTCAATTGGTTAAATGCCGAAAGCATGTAGGGAGCCTGGTCAGTAACTACAACAACAACTTTTTCGAACTGAATTCCACCGGGCCATAGTTTTTGACAGAAATCCATAAATTACTGCATCACTGTACTGGCATTGGTTTTCTGCAACTCATACATGTTTAGTAACATGGGCTTAACTTCCTCCCTCACCTGTCAGAGGAAAAACCAAAATGTTCAAAACATATCCTTGCATTGAATCTGTCGTCTCATCTAGAATGACACCTATATCGCAATCTGACACTTTCACCTTAATTTTACGAACAGTTTCTTCATACACAGGTTCAATATAGTTTCTCTGTAACGAACTCTCATCTGGCACTGACAACCATGTGTACTTTTCAAGGAACCCTTTCAAGGCCGGATGGTTCACCTTGTTGAGTGGAAAGATGCACACAAGTCAACATTAAATTCCTTTAAATTTTGGTTCTTGGAAGAACACTGCTCAAATGCATTGCGTAAGAGAGGCTGCCGAGATTTACTTTCTTGCAGATTCTTGTTCTTTTGATGCTTAGAGCTGGAAATATGTTGCTGGATGCGATCTCTCTGGTGTTTTTTATCTAATGTGATTCCCGTATCACAAACCGTGCATCAAATAACAGTTCCATCACTTTCTATGAACTCGTGCTTAAATTCTTGAGCCAGACTGAGAAATCGGGATCTGGGCACTTTCGGCATGGTAAAGTACATGCATTAACAGGATCTAAGAGAGTGAAAAAGCAGGTAAGGAACTTAAATCCACAAACAATATCTGTCCACTGTGCACACATGAAACGTGAAACCCACCACTTCAGAAACACATTGTTGCTTCACTGCTTCCAAGACCAAACTGTGTTTCCTTCTTCCTTCTATCTTAAAAAAAATAACGGCAATCTGGTGCATATCAGTAGCGGTCTTTCCATTGTTGATTTCAAATAGGCAACAATCAAGCACAGTTTAAATACATTCAATTTCAGTTAACAATGTAAAAACATCTTAAACAGAAAAGTGTAGCGAAAAAGAAAATAAAAATTCAATGATTTGCTGAGGAAATATATTTAACAACACCAGTAAAAGGACACAAAAAGGGGAGGAAAAGCGATTAAGAACACGAAAAAGGGGAAAATAGATAAATGTCCCAGAAAAGGGAGGGAAGGGGAAAGGTTATCAAAAAAGGGGAAAAAAGGTGCTGGAAAATTAGCTCCATTCTCACGTTGAGGCAACATTTCACACACAGAGTCCTTCCAGAGAGGTCTCACTTTCACTACGAAAAAAAGGTGCGCACCTAAAAATCCTAAATCTGGTCATTATATTGGGACATGGACGTCCGAAATGGGGGTGGGGTGGGGCAAGGATGATTTCAGATGCAGTCATTTACCTTAATTATTGGAATGGGGATGCAGGAATGTGATAATTTCAATTTCAAGTGGTGTTTTTTGAGAGGGCAACACTATAATAAATAAATAATGTTAACCTTAAGAAAGCGGAAAAGGCAAGAGATCTAGGAATACTTTTTGATTCTAAATTAACGTTCGCCTATCATCTGGACAAAGTAATACGCGAAGCGTACAAGCGACTTCCGGTGGCGGTAATAAGTGAGTCGGACGTATTGCGTTGAGCTCTCTATTTTTCGCTAATTACGGTAAGAAGAATCAAGTTCTAGTGTTATCCGGATATTATCTAGTGTTTCGGAAGTTGTCAGATGCCCGATGTAAGTAACCCGGTTCCGTGGTTGTGAATAATTGTACAAAAATCGCTAAAAACTGTGCTTACCGAAGTACAAAGACGGTGCTTTGTTTTGATTCAAAGAACAGTTCTTTTGAATCAGTGGACTCAGATCGCATTATATACACCGTTAGCCACATTTGTGGTTCGTCAGCTTTCCATTGGTGATCGAAGTGCATAAAACCTAATTAAAATCTCACATCGGACTGTATTTTGGGGAACTGAGAGCTAGTATATTCGTGTAATCGTGTAATTCGGCAAAAATCACCGGTTCGCGAGTGCGGGGTAATCGTGCTGTATAAAAGACATTGTACTGCACATTTGCTTCATTCCTTCCGGACACAACAGGAAGATACAAATCGTGGTGTACACTTTGACAGGTGTTGTGTGCACCGATAATATGTTCGAAAACGCAATTGGGGGGTGTTTTTCACCAACTTAGGCGTCTTCGTAATTTGCTTCCCGTTTCCTCAAGCTTCGACAATGAAAAAACAGGACTTTGAAACACCTAAATCCCCTCCACTCAGGACTGCTCGATACAGACGACGTGGTTTTCAGCTTTCCTCATCTGATACGGATCTGACAGAAATACATGGACCACACATATTACAAGGATCGACTGTTCCCAACTTTCGCTCCAGAGAATCACTTCATAATTCCACGAATTCGCTCCCAGATGCTATTACGGACCCTAAACTACAGAAAACCGAATCTACAACTAGTGTTTCCAACAAGAGGCCCCGTGATAGTGGCGATTCATCTGGTGAGGATTCCCGAGTGGATGCTGAGGGCTTTCAGCTCAGCAAGAAGACGGCAAGGAGATTACCGATATATCAGCCAATATCCATCCCACTGAATAATCAATTTAGTGCTCTTCAGGAACACGAAACTGAGGATGCTCCTGGTGACAAAGGGGATGATACAACCACACGAAATTCTATTCAAGATACCCGTCGAATGAAACCACCACCCATATATGTGTTTAACCTTAACAATTTCTATGCCCTCTCCCAACACTTCAAAGCACTTAAAATTAATCCTACAATATACCATACTTCTACTGGATCAAAAATTCACTTTGCCACTATGGAGGAGTATAATATTGCTATTGATCATCTGAAAAGTCATAATCTCGAATATGCAACCGGGACTCAAACAGGGTTTCCGGTACTTCGAGTTGTACTGCGAAAACTTCCAATGGATACAAATATTATGGATATCGGTAGATTCTATCAAGAACTAGGTTATGATGTGCTCAAGGTATCTCAGTTGAAACAGAAGGATCAAAGTACCCATAAACTCGTGCCATTACCTCTTTTTCTGCTGACCATTAAAAAGACTGAATTTGCGAAAGGAATCTATAAAGAACCATATTGTGAACAACACCGTGTGGTGATAGAGGAGTATCACCCACGGCAATTTATACAGTGTTTTAAATGTCAGAGACTTGGACATGCCCAACAGAACTGCAATGCCATAGCTCGCTGTGTCAAATGTGCTCAATTACATGATACACGGAAATGTCCTAAAAAAGACCGTACATCACCTGCTAAATGTGTAAACTGTGAAGGTGACCACCCTGCTAACTTTCGCGGTTGTCCAATTTTCCAACGTGTACAACGAGCGCAAGAACTCCGCAAAAATGGTGTACAGTCTTCTTCTGACACTCCTAAGCAATCACCTCCTTCCTTACAAGACCAGACAGCTTTCCCTGCACTACCAAACACTAAGAGCTATGTTACTGCTGCAAATACAAAAACTAATACCAGAGGCCAGGAATTTAAGGACATTTGGACTAGCATAAAAGAAATTTTCGATTTCAGGGGTTTTCTTCAAAAAATTAAATCTGGACTACAGCGAATTAGTCATGCCAAGACAATCGTAGATAAGTTCAGTGTTGCCATGGATGTTTTGGATAACCTTTTCGGAAATGGCCCGTAAAGGTACTCCGATAAGTAGAACATTGACGTGTGTTCAGTGGAATGCTGATGGAGTTCGTACTCAACTCCTGACTTTCAAACAATTTTTACGTGAATATAATGTTGATATAGCTCTGGTGAATGAAACGCACTTGAAACCCCGTAATAAATGGAAAATTGCAAATTATACTATTTATAGAAACGATCGGTTCCCGGGACGGAAAGGAGGTACGGCTGTAGTTGTGAAATCTTCGCTATTTGCACGTCAACTTCCAAATCCAGCTCTAGAAGCTTTAGAAATCACAATAATTGAACTATTAACTACCACCGACCCACTAATTTTGGTAGCAGGATATAACGTTCCAGAACAGCTTATTCCTATACAAGAACTAGAGACTGTTTTTCGCTTGGGCCGCAAAGTGATTTTAGCTGGTGATCTAAATTGTAAAAACCCTGCATGGAATTCGCGTGTAGTGAACCGTGGAGGTGCCTCTCTTCTCCAAAGTGTCCAACAATTGAACTTGCCCATTCTTGCCCCAAGAGAACCCACTCATTATCCACGAGGACGTGGACTTCCAGATGTGTTGGATATCTTGATATATCAAGGTGTAAATATTATGACTGGTCCCTATGTTATTCATGATCTAGACTCGGACCATCAACCAATACTCTTTGAAATTGTTCATCATAATTTATTGAAGCCTCCTCCTCCAAAATATCATGTTACAACAGACTGGGATGCTTACACTCGACAATTAGTGCCTATCATTGACTTGCATTTAGCTTTAAAAAACCCAGCCGAAATTGATTCGGCTTTACAAAACCTTACAGCAGGTATACAAACTTCTTATCTTTACTCCACTATCAGAACCCCTCAGTTATACAATAACTATGGCTGTCTATCCCGTGAGGGTATGATCCTCCTGAACTGTAAAAAATATTTCCGACGGAAATGGCAACAAACTTATAACCATCGCTACAAACAGTTGTATAATCAATTTCACGATCGATTTCGCCGATATCTCATTCGGCAGCGACAGGCAGATTGGGACACCGAATTCTCCGGGATATCAATGCAGGATAGTAGATTCTGGCAATTATTAAGAAATTATCTGCGAAAGAATCCACAATCTGCTACCTACCCTCTCCAGGGTCCAAATGGCATGGTGTACACACCAGAGGAGAAGGCTGAAGTGTTCTCCAAACATCTGGAGGACCAATTCCACACACCAGATCAACCGCATAATGGCAATTATATCCAGAAGATTCAACATCAACTGGAACAATTACGTCATGAACCACTCACAGCTTATCCACTTCTCACAACCCCTCAGGAGATCAAAGGTGTTATAAATCTTCTTCGACCTGGTAAGGCACCTGGCTTTGATACTATTACTACATTACAACTGAAGAACGGCCCCAGAAAATTGTTAGTTTTTCTAGCAAAAGTCTTCAATGCTATATTCCTTACCGGCTATTATCCATCAAGTTGGAAACTAGCAAAAATAATCCTCTTGCCAAAACCAGGAAAGAACATTCTTCTACCACAGAATTATAGACCTATAAGTCTTCTGAGCCATGTTAGCAAAATCTTTGAACATATACTACTCAGACGATTACAAGCTGTGGTGGATGAAAAAGGCTTGCTACCGTATCATCAATTCGGATTTCGTCGACATCATAGTACTACTACGCAACTGGTCCGAGTAGTGGAGTATGTTACAGGAAACTTTAATCTCAGTCGACATACTCTAGGGGTATTTCTTGACTCCGACAAAGCCTTTGATCGAATTTGGCATTCTGGATTAATTGTGAAACTATCGGAATTGGGAGTTCCTATTTATTTGGTGCAATTATTGGATCAGTATTTACAAAAGAGACAATTTCAGGTGCAATTTTTAAGTGCTCGATCTACCGTTAAGATCATACATGCTGGTGTCCCTCAGGGAGCTGTTTTATCTCCACTTCTGTTTGCTTTATATACCAGTGATATCCCTGCTACTCATAGATGCATGTTAGCTACCTATGCAGATGATGTTGCCATCTTTACAAATAGCCCTTTACAAGATCTATGCTATAGCAGGATGAGACAACAACTATTAGAGTTGGAAGATTGGTCTACTCGCTGGTGCATGAAGTATAATTCACTGAAGAGTGCTGCGGTTTTATTTACACGTCGACATAGACAACTACCAAAGATTCTACGACTCCAGGGATCTTCTATACCGGACAAACCTTTTACCACATATCTAGGAGTGGTTTTGGACCGAAGACTAAATTTCCATAAACACATCTCAACTGTGACAGCAAAAGCACAAAATCGAGTTGGACAATTGTACCCAGTTTTCCGAAATCCTACCTTGGGACTGACGACTCGCTTGCATGTGTATAAGATGATGGTACGTCCCACACTCCTGTATGCAGCACCAGCTTGGGGTCATCTCCGACCTTCAGTCATAAGGACATTGCAGATTATACAGAATAATGTTGCTCGACTTATTACTGGTCATAGCCGAGATACTCGTATCTTACAAATCCATGAGGACCTTGAACTAGATTATGTTCAATCTGCTATATATGCCATGTGTTACAAGTTCTGGAGCCAGATCCAACAGCATCCAAATCCAGCGGTTCGGGGCATTGGAACTCGACCACAGGTCCGGATGACCCACTCCATGCCCCGAAATTTTGAACAAATCTAAATTCAAAAATGCTATTGTATTATTGTGTTATGTGTTACATATACTCCCTGTTTATGAGTACTTCAAAGTACTGTTTTCAATGGAGCAGATTAGTGTTCCTTGATAGTGCAGTTATAAAAGCACAGATTGTGATTTTGTTGTTTCTTTGTTACTTATTGTTACTTATATATTGTTATCATTATTATTATTCTATGTGGTTATTTTATGTTTTGTGTCTTAAAGTGATGTGCAAAATGTAGTTTGCGATTAGAACTTTTCATCAGTGCACCGAACTATGTATGGTTTGAAAAATAATAGTGATTTTTTCCTTCCTCTGTCAATGCAAAATTATAACAAGGAACTCAACAATTTCAAATTAGTGAAATAATACAGATGAACTATTGTCCAAATCCCGGCCGACAGTCGACCCGGGTTATAGCAAGAAAAATGTTGTATATACACTCTTTTGTAAGAACATGATAGTAAGTCAAGGGCACAATGGTCCCGATACTTACAAAAAACCTGTTAATAAAGCATTGGCATTGGCATTGGCGTACAAGCTTGTTGGATTTATTATTCGAACGGGCAGGGGCTTCAGAAGTACACAAACACTAAAAATATTGTATTATTCTCTAGTGCGTACAAAACTCGAATTTGGTTCTGTCGTATGGAACACAGAAGTTCAAAAACATACAGTAAATTTAGAACGTGTACAGTCAAAATTATTGCGATACATGAAATTCAAACTAGAAGGCGAATGCCCCAGGTTCGAATCATATACTAACTTAATAGAGCAATTCCATATGGACAGACTTGACCACAGAAGGACAGCCCGAGACCTTATGCTACTTTGGAAAATCTTTAACGGCAAACTTCGATCTCCTCTGTAGCTTTCACAATTCAAAATACGTATTCCGAACGTTAAAACGCGACCCAAGCATGGAGCCTTCTATGTGAGCAAAGTGCGAACAAATATCATGAAAAGGTCACCTATTTGGAGAATGAGTGCGGTCTACAATGCTATGGAGAAAGATAATAAAAGCGTCGATTTGTTCACAATGTCATATTCCCAATTCAAGAAAACAGTTATGAATACATTGGCTAGAAAAATAGATGGAAATATGGTATGAAACTCTACAGTATTAGTAGAGCAGTGGCACGGGTTCCACGCCCGAAAATGAGGCTCGGTGAGGCTCGCCTTAATGGATTTCTCTCGTAAGGCATGAGCCTCATTTTCTCGCAGTGTTGCCAGCTCACCCCAAGAATATTCCACCATGATATTTTACAGACGAAACTAACCTACGAATGGGAGTTGACAACACTGGCAACATTAATTGCGGTTTAATATTGCCAACTCACCCTAAGAATATTTCACTATGATATTTTACAGGCGAAGCTAACCTACGAATGGGCAACACTGACTAGTGGAGGTTGGTGGGTTCTGCAATATTAATTGCGGTTCAATATTGCCAACTCACCTTAAGAATATTCCACCATATGATATTTTACAGGCGAAGCTAACCTACGAATGGGAGTTGGCAACACTGGCAACATCAATTGCGGCTCAATATTGCCAACTCACCTTAAGAATATTTCACCATATGATATTTTACAGACGAAACTAACCTACGAATGGGAGTTGGCAACACTGGCAACATCAATTGCGATTTAATATTGCCAACTCACTCTAAGAATATTTTACCATGATATTTTACAGGCGAAGCTAACCTACGAATGGGCAACACTGACTAGTGGAGGTTGGTGGGTTCTGCAACATTAATTGCCAGTGTTGCCAACTCACCTTAAGAATATTCCACCATATGATATTTTACAGGCGAAGCTAACCTACGAATGGGAGTTGGCAATACTGATTAGTGGAGGTGCACGGGTTCAAGAACATCAATTGCCAGTGTTGCCAACTCACCCTAAGAATATTTCACCATGATATTTTACAGACGAAGCTAACCTACGAATGGGCAACACAGACTAGTGGAGGTTGGTGGGTTCTGCAACATTAATTGCCAGTGTTGCCAACTCACCTTAAGAATATTCCACCATATGATATTTTACAAGCGAAGCTAACCTACGAATGGGCAACACTGACTAGTGGAGGTGGCCGGGGTTGCGTCCGAATCAGCAGCAGATGTCACCTGCACCGTTACATCCGGGGACTCAGCTAATTTTTGTTGTCCGAATTTGCGGTAGACGTGGAGTCGGAGGGAAGAGCAGAGAGGCGCGACAGATGCACGCTTGAACTCGCTGTGATGCTGCGCTTGGCAGCCATATTCTAATTTTTTATTTTGTACAGGCAACATTTACTGATTAGAGGATGTAAAACTCAGTTATATTTTAATATTTTATCGATAATGAATGCAGAAAAAATTGAAAATGATAAAATAGCGTGTTATATTTTTAATATGAGTAGTTAGGTGGAAATTATTTGTTTGTTTGCGCCCCACGCAGTGGGTGAAGTTCAGACTGTCACCTGGCGGGAAAAGTGACAGGCGTACTACAAGGGGACATGCAGATTCAAACGACTTGGACGTGACTTCGACGGCACGCGAGAGCAACGGGGAGAGAACGGGATGGAGCGCTTGCCAATCCGGACACGGCTTTTGTAAACCTCTCTCGCGGGAACGATGTGCCACACACACGTGCGCGCGCGCGTGCCTGTATTGTGACGCAAGCAAACAAACAAAATAATAATAATTGTTTTTAGGATTCCTGGCCCCTAACCCCGCCAGGGTGCGTGGTGCCCAACCCAAAAAGGTTTTCTAACGGCTGCGGTTAAAGATAGCCACACCTCTGTAGAGTTTCACGTGTTTTTTTTTTTCCCCCAAACTTCCATGAAACCCTACAGAGGGCCTCCGTAATGCATGCAACGTGTACTAACGACTCTAGTGTTATTTTGATGTTGTAATATTTTTGGATATAGAGTTTTATTGTGAGATATAGATAAAAATAATTATGTTTATTATAATATTTTTTTGATGAAGATGGAGAATGTATGTGTGTGTGTTACAAATAAAGTTGCATGTTTTTCTAGTGTGTGTGTATGTGTTTTTGATGTTTCGACAGCATCTGAAACGATAAAAAAGAATTTTATTGTTAATTTTCTTGTGTAAAAAAACAAGTACATTTTCATAGTTTCATACCTCTACTAGATTGGTAGAAAAATATATTAGTGGGCAATAAAATCTGAAGAAAATTTGTGTCTAACAAAAATAAACTAAATAGAATTACACATGCATACAATATTTATTGTGTTTTTTTTTTCTATCTACAATTATATTTTTCTTATATATATTTTTTTTTTATTTTTTTTATAGAGTTGATTAAAGCACATATTTGAGGAAGGCAACACCACCCATATATAAATAAACATACCCCCGAAAAAATGCGTTCCATGAAAAGTTGCCCTGTGTGCAAAACAGCCATATCAAGCAAAAATTTTGCAAGACATTGTCGCACCTGCGTGCCAGGCAAGCATTTGGCTGCCACCGAACTGTGTTCCGGATGCAATAAACATATTACAATTGCGTATGTCAAGAAGCATAAGCTTACTTGTCTAAGCAAAAATACATCTGGGGTCCAGCCTTCGACCTCCACCAAGAGGAAGGCAGAAGCAGCCTCCATCAATGCACCACCTGCTAAACGCGTCAAGCCTCCAAAAGCAGACCGGTCTGCTTTCGGGGGAATATTAGGAGATTACGTTCAATTGTCGGATGGCTCATGCGACGTGCGTAGCTTTTTAGAGGAGAAGCGAGCAGAAATAGTTTCTATTTTTAGTAATGCACTGGCTACGCACTCCTCCACTAAATTCTACGCATCGCTACGTTGCTGGTACAAGAAGCCGTCTGGTGAAATTTACAGGTTCTGCCACAACACCAAGGCGAAGATGCTGCATCTGGCGGATGTCGACAACCTCGAGGTCATCTACAACAAGTTTGTCGAGGAGCTGCTGGCAAAGCAAGAAGAACATGAAGCTAAGGGCTCGGGGGGTTCGCTGTGTGGTGAGCGTCACGAACTGCGCGTCAAACTTTCCAAGTTTGTGCCTCTCTCCGCCTCCAGCTACGTCCCCTTACCACCTGACATCGCGAAAAAGAATGCCGTCCTGAACATTCAGAACAGAGACGCCAAGTGCTTCGTTTGGTCTGTGCTTGCAGCGTTGCACCCTGTCGACTGGAAAAACCATCCACACCGAGTTAACCACTACCTACCCTACGAGCCAGAGCTGGAAGATGCCATTGCTGGGATCAACTACCCGGTGGAGGTCTCGGATATTCGCAAGTTCGAGGCCCGTACACATAACCCTCGGTTGGCCATCAATGTTTATGGCCTCATTGGTGAAAATGTGGTGTACCCTATCCGGGTGAGCGACGTAGACGACGATAGTGCGCAGGAAATTCATCTTCTGCTTATCAAGGACGAGACCCACCACCATTACACCCTCATTCGCTCGCTCTCTCGGCTTGTTTCAAGCCAGCTGAGCAAAGACAAAACCCACATAGAAGTTTGTCCCAGGTGCTTGTCTAAATTTCGTAATCAAAAACGGCAGGATTACCAGCGCATCAGAGGTCGCAACATCGCTGCCGAGAAGCTCGCTCGCCACAAGCTCTACTGCAAAACCAACGAACCTGGGCTGGCAGACTTGCCCAAACCTGACGACGTGGAGCGTTTCCGCAAGCACGGTGCCATGGTAGAGCACCCCGCTATCATCATCGCGGATTTCGAGGCCTTTCTCAAACCCCTGTCTACTTGCGATCCCGATCCTGAAGTTTCTTCCACCACCCCTTACCAACTCCACGAGGCATCCAGTTTCGCATACGTTGTGGTGCGACGAGATCAACACATCGCGCCCGAGCCCTACGTGTACCGTGGTCCCGACGCAGCCAAACACTTCCTCGAGAGGATGGTTGTGGAAGCCAACGAGATAGGGAAGGTGCTGTTGACCCCCAAGTCTATGCTCCCACTGTCCCCCGATGATCAACGTAGACACGACGAGGCCATCACTTGCCCTGTCTGCGTCGAGGAGTACACCGCCAACAACCGTAAAGTCCATCACCACGATCACTTTAGCGGTAGGTACGTTGGTTCTTGGTGCAACAGATGTAACCTTAAGGCCCAGGACCCACGCTTCATCCCTGTGTTTTTTCACAATGGCTCGGGATACGACTTCCACCACCTGATCAAGCATCTTGGGTACGACAATGCAAGAATCAACGTCCTGGCACAAAACGAGGAGCGTTACATCAGTGTGAGCAAGTTGGTTCGAATCCCAGCATCCGACTCTACCGTCGAACTTCGCTTCCTCGACTCCCTGAGGTTCCTCCCGGCCAGCCTCGATGCTCTCGCAGGGAAGCTTAGCGACAAGCAAATGCGCATCACCTCTGCGAATTTTCCAAACTTGGACGCCAGTCTCTTCAGGCGTAAGGGGGTCTACCCCTACGAATACATCACAGACTCTACCAAGTTTGCGGAGACGTCGCTACCTCCCCAGGCGAAGTTCTACAGTCAGTTACGGGGCTCGAACATCACCAACGAAGAATATCATCACGCCCAGTCCATGTGGCGCGAGCTAGGTTGTCGAACTCTCGGAGACTACCACGACGCCTACCTCAGACTTGATGTGACGCTCCTCGCCGACGTGTTCCAGACGTTCCGGGCGACCGCAATGAACATCTACCACCTGGACCCCGCCTACTTCTATAGTCTCCCCGGACTGGCGTGGTCAGCCATGTTTCTGGTGACGAAAATCAAGCTGGAGCTTTTTTCGGACGTAGACATGATGCTGTTTGTGGAACGTGCCGTGCGGGGTGGAATGGTCCAGGTGTCGCAACGGCACGCACACGCCAACAACCATCACATGGCTACTGGCTACGACTCCACCCAACCGTCGAGCTACATCATGCACACGGACGTGAATAACTTGTACGGGCACTCCATGATGCAGCCACTCCCCTTTAGAGGGTTCGAGTGGGTTGACCCTTCCAACTTCAACATTAAAGGTTTCGACGATTCGGAACATGGGTTCTTCGCCGAGGTGGACCTTGAGTTCTCCGAGAAGCTGCAGGATTTGTTTTGCGATCTTCCCCCTGCACCCGAGTTCAAGTGTCCACCCGATTCCAACCAGACGAAGCTCGTCATGGATTTCGAACCCAAGAAGAATTACGTCCTTCACTACCGGAATCTCCGGTGGTTGATGCAGCGAGGGGTCACAGTCCACGCAGTTCACCGCATCCTCAAGTTCGAGCATTCTCCATGGTTGCGTCCATATATCGAAGTCAACACTAAACACCGTACCGCAGCCACGTCCGAGCTTGATAAGGATTTCTTCAAGCTCATGAATAATGCGGTGTTTGGCAAGACCATGGAGAATGTACGGAATCGCGTGGACATAAAATTGGTGACGGGGAAAGAGCGATGTCGTCAGCTTGTTGCGAGTCCATTGTTCAAGTCTCGAACAATCTATAACGAGCAGCTGGCTCTGATTCACATGAGGCAAGGTGTGGTGAAACTCACCAAGCCCATCTACGTTGGAGCCACTGTTCTGGATCTGAGCAAGCTCCACATGTTCGAGACATACTACGACATATTACGTCCACACTACGGCCACAACATCTCGCTTCTCTACACGGACACGGACAGCTTGGTGTACCACGTTCACACAGCCGACGCATACGGGGATATAGCCACAGTTCCAGCTCTTGAAAAGCTCTTCGACACCTCGGGCTATCCCCAGCCGAACCAATACGACATCCTGGCCCGCAACAAGAAGGTGCCTGGCAAACTCAAAGATGAGAAGGACGGAGATGTGATTCTCGAGTTTGCAGGTCTTCGCGCCAAGGCCTATACCATCAAAGCCGAGGGTGGCGTTACCAAGAAGGCCAAGGGTGTCGGCAGACAGGTGGTTCGGGAGCATCTCACATTCGAGGACTTCGTGGATTGCCTCAAGACCAGGTCGTCGGTTCTAAGAGCAGAACAGCGCATCCAGAGCGTCGACCATGTGTTGACCACCAACAAAGTGAGGAAGATTGCCCTGGATCCCAACGACGACAAGAGGTGTGTCCTCGAGTGTGGAATCCACACACTGCCGTGGGGGCACTATCGCTTAGCAGAAAGCAAAACCTGCAACATATGCCCATCTTCAACAGAAGATTCATAAAACAAAAAAAACAAAAAAAAAAAAATCATTTTGTTAGTCATTACAAAAAAAAACAACACTGACTGTCATTACAAAAAAAACTTTGACCGTATTTTAAATAACCAGCATACCTATGAATCTCTTTGGTTTCCGAAAACAAACCAACATGGAGACTGTACACCGCGCGACGACAGATCATGAATTTCTACCTTCCATGTTAACTAAACTCAACGGTCTACTGATTGTTCACCTTAACAGCATTTGGACGAAATTGGATGATGATGTGGGCAAGATGTTTTACGTCTTCAACAACAATTTACATTTTTACAAAATTCCGATCGATGGAAAACTTCAAATCACCGTGAATCCGGAAAACGTAGGCGAAATCAAAATATCTACCGGCAAGAACATTTTTCGAATCAAGCACGACAAGATGCTTTCTAACATTACGTACGATGTTTCTGCAGGAGATTGTTTATACGTTGAACTCCTAGGAGATTACGACAAACTTATTCCTCTCTTCGTAGAATTACGAATCGTCTATCCTATTATAAATAACCGTTAACCAAAATGCCTAACGATATTTTCGGCCACACTAAACGTGTAGACCACGCAGAAGAGATTCTCATGTTGGACGTCAGAATTAAAAAGTTGAGGAGCGATTTGATCGCTTTGCAGGAGACCTTAAACAAAAGTTTAGAGTCGGAGATTGCTACGCTCCAAACGCAATGTCTGGACCCCATTCTGAAAATCGATTCCGAACTGAAAACGCTCATAAAAAATTATGTCGACGTACCTTCTTACGACAACGTTCAAAATATACAGTTGAGCGTGGATAAGCTTCAAAATGATTTGGCCAAATTACAACAATTTCAATCGAAAAATGAAGATTTGGAAAAATTGAAACTCGAAATCGAAGAACGAACTTCCGCAATCGAAAAGAATTTCTCTGAACTTCAAACCGTCGTGAAGGATATTGATGTAGAACGCTTGCATGTTGTTGTTTCCAAATTACAAGAAGAATTCGCCAGCACGTTGGAAGAAATTAAATCCAAGTTACAGACTTTGGAAGATACCATGACGAACCTACCATCGTCAGACGAACTGCAGGTCATCGGCAAAAGCGTCGCGAACATAAAAATTCAATTGGAGGCTTATCAAGATTTCGAACACATTCAAACCACCATCGCTACGCTTCAGGCGTCTCTGGAGTTGATCAACGAAGAAATTAAAAATATTCACGCTGAAGCAAGTGCGTTGACGAGCATACAAGACACGTTAAGCACGGTTCAGCAGAAGATCGAATATTTAGAAAATTTGAACGTCGAATCGAACCTTGCTCATTTTCATCACGTACTGGACAACATACAGGGTGACTTGGAATCGTTACGGACGAGCGTACCTTCGAGCGAAGATTTGGAAAAATTGAAAACGGCGGTGACGGCACTATCCGATTCGAGCGACATCAAAAGTTCGTTGAGCGATCTCGAGAGTAGGGTTGCCAATCTCCCCACCTCCAAAGAATTGCACGCTTTGAAAAGAAGCATATCACGTATGCTGAAACGACTGGAAACGGAAACGGCGAACGTGGAACAGATTCGAGACGAACTTGCTTCGCTGGTGTCGACGCTGCCCACTTCGCAGAGCGTCGCCGACCTTCACACGCAGTTTACCGAGATGCGAAGCATCGTGAACGATCTTACCGAGAAAAGTTCGAAATTGAATCAAGTCGAGAACCTTCAGAGTATCGTCGTCAACATCAGAGATCAAGTTGGAGTGCTGGAATCCACGCAGGAATCGACGCTGGCCTCTTTCGGTGCCAAGTTACAAGAACTCAACGAAAACTACAAGCAGTTGAACGTGGAAGTGAAAATCAAACCGTCATTTTCTACAGTAACGGATACCATCGTCGAACATTTGTTGCCCGTACAAAATACACTGGGACAGCTTCACAGCAACCTCGTTAGCGTCGATACTAAATTCGCTAAACTGCATTCTCTGCAAGCCATCGAAATCAACAGCGTACCCAATCAACAGAGAATCTCCACGTTCGTCGAAGGTAACAAACTGTACATGTTACATCCTTATCATCCGTACTACAAGTTTCTCCTCGATGGTACAATTCAGATAAACGAATTTTCGTACTGGTCTCACGGCAGAAAAGCTAGCGTTCCCACCATGACCTTGATATCGAATCGTGGTGTTCAGAAAGCAGGAAATATTCCTCTGGCACGTTGGAACGAAACGCGCAACATATATGAAATACACGAAGACGAAGATCTCACCGTTTTTGACGTGAGTGCCGGCGATAAGCTGATCATTCAAAACACTGGTGAGGTGCCACCCTCTTTGAATCCCATCACACTGGTGCTTCTCTTCAAACGTAATCTCTAAAAAATGTCTAGGCAAGCCATCGTCGAAGAATTGCATAAACCTGCACGCCGCAACCACCAACGTTTAGCTGTGGTAACCAAGGGAATCGATGACCTCTGGCAAAGTGACCTCGTGGAGATGAGTAGCGGCAATCTAAAAAATGTGCATAAATTGAACAAGAGCAACAAGTACCTCCTCACCGTCATAGACACGTTTTCGAAATTCGCATGGGCTCTACCTTTGAAAGCCAAAACAGGAACGTGCGTCACGGAAGCATTCAAGACAATTTTTCGCGAAAGCGACAGACGACCTCGGTTTTTGCAAACGGACAAGGGGAAGGAATTTTACAATGCCGTATTCCAAAAGTTTATTCGGAAACACGACATTCGACATTATTCAACCTTCAGTCACATCAAAGCCAGCATCGTGGAAAGATTTAATCGAACCTTGAAAACACACATGTGGAAACGATTCACGCTTCGAGGAAATTACAAATGGGTCGACATACTGCCGGAACTCGTCGACACCTATAATAATACAGTACACAGAACGATAGGCATGAAGCCAGCTGACGTTACGAAATCTGACGAGCAGCGTTTAATTTCTACAGTTTACTGTCCAAAGTACACTCCCACGACTACCAAGAAATCAAAATTCAAAATTGGAGACCAGGTGAGGATCAGCAAATTCAAACGCACCTTCGAGAAGGGGTTCACAAAAAATTGGAGCACGGAACTTTTTACGGTGGTTCGAGTTTTACCCGGAAACCGACACACGTATATAATAAAAGATAGTAGCGGTGAGATTTTGAAAGGAAGATTTTACGAAGAAGAACTCTCTAAAACAAAACATCCCGACACGTACCTCATCGAGAAAGTATTGCGTAGAAAAGGCAACAAACTGTTTGTCAAATGGCTGGGACTTCCAGAAAAAAGTTGGATCAACGCGAACGAAGTGATCTTGTAAGTACATGGAACGTGGTGAAACGTCTACCGGATTCGGAAAGTCAAACGAGAAAAAAGAACGGTGAGTTGCTTCCCGACAGCATCCGCTGTCTGATCGTAGGTCCTTCGGGGTGTGGGAAAACAACACTGCTCGTGGACAATTTTCTCCTCGCACCGAATTGGTTAGATTGGAAGAACAGGCACCTCTACGTATTTTCGAAAAGTCTCGAACAAGCGAAATACAAGCAACTGATAAAACTGTACGATGGTCTGGACATTGCAACGTTCGCTTCGGAAATAAAGCCACTCGACGATTGTCGTAAAAATTCAGTCGTTGTGTTCGACGATGTCATCCTGGAAAATCAAAATGAAATTCGTAATTTTTTCACGCAAGGTCGTCACAAAGGAATAGATTGCTTCTTCCTAGCTCAAACGTTTTCCAAAATTCCAAAACAGTTAGTACGCGACAACGCTAATTTCATATGTTTGTTTCGTCAAGATCACACCAACCTCAAGCACGCGTACGATGACTACGTAGGCGGAGACATGAACTACAATCAATTTTCGGAACGCTGCTGCTCCCACTGTTGGAACAGTGACGATTTCGGATTCGCGACGATCGACATGACAAGGAAACCCAACGACGGAAAATACAGAAATAAAATCAACGACTTTCTAAACGTTGCAACGTTGTGAGAAACGACGTGTATAAATAACGTTATGACGAAACGAAAAATCGAAGACGAAAATCTCAAGCTTCGCGATTACCTCGCGAAACGCTTCAAAGGTTGGAAATCCGAGAATCGCGGATTCTACGAAGAGAAGAAACGTCAAGATCAACCTGTGATCGACGCCATCAGCGATCTAGGTAAAGAAATTAAAGGCGTCACGGAACAAAATAAAAATTTGATCAACGAACTCGTACCACTTGCAGCTAAAAGTTACACCGTACCCACGCCCATTTCGAGCATTCCTTCGACGCCGTTCGAACTAAGAGACGTACCGCCACGACGTCGAGCCATAGGTAGCACGTCGTCGTCTTTGGATAAGATCGAGTTGGGACCTTTGGCACGAGACTACCTGAGCACGGGGAAATTCGACAAGGATGAAGTGTTCGGATTGTATCCGAGCATGGAGAGCAACGAAGGCGGCGGTGTGGTTTGGAAGATTGGAAAATCGAAGGTGAGCTTCGAAGGCAACGACATTAAAGTTAATTTAGGCGAGAAGGATAGTTGGAACAGGTACCCGGGTACGGTGGGACTGTGGGAACTCGTTGCCAAAAAGCAGCCGAAAGATTACACCGACGAAGATTACCAGAGTTACAAGGAAATTTTGATCATGACGGATGCCTTGTACCAAAACAACGACGCCTCGCAGAATAGGGTCAAATCCAGCAGCGGCGAGAAGTACAGAAATCTCATCAAGCCGATATGGAACCAGGTGAAAACAGGCAGCGGCGTCAAACTCTACAACACCCTGCCCAAAGAGTTTGTGTGGGTGGACGACGTGCGCAAGCTCATAGACAGGTTGTTGGTTATTGCAGGAGAGGAGAATGCAGGCAATCGTAATTTCTACAACGAGAAGGTAGGAATTGTGGACATGATCAGCACAAAATTTTCCAACTTCATCGTGAACGACGACAAGGGCATAGGTTACCTCATTAAAATTATCAACACGCTGCCTCCGAGATTCTGGAACGTGGCCGAAGGAAAGGGACTTGTGAACGACATCATCAACAAGTTACCTTTCGAGATGCATTTACCCGGCTACCAGTACTGCGGACCAGGTACCAAACTCGAGAAAAGATTGAAGAGAGGAGACAAGGGTGTGAATCCGTTGGACGCCGCATGCAAAGATCACGACATCGCTTACAACACCACTCGCACCGAACTGGATGCACGTCACGAAGCAGACAGAAAGTTAGAGCACGCAGCTTTCGAAAGATTCGTCAGCAGAGACGCTTCGCTGGGAGAAAGAGTTGCAGCACTGGGCACCACCATCGCCATGAACACAAAACAAAAACTTGGGTGGGGTATATAAATAACATACAGTAAAAAAAAAAAAAAAAAAACACGTCATGTCTGGTATAACCGTCTTGCCACACGAACTGCTGTGTAAAATATTCAAACATGCAGTAAATGGAGATTGTGAGGATATAAGAAAATTTTTGATCATAGCGAGATCAACGCCGGAATTTCGCATCCCTTGTGAAATGGCTGTTAAGGATTATCTTCGGGAAATTAGCGGCATGAGGTGCGGCGATCTCGACACTCTTTTTTCGGTCGCAGGGGAAAAATTAAACAATAGGTTAGATGAACTGCACGAGGCGAGGCTGGGGAGAAGACGATTCACAGATGATTGGCATAAGTCGAAACAAGAGACGGAAGATATCATCACGCACATTATCGCATTTTCCGAAGCACAAACTTTCTTCCTCTAACACAGACAAAAAAAATCTTCGATACAAAAATCTCGTGAAAAAAAATATATATAAAATAACACACATCGTGAAAAAAAAATAATCTTCAGTGTATATAAATAACACACATTGTGAAAAAAATTAAATTTCTCTAACACACACACTGAAAATTTCTCTTCAATATGACGACTGAAAAAATGAGTGACTTTCAAGCATTAAAACAAATGCTAAATTTGTCAGTAGAGTATGTAAAAATTCAGGAATTGGAAGTGGACAAACCTTACACGATAACTTCCGGTTCAATTGTTTCTACCCAGTATGGTCCCAAGGCGCGTTTGTTGCTCAACGCACAATACAGTCTATTTTTACCAGATCGATACGCTAACATGTTATCCGACGAGAAGCTAGCTATTTTAATCGAGAACAAAACTCAAATCGTGTACAAGGGTACAAAGGAACTTCTTGGTAAGAAAACAAAGCACGTAATAGAATTTGTGTAACGGCTCTGCGCGGAGTATATCCTTGAAAAAAAAAATTACACGGAACAAAAAAAAATCTCAGAACATTTATATATAAATAACATACCGAAAAAAAATTACACAAAACAAAAAAATCTCAAAACATATATATAAATAACATACCGTGAAGATAACATATAGAGCATCAACATGAAGCCCAAAGGTGTCGTGTACCAGATACCTTACTCCAATCTGAAAAATCTAGGTGCCCTCGATGGGTTACTCACCAAGAAACAACGCGAGAAGAAACGTTCTTGCTTGACGAAAGGACACGGAATGAAATTACTTCTCAGCACACCTCAATTGAGACGCTTGCAGCGTTCGCGGAAACAGCAAAAAATCGGAGGTTTCATATTCAGCATCCCAGCCATCCTGGCAGCATTGGGGGCTGTTGGAAGTTTGGCCGGCGGAAGTGCCGCCATCGCGAAAACCGTCATCGACTCGAAGAAGAACAAGGCAGAATTGGAAGAACAGAAACGTCACAACCTGGCCATGGAGAAGAAAGGGAAAGGTATAACCAAAAAACAAAAAAGCAACCTCGATGCTTTAAAGAAATATAAAAAAAAGAAGAAGCCCTGTCCAACTTCGATATTGAATCTCTGATCGAACTGTTGGGAATAAAAAACTTCAGGGGTGTTTTCATGTCCGATTCTCTACCCTCTGCTGTGAAGAAAAAAGAGTATGGCGTGGTTAACCTAGACAGTTACAAAAATCCTGGTACACATTGGATATGCTACCTCAAAATTGACGATAACAATGCATTTGTTTTCGATTCGTTCGGTGGCACACCACCTGCCAGGTTGGTAAAATATCTCAGTGTTGCCAACCTCTACTACAATGACAAACGCATTCAAGGTTTCACCGATGTTAACTGCGGCCACCTATGCCTTTCTGTTCTCGCATACATGTCTAAAATAAATAACCCGTCGGTGGAACATTTCCAGAAAGCATTGTGGAACCTGAAACACGATGGGCGTGTTCCATCTCACAAGCGAATCTTCGATCCTGAAACTCACGCTGCACGACGACATCGTCTATCCTAAATCCGTAGCTCTACGTGCATTCTACAGCATGTACCTCATACCTAACGTCACGCAGCACAATAATAAAATTAGTGTCGGAAGCGAACACATCATCGTCACGCCAGGCCAATACAATCTTTCCACTTTGCAAGCTCAGTTACCCAAAGGCACGTACCTTTCTCAAAATTCGGTCACGCACAGAGTGGAAATCGTGTCGGCGACGGAGACCGTGGACCTGGGCACCATGGGAGAACTTTTAGGTTTCGAGAACGACACCAAACTCGAAGCTGGCATCAAACATACGGCAACCAACATTCCTAAATTTCTAGCCATAGAAACTCTAAACGTTCACTGCAACGTGGCGGAAGGCATGATCACGAAATCCTCGGACGGATTGTTAGGAAGTCACAAGCAGACAGGAATCATAGCCACATTCAAACCCAGTTCCGAATTCATGGAACCGATCATCTACACACCCTCTTCGCCGATCTATTTTCCAGTATGCCGCAACCGCATAGACGACATAGAGTTGGTGGTGACGAACGAGAAAGGAGACGTGGTGGATTTCGCAGGTGCAACGACCACTGCCATCGTGGAGATCAACGTATAATAAATAACACGCATAGTAAAAAATGGAGCAAATCGAAAGTTACGAATTGCAATCTTTCCCTCCCAACCGTCGCACGTTCGCCAATCTCAACGAAGCGAACAGGGAGATCGAATACGACGTGGACGTAGGCGACGGGTTTGTTCATCCTCACAGAGCGGACCTCTATCTTCAATTCGACGTGGTGAAGAAGGAAAGCGGAGACGCGTTTCCCGCAACAGCAAATTTGATACTCGTGGACAACTTCGTACCTCACCTGTACTCGCAGGTGGAGGTGAGGAAACACAACACCGTCATAGACAGAATAGATTATCCAGGCATCACGTCGACGGCAGTGGGAACATTGAAATTATCCAAAACTGACGCAGCATACTACCAGGCGGGAGGATTCGAAGCAGGGACCAAAATATCGACTAAAAGTCACACGGTGCTCTTTCCCATGCGTCTGCTGCCGGGATTCTTCTCGGACTACAAAGAGATCATGTGGAAGGGAGGATTGCGCGTCACGTTTCGAAGAGCGGCCAACGACAACGACGCACTGATGCGATACACCAACTTGAACGCTGACGGCACGCCGATAGCCAACACATTACCCGAAGCGGCCAAGTGCGTCATACGGAGCATGGAATTGAGAATGCCGATCGTGGAATACGAGACAAACTACGCCCTCAAGTACAAAGCAGAGATCTTGAAGAATCCGCAGGTGCCGATTCACTTTCACGGTTACCAGTGCGTGCAGAAGATGGCATCGGGAAGTCACATGGAATTCGACGTGACGACGCAGTTCAACAACATACAGTTCGACATGCCAGATTTCGTCGTAGTGTTCTTTCAAACCGGGCGCGATAACAACCAGGAAAAAGATTCCAGCAAGTTCGACGACTGCAAGATCAAAAACATTTATCTCAAAAATGGACGCAACGAAGTGTTCCCGCGCGAGAATTACAACCTCGACATGACCAAAAACGATTATCTCAAACTTTACGAAGCTTACACCTCTTTCAAACGCGTGACCGAGGGAAGCATGGACATGTACTACACGCCCAGTGAATTCAAAACCCGCAGGCCGATGTTCGTCATCAACACATCTAAGAGAAAGCAGGTGGTGGTCAACGATCGAACCAACATCAAGGTCGTCTGCGAGTTCAACAGTCCGTTGCCCGAGGACACCGTGTGCAGCGTCATCCTCATTGCAGAGAAGTCCTTCGTCCACGACGTGAAGAACGAGAGGGTCACAGAGCAGTTTTAACAAGTTTTTTTAACATTTTTTCTTGCACAATAAGAAATTTTTGCACTAGCACAATCAGTTTTAATAGCACAATACGAAAATTTCACTAGTTCAAGATTAGTTACAATGTCAATTTCATTAGTTATCAGTTACAATATCTTTTTTGCACTATAGCACGAGAGACAAATCAGAAAATTTGCACAAAAAAAATTTGTTGTTGTTTTTTTACACAAGAAAATTAACAATAAAATTCTTTTTTATCGTTTCAGATGCTGTCGAAACATCAAAAACACATACACACACACTAGAAAAAACATGCAACTTTATTTGTAACACACACACATACATTCTCCATCTTCATCAAAAAAATATTATAATAAACATAATTATTTTTATCTATATCTCACAATAAAACTCTATATCCAAAAATATTACAACATCAAAATAACACTAGAGTCGTTAGTACACGTTGCATGCATTACGGAGGCCCTCTGTAGGGTTTCATGGAAGTTTGGGAAAAAAAAAAAACACGTGAAACTCTACAGAGGTGTGGCTATCTTTAACCGCAGCCGTTAGAAAACCTTTTTGGGTTGGGCACCACGCACCCTGGCGGGGTTAGGGGCCAGGAATCCTAAAAACAATTATTGTTATTTTGTTTGTTTGCTTGCGTCACAATACAGGCACGCGCGCGCGCACGTGTGTGTGGCACATCGTTCCCGCGAGAGAGGTTTACAAAAGCCGTGTCCGGATTGGCAAGCGCTCCATCCCGTTCTCTCCCCGTTGCTCTCGCGTGCCGTCGAAGTCACGTCCAAGTCGTTTGAATCTGCATGTCCCCTTGTAGTACGCCTGTCACTTTTCCCGCCAGGTGACAGTCTGAACTTCACCCACTGCGTGGGGCGCAAACAAACAAATAATTTCCACCTAACTACTCATATTAAAAATATAACACGCTATTTTATCATTTTCAATTTTTTCTGCATTCATTATCGATAAAATATTAAAATATAACTGAGTTTTACATCCTCTAATCAGTAAATGTTGCCTGTACAAAATAAAAAATTAGAATATGGCTGCCAAGCGCAGCATCACAGCGAGTTCAAGCGTGCATCTGTCGCGCCTCTCTGCTCTTCCCTCCGACTCCACGTCTACCGCAAATTCGGACAACAAAAATTAGCTGAGTCCCCGGATGTAACGGTGCAGGTGACATCTGCTGCTGATTCGGACGCAACCCCGGCCACCTCCACTAGTCAGTGTTGCCCATTCGTAGGTTAGCTTCGCTTGTAAAATATCATATGGTGGAATATTCTTAAGGTGAGTTGGCAACACTGGCAATTAATGTTGCAGAACCCACCAACCTCCACTAGTCTGTGTTGCCCATTCGTAGGTTAGCTTCGTCTGTAAAATATCATGGTGAAATATTCTTAGGGTGAGTTGGCAACACTGGCAATTGATGTTCTTGAACCCGTGCACCTCCACTAATCAGTATTGCCAACTCCCATTCGTAGGTTAGCTTCGCCTGTAAAATATCATATGGTGGAATATTCTTAAGGTGAGTTGGCAACACTGGCAATTAATGTTGCAGAACCCACCAACCTCCACTAGTCAGTGTTGCCCATTCGTAGGTTAGCTTCGCCTGTAAAATATCATGGTAAAATATTCTTAGAGTGAGTTGGCAATATTAAATCGCAATTGATGTTGCCAGTGTTGCCAACTCCCATTCGTAGGTTAGTTTCGTCTGTAAAATATCATATGGTGAAATATTCTTAAGGTGAGTTGGCAATATTGAGCCGCAATTGATGTTGCCAGTGTTGCCAACTCCCATTCGTAGGTTAGCTTCGCCTGTAAAATATCATATGGTGGAATATTCTTAAGGTGAGTTGGCAATATTGAACCGCAATTAATATTGCAGAACCCACCAACCTCCACTAGTCAGTGTTGCCCATTCGTAGGTTAGCTTCGCCTGTAAAATATCATAGTGAAATATTCTTAGGGTGAGTTGGCAATATTAAACCGCAATTGATGTTGCCAGTGTTGTCAACTCCCATTCGTAGGTTAGTTTCGTCTGTAAAATATCATGGTGGAATATTCTTGGGGTGAGCTGGCAACACTGCGAGAAAATGAGGCTCATGCCTTACGAGAGAAATCCATTAAGGCGAGCCTCACCGAGCCTCATTTTCGGGCGTGGAACCCGTGCCACTGCTCTACTAGTATTGTTATTCTATGTATTGTATAAGAAATTGTACTATTACAATATGAACTCTGTAAATTGGTGTAAACCTTTTGAGTAAAGGTAAAGGTAAAGTGTTCCCCTGTGCTTAGCACCACGCCATGAAGGCGTATAGGGGGGTGTGGGGGTAACGCCCCACACTTTCTTGATCCGGTCGTGAGTGGGGGTGATGTGATCAGCATCACGCCCCTGACCGCCTTTACCCCCCAGGGTTTCCCCCAGGT
Organism: Lepisma saccharinum; assembly: GCF_977018435.1. NCBI lineage: Eukaryota > Metazoa > Arthropoda > Insecta > Zygentoma > Lepismatidae > Lepisma > Lepisma saccharinum. Next base: position 54,328,859 of record NC_139246.1, read on the forward strand.
ACCCATGTTATTCGACGCTGGGTAGGCGCCGGGGCCGCTTCCACCGTTAGAAAAGTTCCCGGATTTGAACCGGCCGGGGATCGAACCCGGGACCTTGAGCATGGTAGTCAGACGCGTTACCGACTGAGCCACCGCGGCCACTAATAATAAATAAATAAATAATGAGGGCAATACACCTCGTGAGTGTCCCTTCAATTTCATGTGATCATCACTCATTCTCATCATCGCGATTAGCGAAAAAGGTAGAAAAGCGCCGCAAAATTTTACAAAGTTGACACGGGTTGCGAATCTACTCTTTCGTTGAATGGTCCTGTTTAGCAATGCATGAAGTTCTTAATGAAATCAAATAAACATATTTTAAAACGTGAGGAAATAGAACACGTAAATTATGAGGTTCTATATTTATTATTTTCCTGTAGTCAGGAATTTCACATGATCAGACTCAGATTTACCAATAGCCCAACTTAGGCCCGGGCTTAATGTAGAATATTTATGAAGGGAAATTTCTGTTGTTAAGAAAATATATTTTTAAGATGCAAATGATTTGTAAATCACACAATAATAAGGGAAAATAATATAATACCTCATACTGCTTTTCAGCTCCCGGTGACAGCACCTCAGTGATTCAGATTCCACCTTAAATTGTAGGTTCAATTCTAATTAACCTTGTTGCGCACAAGTAGTTTTTAAACAACGCCATTATTTCAGTCAAAATTTAACGAGATTACAATGTTGGAACACTAGCAACACTGAGCATGCTGAGCATTGACTATAGCGCACGAAGGGAAACAGTGATGCCAACCGTAGGGACTTTTCACTATATTTCGCCCGCGTAGGGATGTAGGGACAGATTTTGCCAAATAAGGGGAAACGTAGGGACTTTTTTCAATCTTGGAAAATAACCTTTTAATGTGCAAAGGTGCAAAGCTTACTCGCCAGTCAGTTGCACTTCCTTCGCGCTCAATTTGGAATGAATGTATTAGATTACCTAGATACTTTAGCGAGGAGGAGGAAAAATAATTAACTAACAAATCTTCATCAGAATTTTGGAACATGTTATCGGTTACCAAGAACTTTGAAGGCAAGTTCTTTTTTTAAAACATTTCCACTCTCTCGAAAATAGTGCTAACATTACCACATTCTAACGCGGAAACGGAAAAATTAGTTTCAATGTTAAGTGATAGTGATACAAAAACAAAAAAGATAAATAAAATGGGACCAGAATTGTTAAATTCTTTGCTAGTGATAAATTCTTGAAGAAGAGTGGAGGAAATACAGCATCACCAACCAACATCTATCTCATCACAGCAGCAGTATGTATTACTTCAAATAACATAATCAACAGTAAACGACTCAACGTTATTAATTAATTGTGGAAGCATCGAGCAGAAAGATTTGGTGAGTAAATGTGTATATTTTATCTTCTGTTTTGCATGCTCATGAGGGGTTGTTTTTTAGTCGTTTTACTTGGCGTAGGGACATTTGGTCAGTTGTAGGGACATTGCCGAAAAATGGTTGGCAACACTAAGGGAAATCCCTCACCATCTTTTAGAGCTGCGAGAGGGTGTGAATTGCGCAGCGACTTGTCATTTATGAAGTTCACAGAAGCCTGCAACTAATTTTGGAAACTTGTCCTTTGCAGCGCATGAAATATGTAATTGGTTTTGAGAATTGCAAGGTATGTTGCATTTTTATACAAGTTTTCAGTTCGTTCTAAACTAAGCTTAGAATCTTACTGCAATCTAAAGTTTTGTGTTTTGTTACATTGCATTAGACAGTAGAAACTGCGTAGCCCAAATATTGTCAGGATCTAACGGTAATTCCCACTGGTAAGGCACATATACTATAGTTATTTGATTTTTGTTATTTAGCGTCGCTTTTCTGCCACTTCTCTTCTGGCTAATTGTGACGATGAGGATGAATGATGATATGATGAAATTGACACTCGCAAAGAACAGCCATGCGCAGGCCGGGATTCAACCCGAGATACTATTTTGTTATGTATGTGGGCTTGAGATTACAGTATTTATATTCGTGAACCGGCGTGGTCTACTGTCGGATTAAAAATTATGGCTGCGACTATTTTCACCAGGTGGTGAGAGAGAATATAGGGTTACCAGATCACTATGAGGGATACAGTATGTAACATTGTTATTCGTACACACGGATTTTCAAAGAAAATGCTTTAATATCTGAAAGGAAATACACTCTTTTGAAATTGTTTCTTTACAATTCAATAACTAATATAATTAGGAGAAACATGCCATTTTTTGTACAACTTTTCTATTCGTACACTTAATAATATAAATGAAAAAAGTATATTCAGAGCAAATTGACTGACAGTTCTAATACTTTGATGCGTATCCTTTGGCTTTAATTACTGCTTGACACCTGTTCTTCATAGAATTAACCAGTTTCCGACATGTTTCAGAGCTTATTTTATTCCACTCTGCTTACACAACAGTTTTCAACTCTTGTTTGGACTTGACGCCTGCTTTATGGACTCGCCTCTTCAAAATTGTCCATAAATGATCAATGGGATTTAAGTCTGGACCTTGAGCTGGTGTTTGTAGAAGTTTGGGCACATTCCATATTAGCCAATTCATGTTAACTTGCGCCTTATGCTTACTGTCATTGTCTTGTTGGAATCTGTAGATTCACTCTGCTTTTGGATGGTACCAACACCTTTGGACGACATACAGCCCAAATCATTAATGACCCACCACTGTGTTTAACTGTTGGAACTGTGTTAATGTGATCATTGTCTTTATTTGATTTTATCCAGACCCTATTTATCTCATCTGACCCGTATATCTTGGACTTATCTTAATCTTGGACTCGTCTGACCATATGACACTGTCCCAAAATTCCTGGTCCTTGTGGAAGTGCTCTTTCGCAAATGAAAGTCTATTCCTGCGATTCACCTTATTTACATACGGCCTCTTTCGTGGTATTCTGCCATGATATCCATGCTTCCACAAGGTACGTCGGACAGTTTGATCGGACATCATCTTGCCAGCCACATTTTCTACTAACGGTCGTAACTGAGGAACACTTAGTCGGGGGTTTTCTCGCACTCTTTTTAAAATAAAACGTTCATCACGTTTATTCAACCGTCTCTCTTTTGGTTTTCTCGGCACATTCTGTGTCGAACCTTCCTTTCTAAATTTGTTTAATATGTATCGAACTGTGGAGTGTGATTTATTGACTGTTTGTCCAATTTTTCTTAACGAATAACCTCTAAGAACCAAATTTATAATAACATCCTTCAGATCGGAACTAAGTTCCTTCACGTTGCCCATTTCGAACACGCTGATAGGTAGACGATAAGCCTAGAACAATACCTATGCCAGCATTCCGCTTGACGGGGAGCGTGCCTGCATGTTCAAACTTGTTACGAAGTTGCAAACTGCACGAAATCGCCCGAATAGCGGTGGCGCTGTATGCGAGGAAGATTGAAACTCTTGCCTGTACGAATAACAATGTTGCATGAAACAGCGTGTTTTTCTCTTTTCACACAAATTATATGCTCTGTTTATACACTTTGAACATACATTTTTATTGACATTTGTTGGTGAAACCTTCATTAACATTAATTTCCAGGTACATATGAGTATGATTATATTTACTAGTAGATATGACATTTTTTCCTTGGAAATTCTATGTGTATGAATAACAATGTTACATACTGTATGTAGGACACCTAGTCAAAATGTAGGATACAAAACATTCACAATCACAATAAATAATACACATTACTAGAACATGTTAGCAAATAATGTAAAATTACACCTTTTCAGTTTAAAGAATAATAAATTTCTAAATCTTAAAAACAAAATTCCAAAACTAAACTGCTAAACAATAAACTTCTTACTACATGCGTTTTCAGTCATATTTCTCTGAGGAGCCAATTTTTCGTAAAATTCATAATGTACTTATGAAACTAACAACAATCAAATTCTTTGAAATTATACTGAACAAGCACCAACCCCTTCATAGAATCTATAAAAAATTGATTCCTCTCATCAGTCCACTGTGCTGACATTAACAAAAATACTCTTTCAACATTTGGATTATGGCCTGGAATGGCAAACAAATATTCAGCAATTCTGAATGACCCTCACAATGCTTATTGCTATTAATATAACTCACCCACTTTTCATGACGTGTCATTTTTTCAAGATTTGAAATATTGTGTTTCAAATTAAATCATTGTTCATAGCACTATCCGTTTCCATAATCAAGGACGAGGAAGACGTCCAGTTTCAGCACCTTCTTTCATAAATTTTTAAGTAAATAAATCACTCTTTAAACAAGTTATGGAAACATCTGCGCTTGATTCATGGACAGTCTACAATGCCGAGTCTGCCGACATACGGCCGCGAGCGCCTCGCTTGCCAGCGATGTGGAAGTCTACACTTCAATAGGTCGCTCTGTAGCACTGGTTATATGAGAAATATTCAAGCAGCAGGTAATAGGGCCTCCCCTATAGCGCAGTGGTAGCATTATAGCCTTGTATTCAAGAGGTCCCGGGTTCGAATCCCAGTGGAGGCACACAGTGGTTCGGATTCCACTTTAAACTGTAGGTCCAGTCCAGATTAGCTTTACTGTGGTTAAAGCAGACTTAAAACATCAAATTAATCAATAGAACGAGCAGCAGATAAATATTTTCACTGAAACATGCATTTCATTAGTTCCAATTATGTGACGTTCAAAATGTAGGACATTTATGACATTTTTCCAATTCCTCCCGGACTCCGGACATACGGCTAAAATGTAGGACATGTCGGGGGAAAACCAGACGTCTGGTAACCCTATGAGAATAGCATGTAGGGCTATTTTCACCAGGTGCAGAGAACAGCATGTAGGGCTATTTTCAGTAGCAAAATTATTACCTGAATCATAACAACAACATATTTTATCTTATTTTAGGTACCAGTCTGTTATAGCCAAAACACATTTCACTTGTCCATTTCGTCATTTTTTTACATTCGTAGTTACTTATTATGCATTTCAAAACATTGTTTAAGGTGGGATTTTGTTTTTTTAACTGAAATAACTTCAATTTTTTACATTACGAGTATTTATTGTTCGTTGCTTTTTCGCTTTCTTTACACACAATATGGCAGTAAATCTTGACTATAGCCTGACAAGTTAAGTCCCGATATGCGCAGACCGCTGCGGAGCACTTCCTATTACATCATCCTCCCCACCACTCTTCTACTCACTGGTTTGGCGTTGAGAGTACCAGCGGTGCCAACTCAGCAAAATTAAGCTAAAATAAATATGACAAACAATTTTCACTGTTTAGCGTGACGGTGCATGTAGGCTCCTATTATATCAGTGGTTCATTTTATTTAATCCGACCTTTGAAAATGCGTGCGGTGCACCGATCGTAAACTGCAGTATTACGCACGTGCTTTAAGGTTTATAACGAAGAGAAACTACAGGGCGAATGACTTCATTTTCTGAATGCGACATCGAGCAGTGGCCTGTTTTTTTGTTGTTATTTTAAACGGACCGAGTGGGGTGGTTGTTCGTTTGTTTATCATACAACAATCACTACGAGAAGGCAATCTGATAACACGCTTGCCTGTGTTCTTTTCTAAAGCATTGAAATGTTCATGCTCTTTACTCTTGGCTGCAAGATTCTTACTTTGAAAGAGATGGACTTATGGACGAGCGTGCAGATGAACTGATAGACTTGGTGAAGCCGATTCAGACACCGACACAGATTCATCGGTAGACACAGACTCGGATGAGTGGGAGAGTGAAACTGAAGAAGGAGAACTGGAAAACATTTAGAAGATGAGCTCAGTTCTATCGTTTATATATTCTTCATTTTTCTATCGTTATATTTCATACATTTCTTATGCTGGTAAGAAATATCATTAATATAACTTAATTCATTTAAGGTTTAAAGGGAAAATATCAAAATGTATTTAGTATTTAGCGTAATCAATAGGTAGCGTAGGTGAGGGGATACTAATTCATGCCTTTCACATTCAAATTTCGTTGAAAATTCTCAGACAATTCCACTCCCTCCAGGCTGCAACACTGCGAACCAAAGTTGCCGCAGACAATGGAGTGGGAAAATGTGATGTGAGGTGCGCAAACAATGGATTGCAGCGTCTTGTTTTTAAACTTGTCAAGTTATAGCGTTGTCTATCATCTGTGAGTATGCAGGGTTTCAAGCTTCTTAACTGAAAAATTCCTACTTTCGTGTTACAGATTTTGTATTTTTTTCTGGGTTCCAAAACCCCACGAACCATGCACACATAGCCCCACACACCATTTACGAATAGCCCCATAAACCATTCCTAAATAGCCCCATGAACCACGAACAGTTAGGCTCTGTTAGGTTAGGCAAACATAGTTAAAATTATCATGTTCTGGGAAAACAATGGCATCGTTGGAAACACTGACCGGGGGTTACGTCATCGAACGCACGGAACATTTGGTTCACGTAGTTGAAGGTAATGGAGGCAAGAGCTTTTGTGCATCGCAGAGACATTAATGTCGAAAAATACATGTTTTACCAGCCGAATAAATTGAACGAAGGGAGAAAACACTTCCTCGACCTTTTAAAAGTCTACAGAAACTCAGTTCCGTAAGTACTTTCTCCTGTAAAATTGAAGAAATGTGTTTTGGCTATAACAGTCTGTTACCTTATTTTATTATATTCAATGGCAGTGTTGCTGAATCATGGCTGATACTACTATGAAGTTATTTAAAATTAAAAAAAGGGTGTGCTACTGTCTGTGGGTAGAGAGAATAGCCGAAAGTGCTGAAGACCAGAAATTACATGATCAGGTGTTGGGAAGTATTTACTAAAGTAATTTTAATGCTAATAGCCCTAAACCTGACCTGCCTAACCTAACAACAAAAGCATTTAGGAAGGTGACATATTAGCAGCACCAGTCCACATCAGAACACCTTGCGGTGTTTTCTCAACTCCATGGTGTGCAGAAAAGAGTAACTTGTCTCCTGCACGAAAATAAATGCACACCAACATAAGCTTCATACACATCAACAACTAAAGAATACACACATCCATGTAGCAGGCCAGGCCAGGTTGCAGGTCATGCACATGCAGATTAAAATCTGGTGAAAATAGTTCAAAACCTCACCACCTGGTGAAAATAGACACTCCAAAAAATTATATATAGCCTACTTGAGTTTGGACTCCCAATTAAAAATTAAATCAAAGTTTAGCTTAATCAATTCTGCATAAATCTATACTAACCACTTTTTTTTCAAGTATGGCTTGTATTTTTTGTCGTCGTGAGAACAAAAAAGGGGGTCAGTTTTTGGAGTTTTGCAAACGATCGCTCTTTTGAAATTTGTCCGATCGTGATGAAATTTTAGTATGGTGCAGGCAGAAAGGTTTTAAAGCCAAATATTAATTTTCATATTTTTAAAATTTGTCAAAAAACCGTTACCAATTTTGTGAAACAACCTTTTCTTAGTATTGAGTAGTCCTACAAATACAGTATTGGACTTGTTTTGAAGCTCTTTGAATCTCTTTTTAAAATCCATTATCATTGTCAATTTTCATTGAGAAACCTATTTTATACAAATTTTTATTCAGTGGAGTAAAGATCAGAGGCGTCACCTGAAGGGGGTTCACCGAGCACACGAACTCCCAACAGAAAATGGATAATTTTCAATTTGTTTTCTTTTCTGCAGAATGAATTACTACATTTCAATATACTTATTTTACAAAGCAGCTATTTTCGTTAATAAATTCTTCACAATGCTTAAAAATTCCCAATTTCCCCCGACACTTGACAAGAAAAGTTCACCACGTTAGGCAGCAAGAGCTTGGGGCACTTCTGGTGCAGTGAACTCCCTCTGCTGTATTCTTCCCCTGTTCTGTCTAGCTCGACAGAAAAAGCCGATAAAAGCAAGGGGGGAAAACTGGACATCGGAGCATGTGCCCATCCGAAAGGACACTCAACAGATGGCAGCAACTGTTCGGAGAATGCCGATAGCAGCCGGGGTATGAGGAATTTAATTTTTCATTTTGTTTAGCTTCCGTATTGGGGAAAAGTAAGCAGTCGTTAAGATATTATAATGCAAGCACTGTTTGCATGCATTGTTATAGAAATTCCTAAGATCTTCAATGCTTTTGCCTAATATCTTTTCTTTTCCATCCATTTCTCCAAAGTTAAGGCTGCAAACTTCCTCAACATTTTAAATGTGTAGCTTTTATAATGAAGACGAGTCAAAAAGAAAGAAGATGAAGACACTGCTAGTAGAAAATAATATTTATCTTGACACATGTGTAAGCGAGTATGGATAAATATCCATTATATTTTTATTGAAAATAAATTATAATTGTTATAAACTCCTACAGATAAACTTTAAAACAATAATTTTAAGTATCGCAAATTGCAATTCACATCATGAAATTACAAATAGCTATTGAAATTGAAAAATAATATTAGTAATAATAATTCGTTGGTATCATGGTTAGTGGAATTGGTGGTGGGGTTAATTCTTAGGAATAGGTAAAATAATTTCCAACACTAAATAAGGAGAGAAGGCATTTACCTTAGTAATTTTTCCTTGTTTTTGAGGGTATTGACAGGCGAGGGGGGTGTTAAGCGGAAACTATAAATCAAAAGAGTGGCGGCGATTAGGGTGGGAGTGAGGGGGCAGTTGTCCCCCACTTCCCCCCACATAATGCTAAACCTTATAAACAGGAAAATATACTGTCTTTCCTCCCCCCAAACAGTTTTGGCTCCTTGCCCCCTAGGTTCTGGAACTCAATTGCTGCCACTGAATCGAAATAAATGAAAATTGACTTGTGTTTCGGAAATGGATTTTTGCTGGGCGCTCTGGCGGAGTGGCTAGCACAATACAAGGTCCCTGGCTCGTATTCTTCATAAAACATGCATTATTATATTCACATTTCTTGTTTTACTTTATTTTATTCTTTTTTCCTTGTACTGTACAATTTGTTATCCTTTTTGTATGCTCAATTAATCAGCGTCACTCACATTTAGCGTTTACTTCTCTGTGATAGTGATCAACGATTGATTTTCTTGATTTTCTATGTGTTTGTAGCACATCTCGGTCTGGGGAGGGGGGCATTCTCTTAATTTAGTACATCCAACGATTTACTTCACGCGACGCTACTGGTAAAGATGTATGCAGAACGTGGCAACACCGCCAATACCGACTCATAGTGCAGTGTCCACGGTTCAACGGACATGGCTTTATGCCATGCTGCCATTTTCCGCATACATCTTTACTCAGCTGAATAAAAATCTGTAAAAAATCGGTTTCTCAATGAGAATTGACAATGATAATGGATTTTAAAAACAGATTCAAAGAGCTTCAAAACAAGACCAATACTGTATTTGTAGGACTACCCAATACTAAGAAAAAGTTTTCACAAAATTGATAATTGTATTTTGACAAATTTTAAAAATACTAAAATTAAGATTTGGGTTTAAAACTTTTCTATCTGCACCATACTAAACTTTCATCACGATCGGACAACCAGTTTTTGATTTATAAAATTTCAAAAAGAGCCATCCTTTGCAAAACACCAAAAACCAGCCTTTTTTTTAGTTCTCACGATGATAAAAGATACAAGCCATACTCGAAAAAACATTGGTTAGCATAGATTAACGCAGAATGAATTGAATATGCTAAATTTTGATGTAACTCTTATTTTTGTTGGTCTACTGCTTAATTTTTAATGGCAGTCTAAACTTGAGTACCTATGATTTTTAATCTGATAGTAGTCAGTAGAGTGTCTGACTGCCACACCAGAGCCCCGGTACGATTCCCAGGAAGAGTTACCTAAGGTCGATGTCCCCGCGTAAAGCAGCTCTGTGCCTTACCCAGCCTCAAATCATTGGGTTAACAATGGTGGATTAAGGCAGGTGGAGTGTGGTACTGGTCACATCAACTCCAAAATGCCCGTAATCGACAATGTGTGGGGCCATACCCCCATATCCCCATGTGTGGGGCCATACCCCCATATCCCCATGTGTGGGGCCATACCCCCATATCCCCATGTGTGGGGCCATACCCCCATATCCCCTAATTATGCCTTCATGACACATATGCACGCGAAACTTTACTTTAACCAAGTGTGGTATTTAACAAATTTCCAGTGGAGGGAATTCTACTGACTGTTTAGGGACAGCATGATATGATTTTATACCACATAACGTGTTTGTATATGTAATGGAGTTAACTGTTTATCTTGTAAATGAGAAATGGGCAGACCTGTGCCAATACTGATACCTGGTATCGGTAAGTATTGGTTAGAATTTATTTATCGATACCCGCCGATACTTTTTCGTCATATATTCACCTCACTTCCACATAGTACATCCTGGACTGCATCTGGCCCTATGGCCAGTATAATTTTGTGTGTTGTCCTTGTGTACTGAGTACCCCTAGACAGTCTCAACTTTTAATCAAAATCAGAATGTTTTAATATTTTAGTTGTACGGCATTACAGTTACGTTATTTTAGTTCTGGTAATGGGCTGGACCCAGTGACGTCCACTGAGGAGTAGCTAGTCTAGCAGAGATAGATCAATCAATCTCATATCTAATTATTTTCAAATCACAATATTTATTGTCTTGTTGAAGCTACAGTTCATATGCAATACTTTTTTTTTGTACACGCTTCTCGTCCCTCCAGCGGGGAAGGCTGCAAGGAGCTACTCTACCTGGCATTTCCTCGGCCTCACCAGTTCCAGGTAGAAACAGCCGCCAGAAGGGAAAAGGAAGATTTCTGACTCACATCCCTTGCCCCCTCGCCCCCCTCTGCAATGGTTGAAAGGTCGTGGTTTATAGTACTGCAGTCTATCTCCTATAGGAACAGATAGGGGATTGGTTTACCCTCAATTCCTCTGTAAATCATCTGAAGAACTTGGGGGAAAACTTTCTGCAGTACTTATTTTCTTTGTATTTACACTACAACTTTATACACATTGTACAATATGTAGCTATGTATAATATGGGATGTAGTTTTATTATTTATGAAATGGGAATGTATTACGTGCAGACAAAAATGCTATGCTTTCTTTCTTTTTTTTAAAATATGGAATATATAATGATTAAATAACAAATATTTGCTCATGCTCTCTCTCGCTCTCATTTTAGTAGTGTTTTATTTAAATATACTAATCTCTTGGCCTCCAATAAAAAAAATGGGTATGCTAAACAGTCATACACACGGATATATTTATTTGGACAAGAGAACGGGCATTTTTATTATTGTTGTTGGTTTGGTTTATTTTACTTTACTTTTCTTTTCTGCCACATTTGGTTATCGCAATAATGAGGATGAGTGATGATATGATGAAATTGATGAAGGGACCCCACAAAAAACAATCCAGGCTGGGATTCGAACTCTTGACGAGCGCGCATTCTTGTTCCTATGTGTTGTAGTCTGCAGTGAATAATAAAATAATTTTGAATTTAAAATTTATCCCAGAACTGAAAAAAGCTAAATGCATGTTATTGAAGAAACTACAAAAAGTTTTGTTACCTGTTTAATCCCTTTAATACGTAGTGTGATTGGATAGTTTTAAGACAGGTGGCACCACTGCTCAATAAGGGGCTAGGTTTGCTCACAGGTTATGAATGGAAAGTTTAAGTTTGTTTTGTCCTTGAAACATCTTGAAAAGATCACCGCGATATCGTTGTTCAGTAGAGAGTAGAATCCTGGTGAGTGAAGACCTGTTGTGGGTTCTCGGCGGATAATTGATGTCGCAAGATGGATGAAAAAATGGAACAATGCGTTTGTGTCAAATTTTGTTATAAAACCGGGAAATCAGCTTCGGAGACCTATGTACTCTCAAAAACAGCTTTCGGGGATAAATGTCTGAGCCGGTCAAATGTTTTTATCTGGTTCAACAGATTCAAAGATGGCCGCGAATCAGTCGGAGATGATCCCTGGTCCGGCCTTCCACTTCAAAAACCAACAAAAACATTGTAAAAAGTTCACGATTTAGTGCGCTCTGACCATAGACTTACAATTAGGAAGATGGCTGATGAACTGAATTTAAGTTTCTACGCGGTTCAGTCAATAATAACTGAAGATTCAAACATGCGTCGAGTGTCCATGAAAGTTATTCTGAATTTGTTGTCAGATCAGCAGAAACAACACCGACTTGAAGTGTCCCAAGAACTGATTAATTAGGCCGAAACTGACCCAGATTTGATAAATATGGTAATTACAGGCGACAAATCATGGGTTTATGGGTATGACCCAGAAACAAAGGCACAATCATCGCAGTGCAGGGGTCCAAGTTCGCCACGACCGAAATAAGCTCGACAAAGTCAGTCGAATGTGACGACAATGTTGGTGTTTTTTTTTTTTTATTCTACATGTATTGTGCATCACGAATTTTTCCCTAGGGGACAGACAGTCAAGCAGGAATACTATAAAAGTGTCCTTCAGCGTTTGCACGAAAATGTGCGGAAAAGAAGGCCTGCACTCTGGCATCACAAGAATTGGGTCCTCCACCAAGACAAGACACCGGCTCATCGTGCATTCTCGATCAAGCAATTTTTGGCCAAATTCCAAATTCCTGTGCTTCCGCAACCCCCCTATTCCCCTGATATATCACCTGCCAACTTCTACCTTTTTCCTAAATTGAAATTTTCGCTGAAAGGAAACCGATTTGACTCAATTGAAGACATCCAGGCAAATTCGGAGAGGGTTCTTAACACCTTTACGAAATAACATTTCCAGAACTGCTTCCAAAAGTGGAAACACGGTTAAAGTCAGTGTGTTCAGTCAGAAGGCGACTACTTTGAAGGAGATCCATCACAATAGCCTGTAAGATCTGCCATTTTGAAATTACACACCCAGTCTTAAAACTTTCCAATCACACCACGTATATTGAATTTTTGCCGCCTCCCATCACTTTTTCTAGCTGTATAGATTTAATCGCGATAAATAGCTAATGGGTTTATGGAAGTCATGAGGTACAATCATAAACAGAGAACTCTGGACTCCTGAATTCACAGTGTCCTGCAGATGCACTGGGAGGCAATTATTTGCATTTTTGTTATTCAGCGTTGCTCTTCCATCACTTTTATTAACTTCTGCCATGAGGATGATCATTGATTAAATTAAACGGGTGAAGGATGGTTACAAAGACACACTCGTGCACAGGCTGGGGCTCGAGCCCGGATCCTTTAGTAACGTGATCGTGAGATGGAAAAATTGGGGGAAATCAAGCAATGCAATTTTTTGGGGAAAAAAAACACGTTAATCATATACAAAGATGGTGTTTCAAAAATCAAATTGAAAAGTGCCACTGAGAAAAAATGCAGTTTGCATTACCGATATCCACGTATCCGAATGGTTAGCACTTTCTTCTCATCTTTGTTGTTGGCCTACCTCCATGGGGGAGTGAGTGCAAGTGGTTCCAGATCAGTACCTGGTGGAGGCACATAGTGTTTTGTTACCCACTTTAAACTGTAGGTCCAGTTGTGATTAGCCTTTCTTTTCATAAAGTGGACTTAAAACACCAAATCAACCAAGAAATCAACCAACCATGCGGGAGTGGTTATCACAGCATGCTATGACACCAGGAGTTTTGGATTCAAACCCCGACCTGGGCATGGGTGTTCTTTGTGTTTGTCACTTCAATAATTTTATTGTATAGTCTTCGCGATTAACCAAATGTGACAAAAAAGCGACGCTAAGTAACAAAAATCACATCAAATCATTGATTGAATGTTTGATTTGGATTATTTTACTTTGCTTTTCTGCCACTTGTGGTTAATCGCAAAGATGATACAATAACATTGATGAAGGGACACACACAAAGTACACCCATGGCCCGGATTCGAACCCAGGATTTCTGGCTTAGTAGTCAAATGAAATCGTTTTTAATTTTCAAAAGGGGGTTTGAGTTACGTGCACTTTTTTTAGTAGCCATTCTTCATTTTGCAATCTTTTTCTGTGTTTGCGATTGCTGTAACTGCTTCACCATACTGATTTTTGCACGAATGCAGTAGACATTATTTCTTTTAAATGCTTATATTTGAGGAATACACATGATTACATACACACACACTTACAAACACAACTAGATTGTGTTCCCGCAACACACATGCACGTCTTGGTAGAATGTTCCACTGCTGCCGAATGAGACTGTCTTGAGGCAGTGTTGCCAACTCTACATGCTGCTTCACTGGCATGCTGCAAGTCCCACTAAAATACACTGATTAATGATTAAAACCTGAACATTCTCCCCCCTCCTTGATTTACTAAATCAACATAAAACACTACAACAAATTATTTCTCTGTTGGAAAAGGGATGAGTTTATGAATTGGTCTTTTAAATGTACCGTGAGTAGTACGAACATACACTACTCTCACAAGTTTATCAGATCCTGCGTAGGCCTCTTCGATGACTCTAGTCCTCCATGTGAGGGGTGGATCATGGTCTTCCTTCATTAGCACCACCCGGGTTCGAATCCCGGTCGGGCTTGGTTGTTTGTGAATGTCCATTCATCAAATTCATCATTTCATCACTCATCCCCATCTTCGCAAATTAGCCAAGAGGCACAAAACGCGAAGTAAAATAAACTAAATCAATCAATCAATCAATTCATTAGCACCAGCATCCCTGGTCGCAGATTGGGTTTGGTTGTTGTCCATTTGATTCTCTGCTACACGTTGTTGAGATAGTCCCTGGACCACAGCTGCCAGACGTGTTGGTAGATCCGTTGAATCCGTTGCCACCGACCCAGACGATTTTCTGCTATATGTCTCACATCAAGATCGGGAAAGGATGTTACAAGACTACCTATTAGGAAATGACCTGGGGTGAGATAACTATTGTCAGTAGGGTCATTGGACATAGCAGTGATAGGACGTGAATTTAAACAGGAATCGATTTGACAAAGCAAAGTTGAAAGTTCTTCAAATGTGAAGTGCTGATTTCCAGCTGCTCTTCTTAAGTGGTATTTCATTGAATGACTAGTAATGTGACCCCCTTTCTTTCTTCTGTAACTTCTTCTTTCTCTGTGTGTGATGAAGAATTTGGCCATGATGAAGATTCTTCACTCAAGAATGTGGGTCCATTCCACCACAATGTATTGTCTTGCAATGTGGCTGGTTCTACACCTCCTCGAGATACAAGGTCCGCAGGATTGTCATGTGATGACATGTGTCTCCATTGTGAAGGACTCGTTGAATCTTGAACTTGTGCCACCCTGTTCATGATAAAAGTTTTCCACTTGTTTGGTGGCGATGACAGCCATGCTAGGACTATCTTCGAATCTGTCCAAAAATATACTTGACTGATTGCAAGATTGAGTGCAAGATTGAGTACCGCTAATACTTTCTTCATTAAAGTAAAACTGCTACACATAGTTCCAGACGTGGAAGTGTAACCTGTTTTACTGGAGCCACTCTTGATTTGGCACAAAGAAGTTTAACTGCAACATCACCAGTTGTGTTTGTTGACCTAACGTAGATTGCTGCACCGTAAGCCCTTGTACTGCCATCGCAGAATCCATGAAGCTGTATGTCTTTGACTATTCCTTCAATCAAAATGAATCTACTGACTCGTATATCATTGATGTGTGGTAGGTTTCTATACAACTGCAACCATTGCTGCAATAAGGTCGGTGGTAAGCTCTCGTCCCAATCGATGCATTGAAACCACAACTGTTGTAGAAATGCCTTGAAACTGATGACTACAGGACTCGCCAATCCAAAAGGATCGAATATTGAGGCGATTATTGACGTTACTCTTCTTTTGCTTATTTCTGCTGCGTGGGCAGATGTTGATGCTGCCTTGTTGGCGATTAAGAATTTGTCTGTGCCTGGATCCCAGAGTAGACCAAGAGTTTTGACACCTTTATCCTTATCTAACTGAAGTGGTAACTGCACTTCTCTGTGGCTGTGAGGTACTACCTCTAAAAGTGTGGGATGGTTTGAACACCATTTTCGAAGATTGAAACCGCCACTTCGTAAAAGATGTATTAATTCTTGTTGTAATTTCAGTGCATCCTCTACACTGTCGCTGCCTGATAAACAATCATCGATGTACATGTCTTCCCTTACTGTTCGTGCTGCATTCGGATACACGCATTGTTGCTGTTCGGCTAGCATTTGTGTACATGCTGTTGCGAGAAATGAAGCTGGTTTTGTGCCATAAGTCACCATTAAGAGTTCATAAATGTCTACTGGGTTGTCTAATGAGTATCTCCAGAATATTCTCTGCAATGGTAAGTTGTCTTCATGCACCATAATTTGGCGGAACGTTTTCTCCGTGTCTGTCGTAAATGCTATGCTGTGTATGCGAAAACGTAGAATGATGGAGTACAGATTTTGTTGCAGAATTGGACCTGCTAGTAAAATATCGTTAAGTGAGTTTCCAGATGTAGTTTCGGCGTTGGCATCATAGACAACTCTGGTCTTCGTTGTGCTGCTGTCTGGCTTGAATACTGGATGATGAGACATGTAGAATACTTGTGAGTGGCGGCGGCTCTAAGGGGAGAGGCGCCGTGCCATGGCTTTACCCTCAGAAAAAGAAATAGCACTTGCTTTGCCAAAATATAGTTAAATTAATACATTTACGAACGAGGTGATTCGAATCTCGTAAGTGTTCCAGCTTACGGCCGCCTCAATTCCTTCGCCGCATCCCCAGCTGTTCCCTCACTTGCTCTGGGCCAGCATAATCTGGCCTGAGCGCAGAGGCCTGCACGGAGTCATGAAAAAGTCCGCAGTTAACGAGCGAGGAGGTGGGGTTGTAGCCCAGTGGCAGCCATGAGACAATCAGCCATGCCAGGTCGCATCGTGGCACGACGTAAGAGCTTTCGCATTGTGTTGACATAGTTGCAAACTTCACAGAGAAGTGACTAATCCTGACCGATTTCTAATACTCGTTGGAGAAGTAATTCGCAAGAAAGATACTTTCCTGCATACTTGGCAAGAACGAACGTAATATCTTCCCCAAATTTATATAACCATTTAGATAGATGCGTCTAAAGAGCCATCGAGACTTTCTTGTTATCGATTTCTTCCTTAAGAAAAGATATATCCCTTGCTCTCACGCACACAGACACTCATGTGTTGCAACTGACGTTGACAACATTGAAGACATTTACTGTAAGTACAAAATAATTGCCTAAATATCAAAGGGAATTCGCATCACCAGGGGATTTTTTACTTTAATATTCGTAAAAAATTACGCAGAAAATGTATCAGTATAAGAATTTCACTTGGAGATATAATTCAATTTCTTGCATTGAATTCTAAAAATTGTAGATCTACAGTTCATTTAGCAGATAATCATATTTCAGTTGTTAGTATCACCGATCGTTGATGTACCGTCTGCCGTGCAGGGGTTGCAAATTATAAACAAAGCAAGGCGAAAATACCGATCGACTCGGTGTCTCTAATTGTTCAGTGTTTTTCTTTTTAGTGAAGTGAAAGTGTCCGATGGTGTGTGAAAGGAAGGGTAGTTAGTAAAGATGAGTCAGATTAGAGCACTATTACATACACCGTTTTCCAAGGAACTATACGATATTAAATTAAAAGTTAAACAACTTGGCTGTCCAATGCCAGATTTAAACATCAATTCTATTTAAAAATATCAAAAAAATGGTAAAGGTGACAGGCATCGAAATTTTAATAGTCGCATTTATTTCTTAGAAACTCTGGCCGATCTCCGCACAGCATGCTTCAACGCCAGGGATTGCGGGTTCGAATCTCGGCCTGGGCATCGTTGTTCTTTGTGAGTGTTCACTCATCCTTATCTTCGCGATTAGCCAAAAGTATTACAAATGCGAAGTAAAATAAACCAATCTTAGGAACTCTGAATTTTTGTCTGCAATTTTAGTAAACCAAGTTCCATTAAAATTACCTCTTTCATTAGATTTCTATGACATATGCTAGCGAAAATTTTTCGATTTCTTGATCACGGCACTACCCATAATACTAGCTGTCAGCTGCCACTGCTTGTGTGTCATCCTTGACTGTCTGATTCTAACTTTCTCATGTGTCCTAAATTCTCGAATTCCTTCATGAAGTTATTGATAGGGGGGTGTAATCTTCTTTCAGAGCTGTCTGCCTCTTCAATCTTCTCTCCATTTATTCCAATATACTCATAGTTTGCTGAGTTGAATCTCCTAATTGTGTATGATTTGAGCGTTTAGGTAGACGTACTATGAAACGACCAGGTTCGGATCGCGTTGTATTTAATTTAAAGTGCTCTTCACATAGCTCTTCTTCCTTAGATCTGTGTGGTGACTCTATTCCTTCCAACTTCCAGAATCATTCAAGTTGTTTACTCTATTCCTTCCAACTACCAGAATCATTCAAGTTGTTTTGCCAAACTGTCATCTGTTCTTACAAAAGATGCAGTGATTGATGAGTTGCATTCTTGAGGCATGGATCCACCCAGTATCCATCCAAGTTGCGAATCTTGCAGAACAGGGTAATTGCCTTCTCTACTTAGACGTTCTGCCTTCAGTATGGAGTAGAAAAGCCCTGCACCCAAAATAATGTCTATCTTGCCAGGTATATTGAATGTGGGGTCTGCCAGTGCGATGTCCGTTGGAATATCCCATGTATCGTAGTTTATGTGCTCTGCAGGCATATCTCCAGTGATTTTTGGCAGAACTGAACAAGAGATTGTAGTTGAGAAGTCATTCGCGAGTGATGAAATGTTCACAATCACACTGAAGTGAGTTTCCGACATTGAGTTATTTATCCCATGAATTGGGACGCCCTTTGTTTCTTGAGACGTAGTCTTTGTACGGTTTTCTCCGTTACGATGTTTGATTGACTTCCATTATCTAGTAAGGCACGACATGTGACCAATCTTCCATCCTTATCCTTCACTAGTACCAAAGCAATTGAAAGTAGAACATGTGATGTATGTTTGGTCTTGAAACTGCAGTATGATGCTTGCATATTCTCCCGATTGTGAGTCTCACTCTCCGCCACTGAGCCTTGGGTGTCGGTGCGTCTGTTCTGTGTTTCCCTTCGAACAGCACCGAGCTTCCGTTGATCATTTTGCAGCAAAGTGTTGTGCTTCTGTGAACATGCTCTGCAATTGCCTGATTTACAGTTCCTGCTTCGATGTGGCTTCAAACAGTTCCAACACAACTTGTTTTCACGCACACACTGTCTCTTTTGATTTACATTTGTACTGAGAAAACCTGGGCATGCATACAGAAAATGAGAAGACTGTTGTTTACAATACAATCATGCATTTGATGAAGCCAAATATGAATGTGACTGCTGTGTATTTTGTTTTGTTTGGTCCTTGCCTTATTAAATTTATTATCCCTTGGTGTCTGGCTGTTTTGCGGTTTGATAGTTTCTAGTGCTTGACATTTATGCTTGAGAAACTTAAAGAATTCTGAGAGTGGTAGGAAGTCTTGCTCAGTGTGAGTTCATTCCCAATCACGTCTTGTTCGTATGTCTAATTGAGATAGGAAGTGCTGCAATAATATTACATCCTCTAAAGGTTGCGACAACTGTAATGCCTTTAATTCCGAAAGATTGCTTGTAATGGTATTTGCGAAGTGACACAAATCTGACGCTCTTTCCCTACTAACTGAGTGAATGTGCAAGAGTTCCTTTATGTGTGTTGCCGCTATGAGCGTCTTGTGTTCATAGCGCTGAACTAGCTGTTCCCATGCTATTGTGTAATTGCCTTCAGTGATTGGCAAATTCTGGATTAAGCGCAGTGCCTGACCCTTAACAGCTGATTTCAAATAATGGAATTTCTGAATTGCAGATAAGGTGTCATTATTGTGCACTAAGGCTACAAATGTATCCGAAAACCATAACCATTTGTCGTAACTACCATCAAAAGTAGGAAGAGAAATCGAAGGTAGCTTGAGCTGCTTGTCTTTATTTGTAAATTTCTGATTCTTGACCCTGATTGCAGCATGTTTAGAAATTTTGTTTCGCATTTGAACTTTTATTTGAAAGTACAACTCTTCAACTTCAATGTGGTAAGTTTCATGTACTTCTGACTTGTCGTCTTCGAGTTCCAGCTGTGTTTTCACTTCATTGAATTTTGCCCAAACATCTGATAAATACAGAGCATGGCATTTCACCTCCTCAATATTTTGAGTTTCCTCAAAGTTCTGAATGAATCCTAAGAAACAGAGGCGAAGATATAGTACAAGCAATGCAAGCACTGCTTGCATTATTCGAATATAATTTAATGTACTTAATGTTTTAGCCATATTTCGTTTCCATCGCACTCGATTTCGCGAAAAATTATGGCCGCAAACTCCCTCAGCAGCTCTGTAGCAAGCACCAGCCTCAATGCTTGCGGCTGCTCTGCGGGAAAATAACGCACCCGAAAGAGTCACATGGCGAAGCGTGAAATTCGAGTGGAACCCATCCACAATGCTTATACCAAAAGCTCTGCTTGCTGAGCTTGCGTTATTCCCGAAAATGGCCAACCTCAACCGAAAGCAGAAGGATATATTGCCACCAAAACCTACGAGTAAAGAATATTTGTCTTCATGAACACGTAAACAAGATCGCGAATATAAAAATAATTCTTAGTCATAAAATAACTAAAATAAGTTATTATCATTGTTCTAAATTCCATATATATCATTTTATATTACAATTTATTTTAGATTTCGCGAATTGTAAAACGCGTAAAAAAATGGATATTGGGAGTTCGGGCGAGATGGTAAAGGGCGGGGGTTTGTGTTTCCAGGAAGTGAAATGTCTGCACCCCCGTGAAGAGTTTCCCCAGGGAGGGAGGGAAGATTCGACGGACCTTGGTCTGGACCCTGTGTCCAGCTCGGTCCAGCTCAAATTACGTCAAAAGTGTTGACCGCACCAGTGTTTGCAACTGCCAAATTATTTACACAGTAATTCAAGTGAGCTGTTTCACAAATTTTACAACCACATTCAATAAATTGACTGCTTTTGAATAAAACTTGAGGTGAAAATAAAGCTATCTAAAAAGAACTCTCTACTGATATTTACACAGCACAATTAAATCGTATACATTGTACACATTATGAACACAAGAACATGTTTTAAGTTTTATTATTATGACACAAGTGGTGCTCCCAGGATTTTTTGTAGTAGTCTCCTCATTTTGTCATCTTTTCCTGCCTTTGACTTTCCTTTTCTTAGGAATACTGGGCCAAAGGGGGGCCAACCCTCCCCCGGCCCCGGCCCCGCCTCTGTATGACACTTTATTACTTAAATATTATGTATATACTCTTTCTGCTGTAATGATTCTGATTCCACCACTTAATTTCTATCTCCATACTGATATATCTTTCCTTCCCATGAGGGATAAAATTAAGGAAATAGGTTGGTATCACTTTCGGTCGTTTCAGAGATTTCCAAAGTGATCTTGATTGGATGCTTTCCAGTTGTGGAAAGACCATGGGAGTGTCTTCACGTTTTGAGAACCTTGAGGCCCTAAGATTTGTTGAATTGTTCGATAGCGGGAAATTTCCTATATATGCAAAGGAGTTTGGAATTTATTGTGGTGAGTACATCGTCTATGCATGTGTTTCTTTGGTTTGAAATGAAATTTTTAAAGTTTGTGTTTAACTTTTTATTTTAATGTTTGACTCCGAATGCGATTTTTAGGGTGCCCACAAATCCTAAATTACAATCACGCAGTGCAAATTAAATAAATGAGTTATTTTACCTAAATCCGTTTGGTCACCGTTTGCCCACATTAAAAAATAATGAACAAATAAAAGTACTAATAAATAAATAAGAAATTACGTATCCCTTTAGTCGTATGCGGAAAGTTCGCATATGTAAGACGTTTACTACCATACGAATAACGTTATCTGGAATTTCGAAAGTAAATGTGACGTTTGAGGATCATATGGTTTATTTTTAGAACCATCACTTTATTATGATATTTTGACAAATCCAGCAACCAGGCCAATGAGGCTATAAACCTTTAATCCCCCCTCTTGGCGTGCCATTGTACTACATGTTTTGTTGTACTGAAACATTGTTTGCCTCCTTCGTAAGACTACGCTTCACTACTGCTAAGAAACCTGTAAGTTTCCCCTTTACAACTCTGCGCTGCCGTGTAAATTTCTTTCGTGCTTCTTGATTCATTGTAAAAGGAAGGGAAAGAAACAAGAGGGAAGGAATTGAGCTTGTGTGGGTGTTGTGTTAGCAGAAATGACTGACCTTTGTACAGTTGATTGCCACTCCTGACTCCAGACGTCAACAAGGCTGCTCGGAGCTCCATTATTGATAGTGGCTGCAACACGAGAAGAATTGCAGGCCGCGACGAACTACGCGCAAAATGTGCCATGCCTGAAATGTTCACGTAACCTTCTCAGTTCCCGTACTGAGAAATATATGTATGCTGCTATGTTCAATGTATGTAATACACATTAATGCTGCTGTTCAATGTGTGTAATACACTAACCGAATGTACCGAGTGTGTTCTTGAAGTGACACACACATAACTTTACTGCAATGACTGTTTTTCACATCACAAATTACGCACTTCATAACGTCCACTATGGCATCCGGCCCGGAGGACAATAAATGTTTGCGATTCCCGTAACTGCTTCACCATACTGATTTTTGTACAAATGCAGTAGACATTATTTCTTGTAAATGCTTATATTTGAGGAATACACATGATTACATACGCACACTAACAAATACAACTAGATTGTGTTCCCACAACACACACGCACATCTTGGTAGAATGTTCCACTGCTGCCGAATGAGACTGTCTTGAGGCAGTGTTGCCAACTGTACATGCTGCTTCACTGGCATGCTGCAAGTCCCACTAAAATACACTGATTAATGATTAAAACCTGAACATTCTGTCTTTGAAGTTCTCTTTTTAAGAATATTAGGCCCTAAAGGAGGGGTGGGGGTTATGACCCACACCAATCCCCCTTGGGCACGTCACTGATTGCTACCCGAAGTGTCAACATCACAGTAGGTCACTGGCTGGACCCCGTATCATGTGACGGCTGCAAGATAGCCTGAGTGTTAATGCACCCAAAATTTTAAATTCAAATTAATTTTTTTTGTCATATTCGTGTTTCGCAAAGTCCCTAAAATTCCACTAGTATCGTACAAACACATAATAAACAGTACATAAACAATTACTTTTATCTTGCAGGGGGTCTTGGGCAATGCCCAACATAAATAAATAAAGGTTAAGAAAAACGGAAAAAAGGTCAAGAAAAAGTCCTAAAAAATCAAGAATTTTGGACTTATTTTGGTAGACACCATGTTATTGAACAAAAAACTACCAAAGATGAAATTTCTGGAACCATTTCAAATTACAGTAATTGCTGAATAATTGTTTGCCATTACAGGTCATAATGCAAATGTTGAGAGAGTACTTTTATTACCATCAGCACAACGCACTCACGAGAGAAATAATTTCTTCATAAAGTCTGTAAATCATTTGGTACTGGTCCCTATAATTTCAAAAAGTTTGACTGTCCAGCCTCTCATAAATATATTTTGACTAAACCTTAAATTTTGAGAAAAAATGGCTCCTCTGAGAAGTACCAGTTAAAACATATATTAAAAGTTGCATTGTTTAGTATGATTACAAGTTTTGGAAATTTTGCATTTAACAATTCATTAAGATTGCTACGTCCCGTAGCGATGCACTTCACAAGTACACTTACCTTGTAAGCTCAGCAGAACATGATATGGACATCTCCGGGTTTGGGCTGAATTACTATGTTCCTTCCCCTTTGATCCAGTGGTGAAGTTCTGTGACGGTCTCGTGGATGTTCTCCTATTCCTGCTCTGAACTAAGTATAACGGTTTTTAAATAAAGAAAACCGCAGTCTATTCTAATCTGGCTTTATTAGAATATTCAACACACTCGTATACTACTACGTAATACAACCTAAACACAGACAATTCCGACCGTTATCGGTGCGAGATACCTACGCGAAAACGCCCGCGATGCGAAGCAGCTCTTGCTTCGCGAGATCTCACCGAAAAACTCTTTTTTGTTCTCTAGGAGACGTTTACACCTTCCCACTGCTACAGTGGTACCAGACACAACAACTTTCATATTACCAGAAATTGGATATGTTTGAACAGTAAAATATTAGAAGTATACATGCATCTGGCACAGTGAATTTTTATATGCCGTGGCAACAATGCAAGCAGGAACGCGTGATCTTCTACTCGACAAAAGAATTTAAATAAATCAACAATGCAATTTGAAATAATGCAGAATAGAATAGCGGCTGCCAAAAACATGAACTACAAATGAATATAAGGAATTTAACTTAGAAATTAATAACTTCGGCTTCAATTTACTGATCAAAATGAAATTTATAACACTCCTTAGAACATTTAAAGGGAAATCAAACGATTAATGTTGAATCTATATAAATTGCTTAAATTTGCCGCTATTCATACTTGTAGATATATCAGTGTATAATGTTAACGATTATAAAAGTGGCCATATTGGAAAATTGGCTGAAGGCATTAATATAATATTTATGAATATATACGTGCAACCATAATAAGCATGAAATAATAATATAAAACCACGAAGTAATGGCCAACTCGGGGTCATTACAAGATTTTTTTTTTTTAAACTGAGAAGTTTCAATTTGAAATTACTTTCTAAGGTGTTCTATAGAAATATGTATTATTTATTGTGAATGTTTAGTGTTCTATATTTTGACTTAAAGTCCTACATTTTGGGACATTATGTCCTACATTTCCCTTGTAGCAATCTTGTAACCTAAACTCTGAACACTGCCTTTTGATGATTAAGAAGTTATATTTGTTCCTAAAATACAAGTAATGTTTAAGAATTGTTTGTTTGTAATGTGATATAACTGTTATACATGAAACTCTAAAGCTCCAATAAAGAAAAGGGGATGTCATGTTGTTTTGCTGTAAACTACCAAATCATGTGGCAGTATACACTCTGACCCATTGCTGACAACAGTTTGTTTTTTGGCAGCACCTTCTGCCCAAGTATCAATATAACGAAAATGAAATATGTAATTGATACTTTTTTAATGCGCTCACTTCCACATGTACTTTTGTATTATTAAACTCAAGTCTTTCACCACACAATGTGGCTTCTTCAGGAGAATTGAACAAGATTACGTACTTTACAAGTTCATTTTATGGTTAAAAGAAGAAGCGAATAACCTGACTGGGTTGTTGTAATTTTAACATATTTTTCTACCAACTTTTTCCTGCTATATACCTTTTAACTGTAAAATGAGCTCATAATTATTTTAATCTTGTTCAATCCTGAAGAAACCACATTTAAGGTGAAAGGCTTGAGGTTGTTACATGGGGGAGTGTCAAATTGAGTGACATTTATATTGATATGTTTTGCATTTTTAATATTTTTGTACTTTTAATCTAAGAATAATTGTTTTCAGATTGCATGTTCATGTCATTTAATTTTGTTTTTCAGGAAAGAAGAACAAAAAAATACAAATATGGCAGAAGCTAAAGCATCGAACAGTCCTGAACCTGTACGGAAGGATAGAGTTAGGTCAGGTGTCAGACAAATAGAAAACATCTCAAATACATCATTAGGTAATGTGAGCAGTCGAGCAAGTGAAATTCAGATTGCAAGCACCAGGTCTGGTGCAAAAAACGTGAGACTACTTCACCAAAACACAGCACATCAAAGAATAATGTACAGGATTTTACAAAAAGCAAAGGTCATTTCAGCAGTCGTGAACAGCAAGCACATCATTTTAATTGGAGATCTGCTAAGGATCATGATGAGAAGGAATTCGAGCTTGGAGAATATTTTCATAGAAGTAGAGATCATCCTGGAAGAAACATGTCACCAGACAGAAAATATAATGACCAAGAATCAGTTGAAAATTT
Source organism: Lepisma saccharinum (assembly GCF_977018435.1). Classification (NCBI taxonomy): domain Eukaryota; kingdom Metazoa; phylum Arthropoda; class Insecta; order Zygentoma; family Lepismatidae; genus Lepisma; species Lepisma saccharinum. The sequence goes on from NC_139246.1 coordinate 54,354,698, forward strand.
TAATCAATATAGGGGAGGTGCTAGACAAAGTAGAGAAGAAAGTATACAATCCTCAGGGAGTAAGCAAGATCAACCAAGTAGATACGAAAGTAATGGTGGTGCGAGAAGGAAAATAACTGGGAACATTTGTGGATATAAGCAGTTATATGAATTAACCTGTAAGGACTCTTCACATATTATATATATACTCTCCAACGAACAAACAGGATTTGAGAATATCCTGAAGACATTAAAACCCGATTTGTTAGAAATTGTTCTGAAAATTTTAGCTAAAGCACGTGAAGGAAATATGCCTGAAAACAGAGCTGTTGTACTGACAAATGCCTGTTGCATTGAGTTTTTGCAAAAGTTGAAAAAATGCATTCTATTCTTGGCAGTGAAGAGTGAGAAAGACAGAAGTGGGGAGACAGATGGATTTGTCAAAAATGTTTTGAAATTCTGTCAAACTGTCATGACACAGCTTCCACATACAGCATGTGATAAGTTGGAAGATGTTGTTGTTGCTTCGATCACTGCAATTGCTGGAATAGAAAAACTTGGAAACATATCATTACATGATAAATTGATGTCACATTTCTTGACATTGCATTCAAATATGAAAGCATTTAGGGAAAAGACAAACAAGAAAGATGGGGATATTGAATCAAACAATTGTGAGCAACCACCCCCAAACAACTTTCGAGAAATGAACATATTTCCTTCAGCAGAAGACATACTGTCACAAGAACCGGTATTCATAAGGCCCAATATTGTTCATGGTGCATATGATGATGTTGAACATTACTTAGATGTGCAGTTCTGATTGCTTCGTGAAGATTTTATTGGGCCCCTGAAAGAAGGGATATCGGGTTATATTGAAGGAAATGTGGATGAACAGAACAAAACAGTAAAATTTTATAAGCATGTTTTCTTTCCTGGACCCAAAGTTTTGAAAGACAAAATTGGATATTCTGTCATCGTTGATATGAAGAGGGAAATAAATTGGGAACATTCAAATAGGCTGATATATGGATTTTTGCTCTGTTTTACGAATGATAACTTTCAGTCCATGTTTTTTGCATTGGTAATTGGAAAGGCGATACGTAGGAAGTGTGTTGAAATTATTGTGGAATTTTTTGAACATCCAAGCACTAATATTGAAAAGGGAACATTTCTGATGGTTGAGGCGGAGACGTTCTTTGAACCATACAGGCATATGTTGAATGCTTTAAAGCACATGAGAGCTGAAAATTTTCCCATGAAGGAGTATGTTGTTGAGGTACAGAAACAAGCAAGGCCCCCAAAGTATTTGCGGAAATCTCAAAATCCAGTGTACAATATCAACAACTTTGATGTCCCAGTTCTACATGGTGAACATTGGCCAAGTGCAGAAAATCTGCAGCTTGATCCATCACAATATTCTGCACTGAAATCTGCCTTGACAAAGGAATTTGTCATCATTCAAGGACCACCAGGAACTGGGAAAACTTACTTAGGATTGAAGGTTGCTGAAGTTCTGCTAAACAACTTCTCCCTCCAAGAAGAAAGTAGGTATCCAATATTGTCATATGGACATGACTTGTTTGATGAGAATCACTCGATACTTGTTGTATGCTACACGAATCATGCCTTGGATCAGTTTCTGGAGGGCATTCTGAAGTTCACAAAAGACTTGGTTCGCATTGGAGGCCAGTCTCATAGCGAGGCTTTGGCTCATTACAACTTGAAAGAGAAGCGACAGTATTTCAAGTCAGATAAGTATAAATTCAATGCCCTGAGAAGTGCTTATGGTTTGTTAATGGAGTGTGTTGGTGAAATTAAAGCCATGCAAAGAAGTTTGGAAGAAGTTAAGAAGAATAAAGGAATTGTGTCTCTGGAAACACTCTTCAAGTTTGGAGTAATCAGTAAGAAGTTGTACACTTCTTTTGTGCAAACTGAGAGTAAGCATGGCCTTATTGTTGAGTGGTTGCATGATGTAGATTACATATTTGAGCAAAAGAGTTCAAATCCATCCACCCTGCATGAAAATATTGAAGGGCAACCAACATCACCGCCTGAAGAGGGTAATCACATAGATACTTGTGAAAATATAAATGAGAATGAGAGAAACCTAATAATTGAAGATGTGTTTAGTTTCTCAGATATGGACACTGATTCACATTACGAATTTGCACCTCCTGTAGAATTCAATATCAATTTTGAGTTGCTAGAAAAGAAGATAAGTGGACTACAGGACGGGATGTTCATGTCTCATAACATTGAGGATGAGGTAAGGGTCCAGTATGACGTGTTACTTCACAGGAAGCAATACCTCAAGAAGAAATTTGAACAAAGAATTGCAAGTGAAGACACCTTCGAGAAAACTGCAGCTGAGAAGTTGTGGTCAATCACACACGAGGAAAGGTGGAGACTGTACACTTACTGGACAGTGGCCTTAAAGAAAAAGTTGCAGAAGAGGCTTCAGATTCTGCAGATGGAATATGAGGTGAAGTGGAAGCAGTATCTCGAACTTCAACAAATGCAGGACCTCATCATCCTTAGGGAGAGCAAGGTCATTGGAGTGACCACAACTGAAGCAGCCAGGCTACATACATTGCTGGAAGATTTGAAACCAAGAATTGGTAAGTTTATTTCTGTTCTTCGACCTTTCTCACAAACTAACAGTCTGTATATCAATAGTTTATTGGATTATTGGTAGAACTGAATCTGGAAAATTCATTATAGGTTATACAATTTTTCTGTAATCTAATTTTTCTCCTAAATTCCCTGAAAAACATACAATCAGGGTTCCACTACACTGTTTCCTGCTAGTAGTGATTGTCAGCACTATGAAATTGATCAGAATAGATGTACATGCATCAAGAATTTCATACAAGTATATCATATCAATTATTCATGTATTAGTCATAATTTTAAATGATAACACCATTAAGCCTTGTTTCCATGATAACCAAAAACTCAGAATGCTGACCAAGGCAGAATTTATTTTATTTTAAAACATAAAACTAAACATTACGTTTCAACCTTCTAGCAAGATCTTCTTCAGACTCTGCACCAAATACAAATAAAAACGTTTAGTTTTATGTTTTAAAATAAAATAAATTCTGCCTTGGCCAGCATTTTGAGTTTTTGATATTAAGTACAAAATCTTCTTTTACCATTCAATACATTAATGAAAATAGTAGTATGTTTTCGGGATATTTGGACCGTCAATCAGCATTTTGCATGCATACTCTGTAAGTTAGCTGTTTTGTTACGTTTGATTAAACTGCAATACTACAATATGTTAAGGTGACTGGACCATGGTGCTGATCACATCATCTTCAAAATAGCCGAGATCGAGAATGTGTGGGCCACTACCCCTATATCTAAATGTGCCCTCATGGCATGATGAATGCATGGTTAACTTTTCCTTTTTACCTAAGGGAAGATCTTTTATAAAGCACTCAATTACCAATATCTCTTCCGTGTACCATTCACGAAAACCAAGACAGAATTACACACACATCTAGAATGCTTAACTTCTATTAAATACTATTCTTTTGCCACCTTCATCTTTCATAATCTTGCTATCCTGACGAATCCCAGGATTAACCTCTCCTGGAGCTTACAGAATAATCAGTAATGACGCTCTCTCAACATACCATTTCCACTACCTCAAGACACTCACACAACACATATCCCCCCCTTACAGGACCGGCACTAGCCATTTTGCCACCCTAGGCAACCGCAGCAAATGCCATTCCCTTTTGCCCCCCCCCCCTCTCCCCTGTCATTACCAGCAACGGGAAATTGAAAATCAAAATCAATATATTCATAAGTAAAACATCAAACTATAAAATAATAAATAAAATAAATAATGTTACACTATTGGACAAACAGATGTCTCTACCGCATCAAAACTTTAAAAAATGCAACACTAAATTACAATTTCATTATACGTATCTTAAATGTAACAAGTATTAGGAAAGGAAAGCCTTGAAGACTGGAGCTCATATTTTTACCATTGAAGGCCTATGATATGATTGGATTTTTAAAAAAAATACATGTAATGTTATTTTTTTTGTATGGTCTCCTTTGGTGCACTGTTCTGTTTTATGACAGTCTAAAGTACTTTCAGTTCATCTTTTAAATCAGTAGGGTAAATATATTTGGAGCCTTCATGTGTTAATATACAGGCAAATTTTGTACACTTTTCAAACAAAAGATCAGATGCATGGGCGTAGCCAGAATTTTTTATAGGGGCGGTCAGGCCATTGATAAAACTTGAATAGTATAAATAACAACAGTAATTATTATTATCATCATTGTCTTGATTATTATGATATAGAAACCCACTTTTTTTCAAATTATTATTATTATATCATTGGGGATAGACTTCTAATCGATCCACTTCATACAGTTAGTGTACTGAAATGCATAGCTATTTTATTTTGTTGTTAACTTCTGCATAACTTGTCCAAGAAAAATATAAATATCTGGGAAAATGTTAGTAATAAAGTTCTGTTGTTTCGCCTCACCCCATAGAACACTTAGAACTCACTTTTTTGGAATTTGAAAACTGCAGGACCATTTATTATTTTAGTTTAAATGGTAAAATATGAAAACATAACCTGGTTACTGTATTTTACACTACTGTATTTTCGATCTAACGCTGTTTTTACTTTGGTTATTCTGTTTGGATATTTACTGGTCGTTATTTCTTCAATTAACAATAAAAGTAACGAGCTCCAAATCTGACAAACTTTTTTTTCGAACTTAAAATAAACTATGCCAATTTCTAGGAGTGATCGATGGACCATTTCGAACTCCCTCCTGACTACTAATATCAAGCATGAAATCGATTTTGTACCTTGTTTGCGGATCTTCGACAAGTTTTGTCATACTGAAACTACTGCTTCTTTCGATTTCGGACCTGTACAGTATTGCCTATCTTTTGGATTTTCTATATCTAAATTTGATGGCATTCTTTTGCATCAACCAAGTACAGTGGTGCTATTAGCGGGGGTGAGGGAGGCAGTTCCCCCCCTACTTCTTGCCACTTGTGCCTCCGCACTATGCTAAACCTTATCTACAAAGGGAAAGATACCATCTTCCTCCCCACCAGTTTTGGCACCTTCCCCCCTATTTTTGGAACCCTGTTGCCCCCACTGACTAAGTAACTGGAATTTTTCATCACTTCTTCTTATTTCAAAGTGCTCTGATATGTTTGCAAGAAATCTAACAGCATCTATCACATCGAGATTAATGTTTTGTAGATATTTGCTCACTACATTTATTTTGAGTAAAATTGAGCCTATTTCGAACAAGTTTTATCAGTAATATTATAACTTCGAAGTTTCCAATAGGCTTATTTTTTCTTCACTTCCAATTTTGCCACTCTGGGCAGCGCCATGGTTCTCCTCCCCCCCCCCTTTCCGCTGGGCCTGCCCCCTTATATCTGAGATTACTATCATACTTCATACTTAAGCCAAGTCCAAACTGTTAACCCTCTCACTTGATTAACTTCTTCTCCCTGCCTTCATTACCTTTAATCAAATAATCTTCACTCTCCCTTCACACACTTACATATAAACAAAACTACACACACATAAACGGCTTGTTCTGGATTACTGAACAACCCCGGTATCAGTTCTGGTGGATTGCATAGTAACGTGCAGGACTGTATGTATATGTATTCTCTGAACCAAATAAAGTCAGGAGGAAATGAAAATGGGGGAACTGATATTCTGTGGAAAAGACATTGTTTTTTTTTTAGGTACCAGAACATAAGTGCATACCCTCGAATGTATGCGGGTGGACAAAAACGAAAGGATTAAAATCTGCTTGCTGTTTATTTAGTTAAATTTACGAATTTCTATGTAAGTGAAAGTGAACAAGGGATTGTATTTTCAGTTGCTGAAAATTTTCTCTCAAAATGTGCCCTGACTTCTAATAAAGATTATTTTTTTTCCAGTTATTGTTGAGGAGGCTGCAGAAGTTTTGGACGCCCACATATTGGTTTCAATGACCAGTGCCTGCCAGCATTTGATTTTGATTGGTAAGCATGGATTGCTATTTATGAATTTTCATTTTCTGTCTTTGTAGAACAATTTTATATTTCATGATACAGTTTTTTTAAAGAATATAATCACAATAGAAATACCACCGGTTGAACCTGGCTGATAACCCAAGAACACTTGTTCCAGTGGTGTGGCGAGCGCAGTTCTCTGGGGCCCCCCTGCAAGTATAATATTGGGCCCCTTAGTGAAAAAAATATATCAAGACCCTGCCTTCCATTTTTATGTCATCGACATAGGCTGTATATCAGTGTAGTAGTTTCTTGAATCAGAATGGTCTGAATCTCTGATCAATAGAAATAGAAATTAGAAATATATTCTCTTGCTTCATCGCAGTAGCACAGACAGGATAATTTTTTGGAGAAGGGGGAGGCTTCACACAGTCTTAATATTTTGTTAGTGATCATTTGTATTTTTTGCTCGAAACATTATACACATGTATAAATACTGTTTGGGAAAATTGATTAAGGGTAGTAGGCACTCCTCGTTTGGACTTTGAGGTGGATGCAACTTCAGCCCTCAAAGCCTGGCTACGCAAGGCTAATATTCTACGTGAGAGCTGCTCACATTACGCTTCTTATACTAATAGTGAGTTATGAACTCAACCAAACTTATCATTTCAGTTTTGGGGGTTAAACCTTACCTCTAGATTGTCAATGGTGACCTAGCATCACAAGGTCAATTGCAGTCTGCTACGAGATAATAGCAATGGACTCCAGTCTTGAGAGATAGATAATGAAGCAGCGATGGGACTGTATTCACTGAAAATTTGTCACTCAATGAAATGCCGATTTGAAGGACTGGACCCCCACCAAATAAAAAAAGGTTGTTGCTGCACGGGCACGATGTTTAATTTCGATGTTAATGGACCTCATTATTATTATTATTGATGGTTTTAAAGATGCCATTTCTTTTCACTGGAACAAGAACCATTTTGTTAATAGATCATCGTTCTATCCATAACTCGAACAAGCAAATTCGCATCTAGGAATTTTCACTTCGAGCATTGTATACTTCCATGGCGGAATAAGGGCAAAAGGAATAATTGCTCCTGCGCTCCACTTCCTGAGTTTTTGGACCCCTTTGAAGTAAGACATAAGAGGTGTGGACAATGTGGAATATTTATCTCTGATCTTATTTTAATTTCATATTGAGGGTATGTAGCTATAAAGGCATGAGATGAGAGAATTTTCTTGTTGATTGCCATAAGTTTATTGAGGACTAAAAGTGGTAAACGTTGTAAGTGCCAAAAGCAAAAGTGTTGGGAAATTGCATCATTCCGCACATCAGCCCGGAAGAACATGCACACTAGTTACCTCTTTACATGCCCTTTGAACTACTAAGGGCCAGTTTTTAAATGTCTGGTCAATTTTTTGTTCAGCCAATCACCAGTTGGAGTTCACCTCCACTCTTAACCCAACACTGGGTTTTTCAATTCGAAAATAACCAGAGGTTCGCTGATCTTAGGTTGAGCACGGTACAACTGTATGTTGGTAATGCTGATGCGAGGAATTCGATCCCACTGCCATCTAGATTTCTAAATTCAAATCAAATTTCGCCTGGTGTGAAAAGGTAGAACTACAATAGGAAATTTGCGGTTGTTGAAATTCATTGTTAACTTTGCAAATACAGAACCTAACCTACAAAAGAATACATATAAGGCAAAGACAATTACTACACATTTGGCTTTGCCGTAAACCAGATGGACTTCAAAAAACATAAAATAGTAAAATGTAGTACAAATAACGTATTCTTTCATACAGGACGAAAGAGACATCAGGTAGAAATAATTACTATCTAGCCCATGTAATTAGGAAAATATGTTGAGATTTTGCATGTATATTTTTGACTAGAAGTTAATACCCTGCTTTGTACACGTTTTTTCCCGGGAAAAAGTAACATCACAGGTAAATTAAATATTTGTATTGAACATTTTTAATCTCACATTAAAAAACCAGCCCTTAGAGGGCTACGAGCCATATTTCACGTTTACCACATTATAAAGTTTAACGTGGAAAACGGTGTTTGAATTATTGTGGCACTTACAGCATTTACCAATTTTAGTCTTCAATTATGTACTTCGGAGGAGACCCATATGTCAAGTTGCCCGGCCCCCTCTGGTTGAGACAATACACCACTGCTTATTATCGCAGACGTCGTCATATCGTAAATCCATTTTTTTTAAATAAGTGACACTATCTCTTGAATTTCTGGGATTATATAAAATTTCAGAAGCACAGAGAGAGAACATAGCAGGACCCCTACACCTCAGGGCCCACCCACACCGTGTGGGTTGTGGGGGCGACTGCTACGCCACTGAATTGTTCGAATCACATCGCCAGGAAAGCTACAATTCCTATTAACCAGGTAGTGCGCGCGTGAGGCACCTAAAAGTACCACCTGAAATAGCGAAGAAACCAGAAACAGTAGCGATGTGAGGTTTGCGGGAAACAATAATATCGAATAGGGCTCGTAAATCGGAGGTATGGGGTGGGTCGAAAAATATCGACAAATAGGGCATCTGGAGCAAAGTCATATTTTTTTAAATGGAACGATATACAATAACATGCATAATATAAAAGAACACACGCAGAGAAACACAACGCCGTTGGTCTCATGCATCTACTGCACATAGGAACGAAGATATGGCCATGTAAAAATATGTAAACAAACTAACAAGTGGCCCACTTGACCGTCAGTACCACGGCATGTAAGACTTCTCAGGTGCCTGACAGAACTGCCTTTACGCAGAGCAAGTTTTGATAGCAGGTCCACGAGATCGTGTTAGTTCATAGCAAGCAGTCGTAGTGGTAAGAGCGAAGATTATGGTGTTCACAAACATAGAAAAAGCGGACATGATCCTGATTTATGGGGAATGCCGAAAGAATGCCTCAGAAGCCTACCGTGTGTACGCAGAGAGATATCCGGACAGACAACAGCCATCTCGACGTCTGTTTGGTAAGTTATTTATTAAATTAAGAGACACCGGAAGTGTAACACCACGGGCACGTGTGCGGAACAAGCCAACTAACTACAGGTGAGGCAGGTGCAACAAATGTTCTCGCCGCTGTTGCTGTGAATCCGCACGTTAGCTCCCATGAAATTGCCAGGGATGCTGGGATGAGTCAGCGAAGTGTATTGCGCATTCTGCACACACACAAGTTTCACCCATATCATATCTCCCTCCATCAGGAACTTCACGGGAATGATTTTGTGGACCGTGTTCGGTTTTGCACATGGTTGTTACGACACGTCACCCCCGATTTGTCACGTATCCTCTTCACTGATGAGGCAACTTTTACCAATCATGGAAATGTCAACCTAAGGAACATGCACTATTGGTCGGTGACAAATCCACATTGGCTTCGCCAAGTGGAACGCCATCACCCATGGAGTGTGAACGTGTGGTGTGGTATAGTGGGTGAACATCTCATTGGCCCTTTTTTTATTCAAGGGACACTGAATGCTTACCGATACATACAGTTTTTACAACATGAACTGCCCGTACTAGTGGAGGACATACCACTTCAGACAAGGAGGGACATGTGGTACCAACATGACGGGTGCCCAGCTCACAGTGCAAGAAGCGCTACAGCATGTGTGGAAAATACATTTCCAAATCGTTGGATTGGACGTGGAGGACTTGTCAAATGGCCGGCTCGTTCCCCAGATTTGTCACCGTTAGACTTTTTCCTGTGGGGAAAGCTGAAGGACATTGTCTACCGGGATGTGCCAACAACTCCAGAGGATATGCAACACCGCAGTACTGCGGCCTGTAGGGACATTCCCTACGAGATGCTACATTCTGTCCAACGATCTTTGCGTGGGCGCCTCGTTGCCTGTATCGCAGCTGACGGCTACCACTTTGAACACACACTTTGACAGGTTTTCGCTTCTTACGCAGTGGTTCTTCGACATACTGTCATGGTCATTTTCATTATGCTGTAACACTGTCAAATACATGGTGCTGACGATGTCTACTGTATTTTTTCTTCCTTTAACACGTTCTGTCTTCATTTTGTCCAATGGCTTCCGACATCTCATACTTGTACATGCCGTGGTACTGACGGTCAAGTGGGCCACTTGTTAGTTTGTTTACATATTTTCACATGGCCATATCTTCGTTCCTATGTGCAGTAGATGCATTAAACCAATGGCATTGTGTTTCTCTGCGTGTGCTCTTTTATATTATGCATGTTATTGTATATCGTTCCATTTAAAAAAATATGACTTTGCTCCAGATGCCCTATTTGTTGATATTTTTCGACCCACCCCATACCTCCGATTTACGAGCCCCATTTGATATTATTGTTTCCCGCAAACCTCACATCGCTACTGTTTCTGGTTTCTTTGCTATTTCAGGTGGTACTTTTAGGTGCCTCACACGGTATATATATATATGGGGAGAGGGTGGGTAGAGAAATTTGTTCATTTTGTTACGAAATGTTGAAGAACAACATTTTCTAACCTACGCATATATGTAACCATGTAACAAATATTTGCAGTTGTCTCTGGCATTTGTTTCTGTCAGAGTGTAAAAAAAATAATTGAAAATAAATGAAAAATAAAATGAAAGAACCTTTTTATAAGGAATACTACCCAAAAAGGATGATTGTTGAGAAGATATAACGAAACGTGTTTCCGATTACAAATGCTGCCAAGCAAAAATCATTTAATTCCCCTGACTTTTCCAGGTTTTGAAAGCTTTTTTAAAAAGTAATTTGTTTCCAATGACCTCAGCTCTAGCCTTGTTTTCCTGACGCCTCCAGTTGTCCAGGACTTTGGTGTCAGTGCGAACCCTGTAAATAAATTATCTGAAGGTAACGGCTAAGTGACTTCACCCTGGCAGTGTGTCAGTTAGCGTAATATTGTTTCTATGGTGTATTTTTTTCTTTTAGAATCTTATTCGACAGTAAAAATAAATGCCAGTAGCAACCAAGAAGCTATCAAATGGGAATGCATACATGTGGGATAGAAAATGCCATTATCAATGGCTTGTAGCATCCAGTGGCAAAGCTCCTATGAGACGTTTGAGGCTTAGCCTACCGAAAAAATGTTGAAATTAAAATGTTCTTGTACCCTGTAACAATCAAAGTTCGTTAAAATGAATTAAACTATGTAATCCGAACATTTGGTTCCGCCGATCCTTCCAGATGTCTCGGCAGTCAGGCCAGAAAGAGGAGAGCACGTTCGGACTGAACTGTGAGGCTTTTAAAAGCCTCATGGTAAAAGGCAGATACAGCGTGATCTCAGTGTAGATGGGAAGGGAGGGTAAGGGGAGGGGACTGCCGATTCACTGGGTGAAAGTGGCTAGCCTCAGAACCAACCTGTTATGCTTCTAGTCTTGTTGTGCATAGTGCGTCGTTCACGTGCTGTATTGTTGAATGTTAATTTACTTGAAGTGCATGCGTGTGTGTGTTAGTGTGTGTGTCACATAGTGTATTTATGTTATAAAAATATAATACTGTGAAATTATGTGTTGAAAACTCGAAGAGGATTTGCAGTGAAATAAGTGTAAGTGAACAAGACTTCATGGCTCTCAGATGGTTAACCTACGAAATCTTGGACACACTGACTGGTACAAATGGAAATACGTTTTGGAGATCTTGAAAAGATAAAAAAGAAGTATGAGCACCCTCAAGAGAGTAAAAAAATTATCTCCGTAATTCAATGGAAAATGAAAGATTAAGTTCTCTCAGCACAATAGCCATTGACAAAAAAAATGGTTAAAGATCTTTCTATTGATCGAGGCTTCAAGGAAAGAGTAATTGATACTTTTGCGACCAAAAGAATCGACGCATGCACCTGTTGTATATAAAAATATAAGGTAAGCAGATTTTTCAGCCTACCCAGTATTTACACCTTAGCTTCGCCACTGGTAGCATCAAATTTTTTGGCCTTGATGTCTTCTGCACACTGTGAAAGTTGTCTGTTGTATGGTCACACCACTGTGTATTTATGATCAAGACAATTACAAGTAGAAAAGAATAAAAGTTGCAGTAAAACAAATTCCGATTGACAGAATTTCTTAAATAATAATGTACTTATTTTTTTATGTGTTTTGGACAAATAACAATATATATGTTAAGTACTTAAGGCAATTTTTTGCCCCAAAAATCTAGCAACGATTCTGCTGTGAAGCGGATTCTCCTATTTACATAATATTAATTAACCCTAAGCCATTGAGTGGTAGAATGGACATCAGTTGCAGAAAAACCCTGATGTCGGAGAAAAAATCATTTTTTTTTATCCTTCTGCTAAGTTGTGGCGAAAAAGGGATCACAGACCTTGCGGTATGGGTGGAGAGCTAAATGCCCCTTATATGGTTGGTTTTGTATTGCTGTCATTGAGGAACCTTTCTTCCATAATGTAAAGAGTATAGAAAATTCCCCTCTATTCTAATTATGTGAAACATTTGTGATCGAGCTGAGGCGAAAAGGTCGGGACATGGATTAAAGGAATGGACTGTCCCGACTAAATCGGAACATCTGATAGCTTTGCATCAATGGTTATAGAACTAAAATAGCCCAATATTGAAGACTGTAGACTTCTAGAGCCTGCATCTGTCCAGAAACAACCGATTCATTTGTGCAAGAACAAAATCGAAATTCATGCAAAACTTGAAAAACCATCAACATAATTTTTGTAGCTTTTTATACGTTCAAATTAAAACTTCTCATGACTAGAGGGGGGGGGGCATGCTCCCCCTGCCCCCTCCTTGGATTCCGGCCTGAACCACTGTATTTAACCTGGAAATGGTTGTGCTACCTAGCATCATGTGATTGTTTGCATGTACCTATATCTTGATTTTTATGTAGCGTATTACATTTAAAAGAAAATACACCTTTTTTTTTTGGCTTATATATACGAGGGCAAGTCATTAAATTACAGGAATTTTATTCTAAATTTCATGGAGATTTATGCACAATGAAAATTTGTATTTCGGGACTCAAAATGGTTCCTTAGTAACACACCATAAAGGTGTCGTGACAATTGATCAGTATGCGCGTGTGCAGTAGCTCATACAACGTGGCCGCTCCACGGTTGACTTGCACTGTAGAAGAGCAACAAAGTGTTATTCCTCTTTAGTGGTCAAAGGGATTGAAACTTTGTGAAATCTACAGCAGGAGTGAGTGTGGAGAGAGTGTATGATTGCGTGGGAAGATTTAAAGACTTAAAGACGAAATGTCAGTGATGAACACTGGAGTGGGAGGCCAGTTTGCATGGCAACTGAGACAGTGAAACAATAGATCGACCAGCAAATCTGTTAATTTAGTACATGAAGTTTAGAATAAAATTCCTGTTATTTAATTACTTAATTATTTTTGAACTTTTGGTGTTATATTTTTCCTTCCTCTCCACAGATTATTAATCATCAAGTGATTACATTTTCTAAAATGACAAAATATATCACACTGTCAGTCACTTCAGTTGAACCTGTATCTGGTAATTACATAATGCATGAAATCAGCATTAAACTGATATAGTACAAAATATGAGTGTTTGCTTGTTTGCAGTCCTGTTTCCTTCTCCAGGTGACCACCAGCAACTCCATCCTTCAACAGACGTATATGAACTGGCAAAGAAGTAGAAATTAGAAATGTCTTTGTTTGAAAGGATGATTAAAAATGGGATGAATTGTGATCAGCTGAAGGTCCAGCATCGAATGAGACCAGAAATAGCTCAACTTACTGTGCCCACAATCTACCCACCTTTGGAAAATCATTCCTTGCTTCTGTGTTTTGGTGATGTATGTGGTGTTGACAAAAATGTGTTTTTCATAACGCATGATTATCCAGAAACTACTGTAAGTATAAAAATTGCACATTATACTGAATTATGTTGTTTTACTGTTGAATTGTGTGATGTGTTAGTAATTGTTTGCATACAGAACTGTAATTATGGTAATTTCGTCATATTGTCATACAATTGCTTGTGGTTTTTATTTCAAAATTTCCAGTAATGTAGTCTGGCTACAATTTGAAAACATCAGCAGAATCTGGAGTGGCCTCAACATAGGAAAAGTCGATTTTTTGCTTGCCATGTTGAAATGAGTTGATAATTTTGCTTAAATGTAAAACAACCAATGTCCAGAGGTACCTGCAACCTATTAAATGTATTTTCTCAAAATCTAAATTTGCTGCAGATACCATGGTCACAAAATTTGTTGTTTCGCCTCCTGCGAATCATCCCTGTTAACAGTGGCAGTGCTTTCATGGAACAGAGGGAACAGGCTGTTCCCTCCTACTTATTACACTTTGGAGCTATTTAAATCTTCGACAGTCTAAGTGTCTGCTAAATGTCTTAAGTTACCTTGGCTAAACGCTGAGAAATAGCTTCCGAGGGAACAGCTCCCATCCACCTGCGAGTGTTGTATGATTGACCGGCTGAAAATGAAAGCTTTTAGTTAATTGAACTTTGCAGAAAAGACAGCAAACCAACACTTATCCTAACTGAATTAAAAATTAAAGCAAAATCGTACACAAGGCATTTCAAACAAGTTACTACAACTCTGTAAAATGAATAACTGGATACTCTTCCAGTGGCAAATTATATTGTTGTCCTTGTTTGTTCCTGAGAAAGGAGTTTGGAACAGTTCACTTTTTGTCACAATTTCTATAAATCTAGTGGATGTCATGAAAAAACTCAGCCATCTGTATGGCATTATTGATTGCATTGAGGACGTTTGAATTACAAGAACACTCAACTCTATATAAAAAAAGCTTAATGTACAAATAAAGAGATAAAACAGGTTTCGACAAAACATTTTTTTTTCACAGATCACTCATAAATTGTTTTTATTAAATTTTTCTTTGTTCCGCATCAACAATTTTGTTTTTAATGTTTTCTTTACATTGTATAATAGATTTGCTTTAAAATTGTTATTGTCATATAATTTTAACGTGCTTCATGTATGTGACTTCTGAAAATTTGTAACGTATGTATCTTATATTTGTTTGGTTCATTTCAATAAGGGTTGAATTTTACTTGGTCCACTGTATTATATTACGACACATATGGGAGGGGGGAGGTAAGTGCAGGTGACCTGTTCTCCTGCCTGAATTAGCACCGCACACCACTGCCTGTTAACTATGTATTATATGTCTATTGAGTAATTGTATGATTTTGCATGACTAAACTCAGAAAATGTAAAAGCGAGAAGGTTATCAATTGAAGTGTTTATGTGGGGGACGAGAAATAGATTTCTTTATGTTGCAAAAGTACAAAATTTTCTTCTATTTTCATATCTCTGTCCAGTCCATATTCATGGAGATTACAAAC
The DNA here is from genome assembly GCF_977018435.1 of Lepisma saccharinum. NCBI lineage: Eukaryota > Metazoa > Arthropoda > Insecta > Zygentoma > Lepismatidae > Lepisma > Lepisma saccharinum. The sequence goes on from NC_139246.1 coordinate 54,370,018, forward strand.
AAAATTTCAAAATATGGTGTTTGTTGAGGAGTGCAAGTCACCAGTGTTATTACCATATTGTCTTCTGTAAAATTAGAAAAATATGAAAAATGTACCGAGCCTTGGGGGCCACAGACAAACTGCCCACGTTCTCTGTTTTCTTGGCAGTTATACTTAGTGACCAAAAGAGGTCTAAACTACTCTCTAACATATTTTTTATCACATGTATGCAGCCTGATTGTTTAAAAGTAAACAGAATAAAAATAACAGCATAAAGTTAAGTTTATAAAAAAAAAATCCTGCTTCAAACATTTGGCTGTGTTAAGGCCACTCTTCTCAATAAAGAATCCTGGCTGCACTACTGGATAAATGTACATATTCTATGGGTGAATATGTATCTATGTTTTGAAGCCACCTTGGTGACAATTTGTAAAGGGATTGTACTTGGTTATGAAACGGGCAAATTGGAGAGGCCAGACTCACTTCAATTTATGAAGTGAAGAATACCAGAATCAGTGACCTGCACAGGATTTTCGAAAGGAGGGAGTTACATATACTTTTTTTAGTAGTTTCTCCTCATTTTGCCTCTTTTCCTGCCTTTGACATTCTTTTTTAAGGAAAACTGGACCAAAAGGTGGGTTATGACTCACGTCAACACCACTGACCAGAAGCTTCAACATCCATCATAATTGTCATTAATAAGGATAGTTTTTAATAGATGTACCCGCATATGAAACTCGAAAGCAAGTCAAAATTTATTGTTTCTTGAGACTGCTTTTTTAATATACCTTCTCATGAAGCACAGTAAGAAATATACAACCAAGTCAATTTTATTTCATATCAATTTTTTTTATATTAGTTTCATTCATTGTATACTACCTCTAAATCTACATATTTTGCTTACAGGCACTTATTATTACTTCTTATTTCAGACACACGATTCAACAACACATGAAAATAAGCACGAAGCAGAATTTTTGATTGCTCTATGCAGACATCTTTTGCTGCAAGGTTGCAGTTCTTCACAGGTTACAATTTTAGCTGCATATAAAGGGCAAATGTTCTTACTAAAAAAGGTAAGATACCTTTGTTTTAATATTTATTTATTCAGTGAATCCAATGATTGCGTGCCTATTTGTGAGTCCATTACATGGAAGAAGTACACTTTCTAATAACATTTATGGAATAAGTTTATGTTTGACACTTTTGACTTATTCTTTGTTTTATTAATGAACTAGCATTTTCGATTTTTAGTGGTATATTTTTCTTTCAGTGGGTTTCCTGATATCTCTGAGATTCATAAAAAATATGCAAATGGTTCTATTTTTTTAAAAAAATAATTCACTATTAACTCATGCTCAGTCTTGTTTATCCAATGACATATGTATCAACATGCTCCCAAAAACCCTGTAACATCTTCACAGAATTTTTTCCACACCTATTTTGACTTTAAATTGATAATTTTACACTTACACTTCCTTCAAATTGAAAATTCTGGATGAAACCATGTCTTTATGAGTGATATCTGCAGTTTGTCAGATTTAGTCTACTTAAGCAAAAATATTAGACACTGGATAGATTAATTGTTACAGAATCAGTGTAAGCCAATATACCAGTGGCGTGCAGTAACATTTAAACTAGGGTACGCAACATTGGCGAACGGAATAGGGTTATGGGGCCAGACCCCCCCCCTCACCTTGAGACATCGTGGTATTCAGAAAATTACTTCTTTTCACAATTTTATAATGGGAAAATTCTCATCCTTGCATCATTATCCAAATGTACCGAGGTGAAATATATGTATGATATTTCATATTCGCAAATATATTCTGATAGTAGCTACGTGGAGTTCAACAATTCAACTTCAATTAATTACTTCATGCAGCACGATGAACATTGAACAGGAACGAAATGGCACAATCATTTTTCATACTTTTAAATAGCATGTGATAAATTTGATAAATCTCAGTATCCTCTAGTATTTCACAACACCTTTCTCAGAGGAAACCAATGAACAAGATCAACCTTTTTCTTCTTCTTTTTTTTCTTTCTTTCTTACTTTCTTTCCCCTACTATACTGCTTACCATCCTTCATAACTCCTGCCTGAAACAAGTCCTCAGAGTCCAAATCAGGAACAGACCTTCCATTTCGGATTGTTTGCACTTTTTTGTAAGTGCCGAAAATCCCTTCTCCAGAATGTCATCAATAACTCTCGGTCCCCCCCCCCCCCCCATTCTATCACTTCACTGCACCGACAAACAATAGAGATCCTGCAATGCAAATAATATGAACGAAACACTCACTGCAAATTTCACACGACAGAAGAAAGCAAAGGTTAACCTCCCATGGCTATTCCTGAAAACCGCACGTTCTTGTGGACGAATGAATTGGAGTTGCCAGTCCACGAAACATTTTGTAGAAGGGAGATAATTAAGCACATGTGGAAAATACTTCAGCATACATCCCAGAACACTTCAAAAGCTAAAATAAATTATGTTAAGCACAATATAACATCCAATTACATCACTTCACAATGTCTGGTGAGAGGAAGGGTGGGGGCTCATTCAAATCCCATTGTAACCCTCCCATTGCCAAGCTTTTCGACACCTTTATTTTACCAAGTGGGGTATTTTGACTACCCCAATACAATTTTGTGATTTAGTGTAATATTTGTTTTTAATTCTGTTATTTTCAATGAATAGCTTTATTTAGTACTGAAATACAGTTTTTCAAATTATTAAAAGTATTTAAACTGATCATAGATGCAAAGTACAATAAATTTTATATTATTCACAAGAGAAATTCAATATTGGACACGTGTAAAATTAAAAATGGATACATTTTGGCTGTCATTACAGTAAACTAGCACTTGGCCTCAAAATAACAAATAACATTTTTGAACTGTTCATTCAGGTACATTTTTGCACAACATGCACTTCACAATAACAGTTTCTTCTCTGTGTATATTACAAACAGGTGTCTTGCACATTACACAACATAATCTTGTTTTACGATCTTCGTTTCTCTTGCAATCTTGACATCACTGTGGTGAACAATATATGTTATTTGAGCTAAACAATGGATGTATGGTAAAAAAAAAACAATGGAAAAATTAAATAATGAAGATGAATGTGAGACATATTTCGTAAAACCTTCATTTTTGACAAATAAGAAGATAAGACATTTCATACCAAGCGGGGTAGTCTCACAACCCACCCAATATATCCCCTCAATAATAACTATAAAAACAAAACAATTGGGTCAGTCACGAGTGTGAATACAATTTCAATCATTTTGGGACAAAGCCATGAATCCACAAGTATGTAGCGCTTCAGATAAAATTATTATAGGGAAAAATCAACCTGGGGTAGTCAGAATACCCTGCTTGGTAATGTGAGGGTTAAGCATTGTGTTTACTTATGTTTTTTTTCTTTTTAATCATTCATTCATATTGTTGGGTCAACAGTCAACACCCATCCTCATCAACCTAAAGGCTGAAATACAATGGAACTCAAATAAAATGGGGCCTCCCCGATGGTGCAGTGGTATCGTTGTCGCCTTGTAATCAAGTGGTCCTGGGTTCGATACTCGGTGAAGGCACATAGTGGTTCAGATCCTACTTTAAACTGTAGGTCCAGCATAAAGTGGTCTTAAAACAACAATTCAATTAAATAAAATGTTGATCCCGAAAGGAGATAAATAGATATTCTCAACTTTGAGAATTGAGTGTAACCTGCAAATTGTTCACATATTTTCCCCCATACACAGTGACAATGCCAAAAGGGGGTTCACGCAGGACACAATCCTCAGTCGGTCAGTCCATTCTCCTTCTCACCTTTCTATATAAAATAAAAACTTGCTAGTATAACTTTAACCTCATATAAATATTTTATATCTGATAGTTTATGCGTATATTAAATATAATTTTCCACCACAATATATTCTTGCCTTCCTCTCTGATTCCTGTATCAGCAATCAATTTTTTTTTTAAAATGTATATTTATTGCAACTCAACACAATGATCTATCTACGCATGACTGCTAAATTATAGTAAGGTAAACATTCCAGAAAAAAAATATATCTTGACTACTGCCAACACTGCAAGCGCTGCCAAAATTTTTGGTACCTTCGATGTTTAGAACAGGGAAAGAGGTGGGGGAGGGGGTGAGCATGGGCAGACCCAAACATGTGGTCAGGCCTGATCTGAACCAATGGGATTTGCCTTCCAAATTTCTAGGGTACCAAACAGAATAAACAGAGTTTGCTGGCAGAAACATGGATTGGGTGGGTGCGGACAGGGCCGAAGTCACAATCGGGTTCATTTGGGACTGCCTTCAGGAAGGCCAGGCAGGCTACACGAGACAGGCAGCAGCGTGTTCATGCGGAAACCGAAATTTCTTGCAGTGGAACTGCTTCGGAGTGATAATTGTTGAATTTTCATGTTGGGGGAAGATGAAAAAAATGTTTATTTTTTCTGACTGTGTTGTGGGTATGCATTGCGTACCTTGTGTACCCTGAATGCACGCCACTTCAATATAGGCATATTAGCGTATCAGTTTGTTACTAACATTGCTGATAATGTTGCCTTTTTGATATTTCTATAGATATTCTCAAATTGAGTACATAATGCTTCCATCTTGTGGTTTGTTGAATATAATACATGTAAATATGGAGAAACTAATACTCACTTTATCCGCGAAACTGCTTTTTTCTTTTTTATTCTATTGATAACCCAGGTGTATGTGATGCAGAGTGTGAGTGCAAGGCACATTACATCGGTAGTTCCATCAGATCTGTCAATGAAAGAGTCAAACATCACCTAACAGATGCAAAGATGCCCAACCCACTACTGATCTTGCTAAACACATCAAATACAATACCCATAAAACACAAAAGGTACAAGTCCATCACACCGCCCACACACCCGTAGACACCAAAATCAAAGAAACACATGCCATAGTGTACTTCACACATGAGCTAAACATCGATAGCGGACAGCCACACCACACATGGATTCCCCTACTACAACAGTTAGTGCCGGGAAATAGCAGACGACACAGACGCACATGTACAGTTAACAACAGCACACATAGCGGCAGCCGGAAAATACGAACAATAGAAGCATGCCAACCAACAGTACAAAAAGTTCCAATGAGGGTGGTGGCAGTGGCCGTTCAACGGGCAGGAAGAAAACTTTGCCAGTAAAGCTGCAGAATGGTTTTTTATGGTAGATAATGTAGGAAAAGAAACAGGTACATGGGCATCTGGAAGGGGGTCCATGCCCCCCCCCCTTCCTTAGAAAATGAAAGTCAACCAAAAATTATATATTTCACACATATAATTTCATTTCAGCCACAATAATGTGTGTTCATTATTGCACAAACATGGTAAATTCAAATTAAGCAATTTTTTTTTTTGAGGAAACAACACTATCATTGGGAAAAATGTGCCTTGTTTGCCCATCCTGGAAAAAAATACCTTCCTTTCCCCTCCCTGGAAAAAACCCTGCGGACATCCATGAACAGGTACAGTCATGGGCGTCCGGAAGGGGCGGCCATGCACCCCCCTGGAAAATGAATGTATACCTAAAAATTATGTATTTCACACATAGTTTCATTTCAATCACAGTAATTTATGTTAATTATTATAAATTCGTTGAAGAAACATGGTAATTTCAGACTGAAATAGTGTTTTTTGAGAGAGCATCACTATTTTGGAGGAAAATATGTGTCCTTTGCCCCTCCCCCCTGGAAAAAAAATTACCTTGCTTGCCCCTCCCTGGAAAAAATCCTGCGGACGTCCATGGGTACAGTAGGGAATAAAATTAATAGTATGGTGAAGGATAGCTCAGGAAGTGGTAGAACATCAGCAATCCTGAACATCTGCCTTCAAAATGTTCAAGGTTTGAATATAGAAAAAGAATTAATATTAGAATACCACTTACTGGAAAGATTAAAAAATACAGATATAATCTGCCTCACGAAACATTGGATGAATTAAATTACATTAATTTTCCAAATTTTGATCTAGCTTCAACTAGACTCAACATGGGGAGGGGAGGCTCATGCATTTATTGTAAAAAAAAAGGCACAACGGTTAGAGAATGCTAAAAATTTGCTAATCTAAATGTTGAAAAACACTTTGAATCATGTATTATTGTATTATTGAATTACCTAAATTTAAAACTGTGGTGATATGTGTTTATAGAACTCCAGATAGTGACCTGAATATTTTCATAAACAATATAGATATTATCCTGAATTAATACCAAAAGACCAATCATGCAGTAGCAGTAGTAGGGGACCTAAATGTAGACTTCCTAAAGATGAATATAAATAGTGACCTAAGTATATTACTCAATACATACAATCTAGAAGCTACGGTAAAGGAACCCACAAGGATAACAAAGAGTTCCAAAAGTGCTCTTGATCAAATCTTAGTAAATAAATGTGTTTCCACATGTTCAGTCCAGGTTTTGGATAGTGGGTTTTCAGACCATCTTGCTCAAGTTTTTACACTCTACAATACAACTACAAAGGGGAATAGATGTAACATTCAGCAAGAACAATTTGGACTATTTCATGTATCTGTTAAAAAGAGAAAACTGGAGTGAGGTGTACAACCATAATACTGTAAATGAAGCATACGACACATTTCTTAAAGTTTTCACATACTACTTTAACATAGCATTCCCAAAACGACTAATTAAAAATGAACCACGTGGAGAAAAAGCTGGGGGTTACAACTGAAATTGTAGAAGCAAGTGAAAAAATGATGTTCTTAAACAAGCTTAATAGAGAGGGAGAGATAACAAATGCATTTGAGAAATACTATGCTAATTTTAAGTCTTAATACAAGACCATGCTAAAATCAACTAAACAAATACACAACAAGAACCTTATTAGAAACTCTTGACAATAAAACAAAACCAATGTTGCACATAGTAGAGAGGGACACAAACGGTAATAATAAAATAATGGAAAACATCACCCTAAATCAAAACAGTGAAACTGTAAAGTATCCTTTAAAAGTAGCAACAATGTTTAATAAATACCATGTGGTAATTGCACAAAAATTACCAACTTCCCAAGACAATAAAAGCAGGATATGTGAAGCAAAGGTAAATTCTTGTCACAAAACAATGTTTGTGCATCCAGTCACTACCAATCAAATAAAAGTTATCATCAATAAAATGAAAAGTAAATGGTCCTGCGGTGTAGATGAAATACCTTCCACAATTATCAAACAGAGCAACTCTTACATTGCCCAACCACTGTGTCACATAGCAAATCTGTCACACTCAACAGGATTATTTCCAAATAAAATGAAAGAAGCCAAGATAAAACCCACTATATTTGAACAAAAACAATATCATAAACACTTCTCAACACCGATTTTGTAGAGGGAAATCAACATATCAGCTGTATTTGAATACCTAGAATACGTGAGAGATCTGTTAGACAATAGGGACCAATGTATAGGGCTGTTTCTTGATTTGACAAAAGCTTTTGACTTAGTGCCTCATAGTCAGCTACTAAAGAAGCTAAATCAGTATGGAATAAGAGGCAAAGCAAATGATTGGTTTCACTCCTACTTACAAAACTGCACCCAAGTCGTAGAGATCAGGCAGGTAGATGAAAAAAGCAGGTGCACAACAACATGTGTCTCAGAACAATGTAAAATAACATGTGGAGTTCCCCAGAGATCTGTACTGGGACCAATTATGTTCATGTTATACATAAGTGACTTACCAATAAACCTAAGCTCGGCAAGATCTGTCTTGTATGCTGACGATACAAGCATGGTGATGACTGGCTCAAACAGTGAACTTCTTTCCAACATTAGTCACACAATAGAGGATCTCAGTAAGTGGTTTTCAACAAACAAACTAAGACTGAATGTTAATAAAACTATAGCAGTAAATTTTCACCACGCAAGAAGCAAACCACACGGTAACCCTTCCATCAAAATAGAACAATGTGGTTAACTATGAGAAATCTGTTAAATTGTTAGGGCTGTGGATCAATGAAAATCTGAGTTGGGAATCACAAATTTGCTATTCGGCAGGGCAACCTGAGCAAAATAATCTATGCTGTCAAAGTAATAAAGGCTACCACAAATTTGGAGACAATGAAAATAATTTATTTTAGCTTATTTCAATCCTTGGTAACGTATGGTATTATATTCTGAGGTAATGCATACAAGAGTAGGCAGATCTTTAAAATATAGAGTTGTACGAATCATGATGGGGGCAAGACCAAAGGAACCATGTAGGAAGCTGTTTAAGGATCTAGGTGTTCTGCCACTCCCATGCTTGTACATTTTTCACCTGCTCTACTATGTAAAAGCAAACGTCCATGAATTATTTAGGTGCCACCGTGACACACAATTATAACACAAGAAATAAAGCTAATATACTAATACCTGTACACATGGGTGTATTTAAGGGGGGGATTTCAATGGGTCCAAACCCCCCTTGCCCTCTTATGGTTCAATAAAATTACCAGATTACCTGTTCTATCCACTTGTTCATAAAAATTTCTTCGGACTTATTTTATTCTCGTAAATTCCAGACGAATAGGATGGGAAGAAAATTACTAGATGGGACTGCAGAAAAAATGTGTGCAATTTCCTGATAGTTTCGGAATATCTGCGATAAGAAACTGCATTGGGACTGTCAAATCAGTTATATTTTTTTCCTTCGAGTTTTCTTATAGGAATTTTCTTTTTAAAAACGCAGCTCAAGAAAACCAGGGAAACACTGTAACATTCTCAAGATGTATGACACAAGATGAACAGAAAAGCATCAATACTAAGTACCGTGGCTTGTGGAATTGTCTTCACTAATTATAGAAACCATGGACCTTATAATTTACTAGTAGAAGATAAATATTTCAGCAAGCTCTTCAGTTTCTTTACTGTGTAACCTGTGGGAAGTTTGAAACATCTTCACTTGTTCAAACCAAATTGTATTCATGCAGTGCAAGATTATGTTGGGCACATCAAAAGTGGTACTGTGAACATGTCAGTATACTAAATCAGATATTAAAAAAAATTGCCCCCCTTAATCATGGACGTGTGCAGATTTTTTCCATGGAGGGACAAGCAAGTTATTTTTCCATGGGGCATATTACCCCGATAACAGTGTTGCTCCCTCAAAAAACATCACTTGAATTTGAAATTATTATATTCCCGCATTCCCATTATAATAATTAATGTAAATTACTGTAACTGAAATCAAATTATATGTGTGAAATATATACTTTATACTATACTATATACTATACTCCTTTAGGAGTAATTTTTGACCATTTGCAAGTTTGTTGGGTTTTTACATGAAGGGAAGACAGGTGAATGAAGGATTCTTTCATTTGGAGGCATGCAATCATATATTACTACAGGTGTTTTGCTGGGTAATGTGTCAGAGACCATACATGCATGACTTCCCAAATCCAAGATAGCCACCTTGGAGGTTCTGCACATGATCTACTGTCCGTATCCTGATTTAGAGTTCGATTATCAGATTTTTCCAGAGAAATTTTCTGTTAATAATTAAGAAGCAAAAAATATTATAATGTTTATAACTACAGTAGTGTCCAAAAGTTAAGCATACATAAGATATGAGAAAATGTTTTATTCATAAAGTGACAGAACTGCATAAATCATAGTGGAAATTAATCAAAATGTTATATGGTATACAATAGAGTAGAATGCATGAAATTAACAATTGTATTTTTAGTGCAAAGACACATGCAAAAAAATAAGAAAATAGAAGATACTTCCTTGACGAAAAAAAGAGACTTGTATGGGGTGAAGTTACCCTTACAGGTACACAACCTTGCAACAACGTAGCATGCTATTTACAAGGTGGTTCAAGAGTTCTACAGCCAGCTGGTTTCATTTCCCATGAAGAGGAGTGCAGAGCTCTGTACATGTCTTCGGTGGAAGATCGCGAGATAACTCGTCTCCTTAAGATACTACAGGATTTATGTCTGGAGACCTTAGTGGCCAGTCCATGCCACAGGCTGAACCTCGCCCTTTAATAAAGAAAATTTGAATTTGAATCACCTTTAAGAAAGTCATCCACCAATTTGGTTCGATGAACACATGTATTATCATCTTTTCATCCTTGAAGTTGAAGTCTGAGCCGACTGCGCCTCTGAAAAGTCGCACATGTTGTTGGAGTACTTCGTTTCTGTGCCTCTGGGCAGTAAGAGTACTTCCAGGAGAGACGTGCAGATCCGTACGTCCATTGAGCATGATGTCTTCCCATACCAGTATTCCATCTTGACCAAACTGATCCCTTGCAATGATATTCCTTGAATCAAATCGTGATCGTGGTTCTCTCCAGATGAATGTGCGACGGGAATCATTTTGCAAACTGAATCTGAACTGATCTGTGAAAGAGCACCTTCCTCCATTCGTTCAGGTTTCAGTTTCGATGATACTGACTCCACTGCAAGCGGGCCCTTCTGTGCACTGGATCAAGCGGGACACACATAGAGACCAGCTGTCCTGAGTCTCCGGTACACAGTTTGGCGAGAGAAACTCTAACCCCTGAGGTGGCTGCAAGCTATGAGGACAGTTGTCTGGCAGGCATCGTCCGGTTTCGTCGTGCAGTGCATGACTGTCATCATATTCGGGGTGTAAGAGACACCCAAATATCAACCTCACTTCCACGAAGTACACCCTGGACTGCATTTTGCAGACTAACATTGCTCTGACGTCTAGGACCTCCCTGATGGCACAGTGGTATCGTCGTCGCCTTGTGATCAAGAGGTCCAGAGTTCGTTACCCGGTGGAGGCACATAAAGCGGTTCAGATCCAACTTTAAATTGTAGGTCCAGTCGCAATTAGCCTTATTGTGCATAAAGTGGACTTAAACAAAACACAACTCAATCAATCAATCAACCCTCTAGCATCTGGAGCCATGGGACTTGATTTGTGTGCTGTCCATATGTGTTTGTGATTGTCCTTTCATCTATTTCATCTTATAATTCATTTTCATCTTTGAAATTAGCCAATAGTAGCAGAAACGAGAATTAAGATAAATCAATTCATTCTTTCATTCTGTCATCTTGTTCATCGAATCCAGGAGAACCAAGATTTGCAAGAGATTAAGCCATATCATCTTCTGCGCCTTCAAATGAATTCAACAATCACTTTTTTGCCTTCTTTGCAAGTACAAATACAAACTGGGATACCATTAATAGATAATGTGAATGCTGCCGCCAAAGTGACTCTCACACCTTTCACCAGGATGAGTTACTTCCAAGTATTGGAGTGAAATAAAAGAAGAAAAGAAACATCCAAATCTACTCGGCCCAATAGGCAGTTGAATGGAGAAAGAACAAAATGAGGATGACAAAAAGATCATTCTTGTCATATTCACACTACCTAGAACTTCAGAGAAGATTACAGTTGACATATTGGTTGCGGAAAGAGGAAATGTTCATGCATATGCCAGGACCAGTCCGTGCGCGTCCTGAACTGTGTCTTTGTAGTGCAGATGAAGAAAAGTGTGAAAACAAGGACTTACAGGACAGAGACTCAGATCAGAGTGACGAGGAATTTGAATAAAGTGACTGTATTGATGACATGATATTTCCCAAATGATTACAACCACTCTCAATCTTGATAACAGGTGAGCTGCTTAAATTTCAAAAGACAATGCGAAATTCACAGGCGATGTTATTACTCTTTTACTGTATTATTTATAATAATAGTAATGAAAAGGATAATAATAATTAATATGTTTCCCTTGTTACTTATTAACAGAAAATGCCTCTGGAAAAATCTGATAAACTAACTCTAAATCAGGTTATGGACAGTATTTCATGTGCAGAACCTCCAAGGTGCCCATCTTCGATTTGGGAAGTCATGTATGGTCTCTTGACACATTATCCAGCAAAACACCTGTAGTAATACATGATTGCATGCCTCCAAATGAAAAAAACCCTCCATACACATGTCTTCCCTTCGTGTAAAAACCCAACAAACTTGCAAATGGTCAAAATTACTCCTAAAGGAGATAAGGAGATATGGTCGTTTTTGTTTGTTAATGTCTGCAGAGGCAGCCATCTTGGATGTATGATGTCACACAGGCAATATGCCACAATGGTAAGCATCAACAAAATATCACAGACAGTAATTTTTCCCCCTTTATATGCAAGAATATCAAGTAAAGTGTAAAATATGCATAGAATCCTTGCAGAAAAGGGCACGAAATAGTTTCACTGGATATATCTCCATAACAGTGCAAGATATGTAAAAGACTTCTAGAATCAATTTTGTTTCTTTTTCAATTCTGAACAAAACATGTATGTATAATTTGTTTTCCAAAACCACTATTAAAGGAGTTATGATGGATTTTCTTAGTTAGTGCATGAAGCGGTAGCCATCTTGGATTTATGATGTCACACAGACCTTCTGCCCCAATTGCAGCTAAAACACCTGATAGTACATGATTGTGTACCACATTAGCAACATATTACCAGTAGTCATATATATCCCTTCATTCAAAAACCCACGGGATTACAAATGCCCCTGGACTATATATTGTATTGCATTGTTATACTCCATGATATTTTATTATATTCCACTGTAATCATGCACTGTATTGACAGTATAGTATTGTCGTAATGCTCATGATATTGTAAACGGAAGCTGGTAACATTTCCATTGCAGTATTCATAACAGCCTATATGTATATATATTTTACTATATTTCATGTGTACATATTCTGTATTTCATTGTACCATTATATTGCAAGGTTTAAGATACTGTAAATAAAAATTGACATGTTCGATATCACTGCATGTAAATGCAAACAATGTGATTCATGGACGAAATCAATCAATCAATCAATTAATAGAACAAAAAAGGGAAAACCAGTTTTGCGGATAAAGTGAGTACTAGTTTCTCCGTATTTATCTACTACCGTGTCTCTCTTCTCCCAATTATGAATAATACATGTATCGTTGATTTGTAAAGTAAATTTGCAAGACGACAGTAGAAAACTTCTTACATCATGTGCTGGCAACATATTTGTTAAAAACACTAAAAAACACACAAACAGCATGATAAAAAAAACACTGTAGGAGTTCTTCCTAAAGTGTTTTTTTATTGTGCTGTTTGTGTTTTTTTTTAGTGTTTTTAACACTAAATACATCAGCATAGATGTATTTAGAGAAGACACAGGGGATTCAGTCTCAATTGAAAACCATGTGCATTCCTGTTCAGATAAAGTGGCACCTTCTTCAACACTTTCTTTATTCTCCACAGAAAGCCCCAGAAATTATTTCATGAGGCAAGTTGGAGAGATTTTCCCCAGAGATGTAAAAATTGTTTTACAGGGTCATAATTCGAAGTTTTCTGACTGAAGCCATATTAATTTGTTGTTTGTGGCCTATGTTGTTCATATGCAACACTTGATGGGTTTGAGAACGGTGGATATATGGGACGAATGGATAAAATGGCATTTTAGCAACAAATAGTTGTAGTAAGAAACTCATGAATCTTATTTTTCTCGAATGTTATTTTGCTCAGATGTTTACTTTTAGCGGGAAATGTTGTTGCTGTGTGTTTTCTGCAGTACCAGTACAGCTGGAATAGATCATAGGAAAATCAGAGCAAGGTGTAACCCAGAATTCTTTTAGAATTCCAGGGCAAAATTATTTTTGTGAATTTTCATTTAAATGGATAGCCAAACCTTATTGACAACATTCTGGACTGCTGGTAATGCCAAATAAGACTTAAGGGCACTTTTTGTGATCCCATAAACCTGCTATTTCCACACCCATTAGTCATTGCCCATGATCAATATTAGTCGCAAAGCCTAGATTAGCATGACATCAGCCACAAAAATTCAAATTATGATCACGTCCTCTTCTCTCCAAGAAAATTAGCATTCTGGAAAAAATCCTGACTTGCCTCATTAATTCATGTCTGGAGCTCTTAGTATAGAATGAATTGACAAGGTAAAGTATTAAAAAAATATGAAATGTTGAGGCTTCAAGATGCAAAGAACCCAGTGTTTTCAAGACATTACTAATAAAACTTAGTCATACATGAGTTTTCCAATACTCTGTCATAACATTTATTTTTTCATTAATTCAACATAACTTCAAATGATCACAAGTTTAATTATTCTTTCAAACAAAGAAAATTCTAATTGCTACTTATTTACCATTTCAGAAACATTAATTAAGGTTAATTAAATATTTATGTTCTTCAATGAACATTTGTAATTTTATGCCCGATTGGTAGAATATCAGTTACATACAATTTTTTTTTTCTGATGGTAAGCAACAGTACTCCATACAGGGACCTTTTTATAGGTGAGAATATAACTAATAACATTTTATTATAATTTAAGAAATGTGTGTATGTAACTACATGGATACCTGGTCATTACACAATATCTTGAACAGTTCTTGTGATAACAAATCAAACTATAACAAATCAACATGATTAAGTGGCGAAACCTTTCTTCTCAGAAAAAAAAAACACTAGTTACAGGTATCGATGAATTTTGTATCAAGACTTCATTGATATTTAAAAAAAGTTTCATATCAGTCCATTTCTGGTTTCTTAGAATTTCTTAAATGATAAGTATGGTATTTATATTTTCCATTTTCTTACAGCTGCAGGCTGAACGCCATCTTTCTGACGAAGTTTGTATCACTGTCATTGACAACTTCCAAGGAGAGGAGAGTGATATTATTCTTCTGTCTTTGGTGAGGAATAACGAAAATGGGAACATTGGCTTTTTGAAGATTGATAATAGGGTTTGTGTCGCTCTCTCACGAGCACGCAAGGGTCTGTACATCATGGGAAACTTGGACATGCTTGCAGACAACAGTGAAATATGGCCTAAAATTAAAGACACTCTAGAATCACAGGGTGCCGTAGGAACTCACTTGAAGCTAAAGTGTCAGAGACATCCGGAAACACTGATTCCAGTTGCCACTGCAGAAGACTTCAGCAAATATGCCCCTGAAGGTGGATGTTTAGAGATTTGTGACTTTGAGTTACCATGCAGACATACGTGCTCTCGAGTATGTCATATTATGGATCAGCAACATGAAGAGTGCACATGTTTAAAAGCATGTGAAAACATACTGTGCGACCTTGAACACAAGTGTGAAAAACTTTGTTCCGAAGATTGTGGAAAATGTTTGTTTAAACTTGAAAAGGAACTGTCCTGTGGGCATAAGAACTTAATACCTTGTTACAAGAGAAATGAAGAGTTGATGTGTCCTGTGGAAGTAGAGAAAGTAATTCCTCTTTGTGAGCACGAAGTTACCATGCTATGCTCTACAGATCCGTCCACATTTTCTTGCACTTACCCATGTGAACTGCGCTTGCCCTGTGGTCACAGCTGTGAGCAAACATGCCATGCTTTAACTGATCCGAATCATGTGGAATACAAATGCACGAAACCGTGCGAAAGATTAAACGCTGAGTGCAATGAGAATCACAAATGTTTAAAACAATGCTTTGAAGAATGCAGGAGATGCATTTACAGAGTTATAAAAGAGCGTTCTTGTGGGCATTTCCATGACATAGAGTGCAGCATAAGTCCGGAGTCAATTACATGTATGAGGAAATGCGAAAAAACATTACCTTGCATGCATCCGTGCCCATTAGCCTGCTACAAAGAGTGTATGTGCGAAGAAGTAGTTACTAAAACTATTCATAACTGTGGGCACAGCATGGAGTTAAAATGTTGTGAAAGTCCTGTTTCTAATAAGTGCACTGCGAATTGTGAAAGAATATTATCTTGTCACAAGTGCATGTTAATGTGCAATGAACCTTGTACTCGGACTTGCAAAGAATTGGTGTCAAGTCCAGTGAAATCTGCATGTGGACACAGTGTACAAATCTTTTGTTACCAAAGACGAGATGTTGGTAAGTCTTTATTATGATACATGTTCTCCCTTTTTCTTTCTTACTGCTTAGAGTTTATCTGATACCACAAACTAATATCAATTCTCTTATGAGTACCCCTGGGAAGGGTCAAAGGTGTCACTTAACCCCCCCCCCCCTTCGAATATGAAAAAATTAGCTATTATTATTTTCTTCATAATAATTGTAGACCTTTCTTTACTTGTTTTTCCATCTAGATTTCACCATCCTTCCTGTCATGGTGTTAATTATGTAGATCTGCTAATGGTCTCTTCAAAGAAATAAACAGAGAGAGAGGGGGGGAGGGAGGTATTATCTTATTAAACTATATTTGAAGTCAAAACTAATTATCTTAGTTGTTATTACAAAAACTCTCCCCTTTGTAACCTAGGAGTCCTTGGTTCGATACCTGGTGGAGGCACATAGTGGTTCGGAACCCACTTTAAACTGAAGGTCCAGTCCCAATTAGCCGTACTTTTACTGTACATGAAGTGGACTTAAAGCACCAAGCAATTAATCAATTGAGAAACTCCTCTCTCTCTGGAAATTTTTGGTGTGTGGATTTTTTAGGACAATATTGTTGTATTGGAGGAAATTCCCCCTGTCTCCCCCAGGATTTAGCGCTCTGCTCTCAGACCTCTTTCTGTCTCTCAACACTCACTTGTAGTTGTTTGTTTTCCTGACTGTATTTCTATCTCGCTATCACTATTTCTCTGTGCATCTATTAAAACATATCTATATTCATGAAAATGCAAATGAATGCAAGCCTAAATATTTCACACATGCGATTTCATTTCATTGACAGTATGTTGCAGATTTTTCTTTTTCTATAAAGGTCTGATAATTACAAATAAGATTAGTAAATAGTTGCAAAATCACAATAACTGAAAAATGCCATGCCACCATCCATCCCTCTGAAGAAAAAATTGCTGTGGACACCTTCACACAATAATTAATTAATATATATCCCACTTCAGAACACTTTTTGGTTTTGATCTTTGTTTACTATATTTTTTGTCCCAGTGTCCATGAATACTCTTACTAATTATTCTTACCAATATCAGTATAAGTGCCAATATAAAGTTTTTTGGGGGGACAACATTGACAAACTTTCACTGCATATACAGGGTCCATTCTGAAAGTATCCGAACTTATTTATTTGCAAACAATTTATTTTTCAATGTAGGCGCCTTCAGCCTCAATACAGCGAGTATAGCGACTTTTCCACTGTTCACAGCAGTCCTGGAAGTCCTTGACTGAGACATCCTCTTCAATGCTGTGGTCGTGGCAGCTTGAACCTCTTCAATTGACGCAAAACGCTTCCCCTTGAGCACCCTTTTGACCTTGGGAAACAAAAGGAAGTCGGCCAGTGCCAAGCCCGGGCTGTAAGGGGGATGAGGCTGGTTTACCATGTGTACGTTGACCAAAAACTCACCTACCAACAGCGCTGTGTGAGCGGCGCATTGTCGTGGTGAAGCACCCACCTGTCGGCGATGTTAGACCGGACATGCTGGACCCTCTGTCGGAGACACGGAAGCACTGTTTTGTAGTAAGCTGCATTCACGGTGGTCCCAGCAGGTACAAACTCTTTGTGCACCACCCCCTTCGCGTCGAAAAAGACAAGGAGCATTGTCTTCACCTTTGATTTTGACATCCGGGCCTTCTTTTGACGAGCGGACGCAGGGGTGTGCCATTCTGAACTTTGTCTCTTGCTTTTGGGGTCATACTCGAATAGCCAGGTTTCATCCCCGGTTATCACTCGCTCGTCATCATCCACACGTTCCACAATTTCGCAGGCAATTCGCACATGACACTGCATTTGATCGTCTGTCAAAATCTTCGGAACCATTTTTGCACAGATTTTACGCATGTTCAAGTTTTGGGTAACAATTTCAAAAACTTGCATTTTCGCGAGTCCCACTTCCTCTGCAATCATCTGGAGACTTAAACGCCTGACTTTGTCTAACAGAGCTTTCACACGGGCCACATTTTCCTTCGTTTTTGACGTGGACAGCCTCCCTGAGCGTTGTTCGTTCTCAACCACCTCCCGTCCTTCCTTGAACGCCTTGTGCCATGTGTAAACGTGCGTGCGGGACATCACTTCCTCGCCGTAAGCCTCCCGTAGCATGGTTAATGTCTCCGTAAAGTTTTTTTTTCAATTTAACAAAGTTTCACAGCGTAGTGCTGTTCCAAAGTGCGCTCCATTTTCACCAAATCCACCAACTTCAAATTCTCGACGCAAAGTTTTTTTTGTGTACACAACACGAGTGATTGCACCTCAACCACTGCTTGCAGGCAACTGAGCGAGGCCTTGTTTTAAAGGTTAAGGTCCCACTGCCACCTGGCGCAGCTTACCTGAACCCTCGACAGATTCTCGCACCGTGCTGCGGACAGTCCGGATACTTTCAGAACGGACCCTGTAGAGCAGTGTTCCGCAACCTTTTTTTACTCACGGCACACCAGAGACGGGCCTAGACTCAACACGACACACCAAAATGTCTGTCCCCCAAAATCATATGAATCTTAATATAATTATGAAATATTACGTCGTTATGTAATCAATTATTATTATTATTATCATCATTGTTATTATTATTATTATTATAAAACATGAATAGACTTACGCATTTATTAAAAATGTATTAACTTTAATTCACTGTAGAAAATACACATTTCTAATACGAATTTTAAAGTAAATAACTCTACTCATACCTTCAATGCGATACTTGAGCCTGCTTAGCTCACACAGACGGCTGATTCGTGGCGGAATCGTTGACAAAGCAAGCCTCATTTCTTCATCGATGGACTTGAGTCTCCTCTCTGTCTTTGATGTTTTAATTGCAGTCAATGTCGAGAAGCCCAGTTCACACAAATAAGTAGTTGAAAATGGTAAACACATTAACTGCCATCTCGGAGATAGCCGGGTATTCACTGCTTATTGACAACCAAAATGTATCCAAAGGCACTTCGAAAAATTTTAATTCCAAAGTTCTGTCTGCTTTCAAATCTGCCAGTTCCTCTTGTAAGCGTAAATTTTTCGGAAGATATTTCGAATTCATACTGAATGGATCACGAACCCAGTCAAAATCTTCAAGGCTCTCTCCAAAATATTTTTTGAAAGTCTGCTGCAAGAGTACTAAATGTTATTTTATTAAGTCCATCAACACCTTGTTATCGTCAGCAAGGGGCCATACAGTTTGGAACATCTCACACGATCCATTTTCAATTGTCCGTATCCACAAGTTCAACTTATTAATAAATCCTTGAATCTTATCCATACTAGTCAGAATATTTTCGTTTCTACCTTGCATTTTTCTGTTTAGTTCATTCAAGTGTACGAAAATATCGGAAAGATATGCCAACTTAGATACCCATTCATCATCTGCAAATAAATCCGCATATGCAGAGCACAGATGTGATAGAACTGAACTGAAATACTGTAATTGTTGTCTGACAATGTGTGGGTCATTCGGCGAAGGAAAAGGGCAATAAAGTTTAAGAAGCGCCGACAAACAGGCACAAAACAGCCAGTTGTACACAAAAGTTGCAGTATTACAAACAAAGAACTCGCTTGAATAGCTTTATTGTATGATTGGTGCGGGCCGCTAAAAGGCACACAAAGCTTGCCGCCTGTAACCCATCAAACCGGCCCAATATTACAGGCGAGAATACATATAAGATGAGCAAACTATAAAAATATTGAGTAAATAAATTACATTTAATTTCTATGAAAACATAAAAGTTATCAGCAAGAATAAACAAGCACCTTCTTACTTAAAATTGACAATTAATTTCTTACAATATTAGGTAAAATTTCGCGTCACACCTTTCACCTTGTGACGGCACACTAGTGTGCTGCGGCACACCGGTTGCGGAACACTGCTGTAGAGGACACTGAGATGAACCATTTTCTTGGTAACATTTTGCTTGTTAAGACCTTGTTTGGAAGCTATGAGCCTTCAAAAAATGGTAGGGTGGCTACTCACTGGGAATTCCTGGAATTCTGGGAATTATGCATATATTTTTGGCTCCGGGTATTATGCGTGGATTCTGCGTGAATTTTTTTTGTAGATGCGAAAAATTGTAACTTCTATTAATCCAAATTCGCTTGGATTTATACATATTTATTAAAGTCCTGAGGCAAGTTTTTTTTGTTTTTTTTTTGAGGAATGAAAATAAATCTGCATGGAAAATAAAACTGAAATCTCTCAATCCATTTACTTTGTTAGTGTCCCTTGCATAGCGTATCCTGTAACATTTGTGACTTATGTTTGTCAGCAGTTGAACATCCCTAAATCCACCGTATCTAAGATCCTGCATACGCGACTGAAGTTTCATCCCTACAATCTGCAATTAGTGCACAAGTTGAAACCTGATGACCCTGTAAAACGGTTAGATTTCTCTGAACATTTTATGTTACTAATGGAGGATAACGTAAATCTGTCAGGAAAAATAATTTTCAGTGATGAGGCAACATTCCACGTTGGTAGAAAAGTGAACAGACATAATGTAAGGATTTGGGGGAGTGAGAATCCACATGCAATTTTGGAAGTTGAAAGAGACTCCCCTAAAGTGAATGTCTTTTGTGCCGTATCGAAACGTCAAGTCTTTGACCCATTTTTCTTTCGAGAGGCCACTGTGAAACGTCCAGCTTATCTTGACATGCTCACTGAATGGTTATTTCCACAATTGGAAGAAAATGAAGGCAATGAATTTATTTTTCAACAAGATGGAGCACCTCCTCACTGGCATTTACATGTTCGTAAACATCTGAATGAGCGGCTTCCAGGAAGATGGATTGGACGTGCCGGAAATGATGATATTGTCTTCTACAATTGGCCGCCGAGGTCACCTGACTTGATGGTCTGTGACTTTTTTTATGGGGTTACATAAAAGATTGTGTCTATGTATTCCCATTGCCTCAAAACCTGCAAGAACTACAAATTTGCATCACTTCTGCAATCCAGTCCATCCCTGTGGATATGTTGGAGCATGTGTGGCATGAATGGGAATATCGCCTTGATGTCTGCAGGGCCACTCGTGGGGGCCACATTCAATGTCTATGAGTTGTAAAATAAAATATTTGAGTTTTTCTTTCAAATGTCACCAATTTCATTTGAATACGATTATCCAAAGCGACGTAATACCACTTTAAAGTATGACAGTATATTTATGGACACACTGTATTTGTTTGTGTATGTGTGGGTGGTGAGAGGTGGTAATACGTAAGGTTGAAATAGAGAAGACCTTGAATTTTTGGAAAGTTCACCTTGAAAATTGGGAATTATACTTGAAATTTATCATGGTCCTATAGTGGGCACCCTAATGGCATGTTATATCCTGTATGCATGCAGCACAGATTGAAGATTGCATCACGCACTGTTTCTCCCAAAAGAGAGAGAGTGGGGAACATTATACTAAATTGTTCATCCATTATGAAATTTATCTTTAAAGATCTTCATGAGATCTGAACAGTGGCGGCATCAGGGTTAATCATCTAGGGGTGCTGAGGGGGTGCGAAAATAAATTTAGGGGATGCAATGTTGAAAATAAGGGAAACATGAAACACGCATGCAACCTTTCAAAACTGGGCAAGCAAGGTGCCAAAATGATTGGGGGGGGGGTGAAAGGACAGTTTACTTTCCGTTGGTAGATAAGAGCATAGTGCAAGGCCAAAAATAGCAAAAAGCGGGGATCAACTGCACCCTAATCGCCACCACTAATTAACACAAATTACTGACTGAAATGATGTGTGAAATATAATAATTAACATTCATTTTCCAGTGAGGCTGTGCCCCACTTGCCCTCCCCTGGATGTCCATGATGATATGTATTTGGTCTAGGAATTAATTCGTGTGGTTGTTACGCACACATTGAAGCTGTAGTTCAAACACAAAATACATAAATACCTTAAGAAAAATATTGTCCATCGCGAGCCACCACTTTCGCCCATCTGTCAGGCAAGTTACGGATTCCGTGGCGAAATAAGTCCTCATCCTTTGAAGCGATCCAGTCAGAGACCCATTTTTCGATATCTTCTGAAGAAGTGAACCGCTGTCCAATCAAATCGTTATTCATGCAATCAAACAAGTAGTAGTCCGAAGGAGCAACATCTGGTGAATACGGCGGGTGGGGTAAAACTTCCCATCCGACATTTTCTAAATAGGTTTTGACCGGTTTTGCGACATGTGGGCGAGCGTTATCATGTTGAAAAATAAGTTTATCATGTCTGTTCTCCCATTCTGGTCGTTTCCTGGCCAGAGCTTGCTTCAAACGCATTAATTGTCGTCGATAACGTTCTCCATTAATAGTTTCACCCGGTTGCAGCAGCTCATAGTACACCACACCTTTCATATCCCTCCATATGCACAGCATAACCTTTGTACAGTGAATATCTCGTTTCGGTTGTGATGGACCTGGTTCACCTGGCTTCACCCAGGCCTTTTTTAGTTTCGGGTTCTCGTAATGGATCCACTTCTCATCGCCAGTAACAATGCGATGCAAAAACCCCTTTCTTTTCTTTCTTTGAAGCAGCAATTCGCAAATGGTTTTTCGTCTTTCAACGTCTCTGTCTTTCAATTCATGTGGAACCCAATGTGACATCTTTTGAATCATTCCCATGGCTTTGAGGCGTTTGGAAACTGTTGTTTGATTAACGCCTAATGCTTCTGCAAGTTCTTCCTGTGTTTGACACGAATCCTGATCGAGCAATGCTCTCAATTCTTCGTCTTCAAATTTTTTTGGTTGTCCAGGTCGCTCTTGGTCTTCCAGGCCGAAATCACCACTTCTAAACCATGCAAACCACTTCTAACACATTTGCGCAGCTAGCGCATGGTCACCATACACTTCCACCAAAATACGATGACTTTCGGTAGCACTTTTCTGCATGTTAAAGTAATGAAGCAGAACACCCTGCAAAAACACTTTATCTGGCACGAACTGCGCCATGTTCAGTTGACTACAAAATGCTGTTGTTGATGCGTCAATCAACTGCCCTATACTACGAACGATGCGCGCTGACAGGAGTTTTCAACGCATGTGTGGATACACGGAACTGTGGGACGATACGCTCGTTACGCCATCTCTTGTCCAGGCGCACGAATTTAATTCCTAGACCAAATATTAAGTCTTTTAATCCAAGAAAGCGGTTGTACAGTGTAAACATTCAGATACACTTTGCAGTCTTATTGAACTATGTAGTGAAATACAAAATGAAATTATCCTTGTCTTTGTCTTTAAAAACACAATTTTTGAACCTTTTCAATGTAACCCATGGAGGTACAAAATATATAGACACTTCAGGACAAAATGCAAAGTGCACAGTAATTTCATCTTCGTTATCTAATATCCCTTCTACCACACTATCCCCAACAATGATCTGTAAAATTTATTCGCCTCTTCGTAACGGGTTTTGAAAAAGCCCGAAATAGTACTTTTACTAGACATGTTACTTGGAACAAATATACAGAACGTATTAACAAGAAAAGAACCCTTCATGTTACAACTCAATAAATAATTTCCCGAGCATGACTTGGTGATACCTTGAAAGCAGCTAAGATTTGTGCTCCAGTGTGAGAATGAACAAGTAGGCAGAAAAACCGTTATCAACAATGCAAAAAAGAAAAAGGAAAAACTAACATTATGCTGTAGGCTGTTGCATACAATAATAACGGTCTTACTTCATTACTCGGCACTCAATATGACGACATGACATAATAGGACACTCTAAGGGTTAGTGTTTTCAGTTGAAATAGGGGGTGCAGAAGAAAATTAAGGGACGGCAAGCACCCCCCTCACACCCCCCTGGATCTGAATATAATTAAATTATTGCACCATTATGATATGTCAAGTAATTAAATGAATGCACCAGCATGATATGTCAAGATTTAACGCTTTTCCTTTATTGCAGGCCGCAATCCCAAATCAGAAACTTTGCTGGCTCATTGTAAGGCACCTTGTGGAACTGTTTTGCAATGTGGGCATCAGTGTAAAGGAACATGCAGTGAATGTATGCAGGGACGTATTCATCAACGTTGTGCAGAAATGTGTGGAAGATCATTACTCTGTGGGCACAGGTGAGTATGCAGGCCTCATAATTGCCATTGTTAATTCACTGCCAAGTCAGGAATCTGGTTCAAATCATTGATTGCCTGATTAAATTGATGAGGAAACAAGGTAAACAACATCCACGTCTTGAGTTGGGTTATTTTACTTCGCTTTTCTGCCACTTTTGGCTAATTGTGGTGATGATGATGTTATGATGAAATTGATGAAGGAACACTCACAAAGAACACCCATGCCCAGGTCAGGGTTCGAATCCTGGACCCTTGGTGTCACAGCACATTCATGAACCAAAGCAAGGACTCACAGCTCAATCCCTAAGAAATAAAAAATGAAAGACAATTTTTTAATACTTGCAAGAAGCACGTTATTACATTTATATACAATTTAGTCTATATACCAACAAGTCAATAACTAAAATGATGAAACGAATTGTAATCCACATGTGAAGTTGAAGGAATGAAAATAATGATAATAATTTGGAGGTTCTTCAAATTTTAAAGTAAAAGTTCCTCAAAGTCACAAAAAATTTGATGTGGGGGTCACATGGAAGCGGTGATTATCCACACTCCCCAGAAATTCCTCAACACCTCCCCTAAAATTTTTTAGAGGTCCAATTTATCATCATTTTGGCTTTAATTTATACTTACACCCCAATAAATTTGAACTTACACACCCCATAGAAAATTCTGGATAAACCCATGGACCAAGTGTCCCATCTGGTTCCCCGTGAATTATGCCCCTGGAGAAGGCATAAAATAGGCAGAATATAAATACGGTTACACAAGTCTGTACAATAGCATATTCATTCTTACTCAAGACCTATTGTTTCGTCATCTTACTATTATGATAAAGACTATCGTTAACTTAACAATGTACTTTATTGTACCACACGAAGTATAACAAGAACTCAAAATGTTACAAGCAACAGTCTTGGTTACAAGGACCGTTCACTGTCGGCCATGTTGCCGTTAACAGTGGTGGCACTTCCTTTTATCTGAAGGCATTCTTCAGTGCACATATATTACATCTTCCACTTTACAATAATTCGCTTATATTACAAGTTACGAAACATAATCATGAAGTTTGACTGGCTTTTTTACAGTTCGACCAGATCTAGTTACATACATACGATGGCTGTACCAAAAGTAATGCAAAAGTGGTCATAACCTTTTTATTAACTGATGTAGATCATTCAAATTGCACATGTAGTTGGAGTGACTCTTCCTCTCTTCCTCTTTGGCAACAAATCAGGCGATAGGCAAATTTGGCTGGTCCGTGGTCCCCCATGCACCATACATCCCAGATCTGGTGCCCTCCGACTTCTACTTGTTTGGTCCAATGAAGCACAGTCTTTGGGGGCAACGATTTGATGACACAGACAAGGTGAAAGTGGCTGTGAAGAAGTGGATACACGACAGTGCACACTGATTTTTTTCAAAGTGGATTCGAAAGTTGGGTTCAATGATGGCGCAAATGCATAGCTTTAAATGGAAACTATGTTGAGTAGCTGGTTTGTATAGAGGAAGAGTCACTCCAACCATATGTGCAATTTGAACGATCTACATCAGTTAATAAAGAGATTATGACCACTTTTGCATTACTTTCAGTACAACCCTCATATTTTACTGTTGTTTGTTTCAGTCTCAGTTTCACTTATTGCAGAGTTTGGAGATTCTACAGATATTCTGACATTACAAGGTTCATTCTCTAATATCCACTTAAAATTTGGAACATTGTTAGATTTTCATAAATGTACCTTATTTCTTCTAAGCAATTGGTTGTTTTCATCTCTAACCATGTATGACCTTGGAGAATCATGACTTACAATTATTTGACCTGGTACCCATACCTTATCCCTCTGAATTAAACAGTTTTCGCCAGACTTAAATTTAGGTCTTTCATAAGCTGACTTATGATAATATTTCCTAGATTTATCCTGTTTTTCCTTTAGTACCTGTTTTACATTCAACTTCAGGATTTAATAATTCTCTATGAATAGGTAATGTAGTTCTTACTCTTCGACTCGTCAACATCTGAACTGGTGTTATATCCAAACCTGATACTGGCGGGGGCATGCCGTGAACTTTCATGATAGGCAAGCAATGGGTTAATTTTTCATTTCGGTTAATTATAACAATTTCAAATATAATATACAAGGTTTGGCTAGAAAAAAACCGGATTGATGTTGCTATTGGCAAACAACGAATGCGCGAAGGTTGAGCAATGCATGATTCTATACTACCATACGCTGCCTACAGAATGACTAATTGCCCTGGGTGCAGGCCTCTCAGTTTCGCTGTGGCACTTGGACAAATCGGAACATGCGTCTGTGCTCCGTCGGAAAAATGCTGAGTATTAAAATGGAACAGCGTGTCAATATGAAGTTCCTTTACAAACTGGGGAAATCTGCAACAGAAGCGTACGACATGTTAAAATCTGTGTACGGGGATGAGTGTTTATCACGCACACAAATGTTTGAGTGGTTTAAACGGTTTAAAGAAGGACAGGAAATGATCCAAGACAACCCACGTTCAGGACGACCATGCACGTCGAAAATGGAAACAAACATTCAAAAAGTGAGTGATGTGATTCGAAAAGATTGTCGATTGACCATAGAGCAGTTACTGAAATCACAGGATTAGACAAAGAAAGTGTTCGACAAATTTTACACGAGAATTTGAACATGAGTAAAGTGTGTTCAAAACTCGTGCCAAGGAACCTGACATTGGAACAGAAGGAAGCTCGAGTGAACATTTGTACGGACACTTTGAAGAACATTGAAACAGACCCTACATTCTTAGAGAGAGTGATAACCTGTGATGAATCGTGGTTTTTCACGTACGACCCTGCCACAAAGTGCCAATCAATGCATTGGAAGACCCCGAGTTCGCCCAGTCACAAGAAAGCTCGCATGAGCAAGTCCAAATTCAAAGCCATGATGATTGTCTTTTTCGACATTCCAGGCATTGTGTACGTTCATTGGGTACCCGAGGGTCAAACTGTAAACCAACATCATTACATTAATGTGCTGAAAACCCTTCGTGAGCGAGTAAGAAGACGACGACCTGATTTGTGGCAACGGAAGTCATGGATTCTGCACCAAGACAATGCTCCTGTCCATACGGCTCTGTCAGTGAAGACATTTTTGGCTAAATATGGCATCCCAGTGTTAGAACATCTGCTGTATTCGCCGGACCTTGCTCCCTGTGACTTCTTTTTATTCCCCAGAGTGAAGTCCGCCCTAAAAGGAACCAGATTTGAGACAGTAGAAGCTGTGCGAAGAAAAGCGACGGATGTAATGAACATGATCTCCGAAAATGACTGGCAACACTGCTTCCAGCAATGAAAAATTCATATGGAGCGGTGTACAGATCGTGCAGGGGAGTACTTTGAAGGAGATAAAGTTCCTGTTGTACAAAATGCCGAATAAAAGATTTCATAGCATCAGTCCGGTTTTTTTCTAGCCAAACCTCGTAGGCCTACACACATCCCCATTTACAATAATGTTCATAATGGTGGAGTACCGGGCTTGAGTGTGTGAAGTGCATACATACCGTAAAATGAAATCTTCGCTGCTCGGTGGTTAAAGAGAAAAACAGATTCTCGATATAAACTTTTAAATTCCAACCATGAAGAAAATTATGATTTACCTGATATTTGAGGGCAACTGTAAATTAAATTATGATCTTCTTTAACCCTGAAAATAAGAAACATCCTATTAACATAAAGTTTCGATTTTAAATAAATGGGCGGGTTTCGGTTTCTTACTTGGTTAGAATTATGAATCATGACTTGTCTTCAGTTGGATGTAAGCGCAGATGTGATTCTGGGAACGTTCATGTCTTTGCACTGCATTATAAAAATTGCTCAAGTCACTGTAGCCTGTATAGTACCATGGTCCTAAATTTGTATTGAACAAAACACATGGTCAACAAAACAATTTATTAAGATCATTGCTGCCAAATAACCACATAATATTTTGAACTGAGTTATTTAAAACTGCCTAATGAAAACTTTCCCATCTTTCTTAGTTGGTTTGGTTATGCACATGGTTCACAAGCTCCAACTTTTCACCATACGTTCTCGTACTGAATGGTTTTGAAAGAAGGACTCTAATCAAGTCCTTACATGCACCACTGCAAATCGATGGCTCATCTGGTATGTCAACCATGGCGGAAATTTTCAATGTAGAATCATACTTTTACACCAGGTACAAAAACAGAAAAACACAGCACAATATCACAGTAAAAAACAACACTCATCCGCAGAACACACCTTCCTTTTCACCCTACCTGCAGTGTTACATACCCTCCATATTTCCGAGTAACTGCCCACATGACAGATATGTTCAAGTACCGGCTGTGATTTTATTTCTTATAAATAGCATACGACTGGTGATCACTGGCTAACTTCATAATGTAATTTGTTGATTACTATAGAGTTTCAAACATGAAGAATGTACCGCATTAGGTGGTGCTAAGGATGCACAGAAAATCCTGGAAGTTAGCAACACTTGTGGCCAGTGTGGATGAATTCTTTCCAACACCCTTGCCAAAGACAGATGCGGGCTTGGTGTTACTTGCCCTCGGTCTTTTTTCTTCGTGAACAGAGATGGACAGTGACCATGCAAGAACTGCATAAGTCACTCGAAAAGCGAAGAGAAAGGCGAGCAGATCTCTTCATCTAATACGTCAGTCGTGCTGCATCGATCAGCGTCGTAAAGGGTGTAGCCGGTGTATGTTTCAAGCCAATACGACAGGAAATAGAGGAAATGAAAATTCTGCAATGTAAATATCTTATAGTAAATAAAGGCATTGTAAAACACGAACTTAAGATATCAAAAATGTTTTAAGAAACAACACAAGTGGCGCTTGCCCCACCTTTCTTTACCGCATGCTTCTGGATACTGAAGAATTTCTGTACTCTAGAAGACCTAACAACACATCACTGTTTTCTTCGTTAAATTTTTTAACAATAACTTAGCAATTCCTACAGCTTTTTCAGCAAGTTCATTTGATTCTGGATACCTGGGACCGCTGTTTATAAAAGTAAAATCCCATTGCTTTGCAAATTTTTTACATTCCAATGATCCAAATGGCATATTATCACTAATTACAATTTGTGGAATCCCATGAGTTACAAATACAGATTTCAGTTTAGTTACTACTGCTGTAGCTGTTTTAGATTTTAGTGACATAAATTCCAGCCATTTAGAGTCCATAATTACTAGATAAGATTTACCTCCATACTAAAAAAATTCTACACCTATCTTTTCAAATGGCAATTCTGGAATAGTATGTGAGATTAATGGTTCTTTGCAATTTGACCTCTGATACTTTTCACATACTATACATTTTAGGATTAAATTTTCAATATCTGTTGCTAACCCTGGCCAATATACCACTTTTCTTGCTTTCAGTGCAATTTTCGTAATGCCAAAATGACCTTCATGCAGTAATTTTAGAACCTTTTCTCTTAAGTTTAATGGTACAATTACTTTATGTCCTAAAAATACTAATCCACTTTGTACATGAATATCACTACGTAATTTATAGTACAATTTTACATCATCTGGCACATGTTTCTTTTCCACTGGCCAACCATTTCTATGGTACTCCATTATTTCACAAAGAACTGGATCATTTGTGGTGTGTTCACAAAATTCTTGTTTTCGTGACTCACTTATTTGCAAATATTTAGTTACACTGTGGACAACTTCTGTTAAGAATGGATCAGTCTGTACTTTGTCCTTTATGAAAGATCTAGACAACAAATCTGCAATGTGCATATTTGCACCTGGACTTTAATAACCTTACTTTCATTCTTTGTAACCTATTTGACATAACATTTGCTACATATTTCTGCATTATAGATACTAATTGCTTATCATCTGTATGAATTTCAGTAATAATGAAATTTTTCTACTGCAAATGCAATTGCTAACATTTCTTTTTCTATTTGAGCATGTGACTTTTCAAGAGGCATCACACTGAATGACAATTTTCTTTTTGTCATCAAACATAGCTAACGCTGGAGTTGTAGACACTTTGTCTTTTAACCTCTGTAATGCTTGACTATGATGAGGTAACCATTGCCAATGAACTTTATCTTTAAGAAGATCTTTAAGATGTTATCTTAATGGAGCTGTTACAGTAGACATATCTGATATAAACTTACTTAAATAATTCACCATACCTAGAATTCTTTCTTACTTCTGGGTTCATCAATACTGAGAATGGCTTTGACTGGATCTTGGTCTGCTTTTATACCTTAATTTACAAAACACATGACCCAAATACTTCGCTTCATTGACCTGGTACTGTACTTTTACTGGATTGAATTTTATATTAAATTCTCTAGCTCTTTCTAACACTTGTTGCAATATTGTATCATGCTCAGATTCACTTCCTGCTGCAATTAATATATCATCAAAGTATATACTTACACCTGAAATATCACCAAGATTCTTTTCATTGATTTTCTGAAGGACTTCTGGTGCTATTGACAAACCAATTGCTAATCTAGTAAACCTGTAGCACCCAAAAGGAGAATTAAAGGTACACAATTTACTTGAATCTTCATCTAACTCTACATGGTAAAATTCATATTTTAAGTCAAGTACAGAATAAACTGATTTGTTACTTAGCCTTGCACTTAACTCCTCCAGAGTTGATATTAACGCAAATTTTTTTTTTAGTGGCCTTATTCAAATCCTGGGGATCTAAGCACAACCTCAGTGAGCCATTTGGTTTTTCAATAATTACTAAATTACTAACCCAAGCCTGAGGATTCTCTTCTTTAATTATTATATCTTGTTTTTCTAACATTTCTAAACTTTGTTTTAATTTAGGTCTCAATGCATGAGGTACTCTTTGTGGAGGCTTAGCGACTGGTTTTACCTTTTCGTCTATTTCTTTTCTTAATTTACCGGAGCATTTACCTACTCCTTCAAAAACATCTGTATTATTTTCAATGAACTCAATTTTGTCACTTGCGGATACTGGATTAACCTGCACCATGCATTTACACCTAGTTTTGGCTTACATTGCTTGAGCTCATCATTAATTATTACAAACTCTAATTCCGTTTCAGACAATTGTGATGCACAGCTTAACTTTGTCACACCTAATGGACGAATTTTTGCACCTCCATAGCTTTCTATGACCACCCTTGTTGGCCTTAGGTTGTCTTTACTTTTGATTTTATTTAATACCCTTAGTGGCAGTACATTATCTTCAGCACCTGTATCTAGTTTGAATTGAATTTCCTCATTTACTACCTTTATTTTTCGAACCACTCCTTACGACTTTCTTCTTTATTATGCGTACTTGCACTCCTACTTGCTGCAAACACAGATATAACACTTAGCACCACACCACCACTATCTGACGTGTCATCTTGCAATTCCACATTTTTTTTACTTGTTTCACTTTACATCCAACTGCAAAATGGTTATACCCACTACATTTGTTACAACGCTTACCAAACGCTGGGCATGATGTTTTTTTATGCATATAACCACACTTCTTGCCCTGATATACTTCCTCTTCATTTTTCTTATTCATGTTGCTCTTATTCTGGTATGACTTTTTAGGATTCACCTTACCTCTTACTGGACGAACTTCTTCTTCCTTATGGGCTTTCACGACCATAACAGCATTCATACCTGGATTCTTATTCTGAATCGTGGTTGATTGATGCTTGCTTCTGCCTGCTGCACGATCCATTTCCATTGCTTTTTCGAGTGATAAGTCTCCCTCTCGTTACATTCTTTCTTGTAGGCTTCTGTCATTAATATCTAACACTATGCGATCTCGCACAAGGCTATCTGTTTGGTCACCAAAATTACATGACTTTACCAGTTTTTTAAGATCAGTTACAAAATTATCGAAGCACTTTCCTTCACTTTGCACACGAGAGTTGATAACATACCTTTCCACCACAGTATTTTTTCTCTGATTTGCGTAGTTTTTGTACGCCAGCGAAACGTGTTCATAATTACTCTTGGATTCTTCCGACAAATTAAAAGTACTCAGCAAGTCAACAGCTTCCTCACCTATTACATTAAGTAATATGGCAACTTTTTTCGTCACTAGATTTCGTGTTATGCTGCTTTCATACATATTTCAAAGTTTTGTCGAAAGTGACACCAGTTTTCACTCAGATTACCCGAGGGGTGCAATTCCATGACGGTGAACAATAATCTCACGCACGTACTGAACTCACCCATTTCTTCCGTCTGTCTGAAGCCCATGTTTTACTATCGGTTTGCAATGTTTCCACACGACTGCACCATGTTTCGTCGTCTTACTATTATGATAAAGACTATTGTTAACTTAACAACATACTTTATTGTACAACACAAAGTATAACAAGAACTCAAAAAGTTACAAGCAACTGTCTTGCTTACAAGGACCGTTCACTGTCAGCCATGTTGTCATTAACAGTGGTGCCAGTTCCTCCTGTCTGAAGGTATTGTTCAGTGCACATATATTACACCTATTCATCAGGGGAAGTCTGAAGGACTGCGCTATGCAACTTGAGCTGTTTGTTTCGTTCCATACATAGAAACGAGCATTCACGATTCTTGAAATGTTTACCCAAACCATTTCACATTTCTCTTACTGACACCAGTCACTGTGAAAGTTAAATTTCTGAAGTAAATTAACTGACAAACCAAGTAACTTCTTGATAAGATACTCATGGTTTTATATTGCTACCCTTTAACATGTAAACTTT
Source organism: Lepisma saccharinum (assembly GCF_977018435.1). NCBI lineage: Eukaryota > Metazoa > Arthropoda > Insecta > Zygentoma > Lepismatidae > Lepisma > Lepisma saccharinum. The sequence continues at coordinate 54,402,710 of NC_139246.1, forward strand.
TTGCTTTTGTTTCATGCTGATGATAATGATGACAAAGCCGTAAGACTTGCTGCTAGATATACACATTGATCTCCAATACATGTTTTACATAACACAAATTAATTACTTTATTTGCTTAATCTGCCCTAATCTTTTATGATCATTTTAATTCTCCATAACATATGGGTTATATTTGTATTTGCTCTCTCACTTGTTTGTTTGATTAACTCATCATCCATTTCTGCCTTGGTGGTAGAGCACATTGAGGACTGGACTGAGGATTGTGTCATCAAAAGTCCTGAGTTGAAGTCGTAACCAGTTACAAAATTCACAGCAATATAATAAAGTCATGTGAAATAAGTTTATAAGATTTGGGAACAAAATGTATGTATGATTTTGTTGTTGAATGATGCAGAACAACAAGAAGAATTATGTTCTTTATAAATTATATTGCTACAATTTTTTTAATAATGAAGATATATGAAACTCTGTGCATCTTTTCATCTTCATCAGTATTCAATATTTGAAGAACTACTACTAATCATTACATAAATGCTTAGAAATTCATTTCTTTCAGTTCACTGCTAGGTGTATTTCTCTCTTGGTGTCTGCACAGTAAATTACTTCTTTTACAGTTGTTCTGTGCCATGTGGTGCAAGAGGCTGCCCACCGTGCAACAAGAGATGTGGATATCGTTGCTGGCATCTTGATAAGAAGCTGACTTGCAATAAAAAGAACTGCAAACAACCTTTCCCCTGCATTCATGTCTATAAATCTGTGAAATGTCCAAATAAATGTGGGCAGCTGTGTGTTGAGTGCAAAGTAAGTGAAGTACATTTGTCTGTAGTTAGTACTTACACAGTATAAATGATCATAATACAGTGAACATTCAATAGAAAGTAAAGTCCAGTAGTAATATGAGGAAGAGGAATGTGCTTTGTTGACACATATCTATGTGTAAAAGAAATGAGTTATAACATAATGATGAAATGCATGTTACTCACTATCAAATATAAAAGAGTTTTGATACTTTTTAGGTATTTACTCTTTTATAGAAATGAGTTATTCACTTGCGTAGGAATTGGCGAAAATATGGTGAAGAATTTTAAAAGCTTAATGTATTCTCATGATTGTAGTAAAATCTGGAAGGTATGAAAATAATTTTTGTGGTTTTCAATTTAAGGAAGTCCATTCTGGTGACAAATAGCATAATGAGAAATGCATGTTGTAAAATGAAAGTGTCATGTCAGGACTGTAGAGGGGTCTAGTTGTTTCCAACTTAACTTTGCCAAATGACCTTTGAGTTGAGGTCATCGAGAAGCAGAACACCAGAAATGAGAAGATCAGGCTGCTTTCAACCATGACGCTCTGTTGCAGTGCCTTTTACCAATTATACGTTCCACCCCAAAGAAACCGTCTTTCATCCATGCATGTGGTGTCATGGCAATTTCCACCATATCAACACAAGATACACTTTCCACGTTTGTTGCTCATTTCTTTGTGCTCCTGTAAATGCAAGGAATACACTCTGCAGACCAGTTGCCTCATGTTGGATGCAGACAACTTATCTTAACTGCTGACCATATTATTTCCCCACCCCTACATCACCTCTTACAATATGAATACCACAAAACTATTTTCAAACTACTACTTGTAGAAATAGATGATGACTGAATCAGTTTAGCATGTTGTCTTTCAGTAGAGAAGAAATGGATTAATCGATATTCATCATCCCACATCTTAGCTGATGTAATGAAAGAGTAGCCAATAATTTTAATTTTTTTGTAATGTAACATATTTCTATAAATTGATTTTGAGTGAATAATAAAAGGTAAGACATAAACAAAACTAGTCAAAAAGAATATAAACTTGATTTAAGATTGCATTGTGAGTTCTTTGCGCAAGAGCAAATTGTTCTTTGTTTCAGGAGAAATGTGAGTGGCAATGTGAACACTACAAGTGTACCAAACTATGCTATGAGGTGTGCAACAGACCTCCTTGCAATGAACCTTGTAAGAAAACACTAAAGGGTTGTGGTCATCCATGCATTGGCTATTGTGGTGAGCCATGTCCACCTCTGTGTCGAATCTGTGATGCCTATGAACTGACTGAAGAATTCTTGCTGCTTGGCACAGAAAGTGAAGAAGATTCGAGGTAAGAGTAGAAAGTAGACTGTTTATTATTTTATTATTATTATTATGATGTGCAAGATACTTTTTTTTTAGGACTTGACTTTTTTTTTAGGACTTGTTACTTTTACAACACACAATTTCTATATACGTATTATGGATTTTACTGATCCGACATTTCTATAATAAAACCAAGGTTTAATTCCGGAAATGAGTGATCTCAGGTGGGAATATTCTCATTACTGTCAGTGTATAAGTGTCTCTGGAGCTCACCCAGCCTCCTCCTCTTTTTTCTTGATGCCATTGACAGATGCCATTGACAATTGGTCACCAGTGAGTGATGTAAGTATCACTGATCACTAAAGTTCCTGATCACTTGTTTCAAATTATTTGTGTGTACTTAACATGATTCACTATTGTTAACTGGTCTAAGCTTAGATGTAAAATAATATGTATACAGTTATTTTAAGTCGGCTTTATTTTATTTCTCTTGCAACATTTTATTCTGGTTTCCCAGAACTTAATCAGGCCAAGATAACTATACACACAACACACAACCTTACATGACTAGTCACTCTACACTTCTAAGGACTGTCTGTGTTTCTTATAGGAAAACTGTTTTTTCCACCTTGCTGTACCTCCTCAAGTGTCACAGTTGTTCCATCCCCCCCCCCCCCTCTTCATCCTGCGACCTACTGTTCTTGTATTCCCTTCCTCCTCCTTCTGATGCCACTGATCTTCACTTTTTCCTTTAACGGGTCTGGCAAGTTAAAATCTTCCACTTTTGTGCTGAACATTAAAAATGGCTCCGGAAACATAACCAATTTACTTTTCACATGCTTTTTAACATGTTAGCTGCCATGTGAGTTGTATTTAACTCATGCTACTTTTATGTCTGGCCCTTCGTGAATCGTACTTAACTCGTACGTCTCTTTACCTTGCGAGCCTCGTGGTGCACCACCAACTCTCGCTACAATGCTATAACATACTTGTTACGTCAAGAGTTGGCCCGTGGACAAAATTTTACATATCGTTCGTGAAAATCTTATTTAGTGATGCTGCTTTTGTTACAATTAATACAATACAATATAAACAGCGTGAATGAATAGATGTACATTAACTTTTCTCATATTTATTTTTGCCTTGAAATTTCACTTAAATCTGACAAGTAAACAAAAAAAACATTTTCGCTTGTGAACTGTTTTCAAGTTTTTCTGATTGTGGCTTTGGCTTTGAATTATTGCTGGTCAGCACCTTGAATAATATCGAGATTCAATGCTCAGAAAAAAAACATAACAATGCCCCAAAAAACAATAACAATACTCAGAAAAAATAATACTTGAAAAAAACAACAATAAATATGCTGTGAGTCAAATATAACTCACGTGGCATGCATTGTAATATTCATGCAATAAAGATATCCAAATTGATTCTAACGCTGCATGAGTTGTATATGACTCACGCCAATAAAATAATGAAAAATAACAATTTTCATCAATTCATCAAGATATATATTGCTTTCAATGTTTTTATTATATTCTGGTAATATTATTGTAATAAAACATGTATAGTATATAGTTTATATGTATATAGTGCAGGCGCAGCTCGTGCATAATTTTCCTGGGGGTTCACAAAAATTATGCAAAGTGGACTTATCTAAACCTTTTGAGACACTAAACGCTTTGGTTCATAGAGATAGTACTGGGAAAATTATCAAATTTTGGCCGGTAGAGTACTGACAAAGTTAATTTGCTTTATGTTCAGATAACAGTGACAGCACCAAGGAGTGTGTGTGTAGGGGGCGATAATTTTAATTTAAGATTTTCGTATGGTATTGTATTTAGGGGTATCTCAATTCAGAAAATATTCGAGCCTCAATTTTGCCTTTTCCACTCTTGCCAACTCTTTTCCGGTCCCACCACTGTCAAATAGACTATATTATTGGAACTGGATCCTGTACCTACAGTTAAAAATACAAATCTCTGCCTGCTAAAATGAGTATGTATCAGTAATCGAACCCAAGACCCCTTGATTAGAAGACAATTCTTATATAACTATTCGAAAGTATATCGCTAAATCAAAGCGATTCGATTCTATTCTATGCAATATGTTAACTTCTCACACAGCAACAACTACACTCCTTCCAATACACAATCCACCTCCCTCCACTCAACGTATCACCATGCGACAGCGCCTTGAATAACGTAGTGTGGAAAACGACCCAAGAAACTGGTTCCCCAGACGGATGAGAAACATAGATGGCAGTGCGATCAATGTCGGTGCTAATTTTCTTATGAAAGTAATGCGGCTTTGTTAATTTTTGGAATATATTATGTAGATTTGTTTGTCTTGAAAGGCGGTACGAGAATTGATGAAAACAGTTATATTTGTGGAGTGATTTGCAGTCACGAAATGACATTAATTTGGAAAGAAAAGTAAAATAAAATTAATAAAGAAATAGTATGCGTAACACAAGAAGAAACATCGCAAACTGATTCCGGACGTCAGGTGTTGGATTGTGTACTAGAGTTTTATTTTTCTATGTTATTAGAATATAAATAGTATCCTGAGAGATATTTCATACCGAGGCGACAAACCACAAGTGTCGCTTGGAAGTGAGCAGTCCCTAATAAATGCAGCCTTTTGAACTGTAGGGACACAAGCTCTGACTGCACCGTTTCCTCAAGGAGATTTTACACCAAAGCGACACGCGACAAACGATACGAGGATTTCACACCAAAGCGACACGGGTCCTTCGGTCCAAGGCAACTTTCACACCGAAGTGACACATGTTGCTTGGAAACGAGCCAATCAAGAGCAACATTTCACATCGTAGCGGCATGACGGGAAGCACAGGCCAGCGTTCGGTTGGTGAAATCCTCAAGCGATAAGTGTAGCGTGCCCCTTGTCACTTTGGTGCGCAATCTCCCTAAAGCAAGACACTCATTGCATCGCACATGCTCGAACAACAAACCACGGCAACATGTTGCAAGCTATTGAGGAAATGGCCCAGTTTGAGCGACGCACAAGCTACAAAGCGACACATGTGACTTATCGTGTCGCCTAGATCTGTTTTTGTAATGTGCTGTTTTTCGTGTCGCCTATCTATTGTTCGCACAATTAGCAGCAAACGCTTGCCAATAGACTGAAGGCACCATGTCGCTTGTCACTTAGTTGGGAACTCCCCCTGTAGCATGTCACTTCGGTCTGGGTACCCTTCCTTTAAGGAGCTTTCCGACCGAAGTAACAAGTAGCACGCGAATACGGCATATGAACGTGTCGTTTGCTGTTTGGACCCTCATGTGCAATGAATGCTATTTTACAGTCGGGAAGTGTGTGTCACTAGTGTGACAGTGTGAACATCCCGTGTCGCTTGTCCCATTGGTTTGAAAGTTTCCTTACACTCATGTCGGTGGCACTAAGAAAGTTTTGTGGGGTTCCCCTTGTCGTTTCATGGAATCATCATTATCATCATCGCCGCGATTAGTTTAAAGCGGAAGAAAAGAGACAGTAAATATCAAAATTACAAATGCTTCAGTGTGTATATCTTTAAAAGAAATGATGATGATGATAATAATAATGAACCTAATTCATACACAAAAATTTAGTTGCCAAGAGCATTCCACGCATATTTTTTCTCCCGTATTATTAACGAAAGTATGACGATAACAGGATGTGGTCGACTGTCTAGAATGTTCGTTAATATCTTCGCGACCACTGGACCAAATATCATAGCAATTATCACATTCATAGAAATGCTTCATGTAAAAGAATCAGACGTTGCAGCGAAAACTCCATTTACTTCCATTATAAGCAGACGAATACCAAGCACCGGGTTCAAGACCAGCGCCTATAGCGGATCATTTTCGAGTGGAACCAGCCAGAGCTCGCAGAACTGTGCCGTTTTCAACACTACGTTATTCAAGGTGCTGTAACCACACCAAATATATTTCAATCACCAGCCACGTACTTCAAAACAAACTAACAAGTATGGAAGCAATGACACGTAACAAAGTCAATCGCACGCATCCCCTCGAACACCCTCTCATTACAGCTGTACTCTCTGACTGCACGAAACCCAAACAACCTTTTGGTCGTCTTGTGATATGTGCGAAATGCCTTCATTGTTAGGTTAGGCTTGAATAAATAGTAAATACTACATTTTTAATCAAGCACGGTAAAGAAACCGAAAATTGCAGTGTATATATTCTAAGACAACTAAACCTAAAAAGCCTAACATGTCAACGAAAGCATTTAGTCTGATGTAAGAAGACCAAAAGGTTGTTTAAGTCTTGTCCGATAAGCGACCACTCGCCCTCGCACTATTTTTGACTTTTCGGCTCCTTCCACCTGAAGTGTTTCCATCTTAAGGAAGAAAACTCTGAATGTGTAGGCAAGTTGTTTTCTATCATATTTATCTTATTTGTCCCATCATCTTTACATCTAACTTTCGTTTGGGGTCACCTCTACATTTATATTACACCCTCTTCATTAATCTAATAAGTCTTGTAAAATATAAATAATACAAAGAGAATGCCAAATGAATTCAAATTGAAACACACAGTGCAACACTGGAAGAGAGAAGAGCGTGGTTCACTCCAGCTCGCTGGTGATCCTACGAACTGCGCATGTCTGTTTTGATGAGATGACCTTCCTCCAGTACCCGACTGCATGTACCGTATTTACTCATGTATAATGCCCACTTTTTTCCAAAATTTTTGCCCCCAAAAACTGTGGTGCATATTATGCATGGAATAATTCAGACATCCAACATGAAACCATACAGGGTCATTACATGATTTTGGGACACTTGCATTGATTTTTCATGTTTACGGAACCCTATCATGTTATATATCGTTGTAAAGCTTGAATCCTGCAGTTTCTGAATATGGCAACAGTATTCCATACAAGATAATGACACTAATGTGAAATGCGGTTGAAATAAGTTCATCAAAAAATGAAGCAACGTTCTGATTTTTATGGTACTTTGGATGAAAGAAAACATAAGGAAACGTTCTGATTTTTATGGTACTTTGGATGAAAGAAAACATAAGGAAAAAGATAATAAAAATTAAAATGTATTACTGGCCAAATAATATGACATACATGGAGTGTGTAAATTCCTTAATGGAAGAAATCTTGTGGTGCTAACTGCTATTTGGAAGGTCCTGAATGTGCTTCGTATAAATGTTACATTAGTCACGGAAAGGAAAGTATATATTTTGAAAAAGAAGGAGTGAGCAATTGAATAGGTATGACGTCATTCACTCTTGATCAGCATAGCAACAGTTTTACAACCTACAATTAAGAGAGCCATTTCTTGAGACTGGATTGTACTGCGCATTATATACGAAATATAATTTTTTGTCACTTTTACCCATCCAAAACCAGAGTGCGCACGCACGCACACTATACACGCGTAAATACGGTATTTTCGCGTCGATCTTCTGCTAGCCGTCCTATGCTTTTAGCATGGTAGGGGTTGCCTTGCGGAGGTTCAGTGGAGAATTTGCACGAAACGGAACTAGAGGGGAGCTGAGTGGCTCTTGCCCGCAGTTTCTCCTTCTCACTAAGAGAATTTGGCACTCTACGCTTATGAACAACTCAGTTATTGTTTATTTTGTATATTACTGGGGGGTTCACTGCACATTTGCGCTATACAGCCAACCGCGGCTGATATAGTGTAGAGTGACTTGAAACTGTAAAGAATATGAACATCATTGTTAGTGCTAACTTGAAAGAGATGGCCACACTGCCCATATTCAACAATTAAATAGCAGAGGTAAAGATATTCTGTCTCATCAACTCTGTATAACACCTCTTGCTGTGTGGCTTTAACACACACAGCTCTGAAATGAGAAAATGAATGTGTAACATTTTATGTGTTTGTAAATGATGTTCCAAGGTTGCTTCTTGCTCAGTAGTTGGGGAATTCAACGGTTAGTTTTCCCCCAACGGCTTTTTTGTTTAAAACTAACAAAGAGCCTTCGGTCCAGTGGCTGGGGGAAGGCCAGTTTTGTTGGAGGTATAAATACCCGGTTCCCACTCGTTAGAGAGATACACAGAGAAACACACTGAAAGATGTTATTTGAGTTTGAGATGATGTCAAGTTGAAGTCAATTCCAGTATACAGTTGGAGAGCACTGAGCAGTTAGTTTGCACTTATGAGTGATATATGAGGGGACTCCAGCATGATAAACTGCGAGAGCATGTTAGCGCTATGCTAAGTGTGCTCATAGAGCCAAGTCCTAAACAGTGCATTCTTCAGAAATGGAGCAAAATGCAACCTGGATCGTGTTTGTGCTGGGGCTGTAATGGAACATTGTATATACGGAGAAGGGGAGAAGTGTAAATCAATTGTGCATAAAACATATATCCATGTGCCTGCGCAGCTTGGATAAAACTGGGCTAGCGCCATCGCACTACAGTTGCTAGCCAGGCGGGATCTATGTGCTTCCAACTCCGGTCGCGATCTAATGAGTCACGCTCGTGCTGGAGTGGGTATTCGCAGTTCATCCGGGACTTTTAAGCTGGCATTCGGTACAGCCAGGGTTATTCTTGGCACAGCACTAAGGCAATCATTTGATGATAACTGAGGAGACGGTTCGGAATTCCCAGTGAAACCTACATAAGTAGATTCAGCGTTAAAAACCATGTATTTGCCATGATTATTTCAAACTCCGTTCCAGTACAAAATAAATTATAAGTGTAAGGAGCAGGATACACAAAGAACCGGGAAAAATCAAAATTTTCAAGGTTGGAGAAATGGCGTAGTGGTTAAGGCAGGTGCTTGCGGTAATGAGGGTCTTATGTTCGATCCCCACTTGAGGCAACTTTTTTTTAATGTCTCGTTGCATTTCTATAGTTAATTAGAACATCTTGGTAAATTGAAATAATAAAAGAGGAAATTTAACTGATTTACCATTCTTATGAATTCGATTATATTTCTTTAAAACTATCCTCTTAGCAATGGCATAAAAAAATTGTCTGGTTGTAAGATCAACAAATCGAGAACATTTATTATGTGGATGATTAATTCCAAATTTGCAGACATGCATGGTGGAGTGGCTAGCATAGCATGCTACGATGCTAGGGATCCAGGTTTGAATTCCATCCTGGGCATAGGTGTTCCTTAGGAGTGTCGCTTCATCAGTTACCATATCATTACTTATCCTCATCGTCGCGATTAGCCAAAAGTGAATAAATGAAAAATCAAAAGGTAAAGGTAAAGTGTTCCCCTGTGCTTAGCACCACGCCATCAAGGCGTATAGGGGGTGTGGGGGTAACGCCCCATACTTTCTTGATCCGGTCGTGAGTGGGGGTGATGTGATCAGCACCACGCCCCTGACCGCCTTTACCCCCCAGGGTTTCCCCCAGGTACCCATGTTATTCGACGCTGGGTGGGCGCCGGGGCCGCTTTCATCGTTAGAAAAGTTCCCGGATTTGAACCGGCCGGGGATCGAACCCGGGACCTTTAGCATGGTAGTCAGATGCGTTACCGACTGAGCCACCGCGGCCTCAAAATCAAAATAAATTACATATTTATGAAAGAAAGAATACTCTTTTTTTGTTTTTTTTTTAAACTATATAAATTGTGATGCATTTTGAAGTATTTATTACAAAATGTAAAAGGGGAATATTTTGTTTCGTATGTTTGAAGGTTGTCAGTAATTCGATCAATATGAAGTAGTCTGGATGTTGGGCTGTCTTGTTTAAAATCACAAGATAAAAGAGACTCTGAATTGGTCTCTAATAAAACACAAAGTTAGAGTTGAAATTTCACTTGGTTTAGGACCACGCTATAACCGCTGTAGAGACTTGCTAAATTTGAATCCTACCATAACAACTTGAATTCTAAATGAGAAAGGTAGTCGAGCCATACTATGATCCAACTTTTAGGAAATACATTTTCTAATACGGATAAGCACTTTCAAATGGGCACCCCAAACTATTTAGAACAGGCTAAGAATGCTTCCTATGCCCTTCATGTAATTGTAACAACACATATACAATTATATCTGACTTAGATTTGTGGTTAACTATTAAAACATGGTTACTAGTACTACACTATGCTCCCTGTTGTTTGAAATCAATAAACCTATCAAACGGGAAGTCACTCGACACTCGTTCATATTTAACGTTTACGAGATTTCTCCTGAGCAGCCTATTCATGCAGTGACACTGATAATTCGAACAATGTATTATCAGTTTTAACAATATTTACCTGTAACAGATTCACAATGTGTATTATAAGTAGGGCTCGGAAGTTGAAGACCTATAAATTGCCAAAAAAAGACCTATAAAAAGACCTAAAAATATAAAAAAAGGACCTAAAAACTGAAAAAAGAACGTATAAATGTGATCCGAATTAATTAATAACTTCAGTTTTAATTACATATTTAATGAATAAAAAATATTAGAAAATTCTGGTGGTATGGAACACACAGTGCGAAAAAACTATATGAATGAAATGCATCTTCTTTCAGTCAAGAATGTTTTTCTCTCGTTTCGGGATAGTTCTTTTTTTTATTTATTTATTTACTACAGAAAGGATGTTTAAGAGGTGATGAACTGATGATGATTCGAATTGAGAATGGGCAGTAAAAACGTAGTGGAAATTAGGTGAAGTTGCAAAAGAAAGTCGTTAAGACCTTAAAAAAGGCTAAAAAAGGACCAATAAGCCAAAAAACACCGAAAAAGGCAAAAAAGGACAAATAAAACCCACTTTTTTCTTGGCCTACAATGACCCAAAATGAACATATACGAGGCGCATCCAGAAAGTAAGTTTCCCTATTTTTTTCCCGTGGAAGTAAACATAATGAGCCGTGTAAATTGCGCATGCGCAGCAGAGCTAAGACGTATCAATCATATGCCAGGCGGACAGATCCCGCCCGGCGCCAGTAGCGAGGAAGCAGTGGTCCGAAGTGAAAGCTCGTATTCCTTCTCCCGCCGCATGCGAGGTTCAGTCGGTGATAAAGTTCCTGAATGCACAAAGCATTGCGCCAATTGACATTCATCGTCAGCTCTGTGAGGTCTATGGGCCGAACATTATGAGTAAGCAGATGGTGCGTCGCTGGTGTCGGCAGTTTTCGGAAGGTCGTCAAAGTGTCCATGATGAAGAGCGCAGTGGGCGTCCGTCCCTCATCACTGATGATCTGGTTGAGCTGGTACGGCAGCGCATTGTAGAGAACCATCGCTTCACGATTACGGAGTTGAGTAGCCTTTTTCCGCAGACATCGCGATCCGTGTTGCATGAGATTGTCACGCAGCGCCTGCTGTTCCAAAAATTGTGTGCCAGGTGGGTGCCGAAAAACCTGACACCCGAACACAAAATGAAACGTTCAGGAGCAGCACTGACATTCCTGCAACGGTACCATGATGACGGCGATGATTTCCTCGACAGGATCGTCACGGGCGATGAGAAGTGGATTTCGCACTTCACCCCGGAAACCAAGCAGCAGTCAATGCATTGGCGGCATAGTGGATCTCCGGTCAAGAAGAAATTCAAACAGACGCTGTCGGTACAGAAAGTGATGTGCACCGTGTTTTGGGACAGGAAGGGCATTTTGCTCATTGACTTCCTCCCCAGAGGTGAAACGGTGAACGCTGACCATTACTGTGAAACACTAAGGAAATTGCGATGTGCCATTCAAAACAAGAGGCGTGGCATGCTTACTGCAGGTGTTGTGCTCCTCCATGACAATGCTCGTCCACATACGGCTCGGCGCACAGCAGCTGTTTTGATGGAATTTGGCTGGGAGTTGTTTGATCATCCACCTTACAGTCCTGATCTGGCTCCCAGCGATTTTCACGTTTTCTTGCACCTCAAGAAATTCCTGTACTCCGGTGAGCGTTTTGGCAAAGACGAAGAGCTGAAGACGTCTGTCACACGCTGGTTCCATTCACAGGCGGCAGAGTTCTACGACAGTGGGATCCAAAAGTTGATACCACGATACGACAAGTGTCTCAATTCTGGTGGTTGCTATGTTGAAAAATAGCTGAACCTTTGCTGTACCTGTTGCCAATAAATGGTTTCCTGAAACTGTGTTGGTTTTTTTTAAAAAAATAGGGAAACTTACTTTCTGGATGCGCCTCGTATTATGTTGGGCCTCATCTTCGGACACTAGGAAAAAAAAAGGATTTTCCCTCAACTTCCAAGCCCTAATTATAAGTGTTCCTGTATTCCCTGTCTGCCCCTGCTTCCGACGCCCGTGCTTGCAGTGCAGTAGACAGCGACGATCATCGGCTGCCTGCCTGCTGTTGAATCACGCTGGTTACTGATGGACACCTGAAAGCTTCCCCTTCAGATGGACGAATTGATTGGTTCACGACAACAGCTGCGCAGGCCGGGAGTGGGCGGGTATTTCTTCCCATTACCGCAAGCGGGCCGCAGGTGGACGATGGATAACATTTACAGACATCTACCGCCTCCCCCCCCCCCTTTCACTGATGCCTTCCTCTTCGCTCCCTCCTCTCGCATGAAAGCCTAACATCTGGAAGTTCAAGGTTGTGTGGTGAATGAACAGCTGCGAAACCAAGAAAAATGAGGTAGAAGTTGTGTGATCAACAGAACAGGTTTCTGGCAAATTTTAAGCCTTCGTCATGGCTCGGAAAACATATAAAGCAGGAAACGGGAGTTAGAGCAAATGTAAGATCGAGGTGAACATCCTATTATTTAACACGGCCTTTTGCCGGGGCCTGACTGGATGAATCTATTAAGCAGGGGAAACATAATGCGGGAATGTAAAATTGGGGTTTCACTGTATAGTGATGTACTATTCTAGTAAACAATATATATTTCAAATTACACCTAATTTTATGATTTGTTTTTGTCTGAAATTGTCCTCGCTTCTATGTTTTCCTATGTTGCCCTCACACTAGCAAACTTTTTATTGTTTTAGATTTGTGTACTTAGAAGATTGTGGCCATACAATTGAAGCAGAGGGATTAAAATATTGGTTGTGTCAGCCCACAGAAGGCCACAAGGAAATCACAATAAAAACATGTCCAAGATGTAAGACAACCATTACCAGAAATTATCGATATGGAAATGTGATAAAGGCATGCTATGCTGATCTCCATAACATAAAACAAAAAATATTTGGTAAAAGTATTCCAGTGAAGCAAGAAGATGAGGAATACATTTTTACGAAAGTTCTAGCAAGGAAAGGTAAATATGCATATCTTCATGTACATTGTGTGATAAATCTAAACATAATGACTGTAGATTTAATGATAAAAGTTACATACTCCCATTGCTCAGTCAGTTTTTACTCCCATTGTTCAGTCAGTTTTATTAATAAGAACAGTGGATTTGTCAAAATGATATGACTAGAGCCCGGATTTTATGCAAAGTGCCTATTTGTTTCTGATGCTGGTAGACAAAAATTGAACACCAAAAATTGGACACAAAAGTACACCGATCCGAAGGTTCTTAAAATTCTGAACAATACTTTATTGATTTTAATTTGATTTGTTGTTTTAAGTCCACTTTGTGCACAGTAAGGCTAATCGGGACTGGACCTACAGTTTAAAGTAGGATCCGAACCACTTGTGCCTTCACCAGGTATCGAACCTGGCACCCCTTGATTACAAGGCGAATATGCTACCACTGCGCCATCGGGGAGGACGAACAATACTTTATGTTGCCTTTCTTTGCCTATTTCACCTTATGCTGCCTTTGTCAAACATTATTGCCTCTTTTGTCATTCTGACAAGGCATTATGTTGCCTTTTTTTTTTTTTTTTTTGCTTATTTCGCCTAATGTTGCCTTTTTCAACATTTTTCCCATTTTTTACCTCTTTTGTCATTCCGACAACACATTTTTTTAAAATTATAATTATCTTCTTCTATTTCATTTCGTTTTTCAATAACCCTTGTTATTTAAATTATTATTTGTAAATACATTTCTAAAGATTTAAGAAGAATTTAAGTCCTTCTCTTCAATTTTTAATGCCTCTTCTTCAATTTTCACTGCCTCTTTCTGAAACTTGACTGCCTTTTTTTCGACAAACGCTGCCTTTTTTTTTCAATTTTTCGTTGCCTTTTTGCCTGCCATTTTAATACTTTTCAGTGTCTGAACATATGGGCTCTAGTTATCACTAAAAGAAAAAGAAAAGTCATATTTCCTTTCAAAATTTCCAATAACCTTATTCGTGGTATAATACATTTCAAATAACCTCCTAATGTTCCATACATGAATAAAAAGGGAATTGGATTTCCTATTTATTGATTATCCTGCTTTGTTACTTTTTTCAATATGGTTTAACAGTGGCCAAACAAAGTACATAATGTAGAGATATGTTAATGAGTTTGAGTTTTAAGTCCACTTCATGCACAGAAACGAAATGGAAAGGAAGAGGAGAAATGAAATTGAGGAAAGACTATAAACTTTAAAGGGCAGGAACTGAAGAGGGCGGACGAAGTGGGGTTGGATTTGTAGTCAGAAGTGGAATAAGTGAGGAAGTAGAAAGGGTAAATGACAGAATTATAAAACTAAAAATGAATGTAAGAGGGAAAGTAATAGAAATAATTCAAGTGTATGCCCCACAAACAGGATGAACAAGGGAGGAGAAAGAAGAATTTGAAGAAGACTTGGAAGAACATGTAGGAAAGGAATGGCAAATTGTGATTTTAATGCAGAAGAGGGAAGAGACAGGAAAGGGTATGCAGAAGTTTGGAGCAGATGAATGGGGACAGAGGAATGAGGAGGGAAGGAGGCAACTGGACTTTTGTAAGAGAAACTGACTGTTAGTAGGTAATAGCTGGTTTAAGAAGAAATATGACAGCCATAAGATTACAAGATACAGTTGGAATAATGAACAAAAGTCTGTAATAGATTATATATTGGTAAACAAGGAATTAAGGAAGAAAATAAACAACATTAAAGTAATACCCAGTAAGAACTTAGACAGTGACCACAGGCTACTTGTCAGGACCGCCATTAGAGATCACGAGGCCCTGTGCGAACTATATCCGGGAGGCCCCTGTATTATGAAAATTGAAAATAACGACATCATCAGTTTTTCATTCTACGCTAAAGCAAACATGGTTATTAGTATTATGTAATTATTATCTATTGTTATACCCACGCGCTTGTTCGTCGTATCCCCTTTTACCACCAATGAAATCTAAAATTTGACACCCTGTAGAGGAAGGTGTTATCAAGGTAAACACCTTTTCTTAATGACTTGCTCATTGAAACCTCGTTTCTGCACTCTAAGCCCTAGAATAAATAGCCTTTGTGTTTGCCCTAGAATAAATAGCCTTTGTGTTTGCAGCCATGTACTGAAAATTTATTATTCAAAACCGTCGGCCACTCACCTGAGTGAAGCAGAACTAATCTATCATCTGGTGCAGAAGATGAAATACACTCTTCCTCGCATTTCGTTCCTGCATTGCCACCTTGCTCACAGAAGAGTTAAATTTAAGATCACCACTGCCACTGGCACTCACGGCTGCGACTAATCACCAACAACTACGTGGCGGAATTTGAAGCAAACGGTATTTAGAGGTAGTAATATTTCTTCAAAGTCACCCTTCTGACTTTTTAAAAACTCATCCCTCTTTCTTTCCTTTTTTATAGCCCTTTGGAATCTTCATTAAAATGTACGAAATTTGTCTTGTTCCCAAGACATTTCATTTCCCACATACGCGATTCTAAATACTCACACACACTACTGTGATTGTCTCAAACAAGATTGACAAGGAAGGTAGAGAATGATTTCATTGACTTGAAACTTGTTGGGACTTAGGCATAGTTGTAGAATCTGGCAAAATCTGCAAACGCCCCTTCTCTGGAAGTGTTTGTCAGGAAATAAAAATAAAATATCTCCAGATCTTTATTTCTATTCATCTGCTGGGGAACATGCCAACCCAAGGCATGCTGCAGATGAATGCTCACCGCTTGCCTTGAGAGGTCTGTTTATAAAGCCCCTTTTTTGGAAATGGATAGAGCTGTAAAGTTTGAGGTCAGAGGAATGAAAGTTTGCTGCAGAAAACATAGAACGTGCCTGCTTAGAAAGTGAAACAGAGATGTAGCCAGGCAGGGGCCAGGGGAGCTCAGCCCCCTCTGAAATTTGGTAAAACTGCTGCATAAAATTTGTTTGCAGTGAAAATGTAGACAGCAGATATTATTTTGCTCAAGACTTGATAAAGGTTAAATTCACATAATAAACATAAGAAATATCACATTCTTTCATCTGATTTACGACCCAAAGTCAAAGTAGCTGGAAGTAATTAGAATATTCTCTTGGCTTCAGCTACTAGTGGAAACAAGGGGTGTGTGCAAGATGTTGGGGGGGGATGTATTCATTTGAATGATATTTCTACATTTTCTGTGTCCTCTATTAACTTAATAACCCCCCCACACACACACACACATATACATAGTACTGTTAAAAGTTTGAAAATGGACTTGCTTTACAAAGCTACTGCTGATAACCCGTGACCCCTCCCCTCGAGATAAATACTGGCTAGGGGCCTGAAGTGAAATATGCTTGTGTATTTTTTTTATTATTATATTCGTTTGTTTCTTCTGAGAAATAAATCTGTCCACAACGCAAGTTTATGTTGAAACTACTATAGTGGAACCACTAGTAAAAAAAACCTGCACAGACCTGCGACTCCTGTGCACCGTACTCCTGCAAGGAGGGGAGGGGAGGGGCAGCGTGGAGCATGCTTCCTTATGGCCCAAGCTGAATGGATCGAGGGGAAGGTGCATGAGGATTTTAGCCGAAGGTTATTTTGTTTGTGGTCGCTCCATAAAATATAATTTAGAAAACCTGATATTTATTTTCCATGTTTCCTTCCGACAGAAGTAGCGAAATCTTATTGAAAAGACAAATTTGAGGTAGGAAATTGTAAATTTGCCCTTTATTTTTTCACGAGAGGGCTACGAGCGCTGTTTAAAATCTGAAGAGCTTTGAATACCATCCAATAAGGGACTAAATGAAGATGAACGCCAATCCTGTGTTGCGAATTGCTCACCTCGAAGAGCCCAAATGAAAACACCATGAAAAAATATTCTTGCAAACTGAGTGCTGTGAAGTCACAAGTAAGAGGCAAATGATTGATTGTGCCAGCAATAGGACTGTTTTCAATCGTATGTTTATTGCAGCTTTTCTTATTTTGCATCACTTTTCTGCCTCTTTAGGCGAATTGTAACGATGAGCACGAATGATGGTTATGAAATTTATGGATACTCACAATGAAATGAAATTAAACACTGAAGTCCAAGTCAGGATTTGGACCTGAGATGGGCTCATGTCTTAAAATCACAATGACTGGCTTTCTTACCAGAGAATTCAGTAAGACTGCCCTAGATAAACTTTTCTTGCAAACTTTGTAGGATGGAGAATTTTCATTAAAAAAGAATTATACTGAATGTTAAGCACAGAAATAAACTTGCGCCACAAGTAATGTAAACAGGTAGACAAAGTCATGTATGACTTACAACCAATGTATTTACCAATTTATCGTGTAGATGATGGCCTTGTCTCTTCCTCTACTCGACTATTACAAATTATGACAAGCAGTTAAACTATATTCACAAAGTTTTGTGGGGAAACACTAATAGAGTAAACGTAATTTGCGGTTTGCTTCGATTCTGAAGAAAAAAATATTATGAAGATGACGGATTGTTCTAAAAAGAAAAGCGAGAGCATTCTTTTGAGAACTCAATATTTAATCGTACTGGGATGATATTAGTTATGCAAAACCACTGAACGTATCCATAATTTCGAAGTTCTTCACATTAATGCTGCTAGAAACAACTCCAGCCCTCTGAGGGCCAGGGTGTGCCAACAGATTTCCTTTGAGTGACCCGTGGTCTGCACATCGAGTCCCATCGCTGCTGTTTTCTGGCTTTGGAGACCGGAGTCCACCACATCATCTTTTCAAGCAGTTCCTCAATTGTCCTCATGATGCTTGGGGGTTCCGACCAGGACCGCTCAGTTTAAAACTAGAGCACTAACCACTATGCTACGTGGGAGCTATCTTCGCAGTAATAGGCATGCTTAAATTAAATTATGTTTGTTTTTTTATCTAAAGTAACTTTTTCTAATTTCATCTACCATCGGTGTCACAATCAGCCCAAAGAACAGAAAAGTGCATCTTCTTATCATTGTGGTGCCCATTTGCCCACTTGTTTTAGGAGTTTTTAGTGCCTACAAATCTGCACCCATACTCACTTTCTAAAACAAGAGCGTTACGTGCTTTTCACTACTTGGAGTACCAAACACTCGAAGACAGTTTCATATTACCAGCAGAGAAACCTTGCTGCGGTTGTAAACATGTTGGCTTGAAAAGAGTCCAATTGATCCTTCAGGAATTTGATGCCACCTCTTCTTTTCATCTTTTCTCAAATTGGCCATATCGTAAATTCCAAACGTGGAGCGCACACCCTCAAATGTGTTGTCCCTTGGCTTGAAGAGTAGAAATAACCATTTTATGGTGCCTGTCCTCTATCGAGCAATAATATATGACAGGAAATCGAGGATAGCTGGATTCACAAATACATGGCTGTTCCTTGTCGGCGAATTCTGACTGATGGCTTGACAAGAACGGACACTGTTGTCTGTTACGAGAAATTCAATTTTGTTATGGTGAAATTTTTTGTTTCACAGGAATTATGTTTTTCTTCCTTCTCTTCCCTCTATTCGAATGTAATCTTGCTTGCACGCACAAGAGATTAATGAATTACTGATTAGAAGGGCAAGGCCCATCAAAGTGCGAGGCCCTGTGTGGTGGCACGTGTCGCACACCCCTAACGGCGGCCCTGCTACTAGTAAGAGATGTGAGAAGATGGAAAATAAAAGATAGAAGGGAGGAACAAGAGAGAATGATAAGAGTGTGGAAATTGAAGGATAAGATGGTAAAAGAGAAATATTGTGAACAAAAATGCCAAGAGATGAACCCAAAGGAGTAGAAACAGAATGGACAAGATTAAAACAGAAATAGTAGAGGCAGCTGAAAAGTTATGTGAAAGGACAAGCAAGAAAAAAAAGAAGAAAGAAACACCATGGTGGAATGAAAGGACTAGAGAGGCAGTGAAAAACAAAAATGATGCATTTAGAAAATGGTTTGAGTTAAATCACAAGATGCGCGAAAAGAGTATGTGGAAAAGAAAAAAGAGGCAAGAACAGTAGTAAAGTAGGAAAGAAGAAAGTAGATGGAAGAATGGGCCGAAGTGCTAGAAGAAGATGTAGATGGGAACAAGAAAGTATTGTATGGATTAGTGAGAGAAAGGAGAAGAGAAAGAGGAGATGGCTGTAAGCTAAGGGATGAAAGGGGAAACAAAGGGGAAACATTGTAGAAGAGGATGAAGAAATAAAGAGAATGTGGAGAAATCATTTGGAGAAATTGCTGAATGTGAAAAAAGGAAATAAACATGAAGTGAAGGAAAAAGAAAAGAGGAAGGAAAAAGTGAATCTCACATGGAAAGAAGTGGAGGAAGCTCTGAAGAGAATGAAGAGAGGTAAAGCACCTGGAGTAGATGAAGTGCCAGTGGAAATGATACTAGGAGCTGGAGTGATTCGTGTGAAAGGCACTACGAGTATGGAAATGATTTGATTATGGCATTCTGATATAGAAAAGGCATACGATAGCATGGACACAACAAAGATTTGGAAGGCTCTAAGAGCGAAAGGAGTCGAGGAAGAGATAGTGTGCAGAGTACAGAGCACATACAAGGTCAACCAGAGCTGTGTGAAGACACCAGTGGGAAGAATGGAGTGGTTCAGTATAAGTAATAGACTAATACAGGGAAGTGCTCTTTCCCCACTGCTCTTCATAATTACAATGGATGCAATTAACGAAGAGGTGGGGAAGAAGATGGGAGAGGAGGAGATGAAGGCCCTGTTGTTTGCTGATGACCTAGTAATATGGGGGAACAGGGAAGAAGAAGTACAGAGACAGCTTGATAGTTGGAATGAGGAAATCAGAAGAGCAGGAATGAAATTCAGTTCAGAAAAGAGTGAGGTGCTAATAACAACAAGAAACAGATCCAGAAATGAACCAAGAATAAATATGGACACGGAAGAGTTGACGGTAGTGGAGAGCTTCAAATATCTAGGAAGCATAATTGAGAGAAGTGGAAGAATAGATGATGAGTTAAACCAGGCCCGTAGCTAGAGGGGGCGGGGCAGTTGCCCCCCTGTGAAAAATACAGAATACATTCCTACCTGGAATTCTCACTAATTTTACAATTATATCCTGTATTACTCTAGCAACATAACAAAGACATTTATTGATTTTGTGATTTATGAAGGTCTGTGGGATTCCATATAATGTCGGATCAGGATGGGGGGGGGGGAATTCCTTTCCAGATTCAGACTTCGTGAAAGATTTCGCAATTTTCATTATCTAGAACAGTTGTGACATTTTTAGTAGTCTTGTATTAATGGTGCCTAATGTGTTCGGAGGTTTTTCTTGGATGTGTTGCTATGAAGTTTGAAGTGCATAATTTTTTGTTTCCAAAGTCTACCTTTTGGTAATAGCAATATTCATGTGATAGACAGAGGGAGTGGATATTTTATTTTTGTTACTTAGCGTTACTTTTCTGCCACATCTAGTTAATCGTGACAATGAGTGATGACCTGAAATTGATAAAGAGACACTCACAAACAGTGCTGCAACCAAAGGGGGGCAGGGGCATTCCCCCCAATCTTGAACAGAAGTCCAATCTAGTGGGGGGCAAACACTGATGTAAAGAAACATGACTAGCAGAATCTAAGAGTATCAGAACAAATGGATACTCAAGATGGAATTAGTTTTCAAGTGTTTCTTGCATTTTTATTCCAGACGGCTAAGGGCACTTGCAGGGGTCACAGAAGGGCAATTGCCTCCTCTATTTCAAATTTTATACAAATAAAAATACATTTCGTAAAATTTTCTTGCTCGGTTCACTCACAAGCTCATGTCTGCTGTTCTTATAGTCCAAGTTCAGAGCCATAGGTAGGGGGTGGCAGGAGTCAGCCCTGGGAGCAAAAACGATCAAAATTAAAAAAGAAAATGTTAAAGAGAATGCCATGACACCCCGTGAAATTATTATCAATATTGTTTTCAGTTGGCAAATATTTGGACCTAAAGATTTTCCTGCTCGTTTTGATCCCAATATGATTATTTTCTGTAATGCATTCTAAATTACCCGAGAGAGAAGTAAGGCCAGATATATACTTCAGATTGTTGCTGCTTAAATGCATGAACAGGAGGAAAAGGAGTGCACACATTTGAGAGACAATTTGGAAGATGAATTGATCATGTAATTATTTAAATAATATATATATATTAAAGAAACTTTGAATACGTACAATTAGCGGTAACATGTTGCATGTGTATTTTCCTATTTTATGTCGGAGGAGGGGAAAGTGCCCCTCTGTACCCTGCTATATCTGCCAAAGCAACACAATATATTAAAAATTTGCCCCCTCTAGGAATCACTTCGCCCCCCCCCCCCACTAAGAATTCCTGTCTATGGGTCTGAGGTAAACAGAAGAGGACAAATGGGTGGTGGACTATATCAAAGCGTTTGATGATTTGTATGGAACAGGGATGTACCTATGAAATGCAAGAAGGTAATATACAGGGTGAGTCAAAACTCCCTGACCACCCCTTATAAAATGAAAGGGAGTGTAGATTGCAGCAATTGGTCATGGTAGTAATATGTTAGGCCCAAGGGGAAACTTTTTGGAACATGTCATGGCAACATCTTGTGACCGTCATCTTGAATCCAACTTAATTTCTTTAAATGGGGAAGGGGGCATGTGGAGTATGGTTTTGGACTAGAATTTCACCAGGAATTCAGTGGCGAAGTCAGATGAAGTTACAGGCATATGAAAGTGGTAATTATGTATCATTTGCAGGTGCTGGACCATGCCATTGTCCAAGGCCGAACAAATCTAGATCATCAAGCTGTGTGTGTGTGGGGGGGGAGGGGGGTGAAGTGCCTGTCCTGTATCTCATGATTTCAATGAACGGAACCCAGTATCGCACATCACAGTGTCCCAATTGCTGACCAGGTTCGAGGGGAGCGGTATGGTCCAGGACAGGCCACGATCTGGTAGTCCCAGTATTGCCACTGATGAAGGAACAGCTACGGCAGTGCTAGCATCATGTGTCAAGTCTCCGCAGCGCAGCACACATTGAATGTCTGTGCAATGTGGTGTCAGCCAGAGTTCTATTTGCAGGGTGTTAAAGATGGTTAAGTGACCCGTACAAGCTGCAGATGCAGCTGCAGCACCATCTCTCTGAGGATCTGAGGACGACCTGGATAGGAGAATGCAGTTTTGTGAATGGGCTGTGGAGCAAATTTGCCAGGGCCCACACTTTGCACTGCATATTCTGCATTCTGATGAAGCAAATTTTTATGTGAATGGGGAAGTGAATAAACAGAGCATGCGGTATTGGTCCTCCAAGTACCTGTTGTGGCAAGATCCGAGCAATATGGTTGGTGCTGGGAAGGTTATGGTGTGGGCCGGGATCTGGGGGACACGTATCATTGGCCCATTCTTCATTCATGACAATTTAAATGCAGAGGGCTACTTGCAGTTGTTACAAGAACACATTTTTCCATCAGTTTTAACGGAGGATGGCAGATTCCCCTCATATTTTCAGCAGGATGGGGCACCACCTCATTATGGGCGACAGGTTCGTCAATATATGGACCTCCAGTTCCCTGGTCGATGGATTGGTCGACGTGGGCTAGTGGAATGGCCTCCCCGATCACCAGATTTAGCCCACTCGATTTTTACCTGTGGGGTGATATTAAGTCAATCGTGTATGTGGGTCACTTGGAGCAATGGATACTGCATGCCTATGTACAAATCACACCTGAGATATTGCTCCGTGTCCACATATAGTATGGGAGAACCATCTCAACATGTGCATAGCACAAGAAGGACAGCATATTGAACACATTGTGTAACTTTCATAACCCCATAACTTGTTTATCATTAGTTTTCATAAATCTGACCACTGAATTCCTGGTGAAATTCTAGCCCAAAACCATACCCCACATGCCCCATTCCCATGTGAAGAAATGAAGTTTGAACCAAGATGACGGACGTTGTCATGACATGCACCAAAAAGTTTCCCCCTAGGCCTAACATATTACTACCATGACCAATTGTTGCAATCTACACTCCCTTTCATTTTATAAGGGGTGGTCGGGGACTTTTGACTCACCCTGTATAACACATACTATGTGCCGATAATTACGTACGGAGCAGAGACTTGGACAATGACAGAAAGAGACAAAAGAAAGATGCAGGCAGTGGAGATGAAATTTTTAAGGAGTGTATTGGGGAAGACTAGAAGGGATAGAATAAGGAATGAGGAGATCCAACAGACAGTGGGTGTGGTGAAGCTTCAGGACAGGATAGATCAGGCACAGATGAGATGGTTTGGACACATGAAGAGGATGGATGCAGAAAGACTACCAGTAAGAGCTTACCATGCACAAGGAGTGGGAATAAGGCCAAGGGGAGACCAAGATGTTGGTGGAAAGAGCAGATAGCCGAGAGTGTTAGGAGAAGAGGACAAGATTGGAACACCATGGAAAGAGAGGAGTGGTGGAAGACCAGGAAAAAATGGAGAGGCTTGACTTCTATGCCGACTCAGCCAGAGGCAGGAAACAGCAAAGGATGATGATGATTATGCACAGATAGGCTAATTGGGACTTAAAGTGGGATCTGAACTGTATATTAAACCCACCTTTTGTTTATTTTATGCTGCATGTTGGTAGTTTTCAACACTGCATCCAAGGTGCAGACATTTCCCTTCCTGGATATACCCAATGCTTGGCATACTCTCTTTGCCCTAACTGCTAACTGTCATTGTTTTTATGCATTTTTCAATTTGCAAAATTTAAAGTAAGTTGAAATTGAAAACTGTCTGTAGTATATAAGATAATAGAATACAAATGCTTTTATTGATTGGGTGGGGTTTTGACCTCGTGAATCACTTCTATAACAAACCCTTGTCAAATACATATTACACTTGACACTTTAATTTGCAATTTCTGAAAATCGCTGTTACAGTAGAAAAGTTAAAATATGGAAAAAAAGAAACATATATTCCTATAAATACAGAGTTGAGTCTAAAACCACTATATACTATTATTATTATTACAGAGTTAAAACTAAAACCAATGCTTGATTCCTATTCATTACAGCAAAGACAAAGCCAGGCACTATTGTTTTGACAGTAAATGTTTATTTAACTTTGATTTGTGTGATGCAGGGTGGAGTCCCCCTGAGGTCAGTTGCTGGGGGAGTTTATTTCATTCTTTTGTCAATGTGAACTCCGTAGTTTTGTTTTGTGTATAGGAATTGTGATTTTAGCTTTGAATTATAATATGATTAATAATAAATTATTGATCTTGACCAGCTTGTTTCTGTGTTCATGAAGACACACATTGCTTGCTGATTTTTGCTGGTATCTTCAGGATGCTCAAAAGCTCTAACGCTGAGCTTTCTCCAGGTGCATTTAGTGGCAGAAGTTACAGTTGGGTACCTCGGTGAATTTTAGTTAATCAGTTCTAACTTACATTTGCACTATTTTCCATAAAAAAATATATAGTACTGTAGGCAGGAATCAAGCAGACTACCATGTACTATAGATTAGTGTATTGTTTTGCGAAAATATGTGTCCAGAGCTGGAATAGATGGTTGTTGAATTTGATTTTGGTTTTAATTGCACTTTATGCACAGATACACTAATCGGGACTGAACTTGCAATTTAATGTGGAAACCGAACTTCCCTCTGTCTGGTTTGTGTTACCGGGTATCGAGCCCAGTACTCTGTGATTGGAATGCTATGTGACTTTACCATTACGCCATCAGAGAGGTCCCTAATAGATGGATATTGCCGTTTTCATAATTCCTTCCATCGCCATGGCAATCTGAATGATTAGATATGAGGAAGAAAGTGCATAAGTAATGAAAACAACAACCCATTCTCACAAGGAGTTTTGGGTTCAATACCATTTTAAGGTATGTTGCACAGTGGTTCAGATCCAAATTCAAACAGCAATCTCCCTTGGCAGAGCGGTTAGCACCCGGGTTCAAATACTGGCCTGGGCATGGATGTTTGTGAGTGTCCATTCATCAATTTCATCTTTGCAAATTAGCCAAAAGTGGCACATAAGTGAAGTAAAATAAAGCAAATCAATCAATCAAACCAAATTCAAACATTAGGATCAGTTTCGATTAGTCTATCATAAGCATAAAGTGGACTTAAAACAAACTTTTAAGAACTACTCTTGATCCTCTTAAACTCTGATAAAAGACAGAACATTTGAGCCCTCAAAATATTAAGTATAATAATTTGTTCAAAAACCTGGCATTGGTTTTCCTATAGCAGCCAAAAGCAGAGCAGCTGATGTTTGCCACTGAGTTTCTGAGGGAGTTCGTGGCCATAAATTTAAGTGAAATTTAGTTCAGGGGAAACTAAATAGGGCTAAAACATTAGGTACAGGATGCAATATTTTAATAATGCAAGCAATGCTTGTATTATATCTTTGCCACTGAAGCATATGTTGTCCCTTATCTGATGTAGGAGTATAAGCATCATTTGAAACATGTTCACAGTGCTTTATATCTGATCAATTGGTAACCACCAATGTTTTTTGTTGTTTACCCGAGGTTTTTAGAAACTTTTCACTATGACTTTGTTATGGATTAACACTTTTTTTAAAAAAATTGCTATTGAGTAATTTATAATATTTTTCTTCTCTCGTCCCTGACAAGGAATGCATGATAAAAATATCGACTGTTTTGATTTAAATTTGTATAATGATGCATTGTCTTATTTTCTATAGGTGTGTCTATGATAGATCAAGTAGCACAAGAAACTTTTGCACAGATGTTTGGTTATGACGTAGCAAGTCATACTGCTAATTATAAATACATCCCCAACACAAGGAGAGTCGTTCATGACGATTTTAGTATTCAGACATATAATGTTCGTCTTAGTATACTTGTGGAGATGAATAATTTGATGGAAAAATCATCTTCAAAATTGACGCTTGTATTTCATGGCAAAATGGTCAAGCATATCGAAGACCTGCTGAAGAACTTTAAAGAAAGAAAATTTTACATAAGTCAGCAGGAATTGGAAGATTTTAACTTCGAATTGAGTCGCTTGCAATGGATATACCAGCTATATGAAACTCAAAGCAAAATTGATATTTCTGTTGCCGAAAATGTAAGTTTGGTTGAAGAGTGTAGAAATATTCTCTTCAGTATTGAACGGTACTCCTCCAAGATGGATTTCACATTGAGCACTTTGCTCGATAAGTTATTACGCAAAGTACCAGTAACTGAAAAGGAACGGCACTTGATCGTACAGGCAATGGTTGCCAGTGATGGTGCAGGCCGTTGTTTCAAGTGTCCAAATGGACACTACTACTTCATGGGGCACTGCAGAATTGGAACGGAAATTGCGAAGTGCATTGAATGCAAGGCTAATGTTGGTTGTGCCCAGTACCGTCTCTTGTCTGATAACAGATTTGCTGGTCCAGAAATGGATGGAACAAAAATACCAACGTGGAAAGGAATCTTCAATCAATGAATTATAAGTGAATGATCTCAGGCAATCGAGTTGGGAGAAAATATTATTGTACTGAAGAATCACTCAAAGTTATGTGGTGTTCTCTGTTATTTATCTGTGGAAAAATTGAATATTATGGAATATAGTGTTCATGGTGACACTTAATGATAGTTTTTTAAGACCAGGAGTCTTGATTTGTACACCGTGGCCTAAAAAAGTGTTTGTTAGTGTGAAAGTCGGAGAAATTATGTAATTGTGTGATCATAATAGGTCTTGAGATTTAATGTAGAGGAAATTCAACTTCGCTATTGGTGCGATTGATACAGTTGTGGAGGTGAGACAGAGTGAAGGTTGCTACACTGCTGAAGAAGAAAGGTTCTTGCCTGTGGGTGGGGAGAGAAGAAAGGGAGGCTATGTACTTTAGAATTTTTTTTGGCCTTATGCCATCGTTGGTGTTATCTAATGATATTTAATTTTTCATGTTATATGCAAATATCCTTCAGTTTATTTTTGGAATCATGTAGAAGAAATATAATGCTTTTATCTGTCCAGAACTGTTGGGGTAGTAAACGTTTTTAGCAAGTTTTACCAATACTTATTCACGTTGATATGAAATAATTATTGTGATAAATAAATAATCATTGAACATTTTGTGATTGCATGCGACCAGTCGCAAATAAGAAACCTTTGAGCATACTAAATGCTATTCAGCATTTACTAGATCATTTTTAGTTGGAAAATAGAAACCTGTGTGTGTGAATGTAATTTCTGAAAATCTGCAAATATACAAATTGTTTTTGTTTTTTTAAAAAAAATCAATGAATGAAGAAATTGTGTCTGAAACTGTGTTCTTAGTTCACAGGGTATTTTACATTTTGTTTGTGGTAGCAACAAAACTGAAATGCTTTTAGCTAAAATTTCACAGAAACTGTAAGGTCTAATTATGAAAAATGTGTAAAATGTGCATTTAGCTGTCATATACCGCGTGTTTCAAAATTATTTGAACTATTTCAACTCCTTATAATTTTTTTATGAATTGTGCAATTTACTTAAAATTTTACACATAAGTACTATAACTGTCCAAGTTTTAGTGGTAAACATTGTAATACAGTAACTCACAAATGCTCAATGTGAGCCCCCTTTGTTACCCTGCATACATCAGTTCAGTAGTCCAGCTCTTCCCTGACCCGTTTCATCATGTTTTCATCAACAGTTTGCACTGGTGATTTTGGTGTCCAACATAAAAGCTGTTGATCATTGTGAGCAGGTCGTCCAATCCAGTGGTGTGACAGTCTCTCATTAAGGTAGTTCCTAACATTGCGATGAACTTGGCAAGGGGCTCCATCCAGTTGATAGATAAAGTTTGCACTGTCATGTTCAAGCTGTGGCATAAGTCATGTAGTAAGCATGTGCAGAAATGTTTCTCCAGTCACAATTTCTTCAGGAAAGAAGTACGGACAGTACCCTTTGGAAGATGAAATGGCGCAAAACACATTTGTTTTTGGTGAATCATGCATCATTTCAATGATTTTATGAGGCTTCTGAGTCCCCCAGATACAAACATTTTGTTTGTTAATTGTCACGTAACATGGAACATAGCCTCATCACTGAAACACACTTTGTTCAAAAAAAATCATCAGCACTGCACAACTCTTGGAATGACTCACAAAATTCATTGCGGGACTTGTGATCATTAGGTGTTAAATTTTGTAACAACTGCACTTGATAGGGATACATGTGTAAATGCTTACGCACTACGTGTCACACAGTTGTTCGAGATATTTGAAGTTCTTGACTATACGGCGCACGCTTTTAGAAGGAACATGAGTTCGGCCAATACCCAGCCAGTGCTACTGCGCTGTTGCCAAACTGCTAGCGCAAGGGAAGGACAGAA
This sequence comes from Lepisma saccharinum, assembly GCF_977018435.1. Taxonomy (NCBI): domain Eukaryota; kingdom Metazoa; phylum Arthropoda; class Insecta; order Zygentoma; family Lepismatidae; genus Lepisma; species Lepisma saccharinum. The sequence goes on from NC_139246.1 coordinate 54,431,261, forward strand.
AATTCGCGATGTGTCTATTATTTTTGATAATGCATGCACAGTATATATGAGTACAGTGAAATAATATAGTGAATATTTCTACACAAGATTATAATATCATATCACTGTAGCATATACGAGAAACCCATACCTGAAAGAAGCTTGAAAGTATTTATTTATTCATCACCGCTCTCGTCGTCTTCCTCGGTCTCCGCATAGACGTCCGCAGGATTTTTTCCAAGGATCGGCAAGGAAGGTGTTTTTTTTTTCAGGAGGGGGCAAACAAGGCACATTTTCCTCCATAATAGTGTTGTTCCCTCAAAAACATTGCTTAAATTTGAATATCATATTCATGCAATAATGGCTGTAATGAAATTATATGTGAAAAATATATAATTTTTGGTTGACTTTCATTTTCCAGGGGGGCCACGGCCCCCCTTCCCGGACGCCCATGGGTCTCCATGTCGCTGATTTCAATCATTTCCGAATCACTCTCCTGGAGGTTAATGATTAGCTTTTGCACCCTTGGGGCCTGTACTATATACTGGTGCTAAGTTTTGAGAGTGGCATTATTTAAAATAAAATGAACACACGGAACACACACTATCGCAAGAAAGGGCTGTATTTAATCTTTTCACAAACTGTTCTTTGTGGCGCACGAGTGAGCGATGAGCGAATAATTTTACACCGGCCTTGCTACGAAAACGCTGAACTCAAACTGACCCAGGTTTTCAATGTTCGAGAACGGCCAGAACAATGAAGGATCATTGTTTATATCGAGGAGAATTTAACACCCACAGTTTTCCCTAGACACAACAACTCAGCTGCGTCAACGCGGTGGCAATGAAAAAAACAGGCTGAAGGAAATGAAAGGTGTTTCCCTTGTTTCTTCAATGAACGATAACTCCGGCTGTAGGCGACGGAAATTCATGGGATTTGGACAGTCAGGTTCAAAATGTCTTTCCGCATCTTATGATGAACCTTAAAGTGACGTGTTTTATGAAAACTTCTTGCGCGCAAGAAAAATACAGAACACGGCTTTTAACTTCCGCGCCGCAGTCTCCTAACTGTACAACGTTGCACTTATGCCATTGGTTGATCGCCACACACACCCTCTGTGTGGCCCCACCCGATATCGCTTCTAAAAGCGTACGTCGTATAGCTCTCGCAGGAGACTTTTGAGGGCTGTGTTGAAAACAAGCTCGAACTCTCTCGACATCTGCCTCAGACGTGGAAGACCTACCAGACGATTTTCCCGTGCAAATGCATCCAGTTGTCTTGAATTGTTGATACCAATTGCGAATAGAGTTCTTTGATGGTGGTTCTTTACGAAAATTGGTACGAAACTCACGTTAAACACTCACAACAGACGAACTAACGTGAAATTGTAGGATGCAAAATGCTTTCTCTGCACCACAGGCAGCCATCTTGCAACTTGTCACTGCCACCTGGCGGAAGAACTTTGAACTACTACGACTGTGTCAAACAAAACTTGAGGATGTGGTCGAAATTATTTTAATACAATTTTAATCATCGATAGTGTTTTAACGCTCATGGAATGATTTCTTATTGTTCAAATCCTTTTGAAACACGCTGTATAATAGAAATGGATGTGATTCATTGATACTGTTTTTTGGCTGATCGAATAAATATTAATTCATCAGTACAATTACTGATAATTTTACTTATTCAATATTTATTTACTTATATTGTAACTGTCTGCTCTTTATTTTTAACATTCTTGTTTTATATTTTTGTGTTCAGTTTCCAAATGCTTGCACCAAGCATATACCTAAAGCCGGTACCAGTAAGAATACTGATACTATTATCAAGTCCCACCAATAACAATTCTTGAATGTTTTATGTAAATTTCAGATTGTTCAGAATATATATAAAGTTTTATATATTCCTACATAAAACAATTACAATATTAATATCCATCTTTGTCACACCATTTTAGGAGAGAATTGATGAAAATCCACGTTTTGTCATATTTAGGCTCTTTCAGTAGTAGTATTTTGCATACTAATACTAGAAATATTGGATGGTACCACAGACTTAGGCAATACTTATCAGTCCCAGTCACAAACACAGATGAAGTAGTGAAGAGTGCTAAATTAATGACCATCATGTGAGAGGGAGAGGGGAGAGACCCTTCTCCTGCTGAATTGTTTGAAGGTTTAGATATCATCTCCGGGATGGTACATTTAATTTTATACATCAAACAGGGAAAAGGGAAGGCAGCATGTACTCTTTTAGTCTTAAGTTATTGTCAGTTTTTTACCTCTTACTAGAGGGTGTTCATGTAAGTTTGGATGCAAAGGAAAGGCTTTTTTTGAATGTCAAAAGTGGATGGGGCTGGTCAGTGGCGGCGTATGCTGAGCCTATGACCTGGCCTAGCTCACTATGACACCTGGTCCTAGGCTATGGAGGAAGGGAGAAGACTACGCTCATTCTTGACGTCTTCAAGGAAGCCACGTTGCCATCCCAATGGTAGTCAGGTTGCAAACTCTTAAGAATTTAAGGTTGCCAACTCTTAAGAATTCAGGTTGCCAACTCTTAAGAATTCACGTTGCCAACTCCTAAGAATTCACGTTGCCAACTCCTAAGAATTCAGGTTGCCAACTAAGAATTCAGGTTGCCAACTCTTAAGAATTCAGGTTGCCAACTCTTAAGAATTCAGGTTGCCAACTCTTAAGAATTCAGGTTGTCAACTCCTAAGAATTCAGATTGCCAACTCCTAAGAATTCAGGTTTCCAACATCAGAATCGCCATTATCTTCTTATTGAAAATTAGTTTTATTCGCAGTTTCTAATCGATTTTTCTTCAGTGTTTTACGTTCTAGGCTTCAGGCTTTGCAGATAGCCTAACTAGCCTGGAATATACGCTCCTGGGCTGGTCCATATTTACTGGTATGTTAATTAACGATTTACTTTTAATCTTTGGGAGTGATAACTTTCAGTTATCTTGAGAGGGGAGGGGGCAAGCAAGTACCCCTAGACGAACAAGAGGTGAAAGTTGTATTTTCACCATGTCCAGTGACAATTGTTAATTGTAGACATATAAGGGGTGACAATTGTTAATTGTAGACATATAAGGGGTGACAATTGTTAATTGTAGACATATAAGGGGTGACAATTGTTAATTGTAGACATATAAGGGGCTATTGTTTAATTTTAAATGTGAATTGTGGATTATAACCTTCTTAGACATCTGGTGGGAAGAGTGGTGGAACACACCACTCACTGTAGCTCTTAATTTACCAAATGTTGTTCCACTATCAGTTACTGGTATTAATAATGTTTAGTTGAGTGTAATGCAAAATTGCATCAAGGTCTAATTATGAATTAAAATATATTTAGTAGGCTATTTCAGTTCAGTTGGTGCCGTTTATTTGCTTTGAAGGATAAAAGTATAGCTACTTCAGTAATGTGGTTAAAATAAATGCATACATTACCATCAGAAACCAGGACAAAGAGGAAGAAAGGCAAAGTAAAAAGTGCAGGCAAAAGTTTCTTAACACATTCGGGTCTGGCCTCATAATACAGCATTGTTACCTCTGGTCTGCTGTTTTTGGTTGTTTTTAAAAAAATCATAGAAAAAATATTTTGAATTTGTTTTTATTTACCACATATTTCTTAAATCTACAAAACTTCCTCTTTTCAATGAACAAAAATTTGTTAAATTTTATTTTCATTTTCAGACGTTTTTTAATATTTTTTTCAGCAATGTTTTGTGAAGAAGAAAAAAGTACAACATTGTAACAAATGTTAATATAGAGATATTTTAAGTTCGTAATCTGGAAATTTCAATAATTAACTACATAAACTATCAATACATCTTTTGAATCTTGCATAAGAATACTTCTTATGTGCACATAACAAAAAATAATTACAAATTACAAGTAATTATCTCTTGTATGAAAAAGTGGCTGCAGGACAGGACCAGACGATGTATCAGTTTGTTCTGCATCATCTGTAAAAAATAAATAAATAAATAAATAAATAAATAAACTAAATAAATAAAATAAATTTTCATTTTACATACACTATACAAAATAATAAATGGAAAAACTAAAAATACATCAGTGCATGTAGGAGAATCAAGCAAGAAGCAAGATGAATAGACCCAAAAAAATTACCTCTTCTCACTTCATTCATAAAATACTAGAGTTTGCAACACTGTTTATATTGTCGATGATAATTATTACGAATATAACCTACCTTCCAAATTTTCAAATTCATCTGCATCATCAAAATCGTCGCTAACTTCAAACTCTGAGGCGGAATCATCTATGCAGTCTGGATCTAACGACGCCATTCTAAACAATGCACAGTACATCAACCCGACAACAGTCACAGGTGCGAGATAAAAATAGCACATGAGTCACCTAGCGGTCGGAATTTCAACAGAGGGGCTTGAATGAACACGCGCATGAGACGAAGTATGAGCATAGCCCGTCATTCAATCAGCAAAGCGATTGCATACCGCAGGATGGGCAACGCCCGTCGTTCGTCCACATTGAATTTAAGTACACTGCAGGCTATGCCCGTCGTGAGACCCCAATGTGTTAAGCATATAATGTGAAAAAGCAAGACAAGATACATAATGGGGATATCAGGAAAAATATTATGGGCAGAAAAACTACCAGAATGCAAGTGCAAGAATGAGATGTTAATGACTTATGAGAAAGGAAAAGAACAAACTAGTAAAGATGATGTATGAAATGAAGATGGAAAGGGGGGGATGCAAAAGAAGGCCACTGACAAGAATACATTGTGAAAAGAGTACGGAAACATACAAGTCAGAAGGAATGTATTGGTTTTGATCTGTGTTGTTGGTAATACTGATGATGAGAACTTGTATTTGTGCCGAATGAATAGTTTCACACAGTTTAAGGGAGAATTCACACCGAAGAGACATGCAACATGAGAGTTTCACACAAAAGAGCAGGGTTGGCATGTTTAAATGGGTTTTCATTTAAAACACATGACTGTTTTTCACAAATGTTTCAAACAAAGTGTTTTAAACATGTTTTTTTCAGACTTGTTTAAAACACATTTTGATACTTGGTGTTTGATAGTTTGTGGTTATTTGTGTGTTTTAGAACTATGCCTTTCATTCAATGCATGTTATTCTGTTTATTGTGTATAGAAATCTGTTCAGTGGCTGAAAATGTACATTGAATTAACAAAGTAACATATCGTGATGAATACAATGTGGCTCACGTTTAAAACACCTGGCTGTTATTTTTACAGGTGTTTAAAATATTTTAAAAATTGAATACTACATGAATAAAACCATTTTGTTCCTACTACATGAATAAAACCATTTTGTTCCTCACTTAACACATTTGCAAAATGTGCACATTTGTTGATAATGTCAGTCGCATTCATGATAAAATCTATAAAATCTATTAAAAAAACAAAACAAGAAAAGACAGAGTAGCTACCACGTAGACTCAGTGGGCCTGGCAACTGTGGATTAGTTGAAGCTTCTCGAACAGCCTACATGCGAGATTTAAGACTAAAATACATGTGTGTATTTTAAGAAATTAGTCAAGTATTTACTTTATAACAGGAACACAGTCCATCCTTGGATGATTAACAGCTTCTATGTTAATCATTATTCTTAGAAAATAAGTCTTCTTGGCATTATGTTTTAAACATTAAAAAAAAAGGTAAAGTGCTCCCCTGTGCTTAGCACCATGCCATGAAGGTGTATAGGGGGTGTGGGGGTAATGCCCCACACTTTCTTGATCCATTTTAATCCCATAATTAATTTAAACATTTTATTTGTTTAAAACATTTTTTTTCGGTTCTTGTTTAAAACATGTTCAAAACAAAAAAAAATGTCTGTTTTGTTACTTTTTAAAAAACAACAAATTTGTGCAAGTTATTGAAACTCTGGAGAGGCATGTTGTGCATGAGAAAACAGATATAATATGTACTAACATCAATCTGTATATGATAGACTTTCCAGCCTGGATAAAGCGAATATCTAAACACTAGAGAAATGTCTCTTCAGTGTGAATTCTCCCTTAGAGTAAATTATAGCTTGATTGTGCTCACTATTTAATTTGCTGTTATTCTGATTGTATTTTTCATAGCTATTAGATAAATAAAATATTTTGTAACTTTTGTGTTTCTTTTCAATACATATTGTTTGGTTTTCCTACTAATATTGGTTAACTTTGTTCAGTTCATTAAGAATAATAGTTATGGAGAAATAAGAAAAAAATCAATGCATTTTCCCTTTTTCCATTAGAAATTGTATTTTTCTGGGATCGTTCAAATTAAAAAATCATGTAAACTCTTATCTACAGTCTCTCCTTCCTTTACAATTCCACTTCATACTTTTTATTTCCTGGCAATATTCATGGATAGTTTATTTGTTCTTTAGGTAAACTGGAATAACATTTTAAAAGCTTCTTTGAGCATTCTAAATGACATTTCCAGTGCCCCAATGTCAAATTTATGGTTTGAATTCTATACTTGTGTAAATATAAAAAGTCATTATCTGTATTATAGAATCATTAATTTCCCATTATGAAGTGTTTTTCCTCTGTGACATAACAATACTTTAAACTGGATGTACTATCAAATTATTTTTGGTTGCTGCTGTACCTGGATTTTTTTACCAGAATCTGATCTGATAATTGGTCAGCACCAAAATTTTGAACCTTGCAACAGGGATTGAATCCAGGACTCGCAAAATGGTCAGATTCCAATTTTGAATCCGTGTCTGCTGTAATTCAAAGATTTTGAGTCAATCTTTTTACAGCAACTGGAATACATGGAAGATAATTCAGGTATTGTACAGGGGAAAGTCCATATGTAAGTTGCAAATCCACATGAAAATTCAGGATGCATGTTTTATTCGTAGATGGCACAAAAGCAGGATTAACACAAATTGCTGAATGCCAACGTTAGTTGAGTTGAGTCCATTGAAAATACATGAGAAGTTGTGCAGTTTCTGTGGGTCAAAGGACTGGCCACAGAGGAAGTGCATAAAGAAATGCAGACAGTGTATGGTGATTAGTGTCGGACATGAAAAAGCAGTGTACCAATGGATCCAGCACTTCAACAATGGACAAGTGAGCATCAAATTTGCCCTGTGGAGGTTGCAACTGAGGCCATTGGCTGGCATCTGGAGGAGATGATCAATGCTGACGTACATGTCAATAGATAAAGTAACTGAGGCAGTGAGCTGCTTGCATGGAACGGCCTAGAACATTATGCATGAACAGCTATGCTTCCATGAAGGGAGAGGATTTCATCAAATGTATCATTATCTGGGGGATGAATCATGGGTCCACCACTTTCAACTAGATTCCAAGCGTGCTGCCATGAAATGAAACATCTCTTCTCCCCAGCCACCAAAAAGGTAAAAGGCTATCCCACAGTGCACAAGGTTGTGCTTAATGTGTTTTGGGACTCTCACTGGCAGACTTTACGCCTCATAGTGACAGTCAATGCCATCTTGTGTCATGCTACCTTACAGAGAGTGCAACACATTGGTGTATTTTGATCTGGTTTGCCACAATAATTCTTATTTATTGTGTGTATTCATTACATATTTATTAGATATAATAGAAATCAACACCAATGCAGGCATGCAAGTAAAACAAAGACAGCAGCCAGACAACTCCAAATTTCCAGGGAATTTCTATACATATGAAAAGCTTGTTTACCATTGTTAAACCAGGTAACATGGGAGAAAATATACCACTGGTGTGGCAATCCATTCACCACAAATGTCCCAGCCTCCTGAGCAAAAGTGGTAATTCTCTTAATGATTACTTAGATGCTCACCTGCAATGCCAGACAAAGGCAGGAACAGTTGAACACTTGTTGGAAGTGGTACCCAGATAATTTCATCTATTTTTTCAGTGCTGTAGTCCCTACATTTTCAGAGGGTATATGCTAAGTTTTGTGAAACGTTAAGGGGAGACCATGTTTACATTAACTTTGGATTATATTTTCCAGTGGTGACTCGTGGCTTTTTCCGAGTGTGGGAAGAAGTTATTGTAAATCGAGGATGGTTTGAAAAAGGGGTTCAATTACATTGACACGTCTGGCTTGTACTACCCATTGCATTTAGAATGTGGCACGGGATCCTAGCTCCTCACTTTGAACTACGATATATTTAAATGTCAACCTATAAAAATCGACGAAAATAAAATTGATATTTCAGATTTTGCAAGAATTTATATTTTCTTCCCCTTCCCTGTCCTGTGGATTGACGATAATAAAAAATGTTGCTAAAACTTCGAAATTATGCTAAATACTTTTAAATTGTGGTAGAATTTTTTTTTTTTTTTTCAGATAATTGTAATTCTGCATCTGTTTTTCTAGAGTTTTGAACTTGCCTTACTTATTTTTAACAGTTATGTAATAGTGTAAATTTCCCCCCAAAATTGTTTAAAATGGTGCACCCGACATGGGTTCAACATCGAACTTAAAAAGGTTTCAGAAAATTGTTTGCCACCCCAACTTTCTACATATTTCCTACCATTAAATCTCCTGTTTCCGCTGGATCGGCATACTCCCTTTCATTTGAAACATGTCTGCTGGCGAACTAGAAATAAGATTTGGACAATTTTATTTTTATTTCCTGAAAAGATATTTCTTTGAATTCAATTTCCCTCTCCCAGGGATTGGTGTTTGCAGATTATGCTAGATACGGTGCTAAGTGCCAACAAAGATCAAATTGTGCTTGGGTTAGAAACATTTTGTTGGGGTTGGCATCGCTGATTGAGGAAAGTCTTGTTGGTTCCTTGATCCTCGCCGATCTTCATAACCTTTCCCCACTCCCTTACACCCCCCACCCATCTGTCTGTAGGATGACCGCCGAGATTCCTCAGCGAGGGCAGAAAAGCCCATGTCCATTGTCTTTGGACTGCTACTGAATGAGCGAGAGCAGTCAACTCTTGACAGTAGCTAACCTAGGCAATTGTACGTACATTGCGCTCATAATTTTATAACATGCATTAAACTCCTAAAAAGTAGAGAACTGGAAATAAGTAAAAATGAACTGTAGGAAGTTCCTCACTTCCTACATGGAGGAATCGCCCCTGACATCTTCATTAAATATATGCATAAAATCAATTCAACTTCTTAAAAAAAAATCCAATGATTGTAGAATATTGATGATGGTGATGATATGTGCATATTTGGCACAAATGAGTCATATTACAATATAGAAGTCACATTAAAATATGAAATCCATATTTTAATTATTGCATTTGAATGTAAGTGATACAGTACAGCATGTTATTGTATTTCATTTTCTTGATATTGCTTTTGTTGATTGTCAGTTTTCATAACTTTAACAATACTGTCAATAACACAAAAACTGAAGACAGCACTACCAACATAGGGCAATGTCTTCTTCTGGACCTGTCTACTCAAGTTTTTTTTAGTTTTTTTCTTCAAGTACAACCTATGCATGATAGGCTAATCGGGACTAGACCAACAGATTAAAGTGGGATCAGAAGGACTGTGAGTCTCCACTAGTTATGAACCCGGCACCTCTTGATTACAAGGCTGCTTGTTGATGCGTCCCCACATTTGTCATATGAACATTTTGCTAGCATCATTTGCAGCCATATCTTCAGTTATTTCTAAGGTTTAAATGATCTAGTGGTGGGCCTTCTCGATATTATATTCCCAATCACGTGAAACCAGAAGTATTTGACAGTAATAGGCTCACACTGGAATAATGGCCAAATTACATGAATAAATATAATGAAACGAAAAGAAGATATAGTGTAATGAGTTATGTTGACCATACTGTATATGGTGTAGTATACCACCATATACCCTTGACTACAGACCTACATTTTTGTTTTTAAAGAAGGGTGAGGGGTTTTTTGTTTTTTGGAAAGTCTGAAGAAAGTGTATTCAATAATATATGAAAAAGAAACCGTATTATTATTATGATTCATATCGAGATCATAAAATTAAAACTGAATTATGTATCCATGGCAGCATTCTTTTAAGGACAAAGTTTTCCAAAACTTTGAGTGACACATGGTCAGTGAATTGAGTCAGTCCCACAACCTACTGATGTGATTGTACTTGGCCCCTAAGAAATTTACACTTTACCAGAATTGAAGAAAGAGAAAATCAAACAATAGATGCAAGGACTTCTCGCTCTGATTTTCGTCGCATAGTCCTTTTCATCTATAAGAAATACAGGAAAGATATGTTCAAATATTGGATATCCAAAATATAGGACCCCTGTGGAGATAAAAGTCACTCTGCAGCAGCACCCAGTTGCTCCCAAGTTGGGGGTTGGTGGGGATAATAACCCCACCACTTTGTCCCAGTATTCCTTATAAAAGAATGCTAAAGGCAGAAGGAAATGGCAAAATGAGGGTGTACTACTAAAAAAAAAAAAAAAAAAAAAGAAAGTGTGTACCCCCCCCCCCCCCCCTTTTCGAAAGTCCTGTGCACTGCATACCACTGACAAAGATCATGCTATGGTGAGGTAGGAGCTATTCTTTGCATTTATTGCTGCTTGATTGCAACACTTGCTTGTCGAGAAACAGTGGTATCCGATATTCGAGCTCATTACCCTATTAAGAGACAAATGTGAGTGACTTTCCGCAAAAAAGTGGGGGTAGTAGAGAAATCATGAAAATGAATATATTACAACTTATTATGCAAGATGTTTAATTCTGCTAATGAAGTAAAATTAATTAGGTATACCAATACACATTACAGTAGAGCGTCGATTATCCGAACGTCGGTCAACCGAACGACCGCTTAACCGAACTGTGTACTCGCTCGCACCTGTTACTCTCCCACCCTACTGTCCATCATCCCCCTCACTCCCAAACCAAGTTTCCCACAGTAGTCGCCGCACTGAGCCACCGCTGGCGGAACATTGCTTCTAATGGGGCCTTCATAAGGTGCTGCTGACCGGCCAAGCCGCCAGTCGCTGTGTTTCAACAATCAGCACACTTCTGTCGGTTTGGCACTGGCTGTAGAAGTAGCGGCAGTATCAAAGCTGTTCACAGCAACAGCTGCGCCAGCTTAGAGTTGAGGCGTGCCGCTCCGCGCAGTTTGAAGGATTGCGCGCCCCCAAGAAGAGCTTCTCACGGTGCAAACAGTAACCTTCTGTTCTCTGTTACGACCACTTGTGCTGCTGCGTGAAGAAGTGAACTTGACGATACAAAATGCTTAAACGTAAACGTGTTGTCCTTTCTATGAGGGACAAGTACGAGATTATTAAAAGGTTAGAAGAAGGTGAATCTGGAACCACTTTATCCAATGAGTACAAGGTGGGGAAGTCGACAATTACGGATATAAAAAAACAAAAGCCGAGCATAGCAAATTTTATAGCTATGCTTGATTCTACTGATGGATCAACAAGCCATAAAACTATGAAGCTCGCCACTAACACAGATCTAGATGATGCTGTTTACGGCAAATAAACATGTACAGTTCGATTATCCGAACAAACCAGTTTTCCGAACACCCATGTCCCCCAATTACTTCGGATAATCGACGCTCTACTGTATTTAAATTAGATATTTGAAGGATTTCGGGGGGAGCGCCCATTGAACCCTCCTCCTTGCTACGTGCCTGCCCTGCTCGATGCGAGTGGTATCCCCAAAATAGCCAATTTTTTTCAAAGCATAGCTGTCCCATTGTCACCATAATAAACTTTAGAAGGATCCCCCAGCTAATCCCAAAGCTCAACCAAACACCCCCCCCCCCCCCAGTGCTGCCCCTAACAGAATTATGTCTTCCTGCGGAAGTAAAATATAGTCTCCTATTTCGTCTTCCAGTTATTTATGGAGCGCATTACACTCTATCCAAACTATCTCTGGAGCAAGTGAACGAAAAAACAAGTCTTTGCACAAGTAGTGATGCAAAACGGCTCCACCAATGAACACGTGAGAACAACGGGATTACGTAGGGAAGGGGCAAGGACTGCAAGTACCAGTCTTCCCAGCACCACATACTGCTTTGCTCTGCCTACTCAATCCCCCACCCCCCTTCTCTGGCGCTATGTGTGGCCTTGCTCCAGAGATGTTTGGGTCAGAGTATAAGTGGTCGAATTTTGATCCCCCCCCCCCCCGGCTCCCTGTTTAAATCCCGGCGTGGGGGTGTTCTTTGTAACATTGTCAGTCATCCTTATCGTCCTGATCAGGCACGTAGCCAGGGAGAGGGGTAGGAGCCTGAAGCTCCCCCAACATCCTTCAAATATCTAATTTAAATAGTACAGAGCATTCGAAAAGTTCCTGCACTCAAAGTTTGAGAATTTTTTTCTTGTAATTTATTGAACTTGTCAACGTAATGAATACAAACATAAGTTAACTATATCTTTAAATACACAATTTTTTTTTTAACTAATTGTGATTAATACTGCAATTTCTGTGGTCGGTAACACACTGACAAGACGGCAATCAATTTTCTGCACGTTCAAATACGCACAAAGAATATTGAAACTAAATTTGAAAATTCATCCATTGCGGTTTTAGCTGGTACCAGATTATCAGGAAATAGACTTCTCCATTTCTCCACACATCTGAAAATACATAGGTTGATAATGACAATGAGAATGAAAGAGGTAAAAACAATGACAATGAAATGCAGAAGCGACCTGGAGCAAACAGCAACCTAGAATGTCTGGCAGCGCGACATAAAAGTTGATTAAGTGACTGTAGCGTTAAGTTCAGTTTAGAGCTCATATTGATATTTCTACATGAGCTCAGCATATACAAACTACATACAATTAGAGAATTGAATTGAGATTGCATCTAACGTGATATGAGTCGAGACTCTTGTTTCACATTGAACTGTGAAGTGGATCAATATTCAATTCGATTAATTAGTGAATGGTGATATGCTTAGATTTTATAACGAGATGTGCCAAATGACTGACAGTATAATAAATTGTGCTCACATTGATTTTAGTTAATACATTAATACAATCATCTTATAACGTGCGATTTTGCATGACATTTTATTACTTGAATCTCCATCACTTCATTGTAAATGCTATAAGACATTTTATGGGGTGTAAGAAGTGATCTTCTCTGAAGGCAGTGGAATATCAGCGACGCTTTCTTGCAGAATATCCCGGAAACTGCACTCGTGCAGGCCAACAAGGGTGTGGCACCTGGACTCCCAGCTGGTAAAATCCTGTGATGGATTTGTGTTGTGTGCTGTCCTAGTGTGATAGTTATTATTCTTTCATCCATTTTTATCTTTGCAATTAGCCAAAATTAGCAGAAAAGTGAAGTAAAATAAATTAAATTAAACAAGAAGGAAGACTTTTTATGGTAACACGCAAAAGGAAAAGAAAACAACTATCAATGGGGATCGACATTTCACAATGCGGACAATACCTTTCAAGCTGTTGGACTTCCAGTAACATGGAGAGGCAATGCAATGGCTTGGGATACTTAATTTGGGGTAGGACTTCGTGTAGTGGTAGGGTAGGGTAGGGTACCCCATAGGTATTGATATGCCAAGGTGCTAGGGTGCACTAGCCACTCATTTCTTAAAAAAAAAGTGCTTAACTTTTCCCAGAGCATAGTCGTGAAGTATCGACATCTTTTAATCAGTGTGTCTTTTCAGAGTTCCAGTCAGGTCGCATAAAGTGATGTTAAAACGTATAATGATGCAATTTCTGTATTTTCTTTCAGCTGCGGTTCCCTCTTTTCCAGAAATATAACAAATTAGCTTAATCATTAACTCAACAAATAGAAATACATCTCTAAATTAATTAATGAAAACTGTTTTTCCATCCAAACCACTATATTATCGTAAATGTAAATGAAATATCATCTCACGTGGTGAAAACTGTTCTAATGCGTGATATATTAGAACACATATATTAAGTTTGTGAACTATGATTGGCGCAATTTAATACTAATTTGAAACAATGAGATGCAATTAAAGTGACAATGTAAACTTTTGCACATATTTTATGCCGATTTGCGTTATTGAAACAATATTTAACCAATGGGGCATTATCTCGTGTTTGAAAATCCTGCATTGGTTGAAGTTCCTGAGAACAAGACTGTGAGGTCACGCCTCCTGCTCCTCTGAAGCGAACTTCAGTCTGATTGGAGGATCGTATATTTCACAACACTTCCTTATTGCAGAGGTGCCAACATAATTTGGGAAGATGTTCGACTTAGACAAATTACATGCAACATTTTTTTTGTGACAGGACTGTACCAGTACAAGTTTACCAACATAAACCATTCATTCTCACTATACCACATGCAACATTCACCAGAAAATTTACAATAATTTAAATTCATAAAATGGGGAAGATTCTTAGTTAACCTGACATAAATTTTCAGACCTTACCGATCCAGGTAGTAAAATAACAAACTACATATTATGGCCTCTCCTGGGCTCCAAATATCTTTTCAATTTATTCACATGTACTTTGAAACATATATTTTCATCATTAATTTTCTTAACCAGAACAGTTAAAAATTTACTTATTAAATATGGACCCTCAAATGTATTAGAAAGACTTTTGTAATCTTGTCCTCCAAGGAAGATTTAACCCTTGATCTAGCTAATACCTTGTCATTGACTTGATATGTTATTGGAGCATATCTTTTCTTTTACAATTGTTTTATTTTTTTCCCATTCCCTTTGCATATTTCTGATAGCACTTTTCCACTTAATTTGTAAATTACCATCTGATACATTAAAATTCAAATCAGATAATTGCCATTAGACTTCCAATGGATCCCACAATTGTCTCCCCAAAAACAATTCAGATGGAGTATATTTCAATGTATGATGGTATGAACAATTTAAACTATACTGTATATTTCTCAAACCTTCATGCCATTTAGTTTGATCTGTTGAATAATAATATCTTAAGGCAGTTTTCAAAGTACGTATATATCTTTCACTTAAATTGGCCTGAGGATTGCCAACAGATAAACGAATATGCTGAATTCCATGGTTAAATAAATAACTGGTAAATGCAACTGATACAAAATATGAAGCATTGTCTGATACAATCTCATAACAATAACCATAAGTCATAAAAATATGATCTAATTTTTCAATCAAAACCTTTGAACTCAATTTCCTTATTGGCTCAAATACACAAAATTTTTATGCTCCATCTACCAGAACAAAAATATATTTATAACCATTAGATACCGGTAATGGCCCACAAATATCTATGTACAACCTTTTCATGGGAATTGTTACAATGTCAGACGTTAATATATTTTCAGGGGTTGTGTTTTTACACTTAGCTCGTTGACATACATCACAAGATTGAACTAAATCCTTAACATCCCGAGACATATCCTCCCAAGTAAAGTGTCTTTGCAGACGCTTAAGTGTTTTCAACCAATTTCCATGAGATCCTGTTTGCATATTAGTGTGATAATATAATATTAAAGGGTGTTTCAAATTATCTGGTACACATATCCTATAAGGAAAATTCTTGGCTTTAGTTCTTTTGTACAAGAAACCTCGATGCAGTCTATAATCTGGTAAATGTATACCTTGCTCAATTTGTCTTATAATATTAGCTAATTTTGTATCGTTCAACATTTCTTTCTTCAAGGTATCTGCATGAAATGGGTTGACCAACATGGCCAAATTAACATTACTTACATAATCAGAATCTAATTCTTCCATCTGATATTCTCTCCAACTGTACATACGAGACAGTAAATCAGAAGTCGCATTTTGCTTAGAGGGTATGTGCACCACTTCAAACTTAAAACGAGAAAGTTTCTCCATCCACCTTGCGTATTTGGAGAATTTCCTAGATTGTAACTCAGGCTCATATTATATAATTGAATAATAAAAGGCTGAATTTTCAAACAGTATTCAAAACGTGATATGGCTTGCATAAACCTTATAAATTGTTCTTTTTCTATCAACTTCCTTTAATCTTTTTGAAAAGAACACCACCGCTCTAAGATTATTATTTTCATCCTCTTGTAAAATACAAGTACCGAATCCTCTCAAGGACCCATCACATTGAATAACAAAAGGTTTATTTAGATCAGACAATTTCAAAATTACATCTTCTCTGAATAAAATAACAGTTACCTTTTTGCATAATGCCAACTCTACACTGCTACCAAGTGTATTTCTCTTGTAATGAAGAGATATAAACAAAAATCCTTCTTCTGTATATTTAACCCTTAACCGGGCAACCAGGGTCTACCAGACACTGTTGCTTATATTTTTTTGTCACATACTCCAAAAGATACTTCCTGCGAACATGATATCTTTTGACTTTCTTTGTTTCTCTCCTTTTTTTCATTTCACAATATTTGACTTTGTTTGATAAAGAAGGTCAGGCGTAAAAAAATATTTTCCATTTTAAAACGGGCAAGCAATGTCTGTCGGACACAGTGTACAATTGATATGCAAAGAAGTCTTCCTGTCTTTATATTTGTCGTTTTCTTTTTTTGCTTATCAAATTTGCTTTATTGTGGTGTGGAATTGGATTCCATTGTTGTTATTCGTTGTACTCTTGCAATGTACTAACAATGAAAACGAAACAAGTGTGGGTGTGTTCTTTTCATCATGGAAAACTCTCTCTGTATGTGTTTTGTGTGTGTGTGTGTGTGTATGTATGTGTGTGTGTGTGGGGGGGGGGAGTGGGGTGATTGTTGTTACCAGGGTTTTCTTCTTCAATTTTTCTGTAGGCAGATTCTTTCAGTTTGTCTACTAATGTGATTCCATAGTTTGCTGTCAACATGTTTGGAAGGAAGCTGTCTGATGCAACGGTTGCACAGCTGTTGGAAGATGAAGACATGAGCGATGATGACCTAGATGTAGATACAGATATTGAATTAGACCTAAGTGATGAGAGTGATCATGAAATTGAAGATTTATCGGACTCTGAGGAAACAAATACTAGTACTGGAAGCAATAAAACAAATTTCATAGTTAAAGATGGTACAGTCTGAAACACCGAACCTCACCTGGACGAGCTAGAAGCCACAATGTCATTCGAACCAATATAGGCAGAGTAGTAACGACTCCTGGAATCGAACTTGAACATCCGATTGATGTTTTCTCTCTGGTTATTATGATTCCATATTGTCCGATATTGTCCACTACACCAATCAGGAAGCACACCATGTTTTTTTGATGATAGACAACCTAGCATTTCATCAACAGTAATATTCGAGCCACGTAGATATCGATTTTACTTGTTACTTTTCTGTTATGACTCGTATAATTGACTGGAATACTTCACATATCTCTCATCAATCATTATGTTGTGTTAAGAGGTATGATTTAAATACTTCTTATTCTTCAAATACCTGTAAAGGGGATCTCAGACCGTGACAAGCGACACCAAGGATTCACACGTGGAAAGATTGTCAAGAAACAGAGTTACGATGATGATGATAAGTACAAGAATTATGGACATAACAATGGTGATTAGGTTAAATATAATGTTACTCGATTGATTCCACAGCGATCAAACATAAAAATCTTGCATTAAAAGGGCAGATTCATTTAAAACCATGGAGTGTCCAACAGACAGTAATGAACACAATTATGGTGCGTGCACTAAAAATTATTCTGTACAGTTCTTTATGAGCACATGTTGAACATAATATACTATGCATACCAGAAAAGAAATGCTAAATGAACATTTATGTACACTCTGTTATGTGCTTTTTTTTTCCACGTTCTGTTCAATGTCAGGCAAGATAATGAAATTGAGGCTTACATGACTTTGCATTCAACAGATACAGTACATTCACTTTACCGCTAACATGTCATAGCACACAAAAATATGAAGCATAACCTTGGATACAGTCCTGGGCAGAGCATATTTAATCTAATATTGTTTTAATATAACAATATTCTTAGATCCAATATGTAAAATACCCACCCTGGTAGTTTCAGCCAACAATCATCTATTTCATTTTTATATATCACTCTACATAGCTACTTCACAAACTGTTGCATTCTGGCTTCGAGTAGCCATGATTGAAGCCACTTCTTGTAAACATACAGAATTTAATTATAATAACTAAAGGGTGTTCAAAAAGTCACACACCGTAAGCTAAATGGTAAATGGTAAAAACTTTTCTTGCTCACTTTTGTTGGGTAACGTTGGTTGGACATCATGCTTCTGTAACACTGGGTTGGTAACAGAGAATCCACTGAATGGACCCCATGCTTGCTGGCTTTGAATCTGTTAGCCTCTGGGATCTGAAATCACATGTGTGCAGCGAGGAGATTCGCAATCTGTACCAGGATTCAGGATGAATGCGATGTCATAGCTCTAGATTACATTGCTGTGTGTTCAACCTGCAATTCTGCTTACATACTTGTCTGGAACTATACAGTGAACATATTGAACAAATACTGCAATTTGGCATATGGTGCAGGATTTTCTTTTGGCACTTTGTAGTGTTGGGCAGAATAAGTAGTAGAATATAAATTGAAGATTATATTTTTAAACATACCACAAAAATATAGATAAAGATATGCTTTCGTCATCACAGAATGAATAGCCTGATTTGAGTCATGTAGTATAGCTGCATTATTGTGCCTGTGCAGAATAAGTATGTGAGCCAGAGTGGGTATGTCTTTGCAGACTACAGAGCACTGCACTGCACTTTAACTGTGTATTAAACACAATGAGTCTCTCATCATAGTGCAAAACATCTTCCGTTGCCACTGCAGGCTCAAACATAATGAGAAAGTTCCTGAACAATTACATACTACTGTATCTTGCCAATTCCCCCCCACCAAAAAAAAACAACAAAACAAAAAACAGGTGTCCAGTGCCACTGCAAGTGCCCAAAGCACTCATCTGAAGTCGACAGCATTCCACTGTCAGGCATGTTTGGGCATTAGAAATGCCACCTCACTCCCTGCAGCACATCATCCATGATGATTTACACTTCCATATCTACAATATGCAACAACTGAAAGTACAGGACAAAGTCTCCTGAAAAACTTTGACATCGACTTCTCTGGTTGCTTAACAACCGACCAGCAGATCCTGAACCACCTTGTGATATCACATTAAGCTCATTTCGAAATATCTGAGGGTGTCAATGTGTAGACTTTCTGGTACTGGGCATCAAATAGCCCATATGAGAAGCATGAGAAACCACTCCATAGTAAATGCGTGAATAGGATTTTATTCCTTTGAGGACAGCAATAGTTGTGCTGTTACAGTGAATAATGATCACTATGTGAACATTGTGAATGTCTTTCTCCTTCTAGAGATGACCAACAGCAAACCTACCCCAGATATGGTTCGAACAGGACAGGACAACAGCACATACTGCCTGACAGTTCATGGTTATCTTGCGGCCACCTCTGTCCTCTTCTTGTGGAGGTAACTGTAGAGTCAAGCTTTCGCTACATGACCTCCAACACTGACTGATCTTAAGACTGTATATGAGAAGCCGTACAGGAAATCCCCTTGCATTGTGGGATGCAGGCTTTCATTCAGTGATTGGAGGAATGAATTCAGCACAATGGTGAATTCTTTACCCTGCTTTCATGGTATGTTTGCACTCATTCTTCTGTTACTTACTAATGTGCTGTCCTGTTTATATCCTACTAGTCATTCTGCCCAACTATGTATCTTAGTAACCTTAACTTTTGTGTAAAATCGGAAAATCATAATGAAACTGTCTTATGGTCAGATAGCTTGTGATTATTCTAAGTTAATAGTTCCAGATATTAAAATTATGCTTTAGATCTGTCAAACACATCAGTAATGTTATTCAAATTACTGTATAAATGTCACTTTCAGCAGAACACGTTTATTCCTGGAATAAACAAACACAATGTACTGGGAAGACTAGACCATCAAAATTTACATATTATGGAATTCAGAGGCGTATATTCGGGGCTATGTAGGCTATCTGCGAAGCCCAGACTCGGGGGAATAAAATACAGAAAAAAATATCTATCAAAAAATGTGCATAAAATTTTTCATTTCAATAAGATGAACCTATTTCTTACAAGTTGGAAACATTGCCCACTTTCTTTGAATTCGCGATACGGCTGGCCCAGCTGGCGGGCAACTCCACGCAATTTTTCCCACCATGTAATTTCCCCAGGATTGGGGAATTGTGGAGTCAAACTGTTACAGAAGAGAGAACAGGGTTGCATATGGCAGGGAAAAAACCCTCTGAACTTCCTCAACAGTCTGGGTCAATGTTGCAAACCAATTTCTCCCAGCACGTAATCTTCCCAGGAATGGGGAATTTTGAAGCCAAATTATTGCGGGGGAAGGGGAAAATGTCATGTGGCAGGGACAAGAACATATTGAATGCTTGCAGAGGAGTTGAAAAAGAGGTCGTTGACCTTCAAACAACTAGAGATAACAGTTGGGCTGAAAAGTTCGTAGGCTGACTCATAGATGGCGTTACTAGAATTAAATCCATGTGATTTTTACTTAGTACTAACCTTCAAAAGATACGTGTATAAATTTCACAGCTGCCGGATAATTAGTTTGTGAGATATAGCATTGTGAGTGAAGCAGCTTTTGTTATTGTGAAAAAATGGATAAAAAAGAATTTCGTGTGTTAATAAAGCATTGCTTTTTGGCGAAAAAAAAATACTGTTGAAGCCAAGGCTTGGCTTGATAAACATTATTCGGACTCTGCACCCGGAAAATCAACCGTTGAGAAGTGGTTTGCTAAATTTAAACGAGGCGAAATGAGCATCGAAGATGATGCACGCAGTGGACGCCCCAAAGAGGCTGTTACCGACGAAAACATCAAAAAAGTCAACAAAATAATTTTAAATGATCGTAAAGTGAAGTTGATCGAGATAGCTGAGACTTTAAAAATATCAAAGGAACGTGTTGGACATATTGTGCATGAATATTTGAACATGCGAAAGCTGTGTGCAAAATGGGTGCCGCGCGTGCTCACAATCGATCAAAAGCAACAACGTTTTGATGATTCGGAGCAATGTTTAGCGATATTCAACCGTAATAAAATTGCTTCCCCATCCACCATATTCTCCAGATCTGGCCCCCAGTGACTTTTTCCTGTTTGCAGACCTTAAAAGAATGCTCGCTGGAAAGAAATTTAGCACTGATGAAGAGGTAATCGCCGAAACTGAGGCCTATTTTGAGGCTAAAGAGAAATCATACTATAAAAATGGCATCGAAAAATTGTATGACCGCTATAATCGTTGTATCGCCCTCGAAGGCAACTATATTGAATAATAAAATCGAATTTTGTCAAAAAAATATTTTTTACTATGTTAGCCTACGAACTTTTCAGCCCAACTGTTACAGTGGGGAGTAGAAAATTGTTGGCTGAGCGGGAATGGTTTACCGAAATGACAAGGACCAGTTCTAGTCTAGATCGCGTCGAGTGTTCTTGGTGCGTGGAATTTATTTAGAGGCAGTGTGTGAATACAGTAGTGAGTGGATTGTATTTTTGTGAATTACAATAAGCTCCAAATCGTTGTGGATTTTTCTTGTATGTCCACTTTATGAACAGATAAGCTAATGGGGATCGGACCTACAGTTAAAGTGGTATCTAAACCACCATGCATCGAACCCGGGACCCCTTAGTTTCAAGGCAACGACGTTATTACTGCGCCAACAAGGAGTACCCAAACTTAAAATCGTGAAAATAGGTAGGTTGAAATTTTATTTTTATTCTCGTATATAGGCCTACATAATATTTCACAATATGGGCCTCTCATTTATGCAAATAAGAATGAAATTCTTGAAATCCTTTCCTCACTGACAGTGTATATTTCCATGTTTTTATTTATGAGGTATATATTTTTAATCACAGAGCCACATCACTTCAACCTGCCCCCCAAATGAGTTAAAAAAACAAAAACACCCACACCAGCAAATTTTTGTCCATTCGAACACCATGATATGGTGCGATAGCACAGGTTCTTAACCCAATATACCCCACTGATGGAATTATACTAACTTTGCATAACAACAAAGAAACTAGTTTAATTGTTCTTTTCAGATGTGTTTGGTAATTTACTGTCGGGGAGGGGTATATGTATTATTTCACTGTACGAAACAATATTAAAAGTCACAAGACTCTAGTACTTTTAATCTTGTGTATCTCAGACTTAATGAACAACAACATAACTTGGTAAATGTTCAAACATACAAAAAGTCTGCTTCAGAACTTTTCTGGGTGTATAGTCACTTCCTCAAGCAATCTTTTTTCCACTTCTGGCAGGAAAATCTTGTCTTCTACTGACAAACTGTAACTCAGATAAACAGTTTTTTTCAATTTCTTGGATATCCTTGTAGCAATGGCAGAAGACACAGAACTGGTAGGTGGTCCAACAAGTTTAGTTACCAAGGGAAGATTGCTGTAACTTGTCTCCATGGCCAAGGCTAAGTCACTCAAAACAGGATCAGAAGGTGAACCTATCCAGATAAACAAGCTGTCATCCATCTTCATCACGTGATAATGCACATCATTTTCCATGAACCTCAATGAAAAATCATGCAGAGTAAATGTACACTCAGCAGGTTCAATAGACACCATGGTTACTCCAACCACTTGCCAGGGATTCTTCAGAGATTAGGATTATCCTGAGAATAAAAACAGAATATTCTTATAAAAAAAATATGGTAGTTGGTAAAATTGAAACTCACACTTTTATTTTAAAACAATAAAACAAGCATAATATTTTATGTGGGAATGTTTCAAATTTACTGTAAGTTTTTATCATCAGAGTGAATGATTTTACACACACGCTAACAATACTTCCGTTGTTACAAATGATGATATTCAACTTGACACCATCACACAGTGCACTTTGGAAGAAACAGCATGAAGTCAGGCAAACAGATTCGCATGTGAGAAGCCTTCTTACAGTGAGAAATTGCGATATTTTAAATGTACGATCATAATAATCATCTTGAATCCAGTGGAGTGCCCATGATTTTCGAAAGGGAGGGTTATGTATACTTTTTCTTGATACTTGGCCCTCATTTTGTCAAATTTTCCTACCTCTAACATTCGGTTTTTTTTAGGAATACTAGGCTAAGGGGGGAAGGGGTTATAACCACCACCAACCCCGCCCTCCCCCCTTGGGCATACCACTACTTTAATTACAGTAAATACCATATGTATTGGGTTGGTGCGAATGAAATGTCCGGCCCAGGTGCGTCATTGCCAAAGGCCAAAGAAATCAAAACTACAATATCTGGTTAATCAAAATAGTCGCCGTCTGCAGCCACACACTTTTGTCATCGCTCAGCCAACAATTGGATTCCATGGCGAAAGAAGTCTGGAGTCTGCGACGCAAAGATCTCCTCAACGGCATGTTGCACCGCCCGATCATCAGCGAAGGTCTTCCCTATCAGGAAGTGATCGAGATGCCGGAAGAGATGGTAGACAGTGGGAGAGAGATTTGGAGAATATGCTGGAGGAGGAAGGGTTTCATATTGCAACTCATGGAGAGCCTGCACCGTCCTTTGCGCGGCATGTGGGCGAGCATTGTCGTGCAACACGAGGACACCATATCTGTGGACCATTGCTGGATGCTTGCGGAAACGTTTGCTGTGCATTGCATGCAGTTCAGCACTGTAACGATCTGCAGTGATGGTTTCACCTCGCCTGAGAAAGACATGATGGATCACACCCACCATAGACCACCATACCAGCAACAACATCTTCCGTTGGTGGTGAGGTGGTTTCGGAAACCGCCCTGGACGTTGATCACGATCCAACCATTGTCCTGATCGTTTACGATTGTCATAGCAGATCCATTTCTCATCTGAAGTGACAATCCGATGCAGGAAACCATCCCGGCTATTCCTTACACTCGGAGAACTGCACACCTCCAGACGGCGAGTCTTGCTGACCGGTGTCAATTCATGTGGTACCCGTGAGTCCAACTTTTTCACTTTACCGATCACACGGAGCCGCCGAACGACAGTGGTATGGTGTATGCCTAACTCGTCTGCAATGGCACGAACACTTTTCCGAGGGTCCGCTTCCACGGTGTTCCTGAGGAGCTCATCCGAACATGATGTTGGTCGATGGCCACTGGGTTCATTTTGCAATGCTGTGTCACCGGAACGAAATTTGACAAACCAGCGGCAAATGGTGAGTTCATTTACCATTCCTGGCCCAAATGCACTGTTAGTGTTTATGGCGGCTTGCTGAGCAGAATGTCCCAGTTTGAATTCGTAAAGACAAATCACTCGCAATTGTGTGTTCTCCATGGTGCACTTTCAGACGACCCTGTTCAGCAACACACTGCCTCCTGACTGTCTGGGTGCTCCAGCCTGTTTGCTGGACGTATACAGAGTTTATGACGTTAGACCCATGACCTCATTCAATCCCTGTGTTGTGTTGTTGAGGTGAGTTTTTCACCAGACGTCAAAGCGGACATTTCATTCGCACCAACCCAATACAATGCTTTCCAGGATGTTTCCAATGCAGGATTTGACCTGTTTGCCAAAAATGCAGCATTATGTTATTTCATGCAATTAATTGTGAGGGAAGTTGTTCGTTGAATATCATCAATTACTCGAATGAAGTTTTTGAATGACAAATTTAAATGAAAACCATTAATATTACCTAATTTATCAAATATATATTTCATAGTATTCTTAGTAGGCTTCTTTTCTCTCTCTCTCTCTCTCTCTTCCCATCTTAAGGCTACCAGATATCTAGATTTAGTCTGGACAGTTCTTTTCTAATAATTGTCCTGATTTTATCTCGCTGTAGGGATGTAAAAATGTCCCTTCTTTTGTTAGCACACACATTCAGGCTCGGGTTTTTTTTCCATTATAACAGTGGCCGATGTATATTGTTAAATTAATTAGTTGAAATAAAAGGGGGGATATAAACTAAATTTGTAGTCTGTAAAAAATACTTGAATATCCATTTTCTTGCTTTTTGGAATACCACACAAATAACGAGACAAAGCTTTCTCTTTTACTAAAATGTAAATATTTTGTGCTATTTGAAAGTTTATATTAGCAGGAGAATATAGTCTTAATCCAAAGACTCATGGTTTCAGAGTTGGTGGATTGTTTACAGCAGCATATAAAATAAAGGACAAAAGAAATGATACAGTTTACAACAGGGAAGTAGAATATTGATTGGGTTATTTTACTGCCTTCCCAGTTGCCCTGCTCTTCAGATTCACATACATGCATGTATGTATTTACTGCATATATGCATATGTGTGTGTGTGTGTGTGTGTTTGTGAAATGATCCGTTTTCACACTTTAAAAACATGGGAGTCTTATCATATCAAATTCTTTATTTGCGATTTATTCAATTTTCTGCACAATTTTATTATTGTCGTAACGTGGTATTGTCTTGTCTCTTTCTTCTTATGTTTCCATTTCTATTATTTGTTCCCATTGAAAAGTTTTGCATGGTCTTTGGCAGTTGAAAATCTTATATTTTCCAACATTACATTGGTTGGAAATTGGCTAGAATGGGGAGGCTCACAAGTTATCGAGGGGCATTTGTAAATCAAGACCATTTTTCAAAAGTTTAACAGTATTAAATGAAGGTAAATTTTGCATCCGTGCGTGTGCGCGCGCGTGCATAAAGTTAATATAAAATTTACGAATATTTTTCTATATCTTCTAAAACACCTCTTGAAGTGTTAATTGGTCACTATTGACATCATCCCTTAGTACACTACATACTACTTTTGATATATATATTTATATCATATAAGAAAAATGCACAACATTCAGTCATAGTGCCTACTATACATTCCACCCCCATCCGAAGCAATAAAACTCCTCTTTGTTCCCAAAACTTGGCAGCTGTTCACCTTTGATGCACATGAGGAAGGAATGTGGATGATGACGTCAAAGCCACAGATTTCTGTCTTAAACAGCAGGCCACAACAGGGGAAGCAAAGCACAGATAAAGAGGTTCCCCTTTGAAAGAACAATGAACTTTCTAGTCTAGATAATCTTCTAATACTTGCTGCTACTTACACTTGTGATGCTCATAAACAAGATGAACAAATGTAATAGCTCTTGTTCATTCTCTGTGAATTTATACTTCACCAAATTGTGAGCAAAATAATATTTGCTGTCTACATTTTCACTCTTCATTGCAAACCAATTATACACAATGGTTTTGCCTAATGTCAAAGGGGCTGACAGCAGTGTCAGGGGAGGGAAATGAGCCCCAGTTCTAAAATTTCATTTGGTTCATGTCTTAGCATTATTACAATGAATTTACTTCCAATTTGAAACATTAGTTTTGATCCTTTCATGTGTTTCATCTCTGAAATTTTTCTTTCTATTTCTTTATCTTGATGTTTTAATAGTTTTACCTACTTAACTTGTAAGTAATGCTGGAACACGTATACATAAAAAATGTGCTAGTTTAATCACATTAACGTATGGTGAAAAAAACTTGCACAAAAAGAAAACGCTGTGGTCAAGGGCAAAAATGCACAGATGTATTTCATGTGCTGGTTGGTATATAAGGGTGGTATCTGAACATCAATGAACAAACACATTCACACCGAGTCTGCTGGCCTTGTGACAATTTTGGGGCACTTTCTGCATAGATGGAGCAAATGTTGATGGATCAACATCGCGCAAGCATCTGCGGATCCGTTGGATGAGGGTTGCAACGGTTCGTGGTTTATAATTATTGGCATACACCATCCGCTTTAAATTTGCCCAGAAATCTTCAATGGGCCGCAGTTGGGGAACATTAGGGGGATTCTGTTCTTTGGATATGTAAGGGATACCTAAGTGCTCCATGGCCGCAAGTCTTTGTGCAGCGTAATGGCAGCTGGCTAAATCTGGCCAAAAAACAACATTGTCCCCACGATGGTATTCATTGATAAACTGCTTCACTTTAGACAAACAGAACTTTACATACCGGTCGGCGTTGAGTGCAAGGCCAGCCTTGAAAAACTGAGGTTTCGACAGTCCTTTCTCACTCATGTCAAGCCATAGCAACACCTTCTGTGGGAATTTGGTTTTGGCAGCAAAACGCACTGGATCGGGCATGGCAGCAGTTCCAGGATCATAGTAGGTTTTCGGCTGCCACTCGTTGCCATCTAGGGTGAAATAAGTCTCATAGTCCATGATACAAATCACGTCATTTGTTGCAATGAACGTTTTTGTCACAAGGGTTCGTAAACTCTGTTTCTGGACAACAACTTGTTGCTCCGTCACTTTTGGCATAGTTTTTCGTTTATATCTCCGTATCTCCATCTTCTGTAATGCTTTCTTCATTGTGTTTTTATCACACTGAAACCTCCTACCAAGCTCACGGTAGGATTTTGCCACCTTACCTGCAGTAACACTTCGCAGTTGTTGCAACACTCTGGGTTCATTTAACTTCGACTTCCGTCCACTGCCCGGCTTTCTTTCCACATTGATTCCCTTCTCCAATTGTGACACAATATTATAAACCGTACGACGGGAAAATCCTACACGTTGAAAATGTTTCACAAGCTCGGACTTTCGAACATCACGATTCTCTGTCCAATATTGCACGATCATTTTCCGACGGTCGTCTTCTTTCAGCTCCATACTGACTTGTTTTTACACCAACCTTCTCTTGCTCTTCACACTACATAACTGGTAGACGTACAATCCAACACAGCTCAAATGGTGTCTCAGTGTTCAATATTGCCAGTTCGACAGGGTTGCAAACTTTGTGCAAATTTTTTTCACCATACGTTAAAATAAAAGTGTTACTGTACTAACAAGATCATCATCAATAATAAATTGCAGGACTTGGGGATAGAATATGGTAATTGACATTTTCGTCATTATTGAGTTTCTTAAGCAGAAAGGTTATTAGAAGCTATACTGTAGATAAACTGTTTTCATGTTGTATGTTCAATGAGCCCAATGCATGACATGGCAATTATAGACAAAACTTTTAGGATGGTTCTTTACAATTTGTAACTCAATAATGACAAAAAGTTCTTCACCATGTACAGCCAACCATAGATTAAATAGGAGGAAAAAGATTTTCCCGACGGAAAATAAGTTGGCAATGCTGCAAACACCGAGGCAGTTTTGATAAGATGCTTGAGGAGCGTAGAGCAAACTTTCCTGAAAAGCACAACTCCAGTATCGAAGGTCATGCTACACGTGGATTGGCAACTTTCGGGAGCATGCTGTCTACACAATTCTCCCCAAATGCCAGTTTGAAGATGTATCTTCTGCTAGCATTTTATTTTTCAAATGTAGTTCTGACATTGTAGTCATTTTACAATTATTTTTATTTGTTCTTATTTTGTTTGCTTTTATATCACTTTTATAATTAATCAAAACTATGAAGATTGATGATAATTAGCTTAAATTGATGAAGAGACACTTAAAAAAGAGATTGCCAGACCAGGACTCGAACCCGGAACCTAAAGCGGATAGGTTGGGGGAAGACTGTCAATAACTCCCAGCCATGAACTGGTTTATAACATTTGTAATTGCTCAGAGTATTTTTTGTTCTGTTCATGCCTAATACCTGCTTTCGGGCACTTAATTTGTAAGTGACACACTTCGTTCGGTGGGGACAAGCCACGTATTGTTTGGGAGGAGGGACACATCTCGTTCACATACTTGAAATGTGATGTGCTAAACACTACTTTCAGAGATCAGTTGGACATGGCAATTTTGATATACAAGTTGCATTTTCTCTACTTAGATCCATTATGTCCAAATTTTATCCTAATAGATAATCTTGTAACAACGCAAAATGTCTTAATTGACTCGAATTCACAATGACTAATATATACTGGACCTACATTTTTAAAATGCAAAATCTAGGTGACGAAAATATGCCTCAACACGAAATGAAAATGCAATATGCATTCAATACACTAAAAATGCTAACCAAAACAGACTTTATTATCTATTATTAATAACACTACACGTAACGTTTCCATCCTCGAACAGTGTTTTATTCGGAGTAAGATTCACAAGGGGCTTAATAGGATTATCATTCATTACAAAGCAATAGCTATAAATATTAGATATACCTGAAATGAGGGGTTAGTGTTCATCATAAGAGAGTTGCAGCAGGTAAAACAAAATACATATGTAAGGAAGAGGTGTGTAAGTGTAAGATTCTATGTGAAAATTGACAGTCGTAGCACTAGACGATTTTACGTCAGGGGTCCTAGGTTTGAACACCGGTCTGGGCATTGGTGTTCTTTTTGAATGTCCTATTCATCATATCTTCACTCATCTTCATCATCGTGATTGCCGAAAAGTGGCAGAAAAGCGACGGTAAATTAAAAAAATGTATGTGAAAATTAAAAGGTCGATCAAGAACTGATAGGTAAAATATATTTCACGAGCAATGTTCAATAGAAGTTCTGTGAAGATGTCAAACCTGCAGCAATCAAATAGCGAAGTTTTGTGAAGGATTGAAGATAAGCTTCTATCACATTTAATCTAAGCTCACATGAAGAGCTAGAGCTCTGTGTGAGCTAGAGCAATGCAAAGCACAGAAAGCACTTAAATACTGAGAGAAACAATGAATTTCAAGGCTGCAAATTTCTGCAAATGTCAGAATTTGAACTCTAAAATAATAATTCATATGTGACAAATAGTATCATGTTGTAAGCCAGTGGAGATTTGAGGTGCTTTGCGTATTTTTGCTTTTCGAAATTATTTTCGTTGTTACCATTCTTGATATAGGCAGCATTTTGCGACAAGTTCTTAATCAGATTGGGTTTTTGTTTCAAGTCCATTTTATGCACAGATTGGCTTATCGTAACTGGGTTTACAGTTTAAAGTGGGCTCCAAACCTTTAGGTGCCTCTACCGGGTATGGAAATCAGGGCCCCTTGATTGCAAGGCTTGACGTTATCAATACGTTATCATGTAATGGGTTACATCTGCATGGATTAACAAATTTATTTTTAACATATTTCGCTTACTAAATAGAGTTCGTTATCACCACAGACTGGAAATTAGTTCTTTTGCGAAAATACGAGGAATACCTATCGCTCTCCTCTTGTTACTCATTAGAAAATAAGAATAATTTAATTTGTATCGTTTTCTCTTGTTACTCATTAGAAAATAAGAATAATTTCATTTCTATCGTTGCTATTGATTGACGAAACAACAATGCTTTAAACTCAGAAGTCAATACTGAAGATTATATTTTTGTTATTTCTTGCAATTGTTCTACCACTCTTCGTTAATTGCGATGATAAAGATTAAATATGTAAGGTGGAGGTGGGATGAAGACCAGGTTCTAAACTCAGCTATTCGACTTTGAAGCACGTTACGCTCACCAATTTCCCAGCAAATCCACACACAAACCTCTACTGACTTTGGATTTGCAGAATGGCCTTGGGGTGGTTCAGCTCGAGACAATTCAGGTGCCTTATCAAAGCTGACCTGAAGCACACAGGATCTCTAACCCCCTTCGCCGTGGGGTCTACTATTTACCTTTCCGGTTGTTTGTTCCGGAGCCCTTCAATTGTAAGTTAAATCTTTTTTTCACATTGTCAGGTTAATTCTAAAGCAAGTAGGTTACCGTGCATGCAGCAGTGCCCACAGGGAGGTTTCATGACGTGCCTTCATGATGGAAATTTTTTGGGGGACACAATTTTATACCAATTCTATATATCTTCACACAAAAATTAGGGGGAGGAGGGTAATTTCGTTTCATTGACTTGTTATTGATTTTAGTTTTGACCTACCTGTGGGTGATCGCGGCGATCGGGTTGAAATGAAACACCACCTCTTAAGCTTTTAGAATCCATTTGGATGGGGGGGGGGGGGTGCTGTTCGCATTAATACAAGGTTAGCAGTGGCATCCCGTGAGGTTCACATACGGGTGTTCACAATAAAATTTGTAACTTCATCTTCAATTGAAAAAGTGAGAAAAACAGTTCAACTTATTTTCAAAAATTTACCCAAAAATCATGCTATATTTGAAGTAATACAAGTTTTTTTATATATATATATATATATATATATATATATATATATAACTAACACCCTTTTATTTACATTATGTATAATTAGTAATGGCTGGTCCAAACTATTTACATGTATCTACTGGGAATAAGGCCACTTTCTGATTTGCCTGAATTAGTGGCTAAAGAACACACAGTAGACATGTGCTTTCATTTGCTTCAAATCTGCCAGGTTTAGCAACTTCTTGCTAAAGTTTGCAACTATGTAGCGCAGACCTTTTCGAATCCCCCTAGACAAGCCTTGTATATGCTGCACTCTGGTGTTGAATGAAAAAAGTATTGCCACTTACATCACTGTTAAAACAGCAAAGTGAACATCTTCGGGGTATAGTGGCCAACAGCCCCTTAGCTGTCAGTTTTATGCAACATGCACAGCAATTGTGTTCAAAGCCCTCCGTTGATCACCGTGGGAGTCAGTGTTACCGACTATTTACAAAAGGTAATACCGACTATTTACAAAAGGTATCAGACGTGAAAGAAATCGTGCCAGAGTAAATTGTGTGTATATACTTGTACATCAAACAAACATTTTTTTCCGAATAAATACGTGTATATGTGTGTGTGTGTGTGTATGTGCATTTAATATGTAGGTAATTTAAAAGATATGCATGAGTGTTCACGTGCTCATGCGAACATTATCAGGTGACGCACCTGAAGGTTAGTTGAGCAGACAAACTGTGCAGAATAAGGTTCAGTACACTAACAATGGCAGTGAGCCTGAGGTGTTTTGTTAGCAAACATGAAAGTGAGCCTAAAGTGCCTAAAGTAAACATATATTGCTTAAATATGTCTGTATTATATTGTTCCGCAAATTTTGTCTGACCAAAATAATTCGAGTAAATAATTCAGCATAAAGGAGGGGGGCGAATGTTCTACCTTTTGAAGGGGAGTGCATCATAGGCCTTGGTGGGGATGCATGCATGCATGTATAATGCACATCCTGGTTTTTGATTGGGGTAAAGTAACAAACAATTATATCTCCTACATAATGTGCCGGACAATTCAGGTTCAAGAAATGGCTTTCTTAGTTGTAGGTTGGGAAGCTATTTGCGATTAAAATTACCACACGAGCGCTAGTCTCGCTTCCAATATAGTTGCTTTAAGTAGGATAAATCTTTGTTTACATTCAGTAGTAGTACGTAATAGCAGCGTGTTGTCATGGCTCGTATGGAAGAAAAGTTTAAATTACGCGATATTTTTAAATATTGTGAATGCGATGTGAATTACAGGAACTATAATGAAGGTGAACCTGTACTGAGAGCGAAGCATTTCATTATGATAGGCAAAAATAACACTGAAAACGCAGACAAAACTAATGTATACGCACTGGTTCTTCAAAGCAGTGCTGTTTCATCTGCACCTCGGTTGTAACTGGGGCTCTCAGAAATGATTTGAAAATAAAGCAATTCACCTGTATTGCAAAGTTTGGGCAGGAGAAACATGTAAACCTGCCGTTGCAGTTCTTTCTCCAAAGAGACAGGCTTGTTTAATAACAACACAGGATAATGATAATAATAATAACTAATAATGTCGTTGAGGCAATCTTCAGTCTTCACTGAAAATTGACTTACTGAATGAAACAGCAACATTAGCATGTCAATTTCCTTTTTCTGACTTACCTTTATGATTACAGACATTAATTAATTCTCAAACTATTTTCATCTTCACACTCAATCGACTTGCACCTGTTCCAAATTACATTGTTTTCGAAAAAAAAATGTTATATTCATAAAGAACAATTTAAAACTTACTTTCATGGTAATAAAATCAATTTTCGGAAAATAAAGTGAACAGACTTGTGCATTCTTCGTAATTTCCTTGCCGCATTTCAGTTATGCCAATCTTGTCAATCAGTTCTGTTTTCCCTAATTTATTTACAAATTTCATTTTGTTGATTCCACGGGGTGGAAAACACATGTAAGCTTTTCACTTGTCCTGACCCACAAAACGATTTAGAGCAAAAACTGAACAGTAGACGTTACTTTTTCACATGTTCCCCATGCTTTGAACGGCTTTAACACAGCAAAGTGTCCTATGTGTAGTGGTTCCTGAAAATCTCACCAGATGGCATATCGGATAATTTTAATCGCGAATTGCTATGCCGATCAAGAGCGAACGACATCATACCTATTCAATGAGTCGCTGTGTGGACCAAAATGAGAATATTGTGTTGTGTATACAATGTGTCACGAACCCATGCCACATCCCCCTTCCCCCTTCACCTCCACTGTGTCTAGCATCCCAATGCTATCCCTTCTGTAACCACCTTGTTTATTTTGTAGTAGAAGAAAGCAAGATCCAAATTTCATGTACGTGCTCGAATTCTACAAGAATGGTGCCACTTTTTTTGATGTCTCAAAATGTTCCAATACAAAGTGATAAATTATGTGAAATGGCTATTTCACTTTTATAGTGTTTTTTTTTTTTTTTTTAATTATTATTACTAAAGAAATCTAACCTGGTAATCTATTTGCATCTGTTGATATGTACATGTAATATGCAATGACATAGTGAAATGAAGCATGGTGTCATTTTGGCTGTCCGAATTATTCTTTGCATAATACACACCACAGTTTTTGGAGGCAGCAAACATTTTGAAAAAAAAGGTGAGCATTATACATCATTTTCTACCTCTGTTGGGTAATCACAAGAAAGAAAATAATGCTACATTCCTGACCTTGCCACAACTGAAACTAGGACTTTGAGATCATGAAGTGGGAAAAAACAAGATTGAATAACCTTTATTACTAACAGGATAACAATGAGAAAATAATTATTTTTTAGGCTATCCAGAACTTAGATTGTAGAAAATCATTATTCTACTGATTAACTACAAATAAAAGAAGAGCTTCAGCCCAACTGTATACACAAGAATTATAAGATGGGAATACGATTTTCTTGTTGTTATATAGCTTGTCATATATGATGATCAATGAACCTGTATGTCTGATATCACAGTGGAGTCTCATGTGACTGCAACAGCCAATCTGCAGTACTTGTACTGAAAAACGTGAGTACCAGGAATTCTGGCAACATCACTACTCTGTCTCTTGCTGTGTTTCTCTATCTGGCAGGCATTGGACATTCTATTTCCTTACCTATATTTTATTTTATTAATATTTTATTAATTTTATTGTTATGGAGAGGGAAAGGGGGAAATCCCCTGAAAAATACTTTTTTTAAAAAAATGGGGTTTCTGCCCCCGCACCCCCCCCCCCCCGAAAAAAAGGATATGAAAAGTTCAAAATGCACATAGAAATTATCGCTGGCATGTACGAAACAAAAATATTTGCATCATTGAAACGCGAGTTGTACCCCTGAAACGAAAGGCTTGTACGCCACTGTCTCAAGCTTCGGAATTGAGCGAAATGCAGAGTTACATTGAAATGACTATAGCTCAGAAACTAAATGCCCAAGAGATATGAAAGATATATCGTTGTACGCAGAATGAATCACATATTCAGACGATATTTAATTTAGGCACATTCGGCGTACATATGGAGAGGGAAAGGGGGGAATCCCCTGAAAAATACTTTTTTTTTAAAAAAATGGGGTTTCCCCCCGCCCCCCACACGAAAAAAAGGATATCAAAATGTCAAATGCACAAAATGCAAAATTTATGCAAATTCGGCATATATATGGAGGGGGAAGGGAAGACCCCCCCCCCCAAATAATTTTAAAAAATTGTCACTTCACTCAAAAAATATCCTCGCACTTGGGCACAAAACGACACACACCTACGCACAACTTTCACGGACGAAAAGCTAGAACACAGTGAAAAATGAGCGCCGATTCTTGCAGCTGCTTGAAATTCTATTTTTAGACAATGCAGGGTGGTAACCTGTGTTGCAACTTGAGGAACACTTGTGCTCAAAAACAAAGGTTTCCTTCAGCGCGCCTCGAAATTCCATTCTCACAACGCAGATTCAACAACCAGTCTTCCCCCACACCCTGCTTGCGCCCGCATGGAAAACTTTCATTTTGACATCGGATACTGATAAACAAGCTTCCTTCGAATGCAGTTACCAGGTGGGAGTGAAAAGCATTGCTTTAGAACAACAAAGCCGGTCTTCCTTTGTCGGCAAAAATTTTCCCTTGATAAGAGACGCAAAAGAGAAGTCCCTTTTCCCCTCCATTTTCATGAAGAAAAAAGTGCAAGCAACATTTCTGTTAAATACATGTGTTACGAACAATATATATATATATATATATATATATATATATATATATATATATATATATATATATATATATATATATATATAAAAATCTAAATTCTAGCCAAAAATAGAAAAGTTATAACGTAAAAACTACGACCTTGACACAGCGTTTCAATCGAGATGCTTGGGACCGCGAGGGTTACATTTGTGTATCTCGACCGAGATGCTTGGGACCTGAAAGTTTAAATGTGTCTTAAATTTAGACTTTGTTTTCAAGATAACTTCTAGACACTTATAAAATGGGACAAATAGTGGTTTCTTAATATGAATGGAACGACCGGGACAAGCCTCTGAAGCGGGACTGGCTTGGTCAAAACTGGATGTATGGTCACCCTAGATATCTGAAAGACTTTGTGACCCCACTGCCATCTGTGGGATTGAGCTGGAGTGGAGGTGCAGCTGTTGTTATCAGTCATGTATCCCAGCTTGCTAGTGCCAGAGTGTTGGGTGCATAGCTGTCAAATGATATTCATTTATACATTATTATTATTATTATTATTATTATTATTATTATTATTATCAAGTATTTCTGCTGTGTAGAAAATATGCCTGAAATGAAATTTATTTGATACAGCAAATTAAGTATTTTTGCATAATGTGTGTTGTACCAGTATAGGTCACAACTCTCCTCTGAGCATTTAACTGTAGGAGTGTTAAGGTACAAGTCCACTCACATTTTCAATTTCAGCCACACTAAGCTCTGCATCAGGTTAAGTTAGGTTAAGTTTGCAGCAGGTTTTATGTATTAATCCACGCGAGAACGGAGCTCAGAATCATCCGTGCCAGTCTTGCCTGAACTACCGAGCTCTTCGTACCGCAGACAATGAGAGAGTAGGCAGTATTGCCAACCCCTTAACATATCAAAACCCATACATGCATATCAAGCGGAATGCATTTTTGCTTCTTTTTGTCTCCTGAACCATACAATTTTTAAAGTACTTTCTGCGCATAGATTATGTAATAAATGTGCCCCTACTTAATATAAATCGCGAAATTTCTTCGAAACATGAGAGCATGTGTGTGTGTGTCGAGCACATGCAAAAAACAAAAAAACAAAGGTAAAAGTAAAAGACAGGCCCCTCTTTAATTTAATGAGTTATTGTTTCTTGTTTAGAAAGAAATACATTTATGAAAATCTTGGTAGCTTTGTTCGCAATACATATGTTACTATAAGATACACGCCCTTCAAGTCTATACTACCAAAAAAGCATGATTTTTATTGGTGATATATACAATGTAGTGAATTGTCTGTTACTATTTCTCTGTTTGGTTTCAATTTATGAATCACTTCACTAAACCAGGAGCCAAATGTTGGTCTGTCCATTTCTTGGTGATAATCATCCTTCCCTTTCTTTGCACGGAACAGTAAACATGCATCTTCAACAAAGCCTTCATTGCCGCCAATGCATGAAAGAATAAGCCTCCCCCGTAGTCGGTTGCTTGAGCCCTGGTGGTGGTTTTACACGCTCCCACG
The DNA here is from genome assembly GCF_977018435.1 of Lepisma saccharinum. Classification (NCBI taxonomy): domain Eukaryota; kingdom Metazoa; phylum Arthropoda; class Insecta; order Zygentoma; family Lepismatidae; genus Lepisma; species Lepisma saccharinum. The sequence goes on from NC_139246.1 coordinate 54,467,844, forward strand.
GTTGAATCAATGTACGACCCCCGTCGATGCATGCCTCGCCCAAATAATTAACTTGTTTTTTTTCACAGCGATATCTTTAAATACCACGGAGATTCTTTTGTCGTCAATCGTTTTCTACTCCTAAACTCAACCACAAATCATTCGTCTGAGACAGTTCATGACTCATTGATGGTAAATCACCTCACGCCCTGTTTTATTTTGGTCTTGTTGCCGTAAGGAGGAATATGTATTTCAGACAACTTGTTTAACTTTGAAGAGCTTTTTCCTCAAAATAACACTCGGGCAAAGCCGGGCACTGAACAGGAGACCTCGATTCAGCCATTCTCGAAGCTGTACAGCACAAATAGCAATGAATCACAACAAAAATAGGGTTAAAATAGTGGAATGTGCAACACTGATATCACTGATTCAATGCACTTTGCAACGTATTTAGTCTCACTCAACCCGCTCTTGAGCTTTTGTGTTCCTTCAGCGCTACCAACTGCCCAGTTGGCGAATCGGCGGATTCAAGTTCGTCTGCACAGTGATTGCAACCTATCAAGTCCATACCTGTTATGGATGTATCATTTTGTCTGTATATTACACATGAAATAACTGTTTTGTTGCAAGTGTGCAGTTGTGTCGGAATGGAACCTGTCTCAGCGGAACTATATTGTGCGCGCACGTTTGTATCTACATATACGAAAACCTGCTGCAAACTTAACCTGACGCAAGGCTTGGATTGGCATCTAAGTACCCATTAATAAGAAGTGTATAAAGCAGAACTGCTTTATGCAGGGGTATTGTAAAAGCATTTCCCACCTGACCTCGGCACCCCCGGGAATCGATACCAGGTCTCCAGATCCCAGCGGCTCTTTACAACATTGGAGCATTTCTTTTCACGAAACTGCACAATTGTGGATGCTGACATAACTAAAATTTTTATTTATTTATTCTGCCTTGTTTCTCGAGGAAAGTTTACTGCTGTGCATTTACCTTTGACTTACATCTGGAACATTTATATACAATTTCTGAAGTCGCAGTGGTCTAGTTGGTAGGGTGTCTAACTTCCATGTGGGAGATCCAGGCTTGATTCCCGGAGTGGGTGATCTCAGGTTGAAACTTTTCTGGTTTTGTCCCTGCATGAAGAGGTTCTGGGGATTACCCAGCCTCAATGGGTCCCTGGAGGCAAAATTGGGATGTAAAGGTGGCTGTATCATTGTATTGATCACATGACCTCCAACATGACCAAAATCAATTAAATGTGTGGGACTCAAACCCCCTTCCTGCCAATCTGAAGGCACAATTTCCCCTTTGGCCCAATTTTTCCCTTCAGCTAAACAAATCATGTAATAATAACAAATAATAAGGATTAGCAGTGATAGTTGTTCTTGTTTTATTATTTTTGTTCACCCATGTTGTATGTATAAATATTGTAAATTCATCATTACATACCTTAGGTTTGAACACTGCTCAGTGTTACTTGTCACAGGTAACACTGATATAATATGAAGAAATCACGACGAAGGGCCAGCATTCATTCCCCCCAATACTTGCATATATTTCCCTTATGCTAACAATAGTGTGTATCCCTAACATGTATATACTTTTGTGTTATATTATCTTTGTAATAATTAAGAATAGATACCTAATATTCAAAACTCTCCTATTCATATGTAACGAGTCACATGGGAGACCAAGATCCGAGAAATGGAGCTTCCAAGGATGAACACCAGATGGCAGCACAGGAAGTTGGGAAGATCATAGCAACGGCTGTTGCGGAAACAGACAACAGATGGCAGCACTGCTAGATGACAAAAATCTACCTAAATTAGGGTCCCAGAACCAGAAGAGGGGGCAAAACAACCTGCACACCCAAAGAAAAATTAGGCAGGATTGCAAGGAATAAAAGGAAACCTTCAGAGCCCACCCTAGGGACCAGCAGGATGATCCAGAAGTAGTGAGCCACCCATGCGTGAAACATCAAGCCCGGTTACATGGCACATTGTCATCCTGGAAAATCCCATTGTAGGCGGGGTACATGAAGTCCATAAAGGGTTGGAGATGATTACCAAGCAGCTGAACATAGCGATGAGCATTCATTGTCTGGTTCACGAGGACCAGAGGACCAAAACCATGCCAAGTAAACACGCCCCACACAGTGACGGAGCCACCACCAGCTTGCACAGTGCCTTGTTCACAACTTGGGTCCATGGCCTCATGGGGTCTGTGCCACACCTGGACCCTACCATCCATGCCTATCAATTGGAAACGTGACTCATCTGACCACGGTACACGTTGCCAGTCCTCTAAGGCCCAATGCACGTGTTCCAGAGCAAATGTGCATCGCCGTCGCCAATAAACAGCTGTTAGTAGCAGCACACGTGTCGGTCTTCGGCTGCGATACCCCATGGAGACCAAATTGCGTTGCACTGACCTCTGAGACATGTTCCTGGGATGTCCTGCATTGATTCCTGCTATCAGATCATGCACTGCTGCTTGTCTGTTTGCCCGGACGAGTCAGCCCAGACATCGCCGATCACGGTCATTCATCACTCGTGAGTGGCCACTGCATTGTCCCTGATGGATCGTAATGCCTCCAATGCGGTACTCACGGTCCACCCTTGACACTGTGGAGCGAGAAACGTTCAGTGTCCGGACAACTTCTGAAATCGCATGCACCTTTCGTCTAGCACAAACTATCATCCCGCGCTCAAAAGCCGATATTTCCCGTCAGGTTGCCATCACCACGGTACACGACGTTTCACTGCACTCACAGAAGTCTACCTGATGTAACATCACAAAGCTTTTCATGGCTTTTGGTGATAGTTACACGTACGTCAACGTACGGAAATAGAACTTATTTGTTTCAACTAAGTTCTCATATCCACATGTAGACGGCAGCAGCATTGTGCCTGGACTTTTGTCGCCGTCTAGCGGATTTAGTTAAAACTTCCTCCTCCCCCTCCCCCTTTTTTCCCCGACTACTACGATCGGAAACAATTCGCAGTCTGAAGTCGCTACCAGCACAGCCAGTTCAGAAGTCGCCACCAGTACAGCCAGGACAGGACTCGCTATCAGTGCACTAGCCTAGAAGTCGTTTCCAGCACAGCAGTTTGTCCGCACGTCTCGCCAGACAGTGGAAACGGGAGCCTTTCCTTGATGCCCGAATTCTCCGCATCCATGGCAGAAGCCAGTTAACCGTAGAAGTGGGTACCCGTGTGGTTAAAAGAGGAACATTAAAACAGACGTTAAGGAACGCAAGGTAAACCAGAGACTGCATACTATATCCCGTTGTTTATTCCACGATAGGCCCTATCGTCTACGAAGTAGACTTTAATGTTCAAGGGTTGGCGAGATTCGTGTGTTCAATCGACTGGTCGTAATTTGACCATTTATTGTGCTAGTGAAATTGGCCTATGCCAATTCGGCAAATAAGAATAGGACTTAAATGATTCGTATGTGCAAAAATAAGCTTTAGACATGATAGCTATGTGCTGCACAATCCAATCCATCTTGGATTGCGTCTTTTGGAATTGCTTGTCCGAGAACCAATGAGGAGTTTATCCACTTATATCTGGCTACTGTCTTTACACGTTTTGAACGTTTAGTCCCTCCGTCTTGCTTAATACAAAAAAAAAAAAAAAGAAAAAAACACCTTAGTTCACCTATACCTAAGTAGTAGCATCAATTCCCATGCACAAAGCTTTAACCATCCGTGAATTGTATTGAATAGGACCTAGTATAATCAAGCAATACAGCCATTAAAAGAATTAAATTATTTATGCCGTTAGTGAATTCCTTTTTGTTTTTGATTGATAATTGATTCAGGTGAGGGTCCATTGTAAAGTTGTCCTTAATGTTAATATAGGACCGGAATTATTGAATGGTACGACTGTTTTAAGAACGGCGGGCCCTTTTTAAGAGGATTTATTAAGTGTATGATTGGATGCGAAAACGTTCGCTGGGCATATGTACATATAAAATTCTATAGTCATAGGAAGGGCGTAATGTTAGCCCGGTGTAATTGTTAAATGTACAGTGGTACTTTTGTTTCAAGAGATGCCTTTTGCGGTATAGCTGTTGATGTAGAGTTTAATTGGTTACGTGTCAAATACCGTAATAAAGAAAAGAAAAATTGTTAAAAGTTACGAAATTGGACTATGATTGATTAATTGAACCTTTCGGATATCCCTTTAAAGAATGTCGTTAAACTCAAAATAAGAATAGTCATTTCTTTATTTTTATGAATCTGGTCGAAGAGACAAATAAGATATTGCGCTACTTACCTAAATGTGAACAACAAGTCCATCGCGATTGGCCTTGGTACATCTTTGCGACGACATAAGGATTTGGTAGATAATAGTTGGTATAATCTATATATAAATACGCATACATATATGTGCATGATTTTCCTTTTTAGGTATGGAAAGATAATTGCTTAAAGTGGTAACATAATCTGAGATAAATAACATTGTTCCTTATAGGGTAAAAATAGAACGGAATCCGCAGGATTAACCCCGTTCTTCGGGATTCTAGCAATAATTAGAACCTAATGCGATCTCCATGCTAGCGGAGTAGTTCTTGGAACTCGCGCGAAGCAAGGACGTTGCGTTGTTTTGGTTTTGTATCGCTTGCTCAGGTTTAGATGTCGATATGGGTATCCTTTTGCACACGCTTCCTTTACGTCATCAAGAACTAACTGGGTAAATCGAAACATTGACCCTAATCAGGCGTTACACTGACAACACTGCAAACACTGACAACACTGCAACTGTTTCGCGATGTAGAGTGCCATCAACTAGTTCCCTCCCGCTATCCCATGACTTTTGACACTTCAGTGTACATTCTGGACCGTCCTCGGATAAAGCTTCAGCCTGTTAAATTCAATAAGAGTAGATGAAAAGTGAAAATTCAGTAGAGCTGTCAGAGGAAATTTGATTACTGATGAAAATTATATGTTTTTAGGATTGAGAACCTGAAAGTTTGTTCGATGAAATGTCCTACTACATCAGACAAAAAAAAACGGATGCATAAGAGTGCAATGCATGCATTTTTATGCCGTAGTGAGATATTTTGTTGCAATTCGACATTAGTCAGATTTAAGTAAGTCTTGAAGATTACCTGACGACAATTGATGAAATGATTCTCTAGGCTATTCACCAGGTGAGCATGCTTTCATTAGTCAGATTTATCGGACAAAAATTGCATGCATCAATGGAGTCCAAATACTCGGCGGATCAAATATAGTTCCACGGCATACAACAAAAATTCAGTTTGGATAAAAGCCTTCATTCGTTTCAATGTTCCTTCAGAATGTCCACACATGGCTGTACTATGGTGTTGGACATCTGTCGGACAGTGCACCAGAAGGGTGCACCCCTTACAGCTCCCATAGACAAGAAAAAAAAAATGTCAATACATTTTAAATGTGACATCAAATGTGACATCAAATGTGTCTGCCTCACTGGAAATTTCTCTTCCCCTTCTATCACTTGTTTCTGGGACCGTGGTTGTGTCCAATGCATAATAGAGGCCTAAAAGTTTACGCAAAAGGCTGGCAAGATGATTTTTCGTTTAAGTGGAGCACTTATTACGTCTTATACAAAATTAAATGTCTGGCAGGTTCATTACAACAAAATAAAGTCTATTCAACACACTCCCAAATATTAGATCTGAAGCAACTTCAGAAGCTGAACTGTTGCATGCAAGTTAAAATTTCATAAAAAGATGTCAAAAATGTGTGGATGCACGAGGACATTTCTAGCTTCTCTTGTGACAAGGTAAATGCTTATTTTCATTGTAATTGTAATTCGCAGAACTTGGAAGTTATTTTGAAGCCAGCTTGAATTAAAGTTCAAGTTGACATTCTTGAGTAAATGGCCTCTATACGGAAAAGTTTGGATGCAGAAGATGGCTGATGTACATGTTCTTCAATGTTTTGGAATCTGTACCCATCAACTCTTAGATCTTGTACAAAGAGGTGACAACCAAGAAAATTTCTGCAGATTTTATTTTCAAATTATGAAAAGAATTGGCTGCAACTTCCATGATGAACAGAACATCCCCATGGGGAATCAGTGGGACCCTAAGCAGTGATATTCACAAAACGAGCCCAATAGGAGGCGGTAAAAGGGAGAATAAATCCAGAAACATTTGCATGATCTGTAAGAAGTACATACGTGAACCTTTTTCTTGTTCTGGACAGGCATACTATAATTGCGTTCAAAAATACTTTGTTGCCTCTGTTGGTTTTGCTTAATTAAAATCAAAAGATTGTTATCTTTGTAAATACAGTCATTCTAACCTGACTATTTGTCCCTCATATGAACTTCTATTTTTCCTGTAGGAAGTAGAATTTTGTAAGAAACTGTTGTAGTGATGTGCAATCGAAAAAAAATATATAAACAAACACACAAGTTGTTTTACGCTCAGGATAACAACAGTTGAAAATATTTGCGAGGAAAAACTACATTAATCAAAATGACAGGTGGTACTTGGCAGCTAGGAAATCACCGTCTGCTAGTGATAAAGGATGGTTTTGTAATTCATATTATGTGAAAGAGAGATGCAGCAGTAAATAATAGAGCGGAAACAGAGGCCCCTTCATTTGGGTTTCAAGACGACACAGACAGACAGGCGACAGCATTGCTCAGAGTGGCAATTGTGGAAAAAACAACAGAAATGCACAAAGTTTCAAAGAGGATGGTGACAGTGGCCACAGAAATTAATGGAACGAAACAAATAACAGCTTTGCAGAAACAATTAGTACAAAGTTTCTCTTTTATTATGGCTTTTTAAGTTATAAAAACCCTCATTGCTTTAATCGATAAAACGTAGCTCATAAAAATGTACACTATAATAAACAGAATGCTATTCCTTAATGACCTAACCTACCTCTAAAAAACTACTGGCGATGTTTCTTGTTGAGATATATCCTCAAATATATAATCGAGGCTTAAATAGTTTGTGGCTCTTCATTGATCTGGAACAGTGTGGTCTGTTGCTTTAAATTTAGGTTCAATGTGGAAATCAAACAATGCTCTGAACCCAACATGGAAGTGTGTAATGATGCTGCGAAGTCATCACAATTACTTACTTGCAGTTTCCGAGTGTTATTATTCAAGGTTAATTGCTATTTCTGTCTATGGTATTGGTGTGAACCATTCATTGCAAATTGTGTTGATGATCTAATGATAATGGTGTCAGGTAATCTGTGTTAGCATATTATGCTGTGTTGTAACGTTAATAAGACCCTGCAAGGTCGTAAAGAATTTGTAATATTTAGCTTATATTTGTTGGTATCAACATTTAGCACACGTTTAACCTCTTGAATCCCAGCCTGTAGATAGAGGGCAGAATCCCACGACCATGTTACTTTAATAACGGTCTCGTAAATGTTTCTCGCATTAAAAAAAAGGATCACATGATCGTCACTTAGTATTTATTTCTTTTTAATGCTGACCTCCAATCGTCACTTAGTATTTATTTCTTTTTAATGCTGACCTCCAATCGTCACTTAGTATTTATTTCTTTTTAATGATAATCTCCGATCGTCACTTAGTATTTATTTCTTTTTAATGCTGACATCCGCGGCGGATTGGTTATATCCCCACCTGGCCATAGGTGTTCTTTCGTCAATATCATCATATCATCGCTCCTCTTCATCTTGGCAATTGGCCAAAAATGGCAGAAAAGCCCAGTAAAATAAGCTAATAAAATAATCGTTTCTTTTTAACTCTATTATTATATATTATATAATTCATATAATTCTTCTTTAACACGCAACAGATTCTCACGTACATCACTGAAAGGATCCTTCCTTGTATGTCCAATCTCAGACACTCTTTGCCTCTTCTTCCACATCGGATATATCTGAATATTCAGACTCGCTACAGTCACTCCCCTCTTCTTCCGGAACATAATCAGATGAACTACTATTCTCCTCCTCCATGTTTATCTGCTTTTCTTTTACAAAAAGACACAGGTCTTCTCAATAGCATGGTTACGTACCTTCAGCTACAGATGGCATAACAAGCGTGCTTTGCTCATTTCGTGCGATAGTCATGTGCTCAAATGACGTCACAGCAACATGTAGACCTCGGTCCTTCCTAACCTGATGCATTTGTACGTTTTCTTGGCCATTACCATTCAAGAATATTTCCTTTTCGGCCAATAGTACCGGCTAGGTACGGGCCATACGTAGAGGTAGGAGAGCATGCAGGCTCGACTATGTACGGGCTATACGTAGTGGTAGTCAAGAGGTTAATACAATTACACTACAATATTTATTTATTCTTTCTGCCTGGATCACGTAGTTCCAATAAATCATGCTTGACTACATGCAGCTCAATCTACTGCGATAGAGATATCATTGCCTGCTCTCACACGAGTCCACGTAGTTCGCATGAACGGTGCTAATACAGACTGAAGCTATATAATATACAGCAGTGTGAAGCTATATAATATACAGCAGTGGAGCAGATTTTCTTCAGCTGGCTTTTTGGTCAGCTCACAATAAGATCTCTGATAAAATGGTCGAGATGAAATGCATACACCGCTTTTGTGAGAGATCCAAAGCACTGTAGGAGGTGAGGTCCCCACTGAAGACAGTGAGCAGCTTCCGCCAATATAAGCCAATGGCTTAGGGTTCTGGGTTACTAGGCAACCACTCATAAGATTTACCATTATTGTGTACCCCATTATTTTTATGCTGGGCAAAAACGGGATGGTAATTTTAAATAAAGGTGTTGCCATTAACAGCTTAAACACCACAACGTGCTGGGCTCTGTTAGGTTGTATATGAAAAGGGTTGGGTGCCCATTCTAGGACCATGATAAAATTCAAGTATAATTCCCGGTTTTCAAGGTGAACTTTCCAAAAATTCAAGGGTACAAGCAGACGTTTTCTCCATTTCAGCCTTACGTATTACCGCCTCTCACCACACACACACACAAATATATTAACAAATATAAAGGGTCTGTGTTATTGCAATGTGTCCAAAATTCTAATTTAATTCAATTAAATGGTATAAACATTTAAAATATTCCTTTTAAGGTGTCATTTGACACACACAGACTCTAAATATATCTACAAGCACAACTCACAAAAGTTACAGAATAAACAAATCCATGAAAAATTCTTAATTGCGTAATAATTTCAAACTCAAATTTACCTAATCAACCTCAAGATATCTTATCTTTCGTCTGCCAGATGTTCTGCATGGGACACTAACAAATTAAAATAATTGAAAGAATTCTGTGTTATTCTCCACGCAGCCTTATTTTCCTTCCTCGATAAAATTAAAAACTAAACTCTGAAAAAAATTGCCTCAGGGTATTTATAAATTTGTACAAATTCAATGGAATATTGATTAATAAAAAGTTTCAATTTTTCACGTCTATGGAAAAATATTCAAGCAGAATTCACGCATAATTCCCGGAACAAATAATTAATGCAGAATTCCCAGAATTCAAGGAATTCCCAATGAATAGCCACCCTGGATGCTTACTGCGAGTGTGATTGAGTGATGATGCTCTTGTTCCCCAAAAGCCAACAATTCCTGTAAAAAAGTTGCAGTTACAGAAGTCGACGTAAGTAAAGGACTGTGCTTTCCTGAGTTGTATTGGAGCTAAGGTTATGACCTCCAGAAGACAGCGGCAGCCGGGTACCTGTTCCCAGTTTACGGCAGTGTTGCCATCAAAAGATGACATTCTCCCATTGTGTGGCAGTGTACTGGGGTCTAATTAGTGTCGTATCTTACATGGATATGTGCTAAACTTACACAGTTTACAGTAACTATTGAACAAGTGTATCCAGCTACAGTCAATAAACTTTCAAAACCTTTATAGAGTTTACTTCATCCCGAACCCTGAGTGAAATAGTGCCTTGTGCCACAGCTGCACAAAAAGTTAGCGTAATGGGTAAAACTTTGCAGTGAGCTATTCGATTGTAAAACATTAGTGCTCATGGTTTACAAAGTTTATTGGTCGCACCAAAACAGGCTGACCAGAATGTTGCAAGTGGTTCTACTTACTTTTTCGCAAACCCACTATTAACCTGGATCAGCTGTGCAGCAGATTTTAGAGTGAGAGCATGCTACATTTTCAAAGATGTTTAAATTACCACACAGATTTATAGCTTTAGCACAGCATATCTGCTGCATTTTTATATTTTTTATATACATAAAATTGATGTTCTACCAATATTAGGAGAGTATACACACAATTAAGTTACAGAAATTCTAAGCTAGGCACTTGTAATGTTGTCATGTTTTCTTCTAGGGCTGAGCTGATGCCAATGTATCGGGCGATACTTTCCAGAATTTTGGTCTTTCACGGGATCCGCAAAAATGCTGCACGACACTTCCTCGGAGTCTAATTATCTTAAAAATTATGCAAAATTCAAACTTCCATTTTATTTTGCACCAATTTTGCGATAAAAACTTGATTTTTTAAATACATATCATGTATTTTAATATTGTGATATAATTCTTGAATATTTTAATGCAAAATTCTTTGTAAATTGATGCATACAGTTGGAGCAGCATACTTACACACAATATTATTGATCAATATTTTGAACAGTTTTAAATTATTAAAATTTTCAAGTATCGGTATCTGTAGAAATTGGTAATAGTATTAGCATCAGTATCCGTTCAAAGTGGTATCGGATCAGACCTAATTTTTCTATTGTGAATATTATTATCCGCAGGGCACATCTCAGCTACCGGATGGGTTGAAGGTGGTAGTTAGCAAATGGCCACCAGATACGGTGGTCAGCTGTGAATAGGGGAAAGCCAAATAAGCAAGCAGTTCAGGTACCAGACCAAGGTGGTGTTCTACCATGGTCTGTGGATAAAAGCCCCATAACAACACAGTCACATAGCTAGGAAGTACCACCATCGAATAAAAAAAATCCCCATTTGCTTGGCAGAGAGGTGAGGAATTCCCAAAGGCTATGGGAGAGAAAACCAAAGGACATAACGAACCCTTCAGGCATAGTGAGGTCAATCCTTTTACAGGGAGTAAATCCCCTTCAGGAAATCCCTGGTTTTCCAAGGAAGTGGGGGTTAGACATGGGCTTGCAACTTCATGTGTGAAAAAAAAACAAAAAAACAGACCAGCTGAAAAAGCTCAAAGGAAAAATGTAAAGACTGCTACGTTACGACGACCAAGGCATGTTAAAAGGGCAAGATAAAACGTGCTAGAGGTAGGTTCATGGAATGTTAAGACAATGCTACAAGCAGGAAAGATGCAAATGATAGCTCCAGAAATAAACAAGACACAAAATAAGATTACATCATTACAAGAAATATGCTGGCAAGGTTTTGGTAAAATAAAAATTGTTGGTATTGCTGCTACAACCATTTTTGTCTTCTTCTTTTTCTAAGAGAACCAAACCCAACTAGCCTAACCTAACCAGCACAGATTATTTACCACACCAAACAGCTACCAGCCAATGGGAATGCTTGAAAAAGTTGTAGCAGCAACCACTACCACTAAAAAAGGAGCACACACAGAGTTAACTACAGAATTTATCCACCCATTGGCATAAACAGCTTTATTTGTCACCCTTTTTCCTTTATTTTATTTTTTACAATAATATGTGTCAGAGTTCTGAAAACAATTTTACATACATTTCAAAGATATGCAATTTCCTATAATATAATTACGATAACACTTTTTAAACCCTATTATAAAAGTAAACAAACAGTTTTTCAAGCAACAATTCAGTCAGTTTTAAACTTTATTACCACTGTAATGTGATTATATTGTAAAGCTGTGAAGAAAGCTCTGGTGATGGACCCAAAACTCTGTATTAAATTGATTGATTGATTTCATCCACTAAATCACACATGGTACAATGACATGGGACAGATGAAAAAAGCCATATAATACACACATTAATAAACACTGTATTTTACAGCTAATAATTCAGTCACTGTGAATGATTTAAACACTAAACACGTACCAAAAATTCAAGGAAAAGAAAATATCCAATAAACATATTTTTAAAATCTTTTAAAACTTATGGTATCACTTTCGCACAGTAACTTTTACTTCATATTATACAAGGAGTAAATAAGAACTATAAATATATTACATTTTTCTGGTGTCTTACATGACTAATTGTATGCATGCAATAATTCCTCTGCCTCTCTAGCTGTATCAGTACCAAAGGTTTTCTTAAAAATGCTGCAAATACAGGTAAGGCAGACTCAACCTTTAGCGATTCTGTTATCACTGCGGTTCGTCCGTGGGCTAGAGGAACATCAGCTTACCTACCACATTAATGGAAGGAAAATGGGAAACCAAATAAGTAAGTTCTTCTTTTGTGTTTACTAACCCCGAATTATCAATCAACAACTTCAAATTTGGTAACTTGACTTCTTCACAGAATCTTTGAACGAAATCTTTTGGTTTTTGCAAAATTTTATGAACTTTCACTTTTTCTGTATTTGGCGTACACTCTAAAATCCTGACTAGAGTTTCAAACGATACTACATCAAGATAAATTGATTCAAGGTTTTCATGTTTCCAACAACCTTTCATGTCATGCAATTCCAGCTCCTTTGGCCAGATGGTATCTCCGAGTGATAAGTGAAAAGCACGCAGTGATGGATATTCTGACATTAGGTGATGGAGATTGAAGGGAACGTGACCTTGGAAAACAGTGATCTTTAAATATGTCATGCTTTCCTTAAGCTGTGGTGACAGGTCGCAAATTCTGTGTACTTCATTTTCACCCTCAACAATTAAGGATTGGAGATCATTGAAGCTGTTGCGATGAACTTTAGACAAGTTACCGTATTCCAAGGACTGGAGCTGTGGACACATCCAATTGATCAAGGCATGAGTTTCTTTTGACATCGAAGACATGGTAATTGAAGTCAGACTCAATTGTGGGAGTTCTTCAATGTGTCTACCAAACCGAACGAGGTCAGAATGAATCGCCTCAAAGAATTCCTGCATATCCCATTTTCCGAATGTCTCCAAGCCAGGAATCAACTCTAATATCATCATGATGAATTCTATAGGTACTCTTACTGTCGTGGTACTGTTTCTTATCACCAGTATCTTCAATGTATCACACAGAGGACTACGCTTCCACTGGTAACCTTCCGAGGTATGTCCTGCAGGGACAAGATTCTCCAATGGCAGGACAATGTTCCTGTACTTCCACATACTACTCTGGCAAACTGCATCCTCAGATTTTGATCCTGGTTCAACTCTTATCATGCTCTGTATGAGAAAATTGAGTCCTTGCTTCACCCACAAAAAATAACTAACATCGAGAAATTTAAGTCTGGTACACCTGAGCCCAATTGTCTTCAGTATTGTATTATCACATGTAGACCTCAGGGACAATGCAACCAGGTTCTCTGCTATTACCAATATGTTTGTTAACTGATGATTGTCTCCTGGATTATGTACAAACCACTCATAAAATGAAAGACTCCTTAGGGAATTACCTTCATTGGACAAAAGTTTCAGCAACCTGTCACGATGCCTCTGCTGGTAATAAATCGGAACTTCAATGTTAACCATCGTCACCCCTTTGGAAAATAGCAATTCCAATCCAAAGAGACTAACTGGATAACTCTCTGTGTCCTCTATTCCACCATCATCTCTCATGCAGAGCTCTGCTTGAAGAGAGGTACGTATGTCCGCTGGCAGCTCCAAAAAGTAGGCCCTCAGTTTACAAATTTCTGCTTCTAAGTTGTCCATGTCCATGCTGACCTTTCTGTGAGCTGATTTCACCATGGCCTTGATTCTGTTGAGACATATTCTCTGCAAGGAAGTCAGCTTGGGAAGAACAGAATATGACTGAGGATGCCACGGTAGTTTCTTGAGATCATAGTTCTTCGCCATTCCTACAAAATTATATGTCTATTAGAATTTAATCTCAGCACCAACTACTATCAGCAGAACATTTATTTTTTTAACATCTAGCTTTCAAACTATTATATGAAGAAAAATTTATTTTAATAAAAAAAATATAAAGTTAGTGCATAACATCTGTGCACATTATTCGTTCTTACATGAAATATGAATATAATTTTGAAAAAAATTAATTTGAACTTCAGAATCATAGTTTTTTAAAAAATGTAAATATTAATATAGAATAAAATTTTTGGAAATTTTTTTTTTTTACGAAAGGACAGACCGGTCATTTTCACAATGTTAAGTTTACTGCACGGTTTCCATGTTCTGTGCCTTTTAATACATTCCAGGGCTATTCAAATGAAAACCTTAAAAATGCAATAAAATTCTGAAAAGTTGTACAATTGATTTGTAAGTTGGCAGGAGTTATCCCTGTGGTTGAAAGAATAGCCAACAGGTGCAACATGATGCTGCAACACCGAAGAAGGAAGCAGCATCAGTGCTAAGATGGCTGCCCCATTGTCGACATGCACTGGAATAGAGCAGTGATCTGCGATGCGTTTTTTGAGTAGTGAAGGTGATAAACCAGTTGAAATTCATTGCAGGATTGAAAGTGCAGTATAGGGATTCGTGTAAGTCCCTGCAGCAAGTGTATGAGTGGTGTGGAAAGTTTAAAAGCAGCGAAACTTCTGTGGAGGGTGACCGGGACAGGCACACCTTGTACTAACGAACAAAAACATTTGCTGCAGTGGAAGAGCTTGTGCAGGGAAACAGGCATATTACTGTGAAGGAAATAGCCGCCATTTGCAACGATCCTGCGAGATCGTTACAAGGCTATACAGTTTCCTTTTTCTTGTCATTGTTGAGAATCCCATTGCGTAATCTTATCTATTCTGTTATCACTTCTGCATATGATTTCACTGCAATGCATGGTAGACAACAAAGTTCTACCATATATAACTAGGGAGTGTTGCTGTTATAATAGTTCAGTGTTATCACATATAAATGGCACTCAATGATAATCAGCACATTCATAGTTCACGAGAATCCACTAGAGGCGCTGCGACAGGGCCATAGCTCAGTCAGTCTGTGTTGGCTCTTCAGCGACTCAAGGTCGAGCCCTGCTCCCGCAAATAGCCCAGCCTAGTAAAGCACATGAGTGCTCAGGGAAAAAGCCTTCTACAGTGTGGCCTACTCTGGTAGAACGGAAACTAGAGATAGCAATATCCCTCGGCCTACTAGGTAGATTATACGCATTGTATCGGGCGCAATCTCCTACAGTGTGGCCTAACTGTAGAGCAGAAACACACTTGTGCAGCCTACAGGTAGAACGAATATGCATTGTATCAGGTTACAGTTAGATTGGCGAGTTGTGTTACTGTTTTACTACTAGTAGAACGGAAACTAAGGGTATACATATTCTTCAGCCTACTAGTAGATTATACATCTCACAACAGCCGTTGCAAAAGTGGCTTATCTTTTGGCCTACTCTGGTATAACGGAGACGAGAGATAGCAATATCCCTCAGCCTACCAGGTAGATTATATGAAAGATTGTAACGGCCTTGTGAGTGATCAGAAGTATGACGCATTTATGTTGAACTGGTGGTTCACGACCAACTTGTGTGAAAACTCTTGGGAGAGAGAGAAAAATATGGAATAATGGAAATGTTATGGGATATAGACATTGAAATGAAAGTAACAATTTGTAAGTTATATGTTAATAAATTTTTCAATGTTTAATGTGATTCATATTGATAAAACTAAATATTGTGTTCAAGAGTATTGGTTTCTTTGAATAGAGGAAGGAAAAAATTAAAATGTGTTTGTAGTGTGTTATTTTGTGAAAGTAGCATAAATTGTTATCCTGCACGCATAGGAGTTGTGTAACTTAAGTTGTCGTAGTACCTTACCTTACAAAAAATGCTGAGAAGTCTGATTGAGGGATGTTAGCAAACTTAGTACTATTTACACATAAGTCAGTGGGTGCATGTCAAGATGACATTCATCGTTTATTAGCTAAAAGTGATTAAGCAGTTCATTAATTACTGCAGTTAGCTTATATTAATTTTAAAAAATAAAGGAGTAAAGTTAAATAAGCTAGAAAGATTATCAGCTTTATGAAATTCATATTATTATTTAGTATTGTTCTTCTATTGGTAGGAAGGTAGGAAATAATTTTTTTTCGAAAGACGAAAAAAACTGAAAATTTTTATACGAAAGGTTCAGAAATTGTAAAAAGTCATGATTGGCTATTGGGAAAGTATGCAGAAAGTTATCATCATTCGCCGTTCCATGCCTCTGATTAGGTCGGCATAGAAGTCAACCCTCTCCATTTTTTCCTGGTCTTCCACCACTCCTCTCTTTACATGGTGTTCCAATCTTGTCCTCTTCTCCTAAGACTCTCCACCGACATCTTGGTCTCCCCTTTGGCCTTACTCCCATTCCTTGTGCATTGTAAGCTCTTACTGGTAGTCTATCTGCAACCATCCTCTTCATGTGTCCGAACAATCTCATGTGTGCCTGATCTATGCTGTCCTGAAGCTTCACCACCCACACTGTCTGTCGGATCTCCTTATTCCTTATTCTATCCCTTCTAGTCTTCCTCAATATACTCCTTTAAAATTTCATCTCCACTGCCTGCAACTTTCTTTTGTCTCTCTCTCTTTGTCAAAGTCTCTGCTCCATATGTAATTAATATTACCTTCTTGCATTTCTACATCTCTGTTCCACATTAATTTTTGAATGCATTCATAGAGTCTTAACTACTTTGTCCTCTTCTGTTTACCTCCTCATCTATTATTCCACTTCCAGTAAGTGTCAGGGGAAAAAAATGTAATATTCACTCACATAAGTAGTTAAATCAATTAATACTATTTAACGTATTTATATCCTTTAATAGTGAGTAACACGCACAAATCTAAAATATGCTAAATGTTAATGGTGCCTCTTTACTACAATGTTTGATATGCCTTGGTCAATTCCTGGATTCTACACAAACTGCTTCACAGGATAGAATCTTTGGACCTACTGAAATTCTGACATTCTGTAACAGTACCTTACTTAAAACTAGGATATTTCTCAAGAAAACAACCTAGATGTCCACTAGCTTCTTCAGGTACAACACGAACTCAATGGAATACGACATCTAATTGCTTGTCGCAGCAAGCGAAGATAAGAGAAACTTCGCGGAAGGCAGACGTGTGTCAGCGAGCTCCGAAGTGCAGTGAAGCATGACAAGATGGGGAATTCTCTTGTGCAATGGTGTTGTGCCATAGGATTGTGGAATGCAGGAGGTAAGAAATGGTCGGTGTTAGTGATGAACGTGCAGAACAGCTCAAATGCAACCAGCATGTTTTTCGTGGGCATTGTCGTTGTGATTGCCTTAATTATCTCTGGTGTCGAACAAAATCCTGGACCTTACACAATGGAGGACATTGCGACAAAATTGGATTCTATTAACAACAAGCTTGACAAGGTGACTGAAACAACAGCAATGGCCCAGATCGATATTAAGCGGCTAATAACAGAAATAAAAGGCCTCAAAAATGAAAATAAGGAATTTTGAAATCTAAACTCCAGTTCTGCGAACTTAAATTGGATGACTTTGAAAACCGGTCAAGAAGGGACAATTTAATTTTCCGCGGTTTTAGTGAAACGTCCGGAGAATCTTGGGACTGTTCTGAGTGACTCGTGAGAGACACTTTATGGAACATTCTGGAGATCGACATGTCTGACTACGACATAGCGAGGGCGCACAAACTAGGATCGGGACATAACAGACCCATCATTGTAAAGTTTTCAAATTACAAATTAAAAGAAACCGTTCTTGCTCGTGCACGCTTCTTTCGTGGAACAGGTATGTGCGTCTCCGGCGACTACTCAAGACGTGTTCGCGATATCCGCAGCGAGTTGTGGAAATACATGGAGGAAGCCAGAGAAAACAATCTCCATGCAACACTGATGTACGACAAACTACACATTGAAGGTAAAATATATACATTGAGCGATCTGGATGCTAACGGACTGCTGGCTGTGACCATGGAAGAGGTGCACCAAAACATAGAAGTGAATCCAAACGCTTTACCTACTGTGGAGTGTAGCGAAGTGCCTTCTTCTTTGAGTGGAACGAAGGAACCTCTACGCTCCGATCATCCATCCACCCACACCCCTCGATCGCCCAAGGAACCGTCGACGTCGAAGGCCCCGACCAGCTCTGAACTCCCCGTCTTCTCCTCCCGACCCCCTCAAGAACCAGGGTACAGAAATAGAAAATCCTACAGCGAGGTGACCAACGACCCCAAAACAAGATCATCAATGAGGAACGGAAGTTCGAAGCCCACGACGGCGACAACGAGCAGCACATCGAAGCCTCCCCCTCCCAGAAATGTAAACGGTCACCAACCCCCGAGGTGCTCCCAAAGGACCCCGACTGCCAGGAACCAGAAAAGCAGGTAGGATCTGTGGAATCCGGAGAAGGAAGGCATCGCGTAGCTACGTAGTGAGGTAAGATTAGAAAGTGACGTCATCTCTACACACTCCCAAGGAAGTAATGCTCATAACTATTTGACGTTCTATTATCAAAATGTTCGCAGTTTGAGAAACAAGAGTAGGCCTTTTTATGAGAACGTACTGAGCCGCAATCTGGATGTAGTGTGTGTTAATGAAATGTGGTTAACGTCGTCTCACCTGAGTTCCGAATACTTTGATTCCCGGTACACTGTGTACAGATGTGATCGAAGCCATGACCTTAGTGGCAAAGTGAGTGGAGGTGGTGCACTTGTGGCTGTAAAAACTGACCATTCGTCCCATTTGGTAGGAGAACCGATGCAACAGACTGACTACATCTTAGTTAAAGTATTGCTTAACAAGAAATTTCCTACCTATATTGGTGTTGTGTACTTCCCCCCCAAATCAACTAAGGCATTATATGACAAATTTTATGACCAGGAGACAAAATACTATTCTGTGGTGACTTTAATTTACCAGAGATTACAAGTGTAGACACAGATTTATTAAGTGTGTCAAGATCTACAACTTTTTATGTCTTACCATGCTCTCAGGAATGCAAACAATATTCAAAATGTAAACAATAGGTTACTTGACCTTATATTAATGAATGTTAGTAATTTGATGTAAGCAGAGAGTTGCACCCTCTCCCACCGGAAGACACACATCACCCCTCAATAATAACTGAGATCCAATGCCTTTCCGTAAAATCAAATAAAAAGTCAAAACAAAACTTTTCCACCTACAACTTTAAGAAAGCCGACTATTCAAAACTCTACAGACTGGTATCACAAACGGATTGGACGCTAATAAATAGCGCCAATAACGTAAATTAAACTGTTGATATTTTCTACGGATTAATTTATGGCATATTTCATGAGTGCGTTCCCCTTAAAAAATTACAGAACTCAACATACCCTTGATGGTTTACGCCTGCTATAGTGAAAAAAATTAATGCTAAATCTTACCACAGTTTAAAATGGAAGAAAAGTATTACAAACAAAGAATACCATAGGGAAAAATTCCTTCTGCTCCGTGCACAGGTTAAGAAAGACATAACTGTAGCTCACACTAATTACATAAAACAGTCTGAAGACCAGATAAGTGCCGACCCTTCGCGATTCTTGTCCTATATCAAAAGTAATAAGTCCCATCAAAACTGCCAAGCTATTAAAATCTGCGCAGACATATTGACAGACAAAAATGATATCGCGAATGCCTTTGCAACTTACTTTCATTCTGTGTACGCAGCCGAAAGTGCTAAATATGAAGTAAATAATCTGAAAATATCAATTTCTAACGAACAACTTGGTATTTTCACTTTGCGCAACATCCGCGTTAAGTGAAGTAGAAGCTGCCATTAAGAATTTGAAATCCAAATCAACAACTGGCCCCGACAACATACCACCATATATAGTAAAAGGATGTTGCGATATTTTAAAATATCCCTTGCTGCAAATTTTTAACCTTTCCCTCGATACCAATATTTTCCCTTCAAGATGGAAAACATCGTCAGTCTATCCTATCCCCAAGCCTCACCAAAGATCAAGCTTAGAAAATTATAGACCGATAGCAATCCTTTCTAGTCTTGCTAAAATATTTGAACAAATCATTCACAAGAGGATGTTAGCACACGTCAATCCAGTTATCTCTCCTTATCAGCATGGATTTACTCCAAACAGGTCTACCGTAACAAACTTAGCTAACTTTACCCATTACGCATGCAATGTACTAGATAACACAGGACAAGTCGATGCAATATACACCGATTTTACTATGATATATTATTACAGAAAATTGCATCATTCAATATTTCACTTAATACTTTAAATTTCTTCGCTTCATATTTAGCCGATCGAACGTAAACTGTAATATACGGGAAAATCAAAAGTCGTCCCTTCACTCCACATTATGATGTTGCCCAAGGGTCCAATCTTGGACCGCTTTTGTTTTTATTACTTATCAACGACTTACCAAATTGCATACAAAATTCTCAAAAGTTGCTTTTCGCCGACGATCTTAAGCTTTTCCACGAAATAACTACCTCTGACGACTGCTTGAAACTACAGGAAGATATAGATACGAGTGATTTCTTGGTGTAAAAGTAACAAGTTGGATCTTAACCCAACAAAATGCAGCGTAGTCACTTACACAAAACGCAAAACTCCTTGTGTGTTTCCATACCGTATTAAAAATGTACAAATCGCGCGCAAAAATGAAATTAAAGACCTCGGAGTGACCTTCGACACCAAGCTCAAATTTAATAAGCATATTGAAACTGTTACTAACGACACTTTCAGAAACATTGGTTTTATAATCCGGTCACGCGAGACTTCACGAAAATAGAACCAGTGAAAATACTTTACTATTCCCTCGTACGGTCAAAACTAGAATATGCATCAGTAACCTGGAATCCCACTCAAATAGACTTAATTCATAAACTAGAACGTATTCAGTCAAAGTTTCTTAGATATCTCAGATTCAAAGCCTGTGGAGAATATCCAACATTCGATTCATACGATAATCTAGTCTGAGAGACCAACTTCAGCAAACTAGCACTCCGACGACAAGTAAATGACCTGCTCTTTCTGTATAAAGTAATTAAGGGTATAATAGGCGATTCCAACTTATTGTCAGCCGTATCGTTTAATGTTCCCAGTTCCAAAACATGCCCCAAGCACAAAATCTTTCATTGCCAGAGAGCGAAAACTTCAATTCTTTCTATCTCTCCAGTGTGGAGAGCGTGCAACTCTTTCAACACAATTTCATGTGTAAATAACACAATTGATATTTTTGCAATGAATTTATACAATTTTAAAAATACTATTACTGGAACACTGAATCAATTGTAGTAATATTATGTAATTAGAGCACTATAATTGGGCTCTGCCTGTTGAGCTCTCTCAATAAATAAACATGGAAAGCAGGGTTGTGATGCTAAATCACGTAATGCGATGTAATGCTCTGTATCCCTTACCATTCCACATAGAAAAGCAGAAGACCATTCTTCCATCCAATGTAATTATACAGGGTGATTCGTAATTCGACCTATTCCTGGAAAAGGGTAATACTAGAGCACATTTGCAACAAATTTGATCCTATGCACCGGAGGTCGGAAATCAATGGGTTTCGAGTTATTGCAGTTTGTAGATTTTCGTGACATATTCCGACTTGCGACCAAAAAACTACTAATTGTGAACAAACTACTACACCCTGGGCACTTAATCGACAAGTTGCTAACAGCTGACGAATGAGTGACTACTGGGAAAAAAAAAATCATGCCCAAAATTCCCATACCCACAGAAAGAAACAGTCATTGGAGCACACGTCATGAAGAAATTTGGAAATTATCGTTTATATCAAAGAGGATTACTAAAAAAAAATGATAACATACTTAGCGTAAAAATTACGGAAGAAACTTCCTCCTTTCATAAGCTCTCCAAAAAGATAGAAATGTTGTCAACTGGCACACGGGTTGGGGGAAAAATCTTAATAAAAAGTGGAGAAGGCCTCTTTTGCCTGCTTGCCTTATTATCCCAAGTAAACTCAGTACAGTTTTTACATTGTCTCGAGCATAATAGGGGCAAACTACTTTCTCTCATTATATTAAATTTATCCCGAAATACCCATGCAGGGTAGCTACAATCTTTTGATTATGAAATTCCCTGACATTTCCAGGTTGTCCAGTCCAAAAATGAAATTTTTCCAGACATGTTTATCATCATGATTTTTGCTTTTGAACATTGTGTTTTTCAATTAAATATATAATCTTCATATTTAGTGCTCGTGCAACTTACTCACGTTGAATAAGTTAGTATACAATAAAATGTAGATACTTAAAGGTATCTATGTTAGTGAGTATTGATTTTAACGAAAACTATGTTTCAGGATTCCACTGATCCTTTCATCAGGTTACCAAACTAGGCCAGTGTAAGTACACCTTAGCCACGTCAGATATGACAAGGACTTGGGAATTTATAGTAGGTGGAAAGGAATAAAAAGGAAAGGCGTGGTCTCTCGTAAAATGCCGGAAGTCCTTCAGTTGATGTCCCCGCCCCCTACCTTTCCTCTTTTGTATTCAGTGAGCTATGTCATATCAAGTTCCAATTCTCTAATCTCTTGGGCCCTGCTAATTACGTTCAGAGTGACCCGGAAACTGACCTTTTCTTTATTTGATCCCCATCGCGTAAACATCTTGATCCACAGGTCATCAACATTCCCATCTTCTCTGTTTAACTTATTACTCCTATCTTTGCAGACAGATGCTGCTTCGTAAACATTCCAACTTATCAATTTATCAATCCTGACGCGGCTAAGGTGCAGTTACACTGGTCTAGTTTGGTAACCTGATGAAGGGATCAGTGGAATCCTGAAACGTAGTTTTCGTTAAAATCAATACTCACTAACATTAAGTACCTTTAAGTACCTAGATTTTATTGTATATTAAATATATAATCCGTTAATTATTATAAATATTCACTTTCACAACTATTTTTCTTAGCAAATTTAATTCTACATGCACAGAAACATGTGAAAATTGAAAGAATAAAATGTAAAATTACAATCGTGATCAATGTATTGAGTGCTACCATCACGTGCATCTAGCCTTCAGGCTAAGGTAACAGAGGTATATTATTTCACCATAACACAATATAAAAACAACAGAAAAAGTTCATAAAGAACATAATCTTCATAAAACATACATATTTTTTTTCATTTTCTAGCGGATTTATAGTGTCACAGAAAATGCTACTTTTTTGCTACCGTTTCTATAAGTACACAACGTCCAGAGAAATTTTTGTTGCATATAGGTATTCTATAAGAAATGCCAACAAGACTAAGATCTTTGAAACAATAGATGATACCCTCATCTTCACCAACTTTTCTGATAATTATGATCATATTGTCAATGTACTTTAGTTATCAATCAGATATATGGACTGCAAGTTTTACTTTTAATATTAGTTCTAAAATCTAGTATTATAAAAGTGAAAATTTATTACAGAAATTCGAAGGAAACATAATTTTGCACAAGGCTAAGAATCATAAGAACAAAAGAAATAAGTTTCTGAACTGAATATTTTTTGGGAGTGAAATCACAAGAACCGAATCCAGAAGTGGACGTGAACTGCTTGTTCAACTTTTTCTCTCACAGACTCCAAAATGCATGTAAATTCCAGACGATCTGCAAAATTCCCTGACATTTCCCTGTTTTCCAGATTTGCCAGACATGTAGCAACCCTATCATTAATAAAGTACACAAAGTACAGTAAATATCCACTTGGAGGCAGCACCTTACTCAGTTTGATAATTGAAAATGTTGTCAGAGGCCGTTTCTAAGAATATGCTTTCTTCATTAGTAAATTCTATAGTAGCAGGACCAGTGATGTTGATTTAGCTGTTGTGCAACAATGGTGTGAATTATGACCACACAACCCCCCACTAATCCTACAAGACAATGTGCAATGTGTAGCAGAGTGGGAGATGTCAAAAGCAAGAAGGTTCACCACATATCATTTTACTATTGCCCAGATTGCAGAGTCCCCTTATGTATAGCTTCATGCTTCAGAGTCTATTACACTTTGCCTAATATCTAATAATTTCAGAATCAGAACTGCATTTTGAAAAATTATAAAAAAAATATGTACAACATTTAAAGTTTAGATGATATGTTTACGTTTATTCATCTTAGCCCGAATATACTTGGGATTATAAAATTTGTATACATCTATTATATAGTGTGCGAATTAACGGGGGGGGGGGGTATGCTGGGGATTCTCCACCACAAACAAATAATTTTATTCCGTGCAAAAGAAAATTAGTATCCCTGCCAGGCATGTTTATATGGATTCAAAGCATATAGTAGGGCTATACTATTTCCTAACTATGTAACAAACACAATTGAAAAATCATTTGTGTCTATTAATGGTCCAATCATCAAAAATTTTCCCGCCAAAAATTTGATCAATCGAGTTGGTGTTTTCTACAAACAAGCTGAAATAAAATTCCCCGACTTTTCCAGGATTTCCAGGACAAAATTTACATTTTTCCCTGACAAATCCGTGTTCTTGCAAATGGAAATAAGAAAGTCATGCAGATCCAGGTATGTATTGTATTAAAAAAAAAGGTAAAGTGTTCCCCTGTGCTTAGCACCACGCCATGAAGGCGTATAGGGGGTGTGGGGGTAACGCCCCACACTTTCTTGATCCGGTCGTGAGTGGGGGTGATGTGATCAGCATCACGCCCCTGACCGCCTTTACCCCCCAGGGTTTCCCCCAGGTACCCATGTTATTCGACGCTGGGTAGGCGCCGGGGCCGCTTCCACCGTTAGAAAAGTTCCCGGATTTGAACCGGCCGGGGATCGAACCCGGGACCTTTAGCATGGTAGTCAGACGCGTTACCGACTGAGCCACCGCGGCCACTTTAATGTATTGTATTAAGTACTCATATTAGCTTCCAAGAAATTTACTTCATTTCCCTATGATTTGCATTCAAACTGCAAATTGTGAATTTTGAAAATTATTACAATTCACAAGCTAGGAAAGGATTACGGGATTTTTTGATACGCAGTTTTGAATATTTGATTATTTTTAAAATTATGACTAAATGAGATTAGAGTGAAATGTGATTGATGAAGAAAGAAATTTTGTAATTTATCAATCTCCTTAGCCTTCCTCGTTATTATATGTTAATTTTTCCACTGAGGTTTGGAACCCTCTGCTTACAAGAACCATGAGTGCAGACTTATTTTTTGATGCATAAACCTACTTCTCTTTTATCTATGAAGCAAACAACTTAACTGTTGCACATAAGTGAAACAATTGATTCGTACAAAACAAAGTGTCATATTTCCTTCATTATCAATGGGATGTCTCCTTCAGTACCAACATTCACAGTATATCCAAGTGATAGTATCAAAGTATTTTCGTGATAGTTTAATATTGATAGATTGATTTCGTGTTTTAAGTCCACTTTATGCACAGTAAGGCTAATCGGTACTGGAAATACAGCTTAAAGTGGGATCCGAATCACTATGAGCCTCCACCGAGTATCGAACCTGGGACTCCTTGATTACAAGGTGACGACACTACCACAGCGCCATTGCGAAGGCCCGATAGTTTAATACGTTGGAATCAATTTTTGAGGAAGTTATTTTTCAATATTTCTAGTTCGAAAATGCCGATGTTAAGACTCCCATGGCGGTAGGTGAGCACTCTATCTCCGCTGAAATTGCACCACTTCTCGTGACAAATACTGATGATGCGGCTCCGTGTTACGGTAGATACACACTCAATCTCCTGTCACAACCCCACCACTTTGCTCTGTGATGCAAATTGTTCTGGTAGAAGTTGAAAAAATCATGGGAAATATGTGATTTAATGTGGCTGTTGGAATTATTCCATGTTCAACATGCATTATACTTTTCTCTTGGATAAAATGTTGGAAAACTTGCACGTTCCATGTGCACAATTATGGCATATTTTATTTTTTTAAGCTTAAAAAAGACAAGGATGTTGGATTTCATGATATTTTTCGGTATTTTTTGTTGCTAAAGCATATTTTTTTAATTCGTGAGAAATACTAACAAATCACATTTTATGCCAAATTTGTGTTATTTCGCTATTTTGAACGGGTGAAAAATGTGTCCAGACATCACTGCACATTCATAAACACTACTTCGCAACAATTAACATTTTTCACTGTTATCACATTTCAGAAAAATCAATGTCCCTACTAATTGGAACTTACTTTCTGGATGCCCCTCATATAAATCAGTAGATGAAAAGTGAAAATTTAGCAGGGCTGGCAGAGAAATAATTCGACAATTATATTAAAATATTTATGTATTCAAAAACTTCAATCAAGACAAAATTCCCTGACTTTTTTTGACCTCTCAAATTCCCTTACTTTTCCCGGTTTTCCAGGTCTGTTTCCACCCTGGTCCACTTTAAGCACAGTAAGGCTAATCGCAGTGACGTGCGGTGACGTCGACAGTTGGGGTAGCAATGAGTGGCGTGCCCAATGGGTCATAATCCCCCCCCCCCCTTTAGGACCCAGTATTCCTAAAAGAAGAACGTCAAATACAGGAAAAATTGCAAAATTAGGAATGACTACAAAAAATTGTACACATAACTTCCACCCACTTTCGAAAATCAAAAACGATTTGATTTGACTACTGATGCCGGTTTTGAATCTCTGCTTGGCAATGGGTGATCTTTGTATGTCCCTTGCCCTTCATCAATTTAATCATATTGTCTTCGCAATTAGCCAAATATGGCGGAAAGCAAAGTAAAATAAACCAAATCAAACAATGAATCAATTAATGATTTGATTTGATTCGCTTTTTTATACATTTGGCTAATTGCGAAGATGATACGACAAAATTAATGAAGGGACAAACACAAAGAACACCCACGTCCAGGTAGGGGTTCGAACCAGGAACTCCTGGTATTGTAGCACACTGTGGCAACCACTCCCCCACGGTTGGTTGATTTGACGTCGTTTTAAGTCCACTTTGTACACAGAAAGGCTAATCGGGACTAGACCTATAGTTTAATGTGGGATCCGAACCACTATATGCCTCCACCGGGTACAGATCCGGGACCACTTGCACTCCCCTACGGAGGTCGGCCGACGACAAACATGTGAAGAAGGCGCTAACCATTCGGATACGTGGGTATCGGTAAAGCAAACTGCATTTTTCCTGAGTAGTAATTTTCAATTGAATTTTTGAAATACCATCTTTATATATGATTAACGTTTTTTCAAAAATTTTGCATTGCTTGATTTCCATAATTTCCCCATCTCACTATCTAGTTACTGAAGGATCCGGGCTCGAGCCCTGGCCTTTGCATGAGTGTTTATTTGCAACCACTCTTCAACTGTAATTTAATTAACGTTCATCGTCATGGCTGAAATTAGGTAAAGCAATGGAAGAGAGAAGAAAATATGAAGAATTTCCTCCCAGTGCATTTGCAGGGCACTGTGAAATCAGGAGCCTAGAATTCTCTGTTTATGATTGTCCCTCACGACTTTCCAAGCTCTTATATTATCTAGATTGTAGATTATAGATGTCTGCGTAATTTATTTAATTAGTATCTGAATAATTCAGATATCCAGATAACTAACTGACATACGAGTATATGAATATATTCCGCCTAACAGCTACGTTTCTTTAGCTGCATCGCTATTTTGGGGAGAAACATGCCTCGATTGCTGCACCACTGGTAAAAAGTGCCTCATTTGCATCACCCTCGGAACAAATCCTGTGGATCTTCCTGGTGTAAGAGACACCAAAATGTCATTAATTGCTGTGTAAGACACAACTTGCAGTGCAAAAACGAGCAATGGATTTTCCACTGCACTGACAAGGGAATAGTGCCAGCAATAAATGGCTCAGTACGTTAACAGCATTGATCATCGTCAGTATATAGGATCTCACCAGCAAGAAATTATTTTTACAAGAATAATAGAGTTTCTGGAATTACAATTATTTTGGGATAGTATTTTGTTCACAAATTTTAAAATTACAATACGTTTAGAACACTCAGGTTTACACGACAGTTTGCTCAATATTTTTTTTCATATTGCAAAAAGTATGTACGAGTTATTGACTTTCCTGCAGAAACGACAATTTTCTTTAGTTAATATACATAGTTTTCAAATTTATGTATTTCTCCTACTTTTGCGTCCCTTTTCTGTAACTTTTGCTAATCATGACATCATCATCATCATCCTTCGCTGTTTCCTGCCTCTGGCTGGTTCGGCATAGAAGTCAAGCCTCTCCATTTTTTCCTGGTCTTTCACCACTCCTCTCTTTTCAAGGTGATCCAATCTTGTCCTCTTCTCCTAACACTCTCCACTATCTGCTCTTTCCACCGACATCTTGGTCTCCCCCTTGGCCTTATTCCCACTCCTTGTGCATTGTAAGCTCTTACTGGTAGTCTTTCTGCATCCATCCTCTTCATGTGTCCAAACCGCCACTCTGCTGTCAGTTTCGAAGGCTCCTTCTCCCTCTGGTCTGCAAAGGTTTGGAATGCTCTTCCCGATTATATTTCTTTTGCTACAACACCAAAAAACTTCAAAGAACAAGTCGTATTATTTTTATTGCAAAGACAACAATTGAGCATTAGCTCGTACGGTTAAGCAACAGGAATCAAGTAAAGTAAAACCATGTATTTTGCAAACACTTATCTGACACAACGAATATTTATTTCATCCTGTGTGCATGCTATTTTAGTATCGATTTGGAAATTGCGTATGTACATGTGTGTATGTGTGTGTGTGTGTTAATGTATCTGTCATTGTATTCTCTTATAATTTTATTATTTTTCATTTATGTCAAATTCATTCATGTTATGTTATCTGATTTCAGTATTATTCAGTATTATAAATGTATGTATTGTAACTTTTATTCACCAGAGTTAGGTGGTAAAGCAGCCCAGGGCTGAATCTCGCTCTGTAGTAAATAAAAAGACTTTTCAATTCAATTCAATTCAATCTGTGCCTGATCTATTCTGTCCTGAAGCTTCACTACACCCACTGTCTGTCGGATCTCCTCATTTCTTATTCTATCTCTTCTAGTCTTCCTCAAAAGACTCCTCAAAAATTTAATCTCCACTGCCTGCATATTTTCTTTGTCTCTCTATGTCATTGTCCAAGTCTCTGCTCCATACGTAATTATTGGCACATAGTATGTGTTATATATTACCTTCTTGCATTTCATAGGTACATCCCTGTTCCGTATTAATCTTCGAATGCTTTGATAGTCTACCACCCATTTGTCCTCTTCTGTTTACCTCCTCATCTATTCTTCCACTTCTCTCAATCAAGACAATGAGGATGAATGGTTTATTTAATTACTCTCTTATCTATAATCGCTTTCTGCCACTTTCGGCTAATTGTGAGAATGAGGAAGAATGATGAATGATGAGCAGTGCGGGAAATGGAGGAGCAGGAGGATCTCATCCTCCCAACTTGGCATCTTTCCTAGTTTTTGTTTTGAGTCCATTTTATGCATAGATAAGCTGATCGAGACTGGATCCTAACCACTATGTGCCTCCGCTGGGTATCAAACCTGGGGCCCTTTTGTAGTCAAAGGGCTTCAGGTACTTTTCATTCAAAATGATGACTTCATATCAGTCTATAAAAAATGAAATATTTATTCTCAAGAAAAATATGTTGATGTGAACATAAATATGTAATCCTACCAAATTTTATGTGTGTATAGTTGTAATAATTAATTTGGGTAACACCCTAATTGCAATATTCATATATCAAATTTTGAATTGATATGCCACTTGCATAGGTTTGGTATTCTCACAAACTATAGTAAAAATAAGTAACTGAAGTAACACTGCTATCAAAATTATGGAATGACTGGAATCATGATAATAAATAACAGAATATACCTACCAGTAGTAGGGGATTTTTTAATACCCATATGGTTTTCATTTTTTTATGCAGAAGTAGCGCAAAAAGTAGCGAAGTAGCGAGTAGCGAACAGGAGTAGCGTAGCGAGCTACTTTTAGGTAAATGTAGCTGTAGCTGTAGCGAAGCTACATTTTGGAAGAGTAGCTGTAGCTGTAGCGGAGCTACTTTTAAAATGTAGCGTTCTGATCACTGTCCATTTTTTATTGGAGGCCAAGAGATTAGTATATTTAAATAAAACACTACTAAAACGAGAGCAAGAGAGAGCGTGAGCAAATATTTGTTATTTAATCATTATATATTCCATATTTTTTTAAAAAGCATAAAATTTTGTCTGCACATAAGACGTTCCAATTGCATAAATGATAAAAGCACACCCCATATTATACATACATATTGTACAACATGTAAAAAGTAGTGTAAATACAGAGGACAGAAGTACTGCAGAAAAAATTCCCCTTAGTTCTTTAGAGGATTTACAGAGGAAGCGAAGGGAATCCAATCACCTATCTGTCCTATAGGAGATAGACTGGAGGACCTGAAAGCACGGGCTTTCAACCATTGGAGCGGGGGCGAGGGGGGCAAGGGAAGTAGAGGCAGAAATCTTACCTTTCCCTTCCAAAACCATTTTCTACCTGGAACTGTGAGGCGGAGAAAGAGCGAGCTAGGCCGCTGAACGCACCGAGGGACGAGAAGCGCATGAAAAAAAGTGTTGAATATGAACTGTGGCTTCAACAAAACAAATATTGTGATTTGAAAATAATTAGAGATTTGAGATTGATTGATTGATCTATCTCTGCTAGACTAGCTACTCCTCAGTGCACGTCACTGGCTAATCGGGACTGGACCTACAGTTTAAAGTGGGACCCGAACCACTATGTGCGTCCACCGGGTTTCCCTGACGAAAAGTATGAAGCCTTTTAGATTAAAAAAGTGCATCATTAACACATTGGGGTCTCACGACGGGCATAGCCCGCAGTGCTCTTAAAGTCAATGTGGACGAACGACGGGCATAGCCCGTCGTGCGGTATGCAATCGCTTTGCCGATTGAACGACGGGCTATGCTCGTACTTCGTCTCATGCGCGTGTTCATTGAAGCCCCTCTGTTGAAATTCCGACCGCTAGGTGATTCATGTGCTATTTTTATCTCGCACATGTGACTCTTTGTTGTCGGGTTGATGTACTGTGCATTGTTTAGAATGGTGTCATTAGATCCAGACTGCATAGAGGATTCTGCCTCAGAGTTTGAAGTTAGCGACGATTTTGATGATGCAGATAAATTTGAAGATTTGGAAGGTAGGTTATATTCGTAATAATTATTGTCGACAATATAAACAGTGTTGCAAACTCTAGTATTTTATGAATGAAGTGAGAAGAGGTAATTTTTTGGGGTATATTCATCTTACCTCTTACTTGATTCTCCTACATGCACTGATGTATTTTTAGTTTTTCCATTTATTATTTTGTATAGTGTATGTAAAATGAAAATGTATTTTATTTATTTAGTTTATTTATTTAT
Organism: Lepisma saccharinum; assembly: GCF_977018435.1. Taxonomy (NCBI): domain Eukaryota; kingdom Metazoa; phylum Arthropoda; class Insecta; order Zygentoma; family Lepismatidae; genus Lepisma; species Lepisma saccharinum. The sequence goes on from NC_139246.1 coordinate 54,499,166, forward strand.
TTATTTAATTTGTACAGATGACGCAGAACCAACTGATACATCGTCTGGTCCTGCAGCCACTTTTTCATACAAAAGATAATTACTTGTAATTTGTAATTATTTTTTGTTATGTGCACATAAGAAGTATTCTTATGCAAGATTCAAAAGATGTATTGATAATTTATGTAGTTAATTATTAAAATTTCCAGATTACGAACTTAAAATATCTCTATATTAACATTTGTTACAATGTTGTACTTTTTTCTTCTTCACAAAACATTGCTGAAAAAAATATTAAAAAACGTCTGAAAATGAAAATAAAATTTAACAAATTTTTGTTCATTGAAAAGAGGAAGTTTTGTAGATTTAAGAAATATGTGGTTTAATAAAAACAAATTAAAAATATTTTTCCTATGATTTTTTGAAAAACAACCAAAAACCGCAGACCAGAGGTAACAATGCTGTATTATGAGGCCAGACCCGAATGTGTTAAGCACCAAGCTGAGATAACAACATGCTGTTTTCCACATAGAGCACATATACTACGTGTATTAACCAGCAATTGGTCGCAGGTGAGCACCGCACTCACTTTCAATTTTAATGAAGTGCCATTTTAACAGTATTTAAAATATTGGGCTGTGGTGCTCTCTAGTTGACTTTTAGTGTTTCACGAGTGACATGATCGTATTTTTATGAAATGACGTAAACGGCATTATTAGTCACACCATTGTTGTGGAAATAGTGTTGTCAGAGTGAGCGCAGAGCTCACATGCAACCAATTATGTTATATATTTTTTATTTACATTTGCGCATTATTTAGTCAATAGGTCTATACTGTTTCTAGTGAGTTTTCGTCCCTATATATTCTTGTCGTGAATAGAAAATTCGAAAAGTGTCATAGTGATTTATATCATCAGATTTATGGAGATCGGATGGAACTACCTCAGGAACATGCACTTTTTGTTAACTGTGAGACTTGTTGGCTTTGAAGATGTATACTACGCTGTTTGAAAACAAATAAACAATTTGAAACAAAAATGTAATGAATAAGAAGGATTATAATAAACAGATCATTACAAGTACAAAAAAGAATTTAAAAAAAAAAAACGGTGAAATATGTCTGAAAAGCAAGGGTGAGCACCACGGCCACCCACGACCGACGGCGTGACTCGAGTGAGTGCGACCGATCACGGTTAAAGTGTTCACAAGAAACTTGTACGTAGGTTAAATGGACATACACTTTGAACTTGACAATAGTGTCAAGTTATCGGTGTTACTAGTTATCAAACTTTTGTGTAAGAGTTCTCAGAATGTAAATTTATAAAGGTTGTAATTTTAAATTAGGTGTAAATGTTATGATAAGATTTAATGAGCTAGGTTAGTGCAAATTTTCTAAGGTACTTAGAACTGAAAGGCAAAAACGTTTAGTGGCTGATTGGTTACATCATAAAAAAAAAAAATACACCCCAAAATTAAACCATAAATAACACATTGAATGACCCCCCCACCCCAAAGCAAAATGCTTAATTCGCACAGTGCATAGTTGCAAAAAAGCCGGATTTTTGGAATGGACAGTTTCTTTCTGATAAAAAGCTGGCTTTTTTGGGGGAAAAAATGGAAATTTTGGCTTTTCACCAATTGCAGCTAACCTATTTCACTTGAGTTACTGTTATGAGTTTTCAGGTTTGTAGTGACATATTTTAAGACTAGCTAAAAAAAATTACATCATGTAGCAGCCAAAAGACAGATACTTGCCAATCCCAGTGGACACATATTGCATACTGGTTAAGATACAATTTTAACCCAAGCGAACCGGGGAGTTGGGGGGTTCGCAGGTCCACCACCTCTATTTCTTTATATTTTTCAACTGTTTGAAAATAATAAATTACATTGTTTCCTAGGATATTCCCAATATTTCTTACTTTTGTTAATAAAAACATAAATGTAATGTAATTACGAGGCAAAATGCACTTGGTGGGCATATCATGCACCATCTTTGAATGTGTGTCATTCGAGACACTCATGCCAGTGACAGTATATGATTGGTTGGTTATGATTGTAATTATTATACTCAATAAACAAATACACTTCTGCAAACAAAAAATCATTAATAAAAATTATTATGGATTTTGTGAGCTTTAGTGAATGATAAAATATAGCCTATGTGAGAGACATGTAATAATTGGTTATTATTTTTATTAATTATACTAATTTTTGTAATTATTATAATTAATAAATAACTGCTTATGTAATCAGCAAAGGAAGCAGTGATTCAATAATAAAATGGTTTTTTGAATCTTAGTGATAAAATAAGTGTGGGTCTGTGTGTCGCCCCCCTGTATGTAAGTTTCTCATACGGCTAGGGTAAGCTAGTGTTAAAACTGAATGTGTAGTCCTGATGAGCACATCTGACCATGAAATGGACTTAAAACAAGCTCTTACATGTTTGTGTCTAAATTTAAATGTTGATGTCATAAAATATGAAACAAATGTTAATATCAAAACATTCGCCGTTTCGGGACAATTACAAAATCTTCACTGTTCGCAACACATATGCAGAAGTACATGTATTACGTGAATGTGTATATGCTATATATCCTGTTTAACGGAGCTTTCAGAAGCGACAACCCTTAGATATCTTTCGAACCGAAGCAACATAAGCTGCAAGAGTCTCTTGTCACTTGGTCTGTTCAGTTTCCTCAGGGAACTTTCAGACCGAAGCAACAAGTGACAGGTGCCACTTGGAAGCAGACCCTCAGTAATCCATTCAACCTTTTGAACCAAAGTGCGACAACAAACTAAAAATGTCACTTGCATGTTGCTCGGACTATACTATCTGCTTCAGTCTGCTGTTCTTGCATGCATGGTGAATGCTTTTCTTTATACTGAAGGAGACTGTGACGCTTGCCATGTGTGACTTCAGCCTGAAAGCTCCTTCAGTGCCACACATCGTTGATTGATTGATTTGGTGTTTTAAGTCCACTTTATGCACAGTAAGGCTAATCGGGACTGGGCCTACAGTTTTTAAAGTGGGATCCGAACCATTTAGTGCCTCCACCGGGTATCGAACCCGGGACCCCTTGATTACAAGGCGACGACGCTACCACTGCACCATCGGGGAGGCCCGCCACACATCGTGTTGCCTCGGTCTAGTTTCTTCATGTGTGGTGAATGCTTGCTTATAGATTGAAGGGGCACATTTCGCTTGTCACTTCAATGTTACACCCATACTGTAATGTGTTGCTTCGGTCTGAATGTTCTCTGTACTTAACAAGATTGTTAGTTACTTCATCAGAGATTAAGATTTAATTTTGCCTGTAAATTACAGAAAACAAATTGCAAGTACTGCCGGAAACAATTCTGGCATTTTGATAGAAGGTTCCTTTCATAATCATGAATTTGCCTCTGGAGTGGCATAAAGTAATGCTGTTGCCTTGTAATAAGAAGGGGTCTGAGGTTCAATCCTCAGTGGAGGCAAAATGCTTCAGATCTCCCATTTCAAACTGTAGGTACAGCCCAGATTTTTGATTTTTTTTTTTTTTTTTTTTTTTTTTTTTTTTTTTTTTTTTTTTTTAGCCAGTCTTATTTGCTTCTGCTTGTTTGCAAAAGGTCCTTGGCACCCAGGGCTTATGACTAATTTAAATCTAATTTTATATTTGATGCAAGTCTATACATAATTGAACTATGATTATACCATAGTTGATATATTAATATTAATTAAGGGTGCATATTAATTTCCATATATTGCAGCATGGACTCAAACATGGTCGTTCATTGAATTTTGACAGTTTTCGGGGTTAAATATCTCAGATGGGTCCTCTTCAAAAATTGTAAAATTTGGCACAAAGGAAGTCCTGCATGAACCTAACTCTCAGTAAAAATCTCAACTTTTAGATTCAACTCGTTTTGGTCAATATGATGAAACTTATGTGACCTAATTTCTGACATTTTAAAGTAAGGTTAAACTAACTACATCCCATACATTATTTTTTTAATTTTGGGTTAAATAAAGCCGCAGAAAATATACCAACATTAGGTTTTAATACTTGACTTACCAGAAATTGAAATTACAAGGTATGACAATTGAAAATCTGCAAAATCTCATTGCAAAAGGTTTGATTTATTAGGTATTAGGTACCCATGACCAGTTGGGGTTGTCAGCTCCAGTTTCCTATTCATTCTCTTTGTTAAATCAGGCAATTTTTTTTTCTTTCACTGAGTTCCTAAGTAAATTATCAGAAACTTCAGTTCATCACATATATTTTTTCTTGACCAAGTGGTAGCAATAAAATTAATGATTCTGAACTTTTCAATGTTAGTTTTTGCTAATTTACATTTTTCTTCTTATAATTTCCATTATATGATTATACTGGTCGTGCAAAGGATTGCCACACTTGGCATCCATTTCTTCAGTTCTAATTCTTTGTGAAAAGCAACTTTCCAGTTTCCTGTGAATAGTTTTTAGAGCAAGAGCACTTTATTGATTTTCTGCAATCAGCCTCCTCAGTTTTGAAACAGGAGATACATAAAAAACAGAACAGACTTCGTGCATTTCCTTTAGATTTTCTTGTGCTGGCACAAAGACATCATTTCCATTCTGGCATTTAAGTGAGTCACTTTCTCCAGATATGAAAATTTTACTCCAACATGTCAGACATATTGATTTAACTGGTATAAGGCTTACTTGATACTTTTTTGCCTTACCATATGATGCAAATTGATTTTAAAAATTCTTAACGCTTTCTTTAAGTGGTACCTCTGAAGATCACAAGATACTTTACCATATAAAAAACTATTTTCAATGGTATTTGCATATTGTCTCGAAGCCATCCACCTGTAGTCTTGACCTAAGGAGTGTTTTATCATTTTCACTGAGTTTGTTAAGATTAATTAGGTCTTTGGGAACCTTACTAAAAGTGTATTTATGACAGTCCTCTCCAGTTAAAAATTCTACAGAACACTCCATTTCCAGCCACAGATAACAAACTTGCACAAGTCACTACTCTCGGCACATTAAACAAAGGAAAAATGACAGCAGAGATTGTCCATGCACAGATCAATTCCAGGCTTGCCTCACATCCTATCAAAACATGTCTCTGAATCTTTTGCTGTGCATGACTCACATCTACTTCAATGAATGTCTTTTCTTGAAGAAAAAGAAAAAAAATGCATGGAAAATAAAGGAAACAAAAGTAATATATTCTAATGACGAATCTGAAGTTAAAATTTGTCGGAAACATCTAAAAATTGCAAAATAATTGCGAACCATTGACGCTAGCCCCACAAACCACTGACGTGTGGTTTGGTTAGGCAAACATAGTTAAAATTTGGTGTCCTGGTAGTATCAGGAATATATATATATTTCCTTGTGAAACAAAAAATTTCACGAAAATAGACAGTTTCCATTCCAAAAACTAACGCTTTATTTTCAATTATTTTGCAATTTCTACACGTGTCCGACAACTTTTAACTTCAGATTCGTGATTAGGAGGCCTCAATTAGTGAGTATGCCAAATTTGAAGAAAATCGGAGAGGGGTCCGGTGATCTTATGTCATTCCACTACGCATATACTCCACCGCTGATTTCAGGAAAAATGGTGTGTTCCGTGAAACATTGTTCGTCGGTCGTGCTACAAAAACTACGCATATATACCTATATTAAAAAAAATTCAATCTGATATTTTTTTCAAATTTCCAGACGTGACCCCCAGTTTTTACAACAGATTCGTGATTAGGAGGCCAAAATTAGTTAGCATACCGAAAATTAACAAAATTGGATACTTTCTCTATATTGTAAATTCGCTCAGTTCTCTTTTCCAAGAAAGCTGTCTTTTTTCCGACCACTTCCACTCTAATACTTAGTAACAAGCATACAATACAGAACAAAGAAACGTGGATCCAAATTTTTCCAAAACTTGTGACCGAATTTTGGAAGTTTAATTTGTAGGCAAGAGTTAAATAACAAGAAAGGGTAACAGTATGGTATAGTGAAAACACATTTCTTCAAATTTACAGGAGAAACTACTTACGGAACTGAGTTTCTGTAGACTTCTGGAAGCTCGTGGAAGTGTTTTCCCCCTTCGTTCAACTTATTCGGCCGGTAAATCATGTATTTTTCAACATTAATGTATCTCTGATGTACAATAGCTCTTTCCACCATTACCGTCGACTACGTGAATCAATGTTCAGTGCTTTCGATTATGTAACCCACTGTTAGTGTAGCAACCACGTGGTAATTTTACCAGATGACGTGTGAGCGAGGTTTTTTTTTTTTCAAATTTAATTTTCTAAGTTTGCCTAACCTAACTGAACCTAACCTTCCGTGAATGGTTTGTGGATCAATTTTCGCTTAAAAACCTTCTGTGAATAGTTAGTGTGGCATTTTTCCGTTAATAAGTTTAGAAACACTGCATATCAGCTGACGATAGACAACGATAGTCAAGATTTGCCCGCCATATAGTGTGTAACGAAAGAGAATTGGTACCAGTTTCATAGATCGGAGACACATTAAAATCACATATTTCGTGTTTCGCATGGTTCGTATTTACCAATTGTGTATTGTGGAACATATCTCAAGGTGCCACTATGCTTTGTACATGAAAACAAACGCAATTTTTCACATTGTGAGTACTTTTTTTTTAATTCCTTTCTTCGCTTCCAGAACACACATAATGGCAATCACATCTTGACTCACGTTGTGGGTATGCAATGTTTCAACCTTCTTCACCGAAAAATATCTACTATAGTGTTCGTAACCGGTGGAAATTATACATTATGCACAGGTAGCTGACGGATAATCCCACAAACCATTCACAGATAGCCCCAAGAACCATTCACGGATAGCCCCACAAACCATTTCTGATAAGGTTAGGTTAGGTTTGGTTACGTTAGGCAAGCATAGTAAAAAAAAAGGGGGGTTGAAACACTGACAGGGGCTTACGTCATGAAACGTATGCAGGATCCGGTTGTCGTAGGGCAAGCAAATGAAAGCAATGGCAATTGTGCATCGGTGAGATATTTCTCTTGAAAAATACATGATTTCCCGGTCAAATACATTCCACGATGAAAGAAAATACCTCGACGAACGTTGTAAACCTTGGAGAAGCTCATTTCCGTAAGTAGTTTCTTGTGTAAAATTGAAGAAATGTGTCTCCGATGTATGAAACTGTTACCAGAGAAGTTAGCAACAAACAATAAATACTTATAATGTGAAAAATTACGCTTTACGTTCAAAAATGTTCCGCTATGCATAAAAGGTAAGTACAAATGTAAATAATTAGGAAATAAACGAGTGAAATGTGTTTTCACTATACCATACTGGTACCGTGTTAAGTTTAAATTGATCTCGGTAATATTCGACTTCAATAATTAAGGTATTGGTATAGTTTCACCATGGTTTTACATCACACTCTCACCAAGTAAATTAATGTCTTACCTTGATCGAATTTTAACTCTTAAAGTTCCTTGATATCTTGAACTTTATCCCACTTTACGCACTGAATTGCAGTTGATGCACACTGCACATTTCTTTGGATCAGGTGTTCGCTAGGGTCTCACTTATCGCACAACACTTGAGCAACCTTGTGTTCTTACGTCACGGGAGGAATCTTTTTGATTTTAGGCTTTTTTTTTTAGATCTCTACGTTGTCAGGTTAGGGTAGCTAGGTTAGGTTCTCTTAGCCTAAATAATAATGTTTCATTGTATTTATGCTAATGGAAGCTAACCTAACAGGCCTAAACTAACCTCGTAATCGTTAGTCACCTGACGTCAGAACACAAAGTAGCGACGAAGCAAGACTGTTGTGCGGAGAGGAAGACCCATGTTAACTAAGGGTTGCTTCTTTTGTTTTACGGGGTTCAAAAATTTATAATTCGAAAATCGTGATAGCACAAGGTAGATAGAGGTGATAGCAGTGTATAGTAGATAAAACATCTTCCGTATGTTCTTGCGGAAATTAGTTTTATATAAATTTTTTAGTGCATACGGGGTATTTTTGAACGCTCAATCATCAAATCATATCAGTAAAAGCATAGAATAAAGTTTCGAATATGATCGATTACTTTAACAGCAAATCTGAATAGAAATAAATGAATGTAAATTGACAGTCACTATCACTACAGCACCTTGAATAACGTGTTACAGCCAGTGATGCCAAAAGCAGGGAAATTTCCCTCGGCACAGGGAAATTTGAGGGTGAAAAGGGAAATTTAATGAAAAATAGCTAAAAAAAACAGGGAAATTTAAACTCACATCTTCGTTTCATTCTTTTAAAAAGTTCGAATTTTTTTTCAGCGTGTACTTTTTCCAAATGAATAGTTAGCAACAGTGACACTTTTTAGTAAGCTTTCTTTCTCCCTGTTATAGATGACCTTGACCGGTCAGGCTTATATTTGTCGCGTTTCCTAGAAAGGCCTCAAGGCACGAGCTGCGCTGCACCTGGAAAGAATTTGGGATGGTATTTTAATATTTTTTTCTTGTTCCGTCCATCATTTCAGAACGTGTCTTAGTGGCTGTTTGTGTGTCCTGTGTTGTTGCAAGGAGAATGGAAGATGTACTGATAGGAAGCTACATGCAACTCCCAAAAAGGTTAGAAAACGTCGTGGGGATTTATCTGCGGATGAAAAGATATCTGGGAAACATGTGAAAAAAAATCGTATTGAGTGGCTGCCCATTACTTCACACTTTTATCATTTTCATAAATAATTAATAATAATAAAAAAGTTTGTTCCGCAGGCAAAACAGGTGTCAAAAGAAAAATATTAACAGCAGGCCCCTAGCTAAGCTTTGACAATGGCTGGGTTTCAAAGTCCGACAATCATTGCGCCGTAGGCGAAATTTTCTTTTTTGGTTTGGGGATTTTTTCAATACATTAGTGTTTTATCTTAAAATTCAAATGTTTATTTTAGGATAATTATATTATGAAACTATGATCAGTTTCTAGTATTTTATTCAATGGGGGGTTTGAACCCACTAGACCGCCTTATATACGGTCCCAGTTATAGTAATACAAAGATACAACTTCAGATGTGTTTTGAAAATCGAGGGAAATTTTACACTGGTAAAAGGGAAATTCTGCATTCGGAGATTGGCAACACTGGTTACAGCGCCTTGGATAATGTAGAAAACGGCACGGTTCTGCGTTCTCTGGCTGGTTCCACTCGAAAATTATACGCTAGAGGCTCTGGTGTTGGACCTGGTGCTTGGATTTCGTCTGCTTATAATGGGAGTAAATGGAGTTTTCGCTGCAACGTCTGAATCTTTTACATGAAGCATTTCTATGAATGTGATAATTGCTATGATATTTGGTACAGTGGTCGCGAAGATATTAACGAACATTCTAGACAGTCGACCACGTCCTGTTATCGTCATACTTTCGTTAATAATACGGGAGGAAAAATACGCGTGGAATGTTCTTGGCAACTAAATTTTTGTGTATGAATTAGGTTCATTATTATTATCATCATCATCATTTCTTTTAAAGATATACACACTGAAGCATTTGTATTTTTGATATTTACTGTCTCTTTTCTTCCGCTTTAAACTAATCGCGGCGATGATGATAATGATGATTGCATGAAACGACAAGGGGAACCCCACAAAACTTTCTTAGTGCCATCGACATGAGTGTAAGGAAACTTTCAAACCAATGGGACAAGCATAACGTAGTGTGGAAAACGACCCAAAAAAACTGGTTCCGCGACAGATGAGAACATAGATGGCAGTGCGATCAGAATCGGTGCTAATTTTCTTTTGAAAGTAATGCGGCTTTGTTAGTTTTTGGAATATATTATGTAGATTTGTTTGTCTTGCAGGGCGGTACGTGAATTGATGGAAACAGTTATATTTGTGGAGTGATTTGCAGTCACGAAATGGAATTAATTTGGAAAGAAAAGTAAAATAAAATTAATGAATATTTAAATAGTAAGTGTGCGTAACACAAGAAGAAACATCGCAATGTGATTCCGGACGTCAGGTCTTGGACTGTGTACTAGAGTTTATTTTTCTATGTTATTAGAATATAAATAGTATCCTGAGATATATTTCATACCGAGGCGACAAACCACAAGTGTCGCTTGAAAGCGAGCAGTCGGTAATCAATGCAGCCTTTCAAACCATAGGGACACAAGCTCTGACTGCATCGTTTCCTCAAGGAGATTTTAGAACAAAGCGACACGCGACAAACGATACGAGGATTTCACACCAAAGCGACACAGGTCTTTGGTCCAAGACAACTTTCATACCGAAGCGACACATGTTGCTTGGAAAGGAAAGGAGCCAATCAAGAGTAACATTTCACATCGTAGCAGCATGACGGGAAGCACAGGCCAGTGTTCGGTTGGTGAAATCCTCAAGCGATAAGTGTCGCGTGCCCCTTGTCGCTTTGGTGCGCAATCTCACTAAAGCAAGGCACTCATTTCATCGCGCATGCGCGAACAACAAACCACGGCAACATGTTGCAAGGTATTGAGGAAATAGCCCAGTTTGAGCGACGCAGAAGCGACAAAGCGACACGTGTGGTTTATCGTGTCGCATAGATCCATTGTTGTAATGTGCGGTTTATAGTGTCGCCTATCTGTTGTTCGCAAGCAACGCTTGCTAACAGACTGAAGGCACCATGTCGCTTGTCACTTAGTTGGGAACTCCCCCTGTACCGCGTCGCTTCGATCTCAGCAACCTTCCTTTAAGGAGCTTTCCGACCGAAGTAACAAGTAGTACGCGAATACGCCATATGAACGTGTCGTTTGCTGTTTGGACCCTCATGTGCAATGAATGCTATTTTACAGTCTGGAAGTGTGTGTCACTAGTGTGACAGTGTGAACATCCCATGTCGCTTGTCCCATTGGTTTGAAAGTTTCCTTACACTCATGTCGATGGCACTAAGAAAGTTTTGTGGGGTTCCCCTTGTCGTTTCATGCAATCATCATTATCATCATCGCCGCGATTAGTTTAAAGCGGAAGAAAAGAGACAGTAAATATCAAAAATACAAATGCTTCAGTGTGTATATCTTTAAAAGAAATGATGATGATGATAATAATAATGAACCTAATTCATACACAAAAATGTAGTTACCAAGAGCATTCCACGCGTATTTTTTCTCCCGTATTATTATCGAAAGTACAATAACGATAACAGGACGTGGTCGACTATATAGAATGTTCCTTAATATCTTCGCGACCATTGTACTAAATATCATATCAATTATCACATTCATAGAAATGTTTCATGTAAATGAATCAGATGTTGCAGCGAAAACTCCATTTACTTCCATTATAAGCAGACGAATATCATGCACCAAAACCAACGCCAGCGCCTCTAGTGGTATCATATTCGAGTGGAACCAGCCAGAGAGCCCAGAACCACACTACGTTATTCAAGGCGCTGTACTGTTCAGCATAGGCGATAGAATGCACGCCAGTGATTGGTGCTGCCAGGTGGTGACGTCACAAAATGTGAGTGGAGGGCAGAGTTTGGACGTCATGACTGATAATGTCGTAGCGCGTAGCATTCAACCAGGGTGCGAAATCATTTTAAGTACAAATACAACAAATACATTACTAAATTAAAAATATATTACTATTACCTATTATTATTAATTACACAAAAAAATCACTCTTATATATATTTCAGATATTATAAAGTAGCAAACTACTTCCATTACTAACTGGTTAAAGATGTTAATAAATTTTGAAGTATTTGAATGTTGAATGTTTTATTATGTGCAAGTTTTTATTTAGTTTTTGCTTTATGTTAATATAAATCAATTAGATTGCATAGTTATTATTGTTTGGCATTCTTGTTTTATTGTGCGTCTTGATGTAGATTTGTTAATGATCTCTTTGAGAGAGAAAAAGCATTGAACACTCACAACTACACTAATTTGTGTATGTTTTCGATATTATTCTTAGCAGTGGTGAAGCGTGTCATCGCAAGACTAATCAAACGTCAGGGCCAATCTTTCAACCGTGGAGGGGGAGGGGGATTTCTACATTGATAATGATGATAACAGTGTTCCTACAGACGTGTAAAATAAAGAGATGGCCAAATTCATTTTCTTCTACGTTGTATATGATCGTAAAATAAGGAAGACTAAACTTTCTTAAATTCTACCCGAAAAAAATGGAAAATTTGTTAAACGTTTCTCTCCGAAATCCAGGTAGTAAAATTTCCGAATCGAGATTATAAATTTTCCGGAATCCTGATGTTGTTGACCATACCTGGTGTGAAAGTAAGATATGTTAGGGAAAAGGTTCTGTGTAAGTATGTCTGTCACCTCGAGAACAAAAATCTTGATCAGTCTTGTGATTCGTAAGCATAGTAAACACAAAACAACATTGAAGTACTTCGTGTTTTGTAAAGTAAGAACATTATTTTCAGAAAACGATATTTGAACCGCAGGATCAAAAGAAAGAAAAAAATTGAAAAGGAGAAATACTGTGAAGGAAATGCAATGGATCCAGAACTGCTTCCTCCCCCCCCCTTAGCTCTTTCTAGTACTAACCGTGGGGAAATTTATGCTTTTGCTTACTTATGACGTCACTGAAAGCCTGCCGTGTTTGTAAACAAGGGGGCTGAAAAAAGGCCTCTTATGACCAGACCTTCAAGAGCGGGGGAAAAGCGGTCGAAGGACCTTGGATTCGCAGACCTGCTGCGATGAGTTGGCCCGCCTGACACCATTGCACTCAACAGGAAACGTAGCGGGACGGCTGGGTACGCGGGTTAGAACTGGGCTCTCCTTTCGATTCGCTAAACTTAGCGAATCTCTTGCGTATTTCTAGCTGTTTCATGGCGTCGAGTGACTAATTTCGCTCAAATATGCGAGTATTCTGACTTATTTTTTACTTCTTCTCTAAAATATTTAAAACAGCATTTCTTATTATTATTTTGCTTTGTCATCTCCGCATCTCCCGATGACCGGACGCTTCGCCTCTGATTCATAGTACAGTATATTTGAAATTAAAAGTAATTGCTTATATTTTGTTTGTTGTAACAAAATCTCTCCCCCACCCGAAAATTTTTGGTGGGGGGATTTTTGAGGCCAAGATTGTTGGTTGGGGGAAATCCCCCCGTTCCCCCCAAGATTTCGCACCCTGCATTCAACGTTAATACTTTGGAATCTGCATACTTTTACGAATTGTCATTCATTTATATTAGTTCGTGATCGTAAAGAAGTGTAAATCTTAATATACAAGTCACAGAATAGAAATTAGTACAGATGGGTAACTTCCTATTACTCCCGTGGAAATATTTTAACAGGTAATTTAGAACCTTTTTCTTTAGAAAGCATTTAGCGATATTATTTTAATGCTAACAGAACCTAACCTAACTACGAGAGCATTTAGGTTTATTATGAGAAGAATGCTAAAGGACATAATCTTAAAACATTTTTGTGAAAGTAATCGCTACAACTTCACAGTATTTGTTACAGACGTAATAGCATACATAGCATGATTACATCACGATAAGACAAATACCGAGTCTGCTGCCACGAGCATCTTTTTTGAGGTTCCAGCAGAAAAAGAACGTGGCAGCAGACACTACCTTGTTTTTTTGTCGTCTGCTACCCGCTCGTCACGTGATTCGCCATGCTTCTCAGTCTCCCGCGGTAGAGCTGGTGTCACAAAGTGCGTGACGTCACACCAAGGGGTTTAAATTGGGGGAGCGTGGAGGCCAGGCAATTGGTCCCCCCTCTACCGATCTACCGACCAGGGTACCTTCGATTCATGCACCTGCGGGCAACAAGGCTAAAGTGTGCGGGAGCAACATAATGCATGTAGTGCGTTTGTTTACGTATGTTCAGTGTAACTTCTTCCAAGACGGGCCTCTTCAGCATTGTTATCTGCCAAACATACATGAAGTGCATATCTGCTCGTTCCTGATTGGTGTACATGGTCTCAACAACGCCCTCTCAGCATGTACCACTCATCAAATACCTGGTTGTGTTACAGGAAACCACCTGTGGAAGATAGAGAAGTTCCAGTGAGCACTTGTTGTGACAGCCTATAGCTCTGAAACCAAACATTTCCGGACATATGTTCATATAAACTTTTTACATTGTTGGCATGTCAGGAACACGCTCCCATTTCTGGGACACCCTGTGTGTGTGTGTGTGTGTGTGTGTGTGTGTGTATATATATATATATATATATATATATATATATATATATATATATATATATATATATATTGTAATTATGTTGGAATATCAGCCGGGGAGGGGGGAGGGCTGTTTAGTTCAACTACCATGAGGTTTGCTTGTCAAGTGTATATACATTGAGCATGTTACTAATGTTAGTGTATCCCTCTCTCCGCACTGAGATGTGCTTCACATCATCGGGTCTGTTATTGATCTACGGGAGGGAGGAGGAGATGCGTCAGGTGCATGCTGGGTATATATATAATGAAGTATTTTGAAGGACGGGCCTGTTCGAGTTCCCCCTGGGCCTGGCAGAGGCTCAAAATTTGACAATTTTCGGAAATTTTTCACATGCAGGAAAAGTAACGAAAGGAAAATCGGACTTCACATTCGGGTAGCCTGGACCTTTGTCTATAACCCCAGCACAAAGATTACGACGTTGGAGCTCCGTTTACGACACCACGGCTAACTGAAAAAGTAGCCTTTCGCAAGCATATTTTGGAAATTGACAGTAGATTTTTTTTTAAATGGCAGCGATCGAAAGGGTATCTTATGCAAGTGGCAAAAGTCGAGTATGAATCGAATCGGCCCAGGGGCCTGGCTACAGGGTTCCAAAAAGTCCAAAAAAAGTGCATTTTTTACATGGTGACCGATGCCGAAAACATGGGTTGCTTTGCGAATTTCAGGCGCGAAATCTACTTGCCGATTGTAGACAGAGATTCGCCTATACAGATTCTAAATTGTGCGTATGTGTATGTTATCACAATGTGATATGTTAAACCAGTCTCGAGCCAGCTTATTCACATAATCGTTGTAGTAGGTTGGATATATCCGGATTCAAGAGAGCAAGGAGCAGTCATTTATCCAGATCTACATACTATTGAAAAGCTCGAAAATTCTCGCTGTTATCGCTTAGAATTCCATAAGAAAACTATTTTTTTAAAAAAATATATTACATAAAATTATAAATTACCATAAACGTCTCAATATATTCAAAACAACAAATTGAGAAAAAATGAAAATCGTTATCTGTGAGTCTCCTTCATTTGCTGCTAATTGTGTGTGGACATGATTTAGCTTATGTGAATGCCAGAACGACCTTTAGGTTCCAGTTTGCCACTGGTCACTATCGCCATTTATAATATCTTAATCAACAGAGGTGTTTGCTTTTGTGAATAAAAGTAAATCACAATGAATAAAATATAAGTATCGTTAGCAATAAACAAGTGGAGATTATTATTAGTATTCATTAAACTTACCTTTATATTGATTTAGTTAATGTGAGGATAATATGGACCCTCTTTCCCAACAGCGAGTGAGTGGAGGTTGAACAATAATGTTTTGATCATTATAAACTCAAAAAAGAACATCGTTACCTTTATCATGTAGGCTATTTTTCAAGTCACGAGCCGCTGTTCATACCGATCAACACATTGACTATGTACGTATAATAACTAAGGCGTGTGCTTACAACCACTGAACATTTTGCACGTAGTTCCTCAAATATGACTGGTAGGTCTTAAGACCATTTCACAAGTTATTTTTTTTAATATTAATATTTAAATTTTCATTTTAACACATATCACAATAACATTTTTGTCCATGCACGTTATATAACAGGTATAACCTTAAAATAAAAAACAATACTTTTCTACTCTTACGAATGGATTTATTTCTGTAAATGTTGTGTAAGTTCAAAAAAGCGTTTATTTTTTTAACTCTTAACACAATTAAATACATTTTCAATTGTTCTTGAAACATACTTTCAAGTACACCGTCACAATAAATAAAACGTTAGTCAGATGCATTCTTTTATTTGCCATATTTGCCATAACCGTAAGGGGCATGGAGATTAGGTCCAATCTTCTTTACAACAGCATTAAACCCGTTGATGTCATCAGCAGTGTACGTCACAACTCTGATGCTGCCGTCTGGTTCCAACAGGCTGTACTGGCCCTTCACAAGGGGACCATCCCGAATCTCCACATGGTTCTTGTGATCTCCTGTGAGTCCATCAGCTACGGAGTACCCATAGCTGTACTTTGGATAAGCCTGAAAGTTAAGTCAAGAATGCTTTTTAATTGGTTTCAAAGGAAACTGAAGAATTCAAAAGGTTCTACGGAATTAAAATACTAGATGATATCTGGAATTTATTACTAGCTTTCTTGACAAACATTAGTCTCATTTTGAGAACTGCAATGCCTCAGCAACTTGGGTTACGGTGTTTAAAGGTGTTGTTAACCCTCTAAAGTTTTGAAACTTTTCAAGACCTCACTTATGATTCCACGCCAAGCAAGATCCATACATCATTTAGGAGATAACTTTTTAGTTTATCGCAAATCTAACTAATGAATGATTCGGTATAATAACTTAATTTTTTTCAAATCATTTTAGACACTTTCACATTAAAAAATAATAAAAGAAATTTACATTTTCTAACACCACATTAAAATATTGCTTTCAAAATGTGCAAATAACTCTCGCCTAAGAATTGGATATGAATGCAAGGGGACCCTGATTTGTAAACACGAGATCACGAGTGGTGCAAAATATATTTTGAAGGAAGAAACTGATGATTTTGTTATTAAGTATAAAATGAACATTTCTAAAACATATCATTGTCATATTTATTTTTAATTTGAGGAGATTATTTTATTAATTTATATTAAAAATATGTAAATTCATGTGTATTAAGTCACAAATTTACCTATTTCTGAACAGCTATGTACACATCGACATTCGTAATGTAGTCTACAAGTTATGTCTCTACTTATCAAAGTCGAACATTTTAATTAAAAACAATGGTAATAATATTTTTTTTGCAAAGGATCTTAATTTGACATTATCCATTGTATGTAGACAACGGAAAATGTTCAACATGTGTATAATTCCAATATATATTACGAAAGTGGCATTACATGTAATACAAATAGAAGAATAAATATGTGTATGGCAATGTGAAGAGAATAACAGTATGGCAATGTGAATAGAAGAACATTATTATTCAAAGAATATAGCTACTGAATTTCAGCGTATCCGGTCGTGATAGCACGTTACACTTTGAGGAGATGCAGTAGAATTGCTTCCCGATTATATTTGTTATAAAACAAGAAAACAAGAATGGAATTCAAAGAACTCAGTCAGTTACACGTATGAGGATCTACAAATGAAGGGATGATAATTTGTACGTACTTTTGACTTTTAAAGAAAATATATTAGTTTATAGAATTTTACCTGGAGTATTTATGATAATTAAAATTCATTAAAATAAAATAAGTTAAAGATATTTAACTTCACAAATATTTCAATACATGCAATACTTAACTGTTCATTGTAATTTTACTTTTAGATATTGCAAATTGTTTTGAAACATTATCATGCTTTTAATAAGTAAAATAAATAAATATAATGTTATTGATGGTTAATTAATGTACAAAACCGTTCTATTAATATTTTTCAGAGTAGTGTAATTTATATGATAAATAATTAGTCATTTACAAGAAAATCAAAATTGGACCTGAATTATCGGTTTCAATATTTTAGAGTTTAATTTCACTATTTTTTAAAATTTGTCAAGTTAGTATATAACACACTTCAAGAAGTGTCCAAATATATAGGCTATTCATTTTTTAATTATACAAAATATCAGTTTCAAATACTTGTCCTTAAATGTAACGGCATAGTAATGTCATTACTTTCTGAAACTGTTACAATTATCAATACTTACGAATTTGTCGACAATAACGGATGATGCCAATGCTACGATAGCAGCAACAACAAGTAAAGTCTGAAATAAGAAAATATATCAAACAATATTTATTTATTTATTTACGACATTGTTTACATGGTGAAGTTAAGACATTAATGCCTTCTCTTCCACTTAACCATACATTATAGTCGTCAATGGTTTTTCTATACAATTAATTGTATTCAATTAAAAAATGAAAAAGATAAATTAAAGAATAAAGTAACAAAAGAGAAATAAGTAATAAAAGTAAAATTAAAAATATAATGAAGGTAATACAGTTTGCATACGAGGAGTCAAAAAGTGGATTAACCATTAATTACAGTAGATTATTTTTTTGCTAACACAATGAAAAGATATATGAATAGCAAATTAAAAATAAAAGCAACACAGTTTCTATATGTACACACACACATACACACACACATTCACACACAAATACCTACAGAGAAAGCAAATCTCGTTAGCTAAAAGTATTATGCATTGTTTTCTGGAAATTCATTCTAGGTCGAAATTGTTTAACATGTGTGATTTTAATTATCTTTTGAATGTTACAATTGAGGAAGAGTCTTGGATTTCGGGGGGCAGTCTGTTCCAGTGTCCTGCTGATTAACGGTAAAAGAATTGACGTAGAAGTTATATCTGTGGATAGGAATGGATAACGGAGATTTTTCACGTTATCTGGTGTCGCGGGAGTGAAAGTCGGAAAGATATTGAAACCCCCTGGAGAGGTATTTTGGGTCTTTTATTTCTAGGGTTTCGTACAGTAGGACAAGGTTGTGATAAATCCGTTTATCACTTAATTTCAGTTACTGGACTTTCGTTTAATACGACGTCAAATGTTTCGAATATTTTATGTCGAAAACGAAGCTAATACAGGCGTTCTGGATTCGCTGAAGGAGTTTAGCTTACTCGTGATTAACATCCGAGTAAACAGTGACACAATAATCAATTGTAGGGAAAACAAAGAGATTGAACAAGTTTGTATTTTATAAATTCGGGGAGGAAGTTTTTAAGTCGGTAGAGAGTGTAGTGCACCAAAAGCTCTTTTATATACTGAGGTCACGTGTTCTCTCAAGGTAAGATGATTGTTGAGCGTAATTCGCAGATTTTTAACTGTTGTGGACAACAGATTTTAGTTTACATTATAAATTTAAATTCCGGTACAAGAACAGCTTCACACGCACACACACACAAACACAATGATAATAATACAAACCACACTACAGTTTTACGTTTAACTTTTAAAAAAATATCGTTGTTCAACAGTTTTCTTCCTTTAATGTAGGTCATCATTTTTTTTAATAGTTGCCGAAAATTGCTGATTTAAATTTGTATCTTGTAACAGGAATTCCCTAACGAGCCAATCTCCATTGAGAGGTATAGGTTAATATCCTATACAGAAATAAGGTTCCCCCTTTCCTTTATGCTATGCCCTGTCCCAACTATCTCTGGAGCAAAGCTCCACACAACGGCAGAGAAGGGAGGGGGGGATTGAGTTGGGCAGAGCAAAGCTAAACACGCTGCTGTGAAGGCTGGTAACTGCAGTCGCTTTCCCCCTCCACGCAATCCTATCTCATCTCACGTGTTCATTGGTGGACCCGTCTTGCGTCACTACATGCTCAGAGACTCGTTTTCGTTCGCCTGCTCCAGAGGTAACTTGGACAGAGTGTATGTGCTATATACTTCGACTGATGACTATTTATAATGCTACAATGTTTAGTACATTTGTAATTTATAGTTCTAATAGGATGGGATGTGCTGTATTACACGTCACAAGCCTCTCTTCAACACTATAACTGTGTCAATTCACATCATCCATGGCGCAACAATTGACTCACGAATTAGAGCAAGCGAAGATAATCCAAAACATTATATAAACTTAAATTATGACCAATTCATGCCCATGCCTGCGTACTTAAACCACATAAACTTTCTAGCAATATTAAACACCTCCCCGCCCCGAACCTACACCACGTATCATTCTATTGAATGATGTGATCGAAACCTACCACTCCCACAATAAATCAATGGGTGATGTAGCTTATTCATCATTCATCCTCATAAATGATGAGAGGACTTGTCATTAAGATGACAAGTCTAAATGTTTGGCTGCGAAAGGCAAATCTAAAATAGAATATCTAAGCAACTAGAAAATACAATGGTCACTCATTCGGTTTTATGAACCTTCAAACCTGAATCATGTATGTTGGTTGGATAAATACCTGTCTAGCTGAAGAATGATAATGATGAATTTTAAAATGTCGTAGAATACAATTTATCTAAACTCTCTTTGGACTTTGTTGCTTGTTGACCAGCGACACTCTGACCTCTCCTCTCAAGTCCTCTCTCCCGACCTCCTCTCTCTCTCAAATCCAAATCAAAAGTCGCTCCTCTCCAAGCCTGTATACACACTAAAAACTCAGGCCATGGAGCTCTTCCTCCATGCCGAATCGTGAGTTTTCCACCTGTTTATTGCAAACAGCTGGCCATCTATTTTGCTGATCAAACTCCTGTTTCCTCAACACATCAGGAAGTTTTGCTTAACGCTTAACTGTGCAATATTGAAATACCACAGACGGTAGACGACTGGTGAAAACAAAGGAATGCCCTGGTCAATATGAAGCTTCCAGAGAAGGTTTAAATAAAATACAATCTTATGGATTAATACGGTTTTGTTGTTTATGTGCTTTTTTATGTATACTATCTGATTACCAGACGTTGCCCACGTATTTATTTATCCCAATCTTCTATTAGACAGGAAAATTATGAATTCTGACTATGGTGTAAAATGTAACTAATTTTATTTACAGGTATTGAAAAGTATAAGTACAGTATACAAATTATGAAGTAATGAAACTTCTCGAACGCCTGGAGCCATTTCAACCAAACTTGGTACACATATGAAAATTGCAATCGTGAATGTCACCAATTAGCTTAGAGACTCCGAAAACTATGGATTCGACACTAATGTAGGTCATTTTTTACATTTTATTTTTCACCCCCTCTCACACTCATGCCGATAGGTGATGAAATTGGAGTTGAGCGGCATTGGGAGTGTCACTATTCATATTAGGAACCCCGAAAACTATTGATTCCACACTTATATCGGTCGTTTTCGATTATTTTTACATATCACCCCCATTCCTACCCCCACCCCTAGGGGTGCCAGGGGTGTCTTACCCCCACAGTATTTCTTTCCAGATTCTAAGTCATATGTGTACAAAGTTTGGTTGAAATTGCTCCAGGCGTTCGAGAGTTCGGAACAAACTTACATACATACAGGGTGTTCCGGGAGGAAGAGGCAATACTTTGGGAACTGGTAGTATGGGTGATTCTAAGCAAAAAAGTTCATATGAACATGGGTCCGATTTTGAGCGATAACGGAGATATGAACAGAAATAAAAATGGTGTAGGAAAACGTAAACAAAAACAGTAACAAGTAAAACATGGCAATGTAATGGCAATTGTGTAAGTAAATACGAGAAGGGACATGCTGATACTAATCTTTATTGCATGAATTAGTGGTGTAGCAGTAATTAGTACACGATAATTAAGTAATGAAGCAAGCAATAAATGTAGAACTGCTCATTCCAGTCGGTTGATCATTCAACATCTGAATTCCACCTACCGTAATCGATGGATTGGTCGTTGTCGTCGTCGTTGTAGTGGTCTGGTTCCATGGCCACCTCGTTCTCCCGACCGAACCCCTCTTGATTTCTGTTTATGGGGGTGGATGAAGCAGGAGGTGTACCGGGAAAGGGTGAATACAAGGGATGAACTGCACATTCGCATTATGAATGCTGCTGCGTTAATCCGGGAACATCATCGGGAACTTTGTAGTGTAACACAAGATGTCCTCCGACGCGCTCAGAAGTGCGTTGATGTTGGTGGTGGTAGTTTTGAGAATCTGCTCTGACCTGCTATCATTTCTGTGGCCTTTTCGCTCCTTACATTCGTTCATGTGAGTGCTAACCAGCAGGTGTTAACATTTCATTTCTCTACATTTATTGCTTGCTTCATTACTTAATTATCTTGTACTAATTACTGCTACACCACAAATTCATGCAATAAAGATTAGTATCAGCATGTCCCTTCTCGTATTTACTTACACAATTACCATAACATTGCCATGTTTTACTTGTTACTGTTTTTGTTTACGTTTCCCTACATCATTTTTATTTCTGTTCATATCTCCATTATCGTTCAAGATCGGACCCATGTTCATATGAACTTTTTTGCTTAGAATCACCCATACTACCAGTTCCCAAAGTATTGTCGCTTCCTCCCGGAACACCCTGTATATACACACATTCATCAATTTTATATATATATATATATATATATATATATATATATATATATATATATATATATATATATATATATATATAGATGTTGGTGCTAGAATTCATGGTCATAATTGAAAAGTTAAAGAGTATAATAACAAAAGATTGGAAAACAATAAAGAGATCTTAGCTATGCATGAAATGGTAAGACTAGAAATTTCAATCACATACAATGAAGTTATATCAAGGGTACATGGAAATAACAATCAAAGTCCACTTCTGGTGAAACTTGATTGATTGATTTGTTTTAGTTTATTTTACTTATTTTTTGTGCCACTTTTGGTTAATTTGAGAAGATGGGGATGAGTGATGATATAATGAAATTGAGGAATAGACACTCACAAACATCCATGCCCACGCCGGGATTCGAACCCGGGACCCCTGGCGTCGTACCGCGATGTGATAACCATTCCGCCACTGGGGAAGTGGTGAAACTTGAGATTTTGATACCATGCTATTCTAAGTGTGGGTACTACATCCCCACATGTCTAACTTTTGGAAATACACTCATAGTCACGCATAAATGAGCATAAAAATTGCTTCTCTGCTTCATTATGTAGCATTCTTAAATTTCAAATTGCCTTTCTGTACGAAGTTAAGAAATGGACTTTGATTTTTCCCTCCTTCATATGCGTAGATTACATTGGTTGGTATTTGTATACGTGACTTCTCTATTTTTTCTCCTTTTTGGGTTGGTGTATACACAGATAAATTTTAAACAGATTGTAGGACATTTGTATAAGATAATAATCCATGAGAGTACCGGGTTGAAATCCACTGAAAACACATTTAGCTTTGGGATAAAATTAACTAGTTTGCAAATTACTTTTGAAAGGTTTTCGAATTAATGTTCGCGCTTTTTTCTTTCGTATTCCACGCCTGCATGGAGTTTTGGAATGCGAGAAACGATTGTTACTCCACGTGGAATCTTGACGTCAACAATGGAGAGGATGCTGCCTTCCAGGTCGACTACATCAGAGTCTGGTCCTTGTAGGAACGTTAACATTATGAACACCCTGTATCACAAATGTCTATTTAAAAATAATGAAAGCACTCTTTGCGAGAAGTCGATGTGGAAAACAGCCCAGAATGTGTATAAACAGCGCTTTATTCAAATTATGTCTAAATATAGAACATATTTAAAATAATAATAAAAGTCGGAATAAAATAAACTATTCTCCAAGCTCTCTGCTGCTTTTCTTTTAATGTGGAAACCACTGGATGGGAAAACTAATACAAAAAATAATTGTATCTGCACGCATAGAACTATGTGTTGGCCTATGTTGGATGTGCTGAATATATTGCATAGGATAAGGTGAAGAAAAACTGGAGTGAGAAATCATGCATTTTGAAAGAAACTCAAGCCATCCTATATTCCTTTTCCGGAATGTCTGGAGTAGCGACACGGAGAGGCGAAAGCTTGTGGGCGGGGCCAGACTAGGTGGGGAGACTAGTAGGCTTGCGAGCTGTCATGTTTTACAGAACTACTGGACCACGAATGACCAGTCGAGTCGCCCCCTCCCGCGCAACCCCTCCCCTCCGCGCGTTCATTGTACGAGGCACATACCCGCAACGTGCACTCAGGACGCGTTCGCGTTCTCTTACTCCAGACATTTTGGAAAAGGAGTATAGTTCCGAGTTTAAACTCCCGGGCAGCTGCCGTGATGGCTGCTGGGAGCCCAGCGGCATCACGTGACCCATTGGCTGCTGTTCGATATCGGACGCCAGATAGGAGCATTCGCTTTATTAGATTTTTGATTCCAGTTATTCTTTACCTTATTCTCTGCAATGTACATGGACGTCCGGAAGGGGGGGGGGGGAAGGGGGGCCGTGCCCCCCCTGGAATATGAAAGTCAACCAAAAATTATGTATTTCATAAATATAATTTCATTTTAGTCACAATAATATGTGTTAATTATTGCATGAACATCATACATTCATATTTAAGCAATGTTTTTTTTAGGGAACAGCACTATTTTTGGAGAGAATGTGCCTTGTTTACCCTTCCTTGGAAAAATATACCTTCCTTGCCCCTCCCTGGAAAGAATCCTGCGGACGTCCATGGCTAATGTACAATATGAGTAATATGTAGACCTATTCTCCGAAATATCATCCGTACATTAATGTACGATACATATCTCAAATGGTGTCTGTAGTTTTTCAACATACACACACACACACACATATATATGTGGTCACATGCAGAGAGAGATATAGTGAGAGAGGGAGAGAATGAGAATGAGAGTGTTCATAATTCGCGATGTAGAGCTATCTCATAGAGACTGGATGACGTAATTTACACTGCTTTCCTCTTTTCTTTTGGCATTTATAGAATAAAACTAAATTGGGGCAAGTTATAACTGCTGTTGCATTTCGATAACCACGTGACAAATAAACAGGAATATAAGAGATTGTCGTTATCCGCACTACCTAACGGAGGCAGAAATGGAAGATTATTAACTAGAAATATATGGGGTTTTGACCATTCTGGTTATAATGAATTATTCAGCTCCTACAGTTATTCTAATGAGCCTGTGCACATACCTTAGAGAAAACGTATTAATTTAAAGTATAAAACACGTTTAATTATCTGCTTTAATTAATTTTGTGGTAGAAAATGTGATTTCCAAGACATCTGCATAGTGTTTGACATTCACACATCACTTAAGTTAAGAATTATATTTAGAGGCATCAAGTTTATGTTTTATAAATAATACCGAAAAGTCGTGGAAAGCAAAATAAAGCGTTGAAAATGTATTTGGGTAAGTTAAGGAGACAGGTTTTCGGTATGTCGTAATTGCGAATTATGTAAGTTTTTCAAAATAACACCTAATTTTACATTTTAAGGCGAGAAAATCAGAGAAATATGTAATACAAACTCACACTTCTTCTGTTCAAGTAACCTGAAGCGCTATAAGTTCTTTTAATTATAGTCTAGCTGGTGGTATCTATTTCTTAGACAATTCAGATGCTAACACGTGTGCAAGTTTCATTTCAGACACAATAAGAAAATGTATAATTAAATACAAAAATATAGCCTGGACTGTATCAAATTCATACAAATACACGACAGAGTGTCTTCAATATCTTGTCGCACTTTCTGGGGAACATACAGTGTTGGGCGTAAACATTAAATTTGATTGGAAATTCCTGGAAGAAACAAATTAGCAACCCGAATGAAGTTGTTGCGATAATTAGATAGGTCATTATTTTTAACACAAGAAAAACGAGGCACATGTACCTTGAGTTCCTGCAAGATAAGTATCCAGATAGAAAAAAAAAGTTAAATTGTTACCCCCTACTCTTATACAGACAAGGTGGAATTCATGGTTTCACGTGTTTTTACCTCGCAACAGATATCTTTCAAACGAAAGACATATGAAATGCTGGAATCTACTTCCTTTTCAACATCATATCGGTGTAGGCACGTACTCTAATAGCTTCAGAACTCTTTGCAAAGGACCATCCACAAGATTTAGCAACTATACTTTGTAAAGTATTAGATTATTTTTATTGATTGATTTGCTTTATTTTACTTCGCTTTTTGTGGCACTGTTGGCTAATTTGAGAAGATGAGGATGAGTGATGACATGCTGAAATTGATGAATAGACACTCACAAACATCCATGCCCAGGCCGGGATTCGAACCCGGAACCCCAAGTGTCGTAGCGCGATATGCTACATTAATTTTACTTCTCAGCATTACGCTCCTGCATTTACAGTTGTTTTGATGATTACATTTGACTTATATTATTTATATATTATATTTATTATCTTAACAATTATACAAAATACAATATCTGCACAATATATATTATTTATTAGATTGATTTGTTGTTTTAAGTCCACTTTATGCACAGTAAGGCTAATCGGGACTGGACCTACAGTTTCAAGTGGGATCCGAACCACTATGTGCTTCCACCGGGAATCGAACGCGGGACCCCTTGATTACAAGGCGATGACGCTACCACTGCTCCATCGGGGAGGCCAACATATATTTAGTATTTAAGCCACGGCTCATTATACGTCCGCTATCGTGCCGACCTCCATCTTGGATCCAACTTCATTTTTTTTAATTGGGAAGGGGTGCATTTTGGGTATAGTTTAGGGCTAGAATTTCACCAGGAATTTCACCAATAACTTCCTTATCATTAAAGTTTTCATAAATCTGACTTCACCACTGAATTCCTGGTGAAATTCTAGCCCAAAACCATACCCCACATGCCTCACTTCCCATTTAAAAAATGTAGTTGGATCCAAGATGGCGGTCACCAAGATGGCGGACGTTATCATAGCATGCACCAAAAAGTTTCCCCCTAAGTCTAACATATTACTACCATGACGAATTGCTGCAATCTACACCCCCTTTTATTTTATAAGGGATGGTCAGGGACTTTTGACTCACCTTGTATATTGAACACTTTGCAGAATTAATAACAATATTAAAGCAAATAATTCTTGTAGAACGTATTCGCATAAAAACAATTCTTACTTACGTTGAGAAATGTTGCACTT
Source organism: Lepisma saccharinum (assembly GCF_977018435.1). Classification (NCBI taxonomy): domain Eukaryota; kingdom Metazoa; phylum Arthropoda; class Insecta; order Zygentoma; family Lepismatidae; genus Lepisma; species Lepisma saccharinum. The sequence continues at coordinate 54,525,890 of NC_139246.1, forward strand.
TCTACCCATGTTTTTCGTGAAAACTACAAAAATACTTCAAAACAATAATAATGGTAGGATCCCGGGTTTGATACCCGATGAAGGCACATAATGAGTCGGATCCCACTTTAAACTGTAGGTCCAGTCCCGATTAACCCTACTGCACATAAAGTGGACTTAAATCACCAAATCAACCAATCAACCAATGTAACCAAACTTTCAATAATAAAAACCTTTTGTCACAAGAACATGCCAGGAGCTGCACTATAGTAAAAGTCGCATTAAGTCAAGTGCCAATGACACTGAGAGACGATTGCAAAGCCCTCTATCAGAAATTTCCAAAATAAATCAAACAGAATAATAACACTACACACCACTGTGATAGCAGACGAATGCTTCAAACTATAGATTTCAAGTTGTGCAAACATTTATAATAAGAATACAGTGATGCTATTTTTCCTTTACAAACTGAGGGATCGTTATGTGCAACAGCTCACCTTGTTGCGAGCAAACTTTAAAATCTCAAGAATGACTTGCAGGTAACACAAGATTGCTTCTCAGTTTCTACCAGTGAAGCCTTCTCAACTGCTTCTTCAAGCACACAGCTCTACTGTCACTGCAGACATTAGATGCTCTCGTGGAAGCAGACCCTTGCGAAGAAACGTTACATCTTTTGCATAATATCGATATCCAGTGTATATTGCAAAATGATGTATGTACACCTGAACTCCTAGGCTACCTGAAGCAGGTAACAAGACGGAGCAATCTAAGAAGTAGCAAAACCCTGCTTATCTTTGAAAAAACTCTGTGCAGGAGACAAGTGAAAATAGAAAACATTTCAACTTAAAGGAAAACGTGTGTGCCCTTCAGACAACTCAAGTTTCGCGGTTTGTGCTCTTCAAGCAATTGCAATATTATTGTTTTCAAACATAAACTCAACAGTAGGGTACAATAATGCAGTTAAAGTTATAGGGAAAAGTCTTACAAGGGAGAATGTGGAGGTCTTGTTTGTCTAAAAGTGAATGGGAACAAACTACAATCTTTGTGCTTATACAGTAAATGTGTTTTTTTGTAGGAAGTATTGTCAGTAAAGACTGTTAACATTTACAATGATATGTGTTGGATCATATCTTTCATTACATATTTAGTGGTGAAAGTTTTACAAATGCTATAAATGTGATCATTTATAACAAAGGCATGCCTTACATTTATGTTCTTGTTGTTAAAAGCACTTAAGCGCTGTGAAAATTTTGTAAGCATAAAAAAAGAACAGTTAAATTAAATATAAGGATAGCAATGATTTTGAGAAAATTATTTGAAGGGCTGGGGTTTATAATATAGTAAGTGACATTTTGGTCATTTCAGAGTTCATTAAGGAAAAGTGTTATTAGAAGCTATACTGTAGATAAATTGTTTTCGTGTTATGTTTACCAATTTCAGAAGGCTTCGCTGAGCCCAATGTAAATTGCATAACTTGGCAATTTCACTCGAAAGTTGAAGGAAGGCACATTTTTCTATGAAAGTCAAAAATGACTAAAATAAAATGTCACTTACCATGTTTTACACGAGAGCCCTTCAATTAATCGAGTTAAATCTTTGAGGAATTTTGAATTGTAACACGTAACATAAATAACGGAGCCTCTTTCAAGCGGAACTCAATGTCATAATGAAGCACTGTAAAACGACGTGTAGACAGTCCACTACAGTCAAATACTCTACATACAAATTTACATATTGAAGATATCATCACTGTTTAGTAAGAAACGTATAAGAATATTACTATTACCGCAAGATAACGAAATGAAAGGGTTGAACCTTACCGTGAACCTCTTCATCGTGATTGTCAGTCTGCTTTGTTTCGTCACATAACGCTAATTCCCTTTTATACCGAAACGAGTGAAATCAGCAATGCTTGTAGGCCATTGTTAATCGATTCTCTTCCGATATCAATATAATATATTGGATGTCCAAGGTCGATGGGAATATTACGTTTCAATTTACATTAATTGCTTTATGCCTCAATTAGAATATGACTACTGTAGTGTTGAAGTAATTAAGTAATTATGTAAATCTTGAAAATATATGGTTCTGGTTCACATAACTGACAATGAAATGGAACAAGAAATTCAACCTTGAACGATCGAAAATAATAAAGAACAGTATTCTTTCCTTTGGATGGCTTTGTTGTTAATATAATGCCATGCGTCGACAGTAAGAATGTCGAGTTGAAAAGCGTTCTTCTGAAGCAAGAACAGATTTAAGTCACTGTAACAGAAAATTATAATATTTGAAAATTTGGATCTATCGCATTGGCATATTAACTATAGAATCGAAGTTTACTTAATATATAAATCAATAGGATGTAAAACAAATGTACGAGGATCAGAAGAATTAAATAATATTGATAGGTTGAAAGTATTTCTATGTTACTAACTAGAGTACTACATTGGACCACTTTCGCTCGAAAATACTAGATCGAATCTCCCACGCTCGAGCGTGATTCGCTCGAATATATAGAAGATTCATTCATTCATACTTTATTGGTTTTAGATGTTATAACAGCTTTACATCAAGTGTCCTAAAAAATATGTCATGCATGACCTGTTACACAAATTACAAATTTTGAATATATACAGTTTTCTTATACATAATTTATCTACATCATTATCATACAAATTTAAAATTGATAATAAATACAATTGTTATATCTGGTGACTATATCAAGTTACACATTTTGAATATTTACAATTTTCATATGTCTATATTAATATCATGAAAAAATCTACAAATGATAAATACAATTGTTACATCTGGTGACGATATTAAACAGGATAAAGAAGTTGGAAGAGGTATTCCTTTTTTATTAGATTCTTGAATAACATCTCCCTTTGAGTGGTATAAAGTGGACATTGAAATATAACATGATGAGCATCTTCCTGATCTAGATTGCACTTGCACATAGGGGAATTTACTAAATTAATTTTATATAAATGGTGATTTAAACGTATGTGACCTGATCTCAATCTTAGTATTAAAACTAAAAACTTTCTGGGTATATTAAATGTATAAAACCACGGAGTCTTATTCTTTAAATTTAGTACATTTTTATATGAATTACCCATATATGTAAATTTTTGTTTCACCCTTATCTCCCAATCTTGTTGAATTTTGTTTTTAACTCTTGGTAACATATCTGTATATGATAATAATATATTCGTTCTGGGATCCATAATTCTTGCTTCTTTAGCATTTTTATCTGCCAGTTCATTATAATGAAACCATATATAGAAGATCAAATATTATTTCAATATGACAATAATCGTACAAATATATGTGCAAAAATTCGTCCTGGTAGTTTCAGCCCATAATAATCTATTCATTTTCATATATTGCTATGTATTGGTAAGATAGACTGATTATATTTTAACATGTAGATGATGACAATGTTCACTTGACTTTCAATTTCACTTCGTCTTTCACTTCACGATCCATATTTGAAGGCCCACTACCACGGGCGTCCGCAGGATTTTTATCCAGGAGGGGCAAGCAAGGTATTTTTTTTCAAGGGGGGCAAAGGAGACATATTTTTCCTCATAATAGTGATGCTCTCTCAAAAAATTCTATTTCAGTCTGAAATTATCATGTTCCTTCAACGTATTTACAAAAATTATCATAAATTATCGTGGCTAAAATGAAATTATGTGTGAAATATATAATTTTCAGTTGCCGCCCCCCTCCCTCCGTCCATGAATAGAGTGCAATTAATAACATTAGATTTTGTCTACTGCAAGAAACAGTAGAAATTTTCAGCAATGGGAACAGCTTTATTTGTAAAAGAAATGCACTATTTTCTGTATTTTAAAACATACATCCCAACAATGGACGCCTTCCGGAACGTGGCCAATATTTCTCTTCTTAGGACGTTTTCCAGAATCCACGGGTGGACTCTGAGGCGTTTCGTAATTAACAGGTGTCCATCAAAACTTTCACCAGGTTAAACCATGACGTCATCATTTTGCACCCGCCTGTAGAGCTGGGTGTAGAATGGCGTCATTTGGCTTGTAACTTCTCTGCAACTTTTGTGCGTCCCACGCTCCACAAACTACGGCCTTCAAAACTATCTAACAATTAAATGTAGAAATATATTTTGTGTTAAACTGTATAACACTTACTTGAAAATTTGCTCACATAAAATCTAAAATTTGTAATGAGCTGTATCTCTCGCAACCGGTTACTTTAGATATGTCGTATATTAACGGCCGTATAGGGTGCCTGCTTTAGCTTTGCGCAGTGGCGATATCGTAACCAATGAAGTCTTACTGAGGTGCGATTATTGCTATTTGAAAACTTTAACCAATACCCCGTCAAGACGACGTGAAATATCGTCGGCTATGGCAATTTTTGGACGTTCCTACGGGAACCAATATTCAATTTAAAGATATTCATTCCTTTTGACTGCCATCTATTATACAAAACATGAATTGTTTTTGAGGTTGCCATTAGTGTTGCCATATTAGGGGAAATTTTAAGACATTTTACTATATTATTACAGTTAATTTTAAGTAACACTTTCGTACTCACATTTTCATTTTTCTGTTTTTTTTCTGCTCCCTTGATTATAGCCTGTATCTATTTATTTCTTTTAAGTACATCGCTTTTCTGCACCTTCGGATAATAGTAACGATGAAGATTAACGATTAAATGAATTCCTGACCAGGATCCAAACATAGGACATGTGGTAAGGATGTGAAAAATTTTACATTTTTTTATTCACACGGCATGGACCAACGGAAATACTACTATTACTGCTTCCACCATCACTACTAATACTTATTATTATTATTGTTTGATTTGCTTAGGTAAAGGGAAAAATTGGTCCAAAAAGGGACATTTTGCCCCTTGGAAAGGGAAATGGTGCCCTCATATTGTGGCAACACTGGTTGCCTTCAGTTTATGTTTAGTTCAAGGATCTCTCTCTGGCATAGAGTGGTAACGTTGCAGCCTTATAATCAAGTATTAGCCTATCTGTGCATAAAATAGACTAAGAACAAAATTTCAACTTGATCTACACTATTCAAATGTTATTGGTTGGAGATAGACACCCATGAGTTTAAATGAGTGTGTAAATTTTATTATTTTGTTATCTGTGTGTTACTGTTTAAAATTACAGAGTGACTAACTAAATCACTCCACTCACAACCGGATCAAGAAAGTGTGGGGCATTACCCCCACCAGTGTTGCCACAATCTGTAAGCACAATTTCCCTTTCCAAGGGGTAACATTTCCCTTTTTCGCCCATTTTTTCCTTTCATCTAAAGAATTATTATTATTATTAATAATAATAATAATAATAATTAAATATTATCGTTGACCCATGTTCGTATGTATGTATAAAATGTTAATCAATTTAACTGTTAAATGCTACGACGCCAGGGGTACCGGGTTCGAATCCCGGCCTGGGCATGGCTGTTTGTGAGTGTCCATTCATAAATTTCATCATATCATTATTCATCCCCATCTTTGCAATTAGCCAAAAGTGGCAGAAAAGCGAAGTAAAATAAACCAAATCAATAAACAATAAAATCAATAACTTTTGAATGTTTTTTTTGGAAGATTTAGATTTTATTTCTAAGCCAAGCAAAATTTTTTGTTTTGAGATGAAAGCTAAAACTATGTTATAATTGGCAACTGAAGATTTTCATCAGTAAAAAGCAAAACACAAACAGAGATTGGATTTAGGGAGGCCAATGCCCCTTGTCTTCATCACACCATCAGAAGAAAATTAAAAATATTCTACACAAAATGCTGTTCTAGTAAGGCGTACATATGAAGAGTTTGTGTGGAAAATCACATTTTTGCCTCCCCATAAAAATGTTAAGTTCGGCGCATGGATATACGCGATTTATTAAAAAAGATATATAGTACATACCTGAGCAAATGTTCTATTCTTGTAAATTTCACATATTAGGTGGAAACTTCTAAAACACAGCAAGTTTTTTATTAAAATTTAATCCATTGTTGGTCATTTCTTGCCACTCTGAACGGAATTTTTAACTTGTTTCCGCGGTGTTTTTTCATCTTCCGATAATTCTCCACGACGTTTTCTAATATATTCTGGAGTTGCAGATCGTTTCCTTTGCTTCCCTTGTTCTTCCGTCATCCAAGACGGTCACAGCCTTCCACCAAACACTCGCATACGACGAATAACCCACCTAGTGTCCAATGAAGACTGAAGTAAAGATAGGTTTGAGACAAAGATAACTTTATATGTTTTGCACATGTAGTGTTTGAGGCAAAATTCAGAGAACTGGGGAAAGCTTAAATAAACAATACCCTCGGACTCCCACTCCCATAAGGGTGAATGGTCAAAGACCTCCGGCCCCAAACGGTAGCCAGATGTGGGTCAACCCAAATTCCACCCTTTCTCTCAGAACAAAGTATACGACAAAATAATAAAAAAAATAAGTTCTCATTTTCAAAACTGGAATCTGTTATAATGTTTAATACAATTAATGTTTAGTCTGTCTTAAAATTTCCCTGAAAATTCGCTGTTTTTAATCGAATTTACCTTTTCACTTAAAATTAGCTCCAAATTTCCCTTCAAAAAGGGAAATTTCCCTTCATGTGGCAACACTGACCCCCACCCGCCCTATACGCCTTCATGGCGTGGTGCTATGCACAGGGGAGCACTTTACTTTTTTTTTACCTAACTAAATCACTTTTGAGCTATTTTCACCAGGTTTAAAGTGCGTGTGTGCAGTATATGACCCTGGTCTGTTTTTGTGGATGCACGTGGATTTTACTTGTTGAAAGTATGAAGCGTGCATTCATTTTGACACAAGCTATCAAACCTAGTCTTTAAAATTATACATATATATTGTAAATACAGTTAACATTAACATGGACGTCCGTAGGATTTTTTCCAGGGAGGGACAAAGAAGGTATTTTTTCCAGGAGGGGAAGGGAAAACAAGGCACATTTTTCCCAAAATGAGTGTTGTGAATTTCATGTGAAATTATGTGATCCTGTCATCTGTGTAGTACCAGAACGGTACGTTTTCGGACATGGGTTCCTTATCAAAACTTGATCTACTAAGTCCACTCTACAACCCCTAGAAGTGTGTAATAGGAATTCTGAATCACACTGTATACATCTCATATTTTAATTATTCTTCATTCGCAATTAAAAGGCTAATCTGTAATTCAATCCTCTCTGAATAGAATGGAAATGCCTTGCTCTCGTTATTCTACACCAAGAGTGAATTAATGAATTTCTTTGAGTGTGAAAGAGGATGGCCTCATTTTTGGTATAATATATTCATTGAAGATTTCTGTAAGTTTTAAACATCTCTAGTATTTCTTAAATTTCAAGTTCGACCATCTACACTCTAATATCCTACTGTCAATTGATGGGGGAATGTGTAGCCCTTTCCTATTAATCAGTTTATGTTTTACATCCTGTGATGTAGCTATGTCCGACAACCTCTACTGAGATTTCTTGCATAAGGGATAGTCAAATGAAAACGGGTCAGATACCAAAGAGTTTCATTGAAAATGCATTATCTCCATAACTGATAACACATTTATCCCAATGGGAGACAAGGTGGTCAATTCCATTCTTGTAGAAGCTTCTCGACTGATGACGGATCTACAACCATACCTAGTCGCATACGTACTCGTCCGAATTGAACCGATGTAGACCAATGTCTCTCTTCAGGTCGCCTGTAATGTAATGGGGAACGATCTGTGGTGTAGGGAGGATGTTGAAGTGTTTCCCCGGACAATTGACCATAACACATGGAGTAATGACGCGATAGGCGCGGATTGTCAGTGGCACACATCCATCTAGGTATCTCTAATGCCACTCCAGTACACATGAACGTGACATTCAATGCTCGCCGTACACAGCAGACATGCAGCGATGAATATCTCGCTCTCCAGCATCCTCATCAGTCAAAAAACGAACTATTGTTCTCTGCTCTGTTCACATGTCTTCATTCTGATGTTGGACCTCACTTCCTGTGCAAAAATACAAAAAAATAATGTATGCATGTGAGTTGTCACTGAGCTTCCCTCTTTCTCTCAAGATGGCAGCATCGTTCGTAAACAGCAGTGTTACCAACTCTAACGTGCCTTGAGTTCTATGCTTTTCATTTCACTGGGCCTTACAGTAATTCTGAGTAATTTCTGATACTCCAGGATAATTCTGGGATGGTATACCTCATCTCGGACGACACTACTAGTGTTGCCCACGAGACGAGACTTTGGCCTGTCTCGTCTCGTGGAAATGCTGTCTCGTCTCGAAAATATTCGTTTGTCTTATGACACATGGTCAATCTCGTCTCGTCTCGTCTCGAATTTTTAAAAGCCTGTCCCGTCTCGTCCCGTGGGCAACACTAGACACTACAGCGAAAATAATGCATACTCTTCTCTTTACATACAAATAGCGTTTCATATATTTACAAGTATATCCAGAGAGTAAATAAAGAGTACCGGTATAGTTTTTGTGGTCTATTTTGTTCTGTTCATATGGATAGTAGATCTTATTGAACTCAAAAATGGCTTAGAGAAAAAGAAATCAATATTTTTATTGCATTTTATTTTATTTGACATAAAAGATTCGTGCCTATAAAGTACACGAGGATGTGATGTTGAAAAATGAACTCTGTTTTCTACCATTACTAGTTATCATTTCATTTTTATATCGCACTTCCACCATTATAATAACTGAACAGCTAACATTTTATTACAGTTATGGCAACAGCGGAAGGAAATTAACAAGCCACAAACAGAATGGTGTGTTTGAAATAATATTTATTCAAGGAACTCATGTGCCTGTGTGCAAGTCCACGATCGGCCGACATTTTCCTGTTTTAGTCCTATAGGGTTTTTCTACTCTTACGGCGGCCGGTCCTCATGCTGGCAAGGGATGTGGGGAGTGGAGATTACGCCGCAGACCAACCAGACAAAAGCTGTAGCGTCGAGAATTACGACGCGGCGGTAGGAAGTACTATGTGCACCTCGTTCTACAGGCTGCTGTAGAACGGGCTGGATTGGACGCTTCCCCGCTCCCCACTTCCCTTGCTAGCATGAGGATCTCCGCCGTAAGAGTAGAAAATACTTATAAGAAACGTTTCTGCAAATAGAGTACCTGAAATGGGCAAGGAGGTTCTTACAAAATATGGTAGACCAGGACATTATGGATCAATATTTGCTTTAAACCAGTTTCTTAGCCCACAGAATAATGTTAGCGATACAAAACTGTACAAAAAAACGAAACTATAGTTTCTACTACATGTTCACAACATCGTATGAGCCAGAGGTTAATAATACAATTTATTAAATAAATATTTTGTTAGACGTTGCAGTTTGAAATAATATTTATTCAAGGAACAAGCAATCTCATACTCACAGAGAAATAATTGAAAGTTAAAATTTGATTTCCGCTCTGGAAATGTAGTACATCCATCGAGCATATCGCGATAACAGAATACTATAATTTTGTGGACATTGATATATAAATTTTAGCCGAGATAACCATATCCGTATCCCAATCCTCCAATGCCATATCCCAAACCTCCATAGCCGTATCCAAGTCCATAGACTGGATAAGAGAGGAGGGAAATCTTGTTGTTGTTCTGGTAACTGGTTCCGGTGATACCAATGGCAGCACCTAGAAAGTGAGACGTAAAACATTTCACTCTACAGACGCTAACTCGCAAATAGCCACACGATTTTTATTAGAAAAGGCGCATTTCCACACTAACAACAACAAAAAAAATCTACATGTGATATAATAATTGTTGTAAGTAGTGTGTAATAATTAATACTTTTGTACAATATTTTTGGGACAATGATATATTTAATAAGTAACAAATACTGTTATAATGTAACTTATTTCTAGTTTAACAAAAAACATTTTAACATGCAGTAATAAACGAAAAAAACAGTCTCCATACTAGATGTTGAATGGTTTTTGTGTAAGCGTTTAATGCATGAATGATGAAACCAGAAACCTTTCTTTTTGCCAAATGGTATGAAAAATCACAAAATGTTGTTAAGTATTTCTTGATAGTATAAATTCTTACAGTGAGATGCAAGAAATGTTTGTCAAATTGTCCAGGATTATTTTCATTAATTTTCCTCTTTCTAAGGAACGAATTTTTACATTTGCTGGCGCTGAGATTGTCCGTTACTCATTTGTTGCATTGCTTGAATTCTTGAAGCTCTCATTGAGCAAAACGAAGAGAATTAGCATGATAATGAAGCAATTTGTTTAGTAATACCTATGCATCCCACTTTACCCCCATCTTAGTTCTATCAATAGTTCAATGTAATGTCAGTAATTGTACTTACGACGTTTTAAAGCATGAATAGTTAGTTGGTTAGTGCTTGGGAAATGTTTTTATTACAAAAGTGACTATTATATATTTGGGAGAGGAGGATAACATCTGGTGTTCTCAACCCCATTAATTGGCACTCAGCTTCGAATGACAATTTCATAACTTCAAAACTACAATTTGATTTGTGGCATAGAAATAATGACCAGAAGAGACTCTATATAAAATATAAATAATTAATGTCATACTATCGATGAAAACAAATTATTGGACATTATCAGTGTGTAAATACATTTTCAAGTATAAAGTTTATTCGTATTTTCTCTCTCTACGCCTGAATGAAGAAATAGTAAATTGAAAAGCAAGTTTAAATCTACATAATAGTTCATTAATTTGCTACTTCATTTCCAGCACGGAGATGTTAGGTGCGTAGTATTATTTTTAAAAGTAATCCAATTGAGCAGTTACAATGTTTCTGGTTGTTCATATGTTTGTTTATGAGTATAAGAATTGCAAATGTAGTTACTATAAATTTGAAATTAAAGAATTGCGATAATTCTAACTTGATAGTATAAATATTTGACAAACATGAACAGGAATTAGATTTCTTGTTTTCAATAGTTAAACACTGTTGATAAAATAGTAAACTCAGGAAAAACTTTTGTATTTGGCAATGTTTAGGTAAATCCTCGCTAAAATTGCTAATGAAATATTTATTACTTACCATATCCACTCTGAAGAAGTACAACCATGGCTACGAGAGCGAGGGCAAAGATCTGAAATGGAATAAACATGAAAGCCTAAATAATGATGTTAATGCTTTTAAATATTTCCTTAGATCACATCGAAAAGCGTTAAAATTATACCTACCGTTAGTAGCTATGAACCCATCAGTTGTGTGTGTATAATTTCAAAGCATTCAAAGTGCATGATGTAAACTGACAGATTCATCATCGTTACTTAAGAGAGGAAGGATGCAAAAATTATCTATCTTTTGAAAATACGAGATAAAATACATTCCGTTTCTTTTCACTTCGTGACTGGTAGCATTGAATTTGCAGACTCAATATCTCATCTCCAAAGTTTCTGGTCGAGTCATTGTCAAGGTATGGTTGTGCGGTTTATACATTCTGCTTAATCATTATTCATGTTCATGATAGTAATTAAGTTAAGATTTATAAAAAGGGCTCTAAATAACTAAAACAAATGAACAAGAGTTCATTAGTTGCTTCTTTGATCTAATACAGCATTTTTAGAATCGTGCTAATGTAATTTAATTTTTACGTAAATCTCTTTTCAACGTATGGTATTTTTTAATTTGAATTTTCCTTACTTTTCGTCGTTTTCCTGCTACTTTAGAGTAGATTTGAGTATAAGAATCGAGAAAGAATTTTGAGTTAACGTAAATTAAAAATGTAGTGCACTAAGAAATTAACATTTATACGTAGGTAGGAATTCGAAATGGAAATAGTTAGTGATGAGTAAGGGGCTGATCTTTGCATATTTGTATGTTTTTTTTCCTTAAGGAAAATTCATATGCTCTCAACGGATTTATCCATTCACTTGATGTGGATTAATTTAGTAAAGTTTTATAGTGCATATAAATGCATATTTGGGACGTTAGTGCATATTTTAGCTTAACGTGCATATAATTTTCATATATTGGGAATTTGGGAGCAATTTTCAATTTCATTTTCGTTTCAAGTTTGCCTGCTTCATTTTCCCCTTTCATTGTGTCATCATTAATGAATAGCCTACTTCGTCTGGTCTTGGGCACTAGTTGTAGTACTCACCTCGTAGCATTGCAGGTGGTCTGGTTGTGAAGATAGAAAAAAAACAACTTTCTTCAACCAATGACCTATCAGAGATATGAGTCACATATCCAAATTCTGACAACATTGGGGTAGCGTTGTTTGAGGATTATCTGTTAATGTGACATCTTGTTAAACCTGTGAGTGTGTGTGTGTGTGTGTGTGTGTGCTGCAGAACTGACAATAAATGCCGAAGGAGAGAAGTAACAGCATATTGCTCCAACAGTGGGTGGAAGGTAATGATGCGTTTACCACTGCTGGCGGCAGAGTTATTTGTTGCCAAGTATGCTCTAAACATGTATTACATTTCAGGTATTTAGGTTTTTTTTTCAGCTTAAATGGAAATTTGCCATGCTCAAACAGAGCTTTCATTTTTGGTAACAGTAAACATTTGTTGCCTGCGTAGGCCTGGACACTGTCATTTTTATAAACTTTTAACTTTTGCGAACAATGCTGCTAGTGAAGGATCATTCTGTTATTTGAGTACAAAATAACAAGACTGTAGAAACTAATAGAATGATGGTCGATGATGAAAATATGCACTATGAGCGTATTTTATTCTTAAAATAGACATAAGTAAGATACAATAACTTTTTGCGATTATGTCTGTTGATGAATTGCAGCTTAATATTGAAACATACTGGTGAGGATTAAATATGATTTTTGGGTGCTTTTCGTCACGAAAGTAGTAGTGATTTGAAGTGGTAATTTTACTCTTATAGTAATTTGAAGGAGAAAGATGGCAGTCCTATAGAAACTAAGATAGCGTCCATGGAATTTGTGTAGTTATTGATATATCTAATGCCGCCTACATGAAAACAACTATAAATAACGTCTGGTGTATTGAAATGTTAATATAAAAGAATAAAGATATTGATTAATGCAATGAAAAGAGCATAGTGTTTCCAACAAGATACGTATATTATTATAATTGCAATATTGCAGTTTTTAAAGCGAGCCTCCAGACAAAGGAATGCATATAATATAATCATTTTGTTACATTAAACTAAAAACATTTGTAAATTAGTATTTTTTGTGATCCTAAATAGCACAATTTATCACACTTTCATTTCTATAATTGCGTTCAGTGATTTACTGATACATTTACATTGCATGCAAGATGTAAATAACCTTAAAATAGGTTGTTTTGAAAATTTTTAGTGCATATTTTGGACTTTTTAGTGCATATTTGCATGCATATTTCGGCTTATTTAGTGCATATAAATGTGACCCCCTAGTGATGAGTCTATGAGTGTACGTACCACGAAAGTGGCTACTCGCGTTACCAAATTGTTTTCAAATGGGATGGCAACGAAATATTTTTAGTTTCCTTAGACGTGTGGATGTATTTTGGAAAATAAAGTTACTTACGGACTTGTTGAATGCCATTTCTGGAAAAGTGTTTGTAACAACTGCCTGAAGAACAGTTAATGTGATAGTAAACAACTTGTCCAAAGCATTGATATATATATTAATTGTTGAACGGATATTGCGTTATTAGTTATTCTTATCGATTTTTAGCATATAACATTCTTCCTTGTCTGTGCGTAGGATGCTCATTTCTACGCATTTAATTGCTACATTTCCAAATCCAAGTTTCGCCAAGCTTCCTTGCAACCGTTAAGGTTCGTTAGTCATGCGTTTCTCAAATACTTTCGTTTTCATCGTTATTAGCCATTAAGAAGGCAGAACATATCAACTCATCAAGGATGAGGCAACATCATAGTTATCCTGTTGTGAATTTCGCTCAGAGAACCAAATCGATATGAAGGAAATAACCATGTTATTTTGATAATTCAATTTCGTAAAGGAAACATAAACACTGCGATCTCATAGTTTCTGTTTAATTTCCTGATAAGAGTCAGCAAAAATTTAAAAAGGGCACCATTTTTCCACGTGCTACCGTCCGTTGGTTAACGTCAACAGTAATAAGTCAAAATATTAGACCTATTGAATTAATTTTGTGGCTAATGTAGCAATGAACATCATGAAGCTGTTAAAGATACAAATTAAATATGCAATGATGAAATAATAATATTTTTTGTAACATTAACAGACTAAAATTTTCTAAGCTTAGAAACAAAAAAATCTGAGATGTTAAGTGGAATGAAGATCTTAGATATTTATCGATTAATCAGAAACTACAGAAAAACAAACTGTCATAGGCAAGGCACTCCTAATTTTGATTAAACTATGTAAATATAACATGACTGTTTGACTTGTAAATGTTTCGAATTTTAATTATCTTTTATTGCAATATATGGTTTCCTCTAAATAACAATGCCAGAAATAATTAGTATACAGGAAAAAGGAACTGAATTATCTGAGAATTAGTTACATAAGTCTAAATACCATACAAAATTGCGTATTTATCTGCTTTTATTTCTCTGCTATGGAGACGGACTAGTTGAGTTTCCTCCTTGCATCAGAAGTGCTCGAAGTGATGGGAGATATGCAGTAGATACGTATATGCAAAATATATTAATTTCCAGTGCCGACCTGTTTGTCAGTTTTTTTTTAAATTCACTTTATATACAGAACGGCTAATCGGTAGTGAATTCTGTTACTATGGTTAGCAACACTATTTTCTGTAACTTGGCGAGATGAATGATTTTGAAGCGGTTGAGGAAAGAACGGTCAAATGCCTTTGGCCTTAGGTCAGTCTCAGTGTAGCATCTCCGTTCGTGTGTTGTCGTTCTGTTTAGTGTATAACAATGTTTGAAACTTTACTACAAAACTGTCTGAAGAAGATAGAGAAAATGAAAAACCAGACAGAAAGAAACCGAAAGTGGTGAGTAGAAAATCAGTGACACTATATGTAGGTATAATTTCTTCCAACCGATATTCATAAAGTACCAATAAAATTTACTGACCAAGTATTCGATATAAAACGGCAAGTATTTCATGAAGAACCTAAGTGATTCATTCACGTCTATAGTTGATGACCATTTTTGTGAGCCAAGAGTTCTTACCTTTGAAAAATAAATCATATACTATTAGAAAGAGAGTTGTAAAAGGGGGAGGGTCCACGTGGGGTGCTTCCCTGGGCGCTAAGTACAAATGGAGTGCCGAACAAGAAAAACAGATAAAAATAGAAAAGCGTTAACGTCGTGGTGCCCTGTGAAATTACTGGCACCCTATTAAATTAAAGTTATTGTCAGTTTGCAAAGATATAGCTTTAGTAAAAATTGTCTTTCTCTTTGTATCTAGTCGGTTGCCTGACATAATGACATGTTTAATTTTATTCAACTTTTCAGAGGAAGCAAAGGAAGTGTAAGCAGGCCCGTAGCTAGAGGAGGGCAGGGAGCAACTGCCCCCTGAGAGCCTGCTTTGCCCTCCCCTGTGAAAAATACAGAACACCTGGAATTCTCACTAATCTTTACAATTACTCTAGCAACATAACAAAGACACTTATTGATTTTGTGATTTATGAAGGTGTGTGGGATTCAGTATATTTTCGTATCAGGATTGGGGGCGGTGAGAAATTCCCTTTTGGTAATAGTGATTCATGTGGTAGAGAGAGGGAGTGGATATTTGATTTTTGTTACTTAGCGTTGATTTTCTGCCACTTGTAGCTAATCGCAACAATGAATGATGACGTGAAATTGATGAAGAGACACTCATAAACAGTGCCGCAACCACAGGGGGGCAAGGGGCACTGTCCCTCTCGACCTTGGACGGAAGTCCATTCTAGGGGAAGCAAACATTGAAGTAAAAAAAAAAAACAAGACTAGGAGAATCTAAGAATAGCAGGACAATTGGATACTCATGATGGAATTAGTTTTTACGAGTTCCTTGCATTTTTATTCGAGACGGCCAAGGACACTTGCCCCCCCCCCCCGATTTCAAATTTTACACAAATAAAAATACATTTCGTAAAATTTTCTTGCTCGCTTCGCTCGCAATGTCTTCTGTGCTTATAGTCCAAGTTCAGAGCTATACGATCTATATGAAAAAAAAAATGTTAAAGAGATTGCCATGGTGCCCCGTAAAATTATTTGCTCCCTATTAAAACAATTTCTTTCTATGAAACATAATAAAAAATATTAATATATTAATGATGACACTGTAATTCAAGAAGTCATTGATAAATCAAGGTATTCGTATTTGTTTGTCAGGTGTCAAAACATGTGTTTCAACTATAATATAATACAATTCACACAATATTTTGCAAAATGGTTAACGTAACCAGTATGCAAACATTGTCTGTAGCGATGCAAGAGTCTCCCCTTTGAAGGAAATAGAGACTCTGCTATATTTGCCAATGCGACACAATCTATTAAAAATTCCCCCGAGTGACTCTAAGTATCATCATGTTAGTTTCTGTTAATATCTAAGAAAATTATTCACTTCACATCAAGTTCATTGTGCCAATAAATATAAAGGTAAATCTAAATATTACATAGTATGTATATATATATATATATATATATATATATATATATATATATATATATATATATATATATATATATATATATGTGTGTGTGTGTGTGTGTGTGTGTGTGTGTGTGTGTGTGTGTGTGTGCACGTCCACTCATGAGTGTCTGCGTGCAAGTCCACGATCGGCCGACATTTTCCCGTTTTAGTCCTAAGAAACGTTTGTGCAAATACCATACCTGAAATTGGCAATGAGGTTCTTACAAAATAATCTGAATTGTTGTAAAATATTTTGTTCTATTATCGCTCAGTAATAAGCCTGGCTACTTTTTCAGTTAGACTAAAGAGAATTACATTTAAGAAATAAGGCTATAAATGTTGTTTCAGTTAAGAGATTGTGAATGATGAGGAAAATGTCATTATAAAAAAATATATCTTTGAATGTAGTCACACTATGACTTACAAGTTGATAGTAATGATCTGGTGAAAGGGGTAAAAGTATTTAAAAAAATACTAGTTGGAACAATATATATGTATATGTATATGTGTGTGTGTGTATGAGTTTGGTTATGTTTGTACAGCAAGATAAGTGAGAAAATATAAATGAGGAGGCCTAGTATAAAGTTGCATGTGCACGGAACCACATTAATATATTTGATTGATTGAATTGGTGTTTCAAGTCCACTTTATGCACAGTAAGGTTAATCGGGACTGGACCTACAGTTTAAAATGGGATCCGAACCACTATGTGCCTTCACCGATATCAACCCCGAAAATTCCTTGATTATTTAGGACGACGCTACCACTGCGCCATTGGGGAGGCCCTCGCATGAGCATAAGCCAGCATCTCATGTGATTCGGATCGGTTCAGAGATCAATATTTTTCTTTATTTGTACGTACACAAGTTTCACCCTAAAAGATTGACACTCACCCAGTGGTCCAACTACACCACTTGCACTGGTAGTCAAGTCATATATGCACACTTGAAATACAATTACACCAATGTAAAAATAACAAGTGGAGAACAAAACCATTTCTATTCAGCTAATGAGCCATAAGACATTGAAGGTTTTAATGAGTTTTAGGCGTGTAATGTTAAGATTTGATATATAATGTTGTAATCCCGTCTTACCTTGGATCTGAGGTCAAAGGGATGTTTCAATAATACATTTTAGGTAGAGCTTAATTGTACCTGTTAGCTGAACCTGCTCCGATTAAGAGGGAAGAGATATGGAAGGTTGAATTTAAAGGTTATTTACGCTTGTTCATACCTGGTAGGCGAGTGATGTTCTTGTCCAGATGCTTCTTGCAGACCGAATTGTGACTGATGCCAAGGTTCTATCCTGCGACTCTTGGCTCACCAAACCGAGCGATCACGCGCGACTCGCTGCATGCTAGGCAGCCGTAACTCCGTGCTCCGTCGTCGTAGTTCAGTAGTTGTAATGTGTTGTAGAGTAAAGTGTAATCAGAGACTAATGATCCAAATGAGCGTCGAATGAGCGTCAAAATCCAATGAGAGTCAAATGAGAGCCAGCTCGGGGAGTGAGCTCCCTTTTATAATCTTAGGCTTCGAAAGGTTGTTAAACCTATCGAACACGCTAGATCTTGTTTAGATCCACGCGTTTGCCTTTCAGTCATTGTTTTCACGGAAGTTACAAAGTTAGCGCATTCTTGGGATCGCCCGCTGGTCGGACA
This sequence comes from Lepisma saccharinum, assembly GCF_977018435.1. NCBI lineage: Eukaryota > Metazoa > Arthropoda > Insecta > Zygentoma > Lepismatidae > Lepisma > Lepisma saccharinum. The sequence continues at coordinate 54,544,095 of NC_139246.1, forward strand.
ATTCCAGGAAATAAACAAGCGTAAATATTCTCTTGACGAGGTTTTCTCGTATTCGTAATCTCCATATCTCTACAATAATGATGAGATATCTGTCGATCGTTTTTCTCTTTAGATGTTTGTCAAAGTTTGTTGTAAGTCGAACGTGTAGCTATGCTTAAAGAGAGGCGTAGTGGTAACATCGTCGCCATGTATTCAAGGGGGATCCGGATTTGATATCCATTGGAAAAAAAATAGTCCCGATTACCCTTTCTGATCATAAGGTGGACTGCATAAGAAACTCATACTTATAACTTATAATCCATCAAGGAAGTGTCTTTACCGGAGATCAAACCGGAGACAACTTGGTTACAACTAATGTAGCAAATTGTCCAACGGTAAGTTACTCGTATTTCTCTTGATGCACGTTATCCATCTTATCCCGCTTTCCTAACTGCTATGAGTCTACTGGTACACATTCACAATATTTTTATAGTTACATTGAATGTGCTGCTAGTGTATTATTGAAATGCTAATGTATAGTGTGTAACAATTTAGTGAAGTAGTACCGACCAAAATTATGCATTGCACAAGTATATAATAATATTTAGGATGTATGAAATTGAGTACGTTTTTTAATGAGGTAACAAATTTCCTTGTGGATGTAGTTTCAAAACTTGATTTTGCATGCATGTGTTATTTTTATTGCCTAGTTAATGTTCTGAAATAAATAAAGTAAAGAAGTAAATTTATAATATGGATTTAAGAACCATAGTGTGAGACAAGGTAGTATATAGAGTACGGTGAGTAAATCTAAGTTAGTGTTCTATTTTATAAAGGGCCTCCCCGATGGCGCAGTGGTAGCGTCATCACCTTGTAATCAAGGGGTCCCGGGTTCGATACCCGGTGGAGGCACAAGTGGTTCGGATCCCACCTTAAACTGTAGGTCCAGTCCCGATTAGTCTTAGTGTGCACAAATTGGACTTAAAACACCAAATCAATCAATCAATGTTCTACTTTATACCAAACATTATCATTTATAATTTATATAATTGAAATAAGAATATTTTGTTTAGGAAAATTAAATTTCACAACTAAAATTTAATTGGTATTTTAGAGAAAAAACTATATATGCTGATCAAGACAGTTTATATTTCAGTAAAACAAATCACGTAACAACGTGACGTTTCAACCCTCTTTCAGGGTCTTCCTCAGGCTTGAAACAAAACTAAAATGAATCATGAATCACTGAAATATAGACTGCCTTGGTCTATATATATGTCTTGCTTTTTTTTCTGCCATGGAAACAAGGCTTAATCGTGATATTTAAGATATCGAAAATACATTAGTCTTGACAAACATTAAAATTGACCTGTCCTAACTTCAATTGGGCCAATTGAAATTATCTGTACGTCATACAAGTTTTACATTGATGCAAAAATGGAATTAGTAAGTATTTATAGCTTTGGAGGATGAATATCCATAGCAATATTATAGTAAATGTAATTTATTGCAACTTTTTTTTCTCTAAAGAAAGCCGTGACTTTCAGAATTTGGTAAGGAAGTAATTACACTCTTTTCTGTTTAAAAATGCCTAATATTAAAAGTGTGGTTTCCATCTTTGGTGAAAACATTCCCAAGATTTTTTCCAAGCAGGATGTAATTATGTGCTAGAGGAACATGAATTTCTCTTCCACTTTTCAATGCATATATATACACAAACATTTCGCAGTTGTTGAACAAGTTACGAACATCGTTTCACCATGAACACCTTTGCAGTAAGTAATGACATATTCATATATCGAATATCACGTAGCCTACTTATCTTTGTTGTGATCGATAAAATATTATCAAGCCAATATGTCTAATTTCTTGTCAGTTTAAGAAGTCCAATACACCAGCATGATAATTATTTCAGCTGTAAAGAACTTAATATAAAAGGACAAATGAATATAAAATAAATATTTTCTCTCATATATATATATATATATATATTCTGCTATTTATTTTATTTAATAATTTGTGTAAATAAATTAGTATTAATAGGTAATTTTTATTGAGAGGAAGAAAATAGTATATAAGTATATATAATACTATTAACACTAAAATTAATACTTGATTATGTTGTCGTGACTAATGAAATGCAATATGTCATTTTAACTTGGTAATTGTTAATGTCTTTCCCTTCCAGATTGTCGTAGCTCTCGCCGCTTTCGTGGCAACAACTAATGCCATTGGCGCAATCGGAGGTTACGGTGGCATTGGTCATTATGTAAGTATATTTATAATATCATTAAAGGAATTCATATTTCTGCTTCTTGCAGATTTCTTGAGTTCATTCATCTGTTACACATGAACAATTCGACCGTTCTTAATCAGTAGATTTAGGTAGATATAAAATTATTCCGAAGATTGATTGATTGATTGAATTGTTGTTTTAAGTCCACTTTATGCACAGTAAGGCTAATCGGGACTGGACCTACAGTTTAAAGTGGGATCCGAACCACTATGTGCCTCCACCGGGAATTGAACCCGGGACCCCTTGATTACAAGGCGACGACACTACTACTGCGCCATCAGGAAGGCCTTATTCCGAAGACGAATGAAAGAATATAAGAACCTATTTATCATTGTTAATGTGGCTAAATTAAAATGACCTAAATAAAAATAGTGAAGACAGTAACATTTTAATTTCAATGCCTATGGAATCATTTTATCAAATTACCTCAAACTCATTTTAATCAGCAATTCAGAATAAATTCATTTATATGGTATTCAACCTGGATTCTATTTTAATTGTAGAAATGATTATTTTAACAGGAAATCTTTTATCGGTACCTACCTGTTGATCGTGTTATTCCTTTACTCTGCGAGTGAAAACAGACTTGGATTTTTTTATTAAAAATATATAGTATTGTTAAATGTTCCACGCATTTACATAGATTTGAGTAAAACTATACAGATGACAGTTAATGTTTCAATTGCACATCAAGTGAATTTTTCTTTATCTTTCATTGCCAAATTTTAAAATCTTCATTTAGGCCTACCCAAGATACAACTTCGGTTACTCTGTGTCCGATGCCCTGACCGGAGACCACAAGAACCAGGTGGAGGTGAGGAATGGTCCATTGGTGAGTGGCCAATACAGTCTGGTGGAAGCCGATGGCAGCCACCGATTGGTCAAGTACGGCGCTGATGACGTCAACGGCTTCAACGCCGTTGTGAGCAGAGTTGGCCCCAACGTCCATGTGTTCAGCCGCTTGGGAGGCGTCGGAGGCATCGGAGGCGTCGGAGGCATCGGAGGTGTCGGAGGCTACGGAGGCTACGGACTGGGCTACGGTGGGCTTGGAGGCTATGGTGGAGCTTTCTATGGTTAAAGAATCATATTTCTCGATGAAAACGAATGCGTTTGTGTACCAGTGATGCGAAGAAAATAAAAATCATGGGCATAATAATGTTCTGTTATATTCATTTGATAGCCACACAAGAAATGAGATAATTTAAAATGCAAATTACATTTTGTAACCCTTACTTTGATCCTTAATTGAATCAGATCATAGGAAAGATTGTACTATGTCTTCTCTTACGCCTTATGGCTCGTCAGCACATAAAAACCGGTTGATCTCCAGAGGTCAATTTTATTTTGGAGGGGAAGTTTCCTTTCGTCTTAAAACCGTAGTTCAAGTGACGGAAATTACAGAGTTAACTTTATCACTGAATGAAACACCAAACACCAAAAGAAGAAAAACACCAAAAGTAAATATTATATTGGTCTAGTTATCAAATTCGTTATGCACTTGTTCCTAGCATTTGGTAAAACAACATATATAGTATGCAATTAATTTTAAAAAATACATATCTCCAAGATGAACACACGACCTACGTGGCTGAGTGGTTTGCCGAGCACGCTACAACAGCCAGGGCCCCACGTTCGACTCTCGACCTGAGAGTATGTCTTTTCTGTGAGTGTCCCTTTATCAATTTCACCATATCATCACTCATTCTCATCGCGGCGACTAGCCAAAAGTGACCGAAAAGCAACGCTAACTAACATAAAGCAAATAAAATCAAACCAAGATGAACACAATAGGATACAATATCAACGTAATTGAACAAGAACATCATCCAAGTGGGGAGGCTCGTGCATTGTTTCCCTGTAGTCTAATCTTAGTCATATGACACATATTCAGATTCCGCATGTAGACTTTGTCAGACAGACTGGAGACGAGTTAAAAGTTTCTTTCTAGATTTTTCATCTGGGCCTATAATATTTTATAGCAAACGTGCAGGAATAAAGTTAACCCTGAGGTGACAATAAATTGAGTCTTTATGAAAAATTTGGAAGTTGTCTGGGAAAAAGAATAGCAACATTTAACATTCATACTGTGTAACACTGTTAAACATTGACCTAGATCCTTTCATACATCACAAATTGTGACATATAAAATATCAATTGTAAACTATACCTGCAGGTAAAAAGAGAAACGATTAATGAGAACTGGTCCTGCTGTTCTAAAGAGGAATCTCAAGCAATGACATGTGCATGGAAGAAATCAAAACTGAGATCCCTTGATTGAAAAGCGACAGCTATGTTCAAATTGGGAGTGGTTCGAGCAGTACACGCTTTATCTCTAATTTAATTCCAATGGTTGAGAAAGTTTGTTTGCCGGAAATTACCAATATTGTTTAACCCTAGCATTGCCAAGGTATTTTTTGTTCAATTGAACTGGACCGATGTGTGTTTTCTGTCATTTGTACACATAAGTTAACTAATTAGACACTACTTTCATGTTTTGTTATGGATTATACATGAAAGGTAAATTACATAATGATTTTTAAGTATTTATAGTAAATCACTGTAACATTTATTACTTTTCTTCAATTATAATGTTGATTCTTGGAACAATGCTTAAACTGTTCAAAATTCTAGCAAAGTTATTTTTTTATTTTTCTACTACCCATTTCATTATTTCAAATTGTTACTATAGTTTAGCAATTGAATATATACCCTCATGTATTGAAATACCTTTAAAACCTCATTGCGAAATCTTTCCTTAGAATTACCAAGGGGTGGGCCTTTGAGGCCCATAAACAATATCAACGAAATAAAGTAACTTTTTAATGAACATTTTTGGGAAAAAATCATGCGATGTTATTCTAAATATTGCAAAGAACAATTACTATTTTTTATGAATTTTTACATTGATGGATATACATGTAATACGCAAAAAATGAATCAGTGGGCCTGAGAGGCCCCCTCTCCTTGGTATTGCTAGGGTTAACTAATCAACAACGCATGTTCACTTCACAACTCCCCCCCCCCCCAAATAGATGCATAAAATGAACTTAAGACCGAAGTCATCCGAGCACAATTTAGTTGCATTTAGCAAAATTTAAGAGATTAATCAGCACAATTTTTCTGATTGGGATTTTGGCAACGCTGGACACATGGTACAAACTGGGCTTCACATATGTTTCTTGTTCAGCGCGGGGTGGGGTGTCCAACGAGGGGAAAGGGAAGGTGAGGGTAATTTATTATAGAAAGGCAAAGACAACTTGTTCCGAGGGCAAAAAAAATGTTTCTATTACAGCGTTTTCGTTAGTTTCTCGATTTACTCCTGTTGCGTTGTTGTTTTATTGTTATATTTTATCTTGTTTTCTCTTTTCGTTCATTTATTTTTTATTGTTCTTTGATTGGTATTTCTTTTTTTTTTTACTTCGCTTTTTGTGCCACCTTTGGCTAATTTTTCGAAGATTCGGAAGAGTGTTGATATGATGAAATTGACGAATGGACACTCAGAAATATCCATGCCCAGGCCGAGATTCGAACCCAGGACCCCTGGCGTCGTAGAGCGATGTACTAACCACTCCGCCATCGGCTATCATTGTTACGAGCGTGAAGTGAGCTAGGGGAATAATGACTTGTATTACTCTGGAATGCTACAAAAACAAGCATAAAAGCCTATTACCGGGCATAGGAAGAAAGAAGGGGCATCGGAACATTGAGGACTGCCACTCGAATGACATCCAAAGCAACAATTTACAATAAAATCAAGAAATTCGATTTACGAGTTGGCACACATCAAGAGTTACTATTCAGGTACGTTGATAGATGCAAGAATATGTTGTTTGTTACATTTTCTAAAATAACTTTAAAGGTTATACTTTTTATATTTTAAAAACGTTGCACTCGCAACAACACGATTGATTGGTTGATTTGGTGTTTTAAGTCCACTTTATGCACAGTAAGGCTAATTAGGACTGGACCTACAGTTTAAAGTGGGATCCGAACCACTTGTGCCTCCACCGGGTATCGAACCCGGGACCCCTTGATTACAAGGCAACGACGCTACCACTGCTCCATCGGGGAGGCCCGTAACATCACGAACTCGCACGCCTGTGCCTACCCTTCCAGCGACACCACGCTTCGCCACTGATATCTAGTTGAAGGAAGGTACATATTGGGCACATATTTCAACGATTTCTGTTTACAAATCCCTTTACGATACGAATGTTAAAATATGAAATCTCATTTGCATCCATCTCCCTTTGAGAATCAGAAACAAGAAACAAGGCACGTACGAGTTCATTCGAAACTGGAGTTCACGTCTCGGAGCTGTTGCAGCCGGACCCTGTGGCCGAGTGGTCCACCTCCGTGGCGGAGTGGTTATGACAGCGCGCTACAACGCCAGGGGTTCCGGGTTCGAGTCCCGGGTAAGGCATGGGTATTTGTGTTTGTCTGTCATGAGAAAAATCGAGAAAATAGTCCAATTTATATGAGTGAAAGTAGTGTGAATGATGGGGAATACTTCCGCATAGGGGCATTCCTTTAAGAAAAAAAAGTGGTTACCACAAGGATCCCGGGTTCGAAATACGTCTTAGTTGTTTGTGAATGTCCATTCATCAATTCATCACTCATTCCCATCTTCGCAAATTAGCCAAGAGGCACAAAACGCGAAGTAAAATAAACTAAATCAATCAATCAATCAATCAGAGCTGATGCTGATGTCAGCAAACCATGCGTCAGCGAAGATAGGCCTCGCTTCTATGAATGTCGTATGAATGTAGCCGTATTGAGAGAACAGTGTTGCAAACTCGGAATTATTTTCACTGTGACTATAACTCAGTAACTTTCATCGGAATAGAGTGGAAAATAGGTATACTCTATTTGTAAGCAGCGACGATGCTTAAGTATGCTTAAAAAGTAGTATGGAATTTCTAATTTCGTATCTGAAAGATAAGCAAATAATTTTTTTGCTTCCAATGAAAAGTCTAGTCACAATGCGACTTGGTAGGAAACAATGCTCACATGTTTCGAGTCAATGTCATTTCTCCCCCAACAATCGTCCTTGTTACAAGAACTTGTTTTGTACTTTTTGATATTTTAACATTCATATCCCATTTGATTATTTTCCGTGATTTAATGACATATGGTTCCATCCATGAGTCGAGGCGTGGATTCTCAACCAAACCTCTTTTCGCCGTAGAGGAAATGCTATGCTATGATTTTCCCTTAAACCATATGTTGTAAGACCTGAAAAATACCACCCCCCCCCCAAGTGAATTTTGGCTGTCGAAGTTTTTCTGATATTAAACGTCCAAATGTCTCTCTTCGTCAACGACAATGACTTGCGGTACCGTGACCCTCTCACTGCCTTCCGTCTTGAATTCGTCGATAGTACTTCGTCTGATATATTTCGACGTGCAGTGAACATCAATCTTCAGGACTGTTCTTATGTTTTCATAGTGCAAATTGTGTTTGTGTCTCATATCAACGACCAGACTTTAGGTTGGTCATGTCAGGAGATCTTGAACATTAATTTAAGATTGTTACAAGATAGTGGAATAATGGACATTTGATTATTATATCCGAGGTGATGGTGCATTTGCTTCTAACATACAGGGTGATTGTTTAATAATGGACAGTATACAGGATGATCGTTAATTAATGGATATGCATACAGGGTGATGGACAAAATAATGGCGTTCAAGCTCAAGTTCTTATTTGTATTAGGTATTTATGTAACTGTGCAGCCACGAAGTTGATCCCTAGGACTGGCAGGATGTGGACAGAGAGGGAGATCTTGAAATAGGAATGCAGGTGCGACTTCCGATCGGGCAATGTCATTGCTGAGTAATGGAAACTGGGAGACATCGGCCGGGAGGAAGCCGTGGCTGATCCAGGGGAGTAGCGTTTGAGAAACGTGAGGGGAAGTTGGTGAGGAGTAAGTGGCGTGCTGGAAGTGAGGAGGTACCTGGACCGGAGAGAGAAAGTAGTAGGTAAGTGAGAGGCGTCTACTTCTAGTCCACATTCGGGTCTGCATGGTCAAGGTGTGTTAAATAAATATTGAAAAGGAACAAAAGCGAGTGTCTCTACTGTTACGTCTCCGGGCTACCAATATACATTTCAACATGATAAGAGACCAAACTTGTAGAGCTTACAATTTCCACTTGTAATATTTATTTACATGTTTACAAATTAGTTTTATTAGACAAGTTCGACAAAATTCATTGGTGATCTACAGATGGTTATCAAAATAATGGAAACACCTATGTTCAGCAACACAGCATCTGTGTGGGCTGGCAACACTGATCAGTCATGCGCTGCGACCGGCATTTGTTATTGATTGAGTTGCTGTTTTAAGTCTACTTTATGCACAGTAAGGCTAACCGGGACTGGACCTACAGTTTAAAGTGAGATCCGAACCACTATGTGCCTCCACCGGGATTTGTTATTGCGGTGAAGGATGGTAGTCAGTATTACGATAGGCGGAGTAGTACACATTCGTGCGTGCAATCGGCCAGACTTAGGTGAGGCAAAATGGGGAACTTCTCCGACTTTCAACGAGGGCAGATTGTTGGAGCGCGGTTAGTTGGCGCAACTGTAATGAAGATGGCCAGTGTCTTAGGTGCATCGAGAGGAACAGTGTCCAAGGTGATGACGGCATACACAACTCGTGCCAAGACATCGTCAACGAAGGATAATAGTGGATGAAAATCCATCCTCCTTGATCCGGTCTACTGAACATTGAAGAGGATTCTTGTGAAACAGTAAAAAATCAACCTCATTTCCTTGTAGCATTAGCTGTAAATGCTTCTTGCAGGTTAACAAAGCTCTGGCGTGTGGGCCTACATCACCTACAATCCTTTGTAAGGTTCGTGTTGTCCTATAAATTGTCGATATACATACTAAGTCCCTAGTTACAGCCTAAGGTTTTAGTTTCAATCAGAGAATTTCAGTTTTCTGATACTGATTGTAGCCTCGTATAATAAACCAAATGGAAATAACCCAAGTGTTGATGCACCAAAAAACCAGTAATACTTCAAAAATACCTTGAAAATGCTATAAGGCTAAATTATTCTTCTAGCATAGAAAAAAAGTTTAGCAAGTGGACCTATGGTTCATATAGTCAGTCGTCTGTGAACTTCGTTATGTCCTGTGAATTGTCAATATATTGATAAATGGTTATATATTTTTTTAAAAAAAACAATGTTGGTAAGCGTCCAGTTATGGACCCATCGGTAAAGGGATTTCAGTCTTTATAGACACACAATAATTTTCGTTACACTTAAAATTTGGCCTCATATAAAGGCAAATAGTCGAAATGTTAAACATTCCGTGTACTTTATCCAGTAAGCCTTAACTATAAATACAATAACAGCGTTACAGACATAACAATTAAGCAAGCTTTGATATTCTAGTGGCACATAATAAGTATAAAATATCCTTTAAAATAATAGTTGTGGGTTATCTGAGATCAAAAATTTTCAAGCCCTCTCTCCTGCATGAATAGGCTCTAGAATTCACTAAGGCTCAAAATAATATTGGGTACATAAGACAAAAATCAAATGGAGAGTGGTGCTGATCGCATCATCTCCAAAATAGCCCAAAAAAAAAGTATATGGAGCCCTATCTGATATATTTAGAAAACTTTTACCTAGTACATCAGTAACAAAATACTCAGCAAACTCTACAATAAACAAACTTTCCTACGTAGCAGGCGTAACCTGCCCCAAAATTATATAGAAATACAAAACAAAAAATGGCAGAGTGGAAATCACTAAATCATAATAATAATAATAATAATATATTCTGTGGCTTACATTTTAGCTAAAATTACTTTTTCTTTAGTGTTTTTGAAAAGATTTAATTAAATACTAAACTCCAAGTTAAAGATTAGTGAATGTCGAATACAAAACAAAATAAATAAAAATTAATACAAACCCTGCAAAAAATCAGTAAAAAAGTTGAAAACATCTCTTTGTGCATCCAAAATATAATAAAGATCCTTCCTGAATGGCTTAAGTTGTGTTATTTGAGTAATAATAAGTTAAAAATTGAAAAAAATGTCATTGTGAGTAGAATATAATAAAAAATGTTGCCTGAATAGATGAAATTGTGTTATTTGAGTAAAAACATGGAAATAAACTTGTAAAATAAAATGGTAGAACTTGACAAAACATACTTTTGCATCCAAAATATAATTGAAAACTCTTTCTTGAATAGACTAAGTCGGCTTACTTTTGTAAAATAAACGTAAAATTGAAAAATAAAAGAGTAAAACTTGACGAAACACACTTCGTGTGTACAAAGTTTAATTCAAAACACATTTAAAATGTGTTATTTGAGTAAACTTAGAGAATAATCCTGTAAACTTGGAAAATATATATGTGTGTGTGTGTGTGTGTGTGTGTGTGTGTGTGTGTGTGTGCCAAAATGTAATAAAAAACACGTTCGAATCGTGTTATTTGAGTAAATATTAGGCTAAACTTGTGAAGTAAACAGATAAAAATTGAAAAGTCACAGTTTGTGTGTCGAAAATGTAACTAAAAGTCTTTCCTAAACAGATGGAATTGTGTTATTTGAGTAAAAATAGGTATAAACTTGTAAATAATAAGTTAAAAGTTGAAAAAAATCTCTTTGTAAATGCAAAATATCCTGAATAGAAGAAATTGTGTTATTTGAGTAATAGTAAGCCTAAACTTGTGAAATAAACAGATAGAAGTTGAGAACACACACTTTGTGTGTCGAAAATGTAACTAAAATTCTTTCCTGAATAGTATAAATAGTGTTATTTTGTTAAATATAGGTATAAAGTTGTAAAATAATAAGTTAAAAAGTTGTAAAAATATCTTTGAGAGTCCAAAATGTAATAAAAAATGTTGCCTCAATAGTATAAATAGTGTTATTTTGGTAAAAAAAATAATTTAAAGGTGGACAAAATACACTTTGTTTGTCCAAAACGTGAAAAATAAACAATTAAAAATTGAAGAACGCAGTTTGTGTGTTGAAAATATCATAAAAACTCTTGCTAGAATCGTTTAAATTGTGTTATTTGAATAAAAATAAGAATAAGCTGGGAAAATGTTTGACATGAAGTCAAAGTTTGGTAAAAAAAAAAATCAATATTATGTTAAATAGCACACAGTAACATAAATTTTCTACCTAAATCAATAATCAAAAGGTCCTAGGTTCGTTACCCCGTGATAAAAGCAAATGGTGAAAACTGTAGGCCCCGTCCCTGATAGCTCTCCCTTCTTCATAGTACAGATAAAAAACCCTTACGCTTCGTTCTCCTTGTTCAAGGTAAAATTCTCGCTCCAATCTAATTGGCTATCCAAAAATCCTTTTTCTTGTGTACTGGGCTACCTTGGCCTACTTTGACGGAAACCTGTTCTGACATGCAAGCGTTCTAGCCTAATCCCCGCGCTACAGCATTCAATGCCCTGGAGGCAAACCTGAGCGGAATATTAATTGGCGGCGGAAACCGGTTCTACAAGCGACGCATAGTTTCAGAGATTTGACCTACATCGCGCATTCTCAGACATCCTTTGTTCTAGTGTTCTAGAAAACCTTGGCCTACTTAGACAGAAACATGTTCTAGCATGCAAGCTACGCACAGTTTCAAAAAATTGACCCTTGCTGCGCATTCCCAGACTTCCCTTGTTGTCTGGTTCACTCCCTCCTCTGCCCTACGGCGTTGCATACCTTTCTCCTGTTCTTGCGTTCTAGTTTACCTTGAAAAAAACCGGTTCTGATTGGTCAATCGGGTTCTTTCTTTGTTCTGGCGTTCTGACGTCATTTGACCTAGATCTCACATCCCCCAAATTCCTTTCTCGTCTACCCTCAGCGCGGAGTTCACCGTCTCGTGTTTCAAACCATCGTCTTTAATACCATATAACATTATTACATACGTAGTACACTGACCATTTATTACCGTTGCATATCGCGGGTTCGAGTACCGGGACCGTCTTCTTTCGTACCATTAACACCTTTCATAGCGTTTCATAAACCATAAAAACTTATTTTCAATATTATAAACATTAATATTATCAATTGATACATTACATACTTTGCAGTAATGAATATAAAATCTTATGCATAGGGTTTAGTACCTCTAATTACCTTTTATATACATATTTTTCATAAAATAAATAATTATATATTCATAAAAGTTATAAATAAGCAAATACATAAATGTAAAGTATTCTAATGATATGCAAATAAATTCTAAATACATGCGAATGCGTTCTAAATACGTGCAAATAAATTCTAAATACATGCAAATAAATTGTAAATACATGCAAATAAATTGCGAATATTAAACGCCCGAGGGCAGGCCATGGCGTATTCTACCACTACTCTCGTCTTGTAAGTGTCTCCCTTAGGGTCGGGGTGCTCAGTATGAGTACCCTTTGCCCTCGGGGCCCTCCAAAGCACACTTAGTGGGTGTGTATCAAACGGTGTCTGCCAGAAGGCACTTACCGGAAGTATATTTAGAATGCGAAAGGAGAAGAAAGGAAAGATACAAGACAGAGGAAAGAACCTGCATGCATGCATAAATTGGCAGTAAAAACCTTCAAATTTAATTTGCACAATATACGTGTGCGGGCTATACTCTTGTGTTATTTATACCGGTAAAAAAACAGAAGAAGGGGGAAACCTGGGCTCTAGAGTGACAGTGGATTTATATATGGTTGTTTATTTTGGAAGGTGGTTGGTGCCAGTTGGTACCAGATTGTTTACCACATCGGGTTTCCTCTGGTCAGGATGGGTTGGAGTAACTCTTGATAATTTGGGGTATTGGGTTTGTATCGCGTATTTGGTCGCGTCCACCCTCCCTCCTCCCTCTCTGCTCTCACGACTTAGCGGACGTAGTGCAATTTAAGAGGTCTGGGTTGGCGGGCAGGCACTTAGCACTGGGCAGTGGCGGCTCGTGGTCTGAACTTCTGGTCGTGCACACAAATCGTATTAAGCAATTTTTCATGCAAGAGATACAACTACAAGGTGGCGCAAAAGTCATCACTTGATTTTCTTAGCCTATAGCTTGGGTTTTAAATTAAACAAAGTTGTATGTTTGGGTTAAACTTTTATTGATACTTGTAAGTTTTATGTCCTCAATTTTTTAAACATAACATCCTATAAATAACAACCATTCGAATTGATGCAGATTTGGGCTCTTTTTATTGCGTTTTTCCATGGTATTGGAAATCTGCAGGGAAATGTTCTTAATTTCATGCTGAATATTGTCCTTTAGTTGCTGTAACGTCTCTGGCTTATTCACATAAACCAATTACTTCAAATATCCCCAAAGGAAGAAATCTGGAGCGAACAAATCGGGGGACTTGGCCGGCCATGGCAAATCACCAAAACGGTATATTACCCTGCCCGGAAAAGTGTCACGCAAAATTGTCACAATATTTCCATGTTCATTTGGGGTATACTTATTCATTTTTGCGCACAATAAATTTCGTGAGTATCTTCTATTTAACAGACAAAACACTACTGATATAAAAAAAGATGTAAAAATAAAGGTCAGTTCAAATAGGATGATGACTTTTGAGCCACCCTTTATGAAGCAAGAAATAAAGACTTACAAACATTAATAAAATAAAATTTGGGTGTGCATGTGCGAATATGCGAATAGGCAGAAGCCACTACTGCGGCACTGGGTGTTCTTTGGATTGGCATTTTGTGGTCTTTCTCTTGCTCCCTTACCTGTTCTCACAACAAAGCGGACACAGTGCAGTTCGGCCCCGGGGGAGGGGAGGGAGCTGTTTAAGATGTGCTGTTTGTTACTCAAGTGAGAAGCGATGTGCCTTCGTTTGTAGCCCTACGTATTTGTTTGTTTCTTTGCCATATTGTCTACTAGCATTAATAATTAATTTTCCCTACCATCTTCTTATTTTATATTGTTCTATTGGTTCCTTGTCTTACAATTTTTAGTAAAACTACTACACTATTGCTATAGCTGACCTTATTGGCATTCCCTTTGTTATTGTAATTCTACCCTTTCTTACTTAACTTTAATTTATTATTGTTTTATTTATTTATTATATATATTTATTATATAAATATTATTTATAATTATCATTTTTAAAATTTCTATTATTTGCTTTTTAATTAATTAATTATTTTTTTAAAATTATCTTTATTCGTTTTTTTTTAAAAAAAGATAAATAAAAGAGAAAAACCCCGCCCCCAAAGAAGCTCGCGGGGGTGAGTGGTGCCCGACCTGAGTCAGCCGGCAACCACACCGAAAGGTTCAGACCTCGCCTGAGACACTAATGTACTCTCCAAATATATTATAGCCCCATGTTTGGTATTTTGTCTAGGCGTAGTCTTCCCTCAGAATAGATCCTCTAGCCGGATTTCTCCCTTGGGGAAACCTCCATTTTCATGCAGGCATGCTCTAGTAACGAACTACCTACAGGATATCTGGTATCATGCTTCCTGGTTTATAGTCTTGTTAAAGAAGACTTTTACCAAGTGTCGAAATTAGAAAGAGTTGAAAAGACTACAAGAGAGTCAAGGGAAACTCCCGAGTAAAAACCCAGCAATCTGGGAAACCTCGGCCGCATCTTGAATTAGCATGAGTTTCATCTAGATTCTAGTGTGGTAGGAACCCCCACGTTAGAAGGGGGAGGAACTTCGCACACCCTATAGGTTCATTCATAGGGAAGAGGATGAGGTCGGGATTTTTAGGAATAAGGTGCAGGTTCAGCCCGAAGGCTATCTGGAATTTCTATATGTTAGTAGGACCTACACATTCCGACTGACAACCGTAATTTTGGACACAAAGCCGAATCGAAGATTAATTTTGATGTACAGGCCGAAAGTTAGCCTGATCGAAGAACTAAAAAAGATGTCTGGGTAAAAGGAGGAGAAGTCCTTGTCAGGTCAAGTCCGTTGGGAGCCTTCTCTTCTGCTTCTCCGCGCATAGGCGCTCCAGTTTCGGGTCTGGGCGTCGGGCAGCATTGGCTTCTCTTAGCCTTCGGGTTGCACTCCTACTCGGGGGAACCATTCTTGATGCCCATGTGCCTGCCTATACCCCTTAGGTCCTTTTCCGAGTCGGGGTAATTATCATCCTAGGATGACACGACAAACACATGGTCCCTGGTGCCTCCTCCCCAAAGCGTGCAGGAGTGCTGTGTTGTCGGCTACAGGCTTTGGTGAATTGGTAAATTGGTGAATCGCTCCTTTTGAGGACCGCTTGCCTTTCGCCCGGATCCGATTAGCTTTTGCTGCCCTTCGCCTTTCTCTTTCTCATCCCTGCTTTTTGCCCAGGTCCAGGCGCTCCTCCCTCCTCAGGATGAGCTTTCGAGCGGCTGTTGCTAGGTAACTTCCCCTCTTGCAACATCCTCGTTCTTGCGTTTCTTCCTGCCTTATTTTTCACCTCTAGGGCTTGTGCCGGGCGTCCGGAGGTACATATAGTTGTTACCTTACCCTGGGTTGCACTGCTTGGTCCCTAATGTGACAATCGTCTCCTTCCTTAGTTCCCGCCAAAAGGTGCTTTGTCCCGAAAAGGACTCAGCGCTTAGTGGGGGAGAGTTTTGATCGGTGCTTCGGGTCCTGAGAAGGACTTTCAGCACTAGCGGTGTTTGTTTTTTTCCTTGAAGGGCATCCTGAATTCCTCCACGAGCGTTGGTGTCTCTAAGAAGAAACGTCCGCCGCTCGGGAGGTGTTTTAGGTCCTTCCAGTAGCAACCAGCGAACACGTTCTCTAAGCTTTCCCCGTTGGAGAAAGGAACTTCGGAGTAGTCTCGTCCGGCATGCAAACAGGAACGTACGTCCGGGTAAGTGAGTCGTGTGTCGAGCTGTGCGCTTGATTGTTTGTCACCGTTAGGTATCCACGCACGCGCTTCCCCCCTCTCCCCTAGGCTCGCTGTGGGGATCGAAGTAGCCGCCGAAGTCCCACGATGCTCGCCGACAACTGCCACCCGCCGACTCCTATCCTGGGAAATCGTCGTCGTTCTCGCTGCCTGCGGTCTGGTACTGGACTCAGTCATGTTCTCTATGCAAGCTGCCACTCTTGCCACGCCAAAGCTTCCTTCCTAAATTTTGATAGCCACCAGTCTATCGACGTCTTTTATTCGTTTTTTTCGTTCCCAGGATGACAAGGTCTGCATTGAAGGCGTCTGCCAAGCGAGGAGAGCCGATCATCTTCATCGACGACGGCGAGGTCCAAAAGAACATGATGTGGCTCATCCGGACCGAGCGACCAGATACTCTCATAGCGTGAGTTTTTGTTGGGGTCTCTCTGCTACCTACGTGGCGGGCCAAATGTGCTATAATCTGACGGCGGTCTCCGTAGACAGTACATTGTTCTTCAGGGTCCTCCAATCAGAGGCGTAGGCAGATTCATGGGGTATCCGGGGCAGACTACTCAGGTGGGGGCCCCATTTATTGCTAATAGAGTGGCCGGATCTACGAGTACAAAATATGCGCAATTTTATAATATGGGGTGGTAAGCGAAAGGGTGGTATAATTCTCCTGATTATGGTTAAAGATGTGTTTCTTTTGACAAATTTTAGAAACAAATAATAAGAATGTGCACCAAATAACTAATAAGAGAGATACTGTTACATACACTACATTCTTTACTCTAACAAATCAAGAGTAATGATTAATTGCAATGCTTACGTTATTGATTAATTGATTATAATTTGCAAACTTAGACTTTAGGTTTAAATAATTTCTTTCTTGATTTTTGTCTGCAGAAGCGTAGATTACTTTTTTAAATGCGATTTGTTTTAGCTCTGGGAGTGAAGCCAGACCACTAAAGCGTTTCTGACTATAGTATACTGCGTAAATAAGTTTTTTATATAATTTTTGATTTAGAAAACTATCTATCTGCCTTTGTTACTGTGACAGCGACGGTAAGGGGCTTTAAAAAGGCGTGCACACATCAGAATAAGTGAAAGTCAATGGACTATTTTGCATCACAATTAGTGGCGTCTCCTGACCCTGAACTTAAGGCGTTGGCTAAGAAGGAAAGTTAACCCCTCCCCCCTCATTTCTGTGGACACATTTTCTCCGAACATTTTTGGTGTAAATTTAGAATAGTTTAGAAATACATTAAATTACATGAATCATTTTAAATGAAGTAAATACTTCATTTAAAATATTAATATATTTGAACGGCAAGGAGAAGCAAGGACTGCCAAAGAACATTTTAAACGAGAAAATTAATGTTCAATACTTCGCCATACAATTAATTTTTAAAGTAAGTGTTTCAATGATCTTAACGTATGTGAAAATATCTAATTCTAGTGGGGGAGAAAGTTTAGTAACTTGGGATATTGTATGTATATTTAACAACCCACTTTGGCTAAAAGTTTGCAACCAGAGGGGTTTGTGGAACTCCCATCAACCCCTCCAAAAAACACCCTGGATATAAGAATGACCTGTTCATTGCAAAATCGCTAAAATGCAGATGCACATGCACATTCCCGGTTTTTTCCTTATCCTACCAAAAAGTCAATTTCGAAAAATCAACTGCTCATTACTTACAGTTATTTGGATTCCAGCTCTATTTTTCTTTCTTTAGAAATCCAAGAAATCTTGCAATGACTTTTTTCTGTGAGACCGAAAAAAAACGTAACAACGTTGACACCTGAGATTTATTGCTAATGTCTGATGTTTCATCGACCATGATAGGTTTGTGTTTTCAATTTCATTGTAGATTTCATCTCTCAAAACATCCGAAACTGAATTTATTAAATAATTTTGAATGCCTGCCTTAGTACCGCGAAAAACTGTAGAATTTAATAAATGTTCTTCTAGTGAGGGATCAAACTCGGCACTTGCAATTCCATATAATTGCCCTTATTTAGAGATGATAATTCCAAACATTTTTTTTAGTCGAGAATAATAAACGTGTCCAACAGTAAAATTTATTCACAACATCACACCCGCAAAGCCAGTCTGAAATTTCATAGAGTTGTTTTCGAAAATGTCTCTCACAACATTTTCCAGCACCACTTTTTCCTTTCCTCGTAACACAGTTGACATCGTGAGATTCGGGCATGGTCTCTTTGGTTCGACTATTGTCAATCACTTCTTTCTTCTCTGAATAGGAAAGCGTAGAAAAGGAATTATTTAAATATTTTTCCACAACCCTTTCACTATTCTCCATCTTAAAATAATGACATCACTTCACACCACACGTTTAAAAAATAATTCACAACAATCACGAGCAAAACAACCCGGGGTGAATGAAAGCCAAGTCGTTGGGAACAAATACAACGCCTTGAGAAGCTAACCATGGTGGTGGGTGGCAGGGTGCGCATGCGCGGTTATTCTATGTTTTGGCAGTGGTAAGACGTTGGATTTTCTCGCCAACGTTCTGCCCGTTCGATCTGCCTTCTGACAACCATTGCGCGTTGCGCCGCTTTCGAAAACTACCGGGCGCTCGAAGCTGACAATTAAAGAAAAACGCTCAAAATCGTAATTTATAAAACTATTTCATTTTCTTTTGGGAGTTGACATACGACTTACACACCCAGAGAAATCGCCACTGATGACAATTAGGTCAGCAAGCTCTTTCAAATAATTCATATCCTTCATTTTGTGTTTCAAATTGCTTCTAACCTGATAATATTTGTGGCTGAAATAAACGTTTGGAAATGTTTATGCAAAAACAGAAGGTTTACTTCTATATGTCTACATCTGCTTTCAGGCCTTTAAACGATTATCCAGTTGTGAGCAAATTGTGTCTATCATCGGGTAAAATATTGATACTTTGAACCATCTCTTTCATTATTTTTTCAAGAAATTCACTTTGAAATCCCCGACTTGGCACACATTTTCATCACTTCAACAAGCGATTCCAATTATTCCCCGAATCTCAGTCATTTCTAAAAGAGTGTTCCACAAGAGATCATATGCAGCCATAATATCAAGAGTACAAGTGATATTTATCTTCCCCAAGACTCTACAATGAACAGTCAATAATAAAATGGAACTCAAAGATTCAATTTTTTCCTTAAGGCCTGTCATTTGACTTCCTACATGTTAATATCATATGCATAACAAAAACTTTCAAAACATCACAAACGAAGGTTAAGAGCATATGTAGCTTCTTATCTTCCTGTTCGATTAAGCATTTTGAGAGTTTGATCAGCTTATTTCTTGTTCATGGATTTTAACTCTTGCCATCGCAGAATAGTGTTACCAAAAATTATAGACATTGTGAACAGGGCTATTTCTTTACCTTCTACAGCAGTGGTTCTCAAACTGTAGTTCGCGTACCCCCAGGGGTACATGACCTGCAATCATCTCGAAGAGTGGTTTTCATCCATGGTGTACCTAAGAAAGAGTACCGAAATAGACTACATTTGAAGCCGAGTCTTCGCTTGAAAGTTTCAAGTGCACAACCAGACATCAAGAAATTGTGTCAGGCTATTCAGGCACATCCATCTCACCAGAAACTCTGAGGATTTACAATAAAAACTCAAAAATTGTGCTTGGCAGTTTGTTTACAAACTTAGTTTTGTTCTTCACTTTTTTTCCATAACTCTGGAAAGAATACACGTATGTAATAAAGTTTTTAATATACTTCTAACATACAAGTTTCACATTTTAATTTTTGTAACTAAGCAATCATAAATATTGGTAACGTAGGAATACGTAATAAAATGATAAACGTAGGATTCTAATGTTTATTTGTTTACCATCTTTCCAAATGCTGCCCGAATGTCATTTTGCTCTATTGCTCTATTGCCTATCAGAAACGCCCCACCAATCAGGCAGCCATAAAAATCCCAAACACCCACTATTCGGAGAAACCCTATGGTGCGGGTACATTAGACGTTTAGTTACGACTATGGGGTACAATGAGGAAATTGTTTGAGAACCGATGTTCCATTGTTCTTTAAGAACAATATTTCAATTATGACTAGCGAAATGTACGTAATAAGATTGTGGCACTGGCGTACGCAGAGGGGATATGATGGGCCTAAGACCTGTGACGTTCCTTTCTGATGTTCGCCACTGGGTCACTACGTCACGGTAGCTACCCAATCTCCTTGTGCGGCGGAGTTATGAGACTCTCCTTAATGTTATGCTACAATGAGCATTCTCAGGACGTAACGATTTGGAAAGCTTCTTGTATTTACAAATTTAATAACACATTTTATCTTTAAACATTAACTGCAAAATAACAAAAATATTCACAAACACAATCATCTTTCAATTAAGCTGCGGCTTTTCCTTTATAACAGTGTTTTTCACAAAATTAACATCATCTCAACGCAACTCAACTTACTTTTTCCTTTTCACGCACTGTTGTTCCGGCAACGGAATCAATAAAAGATAACACAGTTCTACAAAAGTTTAAAAACCGGGAATGACTTCCGCTTCCGATATTGCGTTAAACAAATATACAGCAAAAATTACAAATTTAAATCAACACAAACAATGGTATTGAAACTAACAAATATATCAAACAGATGTCTGTGAAATTAACAGAAAACAAATAAACTATTACATATGGCCAAAATAAACAAGGCGTATCAGACCCTCCAGAAATTTTGAGAAAATCATAATTTTCAAAAGCATGCAGTATAGAACTTGGGAAAACTGAAACCATGTGCATGGCAGTCCATGCACAGGGGCGTCGCTTTGGTGGCCCTTGGGATGTGCTGCTGGCGCCTCTACAAGAGCTTCACGTGGCCATCCACCTGAAAGCGTCCTTCGCGTCCCTGGAAGACACGTTTTTCGCCACAACTCCTGAGCGCCTGTCCCACTGCAGAGAGCCCAGCATTATTTCTGAGAAATTCTCGTATTAACAGAAAACATAAATAAAAGCAAAGAGATAGAGAGACTCAAGTTTTATCTTAAATTTTTATGTATTCAGTGAAAGGAACATTTGAACACTGCAATTTCACGGTACAAAGGGAAATGTTTTAAATTCGAAAGAGCTTCTCCTCTACATCGAGTGGCCTCACCGATGGCGTCATCGCCTTCAAGGGGTCCCGGGTTCGATATCCGGTGGAGGCACAAGTGGTTCGGATCCCACTTTAAATTGTAGGTCCAGTCCCCATTAATTTTACTGTGCATAAAATGGACTTAAACACCAAATCAATCAATCAATCTACATCGATTGCCTTACTCTTTTTTACATTTTTTCTTATAACTAACTAACTAACTTTCTAGTCTTCTTGAACCCGAAAGTTCGTGCCTGCAGCAACACAGGCCTTTCATCTGTCCCTACCTTGAGCAAGATCTATATACTCTCTTTTCCATCCGTACCGATTATCTTTAGGTCCATCTCAACGTTACCCCTTCATCTTCGTCTTGGCCTTCCTATAGGTCTCTTACCATCAGGTTTCCCAACAAGAATCCTGTATACTCTTCTTTCTTCTCGCATTCGTGCCACATGGCCTGCCCACCTAAGTCTTCTTCATTTAATCATTCTAATAATATCTGGACATGAATACAAATTATGTAGTTCTAAATTATGTAACGTTCTCCACTCACCTGTCTCCTCATCCCTTTTAGGTCCAAATATTTTCCTAAGGATCTTATTTTCAAATACTCTCAATTTATGCTCTTCTTTCAATGTAAGGGACCAAGTTTTGCATCCATATAATAATACAGGCAAAATTACTGTTTTGTATATTTTAACTTTTAGTTTCTTAGATATTAAACGAGAAGACAAAAGTTTATGAAGAGAGAAGTAACATGCATTTCCTGAATTAAGCCTGCTTTTTATTTCCTCTTTAATATCATTTTCATTTGTTAGTATTACTCCTAAGTACTTGAATTTGGAAACTGTTTCAAACGAGTCGTTATCAATAATTAGATTTTGATTATTACCTAACACTTAGTTTCGGCCTGTAAGCATATATTTAGTTTTCTCTTTGCTAACTTCCAAACCTATCTCTTTAGCTGCTTTAAAAAATATTTTAGCATTATTTTTAATTGTATTTATACCATCCCCTAATAAGTCTACATCATCTACATATGCTAACAAGTGAGTCACACCGTTTAATTTTAGTCCTTCGTTAGTTTCTTTTACCTTCTTAACAGCATATTCTAAGGCAAAATTAAAGAGCAATGGAGATAATGCATCTCCTTGTTTTAACCCATCATGAATTGTAAATTTGTCAGACACATTAATACCCACACGAATTTTACTTTCTGTGATAAAATGAACTACAATAATTACCGCGGAATTTCTCTACTCTCAACAACATATATAATATTATCAAACATTCATTTAACAAGACTAACCCCATATGCTAATGAAATTATAGGTGATTATCAATGTGGATTTAACATAACATATCAACAAGAGATCAAAATTTTCGCATCAGGCAGACACTTGAGAAAAAGTGGGAATATATTCAAAATGTCCATCAGCTATTCATTGATTTCAAAAAAGCATATGATTCGGTCAAAAGAGATAAATTATATAATATATTAGTCGAGATTGGAATACCTAAGAAGCTTGTTAATATGATAAAAGTATGCACCAATGAAACAGAAAGTAAAATTCGTTGTGTACACACTAAAGGTTGTGCTGTGTGTACTTCATTTACTTCTGATTTATCTCTTACATGAACATTTAAAGGGTCATTAAAGTAGTTCTTACATCTATTTAGAATATCGCTTGGGTCAGCTAGAAAATCACCGTCTTTATCTTTTATCAAGTATACTTTAGGTTGCCACCCCTTTCTAAATTCATTTACACATTTATATAACTCTGATATTTTTGGTTTTGCTGTTTGTTTCAATTTCGTTAATTTTGCTTTTCAAGTAATCTCTTATTTTACGTCTAAACGTGCGGTTAACTTCTCGTTTTATTCTATTATAATTGCTTAGATTTGTATCATCAGAGTTATTTAACCACCTAGGTCTAGCCTGATTTCTCATTTCTATTAGATTATGACATTCATTATCAAACCATGGCTTACTTTTTCTTGGATTATGGTATCCTATACTTTCTTTATCTGCTGATTCTATTGCATTACGTATGTACTCCCAATTATAATTTACGTCTGTTTCATTTATATTTTCATCATCATTTAAATCCTGCAAAACATCAAATCTATTGGACAGTTTAATTTGGTAATCTTTGTTAATTCTTTCATCAGCAAATTTTCCTGTATTAAAATTTAGAACTTTTAGATTTTGTTGCTTATGATTTATCACTGCGAGTCTTTCTATTAATTTAGCAATTACTAAATAATGGTTACTGGCACAGTCAGCACCTCTATGTGTACGAACGTTAATTATACTAGTATGCCTTCTCTTATCAAAGAAATTTTGATCTATCTGATTATGAGTTTTACCATCTGGAGAAGACCAGGTATATTTATGAATATCTTTATGTTTAAAAGTGGTACTATTACTTTTACAAAAGTAATCAATCTTATACCATTATCATTACTTAATTCATGAAAACTTTCTTGACCAATCGTGGGTTTAAATGTCTCTTCTTTGCCTATCTGTTCATTACAGTCACCTAACAGAATTTCATATCACACTGAGAAAATTTATCAAAGACCTGTTCCAACTCTGCATAAAAATCATCTCTAGTATTATCATCTTTATCTTCCGTTGATGAATGTATGTTTATGAAAATAATTTTACACCACCTACCCTGTAAATCTGCATATGATATCCTATCATTAATAAATTCTACTGTTTTAAGAGCCGGGATAATTCTATTATTTATGAAAAAGCCTGTTCCAAAATTATGATTTTCAGTACCACCATAGAAAAAAGTATAATTTTTAGTTTTACAATTCCATTCTCCTAGCCACCCAATTTCCTGGACAGCTACTACATCTAATTTATACTTAACTATCTCATTAATTGTACACTGAAATACCCCAGGCCGGTTATGACTCAGAACTTTCCAGGTGTCTAATTTAATATCCTTATTCCTAATGTAGATCTTATCCTTAGTCCAGGGACCTCCCAAAGTAATCCCCACACGGAGATCCGACTCACAATGGTGGAAAAACATTTCCACATGCGTTTTGGTAGTATAGCTGGGAGTCCACCAACCATACCCCACTATGCACTGACTTATTTCATATTACCAACTGTTTGAAAATCAGGAAGTCATATCCCATGTCTCGTCCCGTGGGCAACGCTAGTATGGTAGTTTTGCAGCTACTATTGTAAAGTTGTAATAAATATTATGATCTAAAGTAACGGGAAAAATTAACTCAACGATAGAAGGCATCTCCCGATAAACAGTAACACTGTCGCTTACAGACGAAGGCTCTCACATAACAAACAGCTTTGTGCTTAATTACATTCAATTCTCAAAACGATTTGAATAGTACTGTGTTCGCAAATTAACAATGCTGTCGAATTTTTTTATATTTTTCTTATACCAGGACCATTGAACATTCATGATAATTCTACATGTTTGTAAAATAATATATTAATCAATTAAATAATACGTATTAGCAATGATCATTAAAATAAAGAAAATGTCTAAATGTGAGTTAACAAAGAAAAAACTTTTTGGCATCACTATTGCAGTTCGCAACAAGTCCACAAATAAATAGGGACTGTTGGTAACCTTGCATCAAGGGCAATAATACTAACATTCGTTATTGCAGACTTCAGACTTCCGGAACCTGCCTCTCTCAACAACAAACCCATTAATTTATGCTAGGACGAAATCGAAAATCTTCCAAAATCTCAAAAGAAGAAGTTAATGTTATTTTCGTAGGATTTTAAAGGTTCGCATTAAAATATTTATAGTTCGAGGAAGGGCATGGCCTCCATGGTGCCTCTCGTAGGTATGGGCCTGGTGTGCTCTGCTCCAGTATGCAGTTCAATTCAGTACTTAAAAAGAAAGAGATAGAAGCAAGTTTGTATGAGCAAACTGAAATGTAAAGATGGATGTCGGTTAAGCAATATGATCAGACATTAAAATTTGCTCTTATACTAATATCGAAATTCTCTTTCGGGAAAAAGTTTATGAAAATGAATTAAAGTAATGTATTTGTCTAAATACATTACCTTCTAACACTAAAATTTTGAAAATATATTCATGGAGGCAAAAATAACTTGTGCGAGAAAGTAAAATTTTTCGATAATTAAAAGTCGAGAAATGAAAGAAGAAGAACTTGGAAAAAAAAAATTAAACACATAAATTATAACCTTTTCTACAAACAAAATGTCTGGAAACGAAAACCCTAACATTTTTTGAAAACGAGAAACGATTGTTTTTGGAGAAACGAAAAAGCGAGAAAAAATATATTCATTTTTTCTGAAAACGAAAAGATTTCCAGAATGCCGAGAAACCAAAAAATAAAAAAAAATCACTTTGGAAAATCGAAAAACAATTATTTTTTGAAAAAGGTCTTTCCCTACTTGTAATCATGTGGTCCCGTTTCGATACCCGGTGGAGGCATATAGTGGTACGGACCTCACTTTAAACGTTAGGTCCAGTCCCGATTATCCTTACTGTGCACAAAGTGGACTTAAAACACCAACTCAATCGATCAATCAAATTATCTTATGAACAAATTGGTTTGTCTACCTTTCCCTTGTTTTCGCTAGCAATAACGTTTTATTATGTCGTAAAATTCACCACTTGAATACTATAAAACTTGAATATATTCTACCTGTTCGTTTCAATATTAAAACGAATGTATAGAATATAATCAAGTTTTATGGTTTTAAAGCAGTACATTATGTGATACATATATACGAGGGTCGTTCAAGTCAATCGGGGACTTTTTTTTAAAAACAAATAGAAGAACAAATTTCAAAGTGTGGTAACTGGATTTATTTTTCCACATAACCTCCTGCTACAGTTATAAACTTATCCCAGCGTTTAACGAACGACTGGAATGCATCGGCATAGAAAGATTTGTCATTACGGCGGAACCATTGTAGGACAGAATTCTTCACTTCATCATCAGCGTTGAAATGTTTTCCTCTAAGGAATTCCTTCAGGGGTCCAAACAGGTGAAAATCACTTGGCCTAAGTCAGGACTATAGGGGGGTGTGGTAATATCTCCCAGCCGATTTCCTGGAATGTTTGGAATGTGCGTTGAGCGGTATGCTGTCGTGCATTGTCTTGCAAAAAGAGAACACCCTTTGTGATGAAACCCGGACGTTTCTTCCATAAACTCTTATGCACATCACGCAGAACACTGCAGTAATACTCACTGTTGATAGTACAGTATTGATACTTGCAATTTCACGACAGGTTATGCGACGATTGTCCAGGATCAGCTGCTCCACGCGCTGAATGTTCCCAGGAATGACTGCCACCACGACCGGGATCGTCAGTAATAAAGATACGGCCATCTTTGAAGCGCTTACACCATTCAAATATCTTACTGCGACAGAGTGTCTCATCACCGTACTGAGCCTGAAGTCTTCTGTAAATTTCAGCAGGTTTTCTGTCCTCGTTCACTAAAAAACTTCATCACAACACGCTGTTCCATGTAGACGTCCACACTGTTGTCCACCATCTTGAATAACAGTCTATGCAGAAGCGCGAGAAACAAACGCCGCCTACCAGTAACAGCACACAGTTGCCAGTTCCTACTGCACACAAAACCTCCAGCCTAGGCGTCTATTTAAACCTGGAAGAAAAATAAGTTCCCGATTGACTTGAACGCCCCTCGTACATGGATGTATTTGTGTTTATTTGTGTTAAAAATTCAACGAATTCATTGAACCGTACTGTAACACCACATGAATACGTATCCACTCATATTTTTTTTATCCTGTAGTTACATTTATCATCTTATGATCAAGCTGAATGTACTGTTAGTTTACTATTGTATGCGTATATTTACAGTACTATAAGCAATTCTTTCTGTAATTGAAGCAGCATATTTACTCAATAAAATAAATTGAATTACACTATAAAATTTCAATTGCTATCAAAAATCATATACAACAATATTGGTCTTTACAAACTTGGAGTATATACCATTCTAGATTGAATATGGTCAAATTTTATTTTCTGTCCATCATAGAAGTCTTAAATTGCTTCACAAAATTGAGTCTTGGATAATGCAACATACTTACAGGAAGTATTTAAAATTGAATCATATTAGAACATAAGTTCTAGCTGTGACTTTCATTGTTTGGTAAGCAAATAACTACACATTTCTCTCTTTGAAAATTTCTTAACATTAAATATGTTGCCTGCTTCTTTGGCAATGACATTCCAAACATTTTTCTGAGGAGGATGTAATTATGGGCAATTGGAAAATGATTTTCTCTTCCACTTTTCAATGCATATATAAACACATGTTTCGCAGTTGTTGAACAAGTTACAAACATCATTTCAGCATGAACACCTTTGCAGTGAGTAATATCATATTCATAATTGATATAGCAATATGCCTAATTTCTTGTCAGTTTAGTGAAGTCAAGTGTTCTTGTAGAAAACGTGATGGAGAATAATCAAAGTACATTCACACTAAGAACAATGAAAATACTATTTGTATGTCAATTGTCTTCTTTACATTGCAAAAAATATTATTTTATAAATGTTGAAACCTTGAAAATTCTTGCAAAAGAGAACAATAGAGTTGAAGAAATGTCATTGTGCTTCAAACCATTGAGAAATTACTTATCGGAAATTTTCGACTTTTGAATTATTTTATTAATTGATTGAGTGATTGATTTGCTTTATTTTACTTGGCCCTTCTGCTACTTTTTTCTTTTATTCTTGTTTGGCACCAAAATTACACATAACAGAAAGGTGTGTTATACAGTTAATATTATTCTAAGTTTCAACTTTTGTTGCTCTTAATTTCTGGCAATTAAATACATATAAAATAATTTATTATATCTCTAGTTTGGAACGAAGAGCAATTTTATATCAAATAGGGAATCTACCCTATATTGTATTTAGTAATTCACACACATTAATATGTACTACTGTGTTGTGTAATTGAGAGAAAGTGGTATGTGTTCAAAAGATTTGTTAATCATATTACTAACAAGGAAAATTATTACTTTATAGTATTTTCGCGAATATTAATATACTGTATTCCATTGGAACTTTGTAATTGTTAATGTCTTTCGCTTCTAGATTGTCGTCGCCCTCGCCGCTTTCGTGGCAACAACTAATGCCATTGGCGCAATCGGAGCTTACGGTGGCATTGACCATTATGTAAGTAATTTATTTTATTTTATCATTTAAGGAATTCATATTTCGCCTTTATGCAGTTTCCTCGAGTGTATTAATGTGTTACACATGAACAATTCAATTATCATAATCACAGGTTTAGGTTCATGTTAAAATATAATTCAAAACATTGTGCATGTTCTGTTCCACACATATTGGATAGAAATAGGTATTTGCTGATCTTAGGATATTTTGTAAATCACAACTCATTTTTTACATCTATGTGAATTTCACGCTTTAGTCAAATGTTTATATTTTCATTCAGGCTTACCCAAGATACAACTTCGGGTACTCCGTGTCCGATGCCCTGACCGGAGACCACAAGAACCAGGTGGAGGTGAGGGATGGTCCATTGGTGAGTGGCCAATACAGTCTGGTGGAAGCCGATGGCAGCCACCGATTGGTCAAGTACGGCGCTGATGACGTCAACGGCTTCAACGCCGTTGTAAGCAGAGTTGGCCCCAACGTCCACGTGTTCAGCCGCTTGGGAGGCGTCGGAGGCATTGGAGGCTACGGAGGACTCTTGGGAGGCTACGGAGGAGTCTCGGGAGGCATTGGAGGCTACGGAGGACTCTCGGGAGGTTACGGAGGAGTCTCGGGAGGCTACGGAGGACTCTTGGGAGGTTACGTAGGTTACGGTGGGCTTGGAGGCTATGGAGGAGCTTACTATGGTTAAAGAAATATATTTTGCGATTGAAGCGGACTTGCTTGTGTTGATGATAAGAAAATAAATCATGCATACAGGATGTTTTGATGTGTTCATTTTGTTACCAGATAATAAAATGAGAGAAGTTAAACATATTGCATTTTCCAACCCATGGGTTGATCCTCAATCGAATGGAAATCATAGAAAATAGTATATCTGGAGATCAATTTCTGTGTCTTCCGTTTCGGTTTTTCTCGGTTCGCCTTATGTCTTATGAGCACAATGTAACCGGTCGATCTCCAGTGGTCAATTTAAGGCTAAAGGGGAAGTTTCGTTTCGCCTTTTTTCGTTTCGCATTAAAATCGCAGAGAGGGAAATAATTCACTTGAATGATATGCCAGAGATAATTTTGCTACTGAATACAACAGCAAGTAGTTTGTACCTGTTTCACAAATCAATTACACACTTGGTAATCGTATTTTGTTACACACTCACACACAGTAGTATGCAGTTTATAAAATCAAATGACATATCTCCGAGATTAGCACACGATCTCCGTGACGGAGTGGTTAGCAGAGTAAGCTACAACAACCGAGGCCCCAAGTTCGAATCTTTCAAATCTTACAAATCTCGACCTGGACGTGAGTGCACTTTATCAATTTCGTTATATTATCACTCACCTTCATCATCACGATTAGTCAAAAGTGGCAGAAAGCGCTTCTAAATAACAAAATTCAAATCAAACCAAGATGGACACAATAGGATACTACATCAACATAGTCGAGGAAGAACATTATGTAAGGGTGGCTTTTACATTGTTTTCCTGGGGTGTCACAGTAGTCATTTGACACATATTTTGTTTCCGCAAATAACATTTCTCCGTTCGTTTATTTTTTCATCTGGGACTGTAATGTATTATAGCAGACGGTCAGGAATAAATTTTTCCCCGCAATGACAATAAATTGAGTATTTACTGTGGATGTCCATTTTATAGAGATTAACGTTCAGCATTATCCGTTTATATGGATTTTGCTTTTTACCCAAATCCAGCTTCTGCTTATACGGATGCTTCACCGTGGTAGGAGTTGTCTTGTGCTGGTTCAGGTACACACACATAACTAAATGCATCATATCATCATATACAACTATTGATGCATTAGAATGTACTAAAGTGTCTTTTTTGGCCTCTCCCAAGCTCACAGTAGGGATGGCCAAACGGATCCGGATCCTAAAAATCCGGATCCAAAAGTTACGGATCTGGATCCGGATCCGAAAGTTCCGGATCAGGATCAGGATCCGAAAGTTCCGGACCCGAAAATTCCTTCGATACAAGACCTCTCCCGACACACAGCAACACTGTCGCTTACAGACGAAGTTTGTCACACAGCAAAAAGCTTGGTGCTAATTTAATTCTCAAATCGATTTGAATAGGACTGTGTTCGCAAATCAACAATGCTTTCGAATTTCTTTTATTTTTCTTATACCAGGACCATTGAACAGCCATGACAATTCTACATGTTTGGAAAATAATATATTAATCAATTAAATAATACGTATTAGCAATGATCATTAAAATAAAGAAAATGTCTAAATGTGAGTTAACAAAGAAAAAACTTTTTGGCATCACGATTGCAGTTCGCAACAAGTCCAAAAATAAATAGGGACTGTTGGTAGCCTTGCATCAAGGGCAATAATACTAACATTCGTTATTGCAGACTTCAGACTTCCGGAACCTGCCTCTCTCAACAACAAACCCATTAATTTATGCTAGGACGAAATCGAAAATCTTCCAAAATCTCAAAAGAAGAGGTTAATGTTATTTTCGTAGGATTTTAAAGGTTCGCATTAAAATATTTATAGTTCGAGGAAGGGCATGGCCTCCATGGTGCCTCCCGTGGATATGGGCCTGGTGTGCTCTGCTCCAGTATGCAGTTCAATTCAGTACTTAAAAAGAAAGAGATAGAAGCAAGTTTGTATGAGCAAACTGAAATGTAAAGATGGATGTCGGTTAAGCAATATGATCAGACATTAAAATTTGCTCTTATACTAATATCGAAATTCTCTTTCGGGAAAAAGTTTATGAAAATGAATTAAAGTAATGTATTTGTCTAAATACATTACCTTCTAACACTAAAATTTTGAAAATATATTCATGGAGGCAAAAATAACTTGTGCGAGAAAGTAAAATTTTTCGATAATTAAAAGTCGAGAAACGAATGAAGAAGAACTTGGAAAGAAAAAATTAAACACATAAATTATAACCTTTTCTACAAACAAAATGTCTGGAAACGAAAACCCTAACATTTTTTGAAAACGAGAAACGATTGTTTTTGGAGAAACGAAAAAGCGAGAAAAAATATATTCATTTTTTCTGAAAACGAAAAGATTTCCAGAATGCCGAGAAACCAAAAAATAAAAAAAAAATCACTTTGGAAATTCGAAAAACAATTTTTTTCGAAAAAGGGATCTCCCTACTTGTAATCATGTGGTCCCGGGTTCGATATACACGGTGGAGGCATATAGTGGTACGGACCTCACTTTAAACGTTAGGTCCAGTCCCGATTATCCTTACTGTGCACAAAGTGGACTTAAAACACCAACTCAATCGATCAATCAAATTATCTTATGAACAAATTGGTTTGTCTACCTTTCCCTTGTTTTCGCTAGCAATAACGTTTTATTATGTCGTAAAATTCACCACTTGAATACTATAAAACTTGAATATATTCTACCTGTTCGTTTCAATATTAAAACGAATGTATAGAATATAATCAAGATTTGTGGTTTTAAAGTAGTACATTATGTGATATAATTCGAAAAATATCTGCTGATGGTAACAATATTAATGTTGACATACATTAGAAAGTTTTAAGCATATTTATTTCATTATATATATGTAATATTATATATACCGTATATATATATATATATATATATATATATTTACATGTATGTATTTGTGTTTGTTTGTGTTTAAAATTCATCGAATTCATTGAACCGTGCTGTAACTCACACATGAATATGCATCCACTCATATTTTTTTATCCGGTAGTTACATTTATCATCTTATGATCAAGCTGAATGTACTGTTAGTTCACTATTGTATGCGTATATTTACAGTACTATAAGCTATTCTTTCTGTAATTGAAGCAGCATATTTACTCAATAAAATAAATTGAATTACACTATAAAATTTCAATTGCTATCAAAAATCATATACAACAATATTGGTCTTTACAAACTTGGAGTATATACCATTCTAGATTGAATATGGAAAAATTTTATTTTCTGTCCATCATAGAAGTCTTAAATTGCTTCACAAAATTGAGTCTTGGATAATGCGCCATACTTGCAGGAAGTATTTAAAATTGAATCATATTAAAACATAACTTAAAAGAATAGCCGTGAGTACCACAATTTTGGCAAGGATATAATTACACATTTCTCTGTTTGAAAATTTCTTAACATTAAATATGTTGTCTGCTTCTTTGGCAATGACATTCCGAACATTTTTCTGAGGAGGATGTAATTATGGGCAATTGGAAAATGATTTTCTCTTCCACTTTTCAATGCATATATAAACACACGTTTCTCAGTTGTTGAACAAGTTACAAACATCATTTCAGCATGAACACCTTTGCAGTGAGTAATATCATATTCATAATTGATATAGCAATATGCCTAATTTCTTGTCAGTTTAGTGAAGTCAAGTGTTCTTGTAGAAAACGTGATAGAGAATAATCAAAGTACATTCACACTAAGAACAATGAAAATACTATTTGTATGTCAATTGTTTTCTCTACATTGCAAATAATATTATTTTATAAATGTTGAAACCTTAAAAATTCTTGCAAGAGACAATAATAGAGTTGAAGAAATGGGTTAACTATGAGAAAAATGAAATTGCACTTGAAACCATTTGAAATTACTTATCGGAAATTTTCGACTTTTGAATTATTTTATTAATTGATTGAGTGATTGATTTGCTTTATTTTACTTGGCCTTTCTGCTACTTTTTTCTTTTATTCTTGTTTGGCACCAAAATTACACATAACAGAAAGGTGTGTTATACAGCTAATATTATTCTAAGTTGCAACTTTTGTTGCTCTTAATTTTTGGCAATTAAATACATAAAATAATTTATTATATCTCTAGTTTGGAACGAAGAGCAATTTTATATCAAATAGGGAATCTACCCTATATTGTATTTAGTAATTCACACACATTAATATGTACTACTGTGTTGTGTAATTGAGAGAAAGTGGTATGTGTTCAAAAGATTTGTTAATCATATTACTAACAAGGAAAATTATTACTTTATAGTATTTTCGCGAATATTAATATACTGTATCCCATTGGAACTTTGTTATTGTTAATGTCTTTCGCTTCTAGATTGTCGTCGCCCTCGCCGCTTTCGTGGCAACAACTAATGCCATTGGCGCAATCGGAGCTTACGGTGGCATTGACCATTATGTAAGTAATTTATTTTATTTTATCATCTAAGGAATTCATATTTCGCCTTTATGCAGTTTCCTCGAGTGAATTAATGTGTTACACATGAACAATTCAATTATCATAATCACAGGTTTAGGTTCATGTTAAAATATAATTCAAAACATTGTGCATGTTCTGTTCCACACATATTGGATAGAAATAGGTATTTGCTGATCTTAGGATATTTTGTAAATCACAACTCATTTTTTACATCTATGTGAATTTCACGCTTTAGTCAAATGTTTATATTTTCATTCAGGCTTACCCAAAATACAACTTCGGGTACTCCGTGTCCGATGCCCTGACCGGAGACCACAAGAACCAGGTGGAGGTGAGGGATGGTCCATTGGTGAGTGGCCAATACAGTCTGGTGGAAGCCGATGGCAGCCACCGTTTGGTCAAGTACGGCGCTGATGACGTCAACGGCTTCAACGCCGTTGTAAGCAGAGTTGGCCCCAACGTCCACGTGTTCAGCCGCTTGGGAGGCGTCGGAGGCATTGGAGGCTACGGAGGACTCTTGGGAGGCTACGGAGGAGTCTCGGGAGGCATTGGAGGCTACGGAGGACTCTCGGGAGGTTACGGAGGAGTCTCGGGAGGCTACGGAGGACTCTTGGGAGGTTACGTAGGTTACGGTGGGCTTGGAGGCTATGGAGGAGCTTACTATGGTTAAAGAAATATATTTTGCGATTGAAGCGGACTTGCTTGTGTCGATGATAAGAAAATAAATCATGCATACAGGATGTTTTGATGTGTTCATTTTGTTACCAGATAATAAAATGAGAGAAGTTAAACATATTGCATTTTCCAACCCATGGGTTGATCCTCAATCGAATGGAAATCATAGAAAATAGTATATGTGGAGAAAAAATTCTGTGTTTTCCGTTTCGGTTTTTCTCGGTTCGCCTTATGTCTGATGAGCACAATGTAACCGGTCGATCTCCAGTGGTCAATTTAAGGCTAAAGGGGAAGTTTCTTTTCGCCTTTTTTCGTTTCGCATTAAAATCGCAGAGAGGGAAATAATTCACTTGAATGATATGCCAGAGATAATTTTGCTACTGAATACAACAGCAAGTAGTTTGTACCTGTTTCACAAATCAATTACACACTTGGTAATCGTATTTTGTTACACACTCACACACATAGTATGCAGTTTATAAAATCAAATTACATATCTCCAAGATTAGCACACGATCTCCGTGACGGAGTGGTTAGCAGAGTAAGCTACAACAACCGAGGCCCCAAGTTCGAATCTTTCAAATCTTACAAATCTCGACCTGGACGTGAGTGCACTTTATCAATTTCGTTATATTATCACTCACCTTCATCATCACGATTAGTCAAAAGTGGCAGAAAGCGCTTCTAAATAACAAAAATCAAATCAAACCAAGATGGACACAATAGGATACTACATCAACATAGTCGAGGAAGAACATTATGTAAGGGTGGCTTTTACATTGTTTTCCTGGGGTGTCACAGTAGTCATTTGACACATATTTAGTTTCCGCAAATAACATTTCTCCGTTCGTTTATTTTTTCATCTGGGACTGTAATGTATTATAGCAGACGGTCAGGAATACATTTTTCCCCGCAATGACAATAAATTGAGTATTTACTGTGGATGTCCATTTTATAGAGATTAACGTTCAGCATTATCCGTTTGTATGGATTTTGCTTTTTACCCAAATCCAGCTTCTGCTTATACGGATGCT
The DNA here is from genome assembly GCF_977018435.1 of Lepisma saccharinum. Lineage (NCBI taxonomy): Eukaryota > Metazoa > Arthropoda > Insecta > Zygentoma > Lepismatidae > Lepisma > Lepisma saccharinum. The sequence goes on from NC_139246.1 coordinate 54,579,334, forward strand.
TCACCGTGGTAGGAGTTGTCTTGTGCTGGTTCAGGTACACACACATAACTAAATGCATCATATCATCATATACAACTATTGATGCATCAGAATGTACTAAAGTGTCTTTTTTGGCCTCTCCGAAGCATCATGTTCACAGTAGGGATGGCCAAACGGATCCGGATCCTAAAAATCCGGATCCAAAAGTTCCGGATCTGGATCCGGATCCGAAAGTTCCGGATCTGGATCAGGATCCGAAAGTTTCGGACCCGAAAATTCCTTCGATACAAGGCCTCTCCCGACACACAGCAACACTGTCGCTTACAGACGAAGTTTGTCACACAGCAAAGACGTTGGTGCTTATTTAATTCTCAAATCGATTTGAATATTACTGTGTTCGCAAATCTACAATGCTTTCGAATTTCTTTTATTTTTCTTATACCAGGACCATTGAACAGCCATGACAATTCTACATGTTTGGAAAATAATATATTAATCAATTAAATAATACGTATTAGCAATGATCATTAAAATAAAGAAAACACTTTTTGGCATCACGATTGCAGTTCGCAACAAGTCCAAAAATAAATAGGGACTGTTGGTAGCCTTGCATCAAGGGCAATAATACTAAAATTCGTTATTGCAGACTTCAGACTTCCGGAACCTGCCTCTCTCAACAACAAACCCATTAATTTATGCTAGGACGAAATCGAAAATCTTCCAAAATCTCAAAAGAAAAGGGTCAATGTTATTTTCGTAGGATTTTAAAGGTTCGCATTAAAATATTTATAGTTCGAGGAAGGGCATGGCCTCCATGGTGCCTCTCGTAGGTATGGGCCTGGTGTGCTCTGCTCCAGTATGCAGTTCAATTCAGTACTCAAAAAAGAAAGAGAGAGAAGCAAGTTTGTATGAGCAAACTGAAATGTAAAGATGGATGCTGGTTAAACAATATGATCAGACATTAAAATTTGCTCATATACTAATATCGAAATTCTCTTTCGGGAAAAAGTTTATGAAAATGAATTAAAGTAATGGATTTGTCTAAATACATTACCTTCTAACACTAAAATTTTGAAAATATATTCATGGAGGCAAAAATAACTTGTGCGAGAAAGTAAAATTTTTCGATAATTAAAAGTCGAGAAACGAAAGAAGAAGAACTTGGAAAAGGAAAAATATACACATAAATTATAACCTTTTCTACATACAAAATGTCTGGAAACGAAAACCCTAACATTTTTTGAAAACGAGAAACGATTGTTTTTGGAGAAACGAAAAAGCGAGAAAAAATATATTCATTTTTTCTGAAAACGAAAAGATTTCCAGAATGCCGAGAAACCAAAAAATAAAAAAAAATCACTTTGGAAAATCGAAAAACAATTATTTTTTGAAAAAGGTCTTTCCCTACTTGTAATCATGTGGTCCCGTTTCGATACCCGGTGGAGGCATATAGTGGTACGGACCTCACTTTAAACGTTAGGTCCAGTCCCGATTATCCTTACTGTGCACAAAGTGGACTTAAAACACCAACTCAATCGATCAATCAAATTATCTTATGAACAAATTGGTTTGTCTACCTTTCCCTTGTTTTCGCTAGCAATAACGTTTTATTATGTCGTAAAATTCACCACTTGAATACTATAAAACTTGAATATATTCTACCTGTTCGTTTCAATATTAAAACGAATGTATAGAATATAATCAAGATTTGTGGTTTTAAAGTAGTACATTATGTGATATAATTCGAAAAATATCTGCTGATGGTAACAATATTAATGTTGACATACATTAGAAAATTTTAAGCATATTTATTTCATTATATATATATAATATTATATTTACCGTATATATATATATATTTATTTACATGTATGTATTTGTGTTTGTTTGTGTTTAAAATTCATCGAATTCATTGAAATGTGCTGTAACTTACACATGAATACGCATCCACTGATATTTTTTTATCCGGAAGTTACATTTATCATCTTATGATCATGCTGAACTGTACTGTTAGTTTACTATTGTATGCGTATATTCACAGTACTATAAGCTATTCTTTCTGTAATTGAAGCAGCATATTTACTCAATAAAATAAATTGAATTACACTATAAAATTTCAATTGCTATAAAAAATCGTATACATCAATATTGGTCTTTACAAACATGGAGTATATACCATTCTAGATTGAATATGGTCAAATTTTATTTTCTGTTCATCATAGAAGTCTTAAATTGCTTCACAAAATTGAGTCTTGGATAATGCTCCATACTTGCAGGAAGTATTTAAAATTGAATCATATTAAAACATAACTTAAAAGAATAGCTGTGACTTCCAGAATTTTGACAAGGAAATAATTACACATTTCTCTGTTTGAAAATTTCTTAACATTAAATATGTTGTCTGCTAGTAGTGTAAATTAGTGGTTTCAAAATAATACTTAGTAGGTATCGTCTTTTAGCCTCTTTTTTTATCAATTGAATATCAGTTTTTGACATATTTTGACAATTTTTTGTCGATGTTTTAGCGTTTAGCGATGTTTTAGTAAAATTTCCCTTTTTTTCCCACTCATACTTGGTAGGTATGCATTTGTATCCTCTTTTTTTATCAATTGAATATCAGTTTTTGACATATTTTGACAATTTTTTGTCGATGTTTTAGCGTTTAGCGATGTTTTAGTAAAATTTCCCTTTTTTCCCACCTCCCACTTGTAGGTATATCACTATCTTACGTGATATAACTTAACCTATTTATTTTTTTTATTACGTGCTAAACTACACGAGAGCCTCTACGTGCTTTGACCTACTTTAGAGTAGACCCAAATAGACAGTTCAGCGCCATTAATTGAGGTTCAGTGTTGCCAACCCACCCCAAGAAAATTTCACCATGGTGATATTTTACAGGCGAAGCTAACCTACAATTAGGAGTTGGCAACACTGACTAGTTGCTTCACAAACCTCTTGTTTTTTAAACATATGATATTTCACAGGCGAGGCTAACCTACAAGTTACAAGTTGACGGCGTAGCCTTCTATAAGATGACAAGTATGCAGTAAGATGAAGAAGACGACGCCAACTGGCAATAGCGGTGTTAATGCTTCCTCCTCTCTACCCCCCCAACCCTCTTCTTACCGGGCCTCCTCCCTTATGGCAGGAACCCAACGTTCTGGCGCGGTCCTTTTTTTTTTTACGACGTTTTACGGACTAAACTAACCTGCAATGAGAGAAAAGTGGACAGAAGAAAAGCTCTGGCATCACTTTTTAAGCTATTTTTTTTACCTCCTGCTATTATGCTAACCTCGCCCTTTGACCTATATTTTTGAAATGACTTTCCTATAAGTCTGCTGTCTCCTCTCACTGTAAAGGTCCCCTCAGTGTAATCTACTACGACCTTGTACTATCAGCGTAATCTACCACGATGTGTTTTTTTTTTTAAACTCATGTGTGATCTTCTACAATGTGTGGCCCCCCACTGCTACGACCTAAACGGGACCTCTCTCTCTCCTACGATGTTTTGAGCGCCCCAACAACTGCTACGATGTTTTTCTCCTCATGATGCAAAAAAAAAAAAAATGGTATTGTAGCGGTATTTGAAATCGACTGTGCTGTGTGAAGGGCATGTTCATTGAACAATAGGAGGAGAGCGGGAGAGAATTCCAACCAACGGCGCCCCCTCAATTTTTTTTTCAAGAAATTCGATTTGTCAAGTTAGTTTTTTTTTAGATTAAAAAAAAATTGTAATTGTAGGGGTTGTAGAAAAAACTATTATTGCTTGTTGGCGATATTTAAAACTGCTCCGTGACCCTCTCGTTCTTCACGTCGTACGCGAAGGACTTCTCTGCGACCAGGATGACGCTGCACATGGTATCCTCGGGCAATGGACTGTGGAACTCGCAGACGACCTTGATGTTGGTGCGATCGTTGACCACCACCTGCTTCCGCTTCGTCGTGTTGATGACGAACATCGGCCTGTGGGTTATGAATTCGCCGGGCGCGTAGTACATGTCCACGCTTCCCTCCGTTACCCTCTTGTAAGCGGTGTAAGCTTCGTAAAGTTTGAGGTAATCATCTTTGGTCATGTCGAGGTTGTAATTCTCGCGCGGGAACACTTCGTTCTTACCATTCTTCAGATAAACGTTCTTGATCTTGCAGTCGTCGAATTTGCTGGAATCTTTTTCCTGGTTGTTATCGCGCCCGGTCTGAAACAGTACTACGACGAAATCTGGCATGTCGAACTGTATGTTGTTGAACTGCGTCGTCACGTCGAATTCCATGTGACTTCCGGACGCTATCTTCTGCACGCACTGGTAACCGTGAAAGTGAATCGGCACCTGTGGACTTTTCAAGATCTCCGCTTTGTACTTGAGGGCGTAGTTCGTTTCGTATTCCACCACCGACATTCTCAACTCCATGCTCCGGATGACGCACTTGGTTGCTTCGGGTAAAGTGTTGGGCAGCGGCGTGCCGTCCGCGTTCAAGTTGGTGTATCGCATCAGTGCGTCGTTGTCGTTGGCCGCTCTTCGAAATGTGATTCTCAGTCCTCCCTTCCACATGATCTCCTTGTAGTCCGAGAAGAATCCCGGAAGCAGACGCATGGGAAAGAGCACCGTGTGACTTCTCGTTGATATTTTCGTCCCCGCTTCGAATCCTCCCGCCTGATAGTATGCCGCGTCCGTTTTGGATAATTTCAATGTTCCCACTGCCGTCGACGTGATGCCTGGATAATCTATTCTGTCGATGACGGTGTTGTGTTTCCTCACCTCCACCTGCGAGCACAGGTGAGGCACGAAGTTGTCCACGAGTATCAAATTTGCAGCTGCGGGGAACGCGTCTCCGCTTTCTTTCTTCACCACGTCGAATTGAAGGTAGAGGTCCGCTCTGTGAGGATGAACGAACCCGTCGCCTACGTCCACGTCGTATTCGATCTCCCGGTTCGCTTCGTTCAAATTGGCGAACGTGCGACGGTTCGGAGGGAAAGATTGCAATTCGTAACTTTCGATTTGCTCCATTTTTTTTTCACTATGTGTGTTATTTATTATACGTTGATCTCCAGGACGGCCTTGGTCGTTGCACCTGCGAAATCCACCACGTCTCCTTTCTCGTTCGTCACCACCAACTCTATGTCGTCTATGCGGTTGCGACATACTGGAAAATAGATCGGCGAAGAGGGCGTGTAGATGATCGGTTCCATGAACTCGGAACTTGGTTTGAACGTGGCGATGATTCCCGTCTGCTTGTGACTTCCCAGCAATCCGTCCGAAGATTTCGTGATCATGCCTTCCGCTACGTTGCAGTGAACGTTCAAAGTTTCGATGGCTAGAAATTTAGGAATGTTTGCTCCCGTGTGCTTGATGCCAGCTTCGAGTTTTGTGTTGTTCTCGAAACCTAAAAGTTCTCCTATGGTGCCCAGGTCCACCGTCTCCGACGCGGACACGATTTCCACTCTGTGCGTGACCGAATTTTGAGAAAGGTATGTGCCTTTGTAATTGAGCTTGCAAAGTGGAAAGATTGTATTGACCTGGCGTGACGACGATATGTTCGCTTCCGACGCTAATTTTGTTGTTGTGCTGCGTGACGTTAGGTATGAGGTACATGCTGTAGAATGCACGCAGAGCTACGGATTTAGGATAGACGATGTCGTCGTGCAGCGTGAGTTTCAAGATCGAAGATTCGCTCGTGAGATGGAACACGCCCATCGTGATGCTGTTTCAGGTTCCACAAAGCTTTCTGGAAATCTTCCACCTGCGGCGGCTTATTTATTTTAGAGAGAAACGCGAGCATGGAGAGACAGAGATGACCGCAGTTCACGTCTCCGAAATTTTGAATGCGTTCGTCGTTGTAGTATATAGGATTGTTCGTTTTCAGATAATGAACTAAATTTGTAGGTGGAACACCTCCGAAAGAATCGAAAACGAATGCTTTATCATTTTTGTGGTAACATATCCAATGCGTGCCTGGATTTTCTTGACTGTCCAAGTTGACTACGCCGCATTCTCTTCTTTTAACGGTTGAAGGTAACGAGTCGGACATGAAAACTCCTCTGAAGTTTTTGATTTGTAATGGTTTGATCAGAGATTCAATGTCTCGGTTGGTGAGTGCTGCTGTTTCTTTTTTTTAACTTTTTCATTACGCCCACCCCCTTCCCCCCTTTCTTCTCCATGACCAGGTTGTAACGTTTCTGTTCTTCCAATTTCGCCTTGTTCTTCTTCGAGTCGATGACGGTTTTCGCGATGGCGGCGCTTCCGCCGGCCAAACTTCCAATGGCCCCCAATGCTGCCAGGATGGCCGGGATGCTGAATATGAAACCTCCGATCTTTTGCTGTTTCCGCGAACGCTGCAACCGTCTCAATTGAGGTGTGCTGAGAAGTAATTTCATTCCGTGTCCTTTCGTCAAGCAAGAACGTTTCTTCTCGCGTTGTTTCTTGGTGAGTAACCCATCGAGGGCACCTAGATTTTTTAGATTGGAGTATGGTATTTGGTACACGGCACCCTTGGGCTTCATTTTTTTTGATGCTATATGTTATCTGGGAAAGAGAACAACTTTTTTTCCGTTAGGTTTACGATGTGTGTTATTTATTTCGTCTCACTCAGAATAGGTGGCGATGTGTTATTTATATATATGTATTCTGGGAATGAAAAAAAGTTTTTGCTTCGCCAAATGCTATCATGTGGTTTACAAGATCGACAGTTTCAATGTTCGACGCGTACCAGTCTTCGGTAAATCTTCTTCTCCCCTGCCTCCACTCGTGCGGCTCGTCTAACCTATCGTCAATTTTTTTGTTTGCGGCTCGAAAGAGAGTCTCTGGGGATCGGAACATTTTTTTCATTCCGCTTATTTCTCGGAGGTGATCCATGAAAATAATTTTGCACGGTGAACGAAATTCTGGCGTTACTTTACACAAGTCTATGAGTTTAGTTACATCCACGTCGAACGTGAACGTAAATATTTTGTGCAACACGTCGGGAGGAAGTTGAGTTATACAAGTTGTCATTTTTTTTCATGGTATGTTATTTATATATATATATTCCGGGGTTTGGTGTCCGTGATTAAACAAATTCTATTACGTGCTTCGTTTTCTTACCAAGAAGTTCCTTTGTCCCCTTGTACACGATTCGAGTTTTGTTCTCGATTAAAATAGATAGCTTCTCGTCGGATAACATGTTAGCGTATCGATCTGGTAAAAATAGACTGTATTGTCCGTTGAGCAACAGACGCACCTTGGGACCATACTGGGTAGAAACAATTGAACCGGAAGTTATCGTGTAAGGTTTGTCGACTTCCAATTCCTGAATTTTACATACTCGACTGACAAATTTAGCATTTGTTTTAATGCTTGGAGGTCACTCATTTTTTCAGTCATATCTCAGGGTGTGTTAGAGAATTTCAATTTTTCACAATGTGTGTTATTTATATACCGAAGAATTTTTTTTGATCTCGTAGATTTTTTTCCACGATGTGTGTTATCTATATATCAAGTTTTTTTTGACTTGTACAATTTTTTTTGGCATGTACATTTTTTGTCTTGTACATTTTTTTTGACACGTATATTTTTTTTGACATGTATATTTTTTTTGACATGTACATTTTTTTGACACGTACGTTTTTTTTGTGGCGTATATTTTTTGAACGTACATTTTTTTGACACATTTTTTTTGTCATATTTTTTTGGACAGGTACTTTTTTTTGACATGTACTTTTTTTGTTGCAGTTTTTTTTGACAATTTTTTTGACGAGAATTTTTTTGACGATAAAAAATTTTTACGATAAGGCAACTTTTTTTTTCTGAAGATGATAATTTTTCCACGTCAACTTTTTTTGACAACAAATTTTTTTTGACGATAAAAATTTTTTACGATAAGGCAAGGCAACTTTTTTCTGACGATGTCCACGTCAACTTTTTTTTGACAAGACAATTTTTTTTTGACGATAAAAAATTTTTACGATAAGGCAACTTTTTTTTTCTGACGATGCCACGTCAACTTTTTTTTTGTCGAGACAAATTTTTTTCTGACGGTGCCACGTCAACTTTTTTTAACGATAAAATTTTTTTACGATAAGGCAACTTTTTCTGACGATGTCCATGGCAACTTTTTTTTGACATGAGTAGTTGTATTTGTGGTATAACCAGGACGAGAAAGGAAGAGCTCCCCTCAAGCAGGTTTGGCTATACTTAAAACAAGCTCAACATGCCCATATGAGCTTTTTGCTCTAGTGTGGAACCCTGCCTAATCCAAGATTTTTGTAAAAAAGCCATCATGGATTCCATGAGAAAGGAAGAGCCTCTCAGATTGATTTGCTCATACTTAAAACTAAGCCAAGTTCTTTTATTATTTTATTGCTTATCTGTCAAAATCCCAGGAATCTTGAATTGATATTTATTGGGTTCTGAGAGCCAGTAGAGTGTGGTGCATTGCCTTGTAATCAAAAAACTCGGGTTTGAATCCTGGTAAAATGTGAAGCCTCCCCTGATGGCAAAATGTCTTGTAAACAAGGGGTTCTGGGTTCGAGTCCTGATAGATTGAAATATGTGTGGCAAAATAATATCTCCATATGTGAGATTTTGAGAATAATTACTGCTAGTTGATATACAACTCCCAGATCTGAAAACCTGGTAAAAAGTGTTATACAACAGAGCAAAATTATTTTATATTTGGGGATCACCAGCTCAGCCACTAACTGCTGTTATAATTGTTTTGGCATATTGTCCATAGTTCTGATCAATTCCATTTGCTTGGGGTAAGTAATTATAGCTCGGAAATGCATGAATTGATATTAATCTATCAAAAGACTAATGTTTTGCTCTTGCCGGCACGCAAAAGATAAAATCTACACGCTAGAACGGAACATTAATGGATTTTTCTGTGCGATTCACTGAAGGGGCCATTAATCTTTCCGTGCAACAGGGGAAAATGTAACAAGGAAAATGTAACAAAGATTGAGACAAAGATACATATTTTCTGACCCAGTGGCAATGAACTGCCCCTCTTCATGTTGAAAGCAATTCTGTTCTGATAATATGTGCCTAGGCAAGACTTGGAGAATATTATGACAGAAACAAAATCCAATTTTGTCTGTATCAAGGTCTTCAGAACCCAGTAAAATGTGGGCATATTCTATTTGGAGACGTGTTAATATTGTGGCCTTGTAATCAGGGGCTTTGGGTTCGAGTCCTGTATAAGATTGAAATACATACAACTGCCTACACATAAGATATTCACTGCTAGCTGATATACAGTTGAGGTTTGTGTGTTGTACAACAGGATAATAGAGCAAATATCTTCTAGAACTGCTCTGTGACCCTCTCATTTCTTACATCATAAACATATGATTTTTCTCCTATGAGAATAACACTACATATGGTGTCATTAGGTAATGCTTCATGGAATTCACAGATAATTTTAATATTTGTTGTGTCATTCACCACAACCTGTTTTCTTTTTGAAGCATTGATTACAAACATGGGTCTCTGTGCCTTGAATTCATCTGGTGTGTAATACATATCAGTATTGCCAATTGTGACCCTCTTGAAAGCCGAAAATGCCTCATATAATTTGAGGAAATCATCCTTGGACATGTCTAAATTGTAATTTTCTCTAGGAAAGACCTCATTTCTGCCATTTTTAAGATATATGTTTTTGATGTTGCAGTTATCAAATTTACTTGAATTTTTTTCCTGATTATTGTGTCTCCCAGTCTGAAACAGTACTACCACAAAATCAGGCATGTCATATTGAATACTGGAGAATGAATTTGTAGCATCAAATTCATAATATGTACCAGTTGCGGGCTTCTGTACACATTGATATGTATAAAATTGTAGAGGAATTTGTGGATTTTTTATTATATCAGCTTTGTATTTAAGACCATAACTGGCTTCATACTCAACAACAGGGATTCTTAGCTCCATGGTCTGAATAATGCATTTGCCTGCATCTGGTAGGGTATTAGGCAGAGCTTCTCCTGTGGGGTTTATTGTACTGTACCTCATCAAAGCATTGTTATCATTTGCAGCTCTTCTAAATGTGATTCTTAACCCACCCTTCCACATAATTTCTTTGTAATCTGAGAAGAATCCTGGCAACAGGCGCATAGGGAACAGCACTGTGTGGTTTTTAGATAATATCTTATCACCAGCTTCAAATCCGCCTATTTTGTAGTATGAAGCCTCGGTTTTGGATAATTTCAGTGTGGCCAAAGCTGTGGAGGTAATGCCGGGATAATCCACTCTGTTTATAACAACACCGTGCTTTCTGATCTCAATTTCAGAGAACAGATGCGGCACAAAATTGTCTACAAGTCTTATATTTGAATTTGCCGGATAATCTGTACCATCGAGCTTTACAACATCAAATTTGATGTATAGATCTGCTCTGTGGGGGTGTATAAAGCCATCCCCTACATCAAGATCAACCTCAATTTCTGTGTTGGGTTGATTTAAATTTGCAAATGTCCTCCTGTTTGGAGGGAATGATTGTAGCTCATAACTCTCAATATTTTCCATTGTATGTATTTTTATTTAAATGTTAATCTCTATGATTGCAGTTGTTGTGGCTCCAGCAAAATCAACTAATTCTTCTTTTTCATTAGTGACCATCAATTCAATATTATCTATTCTATTATGACACACAGGAAAATATAATGTTGGGGATGGATTGTAGATGATGGGCTCCATGAATTCAGAATTAGGTTTGAATGTTGCAATGATGCCTGTTTGTTTGTGAGTGCCTATGCCATTTGATTTGGTGATCATACCCTCGGCCACATTATAGTGGATATTCAGAGTTTCTATGGCTAAGAATTTAGGTATATTCATAGCAGTGTGTTTGATGCCTGCTTCAAGTTTTGTGTTGTTCTCAAAGCCCAACAGCTCTCCTATAGTAGCCAGATTCACTGTTTCTGTGGCAGATACAATTTCTACTCTGTGAGTGACAGAATTTTGACTTAACACTACACCTCTGGGTAATTGAGCATTTAGAGTGGACAGATTATATTGCCCTGGAGTGATGACAATTTTTTCATCCCCTACTGCAATTGTGTTGTTGTGGTGTGTAATATTAGGGATTAGGTACATGCCATAAAATGCTCTGAGAGCTATTGTTTTGGGATACACAATATCATCATGTAATCTAAGTTTCAATATTGAATTTTGGCTGGTGAGATGGAATACCCCCATGATGTTTCAGATACCACAAGGCCTTTTGAAAATCTTCAATTGATGGTTTATTTATTTGAGACATATATCTAAGAACAGATAAACACAAATGTCCACAATTAACATCTTTGAAGTTTTGAACACGGGCATTATTGTAATAAAGATTAGCTGAATTTAGATATTTTACTAAATTTTCAGGTGGAACACCTCCAAATGAATCAAATACAAATGCCTCATTTTTTAAATATTTAAGATAGCAGATCCAGTGAGTGCCTTGATTTTTGTACTCATCCAAATTAACAATGCCACACTCTTTGTTGAGTGGTTGTTCTGGCAAAGAATCAGACATGTACACACCTCTAAAATGTTTGATGCCCAGTGGCTTGATTAAAGCTTCAATATCTTGGTTTGTAAGCGGCTCTTGTTTTTTTTAAACTTATTCATGGCTCTTTTAACACCTTTCCCTTGTTTCTCAATGGCCAGGTTATGGCGCCTCAATTCATCTAATTCTGCCCTATTTTTCTTGGCATCTATTACTGTTTTTGCTATGGCGGCTGATCCCCCGGCCAAGCTCCCCACAGCCCCGAGAGCAGCTAAGATGGCAGGGATGGTAAATATAAATCCCCCCACATGTGATTTTTTTCTTGATTGCTGTAATTTTTTTAATTGAGGGGTACTAAGTAACAATTTCATACCATGCCCTTTTGCAATACAAGAATTTTTCTTCTTGCGCTGCTTTTTGGTCAAAAGACTATCAATAGTTTTAAGAGATTTAAGACCTGCATAAGGTATTTGATACATAACACCCTTGGCCTTCATCCTAGGTTTATTATATACATATTCACAACCCCCACCCCAGTTTTTGTTTGGTATTCATAGCTATGGTGGTCCCAAATGCTGCTATTCTTTCACTTAAAGAAGCATCTTTGCTTACAAATCTACCAAATGCAGCCTCTTCTAATTTCTTGTCTGCAACATGTCTCTTGTCAAGATCAGAATGTGTGTTGTATGCTATGTCATGGTCTCTACAAGCAGCATCTAGGGGATTAACACCAGGATCACCTCGGTTTAATCTGTGGTCCAATTTTGTACCGGGACCACAATACTGATAGCCTGGAATGTGTAGTTCAAATGGCAGCTTGTTTATAATGTCATTAACAAGGCCCCGACCCTCAGAAATATTCCAAAATTTAGGTGGTAGAGTATTAATAATTTTTATAAGATATCCAATCCCCTTAGTGTCATTCACTATAAAATTAGACAATTTGGTGCTTATCATGTCCATAATTCCAACTTTTTCATTGTAAAAATTGTGGTTCCCAGCATTTTCCTCCCCAGCTATCACCAATAACCTATCTACAAGTTTCCTGACATCATCAACCCACACAAATTCTTTGGGCAGGGTGTTGTATTGTTTGATTCCACTGCCAGTCTTGATTTGTGACCATATGGGCTTGATTAAATTATTGTATTTTGCTCCACTGCTCGACTTGACTCTTTTTTGTGTGGGATCATTGTTCTGGTATAGAGCATCTGATTTTATTAATATTTCTTTGTAATCCTCATAATCTTGATCTGTATAGCTGCCAGGCCTTTTCCTAGTCATCAATTCCCACAATCCAGGCGTGCCGGTGTATTTAACAAAAGCACCTTTTTCTCCAAGTCGAGATTCTGAATATACAATTATATCATCTCCCATAAATGTTACTCTGAAATTGCCAATTCTATGAATAATGCTGCCATCAAGCTCTGTGTCAGCATATAAGCCAAAAACCTCATCTTTATTGTCTTTAGGTGTGGTTAAATATTTTTGAGCAAGAAGACCCAATTCAATAGGATCCTGACTAGCCTCAATTCTTCTAGGAGCAATAGGACTAGGTGTATGAATACTGGAAAGTGGGGTGAATGGATAATCTAATATGTTCCTAGCAGCTACAGGTACAAGCTCTGTGAGCAAATTTTGATTTTGCTCTGTAACAGTTTTGATATTTTTACCTAAATTATTAATAGCATCAATTACAGGCTGTTCTGTTTGTTTGTGTTTTTCATAAATTCCTCGGTTCTCTGATTTCCATCCCTTAAATCTTTTTACAAGATAATCTCTTAATTTAAGATCATCAATAATTGGCCTTTTCATGTTTATTTATATACGTCTCTACGTCAAGAAAATTGTTGATTTTATTTCTGTATTTGCCACTATTGGGTGTTCTTGTCATATCAATTGTAACAAAGCCATAACTGTCCTGGTTCCAGCACCTGCTGCAAAATTTGGAAAAATCATTGTAGCTCAGGTCCCCACCTACATATTCATCATGTATGTGTTTGAGGTTGGTATGGTCTTGATGAAATATACATATAAAATTGCTGTTGTCCCGGATCAGCTGCTTGGGTATTTTTGAAAAAGTCTGTGCCAGGTAGAAGCAATCAATGTTTTTGTGCCGGCCCTGTGTAAAAAAGTTTCTAACCTTGTTTTGATTATCCAATATAATGTCATCAAACACAACAACAGAATTATCGAGACATTCATCAAGTGGCTTAACATCTGGTTCAAAAGTGGCAATATCCAATCCATCATATAGCTTCATCAGCTGCTGATATTTTAATTGTTCCAAGCTCTTAGAGAAGATATACAAGTGCCTGTTTTTCCAGTCTAACCAGTTGGGTGCCAATAAAAAATTATCAACCATTAGTGTAGTTTTACCACAAGCAGATGGCCCAACAATAAGACAAATAATATTATCAGGTAGCAAGTTGCCATTTCTCTTATTCTGCTGTTCAGGTTCTGGCAGCCTTTTTATAACATCCCGGGTGTTCATATTATCACTTTGTTTGCATCGATCCAGCTGTGTTCTGGAAGTCCTAGCCATTTGACAAGTAACTTTTTGCCTTTTCTGCGGATGATTTTTTCTATGAGATATGTGTCAGGCTGTTTAGTTTTGCTGAGCTCTTGTTCATAGAACCTGCCTTTGAGAATTTCTCCTCGGTGATCCTTTATTATATATGTGTTAAGGGTCCCGGGTTTAACTTGAACCACTGTAAATAATTCAGTGCTCCAGTTTCTTGTAAAGCCTCTCTTGAATAAGTGCTTATATTTGCTTATTCTTACTTGATCCCCAATCTTGTATTTTGCCTTTCTTGTTGTTGGCCGATATCTAGGATAATAAACAGTGCTGATCAATTTTTGCTCATCAGATGAAGTTACTTCAGAGGGTTTCATGTTGATTGTGGAATGGACAGAATTGTTATATTTATGTAGAAGTTCTGGAAGAATATTAATCCATTTATAATTACCTTGAAGTGTGAATTGTTTATACATAAGATTTTTTAAGGTTCTGTTGAATCTCTCTACAATTGAGGCCTTGAGGTCACTGTAACTCGAATAATGTTGTATTGCCTGGCTTTTAATAAATTGTTGAAACACTGAATTATAAAATTCTTTGCCATTATCTGTTTGCAAATAGCGCGGGGATCTTCCACTCTGATTGATGATTGTCCTGAGGGCTTCTGTAACACATGTTCCAGTCTTGGATTTGAGTGGCACAGCCCAGGCAAATTTTGAAAATGTATCTATTACAGTGAGTAGATACTTGTAGCCCTTGTTGATTTTGTCTAAGTTTTTCAACTGTCCACTTGCCATTTCAATCAAGTCGCTTTGCCATAAATCATCTATGCCCTTTGTGACTACTGGGAGTCTCTTATAATTATGTCGGGCTTGTCTGTGTAATTCATCAACAATAATTTTTCTAGACATAATATGTAAACAAGAATATTGCAACTATGGGGTGTTCAGCAGCTGAAACTGCAGGATTTTCTAAATATAATTTGTCCCCTATCTGTATTTTAAATTCCAAAGAGCCATCATCTTCAGTATAGGCTGTTTCCAATGTATTGGGGTCTGTAAAATCCTCTAATTCTACACGGGTGATTTTCACTTTGTTGTTAGCATTTGTTATTGATAAGGTGGGGTAGTGGTGTGCCTGTGGCTGAAGCCAATATTTGATCTTGATTGGTCTCAATGTGCCCCCAACAAAAAACTGGTAATAAAATTGTGCAGGGGACAGCATATATATTTTGCCTCCTGGTGTAAATGGAGAATCATATTCTTTGTTGGGGATGCTGTACAATTCAAGAATTACTGAATGTTTTGGATTCTCGATTATGCCTGTTATGTCTTTTTCTGCTGTGAGCAATCTGCTTGTTACAGATTCAAGGTGCTCATTGATAGTCCTAACAATCTCATCGTGCCCAGGCTTGATTCTTATGTCCACAGCAAGTTTTTTGTATTGTTGCACAATTTCTTGTAGCTGGGTGGCAAAAACAGACAAAGCATTTGCTTGATTGGATTCCATGGTCCCTAGCTGTTGCTTGATATTGGCTACAATTTGTTGCAAATTTTCAACAACTGCCAATTTTGAATTTTGAGCTGTAAGATCATGGACCTGTCTTCTGATATCCTCAAACAGGGCATGCATTTCATTAATATGTTGATTGGTTGGAAGAGTGGTCACTGTCTGAGTGAGATGTTTGATCTCTGCCTGGATATTCTTGATATCTTCTGATTTCAATATCCTATTCACTGCCCTCTTAATATTTTTAAGTTCCTGTGATGTAGGAAGATTTGATACTGTATTTTGCAAAAATTCAAGTGCCAATTTTACATTGTGTAATTCAGAAGCATCGGCCACATTTTGCATAGCATTTTGGAGCAGGGTTATATCTGCCTGAGAGGGTGTGGATTGTTGTAAAATTTCAAGTTTTGTTTGGATATCATCTATCAAGTGATGAAAATGAGATAGCTCAGATTCAGTGTTGAGGTTTTCAAGCTTTGTGATTTGTTGCTGGACACTGACAAGGGTATCTACAATCCCAGGCAATCTGGATTCTAGTACATTTGCCAAATCACTTTGTACTGCTGCTATTGTACCTTCAAGATGGGTTATGGAACTTTGAATTTTTCCAAAATCTTCATATGTTTCAAGTTGCAGCTTAATATTTGCTACACTCCGAGTTATTGCATTCAAAGCATCAGAAGATGGCAAATTGTTCATAAAATTTTCAAGTGTCTCAATTTTTTCTTTAACCTCGGCTATGGCATTGTTCAAGGGGTCCAGATTAGGTATTTGGAGTGACTGAATCTGTTCCTTTAGAGTGGAAATCACTAGATCAAAATCTTCTTGTGATTTTATGCTTTTGACAATTGTTTGGAGCTGTGTCTGGACATTATTTATTTGCTCTTCTAATTGTTGTTTCAATTGCTCAGAGTTGTTAGCCTGGGTCTTAAATTTGGCTTGAAGAGCTGCAACAGCTTCTTCTAAACTTTGAAAATTATCCAATGTAGCCAGGTCAGTATATTTCTGAAGCAATAATTTGAGTTCAGAATCAATTTTAAGAAGAGGGTCCATGCATTGTGATTGTAAATTTGTAATTTCTAATTGAAGACTGGCATTGAGTGTAGTTTGTAAAGCTTGTAAATCACTTCTTAATTTCTTGACTCTGACATCAAGCATCAGAATCTCATCACTGTGATCTTCATGTCTTGTATGGCCAAAAATATCATTAGGCATTTTTGTTTTAGTAGTTATTTATTATTGAATACCTAATTCTTAATTCTATAAAAAAGGGTATAAGCTTGTCATAGGATCCCGGGACCTCAATATATAAGCAGTCACCAGCAGAAACAGTATAAACAGTGCCAGAAATCATGTTTGAGTGCTTAATTCTATAAATATTTCTCCCTATTGAAATCTTGACATCACCCTCAGGGGTTGTAATAAATTGTAATTGTCCACCTACAGGTAATTGGTAATGATTTAAATTATTGTTAAATATGTACAATATTTTACCTGTTTCATCATCAACATCTGTAAGTATGCTGTTCAGATGAATAATTAACAAAGCACTTAGTTTAGACAGCATATCAGAAGAAGGTTGTGGTGTTGGCAGGTCCATAATACCTTGTTTTTTAAACCCAAATAAGTTCATAGGCATGTTTATTTATTTCAAATCATGCTCTGTGATTGGGCATTGATTGCCATTTTTCAAATCACAATGCCCCCATGGTAAAGTATGTATGCCGCATGATAAAATGCATCTCTTATCATCATGTGGGTCCAGAGCCACTTTTTTTTACAACATTTGAAGTCAATAAGTGATCTTCACTCTGAATTCTGGATTCTGATGTTCTGATTAAACTCTGGGATTTGATGCAATTTTTATAATCTTCAAATTGGAGCTCTTTTTCCACAGCTACTTTGCCAATACCCTTGGCTTTTTTGACAACAGCATTACATGTTTTAAAACTATACACCTTGGCACTTAACCCAGCAAATTCCACAATAACATCACCAAGTGTCTCATCTTTTAACTTGCCAGGCACTTTTTTGTTGTGGGGTTGAATATTCAAATGGCCTGGCAATTCACTGGTATCAAAATATTTGAACAATTCAGGCTGTGACATATCTTGATAAACATCTTCTGTTTGAATATCAAGAATAAAACTATCCGTGTCCATGTATATCAGTTTTACTCTATCACCATAAAAAGGTTTGAACACATCATAATACAATATTAACATATGTAATTTGGACAATTCCAATATTGCAGCCCCTACATAAATAGGCTTATCAAACTTAATATTTGTTTTTTTCATGTTGAAAAGTGCCATATCTTCACCATAAATTCTTCTGTAATTGAAATTAGGCTTTGCAACCAATTTTTTGCTCAGACTGGGGTCAGTAATTATTTTAACATCGGTATGTTTTCTGACATTTTCAATTGTTTTGCCATATACAGAATTAACCATCAATTTAAACAAGCCTTTATCAAATTGGCTCTTTGCAGATGTTCGAAGCTCCGTGTTTGTATCAATGTATGGTTTCAACCATTCTGAGTGCCTGAACCTCAAAACTTTTCCAACTTTGGTCACTTGGACACCATGTTTCATCAGGAACTGGAGGTACTTGTAATGTATGACATAGCCCTGTTTTGACTCCAGTGTCATCATGAGCTTCTTCTGTTTAGAGCCAGGTGAGCACTGAACCTCGGGAATTGGGGGCAGATCAGAAAATTTTTTGTGGAATTTTTTTGGAATTGTCATATCAACCTCTAAGTAGAGGCCATGTTCACGGTCATCTAAACCCTGAAGATCCTCAATATTAAAATTTTTAACCCACTCAAGCCCTGCATATGGCAGTTTATGCATCATGGCATGACCATAGAGGCTGTTGGCATCTACATACGCTATATAATTTGATGGTAATTCTGGATTATAATCATGCATATATTTGTTATTTGCTCTGGCATATCTCTGAGAACATTGCACCATCCCCCCTCTTATACCTTTCTCCATAAACAGGTACATATCTTGATCTTGGATAAGATCCAATTGCTTTTTAGTGTTTAAAAACATTGCAGCCCATGCTAGGCCCGGGGCACTGTAAAAATACACTGGGTCCAGTTTATAATTTTGCATTGATGATTTTCTGAATGCCTGCATTATATCTGCTGAGATGGTCACATCAAGTTTCAAATATGCCATGTGATAATCACCAAATGTCCGGCATTTTAAATTGTTCCACACCAATTGGGCATGGCGATAATCATCATCACTGATTCCAGATCCTCTGATTTTGCTGTAAAACTCATGTTGTGGAGGCAGGGAACACTCATCAAATTTAGAAAAATTTGTAGCATAATCATAAGGATATACACCCTTCCGCCTAATTAATTTCAGGTCCTGATTTGGAAACAATGCACGTGTGATTTTGAATTGATCATCAGATAATTGAGTAGCCAGTGTAGCCAGGCTAGCAGATAAAATTCTGTAAGAATCAAGAAATCTTATGTGAATAGGAACACCATTAACTTTAATTATTTTGCTAATAGATATATATTTCTCATCATTTTCAGCTAAAATATTTAAATTCTGCTTCTCAAACCACTCATATCTGATCAGATGATGAAAATCATAATTGGATGCTCCATGGCAAAATATGGGGATAAATCTTGGTCTCTTGATCTTAATATTACAGCTATTACACAGGGCCATTAAGAATTTACCATCTGTATGAGAATGGTGTTTCACCTTGATATTTGTATCTGAAAATTCAGAATCACATACCGGGCATTTTTCTGCATTGTTGAAATCTTCAATCTGTTTCTCTGTTAAAGGCAACATGGGTTTTGATTTTAATAAAATATTAGATGCTATGTCACGGCACTCATTTTCTATTTTATGTGCAAATATTTTGATGGCATCTGGCCCCATGTATGAATATTCTTTAGTAACAACACCATCCTGTACAACCACATAACAAAAGCTGGAAGGTTCATGTAGCTGGTATGGTGTAATAGAAGATTCTTCAGGATCTGGGCTACAAAATGCAAGAGATTTGAGGTTTGATTCAAAATCACAGACAATATATGCTGGGTGTTCCAACAAGGCCTCAAACTTTTTGAATTTGCAATTCTCACTTGGATTAGTCATCACCATATGAACAGGTTTATGATTTTTACAGTATTTCAGATGCTCAATTAACTTATTTTTTGCAATTTCTGTATTCTCTTCAGGAACCCCATTTACCATTTTCCTGCCATCAAATACAGTTAAACATCTTCTGCACAACTTGAATATTGTATTGGATTTGTCTAGTTGTGTTCTCACCAAAGCTTGAAGATTATGTATCAGAGTATAATGATTTGTACCATCCTCTTCAATTAAGAGCAAATCAATTGGAATATCAGAATCATCATCAAATGTACTGATTCTGAGAGGTGCTATCGGGCAATTGCCAGTGGAACAAGTAAATACATTAATAGATAATTGTTTATTATTGATATTCCTGGCCCTTTTTTCAAATTTATCAATATTCTGTACAGACATTGGATATTCTAAACCCTCCATTGCATCGTCAAAATCATGTTCATGTTGTTTGTAATAATTTATTCTCTCAGGATGCCTTGAAACTGGATACAAAGCAGCTAATATACACCACAAAAAGCATTTCTCATCATTATTTTTTATATTAACCACGGCTTGTTTGTTTTTAATATTATCAGGTAATGGTAAATAAGTAGAACCTTGTAATGGGCTGAATTCAGAAATATTAACATATAACTTGTGAGGAGAGCCGCATAGGCTCCATCCAGACTCTTTTGCCGCAAATTCAGAGTGTTTAATATTCAATTGATCTATCAATCTGTTTATTATTGTGTCCAAATTTGCATTTGAATATACCGGTACAGTTTCTGTTATGTGGGGCTGTGTAAATTTTGTGCCATTTGGCTTCTTATATTGTGTATACAATTTGAGGGAGAGCTTATAAGAGCCATTTTGTGCATTTAGAATTGCCTGCAGATCAGAATTTATACTGTTCAAAAAATTGTTAATACCACATCTTGGCTCTGATACAAACCAGTAATCTCTAAGTTGGGCATTAAAACTGCTATGGATGGGTTCATAGCGTGGCTGCTTTGCAGGTCTAGCATTAAGAGGTGCTTCATGCTTTCTTTTCAGACCAGATGTAGATGCTTGTAGGGACTGTGCAGAGCAAGTATCTCTATGTTTATATGTGAAATATTCCATGCTATATTTTCTATTGCATTTGGGGCAAATTTTTGTGGGAGTTCTGTATTTGTCCGGATTACAAATCTTTTGGTGTCTGGCCCAATTAGAGCTAAATATATTCTTATTGCATTGATTACAATATTTTTGACTTGGCATTTTTGTTGTTGGTTTATTATATATATTTCCTGGGTTTCAATTCAAAACTTTATACTGAATAAAAAATATCAATTGGGTTCAGCACTGTACTGTGTGTGTGTGTGTATGTATGTGTGTTAATATTTCTCGCTTTGGTATTTATATAAAATTTCCTGGGTTTTTAAATCTAATCTTTATGCTTATCTTATGACAGGTTGTAAGGCCAATAGCCCACAAGTGGAAAAAGAGAATAAATATTGATTCACACTGACCTAGCACAAATGCCTGCACGAACATGAATATCTTGAATGGCAATGACCCAGCACTGAGTGTTATGTATTGATTTTTGTATAACAAGCTGTAACAGATATAGGCCTGACCCTAAATAAGAGTAGATTACAACAAATAAGCTAGATGTAACAAATATCAGGCAAAATATTGTATTTAATATGAATATTAAATCAAACAGGCCTGTAAGTATGAGGAGCACTGTAAAAACACATCTGTTCTCCTCAGCCACTCTCACAATATTGGCTGATGTAATGCAAAATCTCTTTATATACCCTAATTTCACGGGAATTTCCCGGCTGATGCAATTTTGTTTGCACGCAAAGCTTCAATACTCAGAAATTGCATCAGCCAGGAAATTCCCGTGAAATTTGTTTTTTACAAGAATTTCCCGAGGGTTTTTTCACAGAAAATTCCGAGGGGGCATATTTTTCACGGAAATTTGTTTTTTACAAGAATTTCCCGAGGGTTTTTTCACAGAGCAATTCTAGAAGAATTACATTGTTTTAATATTAGATTGAACCTGGTATCCAATTGAACTTAAACCTGAAGTAAATATGTATGGGTAGGTATGGGTTTAGCTTAATTTCTGGTATGGCCAAAAAATATCAATTTTTGACAAGTTTATGAACAAAAATTTGGCTAATGCAACTTTTGTAAGTATGAGCAAATCAATCTGAGAGGCTCTTCCTTTCTCATGGAATCCATGATGGCTTTTTTACAAAAATCTTGGATTAGGCAGGGTTCCACACTAGAGCAAAAAGCTCATATGGGCATGTTGAGCTTGTTTTAAGTATAGCCAAACCTGCTTGAGGGGAGCTCTTCCTTTCTCGTCCTGGTTATACCACAAATACAACTACTGACATGTACATTTTTTTTGTCTCATTTTTTTTTGACACGTATATTTTTATTTTTTTCACAGTGTGTGTTAGAGGAAGAAAGCTCGTCCTTCGGAAAACGCGATGATGTGCGTTATAATATCTGCCGTCTTCTGTTCAGACTTGCACCAATCATCCGTGTCCATCCTGTTGTTTAATTTTTCCCATGCGGCCGAAAGAAGAGTGTCGAGATCACCGCACCTCAGGCCGCTGATCTTCCGAAGATGGTCCTTGACAACCATTTCACAAGGGATACGAAATTCCGGCGTTGTGTTTGCTATGATTACAAGTTTCCCTACATCCTCACAATCTCCGTTTACTGCGTGTTTGAATATTTTACATAGTAGCTCGGGCGGCAAATCAGTTATACGAGACATGTTGATATTATTTTTTTTTTACTGTATGTTATTTATATACCCCACCCAAATTTTTGTTTCGTGTTCATGGCGATGGTGGTGCCCAGTGCTGCAACTCTTTCACCCAGCGATGCGTCTCTGCTGACGAATCTTTCGAAAGCGGCATGCTCCAATTTCTTGTCTGCTTCGTGACGTGCATCCAGATCGGTGCGAGTGTTGTTGTAAGCGATGTCGTGATCTTTGCATGCAGCGTCCAACGGATTCACACCCTTGTCTCCTCTCTCCAATCTTTTCTCGAGTTTGGTACCCGGTCCGTAGTACTGGTAGCCAGGTAAATGCATCTCGAAAGGTAACTTGTTGATGATGTCGTTCACGAGTCCCTTTCCTTCGGCCACGTTCCAGAATCTCGGAGGCAGCGTGTTGATGATTTTGATCAGGTAACCTATGCCCTTGTCGTCGTTCACGATGAAGTTGGAAAGTTTCGTGCTGATCATGTCCACAATGCCAACCTTCTCGTTGTAGAAATTACGATTGCCTGCATTCTCTTCGCCGGCTATCACCAACAATCGGTCCACGAGCTTCCTCACGTCGTCGGCCCAAACGAATTCTTTGGGTAACGTGTTGTAGCGTTTGACGCCGCTTCCACTTTTCACCTCGTTCCAAATCGGTTTGATGAGATTCCTGTACTTCTCACCGCTGCTCGATTTCACCCTATTCTGCGAGGCATCGTTGTTCTGGTACATGACATCCGTCATGATCAGAATTTCCCTGTAACTCTGGTAATCTTCGTCGGTGTAATCTTTCGGCTGCTTTTTGGCAACGAGTTCCCACAGTCCCACCGTACCCGGATACCTGGTCCAACTATTCTTATCGCCTAAATCAACTTTAATGTCGTTGCCTTCGAAGGTGACTTTCGATTTCCCAATCTTCCACACCACACCCTCGTTGGTTTCCATGCTCGGATACAATCCGAACACTTCGTCCTTGTCGAATTTCCCCGTGCTCAGGTAGTCTCGTGCCAAAGGTCTCAACTTGATTTTATCCGAAGACGTGCTACCTATGGCTCGACGTCGTGGTACGTCCTTCAGTTCGAACGGTGTCGAAGGAATGCTCGAAATGGGCGTGGGTACAGCGTAACTTTTAGCTGCAAGTGGTACGAGTTCGTTGATCAAATTTTTATTTTGTTCCGTGACACTTTTAATTTCTTTACCTAGACCGCTGATGGCGTCGATCACAGGTTGATCCTGACGTTTCTTCTCTTCGTAGAATCCGCGATTCTCGGATTTCCAAGCTTTGAAGCGTTTCGCGAGGTAATCGCGAAGCTTAAGATTTTCGTCTTCGATTTTTCGTTTCGTCATAACGTTATTTATACACGTCGTTTCTCACAACGTTGCAACGTTTAGAAAGTCGTTGATTTTGTTTCTGTATTTTCCGTCGTTGGGTTTCCTCGTCATGTCGATCGTCGCGAATCCGAAATCGTCACTGTTCCAGCAAGAAGAGCAGCGTTCCGAAAATTGATTGTAGTTCATGTCTCCGCCTACGTAGTCATCGTACGCGTGCTTGAGGTTGGTGTGATCTTGACGAAACAAACATATGAAATTAGCGTTGTCGCGTAGTAACTGTTTTGGAATTTTGGAAAACGTTTGAGCTAGGTAAAAGCAATCCATTCCTTTGTGACGATCTTGCGTGAAAATGTTGCGAATTTCATTTTGATTTTCCAGGATGACATCGTCGAACACAACGACTGAATTTTCACGACAATCGTCGTGTGGTTTTATTTCCGAAGCGAACGTTGCAATGTCCAGACCATCGTACAGTTTCATCAGTTGCTGGTATTTGGATTGCTCCAAACTTTTCGAGAACACGTACAGGTGCCTGTTCTTCCAATCTAACCAATTCGGTGCGAGGAGAAAATTGTCCACGAGCAGTGTCGTTTTCCCACACCCCGAAGGACCTACGATTAGACAGCGGATGCTGTCGGGAAGCAACTCGCCGTTCTTTTTCTTCGTTTGACTTTCCGAGTCCGGTAGACGCTTCACCACATTCCACGTACTCACAAGATCACTTCGTTCGCGTCGATCCAACTCTTTTCCGGAAGTCCCAGCCATTTGACAAACAGTTTGTCACCTTTCCTACGCAATACTTTCTCGATGAGGTACGTGTCGGGGTGTTTTGTTTTAGAGAGTTCCTCTTCGTAAAATCTTCCTTTCAAGATCTCGCCGCTACTATCTTTTATTATATACGTGTGTCGGTTTCCGGGTACAACTCGAACCACCGTAAAAAGTTCCGTGCTCCAATTTTTTGTGAATCCCTTCTCGAAGGTGCGTTTGAATTTGCTGATCCTCACCTGGTCTCCAATTTTGAATTTTGATTTCTTGGTAGTCGGAGTGTACTTTGGACAGTAAACTGTAGAAATTAAACGCTGCTCGTCAGATTTCGTAACGTCAGCTGGCTTCATGCCTATCGTTCTGTGTACCGTATCATTATAGGTGTCGACGAGTTCCGGCAGGATGTCGACCCATTTGTAATTTCGCCGAAGCGTGAATCGTTTCCACATGTGTGTTTTCAAGGTTCGATTAAATCTTTCCACGATGTGACTGAAGGTCGAATAATGTCGAATGTCATGTTTTTGAATAAACTTTTGGAATACGGCGTTGTAAAATTCATTACCGTTGTCTGTTTGCAAAAACCGTGGTTGTCTGTCGCTTTCGCGAAAAATTAATTTGAATGCTTCCGTGACGCATGTTCCCGTTTTGGCTTTCAAAGGTAGAGCCCATGCGAATTTCGAAAATGTGTCTATGACGGTGAGGAGGTACTTGTTGCCCTTGTTCAATTTATGTACATTTTTCAAATTGCCCCTACTCATCTCCACGAGGTCACTTTGCCAGAGGTCATCGATGCCCTTGGTTACCACCGCCAAACGTTCGTAGTTGCGGCGTGCAGGTTTATGCAATTCTTCGACGATGGCTTGCCTAGACATTTTGAAGATTACGTTTGAAGAGAAGCACGAGCGTGATGGGATTCAAAGAAGGTGGCACCTCGCTCGTGTTTTGAATGATCAGCTTATCGCCGGCACTCACGTCAAAAACGGTAAGATCTTCGTCTTCGTGTATTTCATATATGTTGCGCGTTTCGTTCCAACGTGCCAATGGAATGTTTCCTGCTTTCTGGACACCACGATTCGATATCAAGGTCATGGTGGGGACGCTAGCTTTTCTGCCGTGAGCCCAGTACGAAAATTCGTTTATCTGAATCGTGCCATCGAGGAGAAACTTGTAATAAGGATGATAAAGATGTAACATGTACAGTTTGTTACCTTCGACGAACGTGGAGATTCTCTGTTGATTGGGTACGCTGTTGATTTCGATGGCATCCAGAGAATGCAATTTGGCGATTTTAGTATCGACGCTGAGCAAATTACTGTGAAGCTGACCCAGTGTGTTTTCTAAAGGTACGAGTTGTTCTGCAACGTGATCCGTTATGGCAGAAAATGACGGTTTGATTTTCACTTCCACGTTCAACTGCTTGTAGCTTTCGTCGAGTTCTTGCAACTTGGCACCGAAAGAGGCCAGCGTCGATTCCTGCGTGGATTCCAGCACTCCAACTTGATCTCTGATGTTGACGACAATGTTCTGAAGGTACTCAACTTGATTCAATTTTGAACTTTTCTCGGTAAGATCGTTCACGATGCTTCGCATCTCTGTAAAGTGAGTATGAAGATCCGAGACGCTCTGCGAAGTGGGCAACGTCGACACCAGCGAACTAATTTCATCTCGAATCTGTTCCACGTTTGCCGTTTCCGTTTCTAGTCGTTTCAGCATTCGAGATATGTTCCTTTTCAAAGCGTGTAATTCTTTGGAGGTGGGGAGATTGGCCACCGTACTTTCGAGATCGCTCAATGAACTTTTGATGTCGCTCGAAAACTGCCGTTTTCAATTTTTCCAAATCTTCCTTCGAAGGCACGCTCGTCCGTAACGATTCCAAGTCACCCTTGTCGAGTATGTTGTCGAGTACGTGATGAAAATGAGCAAGATTGGATTCCACATTCAAATTTTCTAAATATTTGATCTTCTGCCGAACCGTGCTTAACGTGTCTTGAATGCTCGTCAACGCGCTCGCTTGAGCTGAATGTTTTTAATTTCTTCGTTGATCAACTCCAAAGACGCCTGAAGCGTAGCGATGGTGGTTTGAATGTGTTCGAAATCTAGATAGGCCTCCAATTGAATTTTTATGTTCGCAACGCTTTTACCGATGACCTGCAGTTCGTCTGACGATGGTAGATTCGTCATGGTATCTTCCAAAGTCTGTAACTTGGATTTAATTTCTTCCAACGTGACGGTGAATTTTTCTTGTAATTTGGAAACAACGACATGCAAGCGTTCTACATCGATATCATTCACGACGGTTTGAAGTTCAGAGAAATTCTTTTCGATTGCGGAAGTTCGTTCTTCGATTTCGAGTTTCAATTTTTCCAAATCTTCATTTTTCGATTGAAATTGCTGTAATTTGGCCAAATCATTTTGAAGCGAATCCACGCTCAACTGTATATTTTGAACTTTGTCGTAAGAAGGTACGTCAACATAATTTTTTATGAGCGTTTTCAGTTCGGAATCGACTTTCAGAATAGGATCGAGACATTGCGTTTGGAGCGTAGTGATCTCGGACTCTAAACTTTTGTTTAAGGTCTCCTGCAAAGCGATCAAATCGTTCCTCAACTTTCTAACTCGAACGTCGAGCATGAGAATCTCTTCTGCGTGGTCTACACGCTTGGTGTGGCCGAAAATGTCGTTAGGCATTTTTGTTAACGGTTCTTTATAATAGGATAGACGATTCGTAATTCTACGAAGAGAGGAATGAGTTTGTCGTAATCTCCGAGGAGTTGAACGTAAAGATAATCTCCTGCGGAAACATCGTACGTAATGTTAGAAAGCATCTTGTCGTGCTTGATTCGAAAAATGTTCTTGCCGGTAGATATTTTGATTTCGCCTACGTTTTCCGGATTCACGGTGATTTGAAGTTTCTCACCGATCGGAATTTCGTAAAAATGTAAATTGTTGTTGAAGATGTAAAAAGTTTTGCCGACGTCTTCATCCAATTTCGTCCAAATGCTGTTGAGGTGAATAATCAGTAGACCGTTGAGATTGGATAACATGGAAGGTAAGACTTCATGATCTGGTATGGACGGTGCAGTTTC
The DNA here is from genome assembly GCF_977018435.1 of Lepisma saccharinum. Taxonomy (NCBI): domain Eukaryota; kingdom Metazoa; phylum Arthropoda; class Insecta; order Zygentoma; family Lepismatidae; genus Lepisma; species Lepisma saccharinum. Next base: position 54,606,879 of record NC_139246.1, read on the forward strand.
CATGATGATCTGTTTTTTGAAACCGAACAAGTTCATAGGCATGCTGGTTATTTAAGGATGCGGTTAAAGTTTTATTTTGTAATGACAGTCAAAGTATTTTTTAATGAGTAACAAAATGTTTTTTTTTGAGTTAGTGAAAATTGTTGTGTGTGGTGGTGAGTGCTAATTATTTGCACTGTGCGCAATTCTTATTTATTTCTAAACGTCGATGTCCCCAAGGCAATGTGTGAATACCACACTCGAGGACGTACTCTTATGGTCATCGGGATCCAGCGCAATTTTTCTAACTTTGTTTGTGGTGATGATATGGTCGACGCTCTGGATTCTTTGTTCTATACTTAGTATCGTCGATTGTGAGTAAAGGCAATCGATGTAATCGTGGAAGGTGAGTTTGTTCTCCACCGTATTTTTGCCCACACCTTTTGCTTTCTTCGTGACGCTACTGTCTGTTCTCATGGCATACATCTACGAACGCAAACCCGCGAACTCGACAATAATATCACCGTTACATTCATCTTTCAGTTTACCTAGGACTTTTTTGTTACTTGATGGAATTCCAAATCTGTTGGGTTGAGGATACGCAGAAGTATCGAAATACTCAAGCATGGAAGGATTTTTTATGTCTTCGTGTAGGTTAGGTGTTTGTATGCTGTAAATAAAGCTGTCGGTGTCCGTGTACAAAAGTGATATTTTATCATTGTAGAAGGGTTTCATCACGTCATAATGAAATTCGAACATGTAAAGTTTCGACAAGTCGAGAACCGTTGCGCCAACGTAAATTGGTTTTCTGAATTTCATCAATTTTATATCTAGATTGAAAAGTGCCAAATTCTCGTTGTAAATTTTTCTCGACTTGAATCTAGGATCGGCTATCCACTTCCGACATTTATTCTTATCGGAAATTAATTTCACGTCTGCGTGCTTTCTAACATTCTCCATGGTCTTTCCGTACACCGCATTGTTCATTAATTTAAAGAAGTCCTTGTCTAAATCGGAAGTGGCAGCTGTTCTATGTTGTGTGTTAGTTTCTATGTAAGGTCTTAACCACGTGGAATGTTTAAACTTTAGTATTCTTCTAACATTTACTATCTGAACACCCTTCCCAATCAAAAACCGGAGATTGTTGTAGTGGACGACGTATCTCTGTTTAGGGTCCAATGTTAACAAAAGCTTGTCTTGAACCGAGTCGGGTGGACATTTGATTTCGGGAGTCGGAGGTAAATCCGAAAACGTGTCGTGCAGGTGGTCGGAGAATTGGAGATCTACCTCTGCGAAGAAACCACACTCGCTATCGTCGAAATGAATAATGTCTATCGAAGTGGGATCTAACCATTCGAATCCCCCGTAAGGAAGTTTCTGAACCATGGCATGTCCGTAGAGATTATTAACGTCGGCGTAGAAGATGTAATTCGATGCTCGATTTGAATCGTAATCTTCTTTCATGTGTACGTTATTAGCTTTTGCATGTCTCTGTACGCATTGCACCATTCCACCTCGTATCCCTCTTTCGATAAATAGCAACATGTCAACGTCCGATATCAGTTCCAGCTTGACCTTTGTCTGGAATAACATTGCCGACCACGCTAATCCCGGTAGGCTGTAGAAATACGCTGGATCTAATTTATAAATATTCGTTGCCGTTTTCCTGAACGCTTGAAAAACATCCGCGAGTATCGTCACGTCTAATTTTAAGTAGGCGTCGTGGTAGTCTCCGAGTGTCCTACATTCTAATTTCTCCCACATGAGTTGCGCGTGTTGGTATTCTTCGTCCGTGATTCCTTTCTCTCTGAGTCTGCTGTAAAATTCTCTTGGAAGTGGAAGAGCGTCGTCGTTAAATTTAGAACCATCACTAACATATTCGTAAGGATAAATCCCTTTACGTCTAACGAGTTCTATGTCTACGCTGGGAAAACTAGCTTTTGTAATTTTGAATTGTTCGTCTAAAAGTTTGCTGGCAAGAGCGTCCAGGCTGGCAGAGAGAAATCTGTACGAATCCAGAAACCTCATCTCGATGGTATTTTTAGTCTCAGGAATCATAACTTTCTTACTTATAGAGACGTATCGTTCTTCGTTTTGAGCAAGAATATCTACTTTTTGTGTGTCGTATCCGAGTTTCCTAATTAAGGGATGAAAGTCGTAATTAGAACCATTGTGAAAGAATATGGGGACGAATTTTGGTTTTTGGATTTTGAGGTTGCATGCATTACAGATTCCGCTTATGAAGCGACCGTCCGTGTGCGAATGGTGAAACACTTTACGATTGTCGTCCGTGAAGTGGTTATCGCACACAGAACACTTGACAGTGTCGTAGTAATTTTGAAGTTCGATAGCAGATAACGGAAGCATCGGTTTCGATGTTTGCAGCATGCATCCAATTTTCGATCATCTTTTCGAAGAAGCGTTCGATTGCATCGGGTCCTCGGTATACGTACGGTTCATCTATTTTATCCTGTCGCACGACAACGTAACCGAAATTTTTTGGTTCGTGTAGCTGGTAAGGTGTGGTGGAAGAAACTTCGGGATCCGGATCGCAGTGCGAGAGTGGTTTGAGGAACGCCTCGAAATCAGCAACGATGATGGCCGGATGTTCCAACAACGCCTTGTGCATCCTAAATTCTTCCACTTAGTTCTTTTCGGGCATCAACATTCGAACCGGTCTGTTGTTGCCGCAATATATTTTATGTTCGGCAAGTTTATCGATAGCAATCTGACGTCCGGTGTATTTTCGATAATCGACTTGTTTTTGATCGTCGAACGTGGTTAGGCATCTCGGGCAAACTTCGATGTGGTTTGCATACTTGGTAGTTTGACTTCTAACCAAACGTGATAGAGAACGAATGAGACAGTAATGGTGAACACTGTCGTTTGAAATTAGAAGAAGATTAATCACACGAGCATCGTCATCGTCGACATCGCTTATCCTGACGGGATGCACGAGATATTTATCTGACGTGAAGGAATACACGTTAATAGCGATGCGTTTTCCTGCACGATTTTCAAACTTTGTTATATCCGACAATGTCACCGGGTATTCGATGCCAGACATTACACTTTCAAACTCGGACTCGTATTGTTTGTAATGTCCAACCCACTGTGGATTATTTTTGCAATAAACAGGATGCAGTGCAGCCAATATACACCAAAGGAAACACTTGTTATCGCTGTTCTGTATATTTAACACAGCCCTCTTGTGTTGAATGTTCGGTGGAAGAGAAACGTAGCTGGAAGCGCGAAGAGGCGAGAATCGGTTCACGTAAACAGTTAACGTGTGAGGACTTCCACACAGAGACCATCCCGGCCCTTTAGCCTCGAAATCGTCATGTTTCTTAACCAGTTCATTTGAAAGATCAGAATAAAATTCGTCCAAATTATCGACGTCCGCCAAATGAAGAGTCTGGTTTTTTGCTCGATGATAAAAGACTCTTGTTGTACCATCGACTTTTTCGTATTCGGAAAATAGATCAACGTATACTTTTACGGAATTATTTTCCAATTTATTTTTTTGAATATTTATCACGGATGTTTTCGTTTCACGCAAGAAACTAAGAATGTCGCAGCCTGGTTCCGAAGTACAAGAGAAATCCTGAATATGACGGTTAAATGCAGATCTAATTGGTTTGCGTTCATCGGATAATTTAATTTGCTTGGAAGTAGAAGCTTCGGTTCCTGCATCATCGATTTTTCTTTTCAATGTTCCTTGTTCGGTCGATGGTTTGAAAATTTTCAGGTGTTTACTTAAATTTGCAATGCTGATCATTTTTCCGCATCGAGCACAAGGCTTAGAAGGTAACGAACGATTAATTCTCGAACCTGTTTCGCTACATCTTGCCCTGTGTACCGATAAATTGTTCCTTGAGATTAGCTTCGCACAAGTAACACATTCAGTTTTATTATTTTTTAAGATTGAAAAACTGGTGGTGGATGCCATTATGCTTTCTCCAAAATCACAGAAATCAAAAAAGTCTAGTATATAGCGATACAATTTTATTTATATAGAATTTCTTGGGGGGTGATTGCAAAACTAAAAAATTCAATCTATACTGTGAATAGAATTTCAGGTATGTTATTTTATATAGAATTTCTTGAGTGCGAATACAAAAAAAACAAAATTCAATCTATTGTGAATATAATTTCCAGGTATGCTATTTTATATAGAATTTTCTCGGGGTTCATACGTCCCCTCTACCCGAGTGTCATGGTCGCAACGGGGCTCTCGCCACTCCAAGTTCACGTTGAAGGGCGTGAATTCCACACCGGAACGTCCGTTCCACCAGGCACGGAAGTGGATGTTTATCGCGGCAACACGAATCCCCAACCGGCTGCACGGAAGAGGATCTCCACGTGTATTTTTCGCCCGATACGCTCAACGCCATGTGCATCCGCAAGATCATGACCTTGCGCAAAAAAAATCAAGGAAGTCAAGAATTGCAAGAAGACCTTGCCACCGGGCAAATTGCTCGAAATGGACGCGAAACAGAATACGGCGAAATTGATGATGAACAGCATGTACGGTCAGATGTACGAGCTGAAAGACATTCGCGAAGAAATTCGCGCTCACGTGAACCAACATTACGTTCGAAGGCGGAAAAACATGGGGCGCTTGTTCGTTTCGAAGAACCCACCGCTTGCGCGTCCCCATCGTTACTTTTCTGTCGAGAACCATCCTACTGAAATCGCGCGACGTGGTCGAAAATTTCCCCTCGAACCCCCGCGACCGCGCATGATGTACATGGACACGGATTCGCTTTTCATCCTCATGGATAAACGCGATCAGGCTAGCTTGATCGATTACCTGCACGAGCGGTTGGTTCCCTAACTTGCGGGTGAAGGTCGAATTCGTATTAAAAAACTTTTTCGCGTTGACCAAGAAAAAATACGTCGTGTAGGTGGCCGACAGCGACGAGGTACAATTTAAAGGGCTCAGGACAGCCATAGACGTGCGAGAGAGAAATGTTCTGCTCACGATCCTGAAGAAAGCGTGGGGCGAATACTTCGACACGGGATATCGCACGACGGACTCGGTCGATCAGATCGTCACGAGCATCGTGTGGCCCACGGCGAAGGCTTATTTGGAGTTCGTGGAGAGGCACGCCAGTCAATTAGATTTGGGGAGGAAGCTCGATCTGTCCGCCCCCAGCTGGCTAGTTTCAAAAGCGACTGCATCAACGCTCTGGCTTGGCTTCACGTTTTCGAGAAGGTTTACGGAAAGGATCCGGCCATGTACTTGCGAACGATTTTTCCGAACACCGTCTGCGACAGCCACATTCTGAACGAATTCACGTGGACGACCCAGCATCGTTTCCACACGCGTTACTTTCTCGGCTGGGGTCTGATCTATCGATTCTGCTGCATCATCCCAACCTTCTTCATCATACACTGCAACATCAATTACTTGGTGCTGCATTATACGGTTCTGGAAAACAAGTTGAACGTCTTGAAAGATTTGTACCACACATTGTAGAAGATAACACATAAGTTTAAAAAAAAAAACACATCGTGGTAGATTACGCTGATAGTACAAGGTCGTAGTAGATTACACTGAGGGGACCTTTACTGTGAGAGGAGACAGCAGACTTATAGGAAAGTCATTTCAAAAATATAGGTCAAAGGGCGAGGTTAGCATAATAGCAGGAGGTAAAAAAAATAGCTTAAAAAGTGATGCCAGAGCTTTTCTTCTGTCCACTTTTCTCTCATTGCATTAACACCGCTATTGCCAGTTGGCGTCGTCTTCTTCATCTTACTGCATACTTGTCATCTTATAGAAGGCTACGCCGTCAACTTGTAACTTGTAGGTTAGCCTCGCCGTGAAATATCATATGTTTAAGAAACAAGAGGTTTGTGAAGCAACTAGTCAGTGTTGCCAACTCCTAATTGTAGGTTAGCTTCGCCTGTAAAATATCACCATGGTGAAATTTTCTTGGGGTGGGTTGGCAACACTGAACCTCAATTAATGGCGCTGAACTGTCTATTTGGGTCTACTCTAAAGTAGGTCAAAGCACGTAGAGGCTCTCGTGTAGTTTAGCACGTAATAAAAAAAATAAATAGGTTAAGTTATATCACGTAAGATCGTGATATACCTACAAGTGTGAGGTGGGAAAAAAGGATATTTTATTAAAACATCGCTAAACGCTAAAACATCGACAAAAAATTGTCAAAATATGTCAAAAACTGATATTCAATTGATAAAAAAAGAGGATACAAATGCATACCTACCAAGTATGAGTGGGAAAAAAATGAAATTTTACTAAAACATCTCTAAACGCTAAAACATCGACAAAAAATTGTCAAAATATGTCAAAAACTGATATTCAATTGATAAAAAAAAGGCTAAAAGACGATACCTACTAAGTATTATTTTGAAACCACTAATTTACACTACTTCTGCTTCTTTGGCAATGACATTCCGAACATTTTTCTGAGGAGGATGTAATTATGGGCAATTGGAAAATGATTTTCTCTTCCACTTTTCAATGCATATATAAACACACGTTTCTCAGTTGTTGAACAAGTTACAAAAATCATTTCAGCATGAACACCTTTGCAGTGAGTAATATCATATTCATAATTGATATAGCAATATGCCTACTTTCTTGTCAGTTTAGTGAAGTCAAGTGTTCTTGTAGAAAACGTGATAGAGAATAATCAAAGTACATTCACACTAAGAACAATGAAAATACTATTTGTATGTCAATTGTTTTCTCTACATTGCAAATAATATTATTTTATAAATGTTGAAACCTTGAAAATTCTTGCAAGAGACAATAATATAGTTGAAGAAATGGGTTAACTATGAGAAAAATGATATGGCACTTGAAACCATTGAGAAATTACTTTTCTGAAATTTTCGACTTTTGAATTATTTTATTAATTGATTGAGTGATTGATTTGCTTTATTTTACTTGGCCTTTCTGCTACTTTTTTCTTTTATTCTTGTTTGGCACCAAAATTACACATAAGAGAAAGGTGAGTTATACAGTTAATATTATTCTAAGTTGCAACTTTTGTTGCTCTTAATTTTTGGCAATGAAATACATATAAAATAATTTATTATACCTCTAGTTTGGAACGAAGAGCAATTTTATATCAAATAGGGAATCTACCCTATATTGTATTTAGTAATTCACACACATTAATATGTACTACTGTGTTGTGTAATTGAGAGAAAGTGGTATGTGTTCAAAAGATTTGTTAATCATATTACTAACAAGGAAAATTATTACTTTATAGTATTTTCGCGAATATTAATATACTGTATCCCATTGGAACTTTGTAATTGTTAATGTCTTTCGCTTCTAGATTGTCGTCGCCCTCGCCGCTTTCGTGGCAACAACTAATGCCATTGGCGCAATCGGAGCTTACGGTGGCATTGACCATTATGTAAGTAATTTATTTTATTTTATCATTTAAGGAATTCATATTTCGCCTTTATGCAGTTTCCTCGAGTGTATTAATGTGTTACACATGAACAATTCAATTATCATAATCACAGGTTTAGGTTCATGTTAAAATATAATTCAAAACATTGTGCATGTCCTGTTCCACACATATTGGATAGAAATAGGTATTTGCTGATCTTAGGATATTTTGTAAATCACAACTCATTTTTTACATCTATGTGAATTTCACGCTCTAGTCAAATGTTTATATTTTCATTTAGGCTTACCCAAGATACAACTTCGGGTACTCCGTGTCCGATGCCCTGACCGGAGACCACAAGAACCAGGTGGAGGTGAGGGATGGTCCATTGGTGAGTGGCCAATACAGTCTGGTGGAAGCCGATGGCAGCCACCGATTGGTCAAGTACGGCGCTGATGACGTCAACGGTTTCAACGCCGTTGTAAGCAGAGTTGGCCCCAACGTCCACGTGTTCAGCCGCTTGGGAGGCGTCGGAGGCTTTGGAGGCTACGGAGGACTCTTGGGAGGCTACGGAGGAGTCTCGGGAGGCATTGGAGGCTACGGAAGACTCTCGGGAGGTTACGGAGGAGTCTCGGGAGGCTACGGAGGACTCTTGGGAGGTTACGGTGGGCTTGGAGGCTATGGAGGAGCTTACTATGGTTAAATAAATATATTTTGCGATTGAAGCGGACTTGCTTGTGTTGATGATAAGAAAATAAATCATGCATACAGGATGTTTTGATGTGTTCATTTTGTTACCAGATAATAAAATGAGAGAAGTTAAACATATTGCATTTTCCAACCCATGGGTTGATCCTCAATCGAATGGAAATCATAGAAAATATTATTATATGTGGAGATCAATTTCTGTGCCTTCCGTTTCGGTTTTTCTCGGTTCGCCTTATGTCTTATGAGCACAGTGTAACCGGTCGATCTCCAGTGGTCAATTTAAGGCTAAAGGGGAAGTTTCTTTTCGCCTTTTTTCGTTTCGCATTAAAATTGCAAGAGGGGAATAATTCACTTGAATGATATGCCAGAGATAATTTGGCTACTGAATACAACAGGAAGTTGTTTGTAGTGTAAATATAATATAGACCTGTTTCACAAATCAATTATACACTTGGTAACCGTATTTTGTTACACACACACACACACATAGTATGCAGTTTATAGAATCAAATTACATATCTCCAAGATTAGCACACGATCTCCGTGACGGAGTGGTTAGCAGAGTAAGCTACAACAACCGAGGCCCCAAGTTCGAATCTTTCAAATCTTACAAATCTCGACCTGGACGTGAGTGCACTTTATCAATTTCGTTATGTTATCACTCACCTTCATCATCACGATTAGTCAAAAGTGGCAGAAAGCGCTTCTAAATAACAAAAATCAAATCAAACCAAGATGGACACAATAGGATACTACATCAACATAGTCGAGGAAGAACAATACGTAAGGATGGCTTGTACATTGTTTTCCTTAGGTGTCACAGTTGACATTTGACACATATTTAGTTTCCGCAAATAACATTTCTCCGCTCGTTTATTTTTTCATCTGGGACTGTAATGTATTATAGCAGACGTTCTGGAATAACTTTTTCCCCGCAATGACAATAAATTGAGTATTTACTGTGGATGTCCATTTTATAGAGATGAACGTTCAGCATTATCCGTTTGTATGGATTTTGCTCTTTACCCAAATCCAGCTTCTGCTTATACGGATGCTTCACCGTGGTAGGAGTTGTCTTGTGCTGGTTCAAGTACACACAGATAACTAAATGTAGCATATCATCATATGCATCTATTGATTCATCAGAATGTACTAAAGTGTCTTATTTGGCCTCTCAGAAGCATCATGTTCACAGTAGGGATGGCCAAAAGGATCCGGATCCTAAAAATCCGGATCCGTCCGTATCCGTATCCGGATCCGGATCCAAAAGTTACGGTCTTGATCAGGATCCGAAAGTGAAAAACCCGAAAATTCCTTCGATGCAAGGCCTCTGCCGACACACAGCAACACTGTCGCTCAGGGCCACTCCGCGACTTGCATGTTATTGGCTATAGCTTGTGACGTCACCAAGAGGACACGAACGGAAGAAAGCTATGCGTAGAATATAGCAGATGGCACATGAAACGCTGTGTTTTCATGCATCTTTTGACATTATACACCAAAGCTGTTAATTTAATTTGACAATAAGAAATCAAATACGCGATAGAAGAATACACTTATTCCGAAACAATGCATAGTTTATTTTTCAGACATTATTTGCGTGATATCTTGTCCCTGTAGGCTGTAGTCCACTGCCGGCTTTTCTTTCCAGCTAACCTATTGCATTTATTTTAAATGTCTAATTCTAAGGAAAGTTCTTGTCCGGGCATATTCTAATATGAATTTTTACTGAATGTCCTGGAATTTCCCTTTAATAATTTTACGCTACTTTTAAGATTCTCCAGTTGATCGCCACGATGAGGATAAATTTATTTTTGTTATTTAGCGTCTTCTTCCACTTTTGGCTAATAGCGATGAGTGATGTTTAGTTTAAATTGATGAAGGGACACTCGCAACAGGCACATATCCAATGGGGAGCTTAGGGGGCTCGAGCCCCCCAAAATAGTTTTCTGTTTACAATAGATAAAATGAGGTATTTAGTTTTTTGTGGTGGGAAATAAAATAATGTGACGATAATTTAAGGAGAGAAATAATTATCGAGTCAAGCACGTATCCAAGGTGGGAATCAGGGGGCTGCAGCAACCCCTTCAGGAAATTACGCTACATAAAATTAGGTTCATGGCTTCTTGAATAATGTGATGATAATTTGAGAGAAATAATTATCGAGGTAAGACACAGAATGTTCTATAACCCTGTTATTGTTAATATCGCGTATCCAAGGTGGGATCAGGGAGCTGGAGTCCCCCTTAATTTTTTTCAGTTTACACTACATAAAATTAGATTTTTGTTTTCTTGAATAGCGTGCCGATAATATAAGGAGAGAAATACTTACCAAGGCAATACGGAGAATGTTCTATAACCCTGTTGTTGATAATATTGCATTAAAACTTTTTTTGAGCTTTCGGTGTTGTCGCAGCACTATGTAAAGACTTGTCAGCATTTGGAAGCTGCAAACGTAGCGCCACACGTAGGGCGATTCATTGTAATTTTTTTAATCTCTGGAAAGCGCGATAGGGAACGTTCTTGAATAGGAGAAGTCGAACTACTGGCAACATTAACGAATCGTTTTATCTGCGGAACGTTCTAGAATATAATGAGGTTAAAATACGCGGCTTCAATTTCCAAGTTGATCTGTACAACAGAATCGGTTAATGAGAATTCAAAGGTAAGTGTGACAGTTCATACGTCGGTTAGTGATCAGTCAGTGTCCATTGGTGGCTTTATAAGATCTAGTGATTCGAAGATGAAAAGGACTAAATACCGCAAAGTAACGAAGTATACTACTAGTTTCAGTTGGAGTCCAAAGCTGAAGACATTAACGACAGCGGAATTTCCGGAGCCTCAGTGTAGTGCTAGTTCGGGTCGAGGGCCAAAGGGATCAACAACAATCCAACAATCAACAACCAACAATCTGTGTATTACTCTGTACTGTTTGTGATCCACATGGATTTGTGATCATCCCTTCATCCATTTCATGTACTCACCATTCATTTTCATCTTTGCGATTAGCCAAGGTGTAAATTATAGTTGAAATAAAACAAAGGCAATACAAATACAAAACAAAAATAATGGAACGATTATTCTGTTACGCTTTCCTGTATTTTAGACACGTCACATTTATCAGCCAACAGTCAAAGATTGCTTTTCGGTCGAATGATACTTCTAATAATCGGAGGTAAATGCAAGCTGAGAATTATAATTTGGTCTCTTATCCACCTGAGTTGAGGATCTAAATTTTTAGATTTTATTTGTAACAATATTTACTACTGCGAGGAATTTAAAAGAAACTTACGGCTAATTTCGGCACTGGCTTCCTATTCTATAATAGTTACATTTGTTGTAAGAACATAATACATTAATTTACTTTGTATAAATATTACATTATCCATCGCTTTTCCTAATTAAATCTCATACCATATCCAACACACACATAAAATGTGTTCTACTAATAATACAGTGCGCAATTAGAAAATAAGTCTTGTGAAGCAACACAAATATGGCTTCCCCGATGGCCTAGTGGTAGCGCCGTCGCCTTGTAGTCAAGGGGTCCCGGGTTCGATACCCGGTGTAGGCACATAGTAGATAGGATCCAACTTTAAACTGTAGGTCCAGTCCCAATTAGCCTTTCTGTCCAAAAACCGGACTTAAAACGCCAATTCAATCAAGCAACACAAATATTAAATCTAGTTTTTTTTTTATTTGGTTTATCTTACTACACTTTTCTGCCACTTTTGGCTAATTGCGAAGATGAGGATGAGTCATGATGATGAAATTGATGAATGGACACTCACAAACATCCATACCCAGGCCGGGATTCGAACCTGGGATCCTTGGCGTCGTAGCGCGATGTGCTAACCACTCTGCCACGGATGCCGGCTATTAAATCTACATGGAAATAGTTTCTGCAGTATGTTTGAGTTGAGTCAAACAAATTTCATAATGTGTATTCTCGCGGCATGTATTCAAATGTGTATTAATACAGGGCTAAGGCCTACCCACCGACTGCCGGCCTCACTTCTACCTGCCGAGGCGGGAGATCATCCAACCTGTTACGAGGTGGCGTGTGGTCAGCACGACGACCCCCAGTCATTTTTGTAAGTTTCCATGACCGCATTACGCTACTCACGTTGCTGAGAAAATCCCCCTCGAGACCAACCACCCTGGGAACAGAATCCTCGTCTTCAGCGTGACAGTCAGATTATTTACCGACTGAACCAACGAGGCTTTTTAAAGCACATAAAAAATAAATTAAAGGCAGCAAAATAGTATTATATTTGTACGATATCTTTAAATTATAATATAATAGACGTGTATACAACACATTATATTGATAATACAAAAATCATTGATAAATTTTTCCTTGCTTTGATAAGTATGCTTTATATTGAATAGCTTCTTTGGGCATTATTTACATGACAACTCTTCTCCTTGATTGACGAGAAGATTGAAAGGATGTGCAGGGGAGAAACATCTGTCCTGTAAGTCGTACATTATATTTTCAGCACAATTTCTCAACAAACGCACATAAAGTAAAGTAACACAGTGCAATTGTTAATTAGTGTTGGCTACCTACAAGATGTTCAAAGTATTATTCTCGCGGGCGATGTTTCAATTTCAAAGCTAATAAATCTTATTTTGCAGTCAATATTCAATGAAACAATACTTAGAAACTGAGTTAGGATTGTGTAAAGGTTTTTGAAAGTTGCATACGTGATGATATGGAAGGCGAGTGTGGAAGTAAGGCCAGAGGCGCAACCACGAATTTTTGTCTGGAGGGGGCAAGTGCCAGGATAAACGTACCAATAATAATAATAGTAATAATAATAATATTAATAATGGCATTATTATTACTAGTGGTAGTAGTAGTAGTAGTATCAAAGACGTTATTATCCTCATATATTACGCAAAGGGAGGTAGATAGATGTCTGTGCTAAAGCATTTATTTGGAACAAACTATTTGAAATATTTTTTTCAACACCAGAAATTTTACATTAGCTAATAATTGAAAACAAGCACACAAACTGTATTTTTGAATGGCAGAAAATGAATGTTAAATGCATGCTGAAGATATTTTTTTTTGTACATATAACATGTATAACTTTCATATGTTTTACACATATGCAACATGGAGTGACATAAAATAAGAAAATACATATGCAAGATGCTAACACTAAATTATGTACGTATTCAAAGTTTATTCATTACATATATACAAAACATATTATTTAAATACATCACATTACAGAAAACAATTATATTGGGAGCGAAGCGAGAAAGAAAATTTTTAGATCCAATTTTTGCAATTTGAAACAATATTGATTTAATAGGGAACAAATAATATCACATGGCGCCAAGGCATTCTCTCTTTCACAACTTTTTTCTTGAAAAAAATTAGACTCCCGCCGCCCCCTAGCTACGGCTCTGAACTTGACCAGACTGAGAAAAGCAGGCACTGCAAACGAAGCGAGGAAGAAAATTTTACGAAATGTATTTTTATTTGTATAAAATTTGAAGTAGAAGGGGGCAATTGCTCCTTTGTGCCCCCTGCAGGTGCATTTGGCCATCAATGTTTGCCCCTCCTAGAATTGACTTCCGACGAAGGTTGGGTGCAATGCCCCCCCCCCCCCTCTTCCCTGTGGTTGCACCACTGAGTAAGTCCGAAATTTGGAGGAACAAATTGAATCAATCCTGCTGCAGCAATTTGTTTCTTTTTGGGAAGCGATGATCACTTTATTCCAGGCGATTTTCTTCTATTATTATTGCACGTGCCAAGAGCACAAACAGGGTGATTTGTTCTCTTTCTACCGGCATTCAAGAAAAGGTGTGTATAAGTAAATAATCGACCCATTTATCTCAAGCTTCCGTATACACTAACGAAGTAAGTTCCAATCTGTCCTCTTAATGACGTCATAGCGCGCACAGAATCATGGGAAAAAATCTCGAAACCTCGGGAATGGCATACCTAATAAAGGTACCTTGACTGTCGCTTACAGACGAATGTTGTCACACAGCAAACAGCTTGGTGCTTATTTTAATTCTCAAATCGATTTGAATAGGACTGTGTTCGCAAATTAACAATGCTTTCGAATTTCTTTTATTTTTTTTATACCAGGACCATTGAAGAGCCATGACAATTCTACATGTTTGGAAAATAATATATTAATCAATTAAATAATACGTATTAGCAATGATCATTAAAATAAAGAAAATGTCTAAATGTGAGTCAACATAGAAAAACATTTTGGCATCACGATTGCAGTTCGCAACAAGTCCACAAATAAATAGGGGCTGCTGGTAGCCTTGCATCAAGGGCAATAATACTAAAATTCAATATTTCAGACTTCAGACTTCCGGAACCTGCCTCTCTCAACAACAAACCCATTAATTTATGCTAGGACGAAATCGAAAATCTTCCAAAATCTCAAAAGAAAAGGGTCAATGTTATTTTCGTAGGATTTTAAAGGTTCGCATTAAAATATTTATAGTTCGAGGAAGGGCATGGCCTCCATGGTGCCTCCCGTGGGTATGGGCCTGGTGTGCTCTGCTCCAGTATGCAGTACAATTCAGTACTTAAAAAGAAAGAGATAGAAGCAAGTTTGTATGAGCAAACTGAAATGTAAAGATGGATGCCGGTTAAGCAATGTGATCAGACATTAAAATTTGCTCTGATACAAATATCGTAAATCTCTTCCGGGAAAAAGTGTATGAAAATGAATGAAAGTAATGGATATGTCTAAATACATTCCCTTCTAACACTAAAAATTTGAAAATATATTCATGGAGGCAAAAGTAACTTGTGCGAGATAGTAAAATTTTTCGATAATTAAAAGTCGAGAAACAAAAGAAGAAGAACTTGGAAAAGGAAAAATAAACACATAAATTTTAACCTTTTCTACAAACAAAAAGTCTGAAAACGAAAACCCTAACATTTTTTGAAAACGAGAAACGATTGTTTTTGGAGAAACGAAAAAGCGAGAAAAAATACATTCATTTTTTCTGAAAACGAAACGTTTTCCAGAATGCCGAGAAAAAAAAAAAAATTGAGGCATATAGTGGTACGGATCTCACTATACAGTCCCGATTATCCTTACTGCGCACAAAGTGGACTTAAAACACCAACTCAATATATCTGCTGTGGGTCACAATATTAATGTTGACATACATTAGAAAATTTTAAGCATATTTATTTCATTATATATATGTAATATTATATATACCGCATATATATATATATATATATATATATATATATATATATATATATATATATACATTTATGTATTTGTGTTTGTTTGTGTTTAAAATTCATCGAATTCATTGAACCGTGCTGTAACTCACACATGAATACGCATCCACTCATATTTTTTTTATCCGGTAGTTACATTTATCATCTTATGATCAAGCTGAATGTACTGTTAGTTTACTATTGTATGCGTATATGTACAGTACTATAAGCAATTCTTTCTGTAATTGAAGCAGCATATTTACTCAATAAAATAAATTGAATTACACTATAAAATTTCAATTGCTATCAAAAATCATATACAACAATATTGGTCTTTACAAACGTGGAGTATATACCATTCTAACTTGAATTGGGCCAATTTTTATTTTCTGTCCATCATAGAAGTCTTAAATTGCTTCACAAAATTGAGTCTTGGATAATGCGCCATACTTGCAGGAAGTATTTTAAAATTGAATCATATTAAAACATAACTTAAAAGAATAGCCGTGATTTCCAGAGTTTTGGTAAGGAAATAATTACACATTTCTCTGTTTGAAAATGTCTTAACATTAAATATGTTGTCTGCTTCTTTGGCAATGACATTCCGAACATTTTTCTGAGGAGGATGTAATTATGGGCAATTGGAAAATGATTTTCTGTTCCACTTTTCAATGCATATATAAACACACGTTTCTCAGTTGTTGAACAAGTTACAAATATCATTTCAGCATGAATACCTTTGCAGTGAGTAATATCATGTTCATAATTAATATAGCAATATGCCTAATTGCTTGTCAGGTTAGTGAAGTCAAGTGTTCTTGTAGAAAACGTGATGGAGAATAATCAAAGTACATTCACACTAAGAACAATGAAAATACAATTTGTATATCAATTGTTTTCTCTACATTGCAAATAATATTATTTTATAAATGTTGAAACCTTGAAAATTCTAGCAAGAGACAATAATAGAGTTGAAGAAATGGGTTAACTATGAGAAAAATGAAATTGCACTTGAAACCATTGAGAAATTACTTATCGGAAATTTTCGACTTTTGAATTATTTTATTAATTGATTGAGTGAATGATTTGCTTTATTTTACTTGGAATTTCTGCTACTTTTATCTTTTATTCTTGTTTGGCACCAAAATTACACATAACAGAAAGGTGTGTTATGCAGTTAATATTATTGAAAGTTGCAACTTTTGTTGCTCTTAATTTTTGGCAATGAAATACATATAAAATAATTTATTATATCTCTAGTTTGGAACGAAGAGCAAATTTATATCAAATAGGGAATCTTCCATATATTGTATTTAGTAATTCACACACATTAATATGTACTACTGTGTTGTATAATTGAGAGAAAGTGGTATGTGTTCAAAAGATTTGTTAATCATATTACTAACAAGGAAAATTATTACTTTATAGTATTTTCGCGAATATTAATATACTGTATTCCATTGGAACTTTGTTATTGTTAATGTCTTTCGCTTCTAGATTGTCGTCGCCCTCGCCGCTTTCGTGGCAACAACTAATGCCATTGGCGCAATCGGAGCCTACGGTGGCATTGACCATTATGTAAGTAATTTATTTTATTTTATCATTTAAGGAATTCATATTTCGCCTTTATGCAGTTTCCTCGAGTGTATTAATGTGTTACACATGAACAATTCAATTATCATAATCACAGGTTTAGGTTCATGTTAAAATATAATTCAAAACATTGTGCATGTCCTGTTCCACACATATTGGATAGAAATAGGTATTTGCTGATCTTAGGATATTTTGTGAATCACAACTCATTTTTTACATCTATGTGAATTTCACGCTCTAGTCAAATGTTTATATTTTCATTTAGGCTTACCCAAGATACAACTTCGGGTACTCCGTGTCCGATGCCCTGACCGGAGACCACAAGAACCAGGTGGAGGTGAGGGATGGTCCATTGGTGAGTGGCCAATACAGTCTGGTGGAAGCCGATGGCAGCCACCGATTGGTCAAGTACGGCGCTGATGACGTCAACGGCTTCAACGCCGTTGTAAGCAGAGTTGGCCCCAACGTCCACGTGTTCAGCCGCTTGGGAGGCGTCGGAGGCATTGGAGGCTACGGAGGAGTCTCGGGAGGCATTGGAGGCTACGGAAGACTCTCGGGAGGTTACGGAGGAGTCTCGGGAGGCTACGGAGGACTCTTGGGAGTTTACGGTGGGCTTGGAGGCTATGGAGGGGCTTACTATGGTTAAATAAATATATTTTGCGATTGAAGCGGACTTGCTTGTGTTGATGATAAGAAAATAAATCATGCATACAGGATGTTTTGATGTGTTAATTTTGTTACCAGATAATAAAATGAGAGAAGTTAAACATATTGCATTTTCCAACCCATGTGTTGATCCTCAATCGAATGGAAATCATAGAAAATATTATATGTGGAGATCAATTTCTGTGCCTTCCGTTTCGGTTTTTCTCGGTTCGCCTTATGTCTTATGAGCACAGTGTAATCGGTCGATCTCCAGTGGTCAATTTAAGGCTAAAGGGGAAGTTTCTTTTCGCCTTTTTTCGTTTGGTATTAAAATTGCAGAGAGGGGAATAATTCACTTGATTGATATGCCAGAGATAATTTGGCTACTGAATACAACAGGAAGTTGTTTGTAGTGTAAATACCCGAGGCCCCAATTTCGGATCTTTCAGATCTACGGAGGAGTCTCGGGAGGCATTGGAGGCTACGGAGGACTCTCGGGAGGTTACGGAGGAGTCTTGGGAGGCTACGGAGGACTCTTGGGAGGTTACGGTGGGCTTGGAGGCTATGGAGGAGCTTACTATGGTTAAATAAATATATTTTGGGTTTGAAGCGGACTTGCTTGTGTTGATGATAAGAAAATAAATCATGCATACAGGATGTTTTGATGTGTTAATTTTGTTACCAGATAATAAAATGAGAGAAGTTAAACATATTGCATTTTCCAACCCATGTGTTGATCCTCAATCGAATGGAAATCATAGAAAATATTATATGTGGAGATCAATTTCTGTGCCTTCCGTTTCGGTTTTTCTCGGTTCGCCTTATGTCTTATGAGCACAGTGTAATCGGTCGATCTCCAGTGGTCAATTTAAGGCTAAAGGGGAAGTTTCTTTTCGCCTTTTTTCGTTTCGTATTAAAATTGCAGAGAGGGGAATAATTCACTTGATTGATATGCTAGAGATAATTTGGCTACTGAATACAACAGGAAGTTGTTTGTAGTGTAAATATAATATAGACCTGTTTCACAAATCAATTATACACTTGGTAACCGTATTTTGTTACACACACACACACATTGTATGCAGTTTATATAATCAAATTACATATCTCCAAGATTAGCACACGATCTCCGTGACGGAGTGGTTAGCAGAGTAAGCTACAACACCCGAGGCCCCAATTTCGGATCTTTCAAATCTTACAAATCTCGACCTGGACATGAGTGTACTTTATCAATTTCGTTATGTTATCACTCACCTTCTTCACCACGATTAGTCAAAAGTGGCAGAAAGCGCTTCTAAATAACAAAAATCAAATCGAACCAAGATGGACATAATAGGATACTACATCAACATAGTCGAGGAAGAACAATACGTAAGGATGGCTTGTACATTGTTTTCCTGGGGTGGCACAGTAGACATTTGACACATATTTAATTTCCGCAAATAAAATTTCTCCGCTCGTTTATTTTTTCATCTGGGACTGTAATGTATTATAGCAGACGTTCAGGAATAACTTTTTCCCCGCAATGACAATAAATTGAGTATTTACTGTGGATGTCCATTTTATAAAGATGAACGTTCAGCATTATCCGTTTGTATGGATTTTGCTCTTTACCCAAATCCAGCTTCTGCTTATACGGATGCTTCACCGTGGTAGGAGTTGTCTTGTGCTGGTTCAAGTACACACAGATAACTAAATGCAGCATATCATCATATGCATCTATTGATTCATCAGAATGAACTAAAGTGTCTTATTTGGCCTCTCCGAAGCATCATGTTCACAGTAGGGATGGCCAAAAGGATCCGGATCCTAAAAATCCGGATCCGTCCGTATTCGGATCCGGATCCGGATCCAAAATTACGGATGTGGATCCGGATCCGAACGTTCCGGATCTGGATCAGGATCCGAAAGTGAAAAACCCGAAAATTCCTTCGATACAATACCTCTGCCGACACACAGCAATACTGTCGCTTACAGACGAATGTTGTCACACAGCATTTGGTGCTTATTTTATTCTCAAATCGATTTGAATAGGACTGTGTTCGCAAATTAACAATGCTTTCGAATTTCTTTCATTTTTTTTATACCAGGACCATTGAACATCCATGACAATTCTACATGTTTGGAAAATAATATATTAATCATATAAATAATACGTATTAGCAATGATCATTAAAATAAAGAAAATGTCTAAATGTGAGTTAACAAAGAAAAACATTTTGGCATCACGATTGCAGTTCGCAACAAGTCCACAAATAAATAGGGACTGTTGGTAGCCTTGCATCAAGGGCAATAATACTAAATTCAATATTGCAGACTTCAGACTTCCGGAACCTGCCTCTCTCAACAACAAACCCATTAATTTATGCTAGGACGAAATCGAAAATCTTCCAAAATCTCAAAAGAAAAGGGTCAATGTTATTTTCGTAGGATTTTAAAGGTTCGCATTAAAATATTTATAGTTCGAGGAAGGGCATGGCCTCCATGGTGCCTCCCGTGGGTATGGGCCTGGTGTGCTCTGCTCCAGTATGCAGTACAATTCAGTACTTAAAAAGAAAGAGAGAGAAGCAAGTTTGTGTGAGCAAACTGAAATGTAAAGATGGATGCCGGTTAAGCAATGTGATCAGACATTAAAATTTGCTCGGATACAAATATCGTAAATCTCTTCCGGGAAAAAGTTTATGAAAATGAATGAAAGTAATGGATATGTCTAAATACATTACCTTCTAATACTAAAATTTTGAAAATATATTCATGGAGGCAAAAGTAACTTGTGCGAGAAAGTAAAATATTTCGATAATTAAAAGTCGAGAAACAAAAGAAGAAGAACTTGGAAAAGGAAAAATAAACACATAAATTATAACCTTTTCTACAAACAAAAAGTCTGAAAACGAAAACCCTAATATTTTTTGCAAACGAGAAACGATTGTTTTTGGAGAAACGAAAAAGCGAGAAAAAATATATTCACTTTTTCTGAAAACGAAAAGTTTTCCAGAATGCCGAGAAACCAAAAAAAAAAAAAAAAAATCACTTTGGAAATTCGAAAAACAATTTTTTTCGAAAAAGGGATCTCCCTACTTGTAATCATGTGGTCCCGGGTTCGATATACACGGTGGAGGCATATAGTGGTACGGATCTCACTTTAAACGTTAGGTACAGTCCCGATTATCCTTACTGCGCACAAAGTGGACTTAAAACACCAACTCAATATATCTGCTAATGGTCACAATATTAATGTTGACATACATTAGAAAATTTTAAGCATATTTACTTCATTATATATATGTAATATTATATATACCGTATATATAATATATATATATATATATATATATATATATATATATATATATATATATATACATTTATGTATTTGTGTTTGTTTGTGTTTAAAATTCATCGAATTCATTGAACCGTGCTGTAACTCACACATGAATACGCATCCACTCATATTTTTTTATCCGGTAGTTACATTTATCATCTTATGATCAAGCTGAATGTACTGTTAGTTTACTATTGTATGCGTATATTTACAGTACTATAAGCTATCCTTTCTGTAATTGAAGCAGCATATTTACTCAATAAAATAAATTGAATTACACTATAAAATTTCAATTGTTATCAAAAATCATATACAACAATATTGGTCTTTACAAACGTGGAGTATATACCATTCTAACTTGAATTGGGCCAATTTTTATTTTCTGTCCATCATAGAAGTCTTAAATTGCTTCACAAAATTGAGTCTTGGATAATGCGCCATACTTGCAGGAAGTATTTTAAAATTGAATCATATTAAAACATAACTTAAAAGAATAGCTGTGATTTCCAGAGTTTTGGTAAGGAAATAATTACACATTTCTCTGTTTGAAAATTTCTTAACATTAAATATGTTGTCTGCTTCTTTGGCAATGACATTCCGAACATTTCTCTGAGGAGGATGTAATTATGGGCAATTGGAAAATGATTTTCTCTTCCACTTTTCAATGCATATATAAACAAACACACGTTTCTCAGTTGTTGAACAAGTTACAAACATCATTTCAGCATGAACACCTTTGCAGTGAGTAATATCATGTTCATAATTGATATAGCAATATGCCTAATTTCTTGTCAGTTTAGTGAAGTCAAGTGTTCTTGTAGAAAACGTGATGGAGAATAATCAAAGTACATTCGCACTAAGAACAATGAAAATACTATTTGTATGTCAATTGTTTTCTCTACATTGCAAATAATATTATTTTATAAATGTTGAAACCTTGAAAATTCTAGCAAGAGACAACAATAGAGTTGAAGAAATGGGTTAACTATGAGAAAAATGAAATTGCACTTGAAACCATTGAGAAATTACTTTTCTGAAATTTTCGACTTTTGAATTATTTTATTAATTGATTGAGTGATTGATTTGCTTTATTTTACTTGGCCTTTCTGCTACTTTTTTCTTTTATTCTTGTTTGGCACCAAAATTACACATAAGAGAAAGGTGTGTTATACAGTTAATATTATTCTAAGTTGCAACTTTTGTTGCTCTTAATTTTTGGCAATGAAATACATATAAAATAATTTATTATATCTCTAGTTTGGAACGAAGAGCAATTTTATATCAAATAGGGAATCTACCCTATATTGTATTTAGTAATTCACACACATTAATATGTACTACTGTGTTGTGTAATTGAGAGAAAGTGGTATGTGTTCAAAAGATTTGTTAATCATATTACTAACAAGGAAAATTATTACTTTATAGTATTTTCGCGAATATTAATATACTGTATCCCATTGGATCTTTGTAATTGTTAATGTCTTTCGCTTCTAGATTGTCGTCGCCCTCGCCGCTTTCGTGGCAACAACTAATGCCATTGGCGCAATCGGAGCTTACGGTGGCATTGACCATTATGTAAGTAATTTATTTTATTTTATCATTTAAGGAATTCATATTTCGCCTTTATGCAGTTTCCTCGAGTGTATTAATGTGTTACACATGAACAATTCAATTATCATAATCACAGGTTTAGGTTCATGTTAAAATATAATTCAAAACATTGTGCATGTCCTGTTCCACACATATTGGATAGAAATAGGTATTTGCTGATCTTAGGATATTTTGTGAATCACAACTCATTTTTTACATCTATGTGAATTTCACGCTCTAGTCAAATGTTTATATTTTCATTTAGGCTTACCCAAGATACAACTTCGGGTACTCCGTGTCCGATGCCCTGACCGGAGACCACATGAACCAGGTGGAGGTGAGGGATGGTCCATTGGTGAGTGGCCAATACAGTCTGGTGGAAGCCGATGGCAGCCACCGATTGGTCAAGTACGGCGCTGATGACGTCAACGGCTTCAACGCCGTTGTAAGCAGAGTTGGCCCCAACGTCCACGTGTTCAGCCGCTTGGGAGGCGTCGGAGGCATTGGAGGCTACGGAGGAGTCTCGGGAGGCATTGGAGGCTACGGAAGACTCTCGGGAGGTTACGGAGGAGTCTCGGGAGGCTACGGAGGACTCTTGGGAGGTTACGGTGGGCTTGGAGGCTATGGAGGAGCTTACTATGGTTAAATAAATATATTTTGGGTTTGAAGCGGACTTGCTTGTGTTGATGATAAGAAAATAAATCATGCATACAGGATGTTTTGATGTGTTAATTTTGTTACCAGATAATAAAATGAGAGAAGTTAAACATATTGCATTTTCCAACCCATGTGTTGATCCTCAATCGAATGGAAATCATAGAAAATATTATATGTGGAGATCAAATTCTGTGCCTTCCGTTTCGGTTTTTCTCGGTTCGCCTTATGTCTTATGAGCACAGTGTAACCGGTCGATCTCCAGTTGTCAATTTAAGGCTAAAGGTGAAGTTTCTTTTCGCCTTTTTTCGTTTCGTATTAAAATTGCAGAGAGGGGAATAATTCACTTGATTGATATGCCAGAGATAATTTGGCTACTGAATACAACAGGAAGTTGTTTGTAGTGTAAGTATAATATAGACCTGTTTCACAAATCAATTATACACTTGGTAACCGTATTTTGTTACACACACACACACATAGTATGCAGTTTATAGAATCAAATTACATATCTCCAAGATTAGCACACGATCTCCGTGACGGAGTGGTTAGCAGAGTAAGCTACAACACCCGAGGCCCCAATTTCGGATCTTTCAAATCTTACAAATCTCGACCTGGACATGAGTGTACTTTATCAATTTCGTTATGTTATCACTCACCTTCATCATCACGATTAGTCAAAAGTGGCAGAAAGCGCTTCTAAATAACAAAAATCAAATCAAACCAAGATGGACACAATAGGATACTACATCAACATAGTCGAGGAAGAACAATACGTAAGGATGGCTTGTACATTTTTTTCCCTGGGGTGGCACAGTAGACATTTGACACATATTTAATTTCCGCAAATAAAATTTCTCCGCTCGTTTATTTTTTCATCTAGGACTGTAATGTATTATAGCAGACGTTCAGGAATAACTTTTTCCCCGCAATGACAATAAATTGAGTATTTACTGTGGATGTCCATTTTATAGAGATGAATGTTCAGCATTATCCGTTTGTATGGATTTTGCTCTTTACCCAAATCCAGCTTCTGCTTATACGGATGCTTCACCGTGGTAGGAGTTGTCTTGTTCTGGTTCAAGTACACACAGATAAATGCAGCATATCATCATATGCATCTATTGATTCATCAGAATGTACTAAAGTGTCTTATTTGGCCTCTCCGTAGCATCATGTTCACAGTAGGGATGGCCAAACGGATCCGGATCCTAAAAATCCGGATCCGTCCGTATCCGTATCCGGATCCGGATCCAAAAGTTACGGATGTGGATCCGGATCCGAACGTTCCGGATCTGGATCAGGATCCGAAAGTGAAAAACCCGAAAATTCCTTCGATGCAATACCTCTGCCGACACACAGCAATACTGTCGCTTACAGACGAATGTTGTCACACAGCAAGCAGTTTGGTGCTTATTTTAATTCTCAAATCGATTTGAATAGGTCTGTGTTCGCAAATTAACAATGCTTTCGAATTTCTTTCATTTTTTTTATACCAGGACCGTTGAACAGCCATGACAATTCTACATGTTTGGAAAATAATATATTAATCATATAAATAATACGTATTAGCAATGATCATTAAAATAAAGAAAATGTCTAAATGTGAGTTAACAAAGAAGAACCTTTTTGGAATCACGATTGCAGTTCGCAACAAGTCCACAAATAAATAGGGACTGTTATTAGCCTTGCATCAAGGGCAATAATACTAAAATTCAATATTGCAGACTTCAGACTTTCGGAACCTGCCTCTCTCAACAACAAACCCATTAATTTATGCTAGGACGAAATCGAAAATCTTCCAAAATCTCAAAAGAAAAGGGTCAATGTTATTTTCGTAGGATTTTAAAGGTTCGCATTAAAATATTTATAGTACGAGGAAGGGCATGGCCTCCATGGTGCCTCCCGTGGGTATGGGCCTGGTGTGCTCTGCTCCAGTATGCAGTACAATTCAGTACTCAAAAAGAAAGAGAGAGAAGCAAGTTCGTATGAGCAAACTGAAATGTAAAGATGGATGCCAGTTAAGCAATGTCATCAGACATTAAAATTTGCTCTGATACAAATCAAAGAAAATCATAGAAAATATTATATGTGGAGATCAATTTCTGTGCCTTCCGTTTCGGTTTTTCTCGGTTCGCCTTATTTCTTATGAGCACAGTGTAACCGGTCGATCTCCAGTGGTCAATTTAAGGCTAAAGGTGAAGTTTCTTTTCGCCTTTTTTCGTTTCGTATTAAAATTGCAGAGAGGGGAATAATTCACTTGATTGATATGCCAGAGATAATTTGGCTACTGAATACAACAGGAAGTTGTTATAGACCTGTTTCACAAATCAATTATACACTTGGTAACCGTATTTTGTTACACACACACACACACATAGTATGCAGTTTATAGAATCAAATTACATATCTCCAAGATTAGCACACGATCTCCGTGACGGAGTGGTTAGCAGAGTAAGCTACAACACCCGAGGCCCCAATTTCGGATCTTTCAAATCTTACAAATCTCGACCTGGACATGAGTGTACTTTATCAATTTCGTTATGTTATCACTCACCTTCATCATCACGATTAGTCAAAAGTGGCAGAAAGCGCTTCTAAATAACAAAAATCAAATCAAACCAAGATGGACACAATAGGATACTACATCAACATAGTCGAGGAAGAACAATACGTAAGGATGGCTTGTACATTGTTTCCCTGGGGTGGCACAGTAGACATTTCACACATATTTAATTTCCGCAAATAAAATTTCTCCGCTCGTTTATTTTTTCATCTAGGACTGTAATGTATTATAGCAGACGTTCAGGAATAACTTTTTCCCCGCAATGACAATAAATTGAGTATTTACTGTGGATGTCCATTTTATAGAGATGAATGTTCAGCATTATCCGTTTGTATGGATTTTGCTCTTTACCCAAATCCAGCTTCTGCTTATACGGATGCTTCACCGTGGTAGGAGTTGTCTTGTTCTGGTTCAAGTACACACAGATAAATGCAGCATATCATCATATGCATCTATTGATTCATCAGAATGTACTAAAGTGTCTTATTTGGCCTCTCCGTAGCATCATGTTCACAGTAGGGATGGCCAAACGGATCCGGATCCTAAAAATCCGGATCCGTCCGTATCCGTATCCGGATCCGGATCCAAAAGTTACGGATGTGGATCCGGATCCGAACGTTCCGGATCTGGATCAGGATCCGAAAGTGAAAAACCCGAAAATTCCTTCGATGCAATACCTCTGCCGACACACAGCAATACTGTCGCTTACAGACGAATGTTGTCACACAGCAAGCAGTTTGGTGCTTATTTTAATTCTCAAATCGATTTGAATAGGTCTGTGTTCGCAAATTAACAATGCTTTCGAATTTCTTTCATTTTTTTTATACCAGGACCATTGAACAGCCATGACAATTCTACATGTTTGGAAAATAATATATTAATCATATAAATAATACGTATTAGCAATGATCATTAAAATAAAGAAAATGTCTAAATGTGAGTTAACAAAGAAAAACATTTTGGCATCACGATTGCAGTTCGCAACAAGTCCACAAATAAATAGGGACTGTTGGTAGCCTTGCATCATGGGCAATAATACTAAAATTCAATATGCATACTTCAGACTTCCGGAACCTGCCTCTCTCAACAACAAACCCATTAATTTATGCTAGGACGAAATCGAAAATCTTACAAAATCTCAAAAGAAAAGGGTCAATGTTATTTTCGTAGGATTTTAAAGTTTCGCATTAAAATATTTATAGTTCGAAGAAGGGCATGGCCTCCATGGTGCCTCCCGTGGGTATGGGCCTGGTGTGCTCTGCTCCAGTATGCAGTACAATTCAGTACTCAAAAAGAAAGAGAGAGAAGCAAGTTCGTATGAGCAAACTGAAATGTAAAGATGGATGCCGGTTAAGCAATGTGATCAGACATTAAAATTTGCTCTGATACAAATATCGTAAATCTCTTCCGGGAAAAAGTTTATGAAAATGAATGAAAGTAATGGATATGTCTAAATACATTACCTTCTAATACTAAAATTTTGAAAATATATTCATGGAGGCAAAAGTAACTTGTGCGAGAAAGTAAAATTTTTCGATAATTAAAAGTCGAGAAAAAAAAGAAGAAGAACTTGGAAAAGGAAAAATAAACAAATAAATTATAACCTTTTCTACAAACAAAAAGTCTGAAAACGAAAACCCTCAACATTTTTTGCAAACGAGAAACGATTGTTTTTGGAGAAACGAAAAAGCGAGAAAAAATATATTCACTTTTTTCTGAAAACGAAAAGTTTTCCAGAATGCCGAGAAACAAACAAAAAAAAAAATCACTTTGGAAATTCGAAAAACAATTTTTTTCGAAAAAGGTATCTCCCTACTTGTAATCATGTGGTCCCGGGTTCGATATACACGGTGGAGGCATATAGTGGTACGGATCTCACTTTAAACGTTAGGTACAGTCCCGATTATCCTTACTGCGCACAAAGTGGACTTAAAACACCAACTCAATATATCTGCTGATGGTCACAATATTAATGTTGACATGCAATAGAAAATTTTAAGCATATTTACTTCATTATATATATGTAATATTATATATACCGTATATATATATATATATATATATATATATATATATATATATATATATATATTTACATTTATGTATTTGTGTTTGTTTGTGTTTAAAATTCATCGAATTCATTGAACCGTGCTGTAACTCACACATGAATACGCATCCACGCATATTTTTTTATCCGGTAGTTACATTTATCATCTTATGATCAAGCTGAATGTACTGTTAGTTTACTATTGTATGCGTATATGTACAGTACTATAAGCAATTCTTTCTGTAATTGAAGCAGCATATTTACTCAATAAAATAAATTGAATTACACTATAAAATTTCAATTGCTATCAAAAATCATATACAACAATATTGGTCTTTACAAACGTGGAGTATATACCATTCTAACTTGAATTGGGCCAATTTTTATTTTCTGTCCATCATAGAAGTCTTAAATTGCTTCACAAAATTGAGTCTTGGATAATGCGCCATACTTGCAGGAAGTATTTTAAAATTGAATCATATTAAAACATAACTTAAAAAAAAACTAAAATATGCTGACCAAGGCAGTAATTTATTTTATAAAAAAACATAAACTAACGTAACGTTTCAACCTTCTAGCAAGGTCTTCTTCAGACTCTGTATCAAGTACAAAAGTAACCAGATACCACAAAAGACCATTATATATACACAAACATTACTCCCTCCAGACTATTTAGAAAATAGTCTGGAGGGAGTAATGTTTGTGTATATATAATGGTCTTTTGTGGTATCTGGTTACTTTTGTACTTGATACAGAGTCTGAAGAAGACCTTGCTAGAAGGTTGAAACGTTACGTTAGTTTATGTTTTTTTATAAAATAAATTACTGCCTTGGTCAGCATATTTTAGTTTTTCATAATCATGGAAACAAGGCTTAATGGTGTTATAATAACTTAAAAGAATAGCCGTGATTTCCAGAGTTTTGGTAAGGAAATAATTACACATTTCTCTGTTTGAAAATGTCTTAACATTAAATATGTTGTCTGCTTCTTTGGCAATGACATTCCGAACATTTCTCTGAGGAGGATGTAATTATGGGCAATTGCAAAATGATTTTCTCTTCCACTTTTCAATGCATATATAAACACACGTTTCTCAGTTGTTGAACAAGTTACAAACATCATTTCAGCATGAACACCTTTGCAGTGAGTAATATCATGTTCATAATTGATATAGCAATATGCCTAATTTCTTGTCAGTTTAGTGAAGTCAAGTGTTCTTGTAGAAAACGTGATGGAGAATAATCAAAGTACATTCGCACTAAGAACAATGAAAATACTATTTGTATGTCAATTGTTTTCTCTACATTGCAAATAATATTATTTTATAAATGTTGAAACCTTGAAAATTCTTGCAAGAGACAATAATATAGTTGAAGAAATGGGTTAACTATGAGAAAAATGAAATTGCACTTGAAACCATTGAGAAATTACTTTTCTGAAATTTTCGACTTTTGAATTATTTTATTAATTGATTGAGTGATTGATTTGCTTTATTTTACTTGGCCTTTCTGCTACTTTTTTCTTTTATTCTTGTTTGGCACCAAAATTACACATAAGAGAAAGGTGAGTTATACAGTTAATATTATTCTAAGTTGCAACTTTTGTTGCTCTTAATTTTTGGCAATGAAATGCATATAAAATAATTTATTATTTCTCTAGTCTGGAACGAAGAGCAATTTTATATCAAATAGGGAATCTACCCTATATTGTATTTAGTATTCACACACATTAATATGTACTACTGTGTTGTGTAATTGAGAGAAAGTGGTATGTGTTCAAAAGATTTGTTAATCATATTACTAACAAAGATAATTATTACTTTATAGTATTTTCGCGAATATTAATATACTGTATCCCATTGGAACTTTGTAATTGTTAATGTCTTTCGCTTCTAGATTGTCGTCGCCCTCGCCGCTTTCGTGGCAACAACTAATGCCATTGGCGCAATCGGAGCTTACGGTGGCATTGACCATTATGTAAGTAATTTATTTTATTTTATCATTTAAGGAATTCATATTTCGCCTTTATGCAGTTTCCTCGAGTGTATTAATGTGTTACACATGAACAATTCAATTATCATAATCACAGGTTTATGTTCATGTTAAAATATAATTCAAAACATTGTGCATGTCCTGTTCCACACATATTGGATAGAAATAGGTATTTGCTGATCTTAGGATATTTTGTGAATCACAACTCATTTTTTACATCTATGTGAATTTCACGTTCTAGTCAAATGTTTATATTTTCATTTAGGCTTACCCAAGATACAACTTCGGGTACTCCGTGTCCGATGCCCTGACCGGAGACCACAAGAACCAGGTGGAGGTGAGGGATGGTCCATTGGTGAGTGGCCAATACAGTCTGGTGGAAGCCGATGGCAGCCACCGATTGGTCAAGTACGGCGCTGATGACGTCAACGGCTTCAACGCCGTTGTAAGCAGAGTTGGCCCCAACGTCCACGTGTTCAGCCGCTTGGGAGGCGTCGGAGGCATTGGAGGCTACGGAGGAGTCTCGGGAGGCATTGGAGGCTACGAAAGACTCTCGGGAGGTTACGGAGGAGTCTCGGGAGGCTACGGAGAACTCTTGGGAGGTTATGGTGGGCTTGGAGGCTATGGAGGAGCTTACTATGGTTAAATAAATATATTTTGCGATTGAAGCGGACTTGCTTGTGTTGATGATAAGAAAATAAATCATGCATACAGGATGTTTTGATGTGTTAATTTTGTTACCAGATAATAAAATGAGAGAAGTTAAACAAATTGCATTTTCCAACCCGTGTTGATCCTCAATCGAATGGAAATCATAGAAAATATTATATGTGGAGATCAATTTCTGTGCCTTCCGTTTCGGTTTTTCTCGGTTTGCCTTATGTCTTATGAGCACAGTGTAACCGGTCGATCTCCAGTGGTCAATTTAAGGCTAAAGGGGAAGTTTCTTTTCGCCTTTTTTCGTTTCGCATTAAAATTGCAGAGAGGGGAATCATTCACTTGATTGATATGCCAGAGATAATTTGGCTACTGAATACAACAGGAAGTTGTTTGTAGTGTAAATATAATATAGACCTGTTTCACAAATCAATTATACACTTTTTAACCGTATTTTGTTACACACACACACACATAGTATGCAGTTTATAGAATCAAATTACATATCTCCAAGATTAGCACACGATCTCCGTGACGGAGTGGTTAGCAGAGTAAGCTACAACACCCGAGGCCCCAATTTCGGATCTTTCAAATCCTACAAATCTCGACCTGGACATGAGTGTACTTTATCAATTTCGTTATGTTATCACTCACCTTCATCATCACGATTAGTCAAAAGTGGCAGAAAGCGCTTCTAAATAACAAAAATCAAATCAAACCAAGATGGACACAATAGGATACTACATCAACATAGTCGAGGAAGAACAATACGTAAGGATGGCTTGTACATTGTTTTCCTGGGGTGGCACAGTAAACATTTGACACATATTTAATTTCCGCAAATAAAATTTCTCCGCTCGTTTATTTTTTCATCTGGGACTGTGGGACTGTAATGTATTATAGCAGACGTTCAGGAATAACTTTTTTCCCGCAATGACAATAAATTGAGTATTTACTGTGGATGTCCATTTTATAGAAATGAACGTTCAGCATTATCCGTTTGTATGGATTTTGCTCTTTACCCAAATCCAGCTTCTGCTTATACGGATGCTTCACCGTGGTAGGAGTTGTCTTGTGCTGGTTCAAGTACACACAGATAACTAAATGCAGCATATCATCATATGCATCTATTGATTAATCAGAATGTACTAAAGTGTCTTATTTGGCCTCTCCAAAGCATCATGTTCACAGTAGGGATGGCCAAAAGGATCCGGATCCTAAAAATCCGGATCCGTCCGTATCCGTATCCGGATTCGGATCCAAAAGTTACGGATCTGGATCAGGATCCGTACGTTCCGGATCTGGATCAGGATCCGAACGTTCCGGATCTGGATCAGGATCCGAAAGTGAAAAACCCGAAAATTCCTTCGATGCAATACCTCTGCCGACACACGGCAAACTGTCGCTTACAAACGAATGTTGTCAGACAGCAAGCAGTTTGGTGCTTATTTTAATTCTCAAATCGATTTGAATAGGACTCTGTTCGAAATTAACAATGCTTTCGAATTTCTTTTATTTTTTTTTATACCAGGACCATTGAACAGCCATGACAATTCTACATGTTTGGGAAATAATATATTAATCATATAAATAATACGTATTAGCAATGATCATTAAAATAAAGAAAATGTCTAAATGTGAGTTAACAAAGAAAAACATTTTGGCATCACGATTGCAGTTCGCAACAAGTCCACAAATAAATAGGGACTGTTGGTAGCCTTGCATCAAGGGCAATAATACTAAATTCAATATTGCAGACTTCAGACTTCCGGAACCTGCCTCTCTCAACAACAAACCCATTAATTTATGCTAGGACGAAATCGAAAATCTTCCAAAACTTCAAAAGAAAAGGGTCAATGTTATTTTCGTAGGATTTTAAAGGTTCGCATTAAAATATTTATAGTTCGAAGAAGGGCATGGCCTCCATGGTGCCTCCCGTGGGTATGGGCCTGGTGTGCTCTGCTCCAGTATGCAGTACAATTCAGTACTCAAAAAGAAAGAGAGAGAAGCAAGTTCGTATGAGCAAACTGAAATGTAAAGATGGATGCCGGTTAAGCAATGTGATCAGACATTAAAATTTGCTCGGATACAAATATCGTAAATCTCTTCCGGGAAAAAGTGTATGAAAATGAATGAAAGTAATGGATATGTCTAAATACATTACCTTCTAATACTAAAATTTTGAAAATATATTCATGGAGGCAAAAGTAACTTGTGCGAGAAAGTAAAATTTTTCGATAATTAAAAGTCGAGAAACAAAAGAAGAAGAACTTGGAAAAGGAAAAATAAACACATAAATTATAACCTTTTCTACAAACAAAAAGTCTGAAAACGAAAACACTAACATTTTTTGAAAACGAGAAACGATTATTTTTGGAGAATATATTCATTTTTTCTGAAAACGAAAAGTTTTCCAGAATGCCGAGAAACAAAAAAAAAAAAAAAAAGAAATCACTTTGGAAATTCGAAAAACATTTTTTTTCGAAAAAGGGATCTCCCTACTTGTAATCATGTGGTCCCGTGTTCGATACACGGTGGAGGCATATAGTGGTACGGATCTCACTTTAAACGTTAGGTACAGTCCCGATTATCCTTACTGCGCACAAAGTGGACTTAAAACACCAACTCAATATATCTGCTGATGGTCACAATATTAATGTTGACATACATTAGAAAATTTTAAGCCTATTTATTTCATTATATATATGTAATATTATATATACCGCATATATATATATATATATATTTTCATTTATGTATTTGTGTTTGTTTGTGTTTAAAATTCATCGAATTCATTGAACCGTGCTGTAACTCACACATGAATACGCATCCACGCATATTTTTTTATCCGGTAGTTACATTTATCATCGTATGATCAAGCTGAATGTACTGTTCGTTTACTATTGTATGCGTATATTTACAGTACTATAAGCTATCCTTTCTGTAATTGAAGCAGCATATTTACTCAATAAAATAAATTGAATTACACTATAAAATTTCAATTGCTATCAAAAATCATATACAACAATATTGGTCTTTACAAACGTGGAGTATATACCATTCTAACTTGAATTGGGCCAATTTTTATTTTCTGTCCATCATAGAAGTCTTAAATTGCTTCACAAAATTGAGTCTTGGATAATGCGCCATACTTGCAGGAAGTATTTTAAAATTGAATCATATTAAAAAATAACTTAAAAGAATAGCCGTGATTTCCAGAGTTTTGGTAAGGAAATAATTACACTTTTTTCTGTTTGAAAATGTCTTAACATTAAATATGTTGTCTGCTTCTTTGGCAATGACATTCCGAACATTTCTCTGAGGAGGATGTAATTATGGGCAATTGCAAAATGATTTTCTCTTCCACTTTTCAATGCATATATAAACACACGTTTCTCAGTTGTTGAACAAGTTACAAACATCATTTCAGCATGAACACCTTTGCAGTGAGTAATATCATGTTCATAATTGATATAGCAATATGCCTAATTTCTTGTCAGTTTAGTGAAGTCAAGTGTTCTTGTAGAAAACGTGATAGAGAATAATCAAAGTACATTCACACTAAGAACAATGAAAATACTATTTGTATGTCAATTGTTTTCTCTACATTGCAAATAATATTATTTTATAAATGTTGAAACCTTGAAAATTCTTGCAAGAGACAATAATATAGTTGAAGAAATGGGTTAACTATCAGAAAAATGAAATTGCACTTGAAACCATTGAGAAATTACTTTTCTGAAATTTTCGACTTTTGAATTATTTTATTAATTGATTGAGTGATTGATTTGCTTTATTTTACTTGGCCTTTCTGCTACTTTTTTCTTTTATTCTTGTTTGGCACCAAAATTACACATAAGAGAAAGGTGTGTTATGCAGTTAATATTATTCTAAGTTGCAACTTTTGTTGCTCTTAATTTTTGGCAATGAAATACATATAAAATAATTTATTATATCTCTAGTTTGGAACGAAGAGCAATTTTATATCAAATAGGGAATCTACCCTATTTTGTATTTAGTAATTCACACACATTAATATGTACTACTGTGTTGTGTAATTGAGAGAAAGTGGTATGTGTTCAAAAGATTTGTTAATCATATTACTAACAAGGAAAATTATTACTTTATAGTATTTTCGCGAATATTAATATACTGTATCCCATTGGAACTTTGTAATTGTTAATGTCTTTCGCTTCTAGATTGTCGTCGCCCTCGCCGCTTTCGTGGCAACAACTAATGCCATTGGCGCAATCGGAGCTTACGGTGGCATTGACCATTATGTAAGTAATTTATTTTATTTTATCATTTAAGGAATTCATATTTCGCCTTTATGCAGTTTCCTCGAGTGTATTAATGTGTTACACATGAACAATTCAATTATCATAATCACAGGTTTAGGTTCATGTTAAAATATAATTCAAAACATTGTGCATGTCCTGTTCCACACATATTGGATAGAAATAGGTATTTGCTGATCTTAGGATATTTTGTAAATCACAACTCATTTTCTACATCTATGTGAATTTCACGCTCTAGTCAAATGTTTATATTTTCATTTAGGCTTACCCAAGATACAACTTCGGGTACTCCGTGTCCGATGCCCTGACCGGAGACCACAAGAACCAGGTGGAGGTGAGGGATGGTCCATTGGTGAGTGGCCAATACAGTCTGGTGGAAGCCGATGGCAGCCACCGATTGGTCAAGTACGGCGCTGATGACGTCAACGGCTTCAACGCCGTTGTAAGCAGAGTTGGCCCCAACGTCCACGTGTTCAGCCGCTTGGGAGGCGTCGGAGGCATTGGAGGCTACGGAGGACTCTTGGGAGGCTACGGAGGACTCTCAGGAGGCTATGGAGGACTTTCAGGAGGATACGGAGGACGCTTGGGAGGTGTCGGACGTTACGGACTGGGCTACGCTGTTGTTGGAGGCTATGGCGGAGCTTACTATGGTTAAATAAACATTTTTAGGAATGGAAGTGGATTTGGTTGTGTATAATTGATGATAAGAAAATAAAGTCATGCACATAAGAATATTTTGTTACGTTAATTTCGTCGCCACATAAGAAATAAGAGACTTTAAAGTGGAAATTGCATTTTGCAACTTCTAGTTTGATCCTTAATTGAATGAAAATCATACGAACGATTATATATTGAAATTGAGTTTCCTCCATCATTAACATTGGCTCATTCATTTCAAGATGTAATTACGAAATGTTCCTGTACAAGCAAACATGACGTTGTTGAGAATATACAGTTTCCAGAAATAAAGACGGAGTCCTCCCTATCGTATTGAAATGTCTATGGAACAATGCCACAACCCTTTTTGGTAAGTATTAACGTAAAGATAGAATTTGTTGTGTTTTCTCTCTTTAAGGACTACTACAGAAATTCCGTTGCCAAGACGCACAGTAACTCTTTCAAAGCAGCTAGGGCACGAAATGTCCTGTAGTGACTAACTCACTTTGGGTGCTTTTTCGCTATTGGTCATATTTCGGATTTTGAGTCTAACATAACAGGCTTCAGGTGTAAGTTCCGTCTGCGACTCTATACGAGTTTTGTTTCTCTTCTTCTTATCCTCTATAAGATAACAGTATGTTAACAATGAATATCGAGGAATGACACTATGATCTCTAGACATACGTACAGCTTTTTACAACATTACATTGTACAAGTATTGGCTTACAACTCTGAAATTGTAGTAGATAAGTATATAAGTTAGCACGCTGATAGGCCGATTTGTTAAGTTTCCATGTGGCTCGTATTCTGAGATATGGGCAAAGCATTAAATTTTCATCTTTCAACGAAGGAACATTATTGCCTCCATTTTTGTTTTAGAGATAACATTTTTGATGCTGTACAGTGCACTCAAACGAACGAACAAAATGATACCGGTCTTACCCCATGCGCAAGCAGGAAGTTTTGTCTGGGGTGGAAGTAACAGGATAAACGTACCAATAATAATAATAACAACAAAATTAATAATGATTATAATAATAATAACAATATTGACAACTACGGTCACAAATTCTTACATGTCGTACTTCGCACTGGTTGAACCACAGGTGGTGTAACAAATATTTTGCACTAACATGTAGCAAATTACAAAAGTAATTTGCTATTGATGAAAAGTTTCACCTTGGATATATTATGGTATTATGAACCTTTGGATTAAAGAAAGAATTATCATTAATTAATTTAAGACTCATATTAAAATATGTGTTCTTTGCAATACGTTTTTCTATAATTCCTATATGCTACATATTAAGCAAAGTAAATAAATATTTTGCTAATTTATCATTAACTATAATTTTACTCATCTGCTCTATTTTACTACCACTTCATGGAACTAATAAAAACTTTAATATATTATATATAATACTAATCGGTAGTTGTTTAGGATCCATTTTTATTTGCAATATTTCAATACTAATTGATAAATTTAGAGATTACGAACTCAGAACAGCTTTGTTTTCATATTTTTCAGTAGTTGTATTGACTGTATTATAAGCGCGATAAAGTATGAACCCCCCTCAAGCAGATTCGCCTACACTTAAAACAAGCTCAACATGCCCATATGAGTTTTTTGCTCAAGTGTGGAACTCTGTCTAATCCAAGATTTTTGTAAAAATGCCCTCGGGAATTTTCCGAGAAAGTATGACCCCCCTCAGATTGATTTGGCTACACTTATAAAAGGCACTTCTGTGAGATTGTTGTCCATAAACTTGTCAAAAATATGCCCCTCTTGATATTTTTTTTGGCCACACTTAAAACTAGGCCAAGATACACCCACCTACACACATATACATACATACATACACACACACCCACATACACACCCACACCCACCCACACCCACCCACATACACCCACACATATTTACTTCCGGTCCACTTCCGGTCCACTACCGGTCCACTTCCGGTTCACTTCCGGTCCACTTCCGGTCCACTTCCGGTTTGCCTACTTCCGGCCCACTTGTGGCCAAGTTGTGGCCTATTTCTGGTTTATTTATATTGCATCATGTTTTGCAACAAATTATTATGCAATAAATTATTAGACACGTGTTGTTTTCTGATCGGTTGGTTATGACATAATGTGATGACGTGTTATATTCTGATTGGCTTATTGTTTCAGATATTTTCAATGCGGTCCGTGCTTAGGGTATATAAAGAGATTTTGCATTGCATATCAGCCAGTATTGTGAGAGCTGTTGAAGAGAAAGGTTGTGTTGTTGCAGTGCTGCTCATATTTTTTAAACACAAAAGTATTGCAGATTTGTATAAATTGAATTACAAATCTATTTGATTTAATATACAGAATTTTTGACAACCTGTCATAGGTTTATTAAGCATAGAGTTTTGATTTGAACCCCAAGAAATTTTATATAAATACCAAAGCCAAAAATATTAACACACACACACACACACACACACACACACACACACACACACACACACACACACACACACACGCACACACACAAATCACACTGCTGAACCCAATTGATATTTTTTATTAAGCATAGAATTTTGATTTGAATCCCAAGAAATTGTATATAATAAACAACAACAAAAATGCCAAATCAAAAACATTGTAATCAATGCAAAAAAAATATATCCAGCCCCAATTGGGCTAAGCATCAAAGGATTTGTAATCCAGACAAATACAGAACTCCCACAAAAATATGCCCTAAATGCCATAGAAAATATAGCATGGAATATTTCACATATAAACATAAAGATACTTGTTCTGCACAGTCATCAATATTGCCCCCACAACCATCTACATCTGGTCTGAAAAGAAAGCATGAAGCACCTGTTAATGCTGGACCGGCAAAGCAGCCACGCTATGCACCCATCCATAGCAGTTTTAATAGCCAATTAAGGGATTACCGGTTTGAATCAGAGCCAAGATGTGGTATTAAGAATTTTTTGAACAATATAAATCCTGATCTGCAGGCAATTCTAAATGCACAAAATGGCTCTTATAAGCTATCCCTCAAATTGTTTACACAATATAAGAAACCAAATGGCACAAAATTTACACAGCCCCACATAACAGAAACTGTACCGGTATATTCAAATGCAAATTCAGACAAAATAATAAGCAGTTTGATAGATCAATTGAATATTAAACACTCTGAATTTGCAGCAAAAGAGTCTGGATGGAGCCTATGCGGATCTCCACACAAGTTATATGTTAATATTTCTGAATTCAGCCCATTACAAGGTTCCACATATCTGCCATTACCTGCCAATATTAAAAACAAAAGAGCCGTGGTTAATATAGAAAATAATGACGAGAAATGCTTTTTGTGGTGTATTTTAGCTGCTTTGTATCCAGTTTTAAGGGATCCAGAAAGAATAAGTTATTATAAACAGCATGAACATGATTTTGATGAAGCAATGGAGGGTTTAGAATATCCAATGTCTATTCAGAATATTGATAAATTTGAAAAAAAAGCCAGGAATATCAATGATAAACAATTATCTATTAATGTATATATTTGTTCCACTGGCCGTGGCAATTGCTTGATAGAACCTCTCAGAATCAGTACAATTGATGATGATTCTGCTGTCCCGATTGATCTGCTCTTAATTGAAGGGGATGGCACATATCATTACACTCTGATACATAATCTTGAAGCTTTAGTGAGAGCACAACTAGACAAATCCAATACAATATTCAAGTTGTGCAGAAGATGTTTAACTGTATTTTATGGTCAAAAAATGGTGAATGGGGTTCGGGAAGAGAATGCAGAAATTGCAAAAAATAAGTTAATTGAACATTTAAAATATTGCGGGAACCATAAACCTGTTCATATGGTGATGCCAATGCCAAGTGAAAATGCAAAATTCAAAAAGTTTGAAGCCTTGTTGGAACACCCAGCATATATAGTCTGTGATTTTGAATCAAATCTCAAATCTTTTGTATTCTGTAGCCCAGACCCTGATGAATCTTCAATTACACCATACCAGCTACATGAACCTTCCAGCTTTTATTATGTGATTGTACAGGATGGTGTTGTTAGTAAAAAAGATTCATACATGGGACCAGATGCCATCAAAAAATTTGCACATAGAATAGAAAATGAGTGCTATGACATAGCATCTAATATCTTATTAAAATCAAAACCCATGTTGCCTTTAACAGAGAAACAGATTGAAGATTTCAACAATGCAGAAAAATGCCCGGTATGTGATTCTGAATTTTCAGATAC
This sequence comes from Lepisma saccharinum, assembly GCF_977018435.1. Classification (NCBI taxonomy): domain Eukaryota; kingdom Metazoa; phylum Arthropoda; class Insecta; order Zygentoma; family Lepismatidae; genus Lepisma; species Lepisma saccharinum. The sequence continues at coordinate 54,646,449 of NC_139246.1, forward strand.
AAAAATCAAGGTGAAACACCATTCTCATACAGATGGTAAATTCAAAATGGCCCTGTGTAATAGCTGTAATATTAAGATCCAGAGACCAAAATTTGTCCCCATATTTTGCCATGGAGCATCCAATTATGATTTTCATCATTTGATCAGATATGAGGGGTTTGACAAGCAGAATTTAAATATTTTAGCTGAAAATGATGAGAAATATATTGCTATTAGCAAAATAATTAAAGTTAATGGTGTTCCTATTCACATAAGATTTCTTGATTCTTACAGAATTTTATCGGCTAGCCTGGCTACACTGGCCACTCAATTATCTGATGATCAATTCAAAATCACATGTGCTTTGTTTCCAAATCAGGACCTGAAATTAATTAGGCGGAAGGGTGTATATCCATATGATTATGTTACAGATTTTTCTAAATTTGATGAGTGTTCTTTGCCACCAAAACAACAGTTTTACAGCAAAATCAGAGGATCTGGAATCACAGATGAAGATTATCACCATGCCCAATTGATGTGGAACAATTTAAAATGCCAGACATTTGGTGATTATCACATGGCTTATTTAAAACTTGATGTGACCCTCTTAGCTGATATACTTCAAGCATTCAGAAAATCTTCTATGCAAAATTATAGACTGGATCCAATATATTTTTACAGTGCCCCGGGCCTAGCATGGTCTTCAATGTTTTTAAATACTAAAATGCAATTGGATCTGATCCAAGATCAAGATATGTACTTGTTTATGGAGCAATGTATAAGAGGGGGCATGGTGCAATGTTCTCAGAGATATGCCAGAGCAAATAACAAATATATTCCTGATTATGATCCAGCATTGGCATCAAATTATATACTGTATGTAGATGCCAACAGCCTCTATGGTTACGCTATGATGGATAAACTGCCATATGCAGGGCTTGAATGGGTTGAAGATTTCAATATTGAAGATCTTAAGGATTTTGATGACAGTGATTATGACCTCTTCTTAGAGGTTGATCTGACAATTCCTGATGATTTACACAACACATTTTCTGATCTGCCCCCAATTCCTGAGGTTCAGTGCTCACCTGGCTCTAAACAAAAGAAATTGATGATGACACTGGAGCCAAAACAGGGTTATGTCATATATTACAAAAACCTCCAGTTCCTGATGCATCATGGTGTTCAAGTGACCAAAATTGGAAAAGTTTTGAGGTTCAGGCACTTAAAATGGTTGAAGCCTTATATTAATACAAACACAGAGCTTCGAACATCTGCAAAAAGCCAATTTGATAAGGCCTTGTTTAAATTGATGGTCAATTCTGTGTATGGCAAAACTATTGAAAATGTCAGAAAACATACCGATGTTAAAATAATTACTGACCCCAGCCTGAGCAAGAAATTGGTTGCAAAGCCTAATTTCAATTATAGAAGAATTTATGATGAAAATATGGCACTTTTCAACATGAAAAAAACAAAGATTAAGTTTGATAAACCTATTTATGTAGGGGCTGTGATATTGGAATTGGCCAAATTACACATGTTAAAATTGTATTATGATGTGTTGAAACCTTTTTATGGTGATTGTGTAAAATTGATCTAGATGGACACGGATAGTTTTGTTCTTGATATTAAAACAGAAGATGTTTATAAAGATATGTCACAGCCTGAATTGCTTGAATATTTTGATACTAGTGAACATACAAAGATTCAACCCCACAACAGAAAGGTGCCTGGCAAGTTAAAAGATGAGACACTTGGTGATGTTATTGTGGCATTTGCTGGGTTAAGGGCCAAGATGTACAGTTTTGAAACATCTAGTGGTGTTGTTGCCAAAAAAGCCAAGGGCATTGGCAGAGTGACTGTTGACAAAGAGCTCGAATTTGAGGATTACAAAAATTGCCTCAAATCATGTAGCACAATCAGAACATCAGAACATCAGAATCCATAATTCAGAGTGTGGATCACTTATTGACTACAAATATTGTAAAAAAAGTGGCTCTGGACCCACATGATGATAAGAGATGCATTTTGTCATGTGGCATACATACTTTACCATGGGATCATTGTGATTTGAAAAGTGGGAATCAATGCCCAAACACAGAGCATGATTTGAAATAAATAAACATGCCTATGAACTTATTTGGGTTCAAAAAACGGGCTATTATGGACCTGCCAACACCACAAGCCTCTTCTGATATGATATCTAAACTGAGTGCTTTGTTAATTATTCATCTGAACAGCATACTTACAGATGTTGATGATGAAACAGGCAAAACATTGTACATATTTAACAATAATTTAAATTATTACCAATTACCTGTAGGTGGGCAATTACAATTTATTACAACTCCTGAGGGTGATGTTAAAATTTCAGTAGGGAGAAATATTTATAGAATTAAGCACTCAAACATGATTTCTGGCACTGTTTATACTGTTTCTGCTGGTGACTGCTTATATATTGAGGTCCCTGGATTTTATGACAAGCTTATACCCTTTTTTATAGAATTAAGAATCAGATATTCAATAATAAATAACCGCTAAAACAAAAATGCCTAATGATATATTTGGCCATACAAGGCATGAAGATCACAGTGATGAGATTCTGATGCTTGATGTCAGAGTCAAGAAATTAAGAAGTGATTTACAAGCTTTACAAACCACACTCAATGCCAGTCTTCAATTAGAAATTACAAATTTACAATCACAATGCATGGACCCTCTTCTTAAAATTGATTCTGAACTCAAATTGCTGCTTCAGAAATATACTGATTTGGCCACATTGGATAATTTTCAAAGTTTAGAAGAAGCTGTAGCAGCTCTTCAAGCCAAATTTAAGACCCAGGCCACCAACTCTGAGCAATTGAAACAACAATTGGAAGAGCAAATAAATAATGTCCAGGCACAGCTCCAAACAATTGTCAAAAGCATAAAATCACAAGAAGATTTTGATCTAGTGATTTCCACTCTAAAGGAACAGATTCAGTCACTCCAAATACCTAATCTGGACCCTCTGAACAATGCCATAGCCGAGGTTAAAGAAAAAATTGAGACACTTGAAAATTTTATGAACAATTTGCCATCTTCTGATGCTTTGAGTGCAATAACTCGGAGTGTTGCCAATATTAAGCTGCAACTTGAAACATATGAAGATTTTGGAAAAATTCAAAGTACCATAACCCATCTTGAAGGTACCATAGCAGCAGTGCAAAGTGATTTGACAAATGTACAAGAATCCCGATTGCCTGGGATTGTAGATACCCTTGTTAGTGTCCAGCAACAAATCACAAAGCTTGAAAACCTCAACACTGAATCTGAGCTATCTCATTTTCATCACTTGATCGATGATATCCAAACAAAACTTGAAATTTTACAACAATCAACACCCTCTCAGGCAGATATAGCCCTGCTCCAAAATGCTATGCAAAATGTGGCTGATGCTTCTGAATTAAACAATGTGAAATTGGCACTTGAATTTTTGCAAAATACAGTATCAAATCTGCCTACATCACAGGAACTTAAAAATATTAAGAGAGCTGTGAATATCATATTGAAATCAGAAGATATCAGGAATATCCAAGCAGAGATCAAACAACTTACTCAGACAGTGGCCACTCTACCAACCAATCAACATATTAATGAACTGCATGCCCTGTTTGAGGATATCAGAAGACAGGTCCATGATCTTACTGCTCAAAATTCAAAACTGGCAGTTGTTGAAAATTTACTGCAAATTGTAGCCAATATCAAGCAACAGCTAGGGACCATGGAATCCAATCAAGCAAATGCTCTGACTGTTTTTGCCACCCAGCTTCAAGAAATTGTGCAACAATACAAGAAACTTGTTGTGGACATAAAAATCAAGCCAGGCCATGATGATGTTGTAAGGACCATCAATGAGCACCTTGAATCTGTAGCAAGCAGATTGCTCACAGCAGAAAAGGAAATAACAGGCATAATTGAGAATCCAAAACATACAGTAATTCTTGAATTGTACAGCATCCCCAACAAAGAATATGATTCTCCATTTACACCAGGTGGCAAAATATATATGCTCTCCCCTGCACAATTTTATTACCAATTTTTTGTTGGGGGCACATTGAGACCAATCAGGATCAAATATTGGCTTCAACCACAGGCACACCACTACCCTACCTTATCAATAACAAATGCTGACAACAAAGTGAAAATCACCAGTGTAGAATTAGAGGATTTTACAGATCCCAATACATTAGAAACAGCATATGTTGAAGATGATGGCTCTTTGGAATTTAAAATACAAATAGGGGACAAATTATATTTAGAAAATCCTGCAGTATCAGCTGCTGAACACCCTATAGTTGCAATATTCTTGTTTACATATTATGTCTAGACAAATTACTGTTGATGAATTACACATACAATCCAGACATAATTTTAAGAGACTCCCAGTAGTCACAAAAGCATAGATGATTTATGGCAGAGCGACTTGATTGAGATGGCAAGTGGACAGCTGAAAAACTTAGACAAAATCAACAAGGGCTACAAGTATCTACTCACTGTAATAGACACATTTTCAAAATTTGCATGGGCTGTGCCACTCAAATCCAAGACTGGAAAATGTGTTACAGAAGCCATCAGGACAATCATCAATCAGAGTGGAAGATCACCGCGCTATTTGCAAACAGATAATGGCAAAGAATTTTATAATTCTGTGTTTCAACAATTTATTAAAAGCCAGGCAATACAACATTATTTGAGTTACAGTGATCTCAAGGCCTCAATTGTAGAGAGATTCAACAAAACCCTAAAAAATCTTATGTATAAACAATTTACACTTCAAGGTAATTATAAATGGTTCAGTATTCTTCCAGAACTTCTACATAAATATAACAACTCGGTCCATTCCACAATCAACATGAAACCCTCTGAAGTAACTTCATCTGATGAGCAAAAATTGATCAGCACTGTTTATTATCCTAGATATCAGCCAACAATAAGAAAGGCCAAATACAAGGTGGGGGATCAAGTAAGAATCAGCAAATATAAGCACTTATTCAAAAGAGGCTTTACAAGAAACTGGAGCACCGAATTATTTACAGTGGTTCAAGTTAAACCTGGGACCCTTAACACATATATAATAAAGGATCACCGAGGAGAAATTCTCAAAGGCAGGTTTTATGAAAAAGAGCTCAGCAAAACTAAACAGCCTGACACATATCTCATAGAAAAAATCATCCGCAGAAAAGGCAACAAGTTATTTGTCAAATGGCTAGGACTCCCAGAACACAGCTGGATCGATGCAAACAAAATAATAATATGAACACCTGGGATGTTATAAAGAGGCTGCCAGAACCTGAACAGCAGATTAAGAGAAATGGCAACTTGCTGCCTGATAATATTAGATGTCTTATTGTTGGGCCATCTGCTTGTGGTAAAACTACACTAATGGTTGATAATTTTTTATTGGCACCCAACTGGTTAGACTGGAAAAACAGGCACTTGTATATCTTCTCTAAGAGCTTGGAACAATTAAAATATCAACAGCTGATGAAGCTATATCATGGATTGGATATAGCCAATTTTGAACCAGATGTTAAGCCACTTCATGAATGTCTCGATAATTCTGTTGTTGCATTTGATGATATTATACTGGATAATCAAAACAAGGTTAGAAATTTCTTTACACAGGGCCGGCACAAAAACATTGATTGCTTCTACCTGGCACAGACTTTTTCAAAAATACCCAAGCAGCTGATCCGAGACAACAGCAATTTTATATGTGTGTTTCATCAAGACCATACCAACCTCAAACACATACATGATGAATATGTAGGTGGGGACCTGAGCTACAATGATTTTTCCAAGATTTGCAGCAGGTGCTGGAACCAGGACAGTTATGGGTTTGTCACAATTGATATGACAAGAACACCCAATAGTGGCAAAGACAGAAATAAAATCAACAATTTTCTAGACGTAGAGACGTATATAAATAAACATGAAAAGGCCAATCATTGATGATCTTAAATTAAGAGATTATCTTGTAAAAAGATTTAAGGGATGGAAATCAGAGAACCGAGGAATTTATGAAAAACACAAACAAACAGAACAGCCTATTATTGATGCTATTAGTGAATTAGGTAAAAATATCAAAACTGTTACAGAGCAAAATCAAAATTTGATCACAGAGCTTGTACCTGTAGCTGCTAGGAGCATATTAGATTATCCATTCACCTCACTTTCTAGTATTCATACACCTAGTCCTGTTGCTCCTAGAAGAATTGAAACTACTCAGGATCCTATTGAATTAGGTCTTCTTGCTCAAAAATATTTAAGCACATCTAAAGACAACAAAGATGAGGTTTTTGGCTTATATGCTGACACAGAGCGTGATGGTAGCATCATACATAGAATTGGCAATTTCAGAGTAACATTTATGGGAGATGATCTGATTGTTTATTCAGAATCTCGTCTCGGAGAAAAAGGTGCTTTTGTTAAGTACCCCGGAACACCTGGATTGTGGGAACTAATGACTAGGAAAAGGCCTGGCAGCTATACAGATCAAGATTATGAATATTACAAAGAAATATTAATAAAATCAGATGCTCTATACCTTAACAATGATCCCACACAAAAAAGAGTCAAGTCTAGCAGTGGGGCAAAATACAATAATTTAATCAAGCCCATATGGTCACAGATCAAGACTGGCAGTGGAATCAAACAATACAACACCCTGCCTAAAGAATTTGTGTGGGTTGATGATGTCAGGAAACTTGTAGATAAGTTATTGGTGATAGCTGGGGAGGAAAATGCTGGCAACCACAATTTTTACAATGAAAAAGTTGGAATTATGGACATGATAAGCACCAAATTGTCTAATTTTATAGTAAATGACACTAAGAGGATTGGATATCTTATAAAAATTATTAATACTTTACCACCTAAATTTTGGAATATTTCTGAGGGTCGGGGCTTAGTTAATGACATTATAAACAAGCTGCCATTTGAACTACACATTCCAGGCTATCGGTATTGTGGTCCAGGCACAAAATTGGATCATAGATTAAACAGAGGTGATCCTGGTGTTAATCCCCTAGATGCAGCTTGTAGAGACCATGCCATAGCATACAACACACATTCTGATCTTGACAAGAGACATGTTGCAGACAAGAAATTAGAAGAGGCTGCATTTGGTAGATTTGTAAGCAAAGATGCTTCTTTAAGTGAAAAAATAGCAGCATTGGGAACCACCATAGCTATGAGCACCAAACAAAAACTGGGGTGGGGGTTGTGAATATGTATATAATAAACCTACAATGAAGGCCAAGGGTGTTATGTATCAAATACCTTATGCAGGTCTTAAATATCTTGGGCCTATTGATAGCCTTTTGACCAAAAAGCAGCGCAAGAAAAAAAATTCTTGTCTTGCAAAGGGTCATGGTATGAAATTGTTGCTTAGTAACCCCCAATTAAAAAATTACAGCAATCCAGGAAAAAATCACATGTGGGGGGATTCATATTTACCATCCCTGCCATCTTAGCTGCTCTCGGGGCTGTGGGGAGCTTGGCTGGGGGATCAGCTGCCATAGCAAAAACAGTAATAGATGCCAAGAAGAACAGGGCAGAATTAGATGAGCAGAGGCGCCATAACCTGGCCATAGAGAAACAAGGCAAAGGTGTTAAGAGAGCCATGAATAAGTTTAAAAAAAACAAGAGCCGCTTACAAACCAAAGCTTTAATCAAGCCACTGGGCATCAAAAATTTTAGAGGTGTGTACATGTCTGATTCTTTGCCAGAACAACCACTCAACAAAGAGTGTGGCATTGTTAATTTGAATAAGTACAAAAATCAGGGCACTCACTGGATCTGTTATCTTAAATATTTAAAAAATGAGGCATTTGTGTTTGATTCATTTGGAGGTGTTCCACCTGAAAATTTAGTAAAATATCTAAAATCAGCTAATCTTTATTACAATAATGCCCGTGTTCAAAATTTCAAAGATGTTAATTGCGGACATTTGTGTTTATCTGTTCTTAGATATATGTCTCAAATAAATAAACCATCAATTGAAAATTTTCAAAAAGCCTTGTGGTATTTAAAACATCATGGGGGTATTCCATCTCACCAGCCAAAATTCAATATTGAAACTCAAATTACATGATGACATAGTATATCCCAAAACAATAGCTCTCAGAGCATTTTATGGCATGTACTTGATCCCTAATATTACACACCACAACAACACAATTGCAGTTGGTGATGAAAAAATTGTCATCACTCCAGGGCAGTATAATCTGTCCACTTTAAATGCTCAATTACCCAGAGGTGTAGTGTTAAGTCAAAATTCTGTCACTCACAGAGTAGAGATTGTATCTGCTACAGAAACAGTGGATCTGGGTACTATAGGAGAGCTGTTGGGCTTTGAGAACAACACAAAACTTGAACCAGGCATCAAACACACTGCTATTAATATACCTAAATTCTTAGCCATAGAGACTCTAAATATTCACTGTAATGTGGCAGAGGGTATCATCACCAAATCAAATGGCATAGGCACTCACAAACAAACTGGGATCATTGCAACATTCAAACCTAATTCTGAATTTATGGAGCCCATCATCTACAATCCATCCCCAACATTATATTTTCCTGTGTGTCATAATAGAATAGATTATATTGAATTGATGGTCACTAATGAAAAAGAAGAATTAGTTGATTTTGCTGGAGCCACAACAACTGCAATCATAGAAATTAATATTTAAATAAAAATACATACAAGAAGAAAATGGAAAATATTGAGAGTTATGAGCTACAATCATTCCCCCCAAACAGGAGGACATTTGCAAATTTAAATCAACCCAACACAGAGATTGAGGTTGATCTTGATGTAGGGGATGGCTTTATACACCCCCACAGAGCAGATCTATACATCAAATTTGATGTTGTAAAGCTCGATGGTACCGATTATCCGGCAAATTCAAATATAAGATTGGTGGATAATTTTGTGCCCCATCTGTTCTCTGAAATTGAGATCAGAAAACATGGTGTTGTTATAAACAGAATAGATTATCCCGGCATTACCTCCACAGCTTTGGCCACATTAAAATTATCCAAAACCGAGGCTTCTTACTACAAAATAGGTGGATTTGAGGCTGGTGAGAAAATATTATCTAAAAACCACACTGTGCTGTTCCCCATGCGCCTATTGCCAGGATTCTTCTCAGATTACAAAGATATTATGTGGAAGGGTGGATTAAGAATCACATTTAGAAGAGCTGCAAATGATAATAATGCTTTGATGAGGTACAGCACATTAAACTCTACAGGGGAAGCTCTGCCTAATACCCTACCAGATGCAGGCAAATGCATTATTCAGACTATGGAGCTAAGAATCCCAGTTGTTGAATATGAGACCAGTTATGCTCTTAAATACAAAGCAGATATAATAAAAAATCCACAGATTTTTTTACAATTTTATACATATCAATGTGTACAGAAGCCCGCAACTGGTACTAATTATGAGTTTGATGCTACAAATTCATTCTCCAGTATACAATATGACATGCCAGATATTGTGGTGGTACTGTTTCAGACTGGAAGACACAATAATCAGGAAACAAATTCAAGTAAATTTGATAACTGCAACATCAAGAACATTTATCTTAAAAATGGCAGAAATGAGGTATTTCCTAGAGAAAATTATAATTTAGACATGTCCAAGGATGATTTCCTCAAATTATATGAGGCATTTTCGGCATTCAAAAGGGTCACTACTGGCAATACTGACATGTATTACACACCAGATGAATTCAAAGCACAGAGACCCATGTTTGTAATCAACACCTCAAAAAGGAAACAAGTTGTGGTGAATGACAGGACAAACATTAAAATTATCTGTGAATTCCATGAGGCATTACCTGATGACACCATATGTAGTGTTATTCTCATAGGTGAAAAATCATATGTTTATGATGTAAGAAATGAGAGGGTCACAGAGCAATTCTAGAGGGTCTCTGCATATTACATTGTTTTAATATTAGATAAACAAATTGAACCTGGTATCCAATTGAACTTAAACCGGAAGTAAATATGTGTGGGTGGGTGTGGGTGTGGGTGGCTCTTATGAGCATCTTGGCCTAGTTTTAAGTGTGGCCAAAAAAAAATATCAAGAGGGGCATATTTTTAACAAATTTATGGACAACAATCTCACAGAAGTGCCTTTTATAAGTGTAGCCAAATCAATCTGAGGGGGGTCATACTTTCTCGGAAAATTCCCGAGGGCATTTTTACAAAAATCTTGGATTAGACAGAGTTCCACACTTGAGCAAAAAACTCATATGGGCATGTTGAGCTTGTTTTAAGTGTAGGCAAATCTGGTTGAGAGGGGTTCATACTTTATCGCGCTTATAATACAGTCAATACAACTACTTTTTTCAATGTGCAGCATCGGTATATATGCCGGAACTTTATCATCTCATGTACCTTACGACACTATTAACGGCAGTGATTTCTTATTTTCCGTTTTTGCCGTAGTTGGTAGTTTTGTAGCTTATCAGTTTTGGTATTTTATTAAGTATAAATTGTATAGCTTCTAAATTTAGCTGTACTACAGTCTCCAATTTTTGAAGTTCATCGAGTATACTCAAATGATTTCGATAATTGAATTTTATTTTGAGAGGTGAGAACCCGCTTATGCTTAATAGGTGAGAATGCGAATCCTTGATAAAATGAAAGATCAATTCTTGAAAGCAGAAGAGTATATATGTGTTAATATTTTGTTACATAATATAGCTTGTATAGTTTGTCATTAAATATTAATATTTAAATATATTTTTTACAATGCCTAAAATGCAGCAAAGTACATTACTAAAACCGGTTAGTTGTTATGGGATCGGAGTTCATTCAGGAAAACTCACCCAATTAACTATAGAACCTGCTAAAGAAAATACCGGAATTATATTCATTAGAACCGACATATCTTCTGAAATAATTATATTGAGGCTAGCTATTTCAACGTCTCCGATACTTTGTTATCTACCACTATAAGTAATGATCATAAAGTTCAAATTTCAACAATTGAGCATTTAATGGCAGCACTTTGGGGATGCGAAATCGATAATGCAATTATTAAAATTGACGGTCCTGAAGTACCCATTATGGACGGTAGTAGTAAACCTTTTGTGTGTATGATTGAATGTGCAGGTAAAATATTACAAAATGTTCCTAAAAAATATCTAAATATTTTAAAAGATGTAAAAGTAGTTCATAAAGATTGTGAATTATATTGTACTCCCTCCAATCCCATGACTGAAGATTTAACCATTGATTTTAGTAGTAAAGCTATAGGCAAACAAAATCTAAGTTTTTCAAATCAATAATCTTTTACTAAAAATATTGCAGATGCTAGGGTGTTTGGATTTATAAAAGATGTTGATTATTTGAAAAGCAAAGGACTTGCCCAAGGTGCCTCATTTGAGAATGCTATAGGGACAGATGAGCAAGACAAAATCTTAAACCCAAACGGTTTGCGTTATGAAGATGAATTTGTTTGCCATATATTTATTCGGTGATTTACATACCAGCGGCACTAACGTTGTAAGTGCAATTAAAGGCTACAAAACTAGCCATGCTCTTAATAATGAATCATTGCATAAAATATTTAGCGGTACTACATCTTACCAATTTGTTAATGCAAGAGAACTATAATTTCATATTGTTAAATTTCGCTTTCTTTTTTGCATCCTTTTTGACTTTTCATTTTCCGTCCTTTTTATTTCAGCATTATTAACTTTATCTTTATCCATAGCTTTAGTTAAAGAACAATATCCTTCGGCTTACTAGGATTTTCATAAAATGGATTCATTACATTTTTAATATCTTTAACATAACTCTCTTTTTCATTATCTATTGTTATTTTATTTTCTCTAATAAATCTTTCTAAACCGTTTGTTTTTATTTCAAAATTAAAACTACCTCTTATTTCTAAAAATTTTTGTTTTTTTTGGTCTTTATTCATACTCCAATAATTGTTATCCGTTATTAATTTTTTAAAGCTAATGTTTGTAATACTTGACTTTTAGTATAATTCTCTAATTGTTCCAAATTTTCATATATAGGAGTTCTTGTTTTTTATATTCTTCATTTATATTTAATTTACATATTGCTTTTATTTCTATTTTTTTCTCTTCAGTAAGACCATCGATAACCCGTAGCTTTTCATATATCAAGTACATTACCGCTAGCACCTTTAATAATAGAGGCAGCCAAATTTACAGCTCCGCCTAGATTATTCCCAAATATTCGTCTTGTACTTTTCAATTTATTTACAATTAACCGATACTTATCTTGAGTAGAATCCCTACCTGCCATTTGCGGCGTATATAATTCATTTTTCAAAACATCTTTTAAGCTCGGTTCTAATGATAATATATAATCTTGCTGACTTTTAGCATTTCTGTTATGTACTAATAAATCATTCTCTTTATGAAGTTTACGCAAACTACCCACTTTCAAAGTCTCGTTTATAGCCTGGATTCCTACGCTAACGCCTGAAACAACAGCTACAGCTATATATAATTATATCTATATATATATATATATAATATTTTACCAATTTTCCTTTGTCTAAAACTGGTCCAATAATATTTGGACTTATTAAATATTTTTCTAATACTGGATTTTAACTTCTCTTACAACTTAAATTATAGTATAAATTGTAATAAAAAAACAAAATAAATGTCTGGAAAAGAATTAAATAAAGTTGTTGCAGCCATCTTATTTGCTAGTTTAATTGCTTTGATGGTTGGATTTGTTGCAAATATATTATATAAACCAAACTTACAAGTTTTACATCACAGTTATAGTGTTGCAGTTCACAAAAATTCAGTAGCTTCTACGCCAGAAGCACAGCTACCTGTAAATATACCGGAATTGATGAAAACCGCTAATGCAGATAACTAGGACCGCATCTTTGGGACGTAGCAGGTCGCCCTAAAGCAAGCATAGCAGTCTACGAGTGGGTCAAAAGTCGCAATACACCTAAATAAAAGAAGCCACTGTGGGGATAGGTATCAGTGAGTGTTGGATATGCGTGTTGGGGGTGGGGGAAAACTTTATGATGAGGTTGATCTTGACGGCAGCCATCTTGAAGTCCTCCATCTTGGATTCAACTTCATTTTTTTAAATGGGAAGGGGGTCGTGTGACACATAATTTTAGGCTAGAATTTTGTCAGGAATTAAATGGTGTTGTCCATTTTGACATATCTTTATTCGTGTAGGAGTTACAAAGGTTTCTTTTTTCAAGTTTTGAAAAGTGGCACACTTTACATGATGTGTTCGATGTGGCCTCCTTCATGCTGGACAGTCATTTCCATTCTCTTCTGCCACTCCGTATGCACACGTAACAGGACATCTGGTGTAATAGCCGCACATGCGATCATTGACTTTGACCGCATACACCATGGCTTTGAGATGGCCCCATAGGTAAAAGTCCAGGGGACTGAGATCGGGGGATCTTGCAGGCCACTCCACTGGACCTCGACGGCCAATCCAGCGCTGTGGAAACTGTTCGTTGAGTAATCCACGTACCTGCAGATTGTAGTGAGGTGGTGCCCCGTCGTGCTGAAACCATAAGGGGAAGTCACCATCCTCCGTCGCTGGATGGGAACACCAGCTCCTCCAACATCTCTTTGTTGCTATCGGCATTCAAATTGTTGTGGATGAACACAGGACCAATGACCCGTGTTCCCTAGATCCCGCACCACACCATGACTTTGGTATGTCCAACCATCTTGGATGGATCAGTCCAATGTGGGTTACTGTCTGAACAATAACGCAGGTTTTGCTTGTTAACCTCCCCGTTAACGTAAAAGTTAGCTTCGTCCGTAAAGAGCACATTCTGGGCGAACTGTGGGTTATCTGCAAGCTGTGCTGTTGCCCATTCCGCAAACTGAAGCCGGCGGTCAGGATCGTCTTCAGAAAGGTGGTGTAATAACTGCAGCTTGAATGGATGAAAATGATGTGTCTTCAAGATCCGGCGTATGGAGCATCTGCAACACCAGTCACATGAGACATGCTACGCACACTCCTTGTGGGACTGAGGGCGAAGCTACCTAACACGGCGATGGTTGTCGCCTCATCTGTTGATGAACGTGGCCTCCCAGACCGTGCCGTATCTTTCACACTCCCTGTGGCAGTGAACTGGGACAGCAGTGATGCAACTGTGGCGTGGGAAATTGGATGTCGGTCTGGATGGCGAGCGTTGAAATCGGCTGCAATGGTGCGAGAACTTCTTTTCCCTGATATTAGGATGATCTCAACCCGTTCAGCGTCGCTTAGTTTCATGTTGTCCTGTCAACTTGCAACGAAGAGAAAACCTTTGTAACTCCTACACGAATAAAGAAACGTCAAAATGGACAACACCATTTAATTCCTGACAAAATTCTAGCCTAAAATTATGTGTCACACGACCCCCTTCCCATTTAAAAAAATGAAGTTGAATCCAAGATGGCGGACTTCAAGATGGCGGCCGTCAAGATCAACCTCATCATAAAGTTTCCCCCCCAACACGCATATAATAATAATAATAATAAATAATAATAAATTTTCTTTATTCAGCGGGCGAGGTTCAGCCAAGGGCTGCTCTGCCACCTAACCCTTGTCAATATGAGAATACATATGAGATGATTATAAACTTATGGATCAGTAAGCTAAACGTAAAGTAATAATAATAATAATAATAATAATAATAATAATAATAATAATAATCAAAATAAAAAATGAAGAAAGAAGAAAGAATACATAGGAATTAGTTGCAAAAAAAAAGTGTAACTAGAAATAAAAAAGACAATAGTAATAATAATACAATAATACAATTCCTTATAGTGAGGGACTTGATACCTTCAGTATGTGCCCCGACTCTGCCATTGTTCCATTAACAGCAGATCTTTTATTTTACCTTTAAAATATAATGGGTTTTTTACACTAGCGATATTTGCAGGCAATGCATTCCATGCTTTGGGAGCCGAAAAGGAGAAAGAGGAGTTGTAGGCCGTGGTAGAGTGATGGGGTAAATCGAAGTTGTTCCGCTTACGGGTAACATACTGATGGATTTCCCTACGGGAATGCATCTTCTCAAACAGGTACTGCGGTTTACCTTCTGTCAGTATGCGGCGTATAAAACAGAGATAGTGCAACTTTCTTCTGTTTGCCATGGTAAGAACCTGATTATTATTTAAGAATGGAAGAATATGATCGGATCTTTTTGCTTGAAAAATGTATCGGAAGCAGGCATTTTGCACCATTTGTATTTTTTTACTGAGCTTTTGCGAGAGTTGAGGGCCGTAAACATTATCACAATAGTCGAACAATGGGTAGATTAACGCTTGGATGAGTCTTAGCTTGCATTCCGCAGGGAGGAAGTCACGGAAACGATTCAGATTCCTAAGTGTTCCATAAGCTTTCCTACATTGCGTCTTTACATGTTCTGTCCAATCAAAAATTTCGTCAAAAATCAGACCAAGATTTTTAGCAGTGTTATTCCTGACAATGGGCAAATTGTTTATTTTGAACTCGAACTTAATATTTTTAATTAACGACCTTGAATAATTAGAACCAATGATCATGAAAGTGGATTTTTCTGGATTTATTTTAAGACCGTTAGATACACACCAGTTACTGACGATGTTCAAGTCAGAATTTAGTGACTGAAGCTTATGTTCCAACGAAGCGTAATGATCTGAGAAATATAACTGGGTATCGTCTGCGTAAAAATGTGGAGTGAAGAATTTTATAACTTGCTGCAAATCTGCAGTGTAAAGGGTAAAGAGGAGGGGGCCTAATATCGATCCTTGCGGCACGCCTGCTTTCAGCGTTATAGGTTGAGACACGTGAGATGGTGAATTATGTAATACGACCCTTTGACGTCTGTTAAATAGATATGTTTGAAACCAGTTTAATGTTGTAGGAGAAAACTTGTAATATTTAAGTTTGGCTAATAATAAGTCATGCTGCACAGTGTCAAAACCTTACTGAGATCCAGAAGTACTAAAATAGTGACTTGCTGTTTATCAATGGCATAGAGAATATCATCCACAACTTTAGCAAGAGCAGTGGCTGTGCTGTGTTTCTCACGAAATCCGGATTGCAGCGGGGGCAGTAAATTATTCGTGTTAACGTAGTTTAACGTCTGCGAATGCACTATTTTCTCGAGTACTTTAGATAGCACAGGCAAAAGACTGATAGGCCTAAAGTCATTGTAAGAAGTGGCGATCTGCTTTTTCTGAAGTGGCAGGATTCGTGCTTCTTTCCACATTTCAGGAAAGACGCCACTGGAAAGAGAGGAGTTAATGACGTGCGTTAACGGAGATAAAACATAAGGCAAAGAAAGTTTGAGCATTTTAGTGCTGATACCATCTACTCCAAAACTATTTGAGCGTATGCTATAAATAGTTCTATGTACATCTTTTTCAGTTACCTCAGTAAAGTTAAAATACTGTTCAGCGGTGGAACAGGTTTTGTTCTCGAAATGCTTTATTTGCTGAGCCTTAAGTGGAGGAGGAATTTCAGATTCATTGCAAATTTTACCAAAATGGTCATTAACAGCATCTAAATCTTCAGTGGTACTTATGAGAGAGAATGTATTATCGTGAGACTTTTTATTGTTAACAATACCCAATTGTTTCAACTCATTCCATGTTTCTCTCCGGTTTAAATTTTTCCCGCCAAATTTGAAGGTAAGATAACATTTCTTTTCTTGTCTTATGACAGTTGTTGTAAAGTTCCGGAGTTCTTTATATTGTTGCCAGTCGCTTGGATCGTTCGAACGTTTGAACTTTCGTAGCGCGTTATCTCTGATTCTCATCAACAATTTAACATTACTGGTGATCCACGGTGCATTTTTCTTATTGTGCTTTACGATTTTTAGAGGTGCGTGCGTGTCAAAAACATTTTGTATATTTGAGGTCAAAAACTCCACTTTATTATTAACATCATCAAGTGAGTAAAGCTTTGACCAATCTACATCAGTTATATCTTTTGCAAAACTTTCTTCGTTGAAGGTATTAAAATTTCTACAATAAACGTAACTCGCTTGATGTTCCGGTTTCTGCAACAAGAAATCAGCGTACGCAACGCAGTGATCTGATTTACCGATTGGGACAGTGACGTCAGTTTTAAACAGTAATTCTGTATTGTCAACGGCTATGATGTCAAGCAGCGTTTTACTTTTTTCGGTGATACGGGTTGGTTTATTAACTATTTGCGTTAGACCAAATGAATCAAAAATCGATCTTAAAAACCGTGTTTCTGGTTTATTCGGGGTGAGATAATCGCAGTTTACATCTCCTAACAGGAAGAGATTATCAACTAGTGGATAGATTTCGGACATTAATTCTTCGAACAATGTAAGTTTTGTGTACGGGACATTGGGCGGTCTGTATATGGAACATACGCCAAACTGTTTATTCATGTACTTCAGAATCAGAGTTAATGTTTCGATGCCTTCAGTATTTACTTTCGTCTCTATTGTTCGGACAGTTAAGTTAGATTTATGAAAAACTACAATTCCGCCACAGTTTTTCTTGGTTCTATTTTTTGTTAGCGTTTCATAACCCTGTATACTAATTAGAGATAGTGGTGTTCCGTCCTTTATCCAGCTTTCTGTAATGACAATCAAGTCGAAGTCTCCCTCTTTTACAACAAGCCACAGTTCGTCCATTTTCGGAACTAGCGATCTGACATTCGCGAGAGCGACACGGAAAAATGAGTGATTGCTTGGCCCTCCCCTTCCCAGCAGCTGGTCATTACCTCGGGGGTTAACGGGAACCGTCCTCACATTTGAGCCCTTGCAAGGAATGCAGTGAAAATCTTTGGATGTTTTCAGGCTTACCAACTATTGAATACTTGCTATTAAAGAGTAATGGCTTACCTTGTCTCGTGGAACAAATGACAGGTCGGGCAGGTTGATATTTGGACACTGAGGTAACACGATTACACACATTTTCTTCATTACGTCACTCTTAATAGGACAAGGAAATATATATATATAAAAAAAGAATATGTTGAATATATATGCGAAAAAAAATGAAGCAAAAAAAAACAACAACAACAAAAAACGAGCGCACACGCAATCACTTTTGTTGCTAAATCAGATTCAATAATAATAATATGATATAGTGAAGAATTTAAAGTACGTGTTATTATTATGCGGCAACGGATTAGATAAGCACAATATTTAGTTCAGGTGAATGCAGTCCTTGTGTATTTGATCTTGGGTCACTTCGGGGAGGAGGGGAGACTACGATGACAGCTGCTCCAGATCTCTCATGCGGGTGACGGTATGTTTCCTGCCATTCTCCGTGCGTACGATGATACGCCCATCCTCTGTGTAGCAAGAGCGACGGCCAAATCTGTCTTTAGCCACTCGCAGGATCTCTTGGCGAGTGGCCGTGAGGGACTCCGTGATGAAATAGGGGCACCCGGCGTCCCTTAGCATCCTCTTCGAAGACCAAACCAGGTGGCGTATTTTGTAAGTGGAGAATTTCACAATAATACATCGTCTTCCCTCTTGTAAGGCGTCGGCCACGGAGCGATTCTGTTTGCCCAGCCGATGACAGCGGGCAATTTCCTCGCTACGGACGTTCAGATTCAGTGTCCAACACTCACTGACACCTATCCCCACAGTGGCTTCTTTTATTTAGGTGTATTGCGAATTTTGACCTACCCTGTATAAATATTCCCCTGCTCTA
Organism: Lepisma saccharinum; assembly: GCF_977018435.1. Lineage (NCBI taxonomy): Eukaryota > Metazoa > Arthropoda > Insecta > Zygentoma > Lepismatidae > Lepisma > Lepisma saccharinum. Next base: position 54,665,153 of record NC_139246.1, read on the forward strand.
TCAAGACTTGACGGCGTATGGGATGATGATAGTTTATTTGCTTTCTTGCATAAACCAAGTAGCTATGCCCCAGGTACTAAGTCCCGTCTCGAAGGGTTCTGTCCCGTCTCGTCTCGTCCCGTCTCGTTTTGTCTCGTCTCGTCTCGTAAAAGTGATCCGGGATATCATGCCAACAAAAGTCAAAAGTAGCAGAAACACGAAATATTTTTCCGGAAAGTGGGATAAAGCTCCAAACATTTTACCCATTGCGTGGTGAGAATAAATAAGGTTCGTTAGTCATGAGGACATTAATATTAAAAATGCAGTTGGTTACTGATTGCTAGGTATCTTATTAAATCTACCTTGTGGTTTTTCTGGCTTCCATACAAGAGTGCTCTTTTCATTACTGCTATACCTTTTGGAAGTTTTGAAATGTTTTCCACTAGACCTTCTTTCTTTCTGAATGTCGAACTTCCGTGCACTATGAAAATGTATATTTCTTCTTTAAATTCTAAGCTTGGCGCTCGGGAGCAACAAAAAAGTTTTTAAATGTGTAGTACGAACACAAAAGACTATTTAAAATTTCAATACTTAGTATATTACAAATAGAAAGCATTTATTGTTTTTAATATTGTTAAACATCTTCTATGACATAAGTTTCAAAAAGTGTTTCTTTGTGATATTGTGCTGTTCCTTATGCTCAGCTTATGACGCACATACTTCTTTGTTTTCTCTTTAGCCTCTAATGGCCGTGTGCACGAACGAAGATCAAATTTTAAACTCGGATCGGGAAAGGATCACTGGAAAATTCCATTGCACGAAGACGGTTCAACACTTGATCGCGATCTAGGAACATCAAAACCAGTTTATCTTCTGATCGGCCATTCGCGACCGTTTTGGTGTCTGATCCTGGTTCACGATACTGACGCTTCGACTGCAGGCAGTTGTTTTTGAATATAAAAAGAGCGGAAAGTGATATCAAGGGCGTATAAACGCTAGTAATGTTGGATGTACAATGCTGATAATTCGAGAAATGTCTAAAGTAAACTAAAAACTGCCAAAATAATAATAATAATTTGTGGTTCTGTGGTGCCAAGTCGAAATGTTTCTAAATACGGTACTTTCTATCACAGACATGTGCAAGAAAACATGTGCAAGTGCAAGGTAAATTAGAACAGAGCATTGTTACGATATTGCTACATGGTGCATAGCATGGTGTTGGAAATATGATTGTATAAATTTACGAAAATACATGTTACTGGCTATTTACACGACACGACAATATAAATATATAAGAATTAAGAAATGAAAAATTCAAATACTTACCACAATACAGTAATAATAATAATAATAAAAATATCTTTATTGAGCGGGCGAGTTTTAGCGTACGCTGTTCTCTCGCGAATTCATTTCGTAAGCCATTGAAGTCCCGTAGAAGAAGGTTCCATGCTTTCTCCCTATCCTTTTGTCTTGTGCCGTCAGTTCTTTTTTAAGGTTATTATTTCTTTACACCCTACTACATCCTTGTACTCGTCGACAAGGTTGATCAGTACATTTCTCAAATTCAGATAACTTTGCGGCCCGAATTACTTTCTTCTCCTACACGTTGATACTTTAACACATCACACTACTCGGTGGGGTTCTTGATTGTCATTTGTTTTAGCCAACCAATCAGGTATAGCTTTACAAATTAATCTCGGATCATTTGAACGGAATCTCGTGAACGTCGTTTTTCGTTGGTGCAATGCAAATCTTTAAACCAAGTTAATTTAGAATGGATTAAAATTGATCTCGTTCATCTGAACTTCGAAATAATCGGCGTTGGTGCACGCGGCCATAAGTCAGATACCACCACCGCTTGATCTAATTTTCCTTCGGCAGGCACGCATCTAGAAGTATATGTCGGGGGAGGGTGTCCGAGCCAAGTGTTTCAAAAAAATGATAATAATAACATTAACGACAAAAATTAAGCAAATGTTTAAATTAATACATTAATATTATTCATAGGTCTATTCACATGAATATGTAAATTAATCAATTCTATTATTGTTATTACATAAAATGTTACAAAGATTGTAGAAGAATAGTAATATAACAGCACGAATATTAGCTAATATCTAGCTTACGTGTAGTTAAGATCGCCTAAATTTGCATAAAAACAACTGTCCTGGCAAGAAGTTTAATGTCAAAAAAGGTGATGAATTGAATATTTGCTAAATAACAAAAAAGGATGTTAAGTCCACTTCACGAAAAATAAAATTCCTGATTAATATTTTATTCTCATTATTATAAATAGTAGTGTACATAAATCTTCATTGATACTGTCATTCAAAGCCGTATGATCGCAATAAAATCCTTGTTCGGCATAAAAAAGTAACCCTCGATTATGCTAAAGAAATATATTTTTGTTTAGCTAGAGCAAGGCCCCAGGAGGATGCAAGAAGCCGTTCCTACAAAAGTGTATGTTGTACAAAGCGAAGAAACGTGACAAAACCACCACGTATGGAAGGCAAACCTGCATTAAGTTTATATCGCACGTTTACAGAGCCGTGCCTCCTGAAGTTATAAAAATCCCAACTTCAATGATTCTTTTAGACATGCTATAGTTGAAAAAAATATGTTTAGATGCACCAAAAGTGCATCATTATCAGATTATACATATAACGTGTTATTGGAATCAACATATTTGTGTAAATTGGGTGCCTCCCCGATTACGTAGTAATAACGTCGAGGTCTTGTAATCAAGATACCCAATGGAGGCACAAAGTGGATCGGATCGCACTTTAAACTGTAGGTCGGTTCGCGATTTAGCCTCTTTGTGAATCAAGTGGACTTAAAACCCAATATCAACCTTAAGAATATTAGAACCCAGTAATTCACCCGCAGCTAAGTCAAATTTCACATATTCCTCTTCATCCTCGTTCATAGACTTCCTGCAATACTCTTGTGCATGTGGGTTGCATCCCACCAGGTGCGAGAAATGTGAAGAGTTATTCTTTCCCTGTACTGCGTTATTTCTTTTCATAAGAGTAAGGCTAAATTCTCGTTTTATCTGAACTTTTAAAAAATGTGCAAAATACGTCTCTAACTTTAAACAACCACCCTTTCTCGTGTATGTGTAAAATAATCCCACTCTGTCTCAGAAAACCTCTTCCTACGATCAAATGAAGGAAACAACTCTCAAGTCTCAACAATTATAATTTTTTGCTTAAATTTCCTATAATTTATACAAACAGTAGCACACATCACGTCCTTTGGTACAACACTGTCAACAGCTAATGTTACTTTCCTCGTCCTAATAAATTTACTTCCAACCAGTGACGGCGCCAGGGAAATGTGACTGGGGGGCGGAAGGCTGGCAACAAAATATTGTAAGTGGGCAGTCACATTAAAACGCCCGAAAACACTACACATATATATATACATAGTATATAATAATACTTATAATAATAATTATTATTATAATTATAATAATAATAATAATAATAATAATAATAATAATAATTATTATTATTATATTCATGTATGGTGTTTTGTGTTTGTCTTTTATTTAGAGTGGACGTTTACTGCCTAAATTTACTTCTTGATAACGAGTTTATCTCCACATGATTCGTTTTAATAAAGACATTAATTCTTTTTTATTGATAAGTTGCGTTGTCTCTAGTGGCCTATTTCAGTATTGGAAGACATTTATAATTTTATAATTCATCGTCTTTCTTGAGATGAAACTACAGATATAAATATTTTAGTTATAAGATAATAATATAAATGACAAAAAAATGCTTCGAAGAGTTTAATTTTCTTGCAAAATAAACGTGACGTTGGAAGAAATGAATCTTCTTAAGTATTAGAATTCTGCTCTATGTGCTTTGGAGAACACATTGATTTGGTACCCACCTTTGGTACGTCCAGGACTTGACATTTCTTCTCAATGGCAAGAACAGCCAAATGAGGCAGTTTGCATCCAGCATCCTGTTTCGAGCAAACCTTTTCAAAGATTTTAAGGACAACCATCTTCGTAATGCTGAAGTGTTTTGGGCAAAATTTGTGTTTCACCTTTCAGGGAAATGTTATCACAGGATAAAAAAATCAGACAAAGGTTACAGTTATTTCATAATTCAAGAAATATTCTGACCCTGGTAATACTTACTCTTACTCTACCACTCCATCGTATGTTTATGCTACACAATTACAGGCACCTATGGGGTTCGTGGGAAGAAGTTCTTCGATTTTGATATGTACGAGAAAGAGCGAACCTGAATCCAATGATTGAAGAGTGGCAAATCCTAATAAGCATTCTTTTACCTGTCCCCGATATCTTTTGAATCGAATTTTAAGTGTAATTTGCATTTTAAGAAATTCTCTTTGTTACGGTTTCCTCAGACTCATCATCTCGAAATTCAAGTCCGTGAATAGTAAGAAACCGCGATGAATCCACAACAACTGACATGGAGTGTCGGGTTTTCTTCGATCACCTTTGGTCCTGGGTTCGATACCCAGTGGAGGCACTTTAAACTATTAGTCCAATCCCGATTGGCTTTTCTGTGCATAAAGTGGACTCAAAACATCAAATCAACCAACCAACCAAATCTTGAATCAACTTTGAATGTCTTTTAATAATTAGCGTTGTCACTAACAACCACGATTAGAATAATTTGCCCGTACTACAGATGATGTCTTGTAGTCCTGAAAATATTCGTGATGTTTTAAAACCATCCACATTCAACACTTTTTCCCATTTCTTAAGACTGGTTAAAACTTAGGTTAATCTCGGCTATTACAGGACATAAATGAATGAGAAATCACCTATGCCCAGGTCGGCGCTCGAATCTTGAACGAAAGTCACATACACATAGCTATATATATACTAAACAAATTAATATTTGTTAATCAAGTTGGTATTATAAACAGGAAAGTGATATCATCCAGAATACACCACTTTGAAAAGGTGAAAATCGTCTTACTCTTATAAATGAACTCTCTTATTATTCGATATTTAATTAACTTCAGTTGGAGGGCCCGGGGGGGGGGGTGGCGAAGTGTCTGACATGGGGCGTCCCCCTGCCTCCTCTGGCGTCGTCACTGCTTCCAACCCTCTAATAACTTCGCTGCTGATAGCCTCACCTTCGAAATGGAAGCTTGTGTGTCGGTGAATAATACAAAGCACTTGTGTTCACTGTCCCTCTTTCATTCAAAGTCTGCCGTTTTCCTTTTCAGCTTTTCCTGCAAAACTTCCTGTCAGCAAGCAAACCAAATTACAGAATTTTTATTGCCTCTCCCTTGCATCAACCTTCATTCCTACTTTAGGCCTGGATTTATGGCACTTACCCGCTACTGCAGGTCAACCTCGTCCCTATGTTTGGTGTTTACCCCCTGAAGCAACGGTGTCCATTGTTCAAAGCGAAACCTCTGTCAGTGAGGAACGGCGAAAAATAGTCTCGGAATACACCCTGGCCGTAAACAGGCTCCCGCCACCCTGACATTGGTGTCAGCTTCCCTCTGAAGTTTGATAAAACTACTTTGTGAAATTTGTTTAGTAACGATTGAAAATGTAGACAGTAGATACTACATGTATTTTGCTCATAAACTTGAAGGGTAAATTCACAGAATATAAAGAACAGCTACAACATTCCTTCATCTGATTTACAGAAGCTAATCGGGACTGGACCCACACTTTAAAGTGGGATTCAAATCACTATGTTCCTTCACCGGGTATCGAACCCGGCACCCCTTGATTACAAGGTGACGACGCTGCCACTGTACCATCGGGGTGTCCCCATAGAACAACGTTTCCTTCTTCGACGATTATACAGAACTTAGTGCACTTCCTTCATTTGAAATCTATTCTATATTAGGCTCAGTATTTCGTTATTACAATCCAAGGAATAGTATTCTCCTTAAATAAGAAATAAATAAATAAAAAAAAAGCATTGAAAATAATCTTCAAACGGACGTAAAAAAATCGAATCCAACCACCTGTAGAATGCCTGAGGGAAACAACAAGAATTTTCTCAACAAAGACATTTCCGAAATTTCCATAACATTCTAAAAATTTCGCAACCCGTGCAAATAATCACGTGGTAAAATCTTGTCATGGTTCCCTGTAAACACTAAAATCACCAAATTACTTCTTTCCATATTTCCCGTATTTTCTCCTTCTCTTTAGCTCTCAGCTGTTCGGAGTGGGATAATGCAAGATTATTTGTCCCTAATTATCTCTTTCTCTTAGTCTTGCTAATATCTTGGACTCCTTAATAACTTTCCCAACAACTCCTTATCAATTTGTACTGCCATGTTTCCCACAATGTTTTTCCTACTTCCTAATAACATTCACTACTGTACACCCTTTGATGTAAAAATTAAATAATAATAATAAACCCTATCCGTCGGTCCGTTCATCTTTCCAACCTATAGAGCTGAGACTATGTTTACAAGATAAATCTCGGACTCAGATACTCCACGATCTTTTGGCCCCTCCTTCCACCTTCTCTACCTGCCCTTTTACTTGATGTTATTCACAATTGTATTAGTATCTGGAGTACTATCGTAACATAAAATTATTAACATTGGAATGAATTGAAAAATAAAAATGGGGAGTAACCCTGTGTTTCGAAAGAGTATAGAAAATAAGTTTAGGTATTCATTCATTCATTCATACCTCTCTCTAGAATAGTCTTCTTTTGACTTAACAAGCGCTTATCAACGTTTCTAATTGAAATACCCTTTTCCAAGCAAACAAGTATTTGCAACTGATTAAATATTTTGCTTTTATTTTTTCGAGACATTCGAGATGAGACGAGACTTTTCAAAAGCCGTCCCGTCCCGTCTCGTGTCTCGTCTCGAAAACGAGACGGGAAAGGCATTCCGTCTCGTCCCGTCTCGAATTTCAAAAGGCTTGTCCCGTCTCGTGTCTCGTCTCGAAAACGAGACGAGACACGAGACGAGACGGGACATGTCCCGTCCCGTGAGCAACACTAGTCCTTGTGTATTTGATCTTGGGTCACTTCGGGGAGGAGGGGAGACTACGATGACAGCTGCTCCAGATCTCTCATGCGGGTGACGGTATGTTTCCTGCCATTCTCCGTGCGTACGATGATACGCCCATCCTCTGTGTAGCAAGAGCGACGGCCAAATCTGTCTTTAGCCACTCGCAGGATCTCTTGGCGAGTGGCCGTGAGGGACTCCGTGATGAAATAGGGGCACCCGGCGTCCCTTAGCATCCTCTTCGAAGACCAAACCAGGTGGCGTATTTTGTAAGTGGAGAATTTCACAATAATACATCGTCTTCCCTCTTGTAAGGCGTCGGCCACGGAGCGATTCTGTTTGCCCAGCCGATGACAGCGGGCAATTTCCTCGCTACGGACGTTCAGATTCAGTGTCCAACACTCACTGACACCTATCCCCACAGTGGCTTCTTTTATTTAGGTGTATTGCGAATTTTGACCTACCCTGTATAAATATTCCCCTGCTCTATCAAGACTTGGCGGCGTATGGGATGATGATAGTTTATTTGCTTTCTTGCATAAACCAAGTAGCTATGCCCCAGGTACTAAAATATATTTTGCCTGTATATCAAAACCACAAGACATAGCTGACGTAATATTATTTTTAAAAATTATGCTCATGATAAATAATTATCTTACCGAAATATGGTTAATAATCGGCATACTTTGCTTAATTATTGAATTCTTCGCAATTCCAAGTAACGGATTCTTATTTTTTGCACTTGGAGCATTATCAAACACTCTTATGGTATATAGCTATGAGATTTACTTACAAAATCAAATAACAATTTTTGATATATTATCACTTATTTGGTTTTGTGTATTATATTATCCTCTTAAAAAAATATGTTTACAGTAAAACTGCTAAGCAGAAAATTATTCCGATATGATAGGCAAAGCCGTAGAAGTTCATAGCTCTACCGTCTCTTCCCATACTATAGGGCAGGTAAAATGGTCAGGTGTTATTATGAATGCTTATCTTGCTCAAAATGAAGAGGATGCAAAAACAGGCGATCAACTATTTATTATTGAATATGCTCTAAGCATAGACCTAAGCATAGTTCTTAAATATGTAAAGCTAGTATACTAATTTTTGTATGAAATCATTAACAATCAAGCTTAGAACATTCCTTATATTCCTTATATTACTTATAAAATAAAATCTTCTTCTTAAAGAAATATTTACTAAAATTTAAAATGTCAAGCTCTATTCTAAAAAATCAAGTGCTTTTTAGATAAAATCAGGATATTATTAGGATAAATTATATATTATATAATCCTATAAGGATAATTTAGTAATATTCATCCATATTTTTAAAAAATAATATAGATATAAAATAAGCATAAATAAAGGAATATACTTTTTTAACATGAAGAGTTGGTAAAGTGATTAGGAACAATATTTTGAAAATGGCCATTTACCAATAAAGAAATTTTATTTCTATATTTTTCAAAATTTTCAAAAAATAACCTTACAGCCTCAGTAAATGTCTTAAAATTTGCATAAAATTTATTGTTGCTTACAATAGAATGCATAAATTTCCACAGTCGTTCAATTGGATTGAGATTAGGACTATATGGTTGCAAAAATAATAGCTCTATGTTACTGTTTAGTAGATATTCCTCTACCTTTCTTGATCTATGATATCCTGCATTATCACATATCAGATAAATTTTGCTTTTATCTTGATTTTTTCTTCCAATTTCTATAAAAATTCAATGATATAGTCGCCATTAATCTTAGGATTATCAGTTGTTACTAATTTAGACTTTTTAGATCAATCGCACCTATAATATGCTTACGTTTCCATCCACTAAAGCTTGATAGAGTCTGAACTACATTATTTCTAATCCAACCAAATCTAGCTCTAGATTGATATTGAGGATGAACACTATCCATAAAATAAATAGACTCATCTCTTGCTAAATTATTTTTTAATAAAGTACATTGCAGCTTAATTTCCTCTTGTTTATCTAAATCTATCTTCCTAGGAATCAACTTAGGTTTTGTATAACTAAAACCAAGTCTATGTAAAAAATTGATTACTCCAGTTAATGTATAGAGGACCCCATATTGCCTTCCTATGTACAAACCTATATCTCTAGCATGCACTTCTTTAACATGAAGAGTTGATAAAATGGTTAGACGCAATGGACTGAAAATTATCGTTTATCAAAGATGCCAACCTATCTTTATACTTAGGAATATTTTCAAAGAATTGCTGTAAAGAATTAGAAATGATTCAAAATCAGCATAAAACCTATTATTTGTAACGATACAATGCATAAATTTCCACAATCGTTCAATTGGATTTAAATTAGGACTATATGGTGCAGAAATATTAGTTCTATCTTGGTATTTTGTAGATGTGCTCTTACTTTTTTTGATTTATGATATCCAGCATTATCACGTATAAGATAAGTCTTGTGTTTATTTTGATTTATTGCCTCTAATTTCTTTAAAAACTCGATAATATAATCACCATTAACTTTAGGATTATCGGTAGTGACTACGTTAAGATCTTTCAGGTTAATTGCTCCAATAATATGCTTGCGTTTCCAACCACTAAAGCTTGGAAGAGTTTTCACTCTATTCTTTCTAATCCAACCAAATTTAGCTCGTGTTTGGAATTGAGGGTGGACGCTATCCATAAAGTGTATGGACTCATCTTTTCTTAAGCTTCCTCTTAGCAAACTATATTACAGCTTGAATTCTTCTTATTTAGCTAAATCTATTTTTCCAGGTATTAATTTCGGTTTCTTATAATTAAAGCCAAGCCTATGTAAAAGCTTAATTACTCCTATTAATGTATATGAAATGCCATACTGATCTTCTATATATAAGCCCATCTCGAGCATAAACATAATTATTGTATTCTAAATGGACTATTAGCTCTTGTTCTTGGTGAGTGCTAAGTTTGCTATAGCTTCCTCCATTCCTTGGAACCAATTTTTCTCTTTGATGATAATCTTCTATGTTTTTCCTTACGCCATCATGGCTTAATAGTAAAATTTCTGATATTTCTATTAGACTATAACCCTTATCGTACAGCGTAATGCGCCCCAAAAACTAGACCAGTGAAAGAGAGACTATTTTATGTTAAAGATTAAACATAAAGATAGGAGTTTCTAGAATGATTAAACCGAAGAATTATAGTAATGAATTTAAGTTCAAAGTAGCACTAGAAATGGTGAGGGGAGATTTGAGTATAGCAGAAATAATATCAAAGTACCAAGTGCTTCAGTCAGTGATAAGTAGGTGGAAGAAGCAACTTTTAGACAACGGTGCTAATATTTATAAAGACGGCAATGAAAGTAGTAATGATAAGCTTCATGCAACAATAGGCAGATTAAAGGTAGAAAACAATTTTTTGCATCATGTATCGGCCAGGTTGAAATACTGAATAGGAGAGCTTTAGTTGATAAAAATTATCAGATCATCAGTATTCACCGTCAAAGCCAGCTATTATGTTTAAACCGTTCTACAGCCGGGACGTGCTAACAACCGGCGTGGAACCACCCGCTCTGGTAGCGACGCGCAGTTGCCGGATTGACCTACTTCAGGATTTTTGCGAGTCCACAGAAACACGTGTAGGATTAAACATCTGGTTAAACAGTCAACAACGGGACAATTCCATTGTTCTCATTCTCAGCAAAAACAACTGATTCTTTAACTGCTACTTCTGTTCTTTCATTCATTTTTTATGTTTTTACCATCATCGCCTTGTAATCAAGGGGTCCTGGGTTCGATACCCGGTGGAGGCACAAGTGGTTCGGATCCCACTTTAAACTGTAGGTCCAGTCCCGCTTAGCCTTACCGTGCATGAGGTGGACTTAAAACATCAATCCAATTTATGTTTTTACATACAGGTAGATCGAAGCATTAATTACACATGTACCAAATGCATCATTAATGTTTAGAAAATCGAGCAATTGCCAAGCATTTCGTTGTAATTAATCGAACTCTGTATTGCCAGAGCCTGTATTATCCTGTAGCTTCATAAATTATCTCACTTCACACACTCACATGTGCCTCCCCGATGGTACAGTGGTAGGGTAAGTGTCGTCGCCTTGTAATCAAGTAGTGCTGGGTTCGATACACTGTCGAGGCACATAGTGGTTCGGATCCCACTTCCAACTGTAGGTCCATTCCAGATTAGCCGTAGTGTGCATAAAGTGGACATTAAAACACCAACTCAATCAATCAATCAATTCACACACAATTGATTTTTTCTTGATAAATTCTTCTCTGTAACACAGTAACTCACTTCTGCGAAATTCTGTATAAAGGTACATTTTTGTAGGTTCCGCAAAATATTATTTAAAAAACGTGTTAACGAAACCAAGTTGTATGTAATTTGTATATATGTTATTCGCCCTAATTTTCAATAAATACATTTAATTGTACGTTCTGAAGCTTCAACTATGTCACAGAAGTATAAATTCCATGTCGTTACAAAACAAAGGGCGAGTTTCGTATACAAAAACAATAGGCGGTCATAGCTGCGGTCGGTATTAAGTTCCGAAAAAGACAAACGTCGCGGTGTGACAAAGAAGGCAAAGAAGGAGGCATGAAATCAAAGGAGAACGATTTGCCACAGTTGTTCATAACTCAAGACGCATTTTTTTGGTAGGTAATTATGATACGATGCAACACAAGTAAAAATATGCCGGTAACTGATGCTTGCAATGTACCATAATAAAACACAACAGAGGTTCTTTCAGTGAAGGTTTTCGGTTGCTGTGTAGAGCAGGAAGACAAAATGTTTCATGCTTGCCAGAATGTAAAATTCAGACGGGAAGTTAACGTTAACCTACAAGAAACCTCAGATTCAAACTTCTAGATTCGTTAAATTATCACTTTACGACGGAAATGACATATATTAGCATACTGATACGTACGTGCTTAATTTCGCGTGACGCTTAATTTTTTCCCGAGCTTGCTAACAGCTGATTAGCCTGTCCGTCTGTTTGTGCAAACGTGGCAACGTAGAAAACCCTCAGCCACATGGCAGCCAACGAAGAGACAGAATTTGGTCACGTTCTGCCGTTCTGCGTTCTGATTGCACGCCGCTTCTTATCGCGTCCCGACTGTAGTTTATATTATGAGCATCAAGAGAAAGTAGATGACAATTATATAAGGAATTTAATTGCTAAAACTTATAGCAATTTCCATTAAGGTTATTTTTTGAAAATATTGAAAAATATAGAAATAAAATTTCTTCGTTGGTAAATGACCATTTTCAAAATATTGTTCCTAATCACTTTACCAACTCTTCATGTTAAAGAAGTATACCAATCATACTAATATTAATATTACCTCGTTTTAAGGTTTTTATCCAATCTTCACTGGTAAACTGACTCCCCTGATCATTATTAATTATAGCAAGCTTACCATATTTAGCTATAGCATCTTCGAGTGCTAGCAAACAACTCTTCGTACCTAAATTATTTGACAATCGGTGTCCTACCACAAATCTACTATAAACATCAATTAATGCAACCAAGTATATAAAACCACTCGATGTGCTTAAATAGGTGATATCCACCTACCATACATAGTTTGGTCTTGTTATTTCTAAATTACTTAATAAGTATGGATGAAATGCTTCCTGCAGCTTCCTTTTGCTGGTATTAAGATTACGATAAATTGCCTCTAAATTCATTAATTTCATGTATCTTCGAACTTTTTTGTTATTGACTATTACATCATCTCGCCTAAGCATAGCCGTTATCCACCTATATCCATATATTGGATAATTGCTATAAATTTTAGTTATTAAATTCCTTATATAATTGTCATCTACTTTCTCTTGATGCTCATAATATAAACTAGAACGGTTTAAACATAATAGCTGGCTTTGACGGCGAATACTGAGGTTTGATAATTTTTAACAACTAAAGCTCTCGTATTCACAATTTCAACCTGGCCGATACATGATGCAAAAAATAGTATTCTACCTTTAATCGTAAGCGTCTAGTAAAGGCGGTATAGATTTATAAGTTTAATCTAGTATAATATTCCAGGGTAGGAGGTCTGCAATTTTATTGGCTTTATAATCCTGAATTATTGCAAGCACTTTTTGCAGATATTTCCAAGGATTGATGTTATTTAACTTAGCAGTTTCGATAATAGAATAGATAATAGAGGCAGTATGACCGCCACTGTCTTATCCAGCAAAAATCCAATTTTCTCGCCCTATGGCAATTGATCTCATAGCACGCTCTGCGGCATTGGTATCGATTTCTATTTTATCATTATCCAAGAATCTCATCAGTGCTTTTTGATTATTCAAAGCATAAGAAATACCTTTTTGCTGTACTCCTTTTTTTGGGTAGTTGATCATATGCTTTCCTAAAACCGGCAAACAATTTTTCTACCTGAACTTTAGATTTTTTCTGTCGTTCCTCTAGCCTCTTATCAGGTTCTAATCCTCTTATATCAGCTTCGACACTATATATTTCACCAATCTGCTCCAATATGGCAATAGCGATATTGGCTTTATCATTTGCTATTGTTACTTCATAAAACTTACGACGCGTGCTTCTTATTCTATCTTGGTTGCTGATTTTTTATCATTAATATATAACATCATGTAACAAAAATTTGTTTAAGTGAATTTTTTTCCTGTTTCCGATGCAGTTTACTACAAAACACTAGAAAAACACAATTTTACATGTGGGAAATTGTTTTTAATGAAGTGACAACGATTTTCTGATTTTTTAGAAAATGCATGTATTTGGGATAATGAGAGCTGGTTTACATTGATAAACAAGTTTGAACACATGTCAAAATGGAGTGAAGAAATATAAGGAGAGGGCTACAGTACATGAAGACCTGTACATTCCATGTAAAGATAATAAGGTCTCTAAAAATGTGTTGTTTTCCTACTTTTCCTATTGAGATGTCCATCAGCTTCTCTGATCAGTCCCCAGATGTAATCGCCTAGCATCCTCTCATTATACTGTCCCTGGTACCTTCTTTCAAACAATTGTAAGTCCTGATGAAACCTTTCGCCCTGTTCCTCTGAGTACCCATATGGGATTTGAAGACATCTAGATGTGAGTGGAGTACATGCACCTTTAGATATATTCTGCATCCCATTGCTTTGCAGTTATTCAGAAGACCCTGTACTACATCTCTGTAATTTTCCACACTGTGATTACCCAGGAAACTATTCACTATGTCCCTGAAGCTATTCCAGGCATTTGTTTCAACAGGTCGAAGCTTTCTGATGAAGTCGTCAGCGTTAAGAAGTTTCTTCACTTGAGGGATCACAAAATTCCACCCTTTATCTTAGCCTCGGATAGTTTGGGGATAACAGTCTCGAAATACTTGAAAGCTTCCACATTTGTATGTAATAATTTTTTCACAAACTGCTTGATGAGACCAAGCTTAATATGCAGGGGAGGCATTAGGATCTTTTGCTGCTTGAGAAGGCATTCCCACTTCATGCTTTTCTGTCCAATCTCTAACGCCATCCTGAATGGCCACTCAACGGTCTCAAAATGTCTACCTGTATCCCTGCTATCCCAAAGGCAGAGAAAACAAGGATATTTTGTGTTTACCCCTTGTAAGCCAATCAAAAATGCAATCATTTTAAAGTCACCGATTACTCAACTGATGTGCAGCATAGCTTACCACCTGCAGAAGATGTTCAACACTGGAGTAATCTTCTTTTAGATAAGTCAAATGAGCGATTGGAATTGATGATCACTCATTTCCATTGTGAAGGAGGACAGCTTTAAGACTCCTGCAGGAGCTGTCAATGAAGAGCCGCCAGTCCCTTGGGTTATATTCAAACACTATTTCTTTGAAAAGGCCATCCACACTGTGGCAATAGCATATTGTTTCTGTGAGAGTGAAGTATTTTGAGAAAGTTTGATGACGCTTCCTCTGGAGGGATATCTTGCATGTTTTATCCAATAGGTTCCACTGCTTTAATCGCGATGTTAAAATTTCTGCATTGGATTTTGTTAGTCCTAGATCCCTGATTAAGTCATTTAACTCAGTTTGCGTGAGGAAGTGAGGTGTATCATTTGCATCCCCTGAGAGGCCTTCTTCGTGGTAGATGTCGGTACCCGATTCAATACTGGTATCTACACGTTCATCCCATACTGGGGGACGAGGAGGAACAGGAAGCTCCTCACTGTGTGGAATGGGACGGAGAGATCATGGCAGGTTAGGATATTCAAAAACACATTTTTTCTTACCCCTCTTGTGATGGGACAAGTCTACAACACAGAAATAGTAGTTGGATAGGTTCTCGCCAAATTCTAGGTACGCCAAATTTCATTTTCCTGTTTTCTCCTCTATACCAGGCTTTGAGAATGGATCTACAGCACCCGCACACAACATGTGGTGCCCATTTTTTGTCTTGGTCTCCCACAGACATGCCGAAATAAGATTTGAACGCTGAGCAGAAGTTGTTGCCCTCCTTTATCCTATGTTTTAGTGCCTTGGAACTAAGGAAGACGCCACACACATAGCAAAACCTGTCTGTATCATGCTTACAACGACGGGAAGATGCCATCCTTACATACTGCGACCCTCCAAAACAAAAACAAAACAGATTTTAGAATACTAGGTTGCACAGTTTTATCTTATCATGAATTTTCCTATGCTTAATTCATGTTAACCAATACATTTCATATAATTGACCACCATTACCAGAAAAATAATTACATGAAGGTAGCAATACCACATACATATTATTTTTGACCTAATTTAACATAAACAAAACAAAAATTCACATAAACACAAAAACAACTTTTTTTTGATACATGGTGATAATTGATCATAACCAGTATAAGCATCTGCATGTAGAACTCCTGTAAAATCTTTTAGATGCTCAAGCCGTTTTGTTCCTTTCGGATCAGATACCGTCTTGGGTGTCAATAACGTTTTTCAAATATTCTATATAAATCATATCTAAGTTTCTAAATTTGCATTAAAAAGAGTTTTAGTTTTAAGTACTACGTAAATAATGTGTAACAGCTTACGCATCACAGCTATCACTACTACCATTTTGGGTTTTCCTGTATCAGTCAAACGTTGGCTGCAATCTTTAATAACCGGATTATATCTGATGGAAACTACAGCTGGCATATAAAATGTTTTACGTAAATCTGCATCTCGTGTTTTTGATATTCTACCAACTCCACGTACAGAAGAACCAGATTGTTTTGGCTTTGGATTAAGACTAACAAAAGCAGCTACTTGTTTTGCAGAATCAAAATTTTCTACACTTAGAAAAGCAAGTACTACAGCTATTGTTTTTTCTCCTATTCCAGGAATTGAAGCAAGTAGTTGTGTTTTATAATTTAAGTCCTCATGTTGCGTAATATGGTAAGTAATCAGTTTTTCTACCTCTTTGATACGTTCGTTTATAAAATCAATGTGAGATTGTATGTCTGCAGCTATTTCTGGATCTATATCTCAAAGTCTATTGTTCTCTTGTAGTTTATTGGTAAATAGAGTATCTAAACGATTTACCCATTGCTGCAATTTTTGTATATGTATTGGTTTTTGTTGCCAAAGATCAGGCTGCATTACTTGGCAAAATTGAGCTACTAACTGACAGTTAGCCTTATCGGTTATAAGACGAGAGAGCTGGCTCATGGAAAAGCCTTTTATACTTGCTGGATTTACTACACTAACTTTAAAATTATTATCATAAAGATATTGTGCTAATTTTGTTCCATAGCAACCAGTGGCCTCCATACAAACGTGAGCAGTAACAGCTTCTTTACCTTTTAACCATTCCTTTAAAGTAGAAAATAATTTTAAATTATTATCAATTTTTTTAGTTTTTACTTTATTATTAATAAGCAGTGCTACATCAAATATTTTTTTAGAAATATCTATGCCTAAAATTACGCTATTCATAAGTTACATTTTGTGCTAATAATTAGTAGAATACTCACAGATCAACCTTGTACATACAGGCTCACTGATAATCTTCAAGGCTTAAGATACCGTCCGATCTTTAGGAGTATGTGAAGGCTGGTTACTTATCTGATGGGCAGGATCATAGTCCTAAGGGCTACAACAGTATACCAACCTTCTACTTGGGTGCCCCCAAGCATCCTCCAGTTATTCACTAAAGACAATATCAAGATACAAGGACTATAAAAATAACAAACTGCAGCTGGAGACTTATCTCCATTAGGTCTACCGTCTAATACATAGCTCCATATTCTCCCAGTTTTAGTTTTACCAATACCAGGAGCTAACACTTTCACTGGCGTATCGTAGCCATGAATTTGTTCACCTGAAAATACAAATCGTTGTATTGCTTCCGCTATCGGCTCTAGCAATCTAGCACATTGAACCACCCAGCTTACCATTGTCGTCCTCGAAATCTCCACGCCTTCTCAACCGTAACTTTGTGATTGACGATAGAGCAGTAGATGATTGCAATATTTTTGAACTAGAATATGTACCAATAACCCAGCTCCAGTCTTACCTTTGTCAATGGCTTTTGATGGTGCACAGGCTTGAACTATCTTATCACAATTAATACAAGCACAGCGTGGCCTTATGTGACGTAAATGATGATGGAACATATTCTAACGTTTCTGAAATATCGTCACTTATCTTGCGAAATTCTACTCCAACACAAGCGGGACATTCTTCGGCATGAATTAATACCTCATCTACTCGTAGTAAATAATCCTGTAATTTCTGCCGCTTTGCTAGCTGCTTGCTATCTTTACTATCTGAAATCTCTTGACTCTTATCTGAACCAAGGTTATCTTGTACAGGTTTAAAACCTAAAATAATTTCAATTTTTTCTATTTTAACCTCAAGCTTTTCTATTTTCTTACCCAGTTTCTCTGATGATTTGCCATAACTCTTTGCTTTTAGTAACGCTAGCTGTTCTCTTAGTGATTGGTTTTCTTGATTCAATAACTCATTCTCATCGAATAGCACCTTAATTGTTTTATGTAATATAGATACATCACAAGATAAGTTGTTAGGGTCAAAAATCATATATACTTCTTTAACATGAGGAGTTGGTAAAGTGATTAGGAACAATATTTTAAAAATGGTCATTTACCAATGAAGACATTATCACATATCAGATAAATTTTGCTTCTATCTTGATTTTTTTCTTCCAATTTCTTTAAACATTCAATGATATAGTCGCCATTAACCTTAGGATTATCAGTTGTTTCTACATTTAGACTTTTTATATCAATCGCACCTATAATATGCTTACGTTTCCATCCACTAAAGCTTGGTAAAGTCTTAACTACATTCTTCCTAATCCAATCAACACAAACCTAGCAATAGATTGATATTGAGGATGAACACTATCCATAAAATAAATAGACTCATCTCTTGCTAAATTATTTTTTAATAAACTATAATGGAGCTTAAATTCCTCTTTTTTATCTAAATCTTTTTTCCCAGGAATCAATTAAGGTTTTTTATAACTAAAACCCATATGTAAAAGATTGATTACTCCATCTAATGTGTAGATAACCCCATATTGCCTCTCTATGTACAGTGTCTCTCAAAAGTTTTAGGACAACGACATTTTAAACTAGGCAACCCAATTTACACAAGGCGTTGGTGGGTTGCATGTAGAGTTAGGCTCAATTTCAGGGTTGCCACATGCACATTAGGTGTTTATAAAATACGCGAAATAAAGATATCCAAATATTATTGCATAAAACTAGAAAAAAATCAGTATTACATTTGTTGCAATACTCTCAGAAAGAAAAAACGTCGATTTTATAGTATTTCATTGTTGATGAGTCTACACAAATAAAAAGTGGAGAGAGGAAACGAAAGGGAACAAAGGAGAGGAGAAAAGAGAAAGCAAAATGAGAAGAGGAAAAGTAAAGAAGGGAAGAAAATAGAGGACAGAGGAAGTGGATAGGAGAAGTAATGAGGAGAAAGGAAAAAGATGCGAGGAGAGATGAGGAAAATGGAGTAAAGAGGAGAGAAGAGAGAAAGGAAAGCGAGGTGATAGAAGAGGAGGAAAGGAGTTTGGAGAGGAGAGGAGGAGACGAGAAAAGGGAAGTGGAGAGTAGAGTAAAAGAGAGAAAAAGAGAAGAACGGAAAGAAGAGGAGAAGAGTGCCGTGGAGTCGGAAATATAAGACAGGAGAGGAGATAAGAGGAGTGGAGAAGAGTGGGATGGAGACAAGAGGCGAGAAAAGTAGGGAAGGCGGTATGAGATAAAAATGGAGGAGAAGGACGGGAGAGAAGAAGGAGAAGGAGAAGTTAAGAACAGAAGGGACTGGAGACGAGAGGAGAGAAGGGGTAGTTGCAGAAAATACGTCTCGGCGTCAAGAACTGATGCATTGATGAAATTATCGACATGAAACATTCATTAACATTTTATAATGTATTGGAGAATGTATTAGATCTGTGCGAAATGCCTTTTGGCCGAGTTCAGAGCAAGATAAAATCTTTCATGTAAGATCTTTGTTTTTACCTGCGATTATACCACTAAAAACATGAATGTAATTTTTATATTTATCCAATTTTTCTCCTCTTCTCGGTTCGTTGAAATTTTCTTATTTAACATTTCCCCTCCCCCCATTGTTAATTGCAATCTGAATCATTCCGTTTCACACGGCGTGGACAATGAACGCAATGGGATATGTCTAAAACGTACGAAAAGTTTCTGCCACCGGAGGGGTTTGAACCTACGACCATCAGATTATCAATCCTTAACGGTAACCACTACCCCACAAGCTTTCGCTCCTGAACACAGGTAGAAGGAGCTGACCAATGTGAAATGCAGATCCAACCCCCCCCCTCCTACATGTCATGTGCAAAGAATACTTGTTTGTAACAAAGAAAACGAAGGTAATACGACTGGGCGAAAACATTTAATGGAGAATTGCACATGATGGAAACTTTTCAGTCGATATTTGTGAAGGTATCTTTGCATTGAAATCGAGTGGAAAAAGGGGTAATATTAATGTGTCCTGAATTGCCACAAATATAAATATTAATATTTGTCAATGTTTTTGAAGCAGAATACAATTATCGTTAGAGTATCATAATTCAAGATCTGATACGTGAAAATAATATCCCTTTGAACGTGTGTCAATCATTTATTTGCTGTTGTTTTTTTTAGTAAATTCCAGTTTTAGGACAATCTAGTCACTATACACTATTATTACAAATAATGTTGCCATGTTTTTGTTTAATAGAAGGAGAATTAAATAAAAGAGAACACCTCGTAAGGAGGACCTGGGACCGCTAGCAGGCCATATCATTTAATTCAATTCTCAATTTCAGGACTTTTCAGGACAAACAATCACAAACATCAATACCCGAGCCGGGATTCGAACCCTGGACAACCGGCGTCGTAGCGCGATGTGCTAACCACTCCAGCACGGGGGCCGACACCACTACACCGCACCCTTACCTTCCGTTGAATCAACAATGTTTAAGTATTCTGTCCCTCCAATATTGTAAATATTTTGGAAGTGATGAAGAAAAACAAGAATATTCGTAGTTGTTGTTAAAATGCTAGTTACTTCTTCTAACTTATTATGTTGATTAGACATTATTAATGAAAAATATCTTCAGTCTTGAACATTGCAGGGCGATGTTCTCTTCTTGTGATACTGCAACATATGAAATGCTTGTTTTCTGACGCAAGTCTCGTGTCCAGAACAGTCTTATGAAATGTATTTGCTGTTACGTATGGTAACAGGAGATAATTACAGCGGTTGCAAAAACGTTTGCGAACTGCCAAATGTGCGAGACGTTATACGTAAACAGGCGGAAAATTGTATTCATAAAATCACATCACATTTGACAGTGTTAGTCAATAGAGAGTCGTGGAACAGTGTGTTAAGGTATTGGATTAAATCCTTCTTATTTTACTATTTCAAAGAACAATTTTTAATTTAGAATAACAGTCGTTCCGTTCAGCTCTTTATTTCTTATAAATTCTTACACATTCCTTTAATTGATTTAAAGAATAAATAAAAGTATTGCTTGCTTTTCTGTCATTGGCCTAGACAGTGGAATTATGCGTGCAAAGTTCCTGAAAGCTCAGATAGGTTAAACCGTTTATTGACAATCGTGAACTTTTCGTTTAATAGATAATATTTGGTTTCATAAGACGGGAGAACATTGGTTGAATTTCCTTTCTTGCTCTTTTTAGATAATATATATATACTTCTACAGTGGCAATCGCGTTCGGGAAAGGTTAAAAAAATGACTTAGTATTCAAAGGCAGGTAAGCTTTGTAACCTAGCTTGTTCGCGTTCATGAGTCACGCTTCACAAGGCCGCTTCTTATTTCAAAACATTGTGCGTCGATGCACAGCGTCTACACCCAGCAAATTACAAGTGACCAGAGTCGAATTTTAAAGAAAAGCTGAAGAATAATAGATTATATCAGAGGTGGGCACTGTCTCAACATGCAATAAGTAATGATTCCTGGTAAACCAAAATGCTTATTGAATGAGTATTCGGATAGTAATATGTGCTTTATCGTGTAACATGTAAGATACCTTTTGGGATTACCGCGTAGTAGGGCAACCGATCCATGAAAACGAAATAAAATTGAATTGTTGGTTTAATATAGATAAATATTCTTTTTATTAATTTTTCCTCATTCAATTGTTTTTCTTATTTTAATAATAACAATAACGCATGGCTCAACAGCTCTCGGAGGGCCTTGGCCTATCTCCCGACTGCCAGTCTCCCTCCCACAATCCTTCCTAGTGATCTTCAACCAGATGGGGTGACGTGGGGTCAGCACGTCTAACACTCAACCATCATGGTGGTTATTCACCTGATGTTTACATTTTCGTTCCTGTTCGGCACGGTCGGGACCCTACTTCTGGTTTTGAAAGAGTAACATGGATTATAAAGATGTAAGGGTAATATCTTGCAGAAAAGACGACAATCACTGCGTGGCTGTTGGTTGCAATATGAGGTCCAGAACGAATAATTTTTCTCAAGTATCTGTGAATCTTTTTTCGACACACCAGATACGAAAACTCAGTGGATTCAAGCAGTAATGCAAAAAGACTACGAACCACGACATGAGAAACTACGCCCTAGACACGTCAGTTCATCGCCGTTAAATAAACCCAATGAAATATTTAAGTGTTTTTAAATTATAATTTTCTAACGCACATATGTTGGCATAACAAATTTAAAACGTAAATTTTTACAACCATGCATGTTATTATCTGTGGAAGAAAGAACAATTAAGAGAGCTGTGTTCTAGTAGATACACAATGTCGAAAAATTATCCATTCTGATATAATCAGAGTACATTTCAGTTGTTTTTTTTTTTGTTTTAAGTACACTTTATGCACAGTAAGGCTATTCGGGACTCAACCTATAGTTTAAAGTGGCCACATTGTGCTTCCACCAGGTATCTAATCCTGGGACACCTTGATTACAAGGCAGCGACGTTACAGCTACGCCATCGGGAGGCTTCGAAGTATTTGAATGTTTATAAATAATGTAAGCTTTATTTCAACCAGCCGAATCCTCCAACTTCCTGCATATTCGTATCATGTGTGGAATTGCCTGTTTTTTTTCGTTTTCGTGGAATTAAAAATCAACTGGCATAGCTATATATGTTAATGATTAATTAGAATGATAATTATAAAGAATGAGAAGTGGCCAAACATAAATTAGAACCAACTTAAAATACACGCTTATGTAAAAATTGATCTGTGGTTTTATTAATGACAAATAGAATGTGCACTTTATAACTATTAGGCTAAGTAGAATATCTTTGTTTTTCATCGGTGTATTTAATCTTCCTTTTGCCTTTAAGAACTTAATATTATTTACTTCTTCTTTAATATAAAAAGTTTGTAGCTTAATTTATAGGCGAATGAACTTTCTTGTTTAATGTATATACCAACGAAACCACTGGGTTCGATACCCGGTGGAGGCACATAGTGGTTCGGATTCCACTTTAAACTGTAGATCCAGTCCCGATTAGCCTTACTGTGCACAAAGTGAACTTAAAACATCAACTCAAAACAAAAAAAAACGAAACCATTGGTATAGAGGATCAACATTGTCTCAGTAAAGATTTCTATAGTTCCATAAATCATCATCCAATGACTCCGGGAACTGGTCAATTTCTTCGAGGTATCAAATTCTCTGTCACTTAAAAATTTCAAGTGATCCATTTTGTATCCGCTCCATTTTAACAAAGTAAGCTCGAAGACAATCTGTATTCCACTAGCTTATATTGGAAACTTGGTCAAACCGGAAGTTATTTTATTGCCTTCGATAATCGAATTGTCTAATCGACTATTTTTTGTTTACCCAGGAACATCCCTCATAGGAGATTTACGAGACCGGGTTACGCTACTCACTCGTAGCTCCTCAATTTCCTCACGATAGTGGGTTGCCACCGGTTTTATAGGCTATACAGACCGAGAACCCAGAGACTGAACCAAGGCGGACTCGAACCTATGCCGTCCGGCAGTCGGAGTCCAAATCACAGCGCCTTAGACCGCACGATCACGGAGGAGGACTTTTCTTATTTTACTTTTATCTAATCGCGAGGATGAGGATGAATAATGAATAGAAAAATAAAAAGAAGGTCACGCACAAAGAACAGGACGGGTCTTCAACCTCTTAGGTGACGAGTTCAAGCCCTAAATATGAGGAGTTCAACCATAGACCTCAATTTTTTTAAAAAAAATATATAAACAAAATTACTATTTACACTAAACTTATTATCAAGGCCAAAATAGTCTGTAACTGTGAAACTACCTCCTGAATGCAAATTGACATGTTTTTTTCTTTCTTCATGTGAGTAAGAATTAAATGTGGCACACAGAGATACTTCTTGCGAAAACAATTAACTGTGCCCTGTCCCAGAATGTCTGGAGCAAAGCCGCGCATAGCGGAAGAGAAGGGAGAAGAGGGGAAGGGGATCGAGTGGAAAGAGCGAGGCAGTACACGCTGCTGGAAAGGCTGGCAACTGCAGTGGATCTCTTCCCTCCACGCAATTTCGTTCCTCTCATGTGTTCATCGCTGCTCAGATACTTGTTTTGTTCACCTGCTCCAGAGATAATTGGGACAAAGTGTAGTTCGCATAAATGTAGCAAGTAAGGCAACTTATCTCAGAATGAAAATTCCCCAGAGTTTTCAAACGTTTGTTTCAGCAATAATGACTGGACACGGATCTAGTGGTCTAAAATCTTTTGAAAACTTGAATGTATCTCTTTACAGATACCAAGTCAAGGAACTATTTGGTAGATGTTCATGTAACCGTTATAAAATTACAAATAAAATATATTCACAACCTTTGATATACTAATACGAAGAAAGAATATCAGAGTAAGATTTCAAATGCATGGTATAAAGTAATTATAGAAGTACAGAGCAATATGAGAGTATTGAACTTTTTTTTTTGTAGGATAACGTTTACAATATTGATTCGAAAGAATAATTAAGGACGTAGTGTATTGGTTAGAGTTCTTGAGAGCATTGTAAGCGGTCCGAGGTTTGATCCTCCTTACGAGGTGTTCTCTTTTATTTAAGTCTCCTTCTATTAAACAAGAACATGGCAACATTATTTGTAATAATAGTGTATAGTGGCTAGATTGTCCTAAAACTGGAATTTACTAAAAAAAAAAAAACAGCAAATAAATGAATTGACACACGTTCAAAGGGATATTATTTTCACGTATCAGATCTTGAATTATGATACTCTAACGATAATTGTATTCTGCTTCAAAAACATTGACAAATATTAATATTTATATTTGTGGCAATTCAGGACACACTAATATTACCCCTTTTTCCACTCGATTTCAATGCAAAGATACCTTCACAAATATCGACTGAAAAGTTTCCATCATGTGCAATTCTCCATTAAATGTTTTCGCCCAGTCGTATTACCTTCGTTTTCTTTGTTACAAACAAGTATTCTTTGCACATGACATGTAGGAGGGGGGGGGGGGTTGGATCTGCATTTCACATTGGTCAGCTCCTTCTACCTGTGTTCAGGAGCGAAAGCTTGTGGGGTAGTGGTTACCGTTAAGGATTGATAATCTGATGGTCGTAGGTTCAAACCCCTCCGGTGGCAGAAACTTTTCGTACGTTTTAGACATATCCCATTGCGTTCATTGTCCACGCCGTGTGAAACGGAATGATTCAGATTGCAATTAACAATGGGGGGAGGGGAAATGTTAAATAAGAAAATTTCAACGAACCGAGAAGAGGAGAAAAATTGGATAAATATAAAAATTACATTCATGTTTTTAGTGGTATAATCGCAGGTAAAAACAAAGATCTTACATGAAAGATTTTATCTTGCTCTGAACTCGGCCAAAAGGCATTTCGCACCGATCTAATACATTCTCCAATACATTATAAAATGTTAATGAATGTTTCATGTCGATAATTTCATCAATGCATCAGTTCTTGACGCCGAGACGTATTTTCTGCAACTACCCCTTCTCTCCTCTCGTCTCCAGTCCCTTCTGTTCTTAACTTCTCCTTCTCCTTCTTCTCTCCCGTCCTTCTCCTCCATTTTTATCTCATACCGCCTTCCCTACTTTTCTCGCCTCTTGTCTCCATCCCACTCTTCTCCACTCCTCTTATCTCCTCTCCTGTCCTATATTTCCGACTCCACGGCACTCTTCTCCTCTTCTTTCCGTTCTTCTCTTTTTCTCTCTTTTACTCTACTCTCCACTTCCCTCTTCTCGTCTCCTCCTCTCCTCTCCAAACTCCTTTCCTCCTCTTCTATCACCTCTCTGTCCTTCCTCTCTTCTCTCCTCTTTACTCCATTTTCCTCATCTCTCCTCGCATTTTTTTCCTTTCTCCTCATTACTTCTCCTATCCACTTCCTCTGTCCTCTATTTTCTTCCCTTCTTTACTTTTCTTCTTCTCTTTTCGCTTTCTCTTTTCTCCTCTCCTTTGTTCCCTTTCGTTTCCTCTCTCCACTTTTCCTTTGTGTAGACTCATCAACAATGAAATACTATAAAATCGACGTTTTTTCTTTCTGAGAGTATTGCAACAAATGTAATACTGATTTTTTTCTAGTTTTATGCAATAATATTTAGATATCTTTATTTCGCGTATTTTATAAACACCTAATGTGCATGTGGCAACCCTGAAATTGAGCCTAACTCTACATGCAACCCACCAACGCCTTGTGTAAATTGGGTTGCCTAGTTTAAAATGTCGTTGTCCTAAAACTTTTGAGAGACACTGTACAAACCCATATCTCTAGCATAAACATAATTATTCGTTTCTAGGTGGTTTATTAATGCTGCTTCTTGCTGTCCAGTAAGTTTACTATAACTACCGCCATTTCCAGGTTTAAGCTTCTTATCGTTATGATAGTCTATTAAATGTTTTCTTATACCCTCATCGCTCAGTAATAAAACTTTTGATATCTCACCAATACTATAGCCATCATCATACATAAGCACAGCTTTATTTCGGTCTCTAATCCTACCATCTCTCTCTTGCATATGACGACTCTTTAATTCTTGCTTTTCTATTACTTCTATTTTTTTATATTCCATTGTTACTTATTAGCATATTATCCCACTCGAGGCAATTCTTCATTTATTAGAGGTATATTAATCTTTATCCAGCATATCGAGGCCTATTTTACCATCTTGGATTACGCCAGTCTATAGCTTCTATCAACATTGATAGCTGGGTCTTAGTAATTCCAATAGATGCCTTCTTATCAACCTTGGGCCATACAAATTTGCCGCTATCAAGACATCTATAATATAAACAAAAACCTTGCTAATCCCACCATAATATTTTTATTCTGTCAGCCTTTTTACCCCTAAAGACAAATAAGACACTCTTGTTTAACTGATTTGACAATATTGATTGCGGTAGTAACGATATACCATTAATACCCTTACGCATGTCAGTATAACCAGTACAGAGATATATTATACTATCTGAAGCTACATCTAGCCTCACCAACTGAAAAGAGGACCCCACAGATGGTAGAGACGTTGACGTCGTTGTGGGGCTTTTGAACTAACTAACATCTACCTGTACCATCACTTGGTAGTTTTCTTATTTGCAGATGATAGCAGCCCTAAGCAAGGATGAAGCAGGTCTTGGCAAGAAACGGAATTGAAGAAGTCCTACACAGGGATTAAAAAAAGGCAGTAACTCGCGCAAAGGAGAGGCTGGTAGCTGCTGGGTTGTGTCGCCCCCCCCCCCATGCACTCACTACCCCTTTCTTTTGTTTGTAGGTTCATGGGGTTCCTCTTCCCGTCGAGAAGAATTTCTTCTAACTCGACTACGTATTGGAGGCAACTGGCTGCAAGGTTGTCTGTGATGTCGTTTTAACTGTTCGGCAACTTCTTGAATGTGCTGACTTTGTCTTCCTCAAGCCGACTTTTGATCTTCCCAACTGTTTATCATCCCTCTTGGAAGATGACGACAGAGTTCAATAAATGTTTTTAGCTTGTTACGAAAAGCTGGTATCTTCCACTGCCTGTGAGAACGTTTTTAGCTGAATGTCACTTTTTAACGCGTGGTGTCAATCATTTGGTCGAGCCCTTACCAGTCACTACTTACGCAGAGGTCTTTTTTTTCGTTCCCTTGCTCCACAGACTCCTGGGAGAGAGTTTAGAGTTTACAAGGTTTGAACAGGCCCTACAATATAAGTATTCTTCCTAATTCACTAGGAAAATTTTTGATTCCTTGTTAAACAAAATGCACTAAATGATGGTCCAGTACACATCTACCCCACTCTCTCTCTTTCTATGGCTGTTTTATTATATTTTTCTTTTCTGCTGCACTTTGGATGAATACTTTCCTGGGAACAAGGAAAGTTCCTCAGAAACCATTTGGCTCTCCGGTGCTAAGGTATGTATTATAGCGCAGTTCCCCGAAACCACCAGTATGTCAACATACTTACACGCATTGTAGGTTGCAGTATTGTCAACTTCAAACATAGATACGGACACGATATTTTATTCTATGTGGTATTAAGAAATGTCCAGTGGGGTGGAAATTCTACTGACTCTCTACCGAGATAATGCTGTATGCATATATATACACATACATACATATGTGTGTGTGCGTGTGTATTTGTGTGTATACAAAATGTAATGTAGAGGTAGGAGGATAAACCAAGGATATACATGAGATATATGAAATATTCTGTTAAGTACAGTCACCGGCAAGAAAAGTGGGAAACCTTGATCTTGAAATGTTCGCTTCCTCGCCAGGAGCTGTGCGTGTTGGCTACCTCTATAGTGATGAGTAGATTTTAATAGCTAGTTTTCCATGATCTACAGCATAATGAAGGTTCAGTATGGAGACAATTTAGTCAGTGGAAAATGTGTGAATAGGTGGAAAAATCAGTTTTTGAAAACGATATGGAAATGTCAGTGATGATGAACGGAGTGGGTGGCCAGTTTGCGTAGCAACTGACACAGTAAAACAGCAAATCGACCAGTAAATCCGTTAATGTAGTACATTCTTCCCTTGATTTAAATATGAACCTTCATTCTGCTGCAGATTTGAGAAGGTTTCACTCCCTCTGACCACAAAAAACGATAAACACTTCGTTGCTCTTCTACGTTGCAATTCAACCGTGTAGCACCCATGTTGTACGAGGTACTGCGTAGACGCATACAGCTGGATCGTCATGACACCTTTAAGGCGTGTTGCTAAGGAACCATTTCCATTCAAAATATGTTGTGCATAAATCTCCATGAGGTTTAGAATAAAATTCCTGTTATTTAATGACTTACCATAAAACAATTAGTCTTAACAAACGTAAAAATTGTGCCGTAATAAGATTACTAAGATCATTTTTAATTTTCTGTATGCAAGTCTTAAATTCATGCACATGTTTTAAATTCATGTGTTTGCAACTTGAAAATATTTTTAAGGAGATTGTAATAATTGAATAAATTGCAACTACTTTCATCAAAGAATAGCCGTGACTTTCAGAGTTTGGGAAGGAAATAATTACACTGTTTTTTTTTTTTCAGTTTGGGAATTGCCTAACATTATAAGTGTTGTCTGCATGTTTGGCAA
This sequence comes from Lepisma saccharinum, assembly GCF_977018435.1. Classification (NCBI taxonomy): domain Eukaryota; kingdom Metazoa; phylum Arthropoda; class Insecta; order Zygentoma; family Lepismatidae; genus Lepisma; species Lepisma saccharinum. The sequence goes on from NC_139246.1 coordinate 54,694,139, forward strand.
TGACATTCCTTGCATTTTTCCAAGGAGGATGTATGGGCCATTGGGAATTGAATTTCTCTTCAACTTTTCTTTTCAATCCATATATATACACACACGTTTCGTTGTTGTTGAACAATTACGAACATCGTTTCATCATGAACACCTTTGCAGTGAGTAATCTCATTTACATGGTATATCACGAGCTTTCGTTTGTTATGATTGAGAATACATTACAAAGCAAATGTGCCTAACTTCTTTTTAGTTTATTAAAGTCAAATAGAAATCTTGATAATGAATAATTACCCTACATTCGTATTCTGAACATACAATTTGTGTGTCAAATATTTCTTTTCATTCCAGATAATACTAACTTATAAATGTGACACGTTAAAAATAAAATGCACAGTTTTTTAAGAGAAAATAATGAAAATATAGCTATGAGATAACTAGGAGAACAATTGCATTACACGTCAATCTATAGAGTAATTATGTAAAGGAAATGTTAGACTTTTGAATTTAATTTTTTTATTCAAGTAGAGCATCGAAATTATCAGCGACGTGTATTGTAGAATGAATATTATATGTATTAGGTTTCAAATTATTTTTTTTACAATTTTGGGCAAATAAATATAAAATAACTTATTATATCTCTAACTTTGAACATTGAGTTACTATATAATATCGCATACATATATTCGTATGATAATTTATAATTTTTACAAATTATTTAGTACTAACATTTTATTGGCACAAAATTAAATGTATTAATCACATTGTTACCAGGATAGTTAATATTTTAGTATTATCGCAAATATTGAAATACTCTCTTTCACTGGAACTTTTCAATTGTTAATGTCTTTCGTTTCTAGATTGTCTTCGCTCTCGCCGCTTTCGTGGCTACGACTAATGCCATAGGCGCAATCGGAGCTTATGGTGGCCTTGATCATTATGTAAGTACTTTTTATTTTAAAATTTTAGGAATTCATATTTGATCTTTTTGATGATTTCTCAAGTGCATTAATCTATTACACATGGTCAACTCTGCTATTCTTAATGACAAGATTTAAGGTCATGTTAAATTCAACTGGAACGCATCCACTCGTATTTTTAATTTCCATTCATCATCATGAATCTCTTTCTAGTGAAGTGCCAAAAAGTATATAGGCCTGTTCCGAACACAAATACTTGTACAAGAATATAGGAACATATTACCATCTTTGAAGGGGCTACTTTAATTTGACTTGAAAGAAACTAAAGCAAAACATCAACAACATTTCCATCCAAATGTCTATATTATCACCTTCCTGAAACTTAGCACAAATAGTAATTCATAATAAATTCATTTATATGATATTCAACGAGGATTCATACATGCCTGTAGATCATATCATTTGTTCGTTCTTAAAATGAAAACACACTGTGTCCTTTTTCATTCAAAATATTATGTATTCCTTCTTCCAAATATTTACATAGAAATATCTGCTAGCTTTAAGACGTTCATAAACAACAATATTTCTTTTTACATCTATATGAACTGCACACATCATTATCTTTAACTTTAAATATGCAGTGTTTATATCTTCATTTAGGCCTACCCAAGATACAACTTCGGTTACTCTGTGTCCGATGCCCTGACCGGAGACCACAAGAACCAGGTGGAGGTGAGGGACGGTCCATTGGTGAGTGGCCAATACAGTCTGGTGGAAGCCGATGGCAGCCACCGATTGGTCAAGTACGGCGCTGATGACGTCAACGGCTTCAACGCCGTTGTGAGCAGAGTTGGCCCCAACGTCCACGTGTTCAGCCGCTTGGGAGGCGTCGGAGGCATTGGAGGCTACGGAGGACTCTCGGGAGGCTACGGAGGACTCTCAGGAGGCTATGGAGGACTCTCGGGAGGCTACGGAGGAATCTCTGGAGGCTACGGAGGACTATTGGGAGGCGTCGGAGGCTACGGACTGGGCTACGGTGGGCTTGGAGGCTATGGCGGAGCTTACTATGGTTAAATAAACATTTTTAGGTATGGAAGTGGGTTTGGTTGTGTATTATTGATGATAAGAAAATAAAGTCATGCACATAAGAATATTTTGTTACGTTAATTTCGTCGCCACATAACAAATAAGAGACTTTAAAGAGCAAATTGCATTTTGCAACCATTAGTTAGATCCTTAATTGAATGAAAATCACACGAACGATTATATATTGAAATTGAGTTTCCTCCATCATGCACATTGGCCCATTCATTTCAAGATGTAATTACGAAATGTGCCTGTACAAGCAAACATGACGTTGTTGAAAATATACAGTTTCCATAAATAAAGACGGAGTCCTCCCTATCGTATTAAAATATCTATGGAACAATGGCAGAACCCTTTTTCGTAAGTATTAACGTAAAGGTAGAATTTGTTGTGTTTTTCTCTTTAAGGACTACTACAGAAATTCCGTTGCCAAGACGCACAGTAACCCTTTCAAAGCAGTTGGGCGCGAAATGTTCTGTAGTGACTATCGCATTTTGGGTGCTTTTTCGCTATTGGTCATATTTCGGATTTTGAGTCTAACATAACAGGCTTCAGGTGTGCCTTCCCTCTGCGACTCTATACGAGTTTTGTTCTTCTTCTTCTTATCCTCTATAAGATAACAGTATGTTAACAATACATATTGATGAATGGCACTATGTTCTCTAGACATACGTACAGCTTTTGACAACATTACATTGTTCAAGTATTGGCTTACAACTCTGAAATTGTAATAGATAAGTATCTAATTTAGCACGCTGATTGGCCTACAACTATGAAATTGTAATAGATAGGTATCTAATTTAGCACGCTGATAGGTCAATTTGTTAAGTTTCCATGTGGCTCGTATTCTGAGATAGGGGCAAAGCATAACATTTTCACCTATCACCGAAGGAACATTATTGCTTCCATTTTTGTTTTAGAGATAACATTTTTGATGCTGTACAGTGCACTCGAATGAACGAACAAAATGACACCAGTCTTACCACATGCGCAATCAGGAAGTTTTGTCTGGGGTGGAAGTAACAGGATAAACGTACCAATAATAATAATAATAATTTTTAACAGATGCACGCAATATGTGCTTAAATATTGGCCCTACAGTGTTTCGACCTGCTAGTGTTGGCAGCTACGGAGATATGTTCGAAAAAATGGCACTTTTTCACTCAACCCATAAAATCGCCAGTCATAAATCAATGAAATGCTGCACATGATCATTATTAGTCGTAAATGACAGATTGACATGGGTATGAGTCTTCAGACGTCTAACTGTGACTCTCCGACAATTTCTTATATAGTTTTCTCACTCAAAAGTGCATTTCTGGAAACATTTTAACGCTGCCTTCCGCCAGTTATTTATAAATTTAATATTTCCTATGGAATAAATTGATAATTTTAAGCATTGAAAAACATCTCAAAGGATGAGACTTTATAATGCAGTAAACCCGATGTAAATATCTCTTACTGTTTTTGTGATATAAATTTTTAAAATTTGGGTTGCACGACTTTAGAAACACTCTGTATAAGAAATATATATAATATTCTACTGAATTGTGTTGTTTTCCATTTTTGCAGTTAGCTTTTTCAACTGAATTTTTTGTGTTTTAAAAAAAGGGACGATATTCGGGTCCTTTCCCTTACATTTCGCATGCTTTGAACGACTTCAACACAACATAGTATCTGTGATAGCATCCTACATAGAGTGGTTCCGGAAAATCCCACCAGATGGCATATCGGATAATTTTAATCGCGAATTATCAGTGGAAACCCCGATTTTCCCAACCAGCTCCAAAGAGTATTCTGAAACTCATTCGTTCTCTTCAGACAGATTGTATTTTCCAATAACTCTGATTATCAGATTGTTGAAAATTTTCGATTCCTTTTTCTTAAACACCTCAGGTTTTAGAGCATTCATTCTTTTTGTAATCTTTTCTCGTTGTAACTATTGTATGGCCTTCAAATAGTCTCACGTAAATAGTATTATGACATCTTCACTTTCTTACAAAATAACAGTTTCAAACAATAAATGGATATGGAACAAACATGATTGATTGTTTTGGTGTTTTCAGTCCACTTTATGCACAGGAAGGCTAATTGGGACAGGACTTACAGTTAGAAGTGTGATCCGAACAACTATGTGCCTTCACCGGGTATCGAACCCGAGACCCCTTGATTGCAAGGCGAGGACGCTACCACCGTGCAATCGGGGAGGCCCTGATATGGAACAAACAAAAGCTAGCAAAGATGCCAAAAGCAATCCTGCTGATCAATTCTTTAGACTGTTAAAACAAGAATTTCATGAAATTGGCAGAAAATAGACTTTGTGGAAAATTTCTGACGAATTAAAATTATTATAAAATTATTCATAAAGAAATTAAATAACATAATGCGTTCGCATTATGTTATTTAAATAGTAGGACAACGAAAATATATGTTGAAAATATATTTGTTTTTTTTTTTGTTGTCGATGTGTGAATGCAGACATAGAAGGGTATATCCCAGCTGAAGGCAAACAATTTTATATTACACTCTCTATAACGACAATTTACTATGTATGCTACACTCATTTAAACAGACATTCACAATAAAAAAAATTAGTTTAGCTTTTAATTTTGTAGATGTCTAATAGGTCTATTGGTCAAATAAGAAAGACAAACATGAAATTGCATTGAGGTATCGAAAATAGCATATGCACCAAGGGCGCATTTTACATTTCTAAAGCTTCTAAGATTCCTTTTGATGTAGGAAGAAATATATATTTGAATGAACTAATATGTGATCTTGTCTGCCTTGCATGTATCATTACAAGGTAACGATGTTCCGACGTCAAAACAATACCTAGAGTAAGGTTCAAAATGTCTAAAATTTCATAAACTGATCAAGGACTGTTGAAATGCCTTCTGCAGTGGCAAATGCAATATGAGGACTTTCAATCCAGTGTGTACGTATTTTTGTGCTAAGCAAAAATATACTGTACAACTTTTAATATGCATGATATACGTATTTTGGTGAAAATATGGAAATAGAATAGATTTCATGATAAATTAATATACATCTACAAGAAAATAAGCAGTGAAGAAGCTAGAAGAGGGTAGGAGAATACATGTCAAATTATGCAAATGATTATTTATGGGTACAACAAATAAAACTACATACTGTTCCTCCACAGTCAAAATTTGTAAATCCAGGCAGCAAAGAGACATAAAAATTGAATATTCTGGTATTTAGATATGAGTATTAGGTATACACAGAGCATGGTAGTTCAAATTGATTTCAAGTGTAACCAGAATAATTTAAATTTGAGAATATAGAATTTGCAAATTTACTGGTCGAAAAAGCACCAAGGATTTCAACTTTCTTAATTTGCTCTGCATTCATGACATTGACATTCCAAACATTTCCTTCAATCGATGTGTAATTAGGAGCCATCGGAAGATGGATTTCTCTTCCACAATTGAGGGTGTATAAATACAGTCGCATCTAGCAGGTACTGAACAAGTTAGAAACATCGTTTCATCATGAACAGTTTTGCAGTAAGTAATCACTTGTCTTTATGGTGGAAGAGGATTTCAAAGTTTGTTCATACGCTCACGAAATTTTATGGTGTCAACTATTTAAGTTCAGTATTGAATTTCACCAGAGGTACAATTTATATTTCAGATTCCACTTTGGTTAACCTCCCTAGATCAATGGCGTAGATAAGGATGAGTGATAAGCCTATGAATTTGGTGATGAGAAAAACCTAGTGCCTTGCCCATGATTCAAACTTATACCTACACCACATTATCCATCTCGTCACAAAGCCTCTTCAGTTATTATACCATTCCTACAATTAAGGATATGTTCTAGGTTGGAATTAATTGGGGGGATGTTAAGAGTCTTCCCTCCTCACTATACTGCAGTTTCCCCGCATAATTTCATATTCTCAGGAAGGATTTTATTCAACCATAACATATTTAGTATTGCAACACAAATATTCTTGGGTGACATTGTGCTGACATTGTACTAACATTGAATGCATGTAGGTATGCTCAGATCTGGAAGAACGATTTCATTTGGCACTGAAATTTACATCCACTTCCCTACAGACAGAGAAAGAATTCAATAATTTGAGATATCCCAGATTCATCTAATATATATATTATTTAATTCTTTCACTTCACTACTTCACATCTAATAAATTGTTGATAATGGAAGCCAAAGAACATGAGGCTGTGTAGACGTAGTAAAATCTCCTTCAGCATATCTTACAAAACTGTACAATTGTATCCGATAAACTTTTCCATAGCTTCTGAAAATAATTACATAAACTATTTAAAATCGTTTAAAGTTAATATTCATTTAACTTTTAACATGATACTGAAGGAAAGTCTGAAAATGACGTATAATGGAAACAGTTACATGTCATTTATTTTGAGACACTGAATTATGGGTGTTTTAATTTAAGACATTACACAAGGGAAAGTTTAGTTTAATCTTGAGCAGCGGCGGCGTCAGGATTAACCATTTGGGTTTACTGATGGAGTGCGGAACGAAATTTATGGGGTTAGATGTTGTAAATAAAGGAAAAATTAAACTTGCATGTATGCTTTAGCCTACCAATCAAGTTTTAGCAGATTACTATTAAAATATGCCTTGATTAATTTTTGCTTGCTTGCTTTGACCACAACGTGAAGAAAGAAGCAAATGCGACTTCCCATTCAGTTTAGTGCCAATGGTTTACGTGTGGTACACAATAATAGTTGTCTCTCTTCAATACTAAATATTATACGCTCATGACGACATGATTTTCGTAAGTCATAACACGTAAATGACATTGCAACACAGAAAAGAACTGAATTGGTAGAATTAACAGAACACGTTTGGTTAACTTATTTGGTACCTATAAACAATAAACGTAGTACCATTTACTAAAGTTCATAATTTAGAACAAATTATTTGGTAACTGTAAGCACATGTGTTCGATTATAAAAGAGCATTTAGTACTAATGAATAATCACTTGTTTGTAGCCTGTTTAAACAAATGTTATTTGCCAGCCATAAACTATTTTTGGTTGTTCCAAACTTTTTACCTGTGGGAAGAGATAAAAGTATTTTCGGTTTGAAATTTTTCTTCAAAAAGAGGTGCTGAAGTGGGTTCGAAAGAAAATTGAGGGTGCACTTGAAAACCGTTGCACCGCTCTGCCGCCGCCCCTGAGGGGTTCATTGTAATATTGAAATTGAATTAAATTTCTAGATTATATTGGTGCTGTAATTATGATAAAAAGAAATGCAATAATGAAAGTATTATGACCACATTTGCAACGTTTGACAAAACTGATCATTTTATGCTGAGATAGAAAATTTTTTTCTTACATGGACTGTTTAATTAATTGTTGTTTTCACTTCTTTTAGATTATCCTTGCTCTCGCCGCTTTCGTGGCTACTTCTAGTGCCATAGGCGCAAATGGCGCTTACGGTGGACTTGATCATTACGTAAGTATATGTTTTATATCTACACATTTGTGGAGTTAATATTATGCCGATAATCAACTGCTAAAGACTGTATTTACACATGTACAGTACACAGTGAATGGCAAGTTGCCTAAGTGTCCTGTAGTTCGGAAATGGTGGTGGTTATGGATAATTATCCATAATATAAACTGGATATGTTTCCATAGTTAATGAGTATGTGTGCCTACTCAAACACTGTCTCTTAAAAACGGCTGTCATCTTGAAGTCGACCATCATAGATGTGGTTTGCATTTTATAAATATGAAGAGAGTATTGTAATATGAAAACATATCAGAATTACAGGAAACATCAAAATATTCAATCGGTTTGCACGGTTAGTAATTTATCAGTTGTCAAAGTAGAAAGCCAAAGATGATATTAACAAAATAAGGAATGCATGAAAACATAATTTTGAAATGCTATTCATTTTAGAAACGCGATATGTAATTGTTATTTCCTTTACTATAGATGTATTATTTCAGGGATTGAGAAAATTATAATTTTACTACAATGGGTGTTATTTATACGGGGATAGTTTTAAACTTTGCAGAAAGCTGTGTATGTTTACTGATTTGTTAAGATCTCTTAAATATGAAATCGAATTAATACTAGTAACTTTATACACTTCCATTTTCATTTCTTGCATTCCTCTTATCATTCATTTAAAATATCTAACTATAATTTAGGCCTACCCAAGATACAACTTCGGTTACTCTGTGTCCGATGCCCTGACCGGAGACCACAAGAACCAGGTGGAGGTGAGGGACGGTCCATTGGTGAGTGGCCAATACAGTCTGGTGGAAGCCGATGGCAGCCACCGATTGGTCAAGTACGGCGCTGATGACGTCAACGGCTTCAACGCCGTTGTGAGCAGAGTTGGCCCCAACGTCCACGTGTTCAGCCGCTTGGGAGGCGTCGGAGGCATTGGAGGCTACGGAGGACTCTCGGGAGGCTACGGAGGACTCTCAGGAGGCTATGGAGGACTCTCGGGAGGCTACGGAGGAATCTCTGGAGGCTACGGAGGACTATTGGGAGGCGTCGGAGGCTACGGACTGGGCTACGGTGGGCTTGGAGGCTATGGCGGAGCTTACTATGGTTAAATAAACATTTTTAGGTATGGAAGTGGGTTTGGTTGTGTATTATTGATGATAAGAAAATAAAGTCATGCACATAAGAATATTTTGTTACGTTAATTTCGTCGCCACATAACAAATAAGAGACTTTAAAGAGCAAATTGCATTTTGCAACCATTAGTTAGATCCTTAATTGAATGAAAATCACACGAACGATTATATATTGAAATTGAGTTTCCTCCATCATGCACATTGACCCATTCATTTCAAGATGTAATTACGAAATGTGCCTGTACAAGCAAACATGACGTTGTTGAAAATATACAGTTTCCATAAATAAAGACGGAGTCCTCCCTATCGTATTCAAATATCTATGGAACAATGGCAGAACCCTTTTTCGTAAGTATTAACGTAAAGGTAGAATTTGATGTGTTTTTCTCTTTAAGGACTACTACAGAAATTCCGTTGCCAAGACGCACAGTAAACCTTTCAAAGCAGTTGGGCGCGAAATGTTCTGTAGTGACTATCGCATTTTGGGTGCTTTTTCGCTATTGGTCATATTTCGGATTTTGAGTCTAACATAACAGGCTTCAGGTGTGCCTTCCCTCTGCGACTCTATACGAGTTTTGTTCTTCTTCTTCTTATCCTCTATAAGATAACAGTATGTTAACAATACATATTGATGAATGGCACTATGTTCTCTAGACATACGTACAGCTTTTGACAACATTACATTGTTCAAGTATTGGCTTACAACTCTGAAATTGTAATAGATAAGTATCTAATTTAGCACGCTGATTGGCCTACAACTATGAAATTGTAATAGATAGGTATCTAATTTAGCACGCTGATAGGTCAATTTGTTAAGTTTCCATGTGGCTCGTATTCTGAGATAGGGGCAAAGCATAACATTTTCACCTATCACCGAAGGAACATTATTGCTTCCATTTTTGTTTTAGAGATAACATTTTTGATGCTGTACAGTGCACTCGAATGAACGAACAAAATGACACCAGTCTTACCACATGCGCAATCAGGAAGTTTTGTCTGGGGTGGAAGTAACAGGATAAACGTACCAATAATAATAATAATAATTTTTAACAGATGCACGCAATATGTGCTTAAATATTGGCCCTACAGTGTTTCGACCTGCTAGTGTTGGCAGCTACGGAGATATGTTCGAAAAAATGGCACTTTTTCACTCAACCCATAAAATCGCCAGTCATAAATCAATGAAATGCTGCACATGATCATTATTAGTCGTAAATGACAGATTGACATGGGATGAGTCTTCAGACGTCTAACTGTGACTCTCCGACAATTTCTTATATAGTTTTCTCACTCAAAAGTGCATTTCTGGAAACATTTTAACGCTGCCTTCCGCCAGTTATTTATAAATTTAATATTTCCTATGGAATAAATTGATAATTTTAAGCATTGAAAAACATCTCAAAGGATGAGACTTTATAATGCAGTAAACCCGATGTAAATATCTCTTACTGTTTTTGTGATATAAATTTTTAAAATTTGGGTTGCACGACTTTAGAAACACTCTGTATAAGAAATATATATAATATTCTACTGAATTGTGTTGTTTTCCATTTTTGCAGTTAGCTTTTTCAACTGAATTTTTTGTGTTTTAAAAAAAGGGACGATATTCGGGTCCTTTCCCTTACATTTCGCATGCTTTGAACGACTTCAACACAACATAGTATCTGTGATAGCATCCTACATAGAGTGGTTCCGGAAAATCCCACCAGATGGCATATCGGATAATTTTAATCGCGAATTATCAGTGGAAACCCCGATTTTCCCAACCAGCTCCAAAGAGTATTCTGAAACTCATTCGTTCTCTTCAGACAGATTGTATTTTCCAATAACTCTGATTATCAGATTGTTGAAAATTTTCGATTCCTTTTTCTTAAACACCTCAGGTTTTAGAGCATTCATTCTTTTTGTAATCTTTTCTCGTTGTAACTATTGTATGGCCTTCAAATAGTCTCACGTAAATAGTATTATGACATCTTCACTTTCTTACAAAATAACAGTTTCAAACAATAAATGGATATGGAACAAACATGATTGATTGTTTTGGTGTTTTCAGTCCACTTTATGCACAGGAAGGCTAATTGGGACAGGACCTACAGTTAGAAGTGTGATCCGAACAACTATGTGCCTTCACCGGGTATCGAACCCGAGACCCCTTGATTGCAAGGCGAGGACGCTACCACCGTGCAATCGGGGAGGCCCTGATATGGAACAAACAAAAGCTAGCAAAGATGCCAAAAGCAATCCTGCTGATCAATTCTTTAGACTGTTAAAACAAGAATTTCATGAAATTGGCAGAAAATAGACTTTGTGGAAAATTTCTGACGAATTAAAATTATTATAAAATTATTCATAAAGAAATTAAATAACATAATGCGTTCGCATTATGTTATTTAAATAGTAGGACAACGAAAATATATGTTGAAAATATATTTGTTTTTTTTTTTGTTGTCGATGTGTGAATGCAGACATAGAAGGGTATATCCCAGCCGAAGGCAAACAATTTTATATTACACTCTCTATAACGACAATTTACTATGTATGCTACACTCATTTAAACAGACATTCACAATAAAAAAAATTAGTTTAGCTTTTAATTTTGTAGATGTCTAATAGGTCTATTGGTCAAATAAGAAAGACAAACATGAAATTGCATTGAGGTATCGAAAATAGCATATGCACCAAGGGCGCATTTTACATTTCTAAAGCTTCTAAGATTCCTTTTGATGTAGGAAGAAATATATATTTGAATGAACTAATATGTGATCTTGTCTGCCTTGCATGTATCATTACAAGGTAACGATGTTCCGACGTCAAAACAATACCTAGAGTAAGGTTCAAAATGTCTAAAATTTCATAAACTGATCAAGGACTGTTGAAATGCCTTCTGCAGTGGCAAATGCAATATGAGGACTTTCAATCCAGTGTGTACGTATTTTTGTGCTAAGCAAAAATATACTGTACAACTTTTAATATGCATGATATACGTATTTTGGTGAAAATATGGAAATAGAATAGATTTCATGATAAATTAATATACATCTACAAGAAAATAAGCAGTGAAGAAGCTAGAAGAGGGTAGGGGAATACATGTCAAATTATGCAAATGATTATTTATGGGTACAACAAATAAAACTACATACTGTTCCTCCACAGTCAAAATTTGTAAAACCAGGCAGCAAAGAGACATAAAAATTGAATATACTGGTATTTAGATATGAGTATTAGGTATACACAGAGCATGGTAGTTCAAATTGATTTCAAGTGTAACCAGAATAATTTAAATTTGAGAATATAGAATTTGCAAATTTACTGGTCGAAAAAGCACCAAGGATTTCAACTTTCTTAATTTTCTCTGCATTCATGACATTGACATTCCAAACATTTTCTTCAATCGATGTGTAATTAGGAGCCATCGGAAGATGGATTTCTCTTCCACAATTGAGGGTGTATAAATACAGTCGCATCTAGCAGGTACTGAACAAGTTAGAAACATCGTTTCATCATGAACAGTTTTGCAGTAAGTAATCACTTGTCTTGTTATGGTGGAAGAGGATTTCAAAGTTTGTTCATACGCTGACGAAATTTTATGGTGTCAGCTACTTAAGTTCAGTATTGAATTTCACGAGAGGTACAATTTATATTTCAGATTCCACTTTGGTTAACCTCCCTAGATTAATGGCGAATGTAAGGTTAAATGATAAGCCAATGAATTTGATGATGAGAAAAACCTAGTGCCTTGCCCATGATTCAAACTTAGACCCATACACTACACTACATAACCATCTCGTCACAAAACCTCTTCAGTTATTATACCATTCAATTAAGGATATGTTCTAGGTTGGAATTTATTGGGGGGATGTCAAGAGTCTTCCCTCCCCACTATACTGCAGTTTCCCCGCATCATTTCATATTCTCAGGAAGGATTTTATTCAACCATAACATATTTAGTATTGCAACACAAATATTTCTTGGGTGACATTGTGCTGACATTGTACTAACATTGAATGCATGTAGGTATGCTCAGATCTGGAAGAACGATTTCATTTGGCACTGAAATTTACATCCACTTCCCTACAGACAGAGAAAGAATTCAATAATTTGAGATATCCCAGATTCATCTAATATATATATATTATTTAATTCCTTCACTTCACTACTTCACATCTAATAAATTGTTGATAATGGAAGCCAAAGAACATGAGGCTGTGTAGACGTAGTAAAATCTCCTTCAGCATATCTTACAAAACTGTACAATTGTATCCGATAAACTTTTCCATAGCTTCTGAAAATAATTACATAAACTATTTAAAATCGTTTAAAGTTAATATTCATTTAACTTTTAACATGATACTGAAGGAAAGTCTGAAAATGACGTATAATGGAAACAGTTACATGTCATTTATTTTGAGCCACTGAATTATGGGTGTTTTAATTTAAGACATTACACGAGGGAAAGTTTAGTTTAATCTTGAGCAGCGGCGGCGTCAGGATTAACCATTTGGGGGACTGAAGGAGTGCAGAACGAAATTTATGGGGTTAGATGTTGTAAATAAATGAAAGTTAAACTTGCATGTATGCTTTAGCCACTACATCTAATACCAATCAACTTTTAGTAGATAACTATTAAAATATGCCTTCATTAATATTTGCTTGCTTGCTTTGACCACAACGTGAAGAAAGAAGCAAATGCGACTTCCCATTCAGTTTAGTGCCAATGGTTTACGTGTGGTACACAATAATAGTTGTTTCTCTTCAATACTAAATATTATACGCTCATTACGACATGATTTTCGTAAGTCACATTGCAACACAGAAAAAACTGAATTGGCTGAATTAACACAACACGTTTGTTTAAGTTATTTGGTAACTATAAACAATAAACGTAGTACCATTTACTAAAGTTCATAATTTAGAACAAATTATTTGGTAACTATAAGCACATGTGTTGGATTATTAAAGAGCATTTAGTACTGATGAATAATCATTTGTTTGTAGCCTGTCTAAACAAATGTTATTTGCCAGCCATAAACAATTTTTGGTTGTTCCAAACTTTTTACCTCTGGGAAGAGTTAAAAGTATTTTCGGTTTGAAATTGTTTTTTAAAAAGGAGTGCTGAAGTGGGTTCGGTAGAAAATTGAGGGTGCACAAGAAACCCTTTGAACCGCTCTGCCGCCGCCCCAGAGGGGTTCATTGTAATACTGAAAATCAACTAAATTTCTAGATTATGTTGGTGCTGTAATTATGATAAAAAGAAATGCAATAATGAAAGTATTATGACCACATTTGCCAACGTTTGACAAAATTGATCATTTTTATGCTGAGATAGAAAATTTTGTTCTCACATGGACTGTTTAATTAATTGCAGTTTTCATTTATTTTAGATTATCCTTGCTCTCGCCGCTTTCGTGGCTACTACTAGTGCCATAGGCGCAATTGGCGCTTACGGTGGACTTGATCATTACGTAAGTATATGTTTTATATCTACACATTTATGGAGTTAATATCATGCCGATAATCAACTGTTAACGACTGTATTTATACATGTACAGTGTCTCTCAAAAGTTTTAGGACAACGACATTTTAAACTAGGCAACCCAATTTACACAAGCCGTTCGTGGGTTGCGTGCAGAGTAAGGCTCAATTTCAGGGTTGCCACATGCACAATAGATATTTATAAAATACGCGAAAGAGTAACAAAGAAATTTTCAAGTTACACGATGTTAAATTAAGTGTAATCAGAGCTTTATTTAATATCATAGGAATGCTTTATTGGCTTGAGGCACTGAAACATTTGGGCGGAAATGACGCTACTGCAATTGGATATATGACTCCTATATTCACAATTATTATTGTATAAAATTATTAAAAATATCACTATTATATCGCAAATGACAAAATTCGTTCTGAAAGAAAAAAAAATAGGTTTTCTAGTATTTCATCCCTGATGAGTCTACAGTAAGGAAAAGAGGTGAGAGGAAACGAAAGGTTACAAAGGAGAGGAGAAAGAGAAAGCGAAAGGAGAAGAGGAAAAGTAGAGGAGAGAAGAAAGGTAGGATAGACGAGGAGAGGAGATGTAGTGAGGAGAATGGAAAAAGATTCAAGGAGAGATGAGGAAAAAAGAACAAAGAAGAGAAAAGAGGAGGAAAACGAGAGGAGAGGAGAGGAGGAGACGAGAAGAGGGAAGTGGAGAGTAGAGTAAAGGAGAGAAAAAGATAAGAACGAAAAAAGAGAGTGCAGTGGAGTCGGAAAGCTAAGACAGGAAAGGAGGTAAGAGGAGTGGAGAAGAGTGGGATGGGGATAAGATGCGAGAAAAGTAGGGAAGGCGATATGAGATAAAAGCAGAACAGAAAGAGGGGAGAGAAGAAGGAGAAGGAACTGGAGAGAAGAGGTAGGGCGTCAAGAATGGATGCTTTGGTCAAATTATCGACATGAAACATTCAATAATATTTTGAAATGTATTGGAGAATATATTAGATCGGTGCGAAATGCCTTTTGGCTGAGTTCAGAGCAAATTAAAATCTTCCATGTAAGATCTTTGATTTTACCTGCGATTACACCACTAAAAAAATTAACGTAATTTTTAATATTTATAAGAATTATTCAATTTTTCTCTACTTCTCGGTTCGTTGAAATTGAGATTTTGTAATTCAATATTTCCCCTCCCCCCATCGTTAATTCCAAACTGAATCATTCCGTTTCAGACGGCGTGGACAATGAACACAATGGGATATGTCTAAAACTTACAAAAATTTTCTGCCACCGGAAGGGTTCGAACCTACGACCATCAGATTGACAATCCTGAACGGTAGCCACTACCCTACAAGCTTTCGCTCCCTAAGCCAGGTAAAAGGAGCTGACCAATGTGATATGTAGATGTAACTCTCCTGCATGTAACGTGCAAACAAGTATTGTTTGTAACAAAGAAAACGAAAGTAGTGAGACTCGGCGAAAACATTTAATGGAGAATTGCACATGGTGAGAACTTTTCATTCGATATTTGCGGAGGCATCCTTGCATTGAACTCAAGTGGGGAAAGGGGTAAAATTAGCATGTCCTGAATTGCCGCACATATAAATAGTTATTTCATTAATATTTGTCAATGTCTTTGAAGCAGTACACAATTATCGTTAGAGTATCATAATTCACGATCTTATATATAAAAATATCCCGTTGAACGTGTGTCAATTCATTTATTTGTTTATTTTTTTTTTATAAATTTCATATGCAGAACAATGTAGCCACTATATACTGCTATTACAAATAATGTTACCATGCTCTTGTTTAATGGAAGGGATTATTTTTTAAGGAACATCTAGTATGGAGGATCGGACGTGGGACCGCAATGCTTTCAAGAACTCTAACCAATACACTACGCCCTTTGTTTTCTTGGAGCTACAGTTCCTAATTATTCTGTCGCCTTAATATTGTAAACGTTATCTGCAAAAAAGAAGTTAAATACTCAGCTATAGCTCTGTACTTCTAGAATTACTTTATACACATGCATTTGAAATTTAACTCTGAATTTCTTTCTTCGTATTAGTATATCTAAGCTTGTGAATATATTTTATTTGTAATTTTATAACGGTTTCATGAACATCTACGAAATAGTTCCTTATAACTTGGAATATGGTGAATAGATATGAAATGTCTTGAAATTAATTTTCGAACACTAGATTTTGGCAAGGGAATTATGTGTGATCCGTTTCCAGTCATTCATTGCTTAAACAAACGTTTTAAAACTACGTGGAATTTTCATTCTGGGATAAGTTTCTTTACTTGCTACATGTATGCGAACTACACTCTGTCCAACTTATCTCTGGAGCAGGTGAACGAAAAAAAGTATCTGAGCAGCGATGAACACGTGAGAGGAATGGGATTGCGTGGAGGGAGGAAAACCACTGCAGTTACCAGACTTCCCAGCAGCGTGCACTGATTCGCTCTGTCCACTCGATCCCCTCTCCCCACTTCTCTTCCGCTATGCGCGGCTTTGCTCCAGAGATGCTGGGACAGGGTACAGTTAATTGTTTCTCAAAAGGTATCATCTATGTCTGTATGCCACACATTGAATTCTTACTCACATGGAAAAAAAAATGTCAATTTGTATTCAGGGGTAGTTTCACAGTTACAAACTATTTTGGCCTTGATGAGAAGTTTAGCGTAAGTAGGCATTTTGTTTATAATTTTGAAATTGAGGTCGTCTAAGTTTGAAATCCTCATATTTAGGGCTTGAACTCATCATCCCAAGAGGTTGAAGATCGTCCTCTACTTTGTGCGTGACCTTCTTTATTTTTCTATTCATAATTCATCCTCATCGTTGCGATTAGCCAAAGGTAAGATAAGAAAAGTCCTCCTCCGTGACCGTGCGGTCAAAGGAGCTGTGCTTTGGACTCCGACTGCAGGACGGCATGGATTCGAGTCCGCCTATGCTCACTCTCTAGGTCACAGATTAGAACTCTAGGTTCTCGGCCTGTGTATGGGACCGGTAGCAACCCACCATCGTGAAGAAATTGGGGAGCTACGAGTCAGTAGCGTAACCCGGTCTTGTAAATCTCCTATGGGGCATGTTCCTGGGTAAACAAAAAATAATCGATCAGACAATTCGATCATCGAAGGCGATAAAATAACCTCCGGTTGACCAAGTTGCCAATATAAATAAATGGAATACAGATTGTCTTCGAGCTTACATTGTTAAAAAGGAGCGGATACACGTATTACTATCCCAATAATTATTCAATACGGTTTTTGGTTTGTCAGGAATTATCACTTAAACTATTGCATGTTGAGCTGGTGCCTACCTAGCCGACTCTGATGAAATCTACCATTCTTCAGATTCTCTTTAAAATTCGACTCTGGTCACTTGTAACGTGCTAGGTGCAGGCACTGTGCATCGAACCACAGTGTTTTGCGATAAGAAGCGGCCTTGAATAGCGTAAGTGAGTCACCTTGATCGCGAGCAAGCTAGACTACCAAGCTTGTCTGCCTTTGAAAACCAAGTCATTTTTTTTTCACGGTTTCCGAACGCGATTGCTATTGTAGAAGTATATATTCTCTCAAAAGAGCAAGAAAGGAAATTCGACCAATGTTCTCCCGTCGTCTAAAACCAAATATTATCTATTAAACGAAAAGTTCACGATTGTCAATAAACGGTTTAATCTATCTGAGCATAAGGTGAATGTAAATACTAAATTTAATACAAAGGTTCTCCAAAATTTCTCTTCCACTGTCTACGTAAGGTCAGTACCCAGGGGAGGGGCCATGTGGGCCATGCTTCCCCCTCGAACCCTAAAATATTTAAATGTGAACCTATAAATAAATAAATACGAAAATAACATCGTCGATTTTTGAAATGCGTAAAAATTTCAATTTTGCTCTTCCATAAATGAATCTGTTTCTTGCGCAAAAGTCTTCAAGTTGCAATATTGGGTGGTTTTAGTTTTATAATCATTGATGCAAGGCTAGCAGACGTCCGATTCACCGATTTAGTCAGGACAGTGCGTTACTTTCAATCCCTGTCCCGACATTTTCGAACTGCAATCGTGATGCGAAAATGTCTCTTTATTATTGTTTTTTTGTTAACTCACAATTAGACATGTTCTTTATTGTATGAATAATTCTAAGTTCGCAACATAGAATTATCATGACTTTTTAATGGCGCTCGCACTATTTGAACTATTTTGTAATATCTGTCTGTCTGTCTCTCTCTCTCTCTCTCTCTGGTCTACGTCAATGACAGAAATACAAGCAATATTCTTATTTATTTTTAACCAATTAAAGGAAAGTGTAAGCATTTAAAAGAAATAAGAAAAATCATCACTGTTGCTCTTCCTTAGAAATTGTTGTTCTTCGAGGAAGAAAAATTAGAAGAATTTAGTCCAGCACCTTAACACAGTGTCCCACGAGTCTCTCTTGACTAATACTGTCAAATGTGACATGATTTTATGAATAAAATTTTCCGCCTGTTTACGTATAACGTTGCACAGATTTGGTAGTTCGCACACGGTGTAATTATTTCGTGTTACCTTACGCAACAGCAAATACATTTCATAAGACTGTTCTTCTGGACACAAGACTTGCATCAGTAAACAAGCATTTTGTCTGTTACAGTATCACAGGAAAAGAACATCGTCCTGTAATGTTCAAGCCTCTAGATATTTTCCATTAGTAATGTCTAATTACAATAATAAGTTAGAAGAAATAACTCGCATTTTCACAACTACCAATATTCTCGTTTTTAATCACTTCGAAAATTATTTCTCGAAGATATCGGTTATACTACAAGAAAGCAAATCAAAATTAAAGTAAAAGTTCAACTACACGTATACCAAACGACATTTACAATATTAAAGGGACAGAATACTTAAAATAAATTGTTGTTTCATTCGAAGGTAAAGGCGTGGTGTAGCGGTTCTTCTACCTGGTTTAAGGAACGAAAGCTTGTAGGGTAGTGGCTACCGTTCAGGATTGTCAATCTGATGGTTGTAGGTTCGAACCCTTCCGGTGGCAGAAAATTTTCGTAAGTTTTAGACATATCCCATTGTGTTCATTGTCCACGCCGTCTGAAACGGAATGATTCAGTTTGGAATTAACGATGGGGGGAGGGGAAATATTGAATTACAAAATCTCAATTTCAACGAACCGAGAAGTAGAGAAAAATTGAATAATTCTTATAAATATTAAAAATTACGTTAATTTTTTTAGTGGTGTAATCGCAGGTAAAATCAAAGATCTTACATGGAAGATTTTAATTTGCTCTGAACTCAGCCAAAAGGCATTTCGCACCGATCTAATATATTCTCCAATACATTTCAAAATATTATTGAATGTTTCATGTCGATAATTTGACCAATGCATCCATTCTTGACGCTCTACCTCTTCTCTCCAGTTCCTTCTCCTTCTTCTCTCCCCTCTTTCTGTTCTGCTTTTATCTCATATCGCCTTCCCTACTTTTCTCGCATCTTATCTCCATCCCACTCTTCTCCACTCCTCTTACCTCCTTTCCTGTCTTAGCTTTCCGACTCCACTGCACTCTCTTTTTTCGTTCTTATCTTTTTCTCTCCTTTACTCTACTCTCCACTTCCCTCTTCTCGTCTCCTCCTCTCCTCTCCTCTCCTCTCGTTTTCCTCCTCTTTTCTCTTCCTTGTTCTTTTTTCCTCATCTCTCCTTGAATCTTTTTCCATTCTCCTCACTACATCTCCTCTCCTCGTCTATCCTATCTTTCTTCTCTCCTCTACTTTTCCTCTTCTCCTTTCGCTTTCTCTTTCTCCTCTCCTTTGTAACCTTTCGTTTCCTCTCACCTCTTTTCCTTACTGTAGACTCATCAGCGATGAAATACTAGAAAACCTATTTATTTTCTTTCAGAACGAATTTTGTCATTTGCGATATAATAGTGATATTTTTAATAATTTTATACAATAATAATTGTTTATATTTCTTTCGCGTATTTTATAAATATCTATTGTGCATGTGGCAACCCTGAAATTGAGCCTAACTCTGCACGCAACCCACCAACGGCTTGTGTAAATTGGGTTGTCTAGTTTAAAATGTCGTTGTCCTAAAACTTTTGAGAGACACTGTACAGTAGACAGTGAATCACAAGTTGCCTGAGTGTCCTGTAGTTCGGAAATGGTGGTGGTTATGGATAATTATCCATAATATAAAATGGGTATATCTCCATAGTTAATGAGTATGTGTGCCTACTCAAACACTGTCTCTTAAAAACGGCTGTCATCTTGAAGTCCACCATCATAGATGTGGGTTGCATTTTATAAATATGAAGAGAGTATTGTAATATGAAAACATATCAGAATACAGCAAACATCAAAATATTCAATCGGTTTGCACGGTTAGTAATTTATCAGTTGCCAAAGTTACAAACCAAAGATGATATTAACAAAATAAGGAATGCATGAAAACATAATTTTGAAATGCTATTCATTTTAGAAACGCAATATGTAATTGTTATTTCCTTTACTATAGATGTTTTATATCAGGGATTGAGAAAATTATAATTTTACTACAATGGGTGTTATTTATACGGGGATAGTTTTAAACTTTGCAGAAAGCTGTGTATGTTTACTGATTTGTTAAAATCTCTTCAATATGAAATCGAATTAATACTAGTAACTTTATATACTTCCATTTTCATTTCTTGCATTCCTCTTATCATTCATTCAATATATCTAACTATAATTTAGGCCTACCCAAAATACAACTTCGGTTACTCTGTGTCCGATGCCCTGACCGGAGATCACAAGAACCAGGTGGAGGTGAGGGACGGTCCATTGGTGAGTGGCCAATACAGTCTTGTGGAAGCCGATGGCAGCCACCGATTGGTCAAGTACGGCGCTGATGACGTCAACGGCTTCAACGCCGTTGTGAGCAGAGTTGGCCCCAACGTCCACGTGTTCAGCCGCTTGGGAGGTGTCGGAGGCTACGGTGGACTCTCGGGAGGTTATGGAGGACTATCAAGAGGCTACGGAGTACTCTCCGGAGGCTACGGACTGGGCTATGCTGGGCTTGGAGGCTATGGTGCAGCTTTCTATGGTTAATAATCTTAATTTACGAAATATATTATTGTAAAACTAATGACGCGTAATAAATAAAATCGTATATTCAAGAAAAATTAGTGTGCTTCTTCATTTATTCTTTTTCAGAAACGACTAATGTGAGACAACTTCAAAATTTATTTAATTTTATTTAAAGAAAAACATATAATTATTTAGTGACCTCCTCGATGGTGTAGTGGAATCGTCGTCGCCTTGTAATTAAGGTGGAGGCACATAGTGGTTCTGATCCCATTTTAAACTGTAGGTCTAGTCTCGATTAACCTTAGTACGCATAAAGTGGACTTACAACAAACACTTTAACTTAAATGGACATATAATTATTTAATTGATGATACTTTGAGTTTTAGGTTTAAAACGTTTTACATTTCTCTTTCATTTTTTTTTTTGGACATTTGGAAAATACTTCAATGAACAGCGAGGAGTGAGACGGGTAGTATTTCAAATATAATGGTTTGTTGATATTTAGAATGAGGCATTCAATTCATATTTTAAATACATGGGTCATTTCATAAATAATGTACACTAATTTATTACTCACCCGTATGTTGCTGTGCCGGCGATGTATCTTCACAGTCCTTCAATGTAGTCTCCCTACTTCGCAATGACCGAATCCCAACGTCGAGGAAGCTTCTGTATGCCATCCAATACGCCATCCTTGTTCAGCTGTCAAATGGCTCGAGTAACGGCAGTAGAAAGCTCTCCCATATATGAAAAACGACGTCCACGCAAAGGGAGTTTCAACTTGGAAAGAGGTCGAAGTCAGGGGGTCTCATGTCTAGACTATACGGAGCATAGGGTATCACATCCCAACCGTAATCGCCTATTTTTTCATTGACGACATGCCGATATGCGGTCGAGCGTTATCTTGAAGGATGAGTGGACCAGCCTCGAGTAGCTGAGGGTGTGTTTTGTGCATTTTTCTTCGCAGATTTTGCAAGAAATCACGGTAATACACTGCTGTGACACGTGCGCCACTTGGAACTCTGTGAGGAATACTCCCTGATGATCATAAGAAAAAATCATCATTTGTTTGAATTTTGATTATGCATGTCGAATTTGTTTGGGTTGTGAGGAAGATGAAACTCTCCACTCGTTTGACTGCATTTTCAGTTCCGATTAAAAGTCCCTGATCCACGTTTCATCAATAGCAACAATCCGATGCAAGAATGCCTCCTTCAACGTTGAATCTTTGTTTCAGCGCAGTTGCATTGCTCAGCCGTGTCTTCTTCTGTGCAGCTGTCAAGAAGTGGGAGACCCAGCGCTCCGAAATTTTCCTCTTCCCTAAATCATTGATCAAAATGCGATATACATATACAGACGTCGGTGGGATCCCTGGGGCGTCAGAAAGTTCTTCACAAGTTGCACGACGATCTTCTTCTAGAGTTGCTGCCACGAGTTCCACACATCGTCCATCAGTTGTTGATTTTGGCCTTCCTGGTCTTGCATTATCCTGTATACTCACACGACCACTATGAAAACGATTTAACCAACACGACACTGTACTACGTACGGTTCAATGTTGATTCGCCGCACACTTCCAGTAACGCTCTGTGGATTTCTGTCGGGATTTTGCCACTTAGAGTTTCAATTTTAATGTACGACCTTTGATCGTCAACTGTAACAGGACCCGAGACACCTGCAGCTTCTATTTCCAATCCGTCTCACAGTCACGCTATGTAAAGTAGAGAGCTCACAAACACACAAC
This sequence comes from Lepisma saccharinum, assembly GCF_977018435.1. Lineage (NCBI taxonomy): Eukaryota > Metazoa > Arthropoda > Insecta > Zygentoma > Lepismatidae > Lepisma > Lepisma saccharinum. The sequence continues at coordinate 54,717,018 of NC_139246.1, forward strand.
TGGCTGCGTCATGCCCTCAAGGTAAAATTACGCCAGTCTTACTTCGGTTGCATCATACACTCCGCAGTGTTGCCACACTGTGCATTATTCATGAAATGGCCCATGTAAAATGAACACATTGATACGAGATGCATACATTCAGTAAATGATTTTACCTAATAGCGTTCGTGGTTGCATAAGGTGCTACAAAGTAAAGTATGCTTCTCTCAAGTTATGAGTGAGACATGCATTGAACTGTGATCCATTTCTTCCCCATCTCCGCAAATTACCTAGAGAGTTAGAAGTACGCTGTAGAATAACAAATAACAAGTAACAAATAACAAATAACAAAAATGAAAAGGAGACCTTTGCTGTAGCGGCATTGTATCTAATCGAAGAAGGAAAATATGTTTGCCGAGAGATGGTGCGGTGTCTGTCCCAGTTTGCAGGTGTAGCGAACGGCTTAGCCTGCCGTTTCCTCAGTTGGCGAGAGTTGTTTTGCGTGGACGGTGCATTATGGATTCCTCCCGATCAGCGCAGAGAGCTGTAATTCAATTTGGAATGAAGGTCCTCTACTTATTAACTGGCTGGAACGGGGTAAAACAGTGAACTCTGAACGGTACTGCAACACGTTGTTGAGTCTTTAAAACAATCACTGAAAGGTCAACTATTAACCTGTGACAAGGAAGTGCAGAGCACCGTGGAAAACTGGATCCGTAAGCAACCCAGGAGTTTCTACATTGAAGCCATCCACTCCCTTCCTACGCATTGGAATCAGTGCATCAATTTCAATGGCAATTATGTGTAGGTATTATGTTACACATTAACTATACTTCACATATTATGTAATGCAAATATTCTGTAATATGATATTCTTTAGATATAACCGTAGTCTCCTTTTCATTTGGACATACCTTTTACATACACAAATAATCAACCGAAGCCAGCTCCTCTTCTCCTGCGACACCGATTTTGCTTCCTGAAAACTCCGAAGCAAATTATGGATACGGTGAAATGTAATTTTAATTTGTAAAATTACTTGGAATTTACATTAAATTTGTTGAAATCAAATAGCATATTCTAATTTATCAGGTTTAAATTCCTCCACCCTTTTTGGCTTCAACGCAAGTTTTCCATTTTTTTTTGATTCTTCCTTTTGTATCTTTGTACTTTGTATTAATACAATTTATTATTTTTTGAAGTACGATAACTATAAAAACAGACTTTTTGCCCTACATGAATTAATGTACAGTTGTGGTAATTGTTTTTAAATGTACAGAATATAGAAAATTATACGAGTATGTATTGTTTACATGCCTCAGAGGCTGAGACAACTGAGAAAAACAAGTGAATGCCCTAGTCAACGTGAAGCATTCAGAGAGACTTAATAAAATAAACATCTAATCTTAGGGATTGATAGGAATTAAAAAAACATAAGAGAAAAAAGTAAGTAAGTATGAAAAGTATGTAACTAGTCTATGTGAAGGGGGGAATGAGATAAATGAAGCACGATGTCAGTATTCAGATTAACGTACTAATTTGTTGTTTAAATTTGGCAAAGTTTGTCTCCTTTCTGTAGTTTACCGGCAGTTGATTCCACCCTTTACTTGGCAGAGATGATAAGGATTTTCATCATTGTGTTGCCTTGTTGCATTTCGGAACACGGAAACTATTGTAATTATTAGATCATAGACTACATTATACCATACGTCTATTTCTTTGCGAGGCCGAGAGATCGGGAGAAGTGTGGCGGACAACGCCAGCGAAGATGCCGACTTTCTCGACCAGTAACGTCCCGCTTATTTTTATGGACATATCTTTAGCATGCAGATATTTATGTTAATATTGCAACACGACCACTAACCTGTGTTATAAGAGTTGTTCAAAGTGCTCTCCACCTACATTCACACATTTCTGGCATAGTTTGATGAAATTTTGATTCACACGCAAAAGTGAACGTGAACTTTGCAGCTGGCATTTCAATCGCATCACTTACACACAACGCACACACTGCAATTAGACAAAGAAGTAGTACGGCAAGTAACCATAAACCACACTCTTTCACACAGTACGAAATTAACACGCTCTTGGTTCAAGGTCTGTTCCTCACTCCATTCGCAGCACTGTCCAGGGCACATGCAGTCGCGAAGGAAAGAACAACTCAAGCTCGGAGCTTTCAGATTGCACACAATGCTCACGAAAACCATTGACTTTTAACGGTTTAGTCTGCAACGTAATCTTGATACAGTGTTGGACATTCGAAACCTCCAAACGATTCCGAGCGAAGTAAAACGCTTTCGAGGGTAAACTTAAGCGGGACGTTACTGGTCGACATTGTCGTTATCTCCGCTAGCGCCGCGTGCCATACTTTTACCGATATCTCGGCCTCGCAAGGAAATGAACGCTTTGTAAGTGGTTGTGTGTGCTAATTGAATTTTCTTTTTATTTAAGAAATGCATATTTTCGTCTGGTCTTCTCTGCTTGCACGTGAAGTTGTGTGCGCGTATTTCTTACACTATGAATAGACTAATTCATTTGCCTCAGTTTCATGGTGTTAATTCTGTTAATCCCATAAATACAGAGGAACAACATTCAAGTAACTGCCTAATAAATGCTTTGTAGAACGATAATTTCTGGTCAATATGCACATATTTGCAGACTAATTGAGGCTTATTTATTTCAAGTGCTGACTTATGCTACTAAACCCATCTGTAGATATTCAAGAAAGTCAACTATTTATTTCATGTTTTTTTTGTCCTCATTGGGGACTTAATCCAACATCTTACTAATCATATTTACCTCTACATTTGAATTTAAAATATAAAAACCCTACTCCATTCAGCAAACAGTATAATATAATCAATCTTTACAAACAAGTAACGATTCACTAGGCCTATAACAAAATATCATTGTTGTGTGATTTAACTCCATTTCTATCACATTTATTTATCTCTTTCATGACATAGACTACATCCAACCAATAAGCAACCAAAGCATTTAAATCAATTTGACGAAGACAAACAAGACTGATTATTCTAACATAATATAAGTTAAATCCTCACATCATATAATGAAAACAACTGTAACCTATGTACGTAACCGTATGTTATGTGATATCATATGTAATCTGTGCTAATGGTACATGTAATATGATACATAAAGTTATTAGCACATAAAAACGGTGAATCATAATTGAAAATTTTATTTCAGAAACCCACTATCGACCTATTCTGGTGAGAACGATACTTGCACAGTTTCATAGAGCCCTTGCCAAGGCATATCGTTTGATGCAGTAATCGATCATTACCTAGGTGAAATCATGTTTAATGATACATGTTTCTGTTAATTCGCATTTTGGATATTTCGAAATTTTTTTGTCCTCTTGGAGTTCCAATTAAAAGTGTCTACTGAATTTTATATCCTAATGTGTGGCAACAGTAATCTGAAGTTGGTGAAGGGTTATAATGCAATAAATTCTCATTAAAAATCATATTTCCATTATTGTATTGTCATGGTTTCTGACGATGCTTTTCAAAGAATGTAGAAACACAAAAAACTAATCTCAACTTGAACAAATGTCATGGAAGGATTCGTAACGAGAAATATTGCATATAAGTGTGTTTTTAGTACATAGTGGAGCTCATATTACGCATTTCTTGTTACTTTCTCGTATTTTAATAATAAAATAAATCATGAATTTTAATGTAAGCCAAGGAGGTTATACAGAACGAACGTGTATGTAGTTCGTAGCCTCTCGCATGACGCCTTGTAATGAAGGGGTCTCGGTATAGATACCCAGTGGAAGCATACTGGTTGGGTTCCCACTTTTAACTGTAGGTCCAATCCCGATTAACCTTTATGTACATAAAGCAACTTAAAACAACAATATAATTAATCAGTCGACCTCTCGTTTGGATTCGATTCTGAAGTTAGGTGATACCAAATTAAGAGTCCTGTATCAGAATGTAGCTTGGCAAGTTTTAAGCTATTACATTTCATTCGCCCAAATAAGAGTGTTTTGTCAAAGAAGGAAGTCGTTAGTGTCTGAGGAGAAAATGATGATTGTGAACTAAACATATAGTGGCGTACACTCCGTGTCTAGGAGGAGGGGGAAGGTTCAGCTGAAGTTGAGCATTTTGGTCAGTATGTGTGGTTAAAATGTCAGCAGACGAGTGATAACAAATATTTCATTATACAGCAGTTAATTTACTTAAAGTAACTTTTCATCTATCAATATATGGGTTACGTTCGATGAATTCTTCCGATGAATACTTGAGAAGGAATTTTCAAAGGATCATCAAATTGACGACTGAAATATGCAAGAAAGAATGTTTAGATTCTCAGACTTAGGATTCTTGATCTGCTTTAACTCTACATTTTTGAATAAGTAGGATCTTTCCAAAAAATAAGACCGAGCTTGTATGACATCTAAAAGATGATGACTTCATTGCGGAGTGAGTGTACACTATCTCTCTGCCACTCAAAGAGGATACAGCTAGTTTTCTAATACAGATAGAAGCTCATAGTAAGCCACAACAGCAGCCTGTTAGCATCGTTGCGATTTGCAGTCATTTTCAGTGCCAATATTCTTTAAGATGTCAAATCGTCGTTTACAATTAAATGATTCTTCAATGAATATGTATTCTGTGACACTTTCATGACCATCTGCACACCTTTGAGCTCAAGTTTAAAAGAAAATTATAGTGATCCTATCCTTTGAAGGTCATACATCACGTCCGTAGGGAACATATACATTGTAGGCGTGAAATCCAATCCTCATGAGAAAACAAATTGTGTGCGACACGGCCGGAAAATATCGCTCGGGTCCCAAACTCCATGTATGATCTTTCTATACTCTGTCTCGGGAATCTGTGGAGCAAGCTTTGCGCATAACGGTAGAGTAAGGGAGAAACTGAAAGTGTGAAACCATTAACTGCACTCGCTCTCCCTAATCTACGAAATTCTGTTCCGCTCATGTGTTTATTGGTCGACCACTTTCGAGTCACTACTTGCGCATAGACTTGTTTTCGTTCGCTTGCTCCATAGTTTCCCTGGATGGAGTATAGGTTCATTGTCGCTCAACTATAGAGGGGAGGGAGCGGTGACTTTCTAGATTATCATATTTTGGAAATTTTAAACCATGATAGGGACTAGTGGGCTGCATTTACAAACGTGGGAACGAGATGCTATTTGTTTTATATTGTTGCATATAAGGTTGATAAAACTGAAGCCAGGAAAAGTCATTATAATGATAATAATTAACTTTTTGTATTTGATGAAATGTCTATAAACTCTTTATTGACCGAACATTGCACTACGCTATTTTCGTACAAGTATTCAAGTTTCATCCATATCTAATGTTATTCCGTTCAATTACGTACCTGTTGACTGTATTAGTTATGACTATTTATTAACAACGAATTTAAATCAAAATTCTCTAGCCGGTCCCCGTGTCGGAGTGGTTAGCACATCGCTCTACGGGACGGGTTCGAATCCCATCTTTGCAAATTAGCCAAAAGTGGCTCAAAAACGAAGTAAAATAAAGCAAATCAATCAATCAATTAAAACTCTACTTCATATGTGATCAAGAATTCGAATGTTTCAGCTAAATTTATTATAGTTAGACAAGAAAACCTGATCGTATGTAATTTATTTTTTCTGCTCTATATATAAGAATAGTAGTAAACCTTCTAAACACAAATTTGGACTACATAAGGCTATTTAAATCCTAATACTTGGCAATTCCAGTGGCAGTTAGCTATTATTGTACGTTGGAAATTTTAGTAAAATGTCATCTGAATCCGAGTCTTTGTTATAACTTAACATAACAAGTGACAATTTTTCAACTTTTTTGTGTTGTTTGGTACAGTACTTTACCAAATCAGATAGCTGTGATTTTCTATTTCGGCTTCTATAATGGTCTATGATGCTGTAACAAACTCTCATAAACTCAATATTTCACTTAATTTGTTCAACGTCACCAACATCAACAATACCACGACAAAAATGTTTTAGGAAACGTTCGACGAACTTTCATCATTACATCGTTTCTTCTCATATTCTTACATTTCTCAAAAGTACAGATATGTATCTGTAAGCGCTTCACAAGTTGTTCAATTTCTTCAAATTGATTCCAAATTCTTGACGAAGGTAATTAAGGTTAGTAGTGAAAGAAACATGTTGCCCATGTGCTTGTAAGATTCAAAAATTAATAAACATAATTATCCAAATTGAATTTTCCTTATTGTAAATTTCACTTTAGTTTCGAAAATTTGGGGGAGTGGCCTGTGCCCCCATGCCCCTTGGATATAGACGTGGATATTTCGGGATTTTATTTTTGGAGTGAGTCATTTCTATTACCTCTTTAAATTGAACGTGAAGATTAGCTTTAATTTGCATAAAACAGACTGAAGAGATTTTTGGAGAGGGTATTTAATTTAACATAGTACACCTGAATACCACACATGTATGCACATGTATCATACTTATTTATCTAGCTTTTCTTTTTTGATGGGAGGCTCGCCTATTGAAAGCGGCGTTTTTGCCCCTTATCAAGCTCGCGTATTGCTTCTGGATGAATGTTCGATCTTATACAATGAAATTGATTTTGTATGCACTGATGTAGAGGGAAATTTATGTACCCAATCTGACGTGTATACATTTTCATGGCAAGTAATAAAATAGTGTTGAGAAACATGCAGAAGCAGTGACCACACAAGGAGAGCGCAGCATTTGTCTGGCCTATTTACTGCCAAATCATCAGTGCGCGTATTAACGGGGGGATGCCGGGAATTTCCTACCCACAAAAATGTTTATCCCCTGCAAAATAACATTAATTTTGATCCCTTCCAGGGATGTTCTTAACACTCCTCATAGGAAATAGAATTGGAAGCATTATTGTACCATTTCTTAACTATATAAGAAATACAATTAAAAAATAATTCCTGTCCATTAGTTGTCCAGTCATCAAAGATTTTCCTGCCGAAAAGTATGCACGCTTGTGGACTTAAGAAGGACACCATTGTCAAACTTACTATCCTCACCGAGCCCAGACAACAGCAGGCTGTTTTACACTTAAGTTTTCATGACATAGTGCTGATATTTTACATTTATTAAAGTGTTCAGAAGAAATTTGCATGTATGTTAGATGGACCTCAAGATTGAACTTGCCAATAGAAATTTCGTCAAGTTCTTAGTGTTACTTTTTTGATAGCTCTTTTTGTTTAGAGTTTGGTTTATCTTAGAATATAAATATACTAAGTGTTCCTAATTTCGAGTAAATATTATCTTAAGATGTAATGGCATAGGTTAGAACTAATGTTCTAAGATACTTAGAGCCCCAAGGTAATAGTTTAGTTTACTAACTGGTAACACATATATACATATACAAATAAGTAGCATACAAATTTCTCTCAAAATGAAATCATAAATACGCATATCATAGCAAAGAAATATTCAGAAATTAGGGCAACATTTGTACCACTTCATATTCATAATTTACGGATATTATAGTACATTCTTCCTTCTCATACCAAACTTTTAGAGCCAGGTAAGGTGGCATAAAGATTAGCTGTATTACAGACGAGTTATTCGATACACATGCAAGGTGTACTTTAAACTAATCTCAGATTCAAATATATCCAAAAGAGTTAAACGTTATATGAAGTACAATCTGCGAATTTATTGCTGGAAGTAGAAACAAGGATTTGAAAGTTGCCAAACTTTCTCAATTTTTTCTCAATTCATGACATTGACATTCCAAACATTTTTCTTCAATCGGTGTGTAATTAGGACCATCGGAAAATGGATTTCTCTTCCACATTTCAAGGAGTATATATACTCACATGTGTAACAGGTATTGAATAAGTTAGAAACATCGTCTCATCATGAACAGTTTTGCAGTAAGTAATAGCTTATTTTGTTTTGGTGGAAGAGAATTTCAAAATTTGTTTGAACGCGTACTCTCACGAATTTTTATAATTGCAACTACTAAAGCAGAAGGCAAAAGATGTATGGGTTCTTACTTTAGTTTCTTCTTTGGTTAACATTCCTAGATTATTTCTGCGATGACGATCATTGATAAACCAATGAAATAGATATAATAATGGGTGTAAGAAATACATATAGGTTGAATACAGAAATTCGAAGCACCAATGTAAATATATAAACTGAAAAAAGGTTAATATCTGCGTAGTTCTTAATGTGAAAAACTCTCTGAAAATGTCCGAAAATTCCCGAAAATTTCCGTATTAGAGCCACTTTTTTATTATTATATCGGTTCTCGTATTGGCATTCTATTTCTCCCTTATACTTTATTATGAGTTTGGCTAACAAAACTTCAAGTTGACTGCAACATATTGCACGTTTTGGCTTCTGCGGACGACAGTGAGAAAATATCTTGCAGTAGTTCATTGATGCTTGCTTCCGCTGTATTTATTCTCCTTTATGGCCTGTATATCATATAAAATGTAAATTAATTCCTTCGTTTAATATTATCCACCCCATTAACATTTGCTACAGTGACGCCGGCCTGCTAAAAATGCACTAAATTTGTCGAGACTAAATCCTCCGTAAATTCAATGCCGAAACTTGGAAATCTCGCTTACATTCATGGCTGAAAGTTGGTCACCTTTTTAGTACTTGATTATGTAACTTCCAGTTTTCACAAATTAATCGCTTTTTGCTGATATATATTGCATTAAAGAATAATACATAATAATACAGAATGACAGTTCTTTCATTTTCTTAGAAGATGGGTAATGCTTGACTCTTTATAACAAGTGTATATTTAACACTTAATATATTTTCTGGATTTTTAGTTGATTGCGACGCACATGGAGGAATTTGTCATACTTGATAACCAAGGAAGAGAATATAGCATAATACCGAATAAAATATTTTGTTTTTCTAACGTACGGCATCTGAAAAATAAGTAACACGCCGTTTTGTTGTTAGTGCATTATCATACGCTGCTTAACACATCCAAACTAACCTCCCGTTGCGCTTTCATATAATGAGAATGGCATGGCGTTTTCAGAAATTTGTAACTCACTACATTATCTTAATGCTTTATGGCTCGCTCCGGTGAAAATAACGTTTCAATAATACCGATTTTAATTGGCACCCATTACATTATTAACATACCCCATAATAACAGTTATGTCATGAACATCATCCACTCAAGTTTTGAATAAATGATAATTGAATAGTATTTACTTCCTTTCACTTCCTAAGTAAATCTCAATCCAAGTGTTCGGCAGCAATAGTTTATGTATTTCCTGATCTTCAAAGAATCATTAAATTCGACCCAAAGAACACAAAATTGTTAAAAAATTGTATTTAGATAAGCACTCGTCGTGACTTCTAAATAGTGTGACACACAGATAGTTTTGGGTGCTAACATTTATTTCACATTGCGTCTATGCAGTTGTGCTTTTATCTGGAAGTACGATTATAATCTTCACACGAAGATAATAATATGTCATTCTGATTCTGCCCTACAGCATGAAACAGGAAACAGATAACAATAACTGTTGTGCCCTTTCACATCCAAGTATAGGTATCTCAGATTCTTCTGGAAAACAAATAGCCAAATTTATTTTATGCATTTTCTCATTTCACTACTTCATTAACTTACCGACAAAGGGAACCCATGTATACAATACTGCGCACAGATAAATAAAATCTTACTCTGTATGTTACACAGAAAAGAAATTTCCATTTTTTAAAACTTTTCTGTAGTTCTAGAATATAGTTTTATGAATTTCTTATTTCAGTTTGAAATGTATTACATTTTAACAGGACAAAGAAATAGACAAGGTCTGAAAAATGACGTACGAGAATAAGGGAGACAATTAGACATCGTTGTGTTCATAATTTTGTTTCAAGATATTAATCTTGAGGGGAACATTGTAATTTTGAAAGTGATGGAATTTCTAGATTATGTTGATTATGCTAACTGTGGGAAAATATTTTCAATAACGAAAGTATTATGACTATATTTGTCAAAGTTTGATAAAGTGCTCATTATATGCTGAGATAGGAAATTTTGTTCTCAAATGGACTGTATAATTAATTGCAGTTTTCACTTCTTTTAGATTATCCTTGCTCTCGCCGCTTTCGTGGCTACTACTAGTGCCATAGGCGCAATTGGCGCTTACGGTGGACTTGATCATTACGTAAGTATATGTTTTATATCTACATATTTTTGGAGTTCAAATTACACACATAATCAACTGTTACCAACTGTGTATAAACATATAACATTAGAACCAATATCATTGAACCAATATCATTGAATCTGATAGGAGAATCTGATGGGAATCTGATCTGAGCATTGTTTGAATGTCTGTAAAATTCTCATACATACCGCATTATTATTCAACATGAATAACTTATAATTTTATTAAATGTAGCTATAATAATGTAAAATGCGGATACAAGTGTCAAAAATTGAAGAATTTACAAGATTTTCATACATTATTCGCTGTAAATTTAATGGAAATAGCACATGTTATGTACTTACAAGAGAAGTTTGAACCACAAATGTGATATGAGTAGGGACATTAGAGTAGTATAAAAATTTAATATTTTTGAAAATATGAGGAATATGTTTCGAGTACAAATGCCAAATCACAAAAGATGTTTACGTTGTGTAATATTATATTATTTTAGAAACAAAAGTTATTATTTCCTTGTATTGTTTCTGGAATTGGAGAAAAGGTAATAGCACTACTGTGTTCAGATTATATGCATAAGAATTAAGAATAGAAAAAAAATATGCAGAAAGTGGTATAGGTTTGCTAAATAGTAAAAGTATCTTCTTGTGAAATCTTTTAATATCAGTATGAATGTCTGTTTCATTGTTTATATAACTTAAATTACTCCATTCTCATTTAGGCTTACCCAAGATACAACTTCGGGTACTCTGTGTCCGATGCCCTGACCGGAGACCACAAGAACCAGGTGGAGGTGAGGGATGGTCCATTGGTGAGTGGCCAATACAGTCTGGTGGAAGCCGATGGCAGCCACCGATTGGTCAAGTACGGCGCTGATGACGTCAACGGCTTCAACGCCGTTGTAAGCAGAGTTGGCCCCAACGTCCACGTGTTCAGCCGCTTGGGAGGCGTCGGAGGCATTGGAGGCTACGGAGGACTCTCAGGAGGCTACGGAGGACTCTCGGGAGGCTACGGAGGACTCTCGGGAGGCTACGGAGGACTCTTGGGAGGCTACGGTAGACTTGGAGGTTATGGTGGAGCTTACTATGGTTAAATATTCATATTCTATGTGGACTATTTTCTTCTGTTGTAAAAATGATGTAATAAATAGACTCATGTATGCAGAAAATATAAGTGTGCCTCATTATGTCATTTTGAATCATATGAGTGAATAAATATCATTCATTGCTAAGAGAGGAAAGTAGCCGATATCAGGGTTAATGGCTGGGAAAGTTAGTAAGCCGTGGCTGAGAATTCACTTTGTTAGTAGCCCATGCAACCAATGGCGTAAGGCAAATTCAATTCAACTTTGTGTAAGGGAGGATTATTTCTCGGTGTCCAAGGATCCACCATGTAAAATTAGTTGGGATTGAAACTTGGAGTAGTGTCTTGAAAGTTGGGGGGAAATCGAGTGGGCAGAATGAAGGAATACACATTGCTGCGAAGAATGCAGTTGCTCTCGCCTTCTCCACGCAATTTCGTTCCCTCTGACGTGCCCATTGGTGGAACCGTCTCGCGTCACTACTTGCGCAGAGACTTGTTTTCGTTCCCTTGCTCCGGAGATAGTCGGGACATGGTATATGTGCAACTGGTGGGCTCTGAGAGATTGAGAGCGTACTGTCTTTCCTAGATTTTATGTTGACTGGCTTAAGCAAGGTTGGAGATGATTCTTTAAGGTCTCCTCTCAGGCATCCTGTGTTCCCAATTTTTTGGGAGGGGAGAGGGACTGGTTGGCGAAGGCCCACCGCTCAGTCTCCTTTTGGTGCTGTCACTGCAATAATGTTCATAGTGTCATGGCCTGCCCCAAAGAAATATGAAACACATGATTATCCACATCCATATTTGTAGGCCACTCTCCCTCGCGTAATCATTTTCTCATGCAACTGAAGACGCCATCTTGGATTCGACGAGTTTTCGAAAGCTACTCAAGAGATACACATATTTCTTGATTCATTGTAATGTATACAGGGAATATCAAAAATTAAATAATAAAACTCAACGAATCAATTGCAGGTTTTGATCTTGGCAATTAAAAGCGAATGAAAGAAAATTTGTTCTGAGAATCTATTCTTACATTGGAGCACTTGAGCGCTGATGTCAGTACGGAATTGGTAGCATCTACAGTGGTATACCAGGTAATAAAATGTTAATATATATATATATATATTTATATTATAAATATATAAATATATATATATATATATATTGGTGTATTTATATGCCACATTGGCTCAGGAACGTTTGTTATTTGGTAAGGTACAAAATTCAATCTCCATACAAATTATAGACATGTATGTGTGTGGGTTTTAAAATAATTATAAATTCTAAAAAATATATATATTTATGTAAATTTTCTATTTAAAAAGGAAATTTGCCTATGTTGTTCTATAATGGAATTTACCACGTCAACACAACATATATATTGATATTTTCTTGTCAGAACGCAGTTTCCGAAAATCGCTAAGAATATGCGTGGAACATTTTTTTTCTGTGCCATCTTGTATTGTCTTGTTTTCTTGTTGTTGCACAGTTTCAGTATAAAATGGTCTTTAAGCACTGTTAAGTAAATAATATATGTATATATATATATATATATATATATATATATATATATACACACACACATACATATACACACACACACACACACACGCACGCAAAAAATTCCATTGTAAAACAATACACATAAATTTCCGGCTTTTTAATGGATTGTTTGGATATTTGGATATAACACTTTTATTTATTTATTTTAAAAACACAACCATTCCGAAACATGTGGAGGTCTAGACCTTGTTCCAGTCTCATTTGGAATTCAATGCAACTGAAAATCAGAAGTTTGAAACATGAAAATCGCGAGCAAACATACATGTAGCTGCAGCTATTTATTTCAATACAGAATGCGATTTGAATGAGATATGGGAATGTGGGTTCCAACCCTCTGCCTTGAACCATTCCAACCTTGGTTATGAATAACATATCCCAACCAGGAATAATTATATCGCACTCACTAGATATGTAAACTCTTCTGTGTATCGCACGTATAGAGTTCCAGTTCAGATAATTTTAGAGCCCCATATCTGTATATACAATTATTGTTAAGCATTTTTTTGGGGATGTCTAGCATACCATTACTAGTCTCTTATAGATGCCATGTATTCGTTATTGTTTCAGGTTTCTATGTGTTCCACAAACACTTTTCTTCGAATATTAAACTGTGCCGTGCTTTTTTATGTATGTTGCGTTGCTTCGTCGTTTAATGCTATCCAAGCGCTAGTTGAAAACTATAATGTTTTGTTGTGTCTTAAAAGAAATAAATCGTGATGGTTCCCTATCCACTCGCGAGAGGTCCCAGTTTCAAGGGCCGCTTAAAAGATTTGATTGATTGATTGATTGATTTGGTTTACTTTATTTCACTTTTCCTGTCACCTTTGGCTAATCGCGAAGATGTAGATGGGTGTTGGCACGATGATATTAATGAGGTGACTCTCTCAAATAACACCCATACTTATGCCGGGATTCGAACTCGGGACCACTGGCTTCGTATCATGCTGTGCGTAAAAGATTTGACAAAGTAGTTATTTACATTGGAATGAGCTGCACTTTACGACTCTCTACAAGCACTTGAATAATTTTCTTTACTTCGTTTTTCTGCCAGCTGTGGCCAATCGGGAAGACCATGATGAATGGTGGTAACGATAAGATGAGATTAGAGAAGGACATTTACACACAGGATACAACACAGGCCTCAAAGAGGCCTCACCCAGCTCTACAAGTACTGAAAGTAACGCCATTCTATATGCAAGACCGAAATTCATAAGTTCTTGGATCAAGCAAGAAATTGGCATGCCTAGAGAAACTCTTGAAACATTGAAAACAATTTATTTACCATGGGTGGGTAATATGAATAGTCGGTTTGAAGACTTCTGCTTTTTGGAACGTTTATAGCACCGAAACGACGCACCAATGACGAGATGAGACAAGTCCAGACTCCTGTGTGATGAGGTCGTTCTCGTTATTGTATGTGCTTGTCCTTGTCTCGGTCCCTACTCAGAAGTTTGTCAAACACTTCTTCTATATTCACTTTGTGCTGAGATAGGTTAATCGGAATTGGATCTACAGTTTATAAAAAGATATAGAAAAATCTGCAAATAATTCTATTTAAACTTTAGATCCAGATCCGATGCGTTATGAAAAGAAGCATTAGCCAGCAGGATGATTTCCTGAAACTAAACTCTATCTTATTCCTCTCTCGCACTCCTTTTAAACAATTTTTCATCCCCTGAAAATGGTTTTCCAGAGCACAGATGACGTGAACTAATGTAGAGTATCACAATATACAAGGATAGGTTTACAGTGGTTCGAATATTTTTTTGGAAAGGAAGGTACAAACTTTATCGAGGTATTAGAAAATACGTTTTTCTTTTACAGCAGCACCCTGAATCTTTCAAACTATTTTAGGGTGTACAACAAGGGTTCCAACTCGGATCCACGATTTAGGGGGGTCCGTATTTGGGGCGTACAATTTACACCTGTAACCCTGTTCCTGCGCCACTGTTTACATCTACAATCATTTACGGATATGCTCCCCTTTTCGCTGCAACAGGAAGCAACACCTTAGATAGAAGTGCACGCCTGAATGTTCAAGCAATAATGAAACTGGACATATTATCACAGGTATCTATGAAATAAATTGCAATGAACTATACTCTATTCCGGAAATTTGTTGCGCAAGACAGCTCACAACGTTAGAGAAGGAGAGAAAGTGAGTGGGCGCAGCGAAGCAGTACACGCTGCTGTTAACAGCTGGTAGTTGCAGCCGTACTTTTTGTCTCGTTTGCTTGCTCCAGAAAGCCCAGGGATCGAGTATACATGTTATACATGTTAAGCACTCTGGTCTAAATGTCAGGGGAATATATAATTTCTAAGAACGAGTATGAATAACTAGAACTAATATAAAAATACGAGTAACTTTTATTTTCGTTATCTGGTATGTACACTAAGAAGATACAATAATGAAATAGAAATGAAAGTGTTATATTTCCATTTAAAAATTGGTAACCAAGTTCTTTCACACTAACGGCACCAGAGAAAAAATGCGAATGTTGGTATAGGGGCTAATCACAGGATGTTTACAATTTCCTTCGTGTTCGGAGGAGACGGGGACGTTACTTCCGGTTTTGAAAAAATAACATGGATTCCAATTGTGTAAGGGTGATGTCTCACAGAAAAGGCGACAATCATGGCATGGTTGTTGGTTTCAACATGAGGTTGGGAACGATTTTTTTTTTCAAGTACCTACGCCGAAATATCAGGTATTTAAACGGAAAGACTGGGAACCAACACAACAGGGTAGGCTCTCGAGTCGGCACTTCATCGCCGGTAAATATACCCAATCAAATATTTTACGTGTTTTAAAATTATAGTTGTCTAACGCATATGTTGGCATGACAAATTTTAAAGATGTAACTGTTTACAATCATGCATGTTAATAGTCGTGGTAGAATGAACAATTAAGAGGAATGTGCTCGAGTAGCTTCACTATGTCGAAAAAAGTATCCATTCTGTTGTAGTCGGAGTAGCTGAGGTTTTTTTTTAGTTTTTGTTTTAAGTACGCTTTATGCACGAAAGGACTAATAGAGACTGGACATATGGTTTAAATTGGAATCCAAACCACTATGTGCCTCCACCGGAAGTCGAACCCGGTACCTCTTAAATACAAGGTGACAACGTTACCACTGCGCCATTGGGGAGGCATCAAAGTATATGAATGTTTATAATTAATGTAAGCTTTAAGACTGAGGCCCATGTATGGAAATGCATTTTTTTTTGATTTAGTGAAATTACAAATCAACAGGCATATATATATATATATATATATATATATATATATATATATATATATATATATATATATATATATATATATATATATATATATATGATTAACTGGACTGTTAATTATAACGAATGATAAATGGCCAAATTAGAATTAGAACTACTTAAAATTCACGTTTATGTAAAATTTAATTTGTTGTTTAATTAATTCGAAATAAAATATGCACTTTATAACTGTTACATAGAATATCTTTGTTTTGTGTTAGTGTATTGAATCTTCGTTTGGTTTTACCTTTTAGAATTTAATATTATACTTCTTCTTTTAATAAAAGAAACTGTTAATTTATAAGCGAATAAACTTTCTTGTTTAATAAAATAAGACAAAACTTTTATCGATGAGTGGAGAGAGAGAAAGAGAGAGAGAGAGAGGGAGAGAGAGAGAGAGAGAGAGAGGGAGGGAGAGAGAGGGGAGAGAGATAGAATAGAAGATCGACATTTTCTTGGAAAAGTTTACTTTTGTTAATTAAACCTTCATCGAAAGGATCCGGGAACTTCCCAACATTTCCAGTTTCCTTTGTTTTACAGTATATATTGCTTAAAATTTTCAAATTATACATTCTGTATGCAATCTATCATAACAAAATAAGCTCCAAGATAATATTTATCCCATTTGTTTGCATTGAGAAATTGGCCAAACCCGAAGTTCCTTCCCTGCCATCGATAATCGAATTGTCTGATTGTTTTTTTTTGTTTACCAGGAACATCCCCCATAAGGAGTGGACTGATATTTTTTGGCCCTCAGTCACTTGTAATATACCCCTAAATACTATCCAAAAATACTTATTTATTTTGCTGAAAAAAGTAGTAGATAAGGATGAGACAAAAGTACCCTGACGCGAATGAAGTCAATATTCCGACATTAAATTTAAAAGGTGGAGACATGCATTTAAAAAAATGAAATTAGCAACACTAACGGACTATAACAGACTAGGAATTCACGACACTGCTGTTTATCAGTGCACCCGATTCCTCCAAAATTTACAAGTAACGTTGGAAAAAAATTGTGTTTCTAATCATTTTTAAGGCAAGTGTTATTGAAAATACCAGAAAAGTAGCGTGAGTAGGATTTTAGTAAAGTGGATGGCTTATGTGTTGTTTTAATTATGAGTACCATATGTACGAATTCCATGTACAAATAATAAATACACTCGTAAGTTAGATTATATGCGATTTTGCTCATGTTAAACAATCTCTCCTTTGAAGAGGCAAGGATTAAGATGAGTTGTATAATAGACGTCAATGTTCTCTCCAGCCCACTATCTCTTTCTCTCTCTCCTTCTCTCTCTCTTTTTCTCTCTCTCTCTCTCTCTTCATGGGTTTTGTAGGTGAAACAAGGTGCAATTTTGCTAATGTATTGCCCTTAGCAATTAACACAAGGAAACAATTAAATATGTATTTGCAGAACCGATTTAATTGAGAGTTCCTGAATCTCCCTCGTCTCTGGCATTGACATTCCAAACAATTTTTACCATGAAGGATGTAATTAGGGGCTACCGGAAGCTGAATTTCTCTTCCATTTTGCAGTGTATATATACATGCACATCGGAAGATATTGAACAAGTTCCAAACAACATCTCATCATGAACACTCTTGCAGTAAGTACTTACTCACTCATTTGTTTAGACTTGTGGCTTCAGAACAGTAGGGGAGTATTCGAAAATAGTTTCCACTTGATATTATAACAAACACTTACCAATAATTTCTAGATAAGACATAGTGTATCCAATTAATCAGAGCAGTTGAATATAATTTTTATTGAATATGTGTGTATACATTATAAGGACAAAAAGCAGATTAGGTCATTGTGTGAATTTTAGTTATTGATTTAGTTTATTTTACTTCGCTTTTATACCACGTTTGGCTAATCGCGAAGGAGAGGATAGTATGATAAAGTCTATGCTCAACCAGAAATTCTAACACGGGACACCTAGCGTTGTAGTAAGTTGTGATAATCACTCAGCATGTGGTGGATTTTAAGATAATTTCATCATTTGACATACCTGATCGTAAATTATGTTGTGTAGGTTTTTAGAACTGATAAATTAGAATGCTGATGAGCTGAAGCAAGTTATAGTATGATCACTATAATTATTACACATAACAATACTGGATTATCATGTTTTATATAAATATAATTTGTTTAACGCAGATGAAATGTGTGAATTAAGAAAATAATCAAAATATCTAAGAATTATATACTCTGCAAATGCCACATAGTGAAAATTTTACTATACTATGTCTGGGAAACTCTGGAGCAAGCGAACGAAAGTAAGTCTCTGCACAAGTAGTGACTCGAAATTGATCGACACCTTGTACACGTTAGCGAGAACGGGATTGCGTGGAGAGGGGAAAAGCAACTACTGCTACTAGCTATTGCAGGAGCGTGTACTGATTCGCTCCGCCCACTCGGCCTCTTCCTTTCGTGCTCGGCCTTGCTCCAGAGATTACAGGGATAGAGTACAAGTACTAATACAATTGGTCACAGTTAATGTGAATCTATATTTGTATGGACGTGTATGAGTGTGTGCCCCTCAATTTGTGATTTTTTAACCTGTCGTGATGTATTGTATCAAGTTGAAAAGTTCAGGAAATCAATTACAATGACATGCGTATCTAGAGAGTGTAGCTATTCCATATTTTTGTATTTATTTCTATAATATTCTGACGGTTATTCACGCGTTCTTTCTTTTTTTAAGAGGGAAATTAAGCACTTAATGCAGTATAGACTGTAAGTACGTAATACAGTCTGAAAGAGACTTGTGCATTTCAAGATGGATTCTTGAATCCGTAACCGGCGATTTCCTTATTTGTTGCAGGTTCTCCTTGCCCTCGCCGCATTCGTGGCTACAACTAGCGCTGTAGGTGCCATTGGCGCTTATGGTGGAGTTGGCCATTATGTAAGTATTGCACTATGTTTCGTTATCAACCTTTTCAGAAAACAATACATTTCTGTCATATACGGTGATGATAATGTAAATAATTAATATAATGGAAATTCAATATAGGTATTTCTGTAGGCTTCATATTGTGACAGGAAAGTAGATGAATAAATACAATGGTTCGCATGTGCGATGGCACTATCATGAAAGCAGTAAATGGATTTTAATCTTCTTCGTTAGAATGTAAACAATTCGAACTATTTACAATTACCTAAATGTCTTCCAAAAATATACCGAGATCCATTCCCGTGATGTATTTCAAATTAACCCAACTTTACAAATGTGTCATTTAATGTTCCTGATTGGCAATATATTATTTGAGGTTAAATGTTATTGATGCATTTCATGTATATAATAGGGATAGTGTGTACAAATCTTGACATTCATTTCTTTATTAGAATTGTATACCTGTACAACTAGCAATTTTGCTTACACTAGTAATTATGTATAGTTGAAGGTTTTATAATAAAATATCAGAACTGTCCGTTCACTCTGGACAGTAGATTAACATAACGAATATTTTGTTCTTTCTGAGTTTCCTTAAAAATCTTTTTTTATTAAGTTTTATTCTATTGCTTTACTTAGGCCTACCCAAGATACAACTTCGGGTACTCGGTGTCCGATGCCCTGACCGGAGACCACAAGAACCAGGTGGAGGTGAGGGATGGTCCATTGGTGAGTGGCCAATACAGTCTGGTGGAAGCCGATGGCAGCCACCGATTGGTCAAGTACGGCGCTGATGACGTCAACGGCTTCAACGCCGTTGTAAGCAGAGTTGGCCCCAATGTCCATGTGTTCAGCCGCTTGGGAGGCATCGGAGGCATTGGAGGCTACGGAGGACTATCGGGTGTCTACGGAGGGATCTCGGGAGGCTACGGAGGACTCTCGGGAGGCTACGGAGGACTATTGGGAGGCGTCGGAGGCTATGGACTGGGCTACGGTGGGCTTGGAGGATATCGCGGAGCTTTCTACGGTTGAAAATGTATATTGTTAGATATACGAAAATAATAAATACTTGCAGATACTATTTTTGAAATTAATTCCTGTATATTAAAGTAAGATGCTGTAGTGAAATGAAATGAAATATATCGGAAATTACAATAAATTTTTGGAAATATAATTTTCGAAGTCGGAAGAAAATTTTCTGGTTTCTTCTAACTCAAGAGAATTTTAAAGGGTATGATATGAAGAATGATATGAATTTAAAACGAACTGGCAACTATGCTTCAAATGTTGTAACTGTCACTAATTGTCATTTGTATTTAGTATATTGTGACAATTCATCATGGCTAAATACACGCTTCAAGAACGTTTGGTTATTATCAAAAAAAAAAAAAAAAAAATGAAAATAGACGTTCTTTTGAAACTTGAAAAGGATCATAATTTTGGGCAAAGAATTATCTTCTCAGATGAAGCTCATTTCTGGTTAAGTGGATATGTTAACAAACAAAATTGTCGTTTTTGGTGTAAAAACAATCCACAGGAGATTCACCAGAAGCCCTTGCATCGGCAAAAGGTCACGGTATGGTGTGGTTTATTTCATGGTGGCATCATCGGACCATCTTTTTTTTCAAAACGAGGTAGGAGATGCAGTTACAGTGATTAGTGAGCGGTACCGATTGATGTTAACAGATTTGTTGTGGCCAAATTTAGATGAAATTGATTTGAAGGACATGTGGTGCCAACAAGACCGTGCCACATGTCATACTGCCAACGTATTGCAAGAACAGTTTGGTGAAAGGCTAATTTCAAGAAATGCAACTGTTAGTTGGCCTCCAAGAAGTTGTGATTTAACTCCATTAGTTTGCTTTTTGTGGAGTTATTTGAAATCTATAGTCTATGCAAACAGACCACGATTCCTTGATGCATTAAGATTGAACATCGAACGTTGCATTCGCGACATTAGGCCCGAGTTATTGCACAAAGGCATCGAAAATTGGGTTCATCAAATTCACTCGTGTGCAAGAAGTCGAGGTGGACACTTAAATGATGTGCTATTCAAAACATAATGTAATAAACTATGTTTCAAAATAATATAAAAAGTTTGGTTGTATCTGAAATAGTTTTTATTTTATTTCTTTGTAAAATCATATCGTTCTTATCGGGAAACCCTATATTAAGAAATCTGTAACTTCGTGTGAAGAATCTACAAATATTAATTTTGAAATTTATTTTCATAAATTATTCATAATTTACGTTATTTACTGACTATCATTCCCAATATATTTAATAAATGCTTTGCAGCTATACCCTGTCTCAGTTATCTCTGGTGCAAGCGAACGAAACCAAGTCTCTGCGCAAGTAGTGATGTGATGTGTTCTCCAATGAACACCTGAGATTGAATGGTATTGCGTGGAGGGGGGAAAGCGACTGATGTTACCAGTCTTCCCTGGAACGTGTACTGCTTCTCTCTGCCCACTTGATTTCCCTCCCATCTCTGCCGCTATGCGCCTTGCTCTGTAGATAGCCGGGACAGATTATAGTTTTCATGACGGTACATGACAATCAAACGTAATTTTGAACTAAAAACTGTTAGATTAGTTCTGTTGAACTCACTGGTAATGATGTGTCTAACAATATATGTGGACACACAAGTCTAAGCTTACTTGTTACTGCTCATTCTAATCACTAGATTAGCCTTAACCTTTAGGATTAATGCGTGACGGAACAAAACGAAACAACGAAATCATAAGAGCAGAAATTTCAAACACAGTGTACATTTGAAGAGTTTTGTTACACTTACGTAGACTTTCTTTTAGCAGCTATGACACGATCCACGCGATCAGTACGAACTGATGAGTGAACGTTTATATTTTAAGTTAGTTCTTTTTATTTTGAATCAGATCTCTCAGCTTCTTAAAACTTCTTCTTGCAATTTAATATTTCATTTGTTTCTGATGGATTCAAAGACATCTAGTTCCAAACGAAATGTTACAGTACAATGACAGCACTATGTTCCTACGCGTCAGCAAAAATTTGATGCGCCTGGTGTTATGTTACATCCGGTCGTAGCGGGCCACGAGCGGTTTTATTGTTGAGTCAGCAGAACGTGTCTGATCACCTTGAAGACATCGGAAGCGGTGGGGGGAGGGGGTCAATGGATTTGTCACGTTGTTTCTTGATGTATGCTAACCTAACACGTGCATATGTTTGTGTGTGTGTGTGTGTGTGTGTGGAGGAAATGCGCGCGCGCGCAACTATTGCGTATGATGGAAAGACATGAAGAAATGATTTAAAGATGGCGCCGAAGGTGCTGTACCCCCGAAAGTTTAGCGGCTAAGGTTATTGCTCTGTAAAACAAGAGGCGTCGAGGGTTCGATTCCTGGTAGTCAATATTGATTGATTGATAGATTGAGTTAGTTTTTTTTTTAAGTCCGTTTTATGCACGGTAAAACTAATCAGGATTGGACCTACAGTTGAAAAGTGGTGATTCGGACCACTATGTGCCTCCACCGAGTATCGAACCTGGGACCCTTTGATTACAAGGCGACGATGTCAATATTGAATGGTCTCGATTAGCCTGTGTGTAAATAAAGGCAACAAAATGGTTGAGTTCGAAAATCGAGTTGGGTTAGTGGTTAATGTTGTCACCTGGCAATGAAGAGGTCGCGGGTTCGATTCTCTAGGTAGTTAAATTAGGCCAATTGTTTAGTCCCGCCATTATAGGTCCTCGATTAGTCCATCTGTGCATAAATAGTGTTTGAATAAAATCAATATGGCGGCCTTGGGTTAGTGGTTAATGTTGTCGCCTGGTAATGAAGAGGTCGCGGGTTCGATTCTCTAGGTAGTTAAATGAGGCCAATTGTTTTGTCCCGCCATTATAGGTCCCGATTAGTCCATCTGTGCATAAATAGTATTTGAATAAAATCAATATGGCGGCCGCGTTTTGTGTTTAGCGGCGGCGGCGACCGGGGCGCGGCGCGGCGCGGGGCGGAGCGGGGGGGGAGGGGGGGGTGTTTTTTATTCCGCGAGATGTTTCAACCAAGTGGTTGAGGGTTCGATTCCCAATGTTGGTGAAAATTGGATATTCAATTGTATTTGTTTAAAAGTTCCGATTAGCTTTTTGTGCACAAAGAGAAAATGAACTAATTGGAAATAGGATGTTTATGCTGTAATGAAATGGTCCCCGGGTTCGATTCACAATGTCAAATTGGCTGATAATGATGTTGTTTTTAAAATAAAATAAAAAAGAAGTGTGTTGAGTCCCTATTAGTATTTATGCAGGAACAGATATTAAAAATCAAAACAAAATGGCTGTGACTGGTGTTTAGTATTCAAAAGGTTCCAGGTTCGAGTTCCTAGTTATATATATATTTTTTTTTTTTAGTTTACAGAATTAGTCCCCATTTATTGCGTTTTGGCGAACACGTCCTCCCCCTTTGTGGCATTTGGACATGTTGGAGATATACATAGAAATTGTTGTCAAAGTGGCTAATAATGATTTTCTGTTTAAATAAAAAAGAAGTGTGTTATCAGAACCGATTAGCACGAACAGATATTCAAAAAGCAAAACAAAATAGCTGATATTGTTGTTTAGTATTCAAAAGGTTTTGGGTTCCAATGCTGGCAAATTTGCAGAATAACATTGATTTGTTTAAAAAGTGAGTTACTATTCCCGATTATTTTTGATACACAAATAGAAAATGGGGTGATTTTGGAGTTTTTGCAACCAAGGGGCTAATGTTGGCGTTTTTTTAACGCAGTCCCGATTAACCGTAATGCATAAAGCTGTTTCAACGAATATCGAACCTGGAACCTTTTGATTACAATGCAAAGACTTTACCACTAATGTATGCTATGTTTTAAAACCAAAAATAAATAATAGTATCGAATTTTTAAAAAAATGCGTTACCAGTCTCGATTAGCCATTATGCACAAACAGATGTGTTTTGAAACCAAAAGGGGGTCGAGGGGTCGATTACAACTGGGTATGTGTGTTGAGGAAACTAAAGGTCAACAGGCATGGAAAGTTTTTATTCGCCATCTCAAAATAAGTTTTTGGGCTTGGTACAGGTAGCTTTTTGTAGAAAGCCCCACAACGACATCAACGTGGCTACCATCTGTGGGGGCCTCTTTTTTTTTTAAGTTGGAGAGGGGCACAAAGCCGTTTGTACCATACAACGTTGCACCGAAGAACCAACTTGTCAACTAGTCACTCACTCCATCATTAAAGTGCACAACATAATATCAGATTTGCACTGATAATAAGCAAAAAAATTATAGCGGATGCATAATTATATTTCAATGACAGCAAATGGTTTCAAATGAATGGTTTTCACTTTTATTTTTTACTAAGTAACAGATTTGGTAATGAAAAGCTTTAACATTTGCATATAATATGAGATTTGTTTTGGTATCCAGTTTGTATGTTGACCAAATCACAGATATACTATTACTAAGGATAGCATTAACTTAATCTAATAAAAATATATTCCACTGCATTACAAAATTAACTCATTCTGTTTTCTGTTGTTTGAATCCATATGGTAAAGTCTCGAAATTTGATGCACATCTTATTCTTTTGGTATATACCACCTGAAAAACCCTTATTTCCGGCTTACTAACAACGGAATGTGTTTTTGTGCGTACGATTTTGTTCGAGTTGAGTAAAGTTAAAGAGGAGGTGTTGTTGAGAATAGCATTGGTGAGTGATTCGAAATTGATTGTGCTGCTGTTTTTATGGTTTAGACATATGCCTTTCACCTTGCAAACAGTAGTAACATTAGTATTGTCTGGATTTACTACCTCAAATGCATAACTTTTCGGCCCACTGGATGAAAATGCTCTGATATAAGCATTTTTCCCATAGAGTTCTAGTTCATTTGTTAACTCCCCTAGGTAGTCTCCAACAGGCAGATCAACATCACCTGGCCTTTGAATATAAATAACACTATCGGTATCATAGTACAATACATTTTCGCCTAATGTATCCAAATATTCATAAAGCTCTAATCGTGCATGTGTTGTAGTGTATGCTGCAATAACTACATTTACAGTCGATAATGGAAGTGCAGATTCTTCGAGATATTGCCAGTGAACTATCAACATATCTTCATTTATAGGTATAACTTGATGTACTTCAACATTGGGATTTTCTAGTTTATCGAAAAAATCCTTAGGATTGTTGATAATACTAACTTGACCAGGGTTTTCTCTCTGTCCAAATTTACCCCAAAATGAATTCAGCATAAGTTTTGCTAAGCTTCGTAATCCAGGATTAGCACATATTCTGTTTTCATCCAACAACACACCCTCCTTTTCAAAATAGTCAGCTATGTATTTTTTTTTGGATTCTTCATCAATACACCACAATGGCCAGCCGCTTGCTTCAACTTTTGCTTTGAGAAATGTATTGATGTACTCTGCAAAAACACCACCTGATTTTTTTGCAGGATCATATTGTTCAACATTATATTCCCATACCTCATGTAATTCTAAAATTTTCTATTTCTTTTGAACTGCCTTCTGAACTTCATCCACAACCCAGGTTCCAGTTATAGCTCTTTCCCTAGCAGTATGGTTACATTCCGCCTGGTTTATTTCATCGGCACAAGTTCTACATAGAGGGAAAGTTAATTTTGAATTGGTTCGATATGGTAACACAGGATGGTACAGATCTCTCGGTGGAAGTATTGTTGCTTTGACAAGTCCTTCAAAAGAATAAATATTGGGGCATTCTTCCCCCCACATAAATTTTCACCGGATGGCCAACTGGAAACTTTTTAACTTTACAACAATAAGGGTACAGGCTACATACATCCTTATATTGAATTGTTTCATTTTCTTTCACAGTGTAATGTAGTTTGGTAGCATTAGTTCTACCACCATAAAACGCCTCCCGGGGAATTATGGGGGCTTTAATTGATAACGGATGTTTTTCAACATAATGTTTCATGGTTTTGTTATTTCTCAACTGCTGGTGAAATTCGCACCCCCACATCTCATGGACAATGTAGTTAAGTGCTTTTAATCTAGTAATTTTATTTTCTGTTCTTTCATACCGAAAAGACAAAGTATCATATGGGTCATCATGAAGAGGTTCTGTACGTGAAGTAGGGAAACATTTGACACAACCATGTGTTCTGCATCCTTGATATTCAAATACATGCTCTTGCCCCTTTTGATCTTTAAAATATCCATCTACTTTCAAATTTCCTCCAACTTTTACTTCTGGTCCTCTGGCTTCGATTTTATGTTTTTTTTCCTCCCATACCAACCATTGAATAGCCTCTATAGACTGAATATCACACCATCTGTATCCGTTTTTAGGAATAATTCCTATATGTTCTGCTTTCAAAAATCTTTTACGGAATACTTTATTACAAGCTGAAGCGATGGTGATGGCTTCCAATAATGGGTTCACTGTTGTTTCTTTTTCAAAAGTGGTCATGAATTTCAAACAGGCAGCACGTAGTACATTAACATCTTCTACACAGTATTTTCTCAACTCCTTCTGCATATCGAAAACTACCCCTGTTTTCTGTTGTTCACTATGCCATTCCAAAAAACTGGTTCTCTGATTCTCCATCATAGAATCAACAGCGTAAAATTCAGTACCAGGGATACATCCGACATATTCTTTATTTTTCAAAGTATTAAAAAAATGAGGAAAATACCCTTTGGACATTGGGAGATCAAATGCTTTCGGTAATTTGTTGAGCGCCATTGGAATAAAGTTGAGAGAATCTATGAAATGGATATTGTGCATCTTCAAAGATAATATTTTGGCTCCATTCATGATCACAGACGGTGTCCATTTCATTTTTTCGATCATAGTTTGCAGTACAAAGTGCGAATCATACCCTCTACTATTGTGTGCAATACACACAATATTGTTAATTTTGGTGTGGTGAGCTGAAACAAATTGCAGAAAATTGTAAACAGGTTCTGTACTATCAAAAATGTGCTGTCTTTTTCCGCATACACTGCACCATTGAGACATATCTTTGTTCTCAATGCAATTATAGCATACATTTTGGCACACCAAAAGATTTGGAATATGCAGAAAATTGTTTTCAGTGCCTTCTAGTTTTGTGTCCTGCCTCGATTCAATATCGTAGAAAACAAGCATTGCTTTTTTTGATATAATAGAAGATATTTGTTTGCTATAAATTTTTTGGATGTGACATAGATGTTCAGATGGTACCATATTTTTACAGCTGACACAGAATTTCTCTCCACATATATGAGGATTTCTGTTTGTACGGATAGCATACGCTTTCAGGCATTTTTCACAACATTTTACTGTCTGACAAAGAGAGTTTTTTCTATTGTAACATGTTTTATGATTATTGTAACATTTTTGACCATAGAAAAATCTGTTACAATCAGTGCACTTTATTTTGGTTTCTGAAACAGTACATTTGGGCTTTTCTTGGCATTGTGAACAAACAGCTGTACAGATCCTAGATGTCTAGAAACATGATCATATTTTTTATGGCAAGTTTCACAATAGAAATTAGCGGAGAATGCAGCTGTAAGAGATGTTATAACATTAAAATGGTTGTTTATGTACACCAAATTTAAAGTTTCGCGCTTAGGTAATAAAGGACCTTCATATATCACATCACTCCCGGAAAATCCATTATATACGGTAATCTTGAAATCAGATAAATAGTCCTGAAATTTTTGAATTTCGGTAGTTCCTCCACCACCATTCAAATTTTCCCCAGCTTCTCTGCACAGTTTATCCACTTCTTCTTCCATAACACATTTATGTTGTCTAACATACTGATAACGTTTATTAGGTTCATTTTTGTAAACATTAATACCTCTTGCCACAACCAACGCATAAGCCAAACACCTGCTATCGGAATTTTTAATAGTTATAATTCCTTTTTTTAGTTTACAGAATTGTTCCCCATTCATTGCATTTTGGCGAACACGTCCTCCCCCCTCGTGGCATTTGGACATGATGGAGATATACATAGAAATTGTTGTCAGAAAGAAATGTTGCATTGCTCTGCAATACTTTTTCCAATGCTGCCCACAATATCTCCATATTTATCGCCTGTGCTTCCCGAAAAGATAACAAAAAAGGGAGATCAGGGTGATCTTCATTCCTGATAGTAATACCAACTTGGTCATGCTCGGCCACATCACGTAGAAGATATTGGATCAGTTCTTGCAATCCCTCCTGAACCCATATCACCGGATTCTCATTGTGTGGTGCCCCCCGCAACCGAGCACGCACCATTCGTCCTTCCATATTGAATCTTTGGTAACGCCTTCTTGTCTCTTCTATAACTTCAACATGATGTAACACTGCATCATCGCCACCGCCTACCTGTCTGCACACTTCCGCTTCCTGAATACAATCCCGAAGAACCATTTGGTATAACGCTGGCGAAATATCATTTGTACATTGCTCCAATTCTTTAGTCTCTAAAACAGATTCTAAATGGAAAATATCTCCACATTTTTCATCGGTTGTTCCAATACACCCAAATATCCCTGTATCCTGGTTGTTATACTTGTTAGCAAACATTTCAACATGTTGGTTGGTCTCACTAGAAATAGAGACAGAGGGTCTGGATTGATTGCTGTTAATAGCAGTAGAGGTAGAGGGGGGGTAGAATGTTCTGCTGACTCAACATTAAAACCGCTTGTACCCCGCTACGACAGGATGTATCATAACATCAGTCGCATCGAATTTTTGCTGACGCGTAGGAATGGCGTAGAAATTATTCATTCCTACGCGTCAGCAAAACCTTTCGAATACTAAACACCAGTCACAGCCATTTTGTTTTGATTTTTAATATCTGTTCCTGCATAAATACTAATAGGGACTCAACACACTTCTTTTTTATTTTATTTTAAAAACAACATCATTATCAGCCAATTTGACATTGTGAATCGAACCCGGGGACCTTTTCATTACAGCATAAACATCCTATTTCCAATTAGTTCATTTTCTCTTTGTGCACAAAAAGCTAATCGGAACTTTTAAACAAATACAATTGAATATCCAATTTTCACCAACATTGGGAATCGAACCCTCAACCACTTGGTTGAAACATCTCGCGGAATAAAAAACACCCCCCCCTCCCCCCCGCTCCGCCCCGCGCCGCGCCGCGCCCCGGTCGCCGCTAAACACAAAACGCGGCCGCCATATTGATTTTATTCAAATACTATTTATGCACAGATGGACTAATCGGGACCTATAATGGCGGGACAAAACAATTGGCCTCATTTAACTACCTAGAGAATCGAACCCGCGACCTCTTCATTACCAGGCGACAACATTAACCACTAACCCAAGGCCGCCATATTGATTTTATTCAAACACTATTTATGCACAGATGGACTAATCGAGGACCTATAATGGCGGGACTAAACAATTGGCCTAATTTAACTACCTAGAGAATCGAACCCGCGACCTCTTCATTGCCAGGTGACAACATTAACCACTAACCCAACTCGATTTTCGAACTCAACCATTTTGTTGCCTTTATTTACACACAGGCTAATCGAGACCATTCAATATTGACATCGTCGCCTTGTAATCAAAGGGTCCCAGGTTCGATACTCGGTGGAGGCACATAGTGGTCCGAATCACCACTTTTCAACTGTAGGTCCAATCCTGATTAGTTTTACCGTGCATAAAACGGACTTAAAAAAAAAAAACTAACTCAATCTATCAATCAATCAATATTGACTACCAGGAATCGAACCCTCGACGCCTCTTGTTTTACAGAGCAATAACCTTAGCCGCTAAACTTTCGGGGGTACAGCACCTTCGGCGCCATCTTTAAATCATTTCTTCATGTCTTTCCATCATACGCAATAGTTGCGCGCGCGCGCATTTCCTCCACACACACACACACACACACACAAACATATGCACGTGTTAGGTTAGCATACATCAAGAAACAACGTGACAAATCCATTGACCCCCTCCCCCCACCGCTTCCGATGTCTTCAAGGTGATCAGACACGTTCTGCTGACTCAACAATAAAACCGCTCGTGGCCCGCTACGACCGGATGTAACATAACACCAGGCGCATCAAATTTTTGCTGACGCGTAGGAACATAGTGCTGTCATTCTACTGTTACAATATTTTAAAAATATGAATATCTTCTCTAGTGAATGCTCGAGAATTCATTCTCGCCTGTAGACACATATCTCCTGCGAAGTTACTAATACAATTGTTCAACAGAATAGTAAAAATAAATATAACATTTCTGTTATTGTTTTGCTACGCATGGATTGTGCTTGTCCTATCTGATACAGCACACAAATATTAAGGAGTCATCTAATGCATATCTTCTGCATATTCATATCAAAGTTCTGAATAGGCAACCGGCCTCGTGAGACTAGGTTATATGCAGTGGTAGAATTTACATGCACTAACCACAACTTTAAGAAAACGGGACCTAAAAATTTTGCGATGAGGTCTATACATGTTTTCAATTCATGAAATCACGTGAACACTGGATTTACTCTCGAGAGATGGAAGGGTATTGGAATGGTCATAAAACAGGAACATTACGAAAGTGACAATATCTTCCACTTAATGAACTAGTATTTGTAAAATAAATTAATAAAATCGTGCAGATACCCACAGCAACTGGTCTCACGTGGTTATCCAAAAATATTCATTGGATACACCTTGGATATCTATACGCATGCTCAGGGGACATACATACGATATTCAGGAATAATGTTTTTGGACATTCTTTTGATATTTCAGGGATTCGTTTTGGACATCAACGTGACATGGTTTACATGAACGGGAAATTATTTTCATTTTTTTTTGTTTTTATAGTGGATAAGGATATATTCTAGACTGAAATTAGACTCAAGTTGGACATTATCCTGATAATTTTCACATATATTTTGGATAGGAAAAGATCATTCCTTGACCAGTGGCGCAACCCCAGGGGGGCATTGCCCCACCCCCAACCTTCGACAGAAGACAATTCTAAGGGGGGCAAACATTGACGGCCAAGGGCACCTCCGGGGGGCTCAGGGGAGCAATTGCACCCTTGATTTCAAATTTTATGCAAATAAAAATACATTTCGTAAAATTATCTTTCTCGTTTCACTCGCAAGACCTTCTTTTCTCAGACTCGTCAAGTTCAGAGCGGTAGCTAGGGGCGACAGGAGTCGGCCATGGATGCAGAGCGATCTAAATGAAAAAAACGTTGCGACCTATTAAATCAATATTGTTTTCAATTGCAAAAATTGGATCTAAAAATTTTCTTGCTCTCTTCGCTTGGAATGTAGTTCTTTTCTTAATGTAATTTATTTAAATGATATGTGTTGTATATATGTATTGAACAAACTTTGAATACGTACACAACTTATAGTTGCATATGTATTTTCTTATTTTGTGTCGTCCATATTGCATATGTGTAAAACATATGTTGTGTAGGAAAGTTATACATGTTATATGTACAAAGAGAATTATCTTCGGAATTCATTTATCCTTTATTTTCTGCCATTCAAAAATACAGTTTGTTTGCTTGTTTTCCATTATTAGCTAATGCAAAATTGACGGTGTTGAAAAAATATTTCAAATCTTTGATACTACCACTAGTAATAATAATAATAATAATAATAATAAGAGTACCATTATTGCTCTTGTTATTCTTGTTGTTGATTATTATTGGTACATTTATCCTGGTACTTCGCCCCCCCCCCCACAAAAAATTGTGGTTGGGCCTCCGTCCTTGACTATATTTGCACATATCAAACATCTCTTGCAAATGCTCAAATTATGTAGACTACATAGCATGGGCGCATGGGCGCGAATAGCAAAATTGATGTTGACTCTTAAAGAAACACGGGAATCTGTATAAAATGTTTTTCTTTTTACAAATTCTGGACAGAAGATTGACATTACGATGTAAGTGGAAAACATACATTAACAATAGAAATATAAATTTTCCGTTACATAACTTGAATAATAGCAGAAAATACAATGCCAATTTTGCATTTCATACGCAGTATGGAACTTTCCAATAATGTGTAGCTTGCCCTTATTTTATTTGCTAGCATTTCGGAATGACATTCGAATCTATCAACTATGTATTTAAATGATGGAAGATCTAACATACTGGCCTAAAAGTTCTAAAAGTAAGACGTACAAAGTAGTTGTGGATGTGATAGACATATAGCCCGTGTATGTACAAGGCTAAAAAAATGCCGAGTACTGGAGACTATGTACCCCCTGCGAGAAAGTGGATAATTTTGCATGGCTTAGAGATTAGAAGATGATACATTTCCGTTTTTTTTCTCTTGTGGAGATATGATACAGTGAAGGAATTAGTGATTTTGTGTTCTACTGTTTTTGTTAGGTCAGACAGTTTTATGCTCTTAGAGGCTTGATTGAGTTTGTATTGTTTCCCGAATTCTTGTTTAAGTGTTGTAGTTTAATCCTTGTACTTAATACAAGTAAAAACGTAGCGTGTGGAATTTGCTTTTTGCGTACATATGTTTTAAGCCTCTATGTCTTGGTTATAGCTCTTCGACGTCGCTAATTTATTTTGCACATGATAACTAAGAATATTAATGACATCAATATTGTATATTTATTATATTCGATGATTCACCACATGTGAAACGTACGGAATTCTCCGTGAAATGCTGGTATGCGGCTCAAGAAATGTAATGTATACTTTTAACAACTTCATAACATACTGCTTTACTTAGGAAAAATAACGTTCAATACACAAGCGAATACAATTTGAGCGAATGAAGTGATTACGGGATGAATAGGCTACATAAAATTATTATTTTTTATTATTATTTACTTTTAGACGTTCATTCTTTAATGTTTTTTTTCTTCCGAGTAACATCGGCCGGCTGATGTCACGGTTTACAGGGTTGCCAAATTGAAGGCTCCGGCCTCCCTAGGATTAAAGATGGCCGTGACTGAACTGATGTTGAAGGCACTGTACAATTTGTGTAACTTTCGAAAACTTTTGTGGAGTCTTCCTTGGACACGGCGGGATAGTTTACCAAGACTTTGACTAATCTTTCTTTTATTTGATTTGGTGTTTTAAGTCCACTTTATGCGCAGAAAGGCTAATCGGGACTAGACCTACAGTTTAAAGTGGGATCCCAACCACTTGTGCCTCTACCTGGTATCGAACCCGGGACCCCTTAATTATAAGGCGACGACACTACCACTGCTCCATCAGGGAGGCCCTCTGACTAATCTTGTATGAAGACATACCACTTGAAGTATCTCCTTGATGCTTGAAGTACCCGAAGCACCTTGCTGCCATTAGCTCTCTGTTCCTTTAATATTACCAGTTGTGAATTCGTCTACTTACTCTTCATTCGCTTCTGTTCATAGTCCTTCTTTTTCATTTTATCATAAAAACCTGTTTTCTTCCTTCTCCTACTTTCGTATTGACGTTCAGCTGCTGTCTTAGCCATTTTACTCCAGCAACATTACAGATTCACACGAAAATGAGTTAGAAATATGCGGATAATAAGGTAACATTATGTTACATCGCAAATACCATTTGGAGCAATTCGTAAATATCACTGGTAATTCCATCACGACACAGTTGGTAATTCCGTCACATACACCAGGTTTTCCCGTCAGTGATGCACAGCCATTTCATGAACATTGCTGGACACGTAAGTGTTGCGCATGCAAGTAGTACCAAAACATACCTTTGCACGGAAAGTTTTACTTCCATGAATCAGCAACCGGCGTTTTTATGCCAAAGAATTTGAAAAAAATGTGACGGAAAACCATTTTGTCTTACGTATTGTAACCATTTTGTCTTACGCCTCAGTATACATACACCAATTATTTCTTCTAGGGCATGTTAATCTTACCCTACTAACATATTAATTCCCTATATAGTGAGCTCATGGATCGTTAAGATGCACAATCAACATATCATGCCATCTTGAAAAATAGAGTTTCTAAGCACCTACCGTATTATACGTATAATAACGTAAATACGTATAATGCTTTAATGAAATAACGGCATGTTCCATTAATTAACTACAAGTATAACTCTCGTATGATACCATATTCATTTTTATGTACAAACTTTTTGCCTTTTTGGACTGGAAGTTGACATTTCCGTAAAATTGCCCAAGACTTAATGTGTGGTATTTGACCATGATCATGGTGCCACTGCATAAATATAACTTACACCGAGTGCACTTCATGAATCGAGGGAGGTGAAAGTTATCTCTGTTATAGTCTTTCTACAGTCCAGTTTCAGTAGAATATTAGAATCAACTTTGAAATATCGCAGGGCTATCTCTTCTAGAGCTGCAGTGAAGAAATCCAATGAGATATTGTTGTTGGTTGATTGGTTGAGTTGGTGTCTTAAGTCCACTTTATGCACAGTAAGGCAAATTGGGACTAGAACTACAGTTTAAAGTGGGTTCCGAACCACTATGTCCCTCCACCGGGTATCGAACCCGGGACCCCTTGATTTTATGGCAACGACGCTACCTACCACTGAGCCATCGGGGAGGCCCATCTGATATTATTGTCAATCCATCGGCCGCATGCCAAAAAATGAGAAATGGATTGAAGATGAACAGAATATTCTCAGAACCGTTCATTATCATCACAGAAATTCAGAGAAACCCGAGAACACACTCGATTTCTCGATTCAAATGACATAGTGTTCAGTGCTTGGTTCTGTAAAACCAGAGGTCACATGATTGGAAACATTTTGTAACGCGTATTTAACAAGTTCTTATTCATCCTCATCGACACGATTAACGGAGGGAACAGAAAAGAGACACACAAAAAATCGAAATAGTATTATAGATAAACCGGCACAAACACTAAATTGATGTAAAAAGAAACTATCGGGTTTCTCTTTCATTTTACAAAACCTGTGCATTTTCTACTTCCCTAGGAATTGTATCTTCTTAAATTTCGTCGTCCTCATTTAATATCAAGAAGTAAAACATAAAAAGAACTGTAATATTCAGAGTAAATCTCACCACGATAGTATTTTCAAGCATAATCATCTAATTTCTCTGGCTTGCTTCTCTTGCTTCCCATTTACTCACGAATTGCCAAATGTTTGGTATGTGAACAATTTGCACTTCCTCTTACAATTGTGACCAATAGAACCAAAACTTTTGCAGAATAAAACACCGTCGTCTACATCTGTCCGAAAACCATTGTTCCTTTCTGGTTAAGGTAATCAGAATGGTACAAAAAAGAGGCTTTTATAATTGTTACTGTTTAATAAATTATGCATGAACAGATTACTAAAATTTTTCTATCCAAGCAAACCGATGCCTGCGTGACCAACTCCAAGATGAGGCTGTACGTGGAGGTTGTGTCCGTGTTTCTTGACCACTGCGTTGAATCCATTGTGATCGTCAGCCACGTAGTCCACAGTTCTAACACTTCCGTCTGGTTCCACAAGACTGTACTGTCCCTTCACTAGAGGTCCATCACGTACTTCATACTGGCTCTTGTGATCTCCAGTGTGGTGGTCGCTCACGGCGTACTTGAACTCGTATTTGGGATAGGCCTGAAAATGCATTGGATGAATTATTGGAACGATTGTAATCTGATTCCTTTTAACATAATGATAGAACTAGTCCACAAAACTGTTTTCTATGCCAAAGTAAGAATGCGATTGAACTAAGTAGATTTGATTTGAAACCTCATAAAATGTTCCACAATTGAAAATGCTGCTTTGTAAAAGAAATATATTATTTCAATATATTGATGTTCAATTGAACTTAGTTTACTGCATGATACGGTCGGCTTACTTTTCTAAACTTTCAACATAAAATCTACACCGTTCATACGAACGGTATGGAGAACTTCAAAATAGGTTTTCTCTCTCTTCTAGATAGATGTTTGGGGTAGATACACATATAATGATAACTGAAAGTTTATTTTTAAATTATGTGCAGAGGATAGCACAAATATTTTAGACTTACGTAATAATCCACATGATGAACTGGAGGAACTGCCAGAGAAACTGACACTAATGCAAGAATTCCGAGTACGATCTGAAAATAGAAATGGAAAAATTAAATTACTAATGTATTGTTGCAATATATCACATGAATTACAGAAGAATAGTGTACCAAATCATCAAAACCACTTTCCTTTGCCTTAACAGGCCCAATGCAGACATAGTTTCTTTCAATGCTTTAATATAATATACATGCAGAAAAGTATCCAATATGAAGTTCTATGAAAGTAATTAAAGTTTTGTGTAGGCAGAAATGTTATATAAAGCCTTGATTTTTCTCTTCTAGTGTACACCATCCGACATACATACATCTTTTATATGTAAACAAATTTATATTTTGATGATAATAGCGATATTCTCGCATTTCAATATTGGTGGCAACATTTCTACTGAACTACACAAGAATAAAACAAATGTACCTTCACTTATTTTAAGTATAATATATTCTGAACATATATTTTAATTTTCACTCAGTTTATTAAAAGTGACAATTTACTCTTCCCTTTTAGGTAAACTATGCGGCGAAAACATGTTTGTGAATGTTCCTTGGTAATGAGCGTTTTGCGAACGAGAGTATATTATCATACGCTTTGCATATTTATACAGCTTATGTGAAAACACTTGTTTAATACTTATTGAATTTTTAAAAAAAATTGTCTGAAATGATTCACTTTGCCTACGTTAGTTGTAGTATGAAGAAGTTATTTGCTTTGGGATGTTTTAAACTTTCTGGTTTAGGTAATTCAGTAGCTGAACTTAAGTATACAGGTATTTTGGCAGTGTGTTACAATGTAACTATTTGTTTTTGTTGTTGTTGCAACTACAAACTATGTAAAAACATTTGTGAGATAGTAGAATATCCAAAGAATTAATCAGACATATTGATTCTAAGTGAGAAACAATAATTGAAACTTCTTAAGTTATCTCTCCTGGTTAATGTATAGATAAAATAAGGTGTTTTGCAAATATTGTGCATCAATAATTACCATACTGTAAGGTGTATACATCACACCGATTGCAACAGGGCATTTTATTGTGATTTGTTCGATTAAAAGGTTTTTTCTTTGATTACAGATAAATAATTGTTGACATTGAATTTTTGACTGTCTGCAATTAAAAACTATTGACACATCTATATTTCAGTCAAGAAAGAGGACAGAATAAGTAAAACTAATTGGTATATACGCTATCACTTAAAGTGCCAAGGAGTAAGTAAGTAAGTAAGTAAGTACGAAACTTATTCTACTTTCGTTTTTCGATACACGGCCGAGGCACATTGCACAGTGTTTCACATCCAACTTTAAACTGTAGTTCCAGTCGCGATTAGCCTATATGTGTATTAAGCGGACTTAATACAAAAATTAAATCAAATTGAAGTTCTGTTTTTCGCTTATCTACTTCTCTAAGGTTAATCGAGAAAATGTAAATGAGTGTTGAATATACGAAATAAACACATAATCCAAAACGTAACAACTGATACAAAATATGCTTCATTATCTTGACTCCAACATCACATTAAAGCGTATGAGCAACTAATGATGCACTTTTAGTATATCAAAATACATTGAGAAATGCATCAGAGAGTAATTTTATCAGCTTGTGTTCTGTATAATGAAGTAAAAACGCACGAACTGCACACATCTTAAACATAATTATTTCAAAGTAAAGAAAATGTTA
The DNA here is from genome assembly GCF_977018435.1 of Lepisma saccharinum. Lineage (NCBI taxonomy): Eukaryota > Metazoa > Arthropoda > Insecta > Zygentoma > Lepismatidae > Lepisma > Lepisma saccharinum. The sequence continues at coordinate 54,754,661 of NC_139246.1, forward strand.
TTATATGATAACCACACAGTAGAAGCTAGCAAATGCTCATGAAGTAACTGCACGTTCGCGATAACTTACCACGATGGTGTTCATATTGAGTTAATTGTCGGTACTTCCACAGTAGTTCTGACGAAAATGAAAGGAGTAAAACATCTTTTATACGGTTCAGAAGTGAAATTCCAGCGATCTTTCCCGTACAGTTAAGAAGCAATGCGTAATTTCCACATGGGAGAGACGAGGCGTGAAATTCACAAAGCGAATCTGCCATTACAAGGAAGAAGCACGCTGGGATCACGTTACGCAGTAATTGTTGTGAGGGAAATAAAAGTTTCATAACAGTGGAAACGGAAGCTAGATTCTTCTCCAAATATTTCTGTCGACGTTTGAGAACACGCAATCAGTTGTTTTCAAGTTGGGTGGTGCACCCACGTGCATAAAAGTTACATCACGCGGACGTCTTTACTGTCCCAAAGTTACACAAGCACCAATTGGTATTATTTTATCTTCTACCTGGCTACATGCACTTAGACATATATTTTCGCTCATTGAATTTTTACTGTATATGATGTTCTTAACTTTCTCGAAGCCGGCCCCCGTGGCGGAGTGGTTAACACATAGCGCTACGACGCCAGGGGTTCGAATCCTGGCCAGGGCATGGATGTTTGTGAGTGTCCATTCATCAATTTCATCATATCATCACTCATTCACATCGTCACAAATTAGCCAAAAGTGGCACAAAGGGCGAATTAAAATAAAGCAAATCAATCAACCGAAGCTTTCACATCTATTACAAGTCTACCAACCCCATAGCGAGGGGTAGGCTTGGGGGGGGGGGGGCTCCATGTAAAGAGGGCGTCATCCAAAGCTTTTATTTTAAAAAGACAACAATATATTAAGAATACGTAATACTATACAATAGTGCATAGTGTAATTCAGTATTATTACTATTCGCAAGGAAAATTTTCAGGAGTGTAAACATTACCTATGCTATATTTTTAATTATTTTTCTATTCTCTCATTTCAAGATTTGCAGAAACCATCACACAAGAAGAACATAAGACGTCCATGTTTGATAGTGCGTATGCGTAGGGCAGAGATAGAGCTATAAACAATAATCCTGACTAGAGCAGCAAAATATCTAGCTAAGTGGCTGAACTCTGCACATTAAGTTACATATTACCTTCGGTACTCGGATTAAAAAAACAATGTAGAGTACAAAGTATCATAATTAACGTAATATTCATGCTATTTCTCTGTACCTATTAAGAGTTATAGATACAAAATTGTTGTTATTATTTGTGTAACCAAACCTAAATATATTTCCAAGCAGGAACTAGAATTTGTATATTTTTATTTCCTTTTAGTGCAGCCTTTCACTTTCATTCACCATTATGTTCTTTTCTTTTTAATACACAAAATATTTCAAGATGCTAAGGGAAGTAACAGAATCCTACACATAGAAATTGTGAATAAATAAAGATTAATCCACACGCACTACTGTGTGTGTTGTATGTGGTTAGTCGAAAAAGGTTTGTATTTCTGAAATCTACGCGTATCTGTTCTTATAAACGTGCTGTTGGGCTTCAGCCATCCAATAAATTATATCACAAATATGTTATGCTTATTTGTACCGGGCTGATCCAAGTGCAGTGTCAAAATATCATATATATATATTTTTATAAAATCCCTTTTAACTCATAATCCCGAAGCATACATACTACATTTGTGTCTTCTCTAGTGCTTCCTAAATCTACGTGAACTGTGTACAACTGAGCAAACTGCTTGATAACCCTCTTAAATGTTCCATCCAAGAAAATATTTTTTTGTTGTTTTAATATTTTATTCCCTCTGGGACTTGCAAATATTAATAACCTCTCACCTTCACAGTCGTCAGCTAGTAAGAAAGTGTTTGCCATCTGCCATGACTAAAATTTCTGGATCCAAGCTTGGACGAAACGCAACTCATTAAACGGTCGCGGACGAACTGTGGCATTTTTCAAAGAATTTCGCTTTCGGACGAACTGCAACTCGGACGAAACGCTACTGAACCATATTAAAAGTAGAACAGAAAATAAAAATTGCAATGTTACTGAATTCGAAAATAATTATAATTAATACAAAAGTGACATGTTTGTAGGGGTTCAAAAATTGTTCTGAAAAGTTGTTCTGATTTTGGTGGTAGGAAGCGAACTCCTTGATAATTACAGTATGATGAAACCACATGAATGTAAAAATTACTCTGCTTTGAAGACTTATTTCTCAAGCCCATGTCCAAAGATCCTATGTAATATATTTCTGAAGAAACGTCATCAGATAAAATCGAATGCGGATGTGTGGGTTTTTTGATGGGAAGGCTAAAGTAGATTAAGTCACATACATTTATCCCTGTCATATAAAAATGCATACTTGATTAAAATTTGTTCAACTATCAAGTTTATCTGGGCTTTTATGGACTGTAGTTGGCGCTATGAGGTGAACTGGTTGATTCTTATAATTTTTCTGTCGTATACCTTTTATCAACCCTTAAACGCACGGATTATTTTGTGTCACTTTTTTTCTTATTTTTAGACTAATATCAGTTGTTATGCACTATTAAGCGATTTTGAATCGTTTTTAGAAAATTTTCATTCTTACTCTACGAAATATGGCCCGTTACCATATGGTAACGTACACCCCTACAAATTGATTATTTTTGAAAAGTTGGAAATTTTCGAATTAAGCTTAAAATTACTTTCAAAATTTGATATATTTTTTTAAAAACACAAATATCATGCATCCATTGTACATTCATCACACATTCTCGGAGCTAAACGTGCTCAGGTAACTATTTAGTGCATAATGATTGCTTTATGTTCACATATTGTTCATCACTCTTGAATATTCACTTGTCATCGAAACATGGAATGCGAAGTCCAACAACACATTTGATATGTTCAATATGAACACTACTGGTAGACCAACAGCATACATCAAGTCTTTCAAAATATGCCTTTGTGTTATAATGGGCTGCCAATCTCCCTACAATTTAACACGAAATTATGACATATAGTATTGAGCGCTTTGCCATCCAAATTCAAGTTAGGAGAATTTTTGCCTCAGATATTCATGTGCACTTAGCATGTGTATAAGAGGGGCTGCATCCTTTCTAAATTTGTTTTCAATGTCAGTGGAATCTGGTTGCTCTTGATTGATTGAGTTTATTTTACTTCGAGTTTTGTGCCTCTTGGCTAATTTGCGAAGATGGGGATGAGTGATGAAATGAAGAAATTGATGAATGGTCATTCACAAACAACCAAGCCCGAGCTGGATTCGAACCCGGGACCCCTAGTGTTGCAGCGCGATGTTGCACCACTAGGCCACAGGGTCCGGTCTGGTTGCTATGGTTGCCACAGGTCTGGTTGCTCTTGTCTTGATAGATGCCAAAGCTAATTATGTATCAACGGAAAGTGTTCAAGCACCTGGCAGGGTTTGTAATCAAATCTTATAGGTTTACTTGTAATAAATTACTTGTAGGAATATTATCCACAGTATGGGATCACAGACTCAACAAGGCTGAGGTACTGAACAGGCACAAAATGTTCCATAAAATGGTTATTTATTATTTTTATTATCATTATTATTATTATTATTACAATAAAATAAAATATATATTATAAAAGGCAAAGTGCTCTCCTGTGCTTTGCACCAAGCCATGAAGGCGTATAGGGGGTGTGGAGTTAGGGCCACACACTTTCTTGATCACGGCCGAAGGTGGAGTTGATGTGATCAGCATCACGTCCCTGGCCGGCTTTACCCCCCAGAGTTTCTTCCAGGCACCCACTTTACGCGACGTTGGGTGGGCGCCGGAGCCGTTTGAACAGGTGGAAAAAATCCCGGTTCTCCCCCGCCAGGGATCGAACCCGGGTCTCTCGCATGCTAGTCAGACCCCGTAACGACTTTTTTTTCGAACAGGGCTTTTTTTATATATCTTTAAATTTTATTACCTGAATTTACTATTTACAGTTGAGTGGAACAAGCTTATTTCATTATTACATTTAAAGGTCATTGCATACTAGGATACAATACATTTAAAAAATTTTCATATAAAATGTTATTTTTGGTGGACGACATAGTTTGAAATATGTGATGTAAGTAATTTACAAATTGTACGTGAAAGTCAGGTTGCTGATAGGTGGAGGAAAACCAACAAAATGCCCCAGTAACCACTGTGCACTGTTCTGTTTCATTCTTGGAAAATAATTAAAGGTGGGAAATAGAAGGTGATCAACTGTTATATTCCTCTCGCTTGTGCGACAAATTACGCTCACGAGTTTTGAGACATATTTCCAGGACATATCAGTTATTTGGCATTCACTGAGCTTATGCACTAAGGTTTCAGGAACGTGACATATTGAACAAAGTGAGGTTTCTGCCATGTGCATGGCATGTAGTTGCACGCCGGTCAGCAGTATTTGATGCACAATTACGCACCACGCCGATCTTATCCTTGAGGGGAGATGTCTCGCGTGAATGTTTTTCCACACCGCAGGACAACGAACGTCTGGGTGTCTTGTAACTATTTTACACGCCTGTCGAAACGCTGCACGCATTCCTCTGTACATTTGCAACACCACTGGAACTGGCAGGGTAGGAGTTTGCAACAAGGCGTAGCAGATCTCCACTAAAGTATCTCTGAGGTACCTAAGGTTGTGGGGGAGGATAGTAACGTTTATGGGAGATTCAAATTGTATGTGAGCCAAGCAGTCTCGAAGGATATGACTAGTAAGGCTATCAGGGCGCTGTATCATCGTGTTTATGTCCGCTTGGATGCGGAGAGCCTGGCTCTTGTGTTCCACGTGAACGAGGTTCAAGCATCCGCCTGCAGTAGGTAAACACAAGGTCTCATGATTATCACGTAGAAACTGCCCATTCCACACGAACCAGTTCACTGCACTCTTCAGGTTTGCTACATCAAGCTTGCGTTTCGGAAGTATTTTGGCTACAAACCACACTTTCGAAAGAGCATACAAGTTAACAAACGTGACACGTGATTGCAAACTGAGATTTCGAAACATATGAATTTACAGCACTGCTTTTACACCTCCAATCACTCGATCATAATTTATTTGTATCATTCCTTGCAGAGAATGCGTAAATATCACAACAAGTATTTTAAAGATGTTAACAACAGGGAAGTATTGTACGGGTGTGTGTGTCGGGTCGGTACTTAATTGCATCAGACAAGATTTTTGTACATTAATGTGGAGGTCTGAATGCACACCAAATTCCGTCGTTAATTTATGTACCGTGGCATGTGACTTAACTAGAATGCTGACGTCATCGGTGTAAGCTAACGCTTCTAGAGATTTTGACCGAATAGTAATGCTTTGTAACCGAGCTTCCAGTGAGGCAAGAAGGGGACGTAGCGAAATACAAAATGCTAACATTGCCGTACTCCTGTCGTAATTTTGTCTGGAAACCATTAATCTGTATTTTCGATTCGGAGTTGTTATAAAGCCCGTGCAGGGCTGAGAGAAATGTCCCCCGTATTCCGAATTTTTGGAATACGTGAAACATGTAGTTATGGTTCAGAGAGTCAAACGCTCATTCTAAATCCAGAGCTAGAATCGCCTGATCAAGTGTACTTCTTTTATTTTGATTACTGGTAACAACTTCACGCAACGTTTGCAGGACGGCATAGATGTTCTTGTTTTCACCATACACATATTGTGTGTCACCTACCAAGTTGACAGAGTGCGGCGTTAGTCGTGCAAGCATACAGCGTCAGAAACTTTTATAATTTGCGCACAGTAATGAAATGGGGCGATAATGAGTGATCTCTGCGGGCTTTGCATGTTTCGGTACTAACACTATGATACCGATCTGGGAAGATTTACCATTTTACGTTGCTGAAAGACCGCTTTGACCCACTCGGTTAAGGTAGGCCCAACGAGCGTCGAAAATGTTTAAGGGTTAAAATAGGCAAATTGTGTAACTGGCTGACTTGCGTATTAAAGTTGGACGGACATTAAATGATTTCGGAATGCAGTTCATAGCGAAACACTAATTCCATATGATCCATGACCAAAGATAAAAAGTATGTTGTATGTATCGTTAACATAATACAAAATGTCGACCTATCATTTCCTAATTGATTCTCTCATCATTCAAGGAATACTATTATGCATTTGGTCTGTGCAACCTTCCATTTCTTTAGCAATACCAGATCATCAGTGTATGTGTTTATAATATTCCTATTATACATTGACTTTTAGAAAAGTTATTGCTAAAATAGATTTTTATTTCAATTGAAGGTAAAATTATGTAGATTGTAGAGTACAAACATTTAGTCTGAAATATTAAATTACATATTAAATTCAACGCACCCTTAACGGTTATGCTTTTAAATTTTGCATATTGCTTACTCACTCAGGGGAAAAAATATTAAACGCCATCTTCCTACTTTAAAACTTCTTTGCGGATTCTTTCACACTTCTGGAAGCAACAGGAAATTTCTCATTAAAAGCGAATCTTACGGAAACGAAACCATTCACGAAGTTTCACTCCACGCTCATATAAAAGCCTTTCAAATCGTGCATTGAGTATCATTCGTACTCTTGAAGTACTCCAGTTGAAAATGAACACGATAGTGGTGAGTAACATATACAAAACTTGTGCATTTATTGGTAATGACAATGTGAATTAGAAAGTAAAATTATGGAGTCTAGTGTATTATTTCCTTAACGTGTCATTGAATGTTACTGAACATCAAGCCAAGAATTATAGCCGAACCACAAGCAAGAAAACCTGCGACTCCTGTACACCGTACTCTTGCCTGGAGGGGAGGGGGCAGAGTGGAGCATGCTTCCTTATGGCCCGAGCTGAACGGAAGAAGGGAAACTGTGCGGAGAATTTTCGTCGAAAGGTTCTTTTACTTGTAACTCTATAGTTGCATAACAATAGAAGGATTTCATGTGTGTGGGAGGGGAGCTATGTTAAAATTTCCTATGCACACGGTAACGTTTTGAGCCTTCTCGATGGCGTAGTTGTAACGTCGTCGCCTTGTAATCAATGGGTTCTGGGTTAGATACTCGGTGGGGGCTCATGGAGGTTGGGATCCCACTTCAAACTGTAAGCCTAGTCCCTGTTAGCCTTACTGATACAAACTGGACTTAAAATACAATCAAGCTTTTTCCGATTTTGATTTTTTCTACATCACTTCAATTTACAGAAAATATGGTTCTCTAAATCTATGTAATAATTTATGTGGATTTTTGAAACATCGCAAATTGTGGGAAGTATTATAGTGGAACTTGCTGTTCTAAAATTTATCATTTCATGTATATAACGTAAACAATATTCACGTTAGACTCATATAATATGAACAAATTAATTTTAAGTAGTTTCAAATTTCAAATGACGAGTTGAAAAGGTAGGTGTAGTGTTAATTTCTTTGTTATACCTTCTACAATACTTCATACAATACTTTGTTTTTCAGATACTTACCATCTTTGGAGTCGTGGCTTTGTCACAAGCCATTCCGCCACTGGGACACGTGGATTACTATGTAAGTAAAATCTCGTACATTATCCGTTAGCTTTACATAAAATTGTAGTGCAATGTTTTATTAATATTTACTAGTCACTGCTCCGGGTTTAATAAAGTTTTGATAATTATTTCAGGCCTATCCCAAATACGAGTTCAAGTACGCCGTGAGCGACCACCACACTGGAGATCACAAGAGCCAGTATGAAGTACGTGATGGGCCTGTTGTGAAGGGACAGTACAGTCTTGTAGAACCAGACGGAAGTGTTAGAACTGTGGACTACGTGGCTGACGTTCACAATGGATTCAACGCAGTGGTCAAGAAACACGGACACAACCTTCACGTCCAACCCCATCTTGGTCTTGGCCACGCTGGCATTGGCTTGCTTGGATAAACAAGGACCTTAAAAATTCTTAATAAACCAGTTCCAATATATACCTACGTGTAGTCATTATTCTTTTCAATATTCAGGGAAACATAATTAATATTATGGATGCATCAGTGTTTAAATATTAGATGTGTATGTCATTTGACAATACTAATGAGCTAAATGTGAGAAAATTACCGTTAGGCGACCGTTGTGAGTGTCAGTTTCTGAAACGTATAAAGAAAAAATGTAGTGGTTTGATATATTTACCAATTATTAGAAAATGGAACATTAGCTAACAAGATAATCTCATCTGTTTTGCCGTGAGAAAAAAAATCCATAAAAAATGAAATTTCCACATTTTGAAACTATCAGATATGGAGATTTTAAATATCTTTCTAAAGTTGTAGGCATGCCAGCTGCATGTTTAAGACGACATACATTATTCGCATTCAGTCTAGGGGGTTCAAACAATTGGAAATCAAGAATCGGCATTCTTTTATTGTTACGATGTCTCCGAAACATTTGAGTTTAAAATAAAAGAAATGGTAACCAGAAAAATGTGCTAAATTCCAACACAATACGATATTTATATTCAAGATAAGGCTTATCATTACAGAATTCTAGGCAACAATCCAAATCAATTGACAAACATTGATTGAACTGAAAAATGTAACCAATAGCTCTACTAATTGTATGTCACGTAAAGAATCTTGATCAGAGTCTGCGCCTATGACTTATAAACAATTGTTGCGGGAGCTACAAGCAACGAATATAGTATACGGAAAGGTACGTAATATATCTAGTTAATTCTAGGGAACGGTCTTGATTAGCCTCCTCAATTGTCTGTCCATGACAACAATCGAACCACTCGATATTACTTGATTACATGAAAACTGCTACAGATAAAATATATAATTTTGGAGACTGAGTGAAATTCCAGTATATATTAATATATTGATATTTGTGTCCCTAAGTCGATTAACAGTAAATAACACAAATAGTAAAAATGGTGAAACAACATAATATTGTGGGTTAATTAGTATGCAAGACATTTATCTAGATTTCTCTTTTACAGAAACTACATATCTCACAACAATATATTTTTTAATCGATCCAGATTCATTAACTAATCATGGAAATCAATTATAATATAAACTATCCTCATTAGCAATTTATTTAAACATCTGTAACCAATAAGTCGACGGATGTGCAATTATGATCTGATTAATATCCATGAGGCATGTACAGTGGGATCCATGAGTATTACTGTGTAAATTGTCCATGACTATTTTCATTAATTTTTCTCTTATATCTTATGTGTTTTTTTAACGATGGATTTTTATGTATGCTGTTGCAGAAGTTATGAACAGTTTGTATTGAGTTTACATTTAATTATTGAAGCTCTTACTATGTCAAATAAAGTGCACGAACATGGTGATGGACAATTTTGCACGGTAATATTCATGGCTCCCACTGTACCAGCTATATCACAAATACAGCTCCAACATGTTTGAGCTAGCATTAATGAAATTTTCCTTTCTAAGTTTTTCAAGTGGATCTGACGTTTAAGAATATTAGGAAATCTGTGCAACACGAAATTTCAATTACAACGGCACACATTTAATTAATTATTAAATCTTTGCACATATTGTTTTAGTACTTGTCTCCGGATTAGTTCATTTGCACAAGTGAATATAAATATTACTTCAATGCAGAAGGAAAAATCTATTAAAATTTATAACACTTCATCTCTAATGCCTATAGAATGTTACATTTTCTATGTAGTCTTGTAGAAATTAGGTAAGTTTATTTAAATATAGCTCAATGGCTAAATTTATAGGAATTTTCTGTACAGAGAAATATGAAAATCCATTGATAAATAGTTTTTCCCACCTAAAGACCTACTCACTAACAAAACAAGTTACTATGTGATGAGGAAGTAACTTAAGGCCGAATGACGCGGACCTGCATTTCCAGTAGAAATGCCCTAGTTGGCTCTGTACTAGCTACCTGGACGGAAATGATGGCTGCCTTGATGCCTGCTTGGCTGGTTTTGACGATTAGAAAGTGTTCTAATTGCAACTGGTTCCCTCTGCTGGATTCTGTAGAACAGCCAATCAGAGCGAAATTTAGTCCTATGACGATAACACTAGGGAACAGCCGTTTTGTATCATGTTAGCGAATATGTGTTCTTAACTAATTTCGGCATGCTGATTTCGGTTTTATTACTTATTTTTCTCCATCACGTACCATTTTCGAGATACGCGTGACGTTTTCATTTTCACCTAACCACTCTATGTAGAGAATAGACCTCGTCCTCCGTGTTTACAAATTGAGAGCGTTAACGACTATGCTATTCGGAAGGCCCTTTGAGCAATTGCTGATTGTAGATAATAACTCTTACATTCTTAAAGAAGGTAAATATAGGATAACACTGTTTGCAAAATATTAATGACATATGAAATATGCCTTTTCTATTCATCTAAATTTCCATAAGATATTATATCTAATGTTAATACTAAGGAATATTAGATCACAAAACAAAAAATGGCAAAAAATAAATGTTGCTTTCAAACAATATTTTGATAAATTGACAACCACCTTGAAAACAAAAAAAGAGTATTTTTAATATTACAGCTTAGAGGTAATAGCTTTAGTAAGTTCATAGTACATTCGTTATCAAAACAAATTAATGAAAATTACATTAAATGTACAAGGCAAAAACATTGTGTACATATAAATTGATTTTGTCAATTTGTAATCGAGTCCATTTAGTTCAGGCAATTTCCTTTGACCTGGACAAAATTTTACTTCAGAAGGTTTTTAACGAGTTTCTATCTCAGAAATCATTGCTGAGTACAGCTATAACAGGAATTATTATTTACTTATCAACTCCACCCTTCTACCTTGATCTCTGCTGTATACTTTCAGATTCATCTTTGAAAGTTTGTGCGAAAGCTATAGTAATTTGTAGACGAATCGGTAGGTGGGAAACACTCAGGTGTAACAAACTATGTACCTGCAGCTATCTTTCAATTAACGATCGACGACAGAGTTCGTTTGTGGATTTCATCGACTCGCAGTCACACAACAGAATCATTGATTTTCTTCGAACTCTTTGATATCTGAATGTTGACAGGAATATAAAGAAAATGAATTTGCACCTGAATGGTGTTACCTTTATCAGTTTGTCTAATGCAGAGGACTTTCTAATCGAACACACTCTGGGCGTGGTTTTGAGTTTTCGTTTTACGTCCACTTTTTTCACATACACGCCAATCAGGACATGACACGCAGCTTAAAGTGGGATCGTAATCACTACGTGCCTCCACCAGGTATCAAACCCTGAGCCCATTGAATACAAGGCGATGGACGTTATCACTACGCCATCGGGGATGCCAGAAACATTTTTAGTATGGTATTACAGCCCGTGAAAATAATTGAATTCCGAGAATATCGAACACAGGTTTGGATGATGTTCCCTGCCTGATGTCACTGCGATAGTACGACTTAAACCCATTGTCATTGACATGGTACAGAAGCAAGTCGGCCTCTTCCCTCTATTACTGTTGTACAAATACTTGCATTTTGTGATGGTGAGACTGCAGCACGAACGATGTCCACATGAGCATCCTCACCTGTGTTGTACACAACACACCGGTGCTTCTTCAACATCTCACATATAATTGAAATAATTGCTTGGTGGTTGATTTCATTTGCCAGGAAGAGTTCGTTCTTGCCGGCGTTGAATTTAACATCGCTACTGGTTTTGATGTAGTCTTCTGAGGGTTATGTCCTTGATCGTAGGAAAGCCTCTGTAGCCATCAGAAACAACTATAGCTTTTCCATCTGTTTCAGAGTAAAATCTACAGAAGTGATTGCAATGTTGTTCTGTGTTTCATTTTTACGTAGTTTAACTCAATGTAGGTTAGATCCATCATTCAAAATGCACTGGTTTATACACTGAACTTCTTCCATTCGTAACTTCCTTGTGTATTTGAGAATTGCATGACTTAACTGTGACTTGTGATTCTAATGATGCACGAGGATGAGCATAAACTCGTAAGATATGACATCTACCAGTGGCACTGCAGTGGCAAAGTCATCATTTTCTGAAAGAGTGCTGCAACTACTTGTGAGCCCTGTCGCATATACGATACAACAGCAGCAGCAGAACAGTAATTTCTAGGATTTTCACTTTGTCGACAATTTGGCAGAATATTTGAATACCTCTGTCTCAATTATTTTGAAGACTATGTCCGTACTAACTCCTGGATTAGCTGCGATTGCTGTGCTGTACCAGTGCTGCAGGGAGTGAATATGGAATGGGGATATTGATTCGATTGCTTTTTTAATATCGTTACGGTCCCCTGTCTACTATCTCGCTGTTCATTGTGTCGTTCACCACTCCAACAAAACTCTGGTGTGTATATATATATAGTTGCAAGTGTAAGTCTATAAAAAACAGCCATATTGTTTTCTGGATTTCTGCAAATCCACTTCCTCGTGTCAGTCCTAACCCTCTTTGCAGGGAATGCATTAGTACTTGTTCTATTACGAGGTTTGATCAGAGTCCGACCCTGGGTCCCGGACTCGATACCCGGCGGAGGAACATATTGGTTCGGATCCCACTTTAAACTGTAGGCCTAGTCCAAATTTGCATTTCTGCGCATAATGTGGATTTAAAACAAAAACTCAAAACTCCATCCGAGTCCAGCCCATAATCAGTCACTCCATCTTGTCAGAAATTTACTTCCCAGGAACATTCCCAACAATGGTTGGATTTTCAGACGACAAACAATGTTTTCTGTAAGTACAAGTACGGGGGATTAAGGTGATTGTGATTTCTGCCTGCTGTAATGATGGAGAGAATCTTCAGCATAGCTTGCAGCTCCAAATCGTCCACGAGCTGGTTCTATCAGAATTTCTCAAGTTTCATGCAATGCTTGTCATTCTTGGTGATTATATTTTTACTACCTCTTGTCCATTGTACAATTTTTTCTCAAAAATCATGCACAGTTTAGAGATTGACATTCTTAAGAGACAATATGTAATTTTAAGCAAAAATTATAAGTAATAATACCCAAAATATTAAAAAGATATTCACAAATAAACATAAAATGTTAGGAAATTCACAATACGCAGTCCTTCATTATGAAATCTGTTTTGGTTTTCTTTCCCGTGGTCCGAGTTTGTCTGATTTTGGATATGTAATTCAGCAATGACTGCTGTGCTAGAAATTGTTTAAAAACCTTCTGAAGCAATTTTGCCCAAGTTTGAGGTAAAATTGTCTTAGTTTGCCTGGACTAATTAGCTTGTTTAGGGTGTTGAGTATAATACATTTGAAAAACCACTCTTACGAGGTGTGGCTAGAAAAAAATCGGACTGTTGCTACAATTTATTTTATTGGATATTTTGTACAATACGAACATTATCCCCATCAAAGTATTCCCCTGCACTATTGATACACCGCTCCATACAAATCTTTCATTGTTGAAAGCAGTGCTGGAAATAATTTTCTGAAACTATGTTCATGACCTCCGTCGTTTTTGTTTTCACAGGTTCTAAGGTATTAAATCTGTTTCCTTTCAGTGCTGATTTGACCTTTGGGAATAAAAAAATAGTCACACGGAGCGAGATCAGGCGAATAGGGTGGATATTCTAACACTGGGATCCCATGCTACACTGACTATGCCACGTGGGCAGGAACATTGTCCTGATGAAGAATCAATGACTTGCTTTTCCACAAATCAGGTTGTCGCCTTCTTACTAGCTCACGAAGGATCGTCAGCACCGTAATGTAATAATGTATGTTGACAGTTTGACCTTCGGGTACCCAAATAACGTACACAATCTCACGTATGTCGAAAAAACAATCATCATGGCTTTCAATTTTGATTTGCTCATTTGAGCTTTCTTTTGTCGTGGCGAACTCGGGCTCTTCCAATGAATTGATTGGCGCTTGGTTTCAGGATCGTAGGTGAAAACCCACGATTCGTCATAGATTATCACTCTCGCTAAGAATGTAGGGTCCGTTTCAATTATTGTTAAAATGTCACCACAAATGTTCAATCGACTGTCCTTTATTGCACTGTCAGGTTTCGTGGCACCAATTTCGAACACAATTTGTTCATGTTGAAACTTTCCTGTAAAATCTGACGAACACAACTTTGTCAATTCCTGTTAATTCAGCAATAGCTCGAATACTCAAGCGATGATCCTTCCGAAACAATTAACCGACATTTGCAATGTTTGATTTCGTTGTTGACGTGCAAGACCGTCCAGAACGAGAGTCATCCGTGATCACGTCTCGTCCCTCTTTAAACTTTTGAAACCACTCAAACACTTGCGTGCTTGATAAACACTAATCTCCGAAAACTTCCTTCAACAAACCATAAATTTCTGTGACGGAGTTTCAGAGTGTCATAAGAAACTTCACATTGATACGCTGTTCCACTTTCACACTAACATTTTTCCGACGGAGCACAGATGTACGGTTCACTTCGTCCACAAGCTACAGCGGAACTGAGCGCCGCGCACCCTGGGCAATTACACAGTCGATAGGCAGGATATCACGTTATCGTACACTCATGTACCGCTGACCTTGACGCGCTTTCCGTTTGTCGACAGCAACATCAATCCGTTTCTTTTTTTCTAGCCACACCTGGTATACTCCATACCGGTTGTCAAATATTGATATTCTATAGAGAACAAGCTACACAGACGAAGTTAGGTAACTTAATGAATTACCAATTTTTTCTACCATGATAATAAATAATATAATTAGATTAATAGGTCTGTGGGAAATTTATCTAGGTAACCTGTCAATATTTCACAAACTAATATACAAGTATCTGAAGACTTGTGCTTTTCAGAAGTTGAAAACTATCGTGTCCCTCTTTTACTTGCAGAAAAATCATCAGAAAACAGTAGTCTGTTAATTTTATATTGCTATACCTTTCAATTACGCAACTAAGAGAAGACTGAAGTGTCAAGGCGATTCAATATGCATATGTGTATGTGTCATGGGTGCTATCTGTCTGTTCTATAGTTAAGAATCGACACATTTTTATCAATCGAATATACAGAAACTGTAGTCACACTTAGATATTTTTCAGCGGCCTGAAAGAGCTACCGCTTCAAATACAAAGATGAATGTTATTTACTGAAAGACTTATTACATAGCATAATGTGAAATATATTTATGTTATACTTCACAATTTGTTTATGAATCTACACAATATTATACATATTAAAATTTGTCGCATTTATATCTGTTTAAATTATTAATCAAACGTGCTTGTACATTCCTAGACCACACATTGAATGGGGATTATCAATATATTTAATTGAAAAAAAAAAACATGGATCAAGTTGTATTCTAAATTAATACATAGGATTTCGACCTGAAAACATACCTGTCTATGATATTCTTAGAAATGAAAGTCAGCAAGAAGAATATGCCTTACCTCGATATCTCAGAAGCTTCTGAAGATTCAAATTTGTGTGATGTTCCGAATGATATATTTAGAGTGTTCCGAAAAATGCACATAAGTCACAAACTAAAATTTTCCGTTGTTTTTATTTATGTCACACTGAATTAATTAAAGATAATATTAGAAGTATAAATTTATATTGGAAACAGGTTTGCTATTAAAAGAACAAACATAAATAACTAGCGGCTGTATTTTATTTACTTAGTTGCTTTTCCGAAGCCTAGATAAAAATACCAAATTTTTTAATTCCACAAAATGTTCTTAATTGTTTATTCCACCTGTTTATTCGTTTGTCAACAATCAAAGCATTCCGTGTCAGTCTATTCCTGGAGGGTACAAACTTGGGAAAAAAATATCAAACTTTTCCCAAGTAAAGAAATCTGGAAATACCAAGGTGGTGTATGCAGACTTCCCTTAATACTGATTAACACTCTTGTCTCTAAGTACAATTTTAATTGAGTAAAAAGCACCAAACATACGAAATACTTCTTTGTGTATCCCTCCCCTCTTCCTATAAGGCAGCTATGTATTGTCCAATTTACAATCCCAGCACCTCAGCCCTTAAGAAAAAGTCTGCTGTGAGAAATACCAAGAAAATTAAATACTAAAATATATTCCATTTCCCATTGTTCTAATGGGCTACTTAAAATCTGTACGTATGCTTGTCAATGGGCTTTGTCTCTTCTGTAATGAATGGGAATTAGGTATTGGTTTTAGATTTAGTTTTATTTCTGTGATAATTGTATTCTAATTGTGGTTTTAGATTTAACGTGAATTAGATTAAATGTGAATTCGAAAACTCAAATTACCTTTTATAAGTATTTATTAACTTACAAACAACCAAGATGACCTATTATTGTAATATGAATTTGAATTATGCTCTCTTCCTTCAGCGAAAATTATTGCGCATTCCCACGCTCCCAAGTCTCTTCACGGGGGGAGGGCAATTGTTGCAGTTTCCACCCCATACAACACGTTTCTCTCTCAATGCCATGTACTTGAGTCTAAAGATGTGCCTTCGGAGATTATAATGACAAGAAATGAATAACCACTTCCTTTAAAACTTGTAACAATAGAAGTAGTACAAATATTATGGTTTAACCACAATCTCCAATTTTGTCATTTAGCGCTGAAACTGCACCAAATTAAAAATAACATTATTACGAGAAAGAAAGCGACTATATATGAGACTAGTTGCAGATTATTTTAGAAGTTTATGGCCATACCATAAGAAGCAATGGTGATTCCGATATGATCCTTCGGACCGTAGTTTTGGCGGCCCTGGCATACCGTACATGCCTTAATCTTACATTTTCACTTGTGCAGACATATCCGTTAGTTATAATTATTATCTGGAACCTGCCAATATCTCATCGTTAACACATACGAGATCCGGAATCAGAACAAGCTACTTTCTGGGCACCCTGCGCCATAAATGGCCTCCCCCGGCCTAAAGTCGGACAGATATGATCTACCTGATCTAAGAAACAAGAGAACCTTACATTATAGGTAAATTTCTCCCATAACACACAAACTGTCCTTTCATGTATATTAAGAACATTTATATCTTTTTACATAATATTAATTTGTATTAGATTTAACTATATCACACCAAGCACAATTGTGTCAATTAAATTGTGTATCCTTTGTGTATTTGTTTTCAATATTTTCCCCCTTTTGTGAATCTATAGATGAATCTTTCTTCTAAATTTTGTATTTGTTCTTTTTGTGTTTTAGGTTTGTTTCTTTCTATTTTTTTGTTTGTTATTTGTACAAACATTTAGTATGTATAATGTGTGTAGTATGTATGTTTATGTATTATGTATCCATTCGGGTTAGGTGGTAGAACAGCCGCAGGCTGAACCTCACCCTTTAATAAAGGAAATTGAAATTGAAACTGGTCACATTACTATAAATTTTCTACATCATTTTTATTTTTCAATTTTTTTAGCAGTACTTTTGATATTAGCGAAAAAAATACAAAAACAACAATTGAAGATCTTATTTAGAGTATTCAAATTTAAAAATGAAAATTAAAATCCGTTAATAAATAGCCGATAAACAAGTGATATAAAATATGAATTCCAGCATTTTGAATCTAATACGGCAGCTGGATTCCAAAATGAAACCCAAGGTTTCAAAACAACTTGGTTGTGCTCTCTCTCCGGTGATGATACAATTAGAAGCGTCAGTTTTGAGATTTAGGCTTCTGAAAATGGGTTCAAATTTTGTGAACTAAATTTTGAGAGGTAGGGGTAAAGAAGGATGGATATCTCAATAGATATTTGTACACGCAAGACACCATTTAACCAGCTTTGCAACATGGCCATGGTCCATGAACTGGAGAAATGCCAGCTTCTAAAAGCAATTTGTTCAGTAGTTACAGCTTGATAAAGTTTGGGGTCAATTCATCACAACCCTCGTATTTGCAGCTGCATTGAAAAAGTGACTTTCACAGAAGCTGCCCTGGTCCCCCAAACAAACTACTTATGAATTGAAACTTTGAAAGTATCTATGTGGGATACTTGTGCACAACCTGTAGAAGTTTCATCAAAATTGAATAGGGTCAAGCAGGACCATATCTGAATTCAGGTCACTTGAAATGGAATGAGGCAAGTGACAACATTATGCACCGCATCATGCAAAAATCAAAATCGGGTCACAGGTATCGAATGCAAAATATAACCACAGTTCCAATATAAAATTCAGTGAGTTGAAAAATATAGGTGATATTGCCATACTGCTACAAATACAAAGATAAATGTGGTATACTTTAAAACGTATCTAACAGATCATTGTTTGCAACCGATATTAGATTTTAAATTTTGTAATTAGTAACCAACAAATAACTTTATCTTACTTAAAAGCATTTT
The DNA here is from genome assembly GCF_977018435.1 of Lepisma saccharinum. Lineage (NCBI taxonomy): Eukaryota > Metazoa > Arthropoda > Insecta > Zygentoma > Lepismatidae > Lepisma > Lepisma saccharinum. Next base: position 54,772,916 of record NC_139246.1, read on the forward strand.
GTAACTAGATTTTTATATTGCTAATCCATACATTGAACGGAAATAGTAGGTAAAAAACATAAAGTTCGTGAGACTCGGCATGAAAATTTAAAATTAAGAAATGAATGAAACAATATAGTCTGTGTGTTGCACAGTGCCATCAAGTCACATAGATGAAGTGGAAATAGTCACACTTGGTTTTTCATTTATGCAACATCGGAGATGATACCATCACCACCAGGCTTCAGCCGCTTTCATCCAGAATAATTTCTTCTAGCTGTCCATTTATTAGAGGCAGGGTGAGTTTCAAAGCCACTTTATGCAGCTAAATTGGTATAATCGGAAACATTACTACCTGAAATCACCATTTTACCAAATTGAAATTTTAAATTCACTTGATGAACATATACTTGCAAGATGTAGACTGATATTTCTCAGTGGTTCATGAGTATTCATGTTTGATTCCTTCCTTAATCATGATGACATAAAATTGATTTGATGAAATGTATAACATTATTAACAAAATGAAACACCCTTACTAAAACAGGGTCTGGAACAAACGATGTGACCATAACATTTGTAAGTAATGTGTTATCAAATGAAAATTAAAATTTTCTTCATGAATTTCTTTCCTTAGAGGCTCTCAAGGTTTTATCTTAGCTTTTTCACAGACAATCCCTGGATTTCACATTCAATGCACTCAGGGAGGAAGTTAGCTCTTGCATTGTAGCAACATGTAACGATCACTGAGCACCTCTCTCTTTCATATATAAAGAGTACCTAATCCCAAGGTTGTCATCATAATCAAACTATAGGCACTTCAACACATCGGCTATGAATTCCTTTTTGGTGAGCTTCAAATATTCCAGCTCATCTTCGTAAACTGTAACTTAGTAAATTATCAAGCATTGTTTATTTTTTGTTTTGATTACATAAACCAACTACAGAAAATATCTTAAACCAAGCAAAATATAGATATATTCATAGTCTACACTTCTCCATATAAATTGAATTTCACAACAACATAAAACTTTTGTTTATGAAATCATTTTTAAAATACACACTTCTCTACATTTTAGAAAATCAGAAACTTCATGGGAAAACACCATGTTTCATTAATTATATTTACATTTTTTTCAGATTGCCGTTGGAATAACTTTACTTTCTGCATTGATACATGCTAATCATCCATCTCAACATGTGGAGTATTACGTAAGTAATAACGTTACCAATCACGTTAAGGAATCTAGAGATAATATAAAATGTCTTATTTGCATTTAGGCACAATCTGTATGAATGTAACTAACATACATAATTTCACTTCAAAGAACTATTTAGAAAAAGGTTTCCCACATTTCATGTTCTCGTCAACTTTTGAACTCTGCTTAACTTTGGTTGATTGATTTAGTTTATTGTACTTTGCCTTTCTGAAACCTCTGCCTAATTGCGAAGAAGGGGATTAGTGATGATATGATGAAAGTGATGAATGGACACTCAAAAACACTTATACCCAGGCCGGGATTCGAACCCGGGCCCATGGTGCAGTAGCGCGATGTACTAACTACTCCGCCAAGGGGGCCACCGTTTTGCTTAACTTACAGTTGAATTCGTCAGTCTTTTTACATAAACATAAATGTTCCTTCCAGGCTTATCTCAAATACGAGTTCAAGTATGCTGTGAGCGACCACCACACAGGCGACCAGAAGAGCCAGTATGAAGTACGTGATGGGCCTGTTGTGAAGGGACAGTACAGTCTTGTGGAACCAGACGGAAGTGTTAGAACTGTGGACTACGTGGCTGACGATCACAATGGATTCAACGCAGTGGTCAAGAAACACGGACACAACCTCCACGTACAGCCTCAACTCAGTATCGGTCACTCTGGATTTGGATTACTTGGATGAACATTGTGCACTTTTTGTTGATTTTTATTAATAAATGAAATTGTAATTTAAATTTTATATTTTCTTGTAAAATTCCATTTCTTTAACGATGTATAACTACACAACTCTAACATTACAATCACTCTTCATCATACTAACGTATCGAAGTTCTGCCCGACCCTGTGGCCGAGTGGTTAGCACATCGCGCTGAGACGCCAAGGGTCCCAGGTTCGAATCCCGGTCGGGCTTGGTTGTTTGTGAATGTCCATTCATCAATTTCATCATTTCATCACTCATCCCCATCTTCGCAAATTAGCCAAGAGGCACAAAACGCGAAGTAAAATAAACTAAATCAAATCAAATCAAAGGTATCGAAGTTCTGTTTCTAGAATAGATTAATTTTGCATTGTGTTACGTTATAAAAGATCGTTCATTTCCGAAGAGAAAGACATATTTTCCCTATTTGAAGGTTTTGAACTCGAACATATTTTTTTGAATCCTTAAAAGAAAGTCAAAAGAAAATATTGAGCATATTTATTTACATCATAATATGGCAAATTCTTTGCACTATTTTTTTCTTAACATTTTCAGAGATCTAACCTCAGTTGAGGTCATGACACGCAACCCTGAAATTTGTAACGCTATCCACGTTACAATTAAAAGCTTTGAAAACAATTGTTTTGTCAGATGGAGGTGGTGCAAATAGTGTTTAGTAACCAATAAGCAGTATCTAGAATTCCAAGCGTCTTTTCTGAAATTCTCACTGGAAGTAGATATTGAGATAAAATTGGAGGGTATTTTTTTAAAAAAAAATTGACCAAAACCAACAAGTTCTCGTTCGTTACGAGCATTTCCCCTTGGCGTAGAATTTTTAAAGCATTGAAGGAAAATTATTTACAATTTGATTCCATAGACATTTTTATGTGAAGCAGTAGTGGGGTTTGTGGTATTATAAACTCGAGAAAGTATGAACCCCCCTCAAGCAGATTTGCCTACACTTAAAACTAGCTCAACATGCCCATATGAGCTTTTTGCTCAAGTGTGGAACTCTGTCTAATCCAAGATTTTTGTAAAAATGACCTCGAGAATTTCCTGTGAAAGTATGACCCCCCTCAGATTGATTTGCCTACACTTATAAAAGGCACTTCTGTGAGATTGTTGTCCATAAGCTTGTTAAAAATATGCTTTTTTGATATTGTATGATATCTTAAGTATAGTAACTGCTATAGTGCCCTAGCATGTATAGATTTCAAAATATTAACAATTTTGTTAATATTGCACTTTTCAGAAAATTCTATTTATAAAAATTAGGCATTTACAGCTTAAGTATTGCATATATCAGGAAAATTATAGAGACAAAAAATGTAGAGAATTATGCCTAGAATATGCCTACAAAATTTCAAGTCTCCATTACTGATAGTTTTTGAAAAATATCAAATTCAAAAAATTATCGATTTTTTAACAAAACTTCTAAACAGCCTCTAGATTTCAAATATGCAACCCCCATGCTCCTGTCTTGAAAAATAGGCAAGTTATTCAAGATCTAGAGAACAACAAGAGATTTTTGAAAAATTATAGAGATCAAAATGTTGCATCTTGCCATGTCCAGGCCAAAGCAACAAACCCCATGTCTCTAGGATTCATAGTTCCAGAGATAATCAAAATCCAAAAAATTATCGATTTTTTCACAAAACTTCTAAACTTCAAATATGCAACCCCCATGCTCCTATCTTGAAAAATAGGCAAGTTATTCAAGATCTAGAGAACAACAAGAGATTTTTGAAAAATTATAGAGATCAAAAAGTTGCATCTTGCCATGTCCAGGACAAAGCAACAAACCCCATGTCTCTAGGATTTATGGTTCCAGAGATAATCAAAATTCAAAAAAATATCGATTTTTCAAAATTTGAGTATGTTGCTCTGGGGAACATGCAGCGCCACCCCCAGGAATATAACTGGCCTAGGATCAAAACTAGTGAAAATTGCAAAAATAAAATAATCGATTTTTTCAAAATTTCAGTATGTTGCTCTGGGGGCCATGCAGAGTCACCCCCATAAATATAATTATCCTAGGATCAAAACTAGTGACAGAATGCAGAAACAAAAATTATAATAGGGCTTGGATACAGCTACCAGCCACTATATTTTTATTTTGAACACAGCACTTAAAACTAAGCCAAGATGCACCCCCACCCACACCCACCCCACCCACCCCCACCCACCCCCATGTTTCACATATAAACATAAAGGTACTTGCTCTGCACAGTCATCAACATTGCCCCCACAACCATCCACATCTGGTCTGAAAAGGAAGCATGAAGCACCTGTTAATGCTGTACCTGCAAAGCAGCCACGCTATGAACCCATCCATAGCAGTTTCAATGGCCAATTAAGAGATTACCGGTTTGTATCAGAGCCAAGATGTGACATTAAGAATTTTTTGAACAGTATAAATCCTGATGTACAGGCAATTCTAAATGCACAAAATGGCTCTTATAAGCTGTCCCTCAAATTGTTTACACAATATAAGAAATCAAATGGCACAAAATTTACACAGCCCCACATAACAGAAACTGTACCTGTATATTCAAATGCAAATTCAGACAAAATAATAACCAGTTTGATAGATCAATTGAATATTAAACACTCTGAATTTGCTGGAAAAGAGTCTGGATGGAGCCTATGCGGATCTCCACACAAGTTATATGTTAATATTTCTGAATTCAGCCCATTACAAGGATCTACATATCTGCCATTACCTGCCAATATTAAAAACAAAAGAGCCGTGGTTAATATTGAAAATAATGATGATAAATGCTTTTTGTGGTGTATTTTAGCTGCTTTGTTTCCAGTTTCAAGGAATCCTCAGAGAATAAATTATTACAAACAACATGAACATATTTTTAATGAAGCAATGGAGGGTTTAGAATATCCAATGTCTGTTCAGAATATTGATAAATTTGAAAAAAAGGCCCCTGATTATAATGGCAAACAATTATCTATTAATGTTTTTATTTGTTCCACTGGCCGTGGCAATTGCTTGATAGCACCTCTCAGAATCAGTACATTTGATGATGATTCTGCTGTTCCGATTGATCTGCTCTTAATTGAAGGGGATGGCACATATCATTACACTCTGATACATAATCTTGAAGCTTTAGTCAGAACACAACTAGACAAATCCAATACAATATTCAAGTTGTGTAGAAGATGTTTAAGTGTATTTGATGGTAGAAAAATGGTGAATGGGGTTCGGGAAGAGAATGCAGAAATTGCCAAAAACAAGTTAATTGAGCATCTGAAATACTGTGGCAACTATAAACCTGTTCATATGGTGATGCCAATGCCAAGTGAAAATGCAAAATTCAAAAAGTTTGAAGCCTTGTTGGAACACCCAGCATATATTGTCTGTGATTTTGAATCAAATCTCAAACCTCTTGCATTCTGCAATCCAGATCCTGAAGAATCTTCAATTACACCATACCAGCTACATGAACCTTCCAGCTTTTGTTATGTGATTGTACAGGATGGTGTTGTTAGTAAAAAAGATTCATACATGGGACCAGATGCCATCAAAAAATTTGCACATAGAATAGAAAATGAGTGCTATGACATAGCATCTAATATCTTATTAAAATCAAAACCTATGTTGCCTTTAACAGAGAAACAGATTGAAGATTTCAACAATGCAGAAAAATGCCCGGTATGTGATTCTGAATTTTCAGATACAAAAATCAAGGTGAAACACCACTCTCATACAGATGGTAAATTCAAAATGGCCCTGTGTAATAGCTGTAATATTAAGATCCAGATACCAAAATTTGTCCCCATATTTTGCCATGGAGCATCCAATTATGATTTTCATCATCTGATCAGATACGAGGGGTTTGACAAGCAGAATTTAAATATTTTAGCTGAAAATGATGAGAAATATATTGCTATTAGCAAAATAATTAAAGTTAATAGTGTTCCTATTCACATAAGATTTCTTGATTCATACAGAATTTTATCGGCTAGCCTGGCTACACTGGCCACTCAATTATCTGATGATCAATTCAAAATCACATGTGCTTTGTTTCCAAATCATGACCTGAAATTAATTAGGCGGAAGGGTGTATATCCATATGACTATGTTACAGATTTTTCTAAATTTGATGAGTCTGCTCTGCCACCACAACAAGCATTTTACAGCAAAATCAGAGGATCTGGAATCAGTGATGATGATTATCACCATGCCCAGTTGATGTGGAATAATTTAAAATGCCAGACATTTGGTGATTATCACATGGTATATTTAAAACTTGATGTGACCCTCTTAGCTGATATATTGCAGGCATTCAGAAAATCTTCCATGCAAAATTATAAGCTGGATCCAATGTATTTTTACAGTGCTCCGGGCCTAGCATGGTCTTCAATGTTTTTGAACACTAAAATGCAATTGGATCTGATCCAGGATCAGGACATGTATCTGTTTATGGAGCAATGTATAAGAGGGGGCATGGTGCAATGTTCTCAGAGATATGCCAGAGCAAATAACAAATATATTCCTGATTATGATCCAGCATTGGCATCAAATTATATACTGTATGTAGATGCCAACAGCCTCTATGGTTACGCTATGATGGATAAACTGCCATATTCAGGGCTTGAATGGGTCGAAGATTTCAATATTGAAGATCTTAAGGATTTTGATGACAGTAACTATGGCCTCTTCTTAGAGGTTGATCTGACAATTCCTGATGATTTACACAACAAATTTTCTGATCTGCCCCCAATTCCTGAGGTTCAGTGCTCACCTGGCTCTAAACAGAAGAAATTGATGATGACACTGGAACCAAAACAGGGTTATGTCTTATATTACAAAAACCTCCAGTTCCTGATGCATCATGGTGTTCAAGTGACCAAAATTGGCAAAGTTTTGAGGTTCAGGCACTTAAAATGGTTGAAGCCATATATTAATACAAATACAGAGCTTCGAACATCTGCAAAAAGCCAATTTGATAAGGCCTTGTTTAAATTGATGGTCAATTCTGTGTATGGCAAAACTATTGAAAATGTCAGAAAACATACCGATGTTAAAATAATTACTGACCCCAGCCTGAGCAAAAAATTGGTTGCAAAGCCCAACTTCAATTACAGAAGAATTTATGATGAAAATATGGCACTTTTCAACATGAAAAAAACAAAGATTAAGTTTGATAAACCTATTTATGTAGGGGCTGTGATATTGGAATTGGCCAAATTACACATGTTAAAATTGTATTATGATGTGTTGAAGCCTTTTTATGGTGATAGTGTAAAACTGATGTACATGGACACTGATAGTTTTGTTCTTGATATTCAAACAGAAGATGTTTATAAAGATATGTCACAGCCTGAATTGCTTGAATATTTTGATACCAGTGAACATACAAGAATTCAACCCCACAACAAAAAGGTGCCTGGCAAGTTAAAAGATGAGACACTTGGTGATGTTATTGTGGCATTTGCTGGGTTAAGGGCCAAGATGTACAGTTTTGAAACATGTAGTGGTGTTGTTGCCAAAAAGGCCAAGGGCATTGGCAGAGTAACTGTTGAAAAAGAGCTTGAATTTGAAGATTACAAAAATTGCCTCAAATCATGTAGCACCATCAGAACATCAGAATCCAGAATTCAGAGTGTGGATCACTTATTGACTAGCAATATTGTAAGAAAAGTGGCTCTGGACCCACATGATGATAAGAGATGTATTTTGTCATGTGGAATACATACTCTACCATGGGGTCATTGTGATTTGAAAAGTGGGAATCAATGCCCAAAACACAGAGCATGATTTGAAATAAATAATCATGCCTATGAACTTATTTGGGTTCAAAAAACAAGGTATTATGGACCTGCCAACACCACAAGCCTCTCCTGATATAATATCTAAACTGAGTGCTTTGTTAATTATTCATCTGAACAGCATACTTACAGATATTGATGATGAAACAGGTAAAACATTGTACATATTTAACAATAATTTAAATTATTACCAATTACCTGTAGGTGGGCAATTGCAATTTATTACAACCCCTGAGGGTAATGTTAAATTTCAGTAGGGAGAAATATTTATAGAATTAAGCACTCAAACATGATTTCTGGCACTGTTTATACTGTTTCTGCTGGTGACTGCTTATATATTGAGGTCCCGGGATCATATGACAAGCTTATACCCTTTTTTATAGAATTAAGAATCAGATATTCAATAATAAATAAAGGCTAAAAACAAAATGCCTAATGATATATTTGGCCATACAAGGCATGAAGATCACAGTGATGAGATTTTTATGCTTGATGTCAGAGTCAAGAAATTAAGAAGTGATTTACAAGCTTTACAAACCACACTTAATGCCAGTCTTCAACTGGAAATTACAAATTTGCAATCACAATGCATGGACCCTCTTCTTAAAATTGATTCTGAACTCAAATTGCTGCTTCAGAAATATACTGATTTGGCCACATTGGATAATTTTCAAAGTTTAGAAGAGGCTGTAGCAGCTCTTCAAGCCAAATTTAAGACCCAGGCTAACAACTCTGAGCAATTGAAACAGCAATTGGAAGAGCAAATAAATAATGTCCAGGCACAGCTCCAAACAATTGTCAAAAGCATAAAATCACAAGAAGATTTTGATCTAGTGATTTCCACTCTAAAGGAACAGATTCAGTCACTCCAAATACCTAATCTGGACCCTCTGAACAATGCCATAGCCGAGGTTAAAGAAAAAATTGAGACACTTGAAAATTTTATGAACAACTTGCCATCTTCTGATGCTTTGAGTGCAATAACTCGCAGTGTAGCCAATATTAAGCTGCAACTTGAAACATATGAAGATTTTGGAAAAATTCAAAGTACCATAACCCATCTTGAAGGTACCATAGCAGCAGTGCAAAATGATTTGACAAATGTACAAGAATCCCGCCTGCCCGGTATTGTAGATACCCTTGTTAGTGTCCAGCAACAAATCACAAAGCTTGAAAACCTCAACACTGAATCTGAGCTATCCCATTTTCATCACTTGATCGATGATATCCAAACAAAGCTTGAAATTTTACAACAATCAACACCCTCTCAGGCAGATATAGCTCTGCTCCAAAATGCTATGCAAAATGTGGCTGATGCTTCTGAATTAAACAATGTGAAATCGGCACTTGAATCTTTGCAAAATACAGTATCAAATCTGCCTACATCACAGGAACTTAAAAATATTAAGAGAGCAGTGAATCGCGTATTGAAATCAGAAGATATCAAGAATATCCAGGCAGAGATCAAACATCTCACTCAGACAGTGGCCACTCTTCCAACTAATCAACATATTAATGAATTGCATGCCCTGTTTGAGGATATCAGAAGACAGGTCCATGATCTTACTGCTCAAAATTCAAAATTGGCAGTTGTTGAAAATTTACAGCAAATTGTAGCTAATATCAAGCAACAGCTAGGGACCATGGAATCCAATCAAGCAAATGCTTTGTCTGTTTTTGCCACGCAGCTCCAAGAGATTGTGCAACAATACAAGAAACTTGCTGTGGACATAAGAATCAAGCCGGGGCATGATGAGATTGTTAGGACCATCAATGAGCACCTTGAATCTGTAACAAGCAGATTGCTTACAGCAGAAAAAGAAATAACAGGCATAATTGAAAATCCTAAACATACAGTAATTCTTGAATTGTACAGCATCCCCAACAAAGAATATGATTCACCATTTACACCAGGAGGCAAAATATATATGCTGTCCCCTGCACAATTTTAATACCAGTTTTTTGTTGGGGGTACATTGAGACCAATCAAGATCAAATATTGGCTTCAACCACAGGCACACCACTACCCCACCTTATCAATAACAAATGCTGATAACAAAGTGAAAATCACCAGTGTAGAATTGGAGGATTTTACAGATCCCAATACATTGGAAACAGTATATGTTGAAGATGATGGCTCTCTGGAATTTAAAATACAAATAGGGGATAAATTATATTTAGAAAATCCTGTAGTATCAGCTGCTGAACACCCCATAGTTGCAATATTCTTGTTTTCATATTATGTCTAGACAAATTATTGTTGATGAATTACACAGACAAGCCCGACATAATTATAAGAGACTCCCAGTAGTCACAAAGGGCATAGATGATTTATGGCAGAGCGACTTGATTGAAATGGCAAGTGGACAGTTGAAAAACTTAGACAAAATCAACAAGGGCTACAAGTATATACTCACTGTAATAGACACATTTTCAAAATTTGCCTGGGCTGTGCCACTCAAATCCAAGACTGGAAAATGTGTTACAGAAGCCATCAGAACAATCATCAATCAGAGTTGAAGATCACCGCGCTATTTGCAAACAGATAATGGCAAAGAATTTTATAATTCAGTGTTTCAACAATTTATTAAAAGCCAGGCAATACAACATTATTCGAGTTACAGTGATCTCAAGGCCTCAATTGTAGAGAGATTCAACAGAACCTTAAAAAATCTTATGTATAAACGATTTACACTTCAAGGTAATTATAAATGGATTAATATTCTTCCAGAACTTCTACATAAATATAACAACTCGGTCCATTCCACAATCAACATGAAACCCTCTGAAGTAACTTCATCTGATGAGCAAAAATTGATCAGCACTGTTTATTATCCTAGATATCAGCCAACAATAAGAAAGGCCAAATACAAGGTGGGGGATCAAGTAAGAATCAGCAAATATAAGCACTTATTCAAAAGAGGCTTTACAAGAAACTGGAGCACTGAATTATTTACAGTGGTTCAAGTTAAACCTGGGACCCTTAACACATATATAATAAAGGATCACCGAGGAGATATTCTCAAAGGCAGGTTCTATGAAGAAGAACTCAGCAAAACTAAACAGCCTGACACATATCTCATAGAAAAAATCATCCGCAGAAAAGGCAACTAGTTACTTGTCAAATGGCTAGGACTTCCAGAACACAGCTGGATCGATGCAAACAAAATAATAATATGAACACCTGGGATGTTATAAAAAGGCTGCCAGAACCTGAACAGCAGAATAAGAGAAATGGAAAATTGCTGCCTGATAATATTAGGTGTCTTATTGTTGGGCCATCTGCTTGTGGTAAAACTACACTAATGGTTGATAATTTTTTATTGGCACCCAACTGGTTAGACTGGAAAAACAGGCACTTGTATATCTTCTCTAAGAGCTTGGAACAATTAAAATATCAGCAGCTGATGAAGCTATATGATGGATTCGATATAGCCACTTTTGAACCAGATGTTAAGCCACTCCATGAATGTCTCGATAATTCTGTTGTTGTGTTTGATGACATTATACTGGATAATCAAAACAAGGTTAGGAATTTCTTTACACAGGGCCGGCACAAAAACATTGATTGCTTCTACCTGGCACAGACTTTTTCAAAAATACCCAAGCAGCTGATCCGAGACAATAGCAATTTTATATGTGTGTTTCATCAAGACCATACCAACCTCAAACACATACATGATGAATATGTAGGTGGGGACTTGAGCTACAATGATTTTTCCAAGATTTGCAGTAAGTGCTGGAACCAGGACAGTTATGGGTTTGTCACAATTGATATGACAAGAACACCCAATAGTGGCAAATATAGAAATAAAATCAACAATTTTCTAGACATTGAAACATAAATAAATAACCATGAAAAGGCCAATTATTGATGATCTTAAATTAAGAGATTATCTTGTAAAAAGATTTAAGGGATGGAAATCAGAGAACCGTGGAATCTATGAAAAACACAAACAAACAGAACAGCCTATAATTGATGCTATTGGTGAATTAGGTAAAAATATCAAAACTGTTACAGAGCAAAATCAAAATTTGATCACAGAGCTTGTACCTGTAGCTGCAAGAAACATATTAGATTATCCATTCACCCCACTTTCCAGTATTCATACACCTAGTCCTATTGCTCCTAGAAGAATTGAAGCTACTCAGGATCCTATTGAATTGGGTCTTCTTGCTCAAAAATATTTAAGCACATCTAAAGACAACAAAGATGAGGTTTTTGGCTTATATGCTGACACAGAGCGTGATGGTAGCATCATACATAGAATTGGCAATTTCAGAGTAACATTTATGGGAGATGATCTGATTGTATATTCAGAATCTCGTCTTGGAGAAAAAGGTGCTTTTGTTAAGTACCCCGGCACACCTGGATTGTGGGAACTGATGACTAGGAAAAGGCCTGGCAGCTATACAGATCAAGATTATGAATATTACAAAGAAATATTAATAAAATCAGATGCTCTATACCAGAACAATGATCCCACACAAAAAAGAGTCAAGTCTAGCAGTGGAGCAAAATACAATAATTTAATCAAGCCCATATGGTCACAGATCAAGACTGGCAGTGGAATCAAACAATACAACACCCTGCCTAAAGAATTTGTGTGGGTTGATGATGTCAGGAAACTTGTAGATAGGTTATTGGTGATAGCTGGGGAGGAAAATGCTGGGAACCACAATTTTTACAATGAAAAGGTTGGAATTATGGACATGATAAGCACAAAATTGTCTAATTTTATAGTGAATGACACTAAGGGGATTGGATATCTTATAAAAATTATTAATACTCTACCCCCCAAATTTTGGAATATTTCTGAGGGTCGGGGCCTTGTTAATGACATTATAAACAAGCTGCCATGTGAACTACACATTCCAGGCTATCAATATTGTGGTCCCGGTACAAAATTGGACCATAGATTAAACAGAGGTGATCCTGGTGTTAATCCCCTAGATGCTGCTTGTAGAGACCATGACATAGCATACAACACACATTCTGATCTTGACAAGAGACATGTTGCAGACAAGAAATTAGAAGAGGCTGCATTTGGTAGATTTGTAAGCAAAGATGCTTCTTTAAGTGAAAAAATAGCAGCATTGGGAACCACCATAGCTATGAGCACCAAACAAAAACTGGGGTGGGGGTTGTGAATATGTATATAATAAACCTAAAATGAAGGCCAAGGGTGTTATGTATCAAATACCTTATGCAGGTCTTAAATCTCTTAAAACTATTGACAGCCTTTTGACCAAAAAGCAGCGCAAGAAAAAAAATTCTTGTCTTGCAAAGGGGCATGGTATGAAATTGTTGCTTAGTACCCCCCAATTAAAAAAATTACAACAATCTAGGAATTTATATTTACCATCCCTGCCATCTTAGCTGCTCTCGGGGCTGTTGGGAGCTTGGCTGGGGGATCAGCTGCCATAGCAAAAACAGTAATAGATGCCAAGAAGAATAGGGCAGAATTAGATGAATTGAAGCGCCAGAACCTGGCCATTGAGAAACAAAGCAAAGGTGTTAAGAGAGCCATGAATAAGTTTAAAAAAACAAGAGCCGCTTACAAACCAAGATATTGAAGCTTTAATCAAGCCACTGGGCATCAAAAATTTTAGAGGTGTGTACATGTCTGATTCTTTACCAGAACAACCACTCAACAAAGAGTGTGGCATTGTTAATTTGGATAAGTACAAAAATCAGGGCACTCACTGGATCTGTTATCTTAAATATTTAAAAAATGAGGCATTTGTGTTTGATTCATTTGGAGGTGTTCCACCTGAAAATTTAATAAAATATCTAAATTCAGCTAATCTTTATTACAATAATGCCCGTGTTCAAAATTTCAAAGATGTTAATTGCGGACATTTGTGTTTATCTGTTCTTAGATATATGTCTCAAATAAATAAACCATCAATTGAAAATTTTCAAAAAGCCCTGTGGTATTTAAAACATCATGGGGGTATTCCATCTCACCAGCCAAAATTCAATATTGAAACTCAAATTACATGATGACATAGTGTATCCCAAAACAATAGCTCTCAGAGCATTTTATGGCATGTACTTAATCCCTAATATTACACACCACAACAACACAATTGCAGTTGGTGATGAAAAAATTGTCATCACTCCAGGGTAGTATAATCTGTCCACTCTAAATGCTCAATTACCCAGAGGTGTAGTGTTAAGTCAAAATTCTGTCACTCACAGAGTAGAGATTGTATCTGCTACAGAAACAGTGGATCTGGGTACTATAGGAGAGCTGTTAGGCTTTGAGAACAACACAAAACGTGAACCGGGCATCAAACACACTGCTATGAATATACCCAAATTCTTAGCCATAGAGACTCTAAATATTCACTGTAATGTGGCCGAGGGTATGATCACCAAATCAAATGGCATAGGCACTCACAAACAAACTGGCATCATTGCAACATTCAAACCTAATTCTGAATTCATGGAGCCCATCATCTACAATCCATCCCCAACATTATATTTTCCTGTGTGCCATAATAGAATAGATAATATTGAGTTGATGGTCACTAATGAAAAAGAAGAATTAGTTGATTTTGCTGGAGCCACAACAACTGCAATCATAGAGATTAACATTTAAATAAAAATACATACAAGAAGAAAATGGAAAATATTGAGAGTTATGAGCTACAATCATTCCCCCCAAACAGGAGGACATTTGCAAATTTAAATCAACCCAACACAGAGATTGAGGTTGATCTTGATGTAGGGGATGGCTTTATACACCCCCACAGAGCAGATCTATACATCAAATTTTATGTTGTAAAACTCGATGGTACAGATTATCCGGCAAATTCAAATATAAGATTGGTGGACAATTTTGTGCCACATCTATTCTCTGAAATTGAGATCAGAAAATATGGTGTTGTTATAAACAGAGTGGATTATCCCGGCATTACCTCCACAGCTTTGGCCACACTAAAATTATCCAAAACCGAGGCTTCTTACTACAAAATAGGTGGATTTGAGGCTGGTGATAAGATATTATCTAAAAACCACACAGTGCTGTTCCCCATGCGCCTATTGCCAGGATTCTTCTCAGATTACAAAGATATTATGTGGAAGGGTGGTTTAAGAATCACATTTAGAAGAGCTGCCAATGATAATAATGCTTTGATGAGGTACAGTGCATTAAACTCTACAGGGGAAGCTCTGCCTAATACCCTACCAGATGCAGGCAAATGCATTATTCAGACTATGGAGTTAAGAATCCCGGTTGTTGAATATGAGGCCAGTTATGCTCTTAAATACAAAGCAGATATTCTAAAAAATCCACAGGTTCCTTTACAATTTTATACATATCAATGTGTAAAGAAGCCCGCAACTGGTACTTATTATGAGTTTGATGCTACAAATTCATTCTCCAGTATACAATACGACATGCCTGATTTTGTAGTGGTACTGTTTCAGACTGGAAGACACAATAATCAGGAAAAAAATTCAAGTAAATTTGATACCTGCAACATCAAAAACATTTATCTTAAAAATGGCAGAAATGAGGTATTTCCTAGAGAAAATTATAATTTAGACATGTCCAAGGATGATTTCCTCAAATTATATGAAGCATTTTCAGCATTCAAAAGGGTCACTACTGGCAATACTGACATGTATTACACACCAGATGAATTCAAAGCACAGAGACCCATGTTTGTCATCAACACTTCAAAAAGAAAACAAGTTGTGGTGAATGACAGGACAAACATTAAAATTATCTGTGAATTCCATGAGGCATTACCTGATGACACCATATGTAGTGTTATTCTCATAGGTGAAAAATCATATGTTTATGATGTAAAATGAGAGAGTCACGGAGCAATTCTAGAGGGTCTCTGCATATTACATTGTTTTAATATTAGATAAACAAATTGAACCTGGTATCCAATTGAATTTAAACCGGAAGTAAATATGTATGGGTGGGTGTGGGTTTTTGGCTTAATTTCAGGTGTATCCAAAACAATATCAAGAAGAGCATATTTTTAACAAGCTTATGGACAACAATCTCACAGAAGTGCTTTTTGTAAGTGTAGGCAAATCAATCTGAGGGGGGTCATACTTTCGCAGGAAATTCTCGAGGTCATTTTTACAAAAATCTTGGATTAGACAGAGTTCCACACTTGAGCAAAAAGCTCATATGGGCATGTTGAGCTAGTTTTAAGTGTAGGCAAATCTGCTTGAGGGGGGTTCATACTTTCTCGAGTTTATAATATCACAAACCCCACTACTTGAAGCGAATTGTTCAAATGGCTACAAACACAATTGTCAGTACGTTGAGACCAATATTAAAGCTATATGTTTCGAACATAATCTCTGTGAGATAATTCGTGCCTTATGACAGAATGATGGGATCGGAATGGGTAGGAGCAAATATAAATATCGAGAGACCCTGGTTCGTTCCCTGGCAGGGGAGAACCGGGATTTTTTCCACCTGTTCAAGTGGCTCCGGCGCCCACGCAGCGTCGTATAAAGTGGATACCTGGAGAAAATTCGGGGGGGGGGGGGTTAAGGCTGCTAGGGGCGTGTTGTTGATCACATCACCCCCATCTTCGGCCGTGATCAAGAAGGCGTGGGGCCCTAACTCCACACCCCTATACGCCTTCATGGCGTGGTGCAAAGCACAGGGGATCACTTTAGTTTTACTTTTTTTACCATATAACTTGCTTATTTTGTGTGAGATGCCTTTGAATAAAATCGAATGAAGATTGATCTCTCATATTATACACGCAATCCAAATTCAGCTGATAAATTCGTACCTCTGGGTAGACTATATTTATGGAGCGGAGATCTGAAATTCTAGTGGTTTTCCCATACACTAAATATTCCAAAAAAAACAAAAAAAATACGAAGTTTCCAGTCTTTTAAGACAAGACCGAAGAAAAATTTGAAATGAAAACTGCAATGGAATGTGTCATGTCGGAGTGGCATCAACCTGAAAATTGGGCGAAGACGCACATATGAGCTATCACGAAAGCTTTAGCAAAATCAGAAATTATTAAACGGAAGTTTGTGTAGGCTTATTCCCCAAATAAGTTCAACAAATGATCTGGTAATGCATTTAAGTAAAATTTGTGAAAATGCTTCACGGTGGTCGGCGAAAAAATATATTTTCCATGATTCAATCACACGAAAGTTTTCTGATATTTCTGTCTCATCTTACTCTAAATTTGCAGAGATTAAAACACACTTCTGGCATCACTTCAACATTAGTTTGAAAATTAAAAATTAATGAGAATTGTAGGTTTTTGGGGAGGATCGGATTGCAGAAGTGCTAATGAAGAT
Source organism: Lepisma saccharinum (assembly GCF_977018435.1). Lineage (NCBI taxonomy): Eukaryota > Metazoa > Arthropoda > Insecta > Zygentoma > Lepismatidae > Lepisma > Lepisma saccharinum. Next base: position 54,789,905 of record NC_139246.1, read on the forward strand.
CACGAACTTTAACAACACCAACCGCCACTAAATTAAATTCTTTGAACTTACATATTCCCAGCAAACAATATTTCCAGCGACTGCTTTGGATATCATTAAAACTATGAATATTGTGAATGTATATTCTGTACAATGACCAACATCTGTCTGCCTCTCTATATCTTTCCTTCGGCGTATCCCTTCTTCCCTCTCTCTCTCTCTGTGTACTAAGTCCAGTCAGAGCTTGAGACACCTGTCTTTCCACCTGACACTATTCTCAATATCACGTCTGATACACCATTGAAACAAAGGCAACACGGCGTATCAAAGATATTTAAATATTTCCAATTAAAAATAATAAAATTTGTGTTTGAATATTTGATTGTGATTTGGGATGGTAATAACAGTATTCATCAATGAGAACTAGTTGTCTGAAAGTCGACGATTTATATTCAGCAGTTGGCATTATTACAGAGGTTTTCCTCAGTATCTCAAGTTGAATATTGGTATGCCACATGCCTTTAGGGCTTTAAAATATCATGGTGCAAAGTAATAGACGTCACGTAAATAAGCAAGCAGCCAAATAACTTAGAATGTTCATGAAAATTATTTTACGTGGATTGAATGTAGAGATTTGAAGAAGTAAAAGTGTTCTCTTTTGCACAACGTGTGATAGTTTGTTCAGAAGAGTGCACATACTGAAAATTATACCTTTAGTTAAGAGGTAAGAAGTAATCTCTATATACGCATATGCACCTTTAGTCTACTTCTAAGCTTTTATTTATGCTATTTCAACCTCAAACATTCAAAGATAACGTCCACTCTGTGTATCTAGTACACGACTGATTAAGCAACCGATAGATATGTTCCTTTCGTTTCACCATTCTGTGCATTTCACATCCAATGAACAAAGGAAGGAAATGTATCGCTATAAAGGATTTAAAGAAAGTGAAGTTTCGAGCGTTTCACTTCTCTGTCGTATATAAAGGACTCTATTACACTTGTGTTATCAGTTGTGAAGTGTAATCCATTCGTATCCAAACAGAAATGAATTCTTTCGTGGTAAGTTTATGGTATAACCATTAATTTCAAATATGTTCAAAGTTTCATGTTAGATGAAACTGATAGAAACTCTGGTTTAATTTGCTCACAAATTATATTTAACATCCCTGGAATAAAAAGTTTACATTTTTAGGGTCGACGTGGGTGAAATGAATGAACAAATTATAAATCGTGAGAGGAAACGACAAAATGCCACCCATTTCTTTAACGCCTTGTGAATACAGATATCTTGAGGTAACAGAACATGCAATAAATCTTACACCAAGAACCGGAATTAACTCACATGCTCATAAACAATAATTTTGTATGTTAATTTATTCTTGATCCCAGTTAATTCGATTTATCTTTGTTGCAGGTCCTTGTTGGAGTTCTGGCTTTCTCAGCTCTAGTTCTTGCAATTCCGCCCATTCATCATGTGGACTATTTTGTAAGTAAATCCTTTATTTCCATGTAGAATAATTGTCAAGTTATAGATACGTTCTCTCTCCTGTATTCATATGTTTAATCTAAATGGAATGAAGGCATAAATGCACCAGCATAACTAGTAAAGATTGATAAGTGTTCGTTCATAGCCAAGAACGAAACAGAAATAAATATGTATATTTCTTGTGCAGGCATATCCCAAATACGAGTTCAAGTATGCTGTGAGCGACCACCACACAGGCGACCAGAAGAGCCAGTATGAAGTACGTGATGGGCCTGTTGTGAAGGGACAGTACAGTCTTGTAGAACCAGACGGAAGTGTTAGAACTGTGGACTACGTGGCTGACGATCACAATGGATTCAACGCAGTCGTCAAGAAACACGGACACAACCTCCACGTCCAACCTCATTTTGGTGTCGGTCATTCTGCTATCGGTTTCCGTGGATGAACACCAAATTATGTATATTTATTTCCATTGTCCATTTTTAATAAATTTTGATTAAAGTGACATCTCAGACTTTCCTTGTTTTTGAAGTATGCGGCTCTTTGAATATATTTTAAACAACATTAAACTTTCCCTGGTTGTGATTATATTGCATTGTTCTAAAGGGTGAGTAATTTCTCCACTTGGCTGAAATCTTTTACAAGCAACCACACATCGTATGTGGTCGTTCAGGTAAGAATGTTGAGTCTAGATATTAAGTCGAATTAAAAACGCATAATCCTGGAAGGAATTATTTTCTCTTGGAATTAAAGTACTTGTGACTTTCTGACATTAAATATGTAGTTATTAAACAATGAGCAGAATAACAATATAGTTGGACGAAATAATCATGACTTCCACACTTCCATGTGCAGAACATTGCAAATGTCGATTAAACATTCGTCTAGTTTCAAGTACAACATGCAAATTGGCGTCGTTGACCGTTCCGTTGACACTCCTAGAAATTGGCATTTTTCATTTCAAGTTACAAATAAATAAATAAACTTAGTTAACATGGAAACTGAATAACCAAAGTAAATAATACGTTAGATTGAAGAAAATAGTGTAAAAATGCAGAAACCAGGTTATGTTTTATAATATTCTACCATTTAATCCAATCTATAAATGGCTCACAGTTTCAAAAACCGAAAAATAAAATTCATGTGAGAGGCTACACAACTTAAACATTATGACTACAACTTTTAAAGATTTTTCTTTAACGAGGTGTACAAAGTTAATAACAAAATGGAAGGCGAAGAATTTATTTGCAAGAGTATACATTTTTTTATTTAGTTTATTTTACTTTGCGTTTTGTGACTCTTGGCTAATTTGCGAAGATGGGGATGAGTGATGAAATTGATGAATGGACATTCACAAACAACCAAGCCCGAGCGGGATTCGAACCCGGGACCCTTGGCGTCGCAGCACTATGTGCTAACCACTTTTTTTAAATTTAGATTTCGTTGAAACTATTACATATTATTGTGCATGTTATACATTTCATGTCATTATAAAGTGAACATTACATTTAGGAAATCTGCATATAACATATCTCTTTTACAACTAAGGATCATTTGGTATTCCTGGTGCAGGTGATTGATAAATTGGGTGTGAAAATCTTGTTGCCTATATATGGATACAAAAAGAGCATATTGGCCTAAGAGCCATTGTACACTGTGGCGTTTTGTTCTTGGATAATATGCAAAGGAAGGATACAAAAGAATATCTACTGAAATGTTACGTTCTGATGTATGACAAATTGTACTCACAAGTTTTTTGATATATAACCATGATTTTTGGATTGTTTGACATTCACTAAGCTTATGCATTAAATTATCTTGTACATTACATGTAGCACACAATGGAGTATTTACTAATTGTATATCATAAAGTTTAACTCCAGTAATGAATATTTGGTGTACAACTATATACCACGCTGATCTGACTCTTAACGTAAGGTGTATATTATCCCATACTTCTCGCCAATTGACTCTTGGACTCCGATGTACAATTATACACTGTTTTTGTGATAGTGCACACATTCTTCTATATATTTTCGACGTCTCTTTGCGTTGGAAGGATAGGAGATTGTATTAAAGCGTAACTGATGTCCACAATGGTATTCTTAAAATACCATAATCTGTCCGGAAGTCTTGTAACATCAATAGGGACCTCCAATTGAATGTTGTCCAAGGCGTGTCTCAGAACTTTACTAGTGAGGCTGTTAGGGTGTTGAATCAGTGTCGTTACATCAGCTTGAATACGTAGAGCCTGGCGTTTATATTCCACGTTTACAAGGTTGATTCCCCCTTCTGCATATGGTAAACAAAGCGTTGCGTGATATACACGCAAGATTTGACCATTCCAGACAAACCAGTTCACAGCACTCTTGAGCTTATTAATATCAAGTTGCCGCAACGGGAGGATTTTTGCTACATACCACACCTTGGAGAGAGCATACACCTGTACAAATGTCACTCTTCACTATACTAAGTATTCGAAATTTATTCATTTGTAGAACTGCTTTAACACAACTTAACATAGTTTAACTGGATCATTCGTTGAAGGGAGTGCGCGAATATTATGCCAAGTATTTTTATCGATGGAACAACATGAAATTCTCCGCTCTGAGGGTAAGTTATATCCGGGTATAAATGCATAAGAGTTAATTTATTCTGATTTACTGTGAGCCCTAAAAGGGAACCAAATTCCTGTAATACCTTAGACGTTGCAGCAATATCAGATTGCGTATTTATTAATACATTGACGTCATCAGCATAGGCAACACCTTCATGTTTATAGATTGTATGGTGATTGATGCCGTGTACTTGCTTTTCTAATGCAGAGAGGAGGGGTCTCAATGAAATACAGAAAGCTATCATCGATAATGGGTCACCTTATCTTACTCCCTTGTGAATAGGAAGTTCTCTTGTCATAAATCAATTTAATTGTATTTTGGATGTTGTGTTACTATAAAGGCTTTTAAATGCTGACAAAAAATGTCCACGTATACCGTACTTTTGAAGCACATTAAATATGTAATCATGGTGTACCGAGTCAAATGCTCGTTCAAAATCTATTGCTAATATAGCATTATCATGGTTATTGCTATTGACTCTATAACAGGTAAGCACTTCACGAAGCGTTTGTAAGACATTTGTAATTTTCTTGTTCATACTAAAAACATATTGTGTATCTCCAACTAGTTTTTCTACAGGACATAAGTCTGCTTAGCATACAGCGAGAGAATATTTTATAATCAGTACATAGGAGGGTAATGGGTCTATAGTGACCAACTTCAGTGGGTTTCACATATTTTGGTATTAAAACTGTAATCCAAGTATTTGAGAATTTTCCCCATTTTATACCTTCGGAACACTGCATTTATCCATTCAGTTAGTGTTTTTCTCACCAACGTCCAAAATGTTTGGTAGAGTTTGTTTGGTATCCCATCCAGACCAGGTGCGCCCGACCCTGTGGCCGAGTGGTTAGCACATCGCGCTGCGACGCCAAGGGTCCCGGGTTCGAATCCCGGTCGGGCTTGGTTGTTTGTGAATGTCCATTCATCAATTTCATCATTTCATCAATCATCCCCATCTTCGCAAATTATCCAAGAGGCACAAAACGCGAAGTAAAATAAACTAAATCAAATCAAATCAAAACCAGACCAGGTGCAGAAAACGGCTGTCCCGACTTCTCGGAATACTTCTTCGCTTGTTTAGTTGTTATTAAATTGCTCACGTTCCTCATCGTCAAGGACCTCGGACAAGGATTCCAAGTTATACGTCAAATCTAGATTATGTGTTATTGGTTGGGAAAATTGATTCTCAAAATAGTTGTAAATTCTGTTACGTATTTCCGGGGCTGTTTTTATTTTAGTTCCGGAATTATCGTTTATTTCACTAATGAATTGTCTTTTCGCATTGTGTCTTTCTTGCAGCACATGGCTTATAGATGCAACCTCTTCTATATCAAAGTGGGGGAGTCTGCTACGAATTTTTACACTTGTCGTCTTTCAGCTGTCATTCGCAGCAGTACAGCTTGTACACGTTTTATCTCTGTTTGCACTTGTTTCCCTTCAGTGGCTTCATGTATACGTTCATGCAGCACACGGTAATAAAAATTATATTTATTATTCCAGTCACTAGAACGTTCCGTACAATAACTAAGACAAAACCGTTTTATGACCGGTTTAAGAATTTCATCCCACCAGCGAATTATATCACTTTGTCTGGTACGGTGTGCTTCCCATACATTCCATTGGTCCTGAAAGGCTCGTTGGAAATTTGCATCTGTAAGGATAGAAGCATTTAATTTCCAGTAGCTATACCCACTAGGAACTATTGGTATATCCACATTTATCGTCATGATTACAGCACTATTGTCTGAAAAACAAATGGGTGTTATACTAAGTGACTTGATTTGCTGGCGTAAATGTGGTGTTACATAAAATCGATCTAAACGGAAAGCACAATTATTACAAATGTACGTGTACCCTTTGTGTCTAAAATATTTGTCATTCTATGCATCTGTAAAATTGAACCCGTTTACTATTTTTTGCAAAGAATTGGAGGTATTAAAGCCAGGTCTTTGATCCTGCGGATGCAGGACACAATTGAAATCGCCCCCGCAAATTATATGCTCTCTTGTACCCTGCATTTCAGTCGCGACATCCGTCGCAAAAAACGCATCCCTCTGTTTCCTAAATTGTGTCCCTGGAGGTGCATATAAATTATATACCCAAACATTAGCTATTTTTGCTGAAATAATTCTACCATTGGGATGGCACATCACATTTGTAATCGGTACGGTGTTACATACTAACAGGGCTGTTCCCGTCGCTTGAAAGGTCGCATTATTATAGACCAATATGTTTGGGGGGAGGTTAAATGCTGTTATTCCACATTCTTGAAGAAGTGCTATATCTAAAGATGATTGGAGGAAAAAACTCCTAGCGCCTCCTGTTTAGTAAAAGATCGCATTATGTTAATATTGATCGTAGCTAAACGGAGAGTAGTCATCATATATACAATTAACAGAAATTTAAGAATTGGGGTTACCCAACACTTTGAATTTTACACATTTTGCCCAGCGGACACTAATATTCGTACACTGTTTTTCCACTCACTTCCATGCAGACAAAACATAAACCTTGCATATGTGCACGGTACCTCGTGAAAACACATGACCAAGCATCATATACCTTTACTCATTTTACACATGTTATTTCTGACTTTCATTTTTACTTGCACCCACACATTGACTATACACACTAGGGGAAACAATGAATTTGGATCCGATCTCAGGTTGTAAATCAACACTCGGGGCCAAATTTGTCACACTTTACGATCTGGTTATACGCTTTGCGGAGGGGACTTTTGCCTGATGCTTCACATTCTTCTTGTAGTCGGGGTTAGGTGCCACATTTTGTATGGGATCCTCCTGCTTCGTACATGTCAGTCTTCATTTCAAGATTACTCGTAGTGTCAGACTCGCGCATCTCTTGATCGGTTGTTTCCAGACTGCCAGTCACCAAAACATTACCCCGTACGTCACTGTGAAGGTTGTCTAAAGATGCCACATCTTCCGTCCACGATGTGCTGTGGATAGACGCAGGTAGAGGTGTTTCCATTTTGTGTTCTAAAACATCAGCTTTTTTCCAATCTATTTGCAGATTTGTATCGCGGTCATTGTTCACATTTCTTTCTTGCAACTGCATTGGATTGGCAACACTGTAAATTGTGTGTCAGCCTTTATATCCGTCTCATGCGCTGAACGTGGTCTATGTACCCTTGCTGCATATAACTGCTTAGGCTGGTTTTCTACAGGAGTAGCACATGCTCCAATATTATCTTGTGTCACTCGCTCACCCATAGCACCACGTCGGTGTGGACAAAAACATGCTGTGTGTTGAGTGTCTTCACATATTTTACAGGTAGGTTTCTGTCCATAATATGTTACCCAATATTGCATGCCCTGTATTGATACATAGGACGGGATTGGCTTATTCAGAACCATTCTCGCCAACTTAATGCCTGTACGAGTTTTATAAATATGCTCATCCGAATATCGCTCGTCCACCGGAGGGGTCTTAATTATACCATACTGCGCAAGCACTGTACGGATATGGCTATCGGTTATTTCCATTGGTATAACATGTAGTCTGACTAGTGTAGTTGTCCTATCAGCCCAGTCTAATCTAATTTCATGTTCATCATCCTCATCATAATACACTAACTTCCCTTCAAATTTATTAATTAACTGTTTGCCTAATGAACACGTCACTAGCTTAATATACATATACGCACTTACGGTATTGGTCCAGTTCAATACTTAATACCTGGTCTTCAGTCAATGCAAGAGTATCCCGTATCCAACGATGAAGCATCAGCGATGATGGGCACTTCTTCACACTTGAAAACCATAACTTTAACGTATTTTCATTTTTCTTCAATTTAACAACTTTACGTAACTTGAAAATTGGTACTTGGTGCAGAGTCTGAAGAAGACCTTGCTAGAAGGTTGAAACGTTACGTTTAGCTTATGTTTTATAATAAAATAAATTTCTGCCTTGGTCAGCATATTGAGTTTTTCATTTACAGTAAACAGTAAACTCTTCCGAATTTTAATTGTTTTAATATGCTACTATTAGTCTGAACAATAAGTTTTCTAAAAGATCTTAAACTTTTGGTAAACGTGTTCGCTTACTTTAAAATTATCAGATTATAGTTCTAAGTATAAAAGAAGATATATTAATATTGCTGTATAAAACGATAGTTCGTCCTATTCTTGAATACGATAATGAATTATGGTTTCTGACAGCCACCAGTCACCTTCAAAAAGTTGAATCAGTTCAAAAACTTTTTATCAGGTTATTATGCACAAAGTTTAAAAATTATTACAATGACCAACATTACTCTGAATAGTTAACACAGTTGAATATGCTTACCTTAGAAGATAGAAGAAAAATTAAAAGGGTAAATTTTGTGGAGAAGATCTTAACTTTCCAAGTTGACAGTGAATATTTTTTAAATAATATAGTTTATAAAATTCCTAGATATTCCCATAGGTATATCTCAGTTCTTACATGTCTAAATAAGGCCAGAGGTTTAGTAGCTGATCTTGTTGAAACCTACAATATGAATTTATGATGATGTATAAGATTGTAGGATCCACTGTATTATTTTATAATTATGAATTCAATTTTGTAATTTTGTATAACCAATTTTGACATAGTGATGTACCTGATTGTTTAATCGTTCTCACCACTGAAATAAATATTATTATTATTATTATTATTATTATTATTATTATTATTATTATTATTATTATTATTATTATTATAAATAGTACCTAATCATCAAGACTTGCAAAAGGAAAACTTCCTTAAGGAATTTTACAGTTCAGTGAATCCTGAACTGTATTTTCCCTTCTGTAACAGTCGCCATCCTCTAATTTCATATTCCGTGCGTTTCAGAAGGAAATCAGATTTTGTAATTGATGCAAAGGCATGCCACAACTGCTTGCATTTCACTTCACTCTTTCGTATATAACGCGTGTTCACGTATTTCCCTCATCATTATCTGACTGAAGAGAGCTACAGTCAACGAAGTATGCATTCGCTCTCGGTAAGTTCACGCTTTAATCATTTTTATTCATATGATAAGATTTTAAAAATTATCTCTCTGAATACATAAGGCGGATGTAGTTTTCTTACTGTATATTGTCTAGATAGATTTTTATCAAAATCGCCATTTTAAATTTCTTTACCAAAGTGTACTTTTCCAACCACACACGTTAATGCACTCTGAGTAATAACACGAATATTACATTAAAATCGTCCTTCAAATAAGCTGTGTAAAATTATCGCTTGTGAAGACAGCAGACCAGTGTGATCTGGTTTAGAGGTTTAACTTGTGTAAGAAATTCAGAATTTTTCCCCTTGTTAAACTATTCATTCTTAACTTATTCAAAATAATTTTAATTATAATTTTATAAAATAATTTTTAATTTTATTTTAAACTCATTAAACGTAGCTACAACAATTCTCATTTTCCAAAATTCTAAATAAACAAAACATATAGCTATATTTTTTAAATCTTTGAATCAGTATAATAACTTATTGCGTGTAGTTTGCAGGTTTTGTAGCTGACTGATCCATGTTAGTATTAGTGCACATTGTTGGAATGGATTATTTACTTCTGTCAATTGTATGATTGAATGTTCTATGTACAATGTTTCAATCTCGCATTTCAGATTGTCTTCGGATTGTTTCTTCTCTCGGCATTATCATATGCCGTACCTCCAGTTCAGCATGTAGATTATTACGTAAGTATATACACATAAGCTGATAATGACTAGTAATATGTACTTCATTAGTTATTGTGGCAAAAAAATAACAAAGACAACTGATGTTTAATATGCAAAGACTGAAATATCTAAAAATTATAATTGCGTCATTGTATAAGAATGAACATCCTAAAATGCGGTATGTTTCTAGGCCTATTTCATATACCAAATGCATAAGCTGGTAGTGCATACAATAATTGTCGCCATGTAATTGTTTAGTTAAAGATTACTCATAAATTTATACTTTAAATTGAATAAAAACGCATTTTCTTACCAGGCCTATCCCAAGTACGAGTTCAAGTACGCCGTAAGCGACCACCACACAGGTGACCAGAAGAGCCAATATGAAGTACGTGATGGACCTCTAGTGAAGGGACAGTACAGTCTTGTGGAACCAGACGGAAGTGTTAGAACTGTGGACTACGTGGCTGACGATCACAATGGATTCAACGCAGTCGTCAAGAAACACGGACACAACCTCCACGTCCAACCTCATGTTGGTGTTGGTCATTCAAGTTTTGGTATTCTGGGATAAAAATTAACTTATTACATGTAGTATTTGTTTGTTATTAAAAATTTGACGGAAATAATGATCTACTGATTCTTGATTTGTTTGTGGTTGTTTTGCATGTATGTGAGTGAGAGAGAAGGACTTGAAACAGATTTGTAGGATGTAATCGTCTTTATAAGTAATAGTTCCATTACGTTGGATTTATGGTGAAGAATGTTGTGGTTCTTGTCTTGCTACGCCCCTTGTGGGTACGTACTTACATGCTATTTACCACGGCTACAGATATCTTAATCTCAGGGGGGTAGGTTCTTTGTTTGAGAATTCCAAATAAGAAAGCGTTTTATAGCCAGGAGGATATAGTAAAATGCGGATCTATATTCTGAGAACTTGACAAAATACAGAGAAAATATATATATATATATATATATATATATATATATATATATATATATATGTAATCGAAAAGGCTTCTTCTTCTTTTATTATCAAAAAGGCATCTTCTTCTTTTAAATGGCTTCTTCTTTTAAAATGCTTCTTCTTCTTTTAATATGGAAAAAGCTTCTTCTTCTTTTATTATGGAAACGGCTTCTTCTTCTTTTAAAAGGCTTCTTCTTCTTCTAAAAGGCTTCTTCTTCTTTTAATATGGAAAGGACTCCTTCTTCTTTTATTATCAAAAGGCTTCTTCTTCTTCTTTAATAATCGAAAAGGTTTCTTCTTCTTTTCTTCGTTTAATTTTATTATTCTTCCTTCAAAGCGTTATCTTATTTATGTGCTCGTTTTCCCCCCGCTTCTTTGTCAAACAATACAAGCTATACTTGTAGAAAGAGTAGGGTCGACTAAACTGACAATAGCGCCACCTCCTATTTGACGACCAAAGGGGAATAACCAGGATCGCTAATAACAAGCGCTGCCAATGGCCCAGTGCGACTAAAACGGAGCGCAACCGAAAAGTGCTTCGGGGCGTCTAATTTGACACAGCGCCACAGGGGACAAACAACCAAAACACTGACGATGTTCTCCTCGTCAGGAAAATAAAAAGAGATATAGAGATACATTTCTGAATTCGTTCTCTTACTTAATAACTTCCCTAAACGTTTCGTATGCGACAATATTCTTAATTATTTTAATTTACTATATACAACATTCTATTTACTTCTTCTATAGTATTTAGACTCTTCTTTTATATATTTCTCAATTTACTATAATATATATAATCCCTCTTCTCCGCTCCAAGTTTTTACAATGAGCTCTGCTCTTCTTTATATGGCGTGCTGCCATCTATCGTCGCTCTCGGGAAACATTTCTTCCTTGCATTTCTCATTGTGTCGTCGGGAGTGGCACGTGACAGTCTGTTCAGTGATCTAACTTCACATTAATACTAAATGTAATGTTAATTGTTCCGAAGAAGGATAGCAATAAGTGATGTTTCTAGAGACTCTATGAAATTTGGCAGTTTATTCTGAACATCTTATCTAGGAGAATTTCAACCCCACTTCTACCGTACGCAATCTTTAAAGCTCTTGCCCCCCTCTAATCAGAGGGTCTGCGAACGCCTATGCTGACGATTCATTCACGCACAATTTAACTTTGTACAGTCGTGGAAAGAAATACTTCCCCCATAAGACTGCTGGTTTTAAGGTTCTATAAGGGAAGTACTTTTTCCATGACTGTACATTCTGAGCCATGGTTTCAGCAATGATTCGACTTTCAGCACTCAGACTACTTGAAATATACACATGCTCTGTGGTATTCCTAAACCGGAGGTTATTGACGCCTTCCAATTGTTCCTACCTTGGGTTATCATTCCCAATTTCCTTCAGGTTAATCTTGCCATTATCCTTCCACCTTCCTATTGGTCCTGCAGACCACTTACCATCAAGCTTACCGAAGATTCTGTAAATTATCTTCCCTCTCTGACATGTATCCATCAAAGTGTCTATTTATTCTAATAACATCACATGAAGAAAATTATTCGTTGTAATTATTACACAATTGCGGAAATTGTTATGATGAAATATTCTGCACCAATTTCTTTATCTCTTCCAGTTAATAATATATTTATAATAATTCTATTTTCGGAATACATTAATTTATGTTTCCATATTAATGTAAGGGACCATGCTTCAGATCCATGTAAAATATGTAGGTTTGCTATTTTTATTATTACACAATCTTAAAATTTAAAATGCTGTGTTGCATGAGATTTATCCTTAAAACATTAGCCAGGTTACAGCACAAGCGGTTACACCATCTATGATTTAGACGAACATTTGCCCAAAGTAAAAATTTTATGAAGACAATTCTATTGAATTACGCTTAGAGGTTAATGTTTTTGAATTTTTAGAAAGTAATGGAGTGGTTTCAAAACTTTATATATATACATACGTATGTATGTATGTAGCTATATATTAAACATTTCATAAAGCATGTTTCACAATATTTTATACATTATAAAATGTGCAATCATATTACTACACTCAGTATCTGAAATATCTGGAGTGAGTGAACTAAAACAAGGTTCTGCGCAGGTAGTGAGTCTAGAGAGGCCTCGACCAATAGACATCAAAGAGCGTATACAACAAGAGGCCTCATTTGTCGAAAATCCCATACATCAAAGCATACCACATGGCCAGTCCTGCCACCTTCGGTCAAGTGCCACACTATTTCCAGTAGTACGCGGTAAGCTTCGTTTGATTGGCTCTAAACTTTTAAATGTGATTGGCTGATATCTGCAATTGTGCATTGTGCAAAGAGAGAGTTTGCCAGAGCGTATGTAATCTCTCTCCGGGGTATAAAGTTGGGATTTTCCCTTGAGGATATGTGTTTCTCTTTGCTACGACGTGCAGTGGTGAAGTCGTTAGAGGTCTACATTTATTAATTTATTTGCCATCAAGATAGAAAGGAAATCTCTAATTACAGAGTCATGAATATAAATAATATAAATATGAAAATAAGTTAAATTAAAAAGCATGCATACATATTACATAGAAATAACTGTAACATAAGTATACTTACACAATGTATGTAATGACGTGCTCGTATAAAGTACATAAAAATTACCCATAAATACACAACCAACATTATTATTACAGAATGTAGTTCTAAAATCACGTATCTCATGAATATAGATTAGATATGCCTAGTATAAATATAACCATAACAGGATAGAAATTGTAATTAAATAAATTCATACACATATTAATGCCCACATACCCATAAACGTATCCATATACGCATATTTACATTTATATACATACATTTATACACACTCACACATATTTATTTGGATATAGGCATACATATTTAACAATAAAATAGCGTAAAGAAATGATCAATCATTTGTAGAAGTATCACCGTCAAGTGTTCCTTTTATAGCATTTTTATATTTCACATTAGTAACCCGGATCGCCTTTAGTCAGGAGTACATAACATTTTTATTTATGCCCGTGCGGCATCAGGTGTCTCCCAGAGTCAAGTCTTCGGACTGATCCTGGTGATGGTGGAATTGAGACGTTAGCGTGATGCTTTTCACAGCACTATGGCCGAGACCGGGAATGTCATGAGCCCTATTTCCACCCCCTATGCGCCTTCATGTAGTCCACAGAGCATTTTTTTGGTATCTTAGTGTGGATTCCTCTGTTTAAGATTGCCTTTGTATCATTTTTTAAATCCAGTCCCTCATGAGGCCAGTAATTGTGTTTTCGCTATTTTACGTCGCTTTACTGACGTGTTTGGTTAATCGTAACGATGAGAATGAGTGATGATGAGATGAAACAGTTCCAGTCCTACATTCTTTAAGAATAAATTTTTGTTTGGTTTTAAAACTTAAAAAAGTTTCAAATTAAACAAAGTTGATTTCACATTTGCCTGAAGGCTTTGAGGTAGCATAAAGAGAAATTTAAATACTTCCGACAGGAGAGACATCTAGGAATCAGTCAACTTTCACCAGCCTGATGTCCTTGATTTGTTATCAGTCAATGAAATGGTGACTTAAAAAACAGAAAGGAGAGAAATCTAAGAGCAATTTTGTAAAGGTTTCATATAATGATAATGAAAATTTTTCACGCACGTGCGCGCGGCGGTAATGACACTCCGGATTGTGGGAAAACCCACCAACGAAGGTCTTGACATATGTCGCGGCGGAAATGAACCGATAAGAACCCTCTGCGCAAATGACTCGGCTCAAGCGACAAGGACTCATTTTCTCCAACTTATATTATTATTATATTATGTCACCAATGTTCATTTTAATGTCTTCTGAGCAGTTGAGTCCTACATATTATTACCAGGAATATTTAAAGCAAAAAGTGGTGGGGGGGGGATGCAAGTATGCTGCGAGGGGATTGCCTCCTTCCCACACAACTAACTGACCCTTTTGGTGACATAATTTTTAAAAACTAAACTAAATTAAAGGAAATTGTCGCTTCCGGCATTGTTAATACTATCACAGATATAAAAGGGCTTTGCTGATACATGCATCCAGTTTCGCTGAGAAAATAGTAGAAATATTCCGAAACTCAAATACGTTTTGTTTTATGAACGATGATTCCTTCAATTTTGATAATTATCATTTGTTTGAAAGTTCATTATGTGATTATTATGACACATTACTGCTAAATCCTCAACTTATCATGTCTATCTATCAATCTATCAATCTCTGCTTTGTAAATTTGTTTACTGAGTACGTAAATTTTATGAATGAATTTAAATATATATGGGAATAGGTCCTTCTAATGCGTTTGCATAAATGAAATATGCGTCTTTTTCATTATTAGAATTAGAATAAGAAAGGCATTTATTGAGCAGGCATATTTCGAACTCATTGGTCGCTATTACAACAAACTCTTGCCACAAATATAAACATGAAAAAATAATAATTATAATGATACAATGAAAATATGTAATGAAGACACGAAGTGAATAAAAAGCAATATAGTATAATAAATCAGAATCACACATATATTATAAAAATCATTTGAACTGCACATACTAATTCAGTCTTACATTAACATTATGGGACACTAATAAATAAATTAGCACACAGTTATGTTAAAAAATAAAAAAAACAATTTTGAAATTATAAATTAATTCTTAGGCCTACAGTGTTAGACCGAGAACTTTTCAGACCACCCTCGTATAACACAGCACCAATATCATTATGCGAACACATAGACAGGTAACGGCCATTTAAAATTACATTAATTATTCTCTATTATTTGGTTCCCAAACTACACTTTTGAAATCTGGTAAGTACATAGCTATTCGAACTTGTATGTATTTTAGTTAAATTTTCGTCTTTAATAATGAATTATGTACATCTTTTGCTCATATATTTCATGCGTAAATTATGAGACTGTTAAAAACAGATGTTTTCTTCTCAATATGCACATGTAATAAGGATTATAGATAATTTATTTACACTCCGTCAGATGACGGGTCACAAATTATTAAACTATTGTTTTAACATATATTATTAATTATTAAAGGAAATTTGTGGGAGTGTATTTAAATAAATGGATGAAGAACTAATAGTAAATATAGGAGGACTTAATTTTCTGATATGAGAACAGAGTTGTTTTGCCTTAAACTTAGTCCCAATTTTCGTAAATTATTAGGTCATTCTTATATAAATAAAGAAACAAGAATTTCTTCTTGTAACATAAGTTCTATGGAAACGGAAGTATATATTTTTAAAAGGTGCAACGCCAGATTTGTATCTGAACAGAGAAAACAAAGCACATTTCACATCGGGTCAGAAGTTTGGTGTAAATTAACTTTCTAATTTTTGTTTATTTTCGTCCATATAACATGGAAAATGTAATTTACTCGTTCATTTGTTGTAGGCTATTTACTACTCATCATATTGCCTTTGATTCGTTGCTCTCTCTCATAAATCAGAAGTATACCAGTGGTGTTGGTGTATTAAAAAGTCTGGATTGAACTTCCTTCCATCCATTACAAATGTTAAAAGATGGGATATAATTTCGAAATTGCAGTACTCTATAGTAATTATTACCAATACGATAATTACGAAACAAGTAGATTCCATGTTACGACTGTCTAAATGGTAAATCAGTGTAGTGGTTACATCTGATTTTTCAGCTTTCAACAGGGCATAGTTATTTTCTAGTGTACCACCGCATGGCCGCGGTGGCTCAGTCGGTAACGCGTCTGACCACCATGCTCAAGGTCCCGGGTTCGATCCCCGGCCGGTTCAAATCCGGGAACTTTTCTAACGGTGAAAGCGGACCCGGCGCCCACCCAGCGTCGAATAACATGGGTACCTGGGGGAAACCCTGGGGGGTAAAGGCGGTCAGGGGCGTGATGCTGATCACATCACCCCACTCACGACCGGATCAAGAAAGTGTGGAGCGTTACCCCCACACCCCCTATACGCCTTCATGGCGTGGTGCTATGCACAGGGGAACACTTTACTTTACTTTACTTTTTACCGCATGGTGGAAGTTGAATTAATTCTAATGCATCGTTCCTCAACCTATGGGGCGCGACCTACAGCTGAGTGCCGAAGGGGGCTTTTGGTGGGTTGCGAAATCGGGCTCGAAAATGTATTTACTGTATGTTGTTTAACTCATGAAGTGTAATATCCTTCAAGTTGAGTCCAGGACTGAAAAACGTTGAGAACCGTTGCTCTAATGTAAACAAGTCTCTTTGAGAATTTGGAGGGGGCACATTCAGGACTACCACGATAGATGCAGAGTGCAATGATTTCTCAGAATTGCCATCCCCCATGGCACAGTGGTAACTGTATTCTGGTAATCTGTAATCAACTGTACTGTAAAACTATAACTGTAACCTTAGGAAAATATTTGGGCCTAAAAGGGATGGGGAAAGATTTGAGTGGAGAAGTTTACAATATTTAGAACTGCACAATTTGAATTCCTGTCCAAATACATATTATTAGAATAATTAAATCAAGAACACTTAGATGGGCCGGCAATGTGGCACGAATAGGAGAGGACAGAATAGTTTACAGGATTCTTGTTGGGAAACCTGATGGTAAGAGGCCTATAGGAAGGACAAGACGAAGATTGAGTGATAACGGTGAGATGAACCTAAAGGAAATTAGTATAAGAATGGAAAATATTAAATTGATCTTCGCTTGTGGATTTCGCCAATCGAAGGCAAGCTTGTGCGGCCTGTCATGCCGTTACGGTGTGAAACTTTGCTGATGATTGGCTCGTTACGAAGCGACACATACGCTTGTCGCTTCGGTGGGAATTCTCCCCTAGGTGTTGTAATCCCTTACGTCTCTTATTTCCCCTTAAAATATTTATCTAAAGAATGAGACGGGGATTATCTTTTATCTACGCAGTGGAAGGTTTTGATTGTAATACTTTAACTTTAGATAGTTATGCTTGTCAATTTTAAAACATTATATATATATATATATATATATATATATATATATATATATATATATATATATATATATATATATATATATATATATACTCTCTCAAATGTTATTGTATTAACAAATCCTTGTTTAACTATAATTTCCAAAAGGTTTAACATCCAAGATCCATTACATACTTAAAAAAAAAAAACCCTCAAATTTCAGTAAGTCAAACATAACAAGAAAATAATTCCCCATTCAGTCATGAAATAAAATACCATATCCATTCTTTTAACTGGGATAACACATAACAAAGTCAGTCCAATTAAACAGTAAGCAAGTCAATTAGCGTTACGTATAGAGGCTATATCGATTGCACTGAAAACCCAGCAAAATACCCCAAAGCCAACATGACCCATATCAATCTACCCTTATTTCGTTTTCAAATTTTAAACTACATAGTAGAATATTATGAAAGGTCAATGTATATACAAATACTAGGAAAATCACTACCAGGCCATGCAGACCAAATAGGAAATATACGGAGCTACAGTATACACAGCATAAGTCAGGTATGTCCTTCGTGTCTCCCAGTCGGCAAGGTTCTGCAACGCCAAACTCTTTGCCCATCCAGCTCAGAAGTCTAGCCAATGGCAAACCTTGCATTAGTCACGTGTATATTTTCAAGTCTGCATGACGCCATAAATGAGTCCTTTACACTATATGCTTATAGAAGCCATATGCTTCTAAGACTTTCTACATATATTCATGGCTCACTCTGTCATAATCTTGGGAAAAATCTAAGGATAGAGTTGCCTCCATTGTTTCGTTAATTTAATCCAACGAAAGGGAAATATTTATCTCCTGCCTACTAAGTCGTGTCATTTTTACTGGGAACTCAAAATGTAGAATTTTAATTGGAAATATTTATATATACTTCACGTACGGAGTTGTTTTGTTTCAGTGTACCAGACTACTGCTATTTGGTTTTGTATAGAGAATAATATGGAAAGACAGGTGTCTCAAACTCTGACAGGAAAATTCATCTTAGTACACAAAGAAAGACAAAGAGGGGGAGAAGAAGAGATGCACGGAAGGAAGATATGTATTAACAGAAGGAGGTGGGGTAAGCAGTCGAAAGCAGTCCTTGAAAGTGCCTGTATGTTATTAAAGTGTAAGTTGAAAGGACATAATTTAATGATGGTTAGAGTTGTTAAAGATGGTGTATTTCAATTACACTTTATCTAATAGATCCTCATGAAAAACCTACACCTTCCCGAAATTTTTAATTTCCAAACTATTTCTTAAGTAATGAAAGAAGTGTGTTTTAATAATCTCCATAAATATATAGAGTAAGGTGTAAGGTGTAAATATATCAGAAAAATGTAAAAGTGTCGTAAATACAGAAAATACATATTTTCGCCAACTAATGTGAAGCACCCCGGTCAGGAGTTGCTGATCTCCAACCGGGCGCCTCCCCAGGTGGCGGATAGGGGAATGCTATATAGATATATATAGTACTGGCATAGCCAGGGCGGACCAAAATCAGCATTGCTGCCTTGCAGGAGCCAGGGGACTGGCAAAGGCTAGGGGAAGAACACCCCAACAGAAAATTACCTGGTCCTCCAGGTTGGGGGTTGGGCGCAGGGCTAACAACCCGGCCCCATAAAAGAAAAAATGGTTCAGAAACCAAACACTATGCCTCGGAAAGGAAGATATAAAGGAAACGAACCTGGCAAACTTCTAAAGGACTACGAGATAAGGATTGGAACATGGAATACGCAAACTATGCTACAAGCAGGAAAAATGATGGAAATGGCACAAGAAATGATGAAATATAAGATAGATGTAATGGCATTACAGGAGATAAGGTGGCAGGGAAGTGGAATTATAAGAAGACCAGAGTTTACCATGATATATAGTGGAACCAGAGAAAGAACTGGATTATTTGGAACTGGTTTTATGATTCAGAAAGAAACCAGCAAGAAAATATTGGAGATAGAAACAATAAATGAGAGAATCTGTAGATTGAGAATAAAAGGAAAGTTTAGAAATCTAACGTTGCTGTCAATACATGCACCAACTGAAGAAAAAGAAGATAGAGAAAAAGAGACATTTTATGAATTATTAGAAAGTACATATGAGAAAATATCTAAAAATGACCAGATATTATTTATTGGTGATTTTAATGCTAAAATTGGGAAGGAGGAAGCCATATATAAGGCTAGCGGAGAACATACTCTCCACAACATAAGTAATGAAAACGGAGCATATTTAATACAATTTGCTTTAAGAAACAATTTGATAATAAGTAGTACCACTTTCCCTCATAAAAACATTCATTTAGGAACTTGGAAGATTCCAGGAACCCAAGAAGTAAACCAAATAGATCATGTTCTCACCAATAAAAGATATAGGTCATCGATAATGGATGTCAGGAGCCTGAGGGGACCTAACATCGATTCGGATCACTACATGGTGTGAGCAAAAATAAGATTAAAAATTGTTAAAGTAGACAGAAGAAAACAAAGAACGTTAGGAAAAAGATGGGACACAGAGAAATTTAAAGATAGAGAGGTGAGTGAAACCTTTAAAGCCACCATTAATGAAAAAATTACTGAGCAGACAGAAGAGATAGAAGAGAGGAATAGTAATGAAGAATGGAAAAATATAAAATCAATAATATTAAAAACAGCTGAAGAGAAAATAGGAGAAAAGAAAAGAGAATATGGAAAACCATGGTTTGATGAAGAATGCGAAGAGGCCATCCAGAAGAAGAATGAAGCAAGAAAAAAGAAGTTACAGAGAGAAACTAGAAGCAATTGTGCAAGGTACACAGAATCAAGAAGAGCTGCTAAAAGAATATGTACCCAAAAGAAAAGACAATATTTAAAACAAAGATTGGTGGAAGTAGAGGAATTAGATAAAAAAAATGAGAGAAGAAAATTCTATCAAGCCATGTTCAGTCTTACAAAAGAATATAAACCAGAAATTGAAGGATGTAAAGATAAAAATGGAGAAATGCTGTATGAAGAAAGACAGATCAGAAAACGGTGGGCAGAAAATTTCAAAGAAAAACTGTCAAGAAGAGAAAATGGAATAGAAGCCGGAAATACAGAACGGGAAACAGAAGAAGAGGAAGAAGAAACAATAGAACCACCAACGTTAGATGAAGTAGCAAAAGCAATCAGGAGATTAAAAAATAATAAAGCACCAGGAAGTGATAATATGGTAGCCGAAATGATTAAACATGGAGGCGCACAACTATACCAGAAAATACACGAGCTGATTAGTAAAATATGGAGAAAGGAGGAACTACCGGACGAATGGAGACAAGGGATTATATGTGCCATTTATAAGAAAGGAGACAAATACAACTGTAGCAACTATAGAGGAATAACATTGTTAAATGTTGGATATAAAATATTCTCGAGCATATTAAATAAAAGGATACAAGAAATAATTGAACCCATCCTTGGAGAGTATCAAGCAGGATTCCGGGAAAATAAGAGCACCATAGACCAAATATTTGTAATTAGACAAATATTAGAGAAACATTATGAACATGGGAGCGAACTACATGTGCTGTTTGTAGATTTTAAACAGGTCTTTGATAGTGTACGAAGAGAAGAACTAATTAAAGCAATGGAAAGAGTTGGTATACCCAAAAAACTAAGACAACTTGTACAGATGACTCTGATGGATACCTCAGCAAGAGTAAAAGTAAAAGGACAACTTAGTGAAGAGTTCACATTTGACAAAGGTGTAAAACAAGGGGACGGATTGTCGACTACACTATTTAATATAGCATTGAATGATGCTATAAAACAGATTGACCAAAGAGGTACCATCTTTAATAAAAGCTCACAAATCTGCGCTTATGCAGATGATATAGCAATCATTGCAAGATCTATGAATAAGTTAATACAAGTATTTAACGACATGGAGAATTATACTAAGGAAATGGGCCTAGAAGTAAACATAAATAAAACAAAATATATGAAAATAGCACGAAAACCAGAAAGAAGAAAAGAAATAGAGATAGGTAATAAGAAGTTCGAGGTAGTACATGAATTCAAATACCTGGGAAATCAAATAAATGAAATAAATAACATAGGAAGATGCGTGGAAGGAAGGATCAGAGCAGGAAATAGAGCATATTATGCAAATAGAAATCTGCTGAAAAGTAAGATAATAACAAGAACAACAAAAATGAAAATATACAATACATTAATCAGGCCAGTAGTAACATATGGAGCCGAAACGTGGACGTTGACCAAAGATACAGAAAGAAGGCTAATGGTATTTGAAAGAGCAATATTAAGAAAAATATTTGGACCAACTAGAGAAGAAATAGGATGGAGAATAAAATACAACCACGAACTAGAGGAACTAATAAAACATAAAAATATAGTACGCTTTATTAAAGCCAGGAGAATCAGTTGGATAGGACATGTATACCGCCTACCAAAATATGCCATGCCGAGAATAATAATAGAGAGCAAGCTATATTCAACTAAAAGGAAAGGAAGACCTAGAAGCAGATGGAAGGAAGAAGTATGCACGGACCTAAACAAGATAGGAGTAACAAGATGGAAACAGAAATGCCAGGACAGACAGAAATGGAGGGACATAGTGGAGGAGGCCATGGCCCGACAGGAGCTGTAGCGCCGGATGGTAAGGTAAGGTAATGTGAAGCACTTTCACAAATGAATTACTAGATAAGTTATCAACTATATTTTGTGATTACACAAATTTCATCTCAATATTTATAATCTCTCTACAGCTACCATGGTTGTATTTATCCAATTTTCAGATATATCCTACATCCGATGTGACACATGAAATTTCACAATTTCATTAGAATTTTAATTTCGGTTTTGTGCACACATGCTGGGATTCTTGTAATTTATTGTTGGAACATGCAGTATTTGGAATAACACCTAAAGTCTCAGATTTCCCCTCCAAATATACCAGAGGTACGAATCATTCAACTAAATTTGAAATGTGTGTATCATGTGAAAAATTACGCAATCGTTCCAGTTTAAGCAAACGGAATGAATATCACACCTATTAATAACATTATATGATTGATATCATAATTGGCCAATACAATATATATAATTGACCTACATACCGAACACACCATTCTGCTATAAGACGCGAATTCTCTCGCAGGGATTATGTCCGAAACGTGTAACTTTAATAATGCTCTAAAAGTAGGGCCAGTTGTGTTTTTAATCTGAAAAAGTCAGGAAACAAGATGGTGAAATAAAGTTTTTTTCTTCGTGAATATAGTAGCCATCAGAAAAATTCGCCTCGAGTATTTCGAGAAAGATAATTAAATGGAATCTAGTTGTAGTAAACAATTTTCCTTAAATGTTTTAAGGTAACGAAGCAAGAATGGTTTGCTTTCGTTCTCAATTTTGAAATTTGTCATGCAATTTTTCTCCATTGAAAATTTCAGAAAGATCACATTAAATTCTAGACGCTTATTGTTTGTTACTGAACATCATTTGCATCAATTTCACCTATCAAATCCATTGTTTTAAATATTTTCATTTGTAGCGCTGATGGCGTTACAAATCCTTGCATAGCGCATCATGAGCTCAAGAGATGTCAGTTTTCTGAAAATCTCAGCAAAACGTTAGTTCTATGAATTTTCTATATCATGGTGTAAAATACTGTTCTCAACTATCCAAAATTAAGGTAATATTTTAGGAGATAAGTAAGACGTTTTAGTCCAAAACCTTCAAACATGTTTTTTTGCAGATTGAAAAATATGGCATTCTTCTCGGAATTGACCGATATTTCATGAAAGTGAAACAGTTCTTGGCACAGAACTTTGTTACTTTCTTATGTTGAAGAGTGATTTTAATGTTAATGTTGTGTGGTTAATACATCGTTAGAAAATAGATTTTGTCAAGAAAAGATACAATATAAATTACTGTTTTCATTTATTAATAAAAATCAACAACAGGTGTACAATGTTCATCCAAGTAATCCATATCCAGAATGACCGATACTGAGATGAGGCTGTACGTGGAGGTTGTGTCCGTGTTTCTTGACCACTGCGTTGAATCCATTGTGATCGTCAGCCACGTAGTCCACGGTTCTTACACTTCGGTCTGGTTCCACAAGACTGTACTGTCCCTTCACAACAGGCCCATCACGTACTTCATATTGGCTCTTCTGGTCGCCTGTGTGGTGGTCACTCACAGTATACTTGAACTCGTATTTGGGATATGCCTGCACGAGGAATATATATATTTATTACTTTTTTGTTCTTGCACAAGGGCAAACACACATCAATCTTAACCAGTTATTCTGTTGCATTTATGCCTTTGTTCCATTTAGACTTAACATATGAAGATGAGAGAGAGAGAGAGTATGTCAATAACTTGGCATTTTTCTTATATTTGAAAATCAAGTATTTACTTACGTAATAGTCCACATGATGAATGGGTGGAATTGCAAGAGCTAGTGCTGAGAAAGCCAGTACTCCTACAAGAACCTGCAACAAACATAAATCGAATGACGTATGATCAAGACTAAATTCACAAATACAGTTAATATTTATAAAGTTATTGAAAATATTCAAGAGCATATGAAGAAATTCCGGATCGTGGTGTGACATTTCTTGTAAGTTTTGTAACCCCAAGGCATCTGAATGCACAAGGTGAGAAAAGATGGATTCACAATTCGTCGATTTCTCTCATACTGATCAACATTTGTTCATTCTTTCAATCACGTCGACCATAAAAGTATAAACTTCTAAGTAAAGTTCTTCAATTTTTTATGAGATGATAAGTATAATTTGTGTACTAATTATTGCAAAGTTCTTGCATATCATATGTTACTGGAAACTTAGATATATATTTAATATTAGTGTGAATTCCATAATCTTACCACGAAGGAATTCATTTCTATTTGGATGCAAATGGATTACACTTCTCAACTAATAACCGAAGAATAAGGTAGTGCTTTATAAGGGTGCGGCTGAAATAGTTAGACGATGTTTTTTTTGCAAAAGTATTACTTTAATGAACTTTATTAAAAAAACATTTATATGCCAAGAATTTACATACAAAAGCATTACATATGGTAATTACTTCTTGAAAATTATTCACTGAGGTGTGCACCATGGGTAGTCAAACAGATCTCTGCACGTCGCCTCAGCGCACTCACAGCTCGTTGCACCATGTTGAGCGGGGTTTGTTGGATTGCAAGTTGAATTGAGTCACGCAAATCCTGTAATGTTGCAGGTTTATTTGCATACACTACTTGCTTCAAGTAACCCCATAGGAAGAAGTCACATGTCGATAGATCCGGCGAGCGTGCAGGCCAAGGAACATTGCCGCGACGAGATACCTCTTCCAGGAAACATTCTCCCAAGAATGTTGATTGAAGCATTTGCTGTGTGTGACGTGGCTCCGTCTTGTTGAAACCACAATCGTGTAAGGCGACGTCGTCTCAGTTCTGGGAGAACGAAGTTTTCGAGCATGGCCACATATTGAGCGCACGTGACAGTTACAGTGTCACCATCCTCGTTCTCGAAAAAGTATGGTCCAATAATTCCATCAAGAGACACCACACCATACTGTTACTTTAGGGCTATGAAGGGACATTTCATGCAGCAATCTTGGATTTTTGTTTGCCCAGTAACGGCAATTATGCTTATTCACACAACCATTAATGTGGAAATGAGCCTCGTCTGACATGATTAACCTGTGCAGAAAGTTAGGGTTCTCATTAGTCATTTGTAACACCCAATTACAGAAGTGAACGCGTTCATTAAAATCTTGAGGGAGTAACTTGTGAATCATCTGAATTTTGAATGGGTGGAAGTGTAGGTCCTGGTGTAATATTCGCCGCACACTCCTATCTGAAATGCCAAGTGACACAGCATGCCTACGAGCTGAACGCCTCGGACTTTGTTCCAATGACTCTCGAACCATCTCTATGTTTCCTGGTGTCGTCACTGTACGTAGATGACCTGGGGATTTCTTTGATGATGCAGACGCCGAAGCTCGGAAATTCTTCACCCAATTAAGAATAGATTGTCGTGTCGGTACTTGTCCATTTCTACCAATGTTAAAATGACGCCTGAACTTACGCTGCGTAATTGTTGCAGGGTCTTTGTTCTTCAGAAAACACTCCACAGCGAAAGCGCGATGTTCGTTCGGCCAACGCTCCATGTCTACTGACGGAAGGATTACGTAATACTTAAAATACGGTGCATGCGCAATGAACATTCGACCAAAACTACATGCATACAAAATGCTTTGAACCACTTTACAAAACAAAACCAACAATGAACACTTTATTTATCGGGATACGTTTCTATGTTCATTTTACATCGTCTAACTATTTCTGCCGCACCCTTTATAAGACAGAGAAGTGAAACTTTCGAACCTTCACTTCCTCTATAACATTCAGAGAGTTGCATTTCCTTCCTATGTTCATTGGATGTGAAATGCGCAGAAAGGTTAATTTATTCCAACGACAAGAAAATATTTATCTGCTGCCTACTCAGTCGTGTAATATGTACTGAGAATGAATGTTATCTTAGAATTCTGGAGGCTGTAACAGCCGCAACCAAATCTTTTAAATAGATTTGATTTTTTTAAGTCCCCTTTATGCACAGTGAGGCTAATCGGAACTGGACCTACAATTGAAACTGGGATCCGAACGACTTGTGCCTCCACCAGGTATCGAATCCGGCTTGGAAGTCGACTACCTATATATATATATATATACTCATATATGTAAACTACTTCTCAACTCAGTATACACTCTTCTGAACAAATTATCTCAAGGTTGAGCAATAGAAAATCATTTACATCTTCAAAATTTGCATCCCTAACATTTAAAAATAACAATTTTGGTTTGCCAGCTTGCTAATTTTAAGTGACGCCTATTTTCTTTAACCGTGATCTTTTCTCGTCCTAAGAGTATGTGCCATCTCAATGTACAGCTTGAGGTACTGACTAATCTACAAGGAAGCATTCTCTGAAAATATACATACTGCGGAAAAATACCTTTCACATTCAGACAACTAGCGTTCATAGATGAATTATGTTATTACAATCCCTAATTCAAAATAAACATGTAAATTCAAAATGCGGAATTTTAATTGGAGATGTTTAAATATCCTTGACATACGGAGTTGTTTTGTTTCAGTGAGGTACCAGACTACTGAAATACTGGTTTTAACACTTTGTATTGAGAATAATGTGGAAAGACATGTGTCTCAATCTCTGAGAGGAAAATTCATCTTAGTACACAAAGAAAGACAAAGAGGGGAAGAAGAAGAGATGCACGGAAGGAAGATATGGAAGAACAGAAGGAGGTGGGGTAAGTGTGTAGGTTATACATTTACAATATTAAAATTTTTACTGATATCCAAAGCAGTTCTTGAAAGTGTTTGTATGTTGGGAATATAAGTTTAAGGGATATAATATAATTATGGTTCGTGTTCTTAAAGTTGGTGTATTTCAATTACATTTTTTCAAACCGATTATCAAGAAAAACCTACAGCTTCCAGAAATTTTTATTTTCAAACTAATTTTGAAATAATGAATGAAGTGTGTTTTAATCTCCACAAGGTGTAAGGTGTAGAAATATCAAATATCAGAAAATGTTTAAAATGTCCGCAACATAGAAAATACGCATATAGATAGATTTTCGCGCAATATTGTGAAGCCCTTTCGCAAATTAATTACTAGGTGAGCTGTCAAAAATATTATGTGATTACACAAATTTCATCTCAATATTTATAATCTCTGTACAGTGGTGGAAAAAAGTTCTTCCCCATAAGACTTTAATGGCAGTAAATAATGCCGGAAGGCTAGGCAACACACATTGCACCATTAGGTGATCAGGTGATTCTGTCTGTCTCAAGAGCAGCTCGTCTTTCATGCAAAAGCCAACAGGCACAGGAAATGTAGGAAAGTCACGTGACTTGCCAGGTGGAATGTTGTTCGTCAGAAAATCGCCTTTTCTCAACCCAGGTCGCAGAACCGACAAGAGCTACACGTTATATCTCCAAAAATGATTCCCCTAAAAACGTTGAACGAAACGGTAAACCAATTCTTGCCTTAATTACTGTATGTGCCGCAGTAGCACAGTCGTTAGGGCGTTTTATTACCATGCGAGAGATCTGGGTTCGATCCCCGACGGGGGTAATCGGGATTTTGTCCACCTGTTCAAGCTGCTTCGGTGCCCACCCAGCTTCGTATAAAGTCGGTACCTGGAGGAAACTCTGAGGAAGGGGGGGGGGTATGGCGGCCAGGGGCGTGGTGCTGATCACATCATTCCCACCTTCGGCCTGATGAAGAAAGCGTGGGGCCCTAACTCCACTAACTCCACACCCCCTATACGCCTTCATGGCTTGGTGCAAAGCACAAATTAGGACTTTGCATTTTAATTTACTATACATCCCAATTTTGTCGTAACGAAACTTCCCAATCTCTACGTGGGCTTTCTTCCAAGTTCCGTAGGGATGTGAATAGGCTCCAATATAGCCGATATATATTTTGTGTCTTTTTTTGGCGGGGAGGTATAATCCAAACATGTGAGGTGATCCTTTTCCCACTACTCGCTCCATTCTCAGAAATAAATCGCAATTCCAAACACTGAAAATGCAGCACTTTCTACATCTTAGCATGCAAATATCTACATAGTAGCAAAGTAATGTGTGGAAAGAGAAAAATTAACGATTTGTAACGACACTCTGGAAATCTTTTAGTTTATTTTTTTTCAATTTGAACTGACATTCATAACATTCATTAACAATTCAAATATTGACAAAATAATAGCTTAGGCGTTCTGCTACTTTCAATTCTTCATTATTATAGTCACCGTAACTCTCCCCCTCTCTCTCTCTCTCTCTCTCTCATCCTTCCCGATGGCGCTGTAGTAGAGGAGTCGCCTTGTAATCAAGGAGTCCCCTGTTCGATACCCGGTGGAGACACAGTGGTTAGGATCCCACTTTAAACTGTAGATGCAGTCTCGATTAGCCTTTGTGTGCATAACGTGGACTTAAAATACCAAATGAAAATAAATAAAAATAAATCACCGTAACTCTCTACAAAGCCAGAGGATCCATTTTTGAAACCTGTTGAGGCTTAGATGTAGCATTGCATTCGTATCATTACCCATCATCTTCGTCGTCGCGATTATCGCAAGAGGTAAAAATGCGACACAAAATAACCCAAACAGAAGCTTGGAATCAATCTGAATGTTGGTTACGTTGGATACGTGATAGAATTGTTTTAAATAATACTTCCTGTGATGTAATAGGGTTTTTGATTAAGGACCATTTGTATAATCCATATCGTTGATGCGAACAATAAGTAGTTTCACGTTCACCAAACTCTTCGGTTGTTTAGAAATCGTAAGGAAGAAGGATCTCTAAATTTCCGCTTTCACATGTCAATGAAACTTTAAAATAAGTTCAGTGTAGGTCACAAAAGAGATTTACATATTGTTATGATATCTTTCAAACACCACGAAATCTAATTCCAATAGAATACGATACTACTCCTTACGTTCCTGTAAATGTTCACCATTAGTCTGGCGAAAGAAAGTAACTAAGATTTCCGTGTTTCCTTGAGGAAAGATAAGGCGCCTGCTTGTAGTAAGCAAACACCAACTGCTTCGATCAGTGACCTTCACTGCCAGAGTGACTCACAGCAGGCCTGCGCTCGTTCCAGTGTGCGTATGAAACAGGTATATTATTTCGTTCGTTCCAATCCACAGTTATATCAAGCTAACATTCTAATATTTTCGTAAAATATGTAGTAAACAAGTTGTATACATTGTGGTTTTCTAGAGTGTTGTTGCCTGGTATTTACACGCGGGAGATGGGGGTGTTGTAAACATTTCTGAACCCAAAGGTCGAGCACGAAGGAAAAGTTGTGTAAGCATTGGAGGTAAGAACAAGGTAACAGAAGTTGAAGGAAATGCTGGAATAAATTATATCAGGAATTAAGTAAAAACAGTTCTCATCACACATAAAGCTATCAGATCACTCTTCAGCGGAAAGTAGGACAAATTGTCTCAAAATGTTGGACACGAACGCATTTGCAGTAAATATAATAGGTTACTAGGACATCTTAGCATATAACGAGAATATGACACATCTTCAGCTCAAAAATTAATGTTGAAGTGAACGGTTGAGTTAAAAATTCCTCAACTGCTAATTAATAGCACGGCTATATGTGATTTCAACTTGTGTATGTAAGACAGAACGTTTTTCGTCAATGTGGGGCCAGGAAGAGAAAACAATCCATGAATTCGGGAAGGAAAAAATTCACAATTTCGTAAACAAAGTCTGGAAGTTCTTGTTTATTAATATGTAAAAAAACTACTATACACTGGGAAAAACAGAATTGTGTGCCTTATTTCTCCAATAAGGAGAAAAATTACTTGTTACTTCGAACAAATTACCGACACTTATATCAATAAAACTTCACAAAGTAAGCATTTTTATACATATATCCGGACTTTTTCGGATCTAGAAAATCGTTAAGTAATTTCTGAGCTGGGATTGTAATTGTTTTTCCGAACATCCAGTAGCAACCATGCACACTCTTTGATTTAAGCATACTTCTCCAAGGAACCACGTTATCTTAGACTTCCCTCAGTTTTTCTGTTTCTCCATCTAATTTGAAGTTACGTGATGCTCAAAATACGTATAAGACATTTGAGATTTCTTTCGAATTCCTTCCGGAGGCCAGACGCAACTATAAAATGTAGGACACGTCCGGAAATAAGAATGTTTCTTATAAGTCTTTTTATTTTCTTATTTAGCGTCGTTTTTCTTTCACCTCTTGCTAATCGCGACGACGAGGATGAGTGATATGATGAAATTGATGAAGGGGCACTCACAAAGAACACCCATACGCACGACAGGATTCGAACCCAGGACATCAGACATCGTAGCGCACTGTGCTAACCACTCCCGTCAAGGACGGAATTCTTATAGCCCTAATCGTTCCTCAAGCATATTTCCTATCTTTAACTACACACGAAACATAAAGAACAATCTAAATAAACAGGTGCCAGTTCACACTCTAACCGTAAAAAAACATATGCATGTGAAAATGCAAAATAATATTTATTTTTAGGTAGTTGTGACTTATTATTGTATATTAAAGAAATATATTAGTGATAAAATGACGGAAGTAGAGGAACATCTCCAATGAAACACTCATGCCTTATGGATATTTTTATTTCTTGCCGAACAAGGTTCCGAGTTCGAGTTCCGACCAAAATGGATTCATTGTGTATGTTCATTCATGTCTTTAATGTAATCATAAATCGTCGTCATGAATAATTTAACTTCAGAGGAAGAAAACTGAGGTAATTACTAATAAAAGCAATAACAAAACAAATTTGATCTTAAAGCCCTGGCTTTGCGCTACATATTCCATCACGGGGATCATAGGCGTGCGCCAATGGGGCCAGGGGGAGGGCAAATGCACCCCTAATCATGGACGTCTGCAGATTTTTTCCACGAAGAGACAAGCAAGGTATTTTTCCATGGGACATATTACCCCGATAATAGTGTTGGATTATAGCATTACTGCATCCTCATTATAATAATTAATGTAAATTATTATGACTGAAATCAAATTATACATGTGAAAACGTACTTTTTGGTTGACATTCGCTTTCTAAGGGGAAGATGTGGCAATCCTTGCCTCCCTTTCAGACATCTTTGCCCCTATATTATTATATTTTCACCTAGAAATTTAGGATAGATGAATCCTATCGCCGTTATTAAACTATATTATACTCTTAAAGAAAATTAAGTATTTTGAAGCCGATGAAAGTTCAAGGCAACTACGGGGGAAGGGGGTGCAGTGGCGAAACCACAGCCCTCCACAACCTTGAACGGAAATCAATTTTAGGGAGCAAACATATAAGTAAAGGAAAGCAAGAGTAGAAGAGTAGCAGAATCTAAGAGTAGCAGGACAAAAGGATACTCAAGATGGATTTTGTTTTCACGTCTTTCTTGCATTATTTCTTCCAGACTGCCACACCTTCGGGGGGGGGGGGGGGAGAGGGGGAGGGACAGAGCTGCAATTGCCCCCTTGATTTCAAATTTTATACAAATATAAATACCTCGCTTCGCTCGCAATGTCTGCTTTTCTTGCAGTCTAGTCAAGTTCAGAGCCGTAGCTAGGGGTCGGCGGGAGTTAACCCTGGACGCCAAACGATCGAAATGAAAGAAATTGTAAAAGATAATTTTTCCCCATATTAAATCGACATTGTTTTCATTTTGCAAAAATTTTGATCTGAAAATTTATTGGTCGCTTTGCTCGCAATTTGTTTTCTGTAATGCATTTTATATTACCGAGGAGAGAAGTACTGCTGCTAAAAGGTTTTCTCTCAAGTGCATGAACAATTGTTGGGAGGAAAAGGAACGCGCAGATTTGAGAGACAATTTATATGATTTTTAGTGTTGGTATATATGTATATGTATATGTATGTGTGTGTGTGTGTGTGTGTGTGTGTGTGTGTGTGTGTGTGTGGGTGTGTGTGTGTGTGTGTGTGTGTGTATGGGTGGGGGTGGGTGTGGGTGTGTGTTTGGGTGTGTATGCAGGGTGGACCAAGAGTCGCAATACATAGGAAAAATAAATATGTTGTGATAAGAAACACAGTTACACATTTTGTTACAGAAATGAAAGTACCAATTCTTTACTAATATGAGGATGCTGAACACGTAAATTACATTAGAAAATTTCGATTGGCTCTCGTTTTGGTGTAACAGAGAGAGGGTGGTGAAGATGGGACATATTCAAGCTCAACTCAAATAGTGCCAACACTGCTGACGATCTGGCACGTCGAATTCTAGTATATCACGTCATCCTTTGCTGTTTCATATCCCATCAACATTGACCAGTTTGCAGTCAGTTGTGCAATGTTTCCAGAGTATTGTTAGATTTCGTATGCAGTATAGACAGCGACACGGCAACACTGGTGGCTGTTTGGGAACGTAGCAACCCAACAACAGCACTCCATTCTGACATGTCATGTATTCAGGGAAGTATTTCACCACCTTTGGCTTATTGCGAACCACACAAGATAACTAACTCTCTAGCCTTCTTAAGAGGCCATATCATGGGCAGAAGAAAACAGAGCTTCATTCACTACACTTTATCTCGAAAACCAGTTGAGATATTTTAATCAGCTTTGTGGTAAATTGATTAGAAAGGATGAATCTTAACAGTAAATGTT
The DNA here is from genome assembly GCF_977018435.1 of Lepisma saccharinum. Lineage (NCBI taxonomy): Eukaryota > Metazoa > Arthropoda > Insecta > Zygentoma > Lepismatidae > Lepisma > Lepisma saccharinum. The sequence goes on from NC_139246.1 coordinate 54,822,819, forward strand.
GTAATCTTTTTAAATCACTTCTATATTTTAAAATATATCAGCTGTGAAATATCTCAGTTTTTGGATCGACGTATAGAGCCCGATTCTAAGTTACCTTAAAAATTTAACCCTGCAAGTCTTTCTTGCATCCTTCCTAAGTAAACTGATTAGTAGTTGACAAATGGGGAGTTCTGCTGTCACCATAAGTAAAAATCTCACCCTAAGTACGAACTCCAGCGGTACGAAGTTAACTCACTCTACATATTGTGTTGCGTTAAGCAAACCTCATCAGGGTTTTGAGCTGTGCTAACTTAACCTCAATCGGACGAACAGACTCGTGCGAGACACCATAAGTACGAATCTCACTTCCTAGTACGAGAAACCCGTAGCCTATTTTTCGGGGTTGTCGTATCATTTTACGACCTGTGTGTGTTCGAAAGGGGCAGGGGGACCATAGCACGTTAGAGGCTAAAAAAAGTTGACCTAATCAACAGACGAACCCTGTGCGGTATGAGGCCCAGAAAAAAGCCTGCTGCGTGTTTTGAGGGTCCTAGTAACATTTTTACGAACATTGTGTCCAGAAGGGGTGCGTGCATGCATGTTCTACGCGCGTAAGTAATTCGTACGAGTTCTTTTCTTTTTTCACTCTCAAACCACCACCTCCTTATCGGTGATGGTTGTTCTAGATTTACTTGGGAAGAAAAATGCAAAATGATGTACTTGAATTTTTTGTTTGCTTGTATTGTAATTTTCATAAAATACATTGCATGGTCTCCAGAGGTCAGTACTAAAACTGCTCGGTGACTCGCTCGTTCTTCACATCGTGGACGAATGTCTTCTCCGCGAGCAGGACGACGCTGAAAACGGTGTCATCGGTCAATGCGTCGTGAAACTTGCAGACGATCTTGATGTTCGTACGGTCGTTGACCACGACCTGCCTCCTCTTCGAAGTGTTGAGGATGGCCATGGGCCTGCGGGCTATGAACTCGCTGGGGGTGTAGTACCCGTCCACGTTTCTGGCCGTCACCCTCTTGTACGCTGTGTACGCCTCGTACAGTTTCAGGTAGTCGTCGTCTGCAATGTTCAGGCTGTAGTTCTCCCGCGGGAAAATCTCGTTCCTGACGTTTTTGATGTAGGCGTTCTTGATCTTGCAGTCATCGAATTGGCTGTAATATTCTCCTGGTTGTCGTCCCTCCCGGTCTGGAAAGCACGGCAACGAACTTGGGCATGTCGTACTGGATGCTGTTGAATTGCGTTGTCACGTCTAATTCGAAATGATTGCCGGAAGCCGGTTTCTGCAAGCACTGGTAACCGTAAAACTGGACGGACACTTGAGGATTCTTAAAGATGTCGGACTTGTACTTGAGGGCGTAATTGGATTTGTATTCCACCACGAGCATGCGCAACTCCATGGATCGGACGAGACACTTGGCAGCGTCGGGTAATGTGTTGGGAAGGGAGTCCCATCCGGACTCAAGGTACTGTAACGCATCAGCACGTCGTTGTCGTTCTCGGCTCTGCGGAAAGTAACGGGCAAACATCCCTTCCACATGATCTCCGTGTAGTCGGAGAAGAAACCGGAGAGCAGACGCACGGGAAACAGCACCGTGTGGCTTTGGGTTTTGATTTTCGCACCTGCTTCGAATCCCCTTGCCTGGTAGTAAGCGGCGTCGGCCTTGGATAGTTTCAGCGTTCCCACGGCGGTGGAGGTGATATCGGGGTAGTCGACTCGATCGATGACGGTGCCGTGCTTCCTGACTTCTACCTGCGAGAACAGATAAGGCACGATGTTGTCCACGAGTTTCAGGTTCGCGTTGGTCGGGAAAGTCTCGCCGTTTTCCTTTTTCATCACGTCGAATTTAACTTTCAGGTCCGCTCTGTGAAGGTGAATGAATCCATCTCCGACGTCAACGTCAAACTCGATCTCTCGGTTCAATTGGTTGAGATTCGCGAACGTGCGACGGTTGGGAGGGAAGGACTGAAGTTCGTAACTCTCGATTTGCTCCATGGTTATTTACAGCTGTTGTCGTGGCTCCGGCGAAAGCCACCACCTCGCCCTTCTCGTTGGTTACCACCAATTCGATCTGGTCGATGCGGTTGCGATACACGGGGAAGTAGACGGACGAAGAGGGCGAGAAGATGATCGGTTCCATGAACTCCGAGTTGGTTTGAAAGTTGCGAAGATACCCGTTTGCTTGTGACCGCCGATGACGTCGGCCTTGGTGATCATGCTTTCCGCCACGTTGCAATGCACGTTCAAAGTCTCGATGACCAAAAATTTAGGAATGTTGGCGCCGATGTGTTTGTTGCCTGCCTCGAACTTGGTGTGATTCTCGAAGCCCAGGAGCTCGCCTACGGTACCCAGGTCCACGGTCTTCTCTGCAGACACCAACTCCACCCTGTGAGTCACGAAGTTTTGCGAGGGCAGCACCCCCCTCGACAATTGAGCTTGCAAAGTGGACAGGTTGTACTGCCCCGGCGTGATGCTGATCTTCTAGTTGCCGACCTCTTGATGGTGTTGTTGTGCTCGGTCACGTTTGGAATCAGGTACATGCTGTAGAAAGCACGCAGAGCTATGGATTTAGGATAGATGATGTCGTCGTGCAGGGCCAACTTCAAGACCGAAGTGTCGCTAGTGAGATGGAACACCCCTATGCTTCAAGTGCCACAATGCCTTCTGGAAATCTTGGAATGTAGGGTTATTTATTCGAAACAGGAAGGTGAGCATGGAAATGCAAAGATGACTGCAGTTCGCTTCCTCGAAACCCTGGATTCGTTCGTCGTTGTAGTAGAGTTCCGAGGAGCCTAAATACTTGACCAAAGCTGCAGGACCACCGAGCAAATCGAAGACGAATGCCTTGTTCGTTTGTACGCGGTAGCAGATCCAATGCGTGCCTGGATTCTAGAACTGTCTAGGTTGACGACGCCACACTCTTGTTGAAGCGGGCCGTTTCGGGGTAGAGAGTCAGACATGAACCCCTCCTTGAAGTGTTTGATGCCTAACGGGTCGACCAAAGCTTCGATGTGGTAGTTCGAGAGCGACTCTTTATTTTAAGCAGCTTGCCCAAGGCGGCACGCTTTTGCTGCTTCACGCCTTTGCTCTTTTTCTCCATGGCCAGGTTGTGACGTTTCTGCTTTTCCAGGTCGCCCTTGTTCTTTTTGGCGTCGATGATGATTTTGGCGATAGTGGCGCTCCCGCCGGCCAAGCTACCCACGGCGCCTAAAGCCACCAGGATGGCGGGGAAGGTGAATATGAAGCCTCCGGTGTGCGTTTTCTTTCTCGAGCGTTGCAGCCTCCTCAATTGCGGAGTGCTGAGCAGCAACTTCATTCCGTGACCTTGCATGCTCGCTTCTTGTCACGCTGCTTCTTGGTGAGGAGACCGTCTAGGGCACTTAAGAGTTTTCAGATCGGAGTAAGGCACCTGGTACACGACATCCTTGGGTTTCATGATGGTTATTTATATGTTACAATCCCCATCCCAGTTTAAGCTTAGTGTTCACGGTGATGGTCTTTCCCAGTACGGCCACCCTTTCGCCCAATGATGTGTTTCTACTAACCAGTCTTCCGAATGCTGCATGCTCCAATTGTCGACTTCGTGACGAGCGTCGAGTTCGGTGCGCGTGTTCGATGTCGTGATCCTTGCATGCGCCGTCGAGGGCATTGACGCCCGTGTCTCCTCTCTCCAAGCGCTGCTCGAGTTTGGTAACCCGGACCGCAGAACTGATAACCCGGTAAGAGCATTTCGAAGGGCAGCTTGTTGATGATGTCGTTCACCAGGCCAGGACCCTCGGCTACGTTCCAGAACTTCGGAGGCAGGGTGTTGATGATCTTGATGAGGTAGCCGATGCCCTTACTGTCGTTCACGATGAAGTTGGCGAGCTTGGCGCTGATCATATCCACGATGCCGAGTTTTTCGTTATGGAAATTACGGTTGCCGGCATTCTCTTCGCCCACGACGACCAACAAACGATCTACGAGTTTTCTCACTCGTCCACCCACACGTTATCCTTAGGCAGGGTGCTGTAGCGCTTGACGCCGCTGCCCGCCTTGAGTGGGTTCCATATGGGCTTGATGAGGTTCTTGTATTTCTCGCCGCTGCTGGAATTGACTCGATTCTGCGTGGCATCGTTGTTTTGGTACAAAGCAACCGACCATGTCAATATTTCAGTGTAAGTTTGGTAATCTTCGTCAGTGTAGTCTTTGGGATACTTTTTGGTGATGAGTTTCCACAATTCCAGGATACCTAGCCCAACTATTTTTTTCGCCTAGGTTGATTTTCACGTCGTCACTGTCGAAGGTCACTCTCGATTTCCCAATCTTCCAGACCGCGCCTTCGTTGGGTCCAATGACCGGGTACAATCCAAACACCTCGTCCTTGTCAAATTTCCCAGTGCTCAGGTAATCTCTTGCTATGGGACCTAACTCGATCTTGTCCGATGAAGTGCTGTCGATCGCTTGACGTTTTCGCGTCTGTTTGAGTGCGAGTGGAGTGGAATGCTAGAGAGAGGTGTAGGAGGATAATCTGAATAGTTACGAGCGGCATGTGATATGAGCTCCGTGATGAGATCCTTGTTCTGCTCGGTGACACTTTTTTCTCTCCTTACCGAGACCGCTGATGGAATCGATGACAGGTTGGTCCTGACGCTTCTGCTCTTCGTAGAAACCGCGATTCTCGGATTTCCAACCTTTGAACAGATTCGTCAGGTATTCGCGCAATTTCAAGTTGTCCTCGATTTTACGTTTTGCCATTTTTTCTGTTACGGTTATTTCAATTGCCTCAACATTTAGAAAGTCGTTGATTTTTTTTCTGTACTTTCCGTCGTTTTATTTTCGCGTCATGTAGAAACCAAAGTCTTCTTGGTTCCAACAAGAAGCGCAGAACTTTGAAAATTGATTATAGTCGAGGTCTCCGCCCACGTAGTTGTCGTGCACATATCTGAGATTGGTGTGATCCAGACAAAACAGACATACAAGGTTGGCATTATCGCGAAGCAGCTGCTTGGGAATCTTGGAAAAAGTTTTCGCCAGGTAAAAGCAGTCCATGCCCCTGTGACGACCCTGGGTAAACAAATTACGAATCTTATTTTGATTTTCCAGAATCACGTCGTCAAACACTACGACAGAATTTTCGAGACAATGACTGAGAGGCTTTATTTCGGATGCAAAAGTGGCTATGCCCAAACCCTCGTACAGTCTTCAGTTGCTGATACTTCGGCTGCTCTAAACCTTTGGAGAACACGTACAGTGCCTGTTCTTCCAATCTAACCAGTTAGGAGCAAGCAGGAAGTTGTCCACAAGTAGCGTAATCTTTCCACGGCATGAAGGACCTACAATAAGGCATCAAATGTTGTCGGGTCACATCTCTCCGTTCTTTCGAGTTTGATATCCCGCATCGGGAAGGCGCTTCACCCCATTCCACGCTGTTATAGGATCACCTCGTCGGCGTCGATCCAACTTTTTTCCGGAAGTCCCAGCCATTTGACCAGCAGGTTATTTTTATTTCTACGCAACACTTTCTCGATGAGGTGCATGTCGGGGTATTTAGTCTTGCTGATCTCCTCCTCGTAAATGCGTCCTTTCAAAACTTCGTCGGGGTTGTCCTTTATTAAATAGGGGTGCCTGCTTCCTGGCAAGACTCGACTTAAGGTGAAAAGTTCGGTGCTCCAATTTTCGGTGAAGCCATTTTCAAAGGTATGTTTGAATTTACTGATTCTCACTCGGTCTCGTACTTTGTATTTAGGTTTCTTGGCCGTGAGTCGATACTTTGGACAGTAAACGGTGGAGATCAAACATGACTCGTCGGATTTACTAACGTACGCGGGTTTCATGCGTATTTACCGTGCGGTTGTAGTTTTCTACGAGTTCCTGTAGCATGTCGACCCACTTGTAGTTCGTTACTCTGAAGCGTGAACCGCTTCTACATTCGCGTTTTCAGAGACTGGTTGAAACGTTCCACGATGCTGGCTTTCATGTCGATGTAACTCGAATAATGCTCGATGTTGTGCTTTCGAATGAATTGTTGGAAAACAGAGTTGCATAATTCCATTTGTCATTGTCCGTCTGCAAGTAGCATGGCGATCTCCCTTGCTAAAAAATGGATTTGAAGGCTTCCGTGACGCACACGCCACTTTTGGATTTTAGAGGCAGAGCCCATGCAAATTTCGAAAGGTGTCAATGACGGTGATGAGGTATTTGATTTTTTTTCTTTTACTATGTTCTACTACTTGCTTTAATGTTAACGACGACATAAGAACTTCTTATAAGCAGTGTGGTATTTGAAAGAGAAAAATGCAGCGTTGGCGAATTTCCAGTTACTTTTACGAAGCACTGAGGTTTTATGTAAATTATTGAATATATAATAGGTCTATAGCATCTCCAAGATTTACAATATTTTAGGGAGATGCAGTAATGAAATAGAATAAGTCACAGAAAAGCAAATATTTTTTTCATGAATTTGAAAACTTCCTAAAATTATTCCAGAAAACATGCACACATGATGCTATGTTCCTGTCTCAATTGAGTGCTTACACACACAGCACAGTGTCTGTCTGAATGTTTATATTTGATTTTTTAGCTTTTTGCCTGAAAATTTATTTTTGAGAGAATGCCACCGATAAAATTTGATACAGGAAAGTTTATTGATGAAAGAATTAAGAAAGATTACCAAATTAAACTGTCAAATAGATTTGATGTTTTGCAGGATTTAAATGATGATGAAAATATAAATGAAACAGATGTAAATAAGAATTGGGAGCACATAAGTTATGCAATAGAATCAGCAGCTATAGAAAGTATAGGATACCATAAACCGAGAAAAAGTAAGCCATGGTTTGATAATGAATGTCATAATCTAATAGAAATAAGAAATCAGGCTAGACTTAGGTGGTTAAATAACTCTGATGATACAAATCTAAACAATTATAATAGAATAAAGCGAGAAGTTAACCGCACGTTTAGAAGTAAAAAAAGAGATTACTTGAAAAGCAAAATTAACGAAATTGAAACAAACAGCAAAAATAAAAATATCGGAGATTTATGTGAAGGTGTAAATGAGTTTAGGAAGGGGTGGCAACCTAAAGTAAACTTGATAAAAGATGAAGACGGTGATTTTCTAGCTGACCCAAGCGATATTCTAAATAGATGGTAGAACTACTTTAATTACCTTTTAAATGTCCATGTAGGAGATAAATCAGAAGTAAATGAAGTCCACACAGCAGAACCTTTAGTTCCAGAACCTAACTTGACTGAAGTTAAAGGCTAAAGAATAACAAAGCACCTGGCATTGATTTAATACCAGCTGAGTTAATTAAATATGGTGGAAATTCATTAATATGTCAAATTCATAAATTAATTTGTTTAATATGGAATAAAGAAGAAATCCCTCAACAGTGGAAAGAATCCATAATTGTTCCTGTGTTTAAAAAAGGTGATAAAATGAACTGCAATAATTACCGTGGAATTTCTCTACTCTCAACAACATACAAAATATTGTCTAACATTCTTTTAACAAGACTAACACCATATGCTAATGAAATTATAGGTGATTATCAATGTGGATTTAAAAGTAACAGATCAACAACAGATCAATTTTTTCTCATCAGACAGACACTTGAAAAAAAGTGGGAATATAATTAAACTGTCCATCAGCCAGTGGCGTGCGGTGCTAAATGAGGCAGGGGAACAGGTGACCTGCACTTGCCCCCTCCCCTCCCATACTTGTCGTAATATAATACAGTAGACCAAGTAAAATTCAACCCTTGTTGAAACGAACCAAATAAACATACGATACATATGTTACAAATTTTCAGAAGTTACATACATGAAGCACGTTAAAATAATTACAATACGAATAAAAAAGTAAAGTAAAGTGTTCCCGTGTGCTTAGCACCAAGCCATGAAGGCGTATAGGGGGTGTGGGAGTAACGCCCCACACTTTCTTGATCCGGTCGTGAGTGGGGGTGATGTAATCAGCACCACGCCCCTGACCGCCTTTACCCCCCAGGTTTCCCCAGGTACCCATGTTATTCCATCGTTAGAAAAGTTCCTGGATTTGAACCGGCCGGGGATCGAACCCGGGACCTTTAGCATGGTAGCCAGACGCGTTACCGACTTTTTTTTTTACTTTTTTTTTCTCTTTTTATTTCCTGTATTTCCTTTTTACATTTTTAGAATACAAACACAAATCTTTTAGGTGCTATTTACATAGTATGCATAACAGTTAAAAAATTTGCATATGTAGTATGCATAGCATATGAAGAAATATATTGATATTCTTGATGCATATATATTTCAAATTTCTCACTAAAATCCTGTTTCGTATAGGTAGTAATAAACCAAGCATAATTCCCTAATATCCATTGTACACTATTTAACTTTGTTTTCTGGTAATGTGTAAAACTTGGACACAAAAGGTGATCAATCGTAATTTGCCTCTGGCTTGTTCTGCATATTTTACTAATCATGTTCGTGATATATTCCCACGTTGATTTTCTAATTTTACACTCACTGATTAAGTGTTCTATACTTTCATCTACATTACACCATTTACACAGCGGATTTTCCGCTAATCGGAATCGATGAAGTTGAGTTCCAGTTATCAAGATTTGGTGAACAATACAATACCATGCAGACCGTATCTTTGTTGATAAATGTGTTGCATGTACAGTCGGAGAAAGAATTACCTGGGCCACGGGACCTAGAATTTCATAACGTCTTAAAGCCTGTTGTTTATGCAACCCAAATAACAAATTATTCGCTTAAGTTTGTCTGGTGGATCTGAGTTCTCGGGAAGGATTGAGCATTGATAGCATGAGTCACATGACTCATGCTCTAGCAACAACAAACAACAGCTGGGTGCTACGTGGCCTCAAGAAGAACATTTCAGCAACTGTTTTCTTAACAAGATCTGCCACACGTTAATTGCTTAAGTCTAGTTTATGCATTGGACCTACAGATTAAAGTGGGATCCGAACCAAATGTTCCTCTACCTGGTATTGAATTCGGAAGTCTTTGATTACATGTCGAAGACGTTACCACTACGCCATCGGAGAGGCAATGGAACGCCTTGAGAAAGAGACGAGTGAAACCATATTTTGCGTAAATTTTAAAAATAAGACAATATTTTGTGGTCACAGTTTTGAACCTATATTTTTTGTCTCATCGTCCATTTCACGAGTTTATAATTCTTCCTCAGCAACACGATTAATACGAGTGGTGGAAGATAAGCGAAGTAAAATAACTGAAACAGAAATAAAAGGAGAAAGCGAAACAAATTTTAACCAAAATATTCTGCAGTCACTTCAGTCGTGTTCAAGGAATGCTACCTTTAAAGAGAGCCACGGTGTCTCCCTTGTATTTCCCCCTTCCTTTGTGCTCTCGATTCCCTCTGTCACGATTGGTCTAAAACTAATTAATGCGACGTTAATTAAAGAATCCAAACAAGGAAACAATGCACAATCAACTGCTCAACATTCCAATTTTTTTCGAATCGGAAAACAATTGAGATGCTGTAAAATGAAGCAAGATGCAGTAATAAACTATGAATTTGGTACGGTATAGAATTAAATCGGTGAAGATGTTCCATTTGATTGGATTTTTGTTATTTAGTGTCGCTATTCTTTCACTTTCTGCAAATAGCGACGGTGAAGATGAGTAATGAGTGATGATATGATGACATTGATTAACGGACACTCACCAAGAACACCCATGGCCAAGCCGAGATTCGAACCAGGGACCCATGCTGTCGTAGCGCGCTGTGCTAACTACTCCGCCACGGAGGTTGGTTAGGAGTGGACATTATACCATATTTTGTGTGCCCAATTGGGATCAATCAATGGAATAACTAAGCATATTATATTATTAATATATTCATATCATAATATCACGTCATATTATTCCGCACGAAGTAACATCAGAGACATTCAATCTTGCATTATTGCATTTCAACTATTTCTTCGACTTCAGGTTAATAACACCAATAAGATAAATTATGAAACAAATGATAATGAATGTGGAATATTTACAATTATTTCGAATTACCTGACACAAGCAACTTTAAGCAGACTCGGTGGGCAAGCTCATTAAGTGGTCAACCTTCGATCTCGTCACCAAAGTTCCCGGGTTTGTGTACCGTCCTTGTCACAGGTGTTTGAGTATTTCGTCATTAATTTCATGTAATGGTCACTCGTCCGCGACTAGGAAGAAAAGTGATGTTACGTAACAAAACTAATAAAAATAAACATGATCGAAGAGCACTTATTTCATCTCTCACGAAATCTCCTATAAAACCGGGATATATGAAATATATGTATCTTCACATACTTTTTTGATTTCTATATTTAACTAGCCGAGACCAAGAACGGGAGAGCAATTTTCAATTCGAGAAACCGAGAGACGGAGACATTGTCAAGTCGTGCTTCTTTCTTGACATCTCCCTAATTGAGTTGTTGTTCTGTTTCTTATTGGCTTTGTATTGGTAATTATTGTCATATTCTTCCCCTGTAGGTAAACCATTACGACGATTTATGATGAAATAGAGCAGATAAAAGGGCCAAAACATGGACTGGACGTCAACCCAGAACCTTACGTAACGAGATTTGAAATTCTGGAGAAGGCATCTGTGTTTCGCTTGGCTTTCTCTTTCTTCTACTTCTGTTATTTTATCATGCACGTATAATTAAAATGGATCTGAGAAAATACGTTGCAATTCATAATAGTGTTGGTTAGATGCTATAAATGTGAACTCGAACATGGAATAAATTATTCCCTTTTGTATGTGGTTGAACATGAAATTTTCTTACACTGTGAAAATTTCTTTTTTACTTTTTTCTGCACAGATAAGCTAATCTGGACTGGACCTTCAGTTTAAAATGGCATACGAACTACTACGTGCATCCACCGTGTATCGAACCCGGGATCCCTTGATTATAAGGTGACGACGTGAGAAAATATTATTCACTCGATCTATACAATAATTTATTTAAACATTTACATTTTCGTTTTCTTCTTTCTTTTTTGTTAACCACTCTTCTATGACTCTTTTTTGTCTTGGAATTTCTTCTTGTTTCAGGAAAAAATAATACATGCAGGCTGTATACCCCCCCTCCGTGCAAATAGATAGAAAGCTCACTCTCGAGAACTAATTTACAAATAACGTAACCATTAGGAAACAATTCGAACGTTAACTGACATAACTGCAGATGAAACAATACTTACATACTCTAACGAAATATCTATTCTTGTATAAGCTCACAGGCAACAGGTATCTGGTGAGTCATTCACTCTTGCTAACTACGTGCGAAGGTCACTGAACCAAAGGGTGACAAACAGGCGTCTGCTCTACGAAACAAGGGTTAGCAGACGAGGCCCGTGTTCCTGTTATCAATGACGTACGAAATAAGGAGGAACATAGCGTTCATATCAAACTAGACGTGTGTTTTGGTCCTGTCATTGCATGTAGAACACTTTCTCGTCGTGGCCTTGAAGGCCTACGTAAAGGCTTCTCTGCAAGAAAGATACCTTACCATTGAGGGGAGGAAAAGTGTGTGTGTGTATCGCGGCCCTTCAACTTTCGTATTCTTCTTCATTTCAGAACGCGTGCTGTATCGTCGATTTAATCCAATCTAGCCGTTCTAGGTTTCAGGTTCTGTTTCTGTTCGGTAATTTCATATTGTCTTCCTGCTTATGTTATTCGCGACGAAGCTTCTGGTTTCGATAATCTGAACAATAACGGGATTGTGTTGGTTGGTTGGTTGAGTTGGTGTCTAAGTCCACTTTATGCACAGTAAGACTAATCGCGATTGCACCTACAGTTTAAAGTGGTATTCGAACCACTATGTGCCTACTGCCTACACATTACTTTGCTGCTAGATATTTGCATGCTAAGATGTAGGAAGTGCTACATTTTCAGTGTGTGGAATTAAGATTTATTTCTGATACGACGAATCGGAGAATGGAGTAGTGAGAAAAGTATCACCTCGCATGTTTGAATTATAGCGCCCTCCTTCCCACACACAGGATATCAGCCGTGGTATTTATAACGAAATATAACATGGATGAATTGTGTCAAGAGAAACTGGAGCCTATTCACATCCCTACGGAACTTGGAAGAAAGTCGACTTAGAAATTAGAAAGTTCTGTTCCGACAAAATCGGGACGTATAGTAAATGAAAAAGCAAAGTGCTACTTGTGCTTTGCAGCAAGCCATGAAGGCGTGTAGGGGGTGCGGAATTAGGGTCCCACACTTTCTTGTTACGGCCGAAGGTGGGGATAATGTGATCAGCACCACTCCCCTGGCCGCCTTTACCTCCCCCTCCAAGTTTCCTACAGGTACCCACTTTATACGATGCTGGGTGGGCGCCGGAGCCACTTGAACAGGTGGACAAAATTCCAATTCTCCCCAGACGGGGATCGAACTCAGATCTCTCGCATGGTAATCAAACTCCCTAACGACCGAGCTATATAGTATAGTATAGTATAGTATAGTAGCCTTTGTAATTAAGGCAAGAATTATTTTAGTGTTTCGTTCAACGGTTTTAGAGGAATAATTTTCGGACATAGGCTATAACTCTTGTCGGTTCTGCAACCTGGCTTGAGAAAAGGCGATTTTATGACGAACAACATTCCACCTGACAAGTCACGTGACTTTCCTACATTTCCTGTGTCTGTTGGCTATTGCATGAAAGACGAGTTGCTCTTGAGACAGACAGAATCACCCGATCACCTAAAGGTGCAATGTGTGTTGCCTACCTTTCCGACATTATTTACTGCCATGAAAGTCTTATGGGGAAGAACCTTTTTCCACCACTGTACATAGTATGCCATAAACTATGACATTTAAATGCCATTTTAAATGTCAATTTACTTCTTAAAGATTACATCAGAAAGATGTGTTCCATCTTGGCGTACACATTCTGAAAGCCTGCTGTGAAAACTCTGGATTGCCCGCTGTATCATGTCTCGAGGAATATCAGTGATTTCTGCTGCAATCTTCTGTTTCAGTTCAGCAATGGTTTGCGAATCGCCTCCATCGACTGTCGAGCAGTATGTGAAGTGGCTCCGTCCTGCTGGAACATTATGTTGTCGGTGTCAAGATGTGCGGCGTGCAACTTCGGTGCAATGAATGTTTCAAGCATAGCAACATACCGATCTGATGTCACTGTTGTTGCACTTTCTCAAAAATAAGGCCCGAAAACACCATGACTTGACACTGCACACCATACTTAACCTTGGTGCTATGTAATGGACGCTCGTGAAGCTGACAAGGATTTTCCTGTGACCAGTAATGGAAATTATGTTTGTTAACACAGCCGCTAAGGTGGAAATGGGCTTCGTCAGATATCCACAAATTGTTAAGGAAATTGGCGTCCTCGTTAACCTTAGCCAACACCATTTCGCAAAACTTGTTACGCAACACAGGGTCTTCAGGATGTAATTGCTGCACAATCTGTAACTTGTAGGGGTGGAACTTCATTTCATGCAGTATTCTTTGTACGCTTCTTCGACTACACACTAGGGCTGATGCATGTTGTCGAACGGAGCAGCGAGGGCTTCTCTGAATGGCAACTCGAACTGCTTCAATTTTCTCTGGTATACGTACTGTTCGAACTCTACCTGGGGGCTTCTTCTTCAACGCTCAACCGGTTTCTTCGAAATTACGCACCCATGTTGTAATCACACGAGCCGATGGCACACGAGCATGACGTCCTAGCTGGCAATGCTGCCGAAATACCCTTTACGCTGCAGTCACACTATCACCGTTCTTATAAAAAACTTTCACAGCGAAAGCACGCTCCGAACCATTCCAATGCTGCATCATTATTAAATGAAAAAGCCTCCTCAACGATGTCTTATCGGTCCCGAACAAATTCCGGCGCTACAGTTTTGCCAATTTTACATTCAAATTTTGCCATTTCTCTGAGCCACCCTGCATTTTACGGGAAAATGTGAATCCTTTAAAGTATAATATCAACAAATAAACAAATATATTTTGAACAATCCATTTGGACTAAACGATTGCATTTTGTACATTAAAGCGTGTACTACGATTTTTTTTAGCAATTATACTATATCAACAAATTGACATATCGCTAGAGATGCAATCTGGTCGACTATCATAGTTAAGAAGCAACTTAGAGTTGAATTTAATTCGATAATAAAAGGCTATATATTTCTATGAATCCATATTCTCATTTTCAGCAAGAACGCAAATTTACTTATAAATTAGTAATAGTTTATTAGAAAACTAAATATAATATTATTAAATTGTAAAAGGTAAAACAAAGATTACATACACGGATGAAAAACAAACTTGCTATATTTAATAACTTATCGTTTCTCATTTTAATTATAAATAAATAAATATTATTATTCATAGCAAGAAGTTAATAAAAAAATGGTAATAATATTATTCTCATTTACAAAATGAATAAATAGTAAAATGAATCTGTAACAAAACCACAGGTCAATTTTATTTTTCTTGAACGTGTTCTTTTATAGGTTCTGACTCATGATGGTTCTAACCTGCGTTAATTTATCATTCTTTTTAAGTAAGAACTTTTAAATACATTTCAAGAAAACTGTAAAAAAGATAAACACGTTTCTCCGGAAACTAGCAGCTCCAAAACAAGGTTTTTCAATTTCATGAAGTTGGTATCAAGTTTTAACAGCAACTTAATTTCAAACTTGTAATTTGACCAGTACCCCTTTGTCATTCCCTGAAATGAACATTCTTTTGATTGCAGATATGGTGTGCATGCCAGTATTATACTTGAAGAGATTTGTTTTAAATTCGGGAAATGGCGAATTGTAATAAAACGTGGCTGTTCTGATATTAGCATGCAATGGAGGCAAGTTTCCATGAAAATCCTTTCACCTTAGCATACAGAGAATACAAATTGGAAACAGAGTTGCCAAATGCAGCCCTTCCCCCACGTCAAAAAAAATTAAAGGTAAATTATTTAAGTGTAGTAATGCAACTATTGATAACGTTACTTCTACTGCAAATGGTAACTTTGTTACAGGTACAGCTACTTACTTATAGTTGTAATTCCTAAAAGACGTAACTGTTACTTCCAAACACTGGTGCATGGTAAAGATTATGTCGCCCTTTGTATAATCCGTCAGGCGTAATATGGTGGCCTCAGAGATGGCCATTGTACTTCATTGTGCTAATGAATATAGATAGTTATTTAAGCATTCTTATCTCATTTTAATAATGTGATGAAAAAATGTGGAAATTTGCAATTTAAAATGTCAAAATATTAATACCTCAAAAGAAGAACTACAAGATGTCCACATCATATAAAGTGAACCGCCTCTTTCGAAAGATCGTACGGAGACATAGACGCCCTTGTAAGAACCGAGGCGAGAATGAGACGAGAACGAGACAGACCTCTGTAAAATCGAGACGAGATCAAGTCTTAATATCAGATCCTCGGTCTCAATGTCATTTTTTTCAGAATACCTTATGCCAAGATATTTTAATTTAGCCACTGTGCTTTTGCCGGGAATCAACCCGGGACCCCATGAGTACGGTCACGGACACTGCCGGCTTGTAACGATTCCATTGAAAGTCAATGTATTCATTACAAGCCGGCAGTGTACGTGACTGTACAAGATTATGTCAAAAATGACTTACGCAAAAATAACTTCATTATGTAACTTCTTCAAACGTATTAAGCAGGTTTCAACCTGACTATTTATAGGTAAGCCGAACTACAGGGAGTCCATAAAGTCCTGCAAGAAACTAAAACTCTATAACTTGAAAACTATTAAGTTTATTAACAAAATATTTTGTGTGTACTTACAGCAAGGTTCAAAGTTTATTTCCTGCTTGTTAGGTTCATCGCCAAACCTCCAATTGTGCACCATTCACGTCCAAACACTGTTGCAGTCTTTTTGTGAAACCGAGAATTGTGTGCTGACGGTGCTCTCCTGGGATATTCAGAATCACATCTCTTATTTTTTTCTTTTAGGTCATCCAGATTAGCTGGTTTCTGTGAATACACCTCGGTCTTTACATGTCCCCCACAACCAATAATCGCAAGATGTTAAGTCTGGTGATCTTGCAGGCCAAGGTGTGGGCCCTCTTCGGCCAATCCATCTACCTGGAAATTGTTCGTAAAGAAACTGCATTCTCATGTCACAGTCTTGGTCTTTCAGATCGTGTACAAATTTTAACGGGCCTTCACCTTCTTGCGTACGATCTTGTGTAATGTTGACTTCGGTATTCCCAGTTCCAGTGATCTTCGTTTCAGCGATTTCAATGCACGCTGTCCTGCACTGACTGAATCACATCGTCACTCGATCCTGGCCTTCCACTGCGTGGCAAATCTGACACACTTCCCGTTGCCTTGAACTTTTCATATCATCTCTTGATACTTGAATTTGCTGGGGGTGGTTTCCCATATGTTGTCTGGAACTTTCTCTGCACTGAATCACAAGATTTTAACTTTGCAAACCACAGAACACACTGTGCCTTTTCCTGGATGGACGCCATCTTAAGTCACATGATCACGTGATTACCAGTGCAAGCGTCACTGAGCAGTGTGGGCAGAACAAAACTTTAAACTTCCACCCTTCTCACCCAAAAAAATTGTATTGTTAAACCCAACAGTTAAAAAGTTATAGAGTTTTAGTTTTTTGCAGGACTTTATGGACTCCCTGTATATATACGCCAAACAGAAATAATATTGTTAAAGAAATTCGTGTGCGTGTATGTGTGTGTACTTATTTATTTCGGATTAAGGGTTTGGAACTGGAAGTATCTTTTGGTAATTTAAAAATATTTTAATTCTGTTAAAGCCAATATCACTGATTGATAAGACTTGAAAGTTCCCTTCTTTTTTCTTTCCTGACATAAATTGTTCGAAACAAAGGAAAGTATGTCAATTTTCGTGCACAAGGAAGGAGCAATGCCTTGGATATTCCTGATTGTTGATATTTTAAAAATAGGCAAAGTGTTCCCATGGAATTAGTGCAGCGAAAAACAAGATCAGCACTAGACGCATATTTTGCGACAAGAAAAAAAAAGATTAAGAAATACAATAGTGTGCGATATCCTCACGAGCAAAAGATAAAAAAGACAGTGAAGACATGGCTGAGAAGTCAAGTGAAGAGCAATCGGTGCCAAGCCTAGAAGAGACCGAGGAATTTCGAGAGAAGAAGACAGACATCGAGTGCCAGAGAGTTACCGAGATAGTTATTGGTATACCTGATGAGGCTGGTCCTTCAGTTGAGAAGAGCGAAAGAGCGAAAGATAACAAAGACATTGAAGACATGGCTAAGAAGTCAAGTGAAGAGCATCCGCTGCCAAGCCTAGAAGAGACCGAGGCAGTTCGAGAGAAGAAGACAGAAATCGAGTGCCAGAGAGTTACCGAGACCGAGATAGTTATTGGTATAACTGATGGGCCTGGTCCTTCAGTTGAGATAAAGAGCGAAAGATAACAAAGACATTGAAGACATGGCTAACAAGTCAAGTGAAGAGCAACCGCTGTCAAGCCTAGAAGAGACCGAGCCAGTTCGAGAGACCGAGACAGAAATCGATTCCGAGAGAGTTACCGAGATTGAGATAGTTACTAATATAACTGACGAGGCTGATGAGACTGGCCCTTCAGTTGAGAGCGGTCCTTCTCAAAGTCCAGTGAGGAAAACCAGGTCGAAATTGATTCCTCTGAAGATTCGCCCACAAAGAATTCCACAACCCCACGATGAAGCTGAGGAGGAGACGGAAGACATTCCCCCAAGAGTGGTTCAGTTCTCAGATGTTGTTGAGGAGTGCACCATAAGCAACTATTCGCGGTCAGTAATCTCCGAACTTCGAATCCGGAACGAGACCGGAAGAATCAAGCGGATGAAACCCGACGCACATCCCGCCGAAGCCAAGACTTACCTAAAAAGGATGGAGGTGCTGTTCTACTACCTCAGCCCGTGCATCGGGATCGGTGGCGTCTGGAGATTCCCATACATGTGTTACGTTCATAAGGGAGGAGCTTTCCTCTTCATCCTCATTTGTGGATTACCTATGTTCCACCTAGAACATGTGGTGGCACAGTTTACTAGTAGCGGATACATCAAAATGTTTGGTGCGTCTCCAATCACGAAAGGAGCTGGATATGCAACGCTAATAGTGAATATGTTCTTATGCGCGTTCGCATGCGTCATTGGCACGTACTCACTCTTCTTTATGGCATATCCCCTGAGAGAAAGTGTAGATTGGAGCACCTGCAAGAACGTTTATAATGACGGAAACTGTACCGAGCTGGGAAGCAGTGGCTTGGCAAGCTTAGCAACTAACCCACAAAGCCCGTCGGAGCAGTATCTTACGAAATTCGCCCTCAAGACAGCTTCAAGTATCGAGGATCCTGCTGGAGGACTTGTGCTAGAGATGGAGGTGTTGCATCTCGTATTATGCGCTCTGATTATTACTTGCTGTGACGTAGGCTGGAAGAACTTTCGCATAAGCTTCTACTTTCTCGTGCCGCTCGGTTACATTGCCATGACAATCATGATGTTCCGTGGAGTCACTCTTCCAGGCGCAGCGAACGGGCTTAGAGCCTTTTTTGTACCAGAAATTAAGGAACTTCTTCGCGTCGGAACATGGGTGGACGCAGCAGTCCAAGCGCTGTTCACCGTCGGGGTCGGACACGGCACTGCAGTACATCGAGCTCGCTTCAACTACGTGAATCATAATTGCTGGTGGGAAGTGTTCTGCGTCCCTGGTCTGAGTACGGCCGTGAGCGTTATCTTCGGACTCGTGCTATTTTGCGGCTTGGGCTTCTTGCAAGCGCAAACTGGCATCCCATTCTTCTCCCTGGCAAAGGAAGGGCCGGCAGTGATGTTCTCCTTTTATCCTGCGATGTTAGCCACCATGCCTTGTCCCCAGCTATGGAACGTCCTGGTATTTGCCTCTCTCGGCTATACCGCACTCTCCTGGATAGTGATACAACTTGACGCTTTCCAGTAGAGTCTGTACGACGTTTATCCCACTCTGAAGAAGGACAGATTGCCGCGCATCGTAGTCACCGTGTTCTTTGTTTTCCTAGTCTCTGCATTCTGCATTAGAGAAAATGGAATATACTGGTTCAAACTGCTGGATACCCACGCTACGCCGACGCTAGTGATCATCTGCGTCATGGAAGTGCTTGCATTTGTGTTCATGTACGGCATGAAAAAGTACGAAAGACTTTTGAAGTTTGTTCACGGTAGAAGGACAGTTAATGGATTGTGGTGGCTGTGTTCGGTGGTCATAACTCCGGTAACATTACTCTGCGTGTATGGTTCCTTCGTTGTCTGCAGCAGCAAACCAATTTCATACGGGGCAGAGCCATTCCCCGTTTGGACCGTAGCAGCAGGGTGGGGGGCATCGTTTCTTACTATAGTTTTCATTCCAGCGTACGTTATAACGATGCTAGCAAACATGGGGGGAACACTGCTACAACGGTTGCGAAATCTCACCCGTAGATCGCTGCAGTTCGCACCAGAGTATGAAATGGATGCAAATTACTGGCACGAATTTTGCAGAACGTATACGCCCGGCTCAAGGTTTTCAAACTGTGTTGTAACGTTTTTTCATCGAAAATCACATGATGTGGACATTGAACGAGGAGATGCTGCATTATAATAACTTTTCGTGTAGTTTATATACGCATTTTACACGTTAGAATGGATCAAATTTTTGTAAATACAGATACTTGAACTTGTGCTAGTAAAAAATAATTTTCCATGCAAATTTAACATCAAGATTTGTTTATTCAAATTCTTCTACGATCAGCTTCACATTGTAATCCACATAAGGGTTTACCTCTTAATGAATATCTGTAGACGCACTAACTATAGATATAGCAATTCAATATGAGCTTCATCTTTTTCTGTACACAGTCTCGTCTGTTCCAGAAAAACGATTTTTAAACCTGTTTTAAAGAATACTGTATCCTTCAAATAACCATAAAATTTTGAAGAAATGGAAACAGCAAATCGGTGTGTGCTATTCTAAAAATAGAACTTTTCCTCTCTTCCTCATTACATATCAGATTATTTGAATTTTAATTTGAAATTACTACTACATACAAACAGTGCCGGTTATACAAATGTTGGGCCCTCCTGCAAAATATTACTAACGGCCCCAGGCCCATTGCCTGAATTTTATATCGAGGAGGGCAGCAGCCGCCATCTAAAGCGAAAATTTTGTGTGTGTGAGGAGGGGCGGTACAATCCCCTAGGATGAATTTCTCAGTACAATACAAGTTATTATACAAGATGTTTAATGGAAGTAAAATTAATTTCCACTATACAGTGTTTAAATTATAAATTTGTAGAATTTCGGGTGGAGCTTCAGTCCCCGAGCCCTCCCGGGGCTTAGTGCCTGAACGACCCGCTCTGTTTGATCGGGCTTGGGAAAGAAAATGTGAAAGGGTTGCTCTTATTCAGTTTCTCCATTGTATGTAGCGAGATTTCATTGTAGTTATTTAACTTCGATTTTCTGTTACTTTTGGCTAATCGTAACGACGAGGATGAGTATGATAGAATTAAGTTGATGAAGGAACACTCACAACGAACACTCAACCCCTGGCCAGGATTCGAATCCGGTATCCAAGGCTTAGTAGCGTGCTATGCTAACCACTACGCCACGAAGGTCGACATACACTTCTGGAAAGCTAGATATAATTGAATTGAAGTTTTGCCAAATCAAATAGAGATGAAACATTCGAGAAGTTACTTTTGAAAGCGACAACAATTGAACTGGGAATGATGGGTTGATATCTGTTTCAGATTATTTCTGTAATAGCTGTACTTTTGCTTGCAGTGCGGTATGCGTTGGGTTGGTCATGTAAAGTGGTGGTTTGGTAAGGAAATTAAGATTTGATGTCTCCATAGCAAATAGTAATTTTGTTCTATTTACGGGGCCTCCCCAATGACATAATGATAGCGTCGTCGCCTTGTAATCAAGAGGTTCCAGGGACTTAGTGGTTCGGATCCCACTTTAAACTGTAGGTACAGTCCCGATTAGCCTTACTGTGTATAAAGTGGACTTAATTCAATCAATCAATGTTCTATTTATGGGGCTTTCGTCCCTTGCTCCCTGGTTGATTGATTTGCTGTTGATTTGGTGTTTTAAGTCCACTTTATGCACAGTAAGCCTAATCGGGACTGGACCTACAGTTTAAAGTGAGATCCGAACCACTTGTGCCTCTACCGGGTATCGAACCCGGGACCCCTTGATTACAAGGCGACGACGCTACCACTGCGTCATTGGGGTGGCCCTGGTTGATTGATTTGACTGTACATGCAGAACAGTCTCAGCAAGTAATTTGACACCACAGAACTAGGGAAAAAACGCTCGTGCTTAGTAGGAAATGAATGTTTAGTTTGTGGTATGGAGCATTCACAGTAGATTTTAACCAAAAACTGCTGCATGTTAGCCAAGCTAATAAGAATAAAATCATTTCACCTTAAAATATTGTATAGTAATTTCTTCTCTGCTCTGCAACGGGTGCAAAATTCTGGGCGGGAATGGGGGATTTCCGCCAACCAACAATCTTTGCCTCAAAAATCCCCCCGAAAATTTCCGGGGGGAGAGTTTTTCATATAACAAATAAAATAGAGGCAATTACTTCAATTTAAAATATACTTGACTGCGAATAATATCGAAAACACACAAAAATTAGTGTAATTGTGCGTATTCAATGATTTCTCTCTCATGAGATCATTAACAAATCTACATCAATTCACACAATGAAAGTATAGGAAGAATGCAAGACAATAATATCTTTGAAATCTAATTGATTTATATTAGCATAAAGCACAAACTAATCAAAAACTAACACATAATAAAACCACCAACTATTTCATAATTTTATCATCTATGACCAGTTAGGAAAGGAATTAGCTGCTTCGCAGTATATAATATGTATAAAAGTAACAAATTAATTTACTTTATGTAAATAGAAATAATATATTTTTAATTGAGTAATTTATTTTTACTTTTAGTAACATTACAAATATGTATATTGTATAATTTACACATAGGTTTGTGAGGGAGGAGGGTTTTGTAGATTTAGAACTTTCTCCCCCTACTAGTATTCAATGATTTCGCACCCTGCTCTGCAGTACTGCATTTATTGCTTTATATAAACATATTTCAGTATATGAAGAGCATGACCAAGTGGCAAAGGCCCCCCTAAAGACTTGATGTTAAATAGATCTGTGAAGGGGCTCTGTAACTAGGAATTTTCCAAGATTGGAAAGTTCTTTTTCCATCCATTGCAAAGAGATTTTGGTTGCTTATACAAGGAAAGAGCATGCTCTAACATGGAAATAACGTGCTGTCCTGTAAAATCAAGAAAAATGGACAAAGCACGTTCTATATTGTTATCTTCATTTGTCAGGAAGTTCTTCACAGTTTGTAACACTGTCCATCATCCAGCGTCAAATCGTGCAGTCTTCCCGAGTAAGCTTTTGGCCTGTGGGAGGTTTTGAAAGCAGCTGCTTATATTCCTAAAATAATCATACACACAAGGTATGAACATTTTCATGGACACAGACTATAATTTATGGAGGGAAACATATAAATAGGCCTATCGAAATGAGTTGCAACCAGTTGTTGGACGAAGCGTGTCAACGTAGGCTATCTAGCGAACGTTCAAGGGTGGGAGTTTTTTTTTTTTTCACTCACAGGTCTACGTTGGATCAGGGTGGATAAAAATCATTATTTTATTTTAAAAAATCATTCTTGTTGATTTATATTATTTAAATAGGATTTTTTAAATTTAAATTGATTTTCTTATTTTTTTTTAAAAAAAAACACGATTAAAATTGCTTGTATGGTTTTTGGTATATATGTTTTTTTTGTAGGAAGGCTTTTTCTAGTAAACAGCCATGTGAAATATTTGAACAGTTAGATTAAAGCAAATACAAAATTATATGTAAAAATTCAGTTTTCTGTTTCTGACACTACACCTACTATGGAAATGTTTCTTGAGTGTGTTAATGAAACTCTAGTAATTTCAGTAACTTTTCATCCAGTGAAATTAAAACATTCTGGATGTACTCTAAAATTGTAACTTAAAATATTCTTAAATATTTTTATAGTCTTTGTAACTGAAATTTGAAGATTCTTTTAATGCTACTTTGAAAAATATCAGCTGCCATGTTTATTTACAGTTTGATGATAATGACACTATTAATGGTTTAACGTGATTAGTATTTTGTATATGTATAATGTTCTTTACTTCTAAATGCTATAACTTGCAAGTCCGTCCACTGTGTCCCGGCCCGATTTCCTTTGAAGAAAACCGCTACTAGTCTTTTTGGAATCGACCTGGCAACTGGTAAAGGTAAAGCACTCGGTGTTTACAAAATGCACACAGTGACGGCTTCTAACCACACATTCGCACACATTATTAGCATTTTATCAACTAGGACGACGTTTACAGTGAAGTCAGTGGCGGCTTGTAATCACACATTCCCGATTATCTCGATTATTGCAGACCCATGTTTACTGAGACTTTTTTTTGCTTCTACTATCGTGTACTTTCACCTGTATCAGTTTGCGCTATTACTTACGAGACACCCTGTATATTTCAAACTACATATATATTAAGAGGACAAGAAATTTTGTTTTTGAGGACGACATATTCGATTAGACTAAAATGACTTAAGGTCCATAATTTGTTACAGTTAGTGAAAACATTAGCTTGATAAAAAAACTCGAAACTAACAAGTTTCTACTAGAATATGAATGAAAAGCCTCTACCACGGTGCTATGTTTTTAAATTTTACAATGCCTAAAACCCGTAACGCTGTTTTTCACTACATTCCGGCTGGGGACTTCATTATCTAACACAAAGATTAATGATGAATGATGGCATTATGGGTGAAAGAATGTAAGAGCATTCCTTAGCAGAATGTCAAACCTAGTATTGTACAATTTAGATTTTAGTACGTTAACCATCGGACGGTACACCAATTCTAACTCCGCAGGGAGGTGTTTTTGGCAGGCGAAGTTTCTTTTCATTAATTAAAGTATAAAGCCGTGTTTTCCGAAGAGTTGCAGCTTGTTTTTTCCAACCTGTTATCCTTACCTCCGCTGAGCAAACACCGTCGCGCTCCTGCCGTGTATTACACCAGAGAATTCAGTCGCAAAACTTGTAAATTATTGAAACAGCCTCTGTGTTGGTCTCTCGTAATGCCATAAACAGAAATATGGAAACATGTGTAACAGATGTCATCTCTAAAATTGTTCATGCAATTTACAAACAACCCTCGTATTTGTACCATTTATGAATAACAAAGTGCAGGGAGCTAATTTTGGATGCACAAAACATGCATCTAGACAGAAACACAAAAAATGTACAGGTAATGGACAAAATAATATGAACACCTTGGTTTGCAAAGGCCTATATACGCCATCGTGGAAAAGGAACAACACTCAGCAGAGATTTCAACCATCTAGTGGCGATGAAAGCAAACATATCAGTCTATCAGAAGCTGGTGTGAGAGTTGCATGCGAGCAGTCAGCTATCCGTCAAATGCAGGTATGTCCCACCTTTCAGACTTCAAAATAGGCATGATCATAGGAGACCGCCTGGCTGGAGCATCTGTGACAAAAACAGCTACACTTGTTGGTGTAGCACGGAGCACAGTGTCAACTGTTCTGACAGCCTACAGACAACATGGAAAGACAACGTCTGCAAAGGAGAATAGTGGGCGAAAAACAAAGTTATCCAACAGGGATCGACGTGTGTTGAAGCGAATAGTGACTCGAAAGCACAAGACAACACTATGCCAGATAACCGCAGAGATGAACAATCACCTCCAGGACCCTGTATCAACGAAAACCATTCAAAGGGAGCTGCATTCTGTGAACATTCATGGCAGAGTTGCCATCCCCAAAACCGTTGGTGACTCCACGTAATGCAGTGACACGAAGAAGGTGGTGCGAAGAGCACAAGAATTGGACACAGCAGCAATGGGAACATGTGATATGGTCAGACGAATCGTCTTTCACATTATTTCAGACCACAGGACGTGTTTATTTGTGGAGAACTCCTGCTGAAGCATTTGATATTGACTGCTTCGTGCCTACCGTGAAACATGGTGGGGGATCTGTGATGGTTTGGGGGGCTATATCTTGGAATGGTGTTGGCCCACTTGTCGTCCTGCGTGGGAGAATCAACGCAGAGAAGTACTGCACCATCCTGGGTGACCACCACCATCCCATGGTTCAGACTTTGTTTCCCGATGCATGCCCCATCTTCCAAGATGATAACGCCCCTATTCACACTTCTAGGTGCGTTGATGCACAGTGATGAGGTAGAACATCTCATCTGGTGTCCACAGTCCCCCGATCTTAACATCATTGAGCCTTTGTGGGGTATTTTGGAGGCCAAAGTGCGTAATCGGTTTCCACCTCCAATGACACTTTCGGAACTTGAGACTGTTTTGTGCGAGGAGTGGCTACGTATTCCAGTTCACACTGTACAGGACCTTTATTTGTCTATCCCACGTAGGATACAAGCTGTCATTCAGGCAAGGGGGGGGGGGGACCCCTACTAATACAAGTTTTCTGCAATTGCATTGGTGTTCATATTATTTTGTCCATTACCTGTAGTTCCACCGCAGGTAATGACCATCATTACATTCACCTCATTTACCTCGGGTACGATACCCTGTGGAGGCACATGGTTCGGATCGCACTTTAAACTGTAAGTCCAGTCCAGATTATCGTATCTGTGCATAATGTGGACATAAAACAAATACTCAGTTGACTTAATCTACATACATTGCAGGTGAAAAAACAAAATAATACTATCATCTATAGTTTGTGGAAAAAGGTATAAGGAAGTTTTCGCACCGAAGCGACAAGCGACATGATGAATTCGTATCGAATCGGCAAGCGACAAGCGACACGAGCGTGTTCAGTCTAAAGCAAAACATTCACCACACATGCGCGAACAACAGACCGCACGATGCACGGTTTTGAGAAAACGACGCAGCCCGAGCGACATACGACCCGTGCATATTGTCGTGTCTCTTCGGCTAGAAAGGTTGCATTCATTACAAAGGATTCGCTTCCGAGCGAAGCGTGCCGCCGCTTGTTGCTTTCAGCGTGAGTAGAGGTAAATTCCTTAGATATTTTAGAATACATACTGGGCTCCGCCTCTACACCAGGTAACTAAACTTTTTTTTAAAAAATTGCAGGACTCCCAAAAATAGTTTACCCACGGGAATTGTGCCAGTTTTGAAACAACCTAAAGGCAACCTATTTGAATAGTACCAGATTCAAAACATATGATGCATTCAATAATCCTGCAATACATTTATAATAACAAAACTGAACTTAATTGTAATAACTTCATTATCATTTTGTGTATATATGTAGATGCTTTGTGATGCAATAACTTTATCTACTCTTGATCATAACCAATACACTAACCTCAACCACTTTTCCCTATTATATTTCATGGTTTACATTATTATTAATATTACTGCAATACAATTACACTTACTCTTGTTTTTGCTTTAAATTTCATTTTTCGAACTTCATTTCAGTTACTCTTACATATACCTCAATCCTTAAAAATAAAAAAATAAAAAACACGTACCACGTACAAAAAAAACAGCAACAAAATAATTTATAGTTATAGGTATAAAAAAATGCAACTTAATTTATTTGTGTACTTCTGAAATAAGGCCTGTTCTAGATGCCAGATCAAGTCTTGTAATCTAAAGTTTTGTAACCAAAATACATAATCAAATAATGTTCAATGTTATTATAATGCATGTAATATGTAATATCATAAATAAAGTACACATAAAAGAAAAACGGGGGAACCGATAAATTCGGAGCAAAAGACGTCCTGGTTTATATTTAAGGTACCAGGACCTAAGCGCATACCCTCGAATGTATGCGGGTGGAGCAAGGCTGCTTCGGGGGGGGGGGGGGTCCCCCTTTTTATGTTTGATGCAAAAGGATTTAAGTTACCCTTCAAAAATTCTTATCTTTAAGGTTACGTAATCTATGTCAAAATTGTAAGTTAAGCAGAAAATTATAATAACTGCAATCAAATTTCAACCGAAAGCTTTCTAATAGAATTCACAAAACAACGGATCAATATCCTACAATGCAAATACATTCAAAACTAAGCTAAAGCACGAATCTGCAGATTTTTGTTACCAAAGAAATGTACTTAAGTACCAACCAAGAAATAACATTATTATTAGTTTATAAAACAATTATAGGCCTACCCATAAATTTTCTGAATGAAGCTTATTCTTCAAAACTTTGCATCACAGTAGTTTAATACTTGTGTTTAGGCTTAGATCTTTGAAAACATAAACGTTTATTTTCAACATGTATAAAATGCTATAGCCTAATTGTACAAGTCTTTCACATCAAATGCTATGATTATACTTAAATTTTAAAATGATATTTTTTTGTGTCAACTGTCAACAAGAAGATCCAATTAACCTTAGATCATTGCAAGGAAGAATCACATGTACAGTGGGATCCATGGGTATTGCCGCGCAAATCGTCCATCACCGTGTTCGTGCACTTTATTTGACCCAATAAGAGCTTAAAGAATTAAAAGAAAACTCAAAAGTAGCTGTTGACAATTTCTGCACCAGCATACATAAAAATCCATCGCTTAAAAACTAATAGGATGTAAGCAAAAATTAATGGAAAATAGTCATGGACAATTGCACGGTAATAGTCATGGATCCCACTGTACACATAGAACTTATATACACAATGTTCAGCAAAATATTCAATTATTTTTGGATTATTCACTGGCAGATAAGGATATGTGCTCGAATCCAGAATATCTAATCTTTAATATATACAAACAACATCAGATCAAGTGTTAACAAAAGAGCTCCCTGATGTTACACTGACTGTCTATTATAATATACCCATTGGCGTGACAATTCTGATGAAGAACTAAATGGATAAAGTTTACATAACAGAATTAACCTACTATAATAAGAAGTAAACAGGAAAATTCGAGCAGATGAAAATTACAAGCATTAATTCATTAAAATAAGAATAGGATGTTTGTAGCCTTGCTTATGGACACGTCTACACTTAGAAATTCAAAATTTATTACGGAATACTACACAGTGCTGGTTGGTTAAAACAAGCAAAATTTTCATACGTTCATTGACTGTAGACTATATATGACATACGATAAACATATGTCAATATTTGTATACATGTGAGCGAATGAGTACGTGCATAGTGACATACAAATACATACAAATATAAGACCTCATATATTTAAAATGAATAATAGTTTGACTTTAGTGGGTAGACAATGCCACAGGAGATCTTCTGAAGATAAACTGCTTATACATATATGAACAAAAATTAGTTCAGTAACACGATCTGTATGTATCTGTGTACGCAGGAGGGCTTCAGGAGGCTCATGTCAGATACAAATAATTGCATGTGTACAGCTTATGGGACGCTGGTAGTGTTGCCCACGAGACGGGACAGGCTTCTCAAAATTCGAGACGAGACGAGACGAGACGAGACAGCTCGTGAAAAGTCTCGTCTCGTCTCGAAAGTCTCGAAAAAAATATATAAACAAAATAACTAATCAATTGCAAATATTTGGGCAAGGGGTCCTGTGTTCGATACCCGGTGGAGGCACGTAGTGGTTCGGATCCCACTTTAAACTGTAGGTCCAGTCCCGATTAGCCTTACTGTGCATAAAGTGGACTTAAAACAGTAAATCAGCAGCAAATATTTATTTATTCGGAATAAAGCATTTCCTTTTGTAAACCCAAATCAACTTCTATTACATGAAAAAAGATCTGTAAGATTCCCCCTCGAAAAGTCCTAAATTCGTCATACGTTGTCCGTAACGAATTTTGCCAGACTTTAGCCTCGTGTCCCAGCTATCTTAACTTGCAAAATTCCTACCCTAAGAGTTCTCTTCCATTCATCCTTGCGCAAAACGATCCGTAGGTAGTCACTGCTATTGTTTACTACGGCCCTGTTCCAACCATACTGGGGACAATCGTCATAAAATTTCTCGCCCAAACAGCCAAACAGACCCTTCTTTCATTTGCGACCTTCTTCTCAAAATCCACATCAGCTTCGATTTCTGGTTGCAAACTCCTAAGATTTCGTACTAAAAACCTAGGTAAAGGCAAATTTCCAAGTGCATATAGCACAGTGCCATCCATGTACGGGATGTGGGGGAAAGGTCATTTTGGAGGCGAAGCGATCAGGACCACACTCCGGCCGCTTTTGCCATCCAGGATTGCCCATGTGCACGGATTGATATGAGGCTGGGATCCCCGGAGCTGCTTTATCCGACATTTATTCACCCACTCTGGGAATCGAACACGGGTCTCCCGCCTGGCAGTCAGACGCCCAAACGACTACACCACCACCGCTCTAAAAAACCTAGTAAAAAGCTTAGATACTCTACTTTGAAGTAACGAACAAAAAATTGCCTGAAGTCATAGGAGTAATAAACGACTTGCGACAGCAATAAGTGTGGCTTGTAAATGAACCCTCAGTAATAAATGCATCCTTCCGGTCGGAAGCGACTCGACCGACAAGCAGCACGGGTTGCTTTGTCGCTTGCGTGTCGTTCGTACTGGCCCGTTTTCTAATAGCGTGCATAGTGTCGTGTCTGTCTGTTGGTAGTGAATTCACAGTGAAAGCTTGCTTATAGACTAAGGGAGATTTCACATCCAAGCGATCCGCGACCCGTAACACGTGTCGCTTCAAGATTTCACCATTCGAACGCAGGATTGTGCGGTCTCCTATGCCCCTACGCTGTGAAACGTTGCTGTTGATTGACTCGTTCCAAAGCGACATCTGTCGCTTGTCGCTCCGGTCTGAAAGCTTGGTGCTTTGGTGCGAAAACTCTGTGTCGCTTGTTGCCTGTTGCTTCAACCTGAAAGCTATCTTGGGGAAATTTCACACCGAAGCGACAAGCGACAATTGTAATTCACACACAAGCGACAAGCGACACAATCCCCTCCAGTCTGAAGGAAAACATTCACCCCGCATCTGTGAACAACGGACTGAGGCGTCAAGAGACACGTGCAGCTTCTCGTGTGTCTTCTGTTCTAAAGGTTGTATTGACTACTGAAAGTTCGCTTCGAAGCGACTCGTGTCGCATGTCGTCTGTAACTTTGGTGTGAAATCTTCCTCACAGGAAATTTTTCGAACCGAAGCGATACAACAAGTTGCACGTCTCGCTTGTCGCTTGCATGTTTTTCTGCTTAGGCCGTTTTCTGGATACCGTGTATCGTCGCCAGGGTTGTTATCCGCGCATGCGCGGTGAATGCTTGCTTATAAACTGAAGTGTCCCTGTTGTTCGTTGCTTCAGTGTGATACTTCCGTGTCGCTTGCCACATTCAACAAGCCACAGGAGAGAAGCGACAAGCAACATGTCTCGCTTGGAAACGAACTCTCAGTAAACGTAACTTTCCGAACCGAAGCACCATGTGTCTCTTGTCGCTTGCGTGTCGCTCAAATTGGGTCGTTTTCTTAATATCAAGCGTAGAGTCGCCTCGATCTGTTGATACTGCCCGTGCTGTGAATACTTTTATCATAGACGGAACGGAAGGGGATTCTGTCGCTTGTCACTTCAGTGTAAACACCCATATGGCTTGTCGCCTGTCGCGTGTTCCTTCTGTCTGAAAGCTCCTTATGTGTACGATGGATAAAGAGTGGATGGGAGCCAGAAAAGCAAGGTAGATTATATACACTATCTAGCTATTGCTAATCAACAAACTTTATTTAAGAGTCAGAGATTTTTGTTCCTTAGTCGGAAGTACAGATGTCCAATATAATTTCAATATGAGAATGATATTAATTAATATACACTTCATATATATATATTTCGAATTATTGACTGAGAACCACAAGCAGAACATGTTTAAGATTAAAACTAATGAGGGCTAATGAAAGTTTCTAAATTTGCTACGTCTCCGGCTAGGAGTATTAGAACTCCTCTACACCCAGGGTTTGCTGGTATTAAGTAACAGTCTTAATTTTTTTTTTTTTTTTATTTATTTGAGAAATCCTGAATACGGAGCAAATCCATTTTATATCAGGATATCAACAGCGAGAAAAATAGAAATTAACAAATGAGAAGCACGCACACATATGTAACAAGAATAATACAATAAAAATAATAAAAATTAAACAATAATAATAAAACAATAACAAGGGTATAACAAATATTAATTTCTCTTCAGCTGCTTGATGCACGCATTTCTGAAAGCCTGCTTAGATAGATGGAAGCCTGGAGGATCCATAATTAACGCTTTATTAAGAGTAATAGCTTAAACTAGAAACTAGTTAAAAACACACGTGACTCAACACGTTTAAAAGACACTTCCACTGAGATTACTTACATTACACAAGCCTTGCAGAGGCAAATCTTTCAATTAAATTTCAGCTTTGCTATTCTTATCAGTTTAGAAACAAGAAATAGTCATAACATTACTCATATAAAGCCTTGAAATATCACAAACTTAGACTTACATTAAAGTCGCTTATTTTTGCGGAGTTGCCAAGCTCGCACAGAAAAATTATCCTACCTAAATGTGTGATAACACTAGATATCTTCTGTGACCATACAGGCCCTCCTATACGTGCGATAACACTAGAATTCTCCTTTGACCATGGAGGTCATGTTATACAAATACAGGGTTAACCAAAAGTTCCATTTCCCCTATTTATGTTTTTATTATTTTTTCATATTGATGTATATATAATATTCATGGTTCAGTATAGTATAACAAAAGATACATAATATTTTCTCGGTAAAACTGTTAAAGCCGGGAATCGGCTGTAACTCGTTTATTCTGTAATTGTTGACATTCGTACTTACTTATTCTGCATGGCGAAAGATCGTTTAACAAGGGATTTCGCCTTTTTTAAACGAAATTAGTATCTATTGTCGACATATCGAGTAAGTATTATTCGTTCTTTTCTCGCTTCCTGAACACGCAAAATGGCGGGCAAATATTGACTAGCGTTGTATTTCAAACGGCAAAGCAGTGCTTCAACCTTCTTAACAGAAAAATTCCAGCATAGCCCTGAAAACCATTACCGCATAGCCTCAGAAACAATTCTGGATCGTATAACCATACACAAATAGCCCCAAAAACCATTCACCATAGCAGGTTGGGCAATATAGAAATCGAAAACGTATGTGAAGATACATATGTTTCATATATCCCGGTTTTGTAGGAGATTTCGTGAGAGATGAAATAAGTACTCTTCGATCATGTTTATTTTTATTAGTTTTGTTACGTAACATCACTTTTCTTCCTAGTCGCGGACGAGTGACCATTACATGAAATTAACGACGAAATACTCAAACACCTGTTACAAGGACGGTACTCAAACCCGGGAACTTTGTTGACGAGATCGAATGTCGACCACTTAATGAGCTTGCCCACCTAGTCTGCTTAATGTTGCTTGTGTCAGATAATTAATAATAACTGTCAATATCCCGCATTCATTATCATTTGTTTTATAATTTATCTTATTGATGTGATTAACCTCAAGTCGAAAAATTAGTTGAAAGGCAAAAATGCAAGATTGAATGTCTCTGATGTTACTTCGTGCCGAATAATATGATGCGATATATTAATAATATAATATGCCTAGTCATTCCATTCATTAATCCCAATTGCGTACACAAAATATGGTATAATGTCCACTCCTAACAAACCTCCGTGGTGGAGTGGTTAGCACAGCACGCTACGACAGCATGGGCTCCTGGTTCGAATCTTGGTTTGGCCATGGGTGTTCTTGGTGAGTGTCCCTTAATCAATGTCATCATATCATCATTCATTACTCATCTTCATCGTCGCTATTTGTCAAAAGTGAAACAATAGCGACACTAAATAACAAACATCCAATCAAATCGAACATCTTCACCGATTTAATTCTATACAGTAGCAAATTCCCAGTTTGTTACTGCATCTTGCTTAATTTTACAGCATCTCAATTATTTTCCTGTTCGAAAACAAATGGAATGTTGTTTTGAGCAGTTGATTGTGCATTGTTTTGTTGTTTGTATTGTTTAATTAAAGTTGCATTAATTAGTTTTAGTCCAATCGTGACAGAGGGAATCGAGAACACAAAGATAGGGGAAAACACAAGTTAAAGACCACGGTAAAGGTAACATTCCGTGAATACGACTGAAGTGACTGCAGAATATTATGGATAAAATTTGTTTCGCTTTCTTCTTTTATTTCTGTTTCAGTTATTTTACTTCGCTTTTCTTCTATCACTCCTCTTAATCGTGTCGGTGAGGAAAAATTATAAACTCGTGAATTGGACGATGGGACAATAAATCTATGCCTCTCCCACGTTTTGAAACTGTCACCACAAAATATTGTCTTACTTTTAAAATTTACGCCAAATATGGTTTCACTCGTCTATTTCTCAAGGCGTTCCATTGCCTCTCCGCTGGCGTAGTGGTAACGTCTTCGACATGTAATCAAAGACTTCCGAATTCAATACCAGATAGAGGAACATTTGGTTCGGATTCCACTTTAATCTGTAGGTCCAATGCATAAACTAGACTTAAAAAAATTAACGTGTGGCATGTGGTCGGTGATGGGAACCATCATTTCAGTGAACCTTCTTGACAATGACTAGTATCACTCGAAATAATATTTCCTTACGAAAAGCTCTTGTTAAGAAACCAATTGCTGAAATTTTCTTCTTGAGGCCACGTAGCACCCAGCTGTTGTTTGTTGTGCCTGGAGCATGAGTCATGTGGCTCATGCTATCAATGCTCAATCCTTCCCGAGAACTCAGATCCTCCAGGCAAACTTAAGCGAATATTTTGTTATTTGAGTTGCATAAACAAGAGGCTTTAAAACGTTACGAAATTCTAGGTCCCGTGGCCCAGGTAATTCTTTCTCTGACTGTACAGCTACCATGGTTGTACTTGTCCAATTTTCAGATATATCCTACATCCGATGTGACACATGCCATCTCACTATTTCTTCTGAATTTTAATTTCGGTCTTGTGCAAACATACTGTGATTCTTGTAATTTATAGTTGGAACATGCAGTATTTGGAATAACACCTAAAGTCTCAGATTTCCCCTCCAAATATTACAGAGGTACGAATCATTCTACTAAATTTGAAATGTGTGTATCATGTGAAAAATTACGCAATTGTTCCAGTTTACGCAAAGGGAATGAATATCACACCTATTAATAACATTATATGATTGATATCATAATTGGCCAATACAATATCTATAATTGACCTACATACCGAACCCACCATTCTGCTACAAGACGCGAATTCTTTCGCAGGGATTATGTCCGAAACGTGTAACTTTAATAATGCTCTAAAAGTAGGGCCACTTATGTTTTTAATCTGAAAAAGTCAGGAAACAAGATGGTGAAATAAAGGTTCTTTCTTCGTAAATATAGTAGCCATCAGACAAATTCGCCTCGAGTATTTCGAGAAAGATAATTAAATTTAATCTAGTTGTAGTAAACAATTTTCCTTAAATGTTTTAAGAATTCAACGAAGAGGATAACGCTCGTAACGAAGCAAAAATGGTTTGATTTTGTTCTCAATTTTGAAATTTGTCATGCAATATTTCTCCATTGAAAATTTCAGAAAGATCACTTTAAATTCTAGACGCTTATTGTTTGTTACTGAACATCATTTGCATCAATTTCACCTAACAAAACAATTGTTTTAAATATTTTCATTTGTAGCGCTGATGGCGTTAAAATTCCTTGCATAGCATATCATGAGCTCAAGAGATGTCAGTTCTCTGAAAATCTCAGCAAAACGTTAGTTCTATGAATTTTCTATATCATGGTGTAAAATACCGTTTTCAACTATAAAAAATTAAGGTAATATTTTAGGAGTTAAGTAAGACGTTTTAGTCCAAAACCTTCATACATGTTTTTTGCAGATTGAGAAATATGGCATTCTTCTCGGAATTGACTGATATTTCATGAAAGTGAAACAGTTCTTGGCACAGAACTTTGTTACTTTCTTATGTTGAAGAATGATTGTAATGTTAATGTTGTGTGGTTAATACATCGTTAGAAAAATAGATTTTGACAAGAAAAGATAAAATATAAATTACTGTTTTCATTTATTAATAAAAATCAACAACAGGTATACAATGTTCATCCAAGTAATCCATATCCAGAATGACCGATACTGAGATGAGGCTGTACGTGGAGGTTGTGTCCTTGTTTCTTGACCACTGCGTTGAATCCATTGTGATCGTCAGCCACGTAGTCCACAGTTCTAACACTTCCGTCTGGTTCCACAAGACTGTACTGTCCCTTCACAACAGGCCCATCACGTACTTCATACTGGCTCTTCTGGTCGCCTGTGTGGTGGTCACTCACAGCATACTTGAACTCGTATTTGGGATATGCCTGCACGAGAAATATACATATTTATTACTTTTTTGTTCTTGCACAAGGGCAAACACACATCAATCTTAACCAGTTATTCTGTTGCATTTATGCCTTTGTTCCATTTAGACTTAACATGTGAAGATGAGAGAGAGAGTATATCAATAACTTGGCATTTTTCTTATATTTGAAAATCAAGTATTTACTTACGTAATAGTCCACATGATGAATGGGTGGAATTGCAAGAGCTAGTGCTGAGAAAGCCAGTACTCCAACAAGAACCTGCAACAAACATAAATCGAAAAACGTATGATCAAGACTAAATTCACAAATGAAGTAAATATTTATAAAGTTATTGAAAATATTCAAGAGCATATGAAGAAATTCCGGATCGTGGTTGTGACATTTCTTGTAAGTTTTGTAACCCCAAGTCATCTGAATGCACAAGGTGAGAAAAGAACGATTGACAATTTGTCGATTCCTCTCATACTGATCAACATTTGATCAATCTTTCAATCTCGTCGATCCTAAAAGTATAAAGTTCTAAGTAAAGTTCTACCATTTTTTCTGAGATGATAAGTATAATTTGTGTACTAATTATTCCAAAGTTCTTGTACCTCATATGTTACTGGAAACTTAGATATATATTCAATATTAATGTCAATTCCATAATCTTACCACGAAGGAATTCATTTCTATTTGGATGCAAATGGATTACACTTCTCAACTGATAACCGAAGAATAAGGCAGTGCTTTATATAAGACAGAGAAGTGAAACTTTCGAACCTTCACTTCCTCTATATCATTCAGAGAGCTGCATTTTCTTCCTATGTTCATTGGATGTCAAATGCGCAGAAAGGTTAATTTATTCCACCGACAAGAAAATATTTATCTGCTGCCTAGTCAGTCGTGTAATATGTACTGAGAATGAATGTTATCTTAGAATTCTTGAGGCTGTAACAGCCGCAACCAAATCTTTTAAATAGATTTGATTTTTGTTAAGTCCCCTTTATGCACAGTGAGGCTAATCGGAACTGGACCTACAATTCAAACTGGGATCCGAAAGACTTGTGCCTCCACCAGGTATCGAATCCGGCTTTTCTTTTCAAAATCTATTTTTCTAACGATGTATTAACGACACAACATTAACATTACAATCATTCTTCAACATAAGAAAGTAACAAAGTTCTGCGCCAATAATTGTTTCACTTTCATGAAATATCGGTCAATTCCGAGAAGAATACCATATTTCTCAATGTGCAAAAAAACATGTTTGAAGGTTTTGGACTAAAACGTATTACTTAACTCCTAAAATATTACCTTAATTTTGGATAGTTGAAAACAGTATTTTACACCATAATATAGAAAATTCATAGAACTAACGTTTTGCTGAGATTTTCAGAGATCTGACATCTCTTGAGCTCATGATGCGCTATGCAAGGATTTGTAACGCCATCAGCGCTACAAATGAAAATATTTAAAACAATTGTTTTGTTAGGTGAAATTCAGTAACAAACAATAAGCGTCTAGAATTTAAAGCGATCTTTCTGAAATTTTCAATGGAGAAATATTGCATGACAAATTTCAAAATTGAGAACAAAATCAAACCATTTTTGCTTCGTTACGAGCGTTATCCTCTTCGTTGAATTCTTAAAACATTTAAGGAAAATTGTTTACTACAACTAGATTAAATTTAATTATCTTTCTCGAAATACTCGAGGCGAATTGGTCTGATGGCTACTATATTCACGAAGAAAGAACCTTTATTTCACCATCTTGTTTCCTCACTATTTCAGATTAAAAACACAAGTGGCCCTACTTCTAGAGCATTATTAAAGTTACACGTTTCGGACATAATCCCTGCGAAAGAATTCGCGTCTTATAGCAGAATGGTGGGTTCGGTATGTAGGTCAATTATAGATATTGTTTTGGCCAATTATGATATCAATCATATAATTTTATTAATAGGTGTGATATTCATTCCGTTTGCGTAAACTGGAACGATTGCGTAATTTTTAACATGATACATACATTTCAACTTTTAACTTAAAGTACATTTTTCAGTATACACTCTTCTGAACAAATTATCACAAGATTGAGCAATACGGAATTATTTACATTTTCAACATTTTGCATTCCTAACACTTAAAGAATAATAATTTTGGTTTGCCAGCTTGCTAATTTTAAGTGACGCCTATTATCTTTAACCGTGATCGTTTCTCGTCCTAAGAGTATGTGCCATCCCAATGTACAGCTTGAGGTACTGACTAATCTACAAGGAAGCATTCTCTGAAAATATACATACTGCGGAAAAATACCTTTCACTTTAAGACAACTAGCGTTCATAGATGAATTATGTTATAACAATCCCTAATTCAAAATAAACATGTAAATTCAAAATGTGGAATTTTAATTGGAGATGTTTAAATATCCTTGACATACGGAGTTGTTTTGTTTCAGTGCTGTACCAGACTACTGAAATACTGGTTTTAACACTTTGTATTGAGAATAATGTGGAAAGACATGTGTCTCAATCTCTGAGAGGAAAATTCATCTTAGTACACAAAGAAAGACAAAGAGGGGAAGAAGAAGAGCTGCACGGAAGGAAGATATGGGAGAAGAGAAGGAGGTGGGGTAAGTGTGTAGGTTATACATTTACAATATTAATATTTTTACTGATATCCAAAGCAGTTCTTGAAAGTGTTTGTATGTTGGGAATATAAGTTTAAGGGATATAATATAATTATGGTTCGTGTTCTTAAAGTTGGTGTATTTCAATTACATTTTTTCAAACCGATTCTTTCGAAAAACCTACAGCTTCCAGAAATTTTTAATTTTCAAACTAATTTTGAAATAATGAATGAATTGTGTTTTAATCTCCACAAATATATAGAGTAAGGTGTAAGGTGTAGAAATATCAAACATCAGAAAATGTTTAAAATGTCCGCAACATAGAAAATACGCATATAGATTTTCACGCAATATTGTGAAGCACTTTCGCAAATTAATTACTAGGTGAACTGTCAAAAATATTATGTGATTACACAAATTTCATCTCAATATTTATAATCTCTGTACAGCTACCATGGATGTATTTGTCCAATTTTCAGATATATCCTACATTCGATGTGACACATGCCATTTCACTATTTCTTTAGAATTTTAATTTCGGTCTTGTGCAAACATACTGTGATTCTTGTAATTTATTGTTGGAACATGCAGTATTTGGAATAGCACCTAAAGTTTCAGATTTCCCCTCCAAATATAGCAGAGGTACGAATCATTCTACTAAAGTTGAAATGTATGTATCATGTAGTAGAGAGGCAGCACTTCGTTCCTACGCGTGAGCAAAAATTCGATGCGACTGGTGTTATGTTATATCCTGTCGAAGCGGGGTACGAGCGATTTTATTGTTGAGTCAGCAGTTCGTGTTTGATCACGTTGAAGACATCGGAAGCGGTGGGGGAGGGGGGTGAATGGATTTGTCACGTTGTTTCTTGATGTATGCTAACCTAACACGTGCGTATGTTTGTGTGTGTGTGTGTGTGTGTGTGTGTGTGGAGGAAATGCGCGCGCAACCATTGCGTATGATGCAAACACATGAAGAAATGATTTAAAGATGGCGCCGAATTTTGCTGTACCCCGAAAGCTTAACGGCTAAGGTTATTGCTCTGTAAAACAAGAGGCGTCGAGGGTTCGATTCCTGGTAGAGTCAATATTGATTGATTGATAGATTGAGTTAGTTTTTTTTAAGTGCATTTTATGCACGGTAAAACTAATCAGGATTGGACTTACAGTTGAAAAGTGGTGATTCGGATCACTATGTCCCTCCACCGAGTATCGAACCTGGGACCCTTTGATTACAAGGCGACGATGTCAATATTGAATGGTCTCGATTAGCCTGTGTGTACATAAAGCCAGCAAAATGGTTGAGTTCGAAAATCGAGTTGGGTTAGTGGTTAAAGTTGTCACCTGGCAGTGAAGAGGTCGCGGGTTCGATTCTCTAGGTAGTTAAATTAGGCCAATTGTTTAGTCTCGTCATTATAGGTTCCCGATTAGTCCATCTGTGCATAAATAGTGTTTGAATGAAATCAATATGGCGGCCTTGGGTTAGTGGTTAATGTTGTCACCTGGTAATGAAGAGGTCGCGGGTTCGATTTTCTAGGTAGTTAAAAGAGGCCAATTGTTTTGTCCCGCCATTATAGGTCCCGATTAGTCCATCTGTGCATAAATAGTATTTGAATAAAATCAATATGGCGGCCGCGTTTTGTGTTCAGCGGCGGCGGAGCGGGGCGGCGCGGCGCGGGAGGTGTTTTTTATTCCGCGAGATGTTTTAACCAAGTGGTTGAGGGTTCGATTCCCAATGTGGGTGAAAATTGGATATTCAATTGTATTTGTTTAAAAGTTCCGATTAGCTTTTTGTGCACATAGAGAAAATAAACTAATTGGAAATAGGATGTTTATGCTGTAATGAAAAGGTCCCGGGTTCGATTCACAATGTCAAATTGGCTGATAATGATGTTGTTTTTAAAATTAAAATAAAAAGAAGTGTGTTGAGTCCCCATTAGTATTTATGCAGGAACAGATATTAAAAATCAAAACAAAATGGCTGTGACTGGTGTTTAGTATTCGAAAGGTTCCAGGTTCGAGTTCCTAGTTATATATATTTTTTTTTTTTAGTTTAGAGAATTAGTCCCCATTTATTGCATTTTGGCGAACACGTCCTCCCCCTTTGTGGCATTTGGACATGTTGGAGATATACATAGAAATTGTTGTCAAAGTGCCTAATAATGATTTTCTGTTTAAATAAAAAAGAAGTGTGTTATCAGTCCCGATTAGCACGAACAGATATTCAAAAAGCAAAACAAAATAGCTGATATTGTTGTTTAGTATTCAAAAGGTTTTGGGTTCCAATGCTGGCAAATTTGCAGAATAACATTGATTTGTTTAAAAAGTGAGTTACTATTCCCGATTATTTTTGATACACA
Source organism: Lepisma saccharinum (assembly GCF_977018435.1). Classification (NCBI taxonomy): domain Eukaryota; kingdom Metazoa; phylum Arthropoda; class Insecta; order Zygentoma; family Lepismatidae; genus Lepisma; species Lepisma saccharinum. Next base: position 54,863,179 of record NC_139246.1, read on the forward strand.
AATAGAAAATGGGGTGATTTTGGAGTTTTGCAACCAAGGGGGGTCGAGGGTTCGAGTTTATTAGGGGATAATATTGGCGTTTTTTAACGCAGTCCCGATTAACCGTAATGCATAAAGCTGTTTCAACGAATATCGAACCTGGAACCTTTTGATTACAATACAAAGACTTTACCACTAATGTATGCTATGTTTTAAAACCAAAAATAAATAATAGTATCGAATTTTTAAAAAAATGCGTTACCAGTCTCGATTAGCCATTATGCACAAACAGATGTGTTTTGAAACAAAGGGGGGGTCGAGGGTTCGATTACAACTGGGTATGTGTGTTGAGGAAACTAAAGGTCAACAGGCATGGAAAGTTTTTACTCGCCATCTCAAAATAAGTTTTTGGGCTTGGTACAGGTAGCTTTTTGTAGAAAGCCCCACAACGGCATCAACGTGGCTACCATCTGTGGGGGCCTCTTTATTTTTAAGTTGTAGAGGGGCACAAAGCCGTTTGTACCATACAACGTTGCACCGAAGAACCAACTTGTCAACTAGTCACTCACTCCATCATTAAAGTGCACAACATAATATCAGATTTGCACTGATAATAAGCAAAAAATTATAGCGGATGCATAATTATATTTCAATGACAGCAAATGGTTTCAAATGAATGGTTTTCACTTTATTTTTTACTAAGTAACAGATTTGGTAATGAAAAGCTTTAACATTTGCATATAATATGGGATTTCTTTTGGTATCCAGTTTGTATGTTGACCAAATCACAGATATACTATTACTAAGGATAGCATTAACTTAATCTAATAAAAATATATTCCACTGCATTACAAAATTAACTCATTCTGTTTTCTGTTGTTTGAATCCATATGGTAAAGTCTCGAAACTTGATGCACATCTTTTTGTTTTGGTATATACCACCTGAAAAACCCTTATTTCCGGCTTACTAACAACGGAATGTGTTTTTGTGCGTACGATTTTGTTCGAGTTGAGTAAAGTTAAAGAGGAGGTGGTGTTGAGAATAGCATTGGTGAGTGATTCGAAATTGATTGTGCTGCTGTTTTTATGGTTTAGACATATGCCTTTCACCTTGCAAACAGTAGTAACATTAGTATTGTCTGGATTTACTACCTCAAATGCATAACTTTTCGGCCCACTGGATGAAAATGCTCTGATATAAGCATTTTTCCCATAGAGTTCTAGTTCATTTGTTAACTCTCCTAGGTAGTCTCCAACAGGCAGATCAACATCACCTGGCCTTTGAATATAAATAACACTATCGGTATCATAGTACAATACATTTTCGCCTAATGTATCCAAATATTCATAAAGCATATCAAAGCGGGGTTATATGTATCTATATAAATTTGTTTTTAAAAACTGTGTCACCAGCACCAATCAACCGCTGAGCGCAAACAGCGAAATTGTTTAGATGGCCGCTTTATGCACAGATGGGGTAATCGGGGCTGGACCTACAGTTTGAAGCGGAGCCTTATGTATGTATTTAAATTAGTTTTTAAAACTGTGTCACCAGCACCAATCAGCCGCAGTGCGCAAACAGCGAAATTGTTTAGAAGGCCGCTTTATGCACAGATGGGGGTAATCGGGGCTGGATCTACAGTTTGAAGCGGAGTGTTATCTATCTATTTAAATTAGTTTTTAAAACTGTGTCACCAGTCCCAATTACTCGCAGTGCGCAAAGAAAAAATTGTTTAGAAGGCTTTATGCACAGATGGGGGTAATCGGGACTGGATCTACAGTTTGAAGCGGTGTCATATGTATGTATTTAAATTAGTTTTTAAAAACTGTCACTAGTTCCAATCAGCCGCAGTGCGCAAACAGAGAAATTGTTTAGAAGCCTGTTTTATGTATAGATGGGGTAATCGGGACTGGACCTACAGTTTGAAGCGGAATCATATCTATATATTTAAATTAGTTTTTAAAAACTGTCACTAATCCCAATCAGCCGCTGTGCGCAAAATGAGAAATTGTTTAGAAGGCCGCTTTATGCACCGATGGGGGGTAATCGGGGCTGGATCTACAGTTTGAAGCGGAGTGATATCTATCTATTTAAATTAGTTTTTAAAACTGTGTCACCAGTCCCAATCAGTCGCAGTGCGCAAACAGAGAAATTGTTTAGAATGCCGCTTTATGCATAGATGGGGTAATCGGGCCTGGACCTACAGTTTGAAGCGGTACCATATGTATCTATATAAAATCACTCTTTTAAAACTGTTACCAGTCCCAATCAGCCGCAGTGCGCAAAAAGAGAAATTGTTTAGATGGCCGCTTTATGCACAGATGGGGGTAATCGGGGCTGGACCTACAGTTTGAAGCGGAGTGATATCTATCTATTTAAATTAGTTTTTTAAAACTGTGTCACCAGTCCCAATCAGTCGCAGTGTGCAAACAGAGAAATTGTTTAGAATGCCGCTTTATGCATAGATGGGGTAATCGGGCCTGGACCTACAGTTTGAAGCGGTACCATATGTATCTATATAAAATCACTCTTTTAAAACTGTTACCAGTCCCAATCAGTCGCAGTGCGCAAACAGAGAAATTGTTTAGAATGCCGCTTTATGCATAGATGGGGTAATCGGGCCTGGACCTACAGTTTGAAGCGGTACCATATGTATCTATATAAAATCACTCTTTTAAAACTGTTACCAGTCCCAATCAGCCGCAGTGCGCAAAAAATAGAAATTGTTTGGAAGCCCGCTTTATGCATAGATGGGGTAAACGGGGCTCTACATATAGTTTGAATCGGAGTCATATGTATCTATTTACATTTGTTTTTAAAACTGTGTCACCAGTCCCAATCAACCGCTGTGCGTAAAAAAAAGAAATTGTTTAGAAGGCCAGTTCCAATCAGCTATTGTGCGCAAAAAGATGAACTGTTTAGTAGACCGTTTTATGCACAAAAAGGGGTAATCGGGACTGGACTTCACAGTTTGAAGCAGAGCTATATGTATCTATATAATTTTTTTTTAAATTGTCACCAGTTCCAATCAGCCGCTGTATGCAGAAAAAAAATGTTTAGAAGGCTGCTTTCTGCACAGATGGGGTAATCGGAACTGGATTTCTGTATTTGTTTAAAAAGCCATAATATACACAGATAGGCTAATTGGGACTGGAACTACAGTTTGAAGCGGGGTCGATATTTTCTATTTATCTATATAAAACCGTGTTTGTAAAATTGTCTCCAGCTCCAATCTGCCTTTGAGCAAAAAAAATAATAAATAAATAAATGATTGTTTAAAAAAGCCATATTATACACAGATAGGCAAACTGGGATTGGTTCTACAGTTTAAAGTGTGTTTAAAGTATGTTTTCAACGCATTCTTGTTGAACTGTAAACCATATAGTTTGAGGTTTTTTTTATGTAAATACATATTATTCACAGATAAGCTATAAAGGGGTGACTCTACAGTTAATGTGTATTTATAGAAAATAAAAACACATGTTGTTAGGTAATTTTGAACTTTATAATTTTCAGATATCTTCGAAAAATGGAAACTGGAAGTACTACTAATTTTGAGAGGGTTATTGAAATAAGCACCCAAGAGGTGTTGAATAAAATCAGAAATGAAATCGGAGAATTTAGTCAAAGTAGCTGTATATCCATCCAGGGTGTGCTCAATGATTTGGATTTGGCCTTGGGTACAGCTGGGGGAAATAATTCGATTGACAACATAGACAAATCCGTAAACATTGATACTCAGGATATTTTTGTTGCTGTTGCCAATGAATTGGGGGAAGACATTGCTAATAAATCAACTGGGGTTGATTATTCATAAAAGCATAATAAGCACAAACAAAATGTCTCTTCTACTGTTTACAGTTATGGTAGTTATAGTGACTACATCCAATCTACGCCCTCCACCTCAATGGAAAATGCAGGCACTGCTAATTTTGACAGGGGTATTGAAATAAGCACCCAAGAGGTTTTGAATACAATCAGAAATGAAATTGGTGAATATAGTCAGAGTAGCTGTATATCCACTCAGTGTATGCTCAGTGATCTGGATTTGGCCTTGGGTACAGATGGAGCAAATAAATCTATTGACAACATAGACAAATCCGTAAACATTGATACTCAGGATATTTTTGTTGCTATTACCAATGAATTGGGGGAAAATAATGCTAATAAATCAACGGGGGTTGATTATTCACAACAGCATATTAGGCACAAACAAAATGTTTCTACTACTGTTCATAGTTATGTTAGTTATAGTGACTACATCCAATCTACGCCCTCCACCTCAATGGAAAATGCAGGCACGGCTAATTTTGACAGGGGTATTGAAATAAGCACCCAAGAGGTTTTGAATACAATCAGAAATGAAATTGGTGAATATAGTCAGAGTAGCTGTATATCCACTCAGTGTATGCTCAGTGATCTGGATTTGGCCTTGGGCACAGATGGAGCAAATAAATCTATTGACAACATAGACAAATCTGTAAACAATGATACTCAGGATATTTTTGTTGCTATTGCCAATGAATTGGGGGAAAATAATGCTAATAAATCAACGGGGGTTGATTATTCACAAGAGCATAATAAGCACAAACAAAATGTCTCTCCTACTGTTCATAGTACTGTTCATGACCTCAACCAATCTACCCCCTCTACCTCTACTGCTATTAACAGCAATCAATCCAGACCCTTTGTCTCTATTTCTAGTGAGACCAACCAACATGTTGAAATGTTTCCTAACAAGTATAACAACCAGAATACAGGGATATTTGGGTGTATTGGAACAGCCGATGAAAAATGTGGAGATCTTTTCCATTTAGAATCTGTTTTAGAGACTAGAGAATTGGAGCAATGTACAAATCATATTTCGCCAGCGTTATACCAAATGGTTCTTAGGGATTGTATTCAGAAAGCGGAAGTGTGCAGACAGGTAGGCGGTGGCGATGATGCAGTGTTACATCATGTTGAAGTTATAGAAGAGACAAAAAGGCGTTACCAAAGATTCAATATGGAAGGACGAATGGTGCGTGCTCGGTTGCGGGGGGCACCACACAATGAGAATTCGGTGATATGGGTTCAGGAGGGATTGCAAGAACTGATCCAATATGTTCTACGTGATGTGGCCGAGCATGACCAAGTTGGTATTTCTATCAGAAATGAAGATCACCCTGATCGCCCTTTTTGGTTATCTTTTCGGGAAGCACAGGCGATAAATATGGAGATATTGTGGGCAGCATTGGAAAAAGTATTGCAGAGCAATACAACATTTCTTTCTGACAACAATTTCTATGTATATCTCCATCATGTCCAAATGCCACGAGGGGGAGGACGTGTTCGCCAAAATGCAATGAATGGGGAACAATTCTGTAAACTAAAAAAAGGAATTATAACTATTAAAAATTCCGATAGCAGGTGTTTGGCTTATGCGTTGGTTGTGGCAAGAGGTATTAATGTTTACAAAAATGAACCTCAAAAACGTTATCAGTATGTTAGACAACATAAATGTGTTATGGAAGAAGAAGTGGATAAACTGTGCAGAGAAGCTGGGGAAAATTTGAATAGTGGTGGAGGAACTACCGAAATTCAAAAATTTCAGGACTATTTATCTGATTTCAAAATTACCGTATATAATGGATTTTCCGGGAGTGATGTGATATATGAAGGTCCTTTATTACCTAGGCGCGAAACTTTAAATTTGGTGTACATAAACAAGCATTTTAATGTTATAACATCTCTTACAGCTGCATTCTCCGCTAATTTCTATTGTGAAACTTGCCATAAAAAATATGATCATGTTTCTAGACATCTAGGATCCTGTACAGCTGTTTGTTCACAATGCCAAGAAAAGCCCAAATGTACTGTTTCAGAAACCAAAATAAAGTGCACTGATTGTAACAGATTTTTCTATGGTCAAAAATGTTACAATAATCATAAAACATGTTACAATAGAAAAAACTCTCTTTGTCAGACAGTAAAATGTTGTGAAAAATGCCTGAAAGCGTATGCTATCTGTACAAACAGAAATCCTCATATATGTGGGGAGAAATTCTGTGTCAGCTGTAAAAATATGGTACCATCTGAACATCTATGTCACATCCAAAACATTTATAGCAAACAAATATCTTCTCTTATATCAAAAAAAGCAATGCTTGTTTTCTACGATATTGAATCGAGGCAGGACACAAAACTAGAAGGCACTGAAAACAATTTTCTGCATATTCCAAATCTTTTGGTGTGCCAAAATGCATGCTATAATTGCATTGAGAACAAAGATATGTCTCAATGGTGCAGTGTATGCGGGAAAAAACAGCACATTTTTGATAGTACAGAACCTGTTTACAATTTTCTGCAATTTGTTTCAGCTCACCGCACCAAAATTAACAATATTGTGTGTATTGCACACAATAGTAGAGGGTATGATTCGCACTTTGTACTGCAAACTATGATCGAAAAAATGAAATGGACACCGTCTGTTATCATGAATGGAGCCAAAATATTATCTTTGAAGATGCACAATATCCATTTCATAGATTCTCTCAACTTTATTCTAATGGCGCTCAACAAATTACCGAAAGCATTTGATCTCCCATTGTCCAAAGGGTATTTTCCTCATTTTCTTAATACTTTGAAAAATAAAGAATATGTCGGATGTATCCTTGGTACTGAATTTTACGCTGTTGATTCTATGATGGAGAATCAGATTACCAGTTTTTTGGAATGGGATAGTGAACAACAGAAAACAGGGGTAGTTTTCGATATGCAGAAGGAGTTGAGAAAATACTGTGTAGAAGATGTTAATGTCCTACGTGCTGCCTGTTTGAAATTCATGACCACTTTTGAAAAAGAAACAACAATGAACCCATTATTGGAAGCCATCACCATCGCTTCAGCTTGTAATAAAGTATTCCGTAAAATATTTTTGAAAGCAGAACATATAGGAATTATTCCTAAAAACGGATACAGATGGTGTGATATTCAGTCTATAGAGGCTATTTAGTGGTTAGTATGGGAGGAAAAAAACATAAAATCGAAATCCAACATGCAGCCAGAGGACCAGAAGTAAAAGTTGGAGGAAATTTGAAAGTAGATGGATATTTTAAAGATCAAAAGGGGCAAGAGCATGTATTTGAATATCAAGGATGCAGAACACATGGTTGTGTCAAATGTTTCCCTACTTCACGTACAGAACCTCTTCATGATGACCCATATGATACTTTGTCTTTTCGGTATGAAAGAACAGAAAATAAAATTACCAGATTAAAAGCACTTAACTACATTGTCCATGAGATGTGGGGGTGCGAATTTCACCAGCAGTTGAGAAATAACAAAACCATGAAACATTATGTTGAAAAACATCCGTTATCAATTAAAGCTCCCATAATTCCCCGGGAGGCGTTTTATGGTGGTAGAACTAATGCTACCAAACTACATTACACTGTGAAAGAAAATGAAACAATTCAATATAAGGATGTATGTAGCCTGTACCCTTATTGTTGCAAAGTTAAAAAGTTTCCAGTTGGCCATCCGGTGAAAATTTATGTGGGGGAAGAATGACCCGATATTTATTCTTTTGAAGGGCTTGTCAAAGCAACAATACTTCCACCGAGAGATTTGTACCATCCTGTGTTACCATATCGAACCAATTCAAAATTAACTTTCCCTCTATGTAGAACTCGTGCCGATGAAATAAACCAGGCGGAATGTAACCATACTGATAGGGAAAGAGCTATAACTGGTACCTGGGTTGTGGATGAAGTTCAGAAGGCAGTTCAAAAGAAATACAAAATTTTAGAATTACATGAGGTATGGGAATATAATGTTGAACAATATGATCCTGCAATAAAATCAGGTGTTGTTTTTGCAGAGTACATCAATACATCTCTCAAAGCAAAAGTTGAAGCAAGCGGCTGGCCATTGTGGTGTATTGATGAAGAATCCAAAAAAAAATACATAGCTGACTATTTTGAAAAGGAGGGTGTGTTCTTGGATGAAAACAGAATATGTGCTAATCCTGGATTACGAAGCTTAGCAAAACTTATGCTGAATTCATTTTGAGGTAAATTTGGACAGAGAGAAAACCCTGGTCAAGTTAGTATTATCAACAATCCTAAGGATTTTTTCGATAAACTAGAAAACCCCAATGTTGAAGTACATCAAGTTATACCTATAAATGAAGATATGTTGATAGTTCACTCGCAATATCTCGAAGAATCTGCACTTCCATTATCGACTGTAAATGTAGTTATTGCAGCATACACTACAACCTATGCACGATTAGAGCTTTATGAATATTTGGATACATTAGGCGAAAATGTATTGTACTATGATACCGATAGTGTTATTTATATTCAAAGGCCAGGTGATGTTGATCTGCCTGTTGGAGACTACCTAGGAGAGTTAACAAATGAACTAGAACTCTATGGGAAAAATGCTTATATCAGAGCATTTTCATCCAGTGGGCCGAAAAGTTATGCATTTGAGGTAGTAAATCCAGACAATACTAATGTTACTACTGTCTGCAAGGTGAAAGGCATATGTCTAAACCATAAAAACAGCAGCACAATCAATTTCGAATCACTCACCAATGCTATTCTCAACACCACCTCCTCTTTAACTTTACTCAACTCGAACAAAATCGTACGCACAAAAACACATTCCGTTGTTAGTAAGCCGGAAATAAGGGTTTTTCAGGTGGTATATACCAAAACAAAAAGATGTGCATCAAGTTTCGAGACTTTACCATATGGATTCAAACAACAGAAAACAGAATGAGTTAATTTTGTAATGCAGTGGAATATATTTTTATTAGATTAAGTTAATGCTATCCTTAGTAATAGTATATCTGTGATTTGGTCAACATACAAACTGGATACCAAAAGAAATCCCATATTATATGCAAATGTTAAAGCTTTTCATTACCAAATCTGTTACTTAGTAAAAAATAAAGTGAAAACCATTCATTTGAAACCATTTGCTGTCATTGAAATATAATTATGCATCCGCTATAATTTTTTGCTTATTATCAGTGCAAATCTGATATTATGTTGTGCACTTTAATGATGGAGTGAGTGACTAGTTGACAAGTTGGTTCTTCGGTGCAACGTTGTATGGTACAAACGGCTTTGTGCCCCTCTACAACTTAAAAATAAAGAGGCCCCCACAGATGGTAGCCACGTTGATGCCGTTGTGGGGCTTTCTACAAAAAGCTACCTGTACCAAGCCCAAAAACTTATTTTGAGATGGCGAGTAAAAACTTTCCATGCCTGTTGACCTTTAGTTTCCTCAACACACATACCCAGTTGTAATCGAACCCTCGACCCCCCCTTTGTTTCAAAACACATCTGTTTGTGCATAATGGCTAATCGAGACTGGTAACGCATTTTTTTAAAAATTCGATACTATTATTTATTTTTGGTTTTAAAACATAGCATACATTAGTGGTAAAGTCTTTGTATTGTAATCAAAAGGTTCCAGGTTCGATATTCGTTGAAACAGCTTTATGCATTACGGTTAATCGGGACTGCGTTAAAAAACGCCAATATTATCCCCTAATAAACTCGAACCCTCGACCCCCCTTGGTTGCAAAACTCCAAAATCACCCCATTTTCTATTTGTGTATCAAAAATAATCGGGAATAGTAACTCACTTTTTAAACAAATCAATGTTATTCTGCAAATTTGCCAGCATTGGAACCCAAAACCTTTTGAATACTAAACAACAATATCAGCTATTTTGTTTTGCTTTTTGAATATCTGTTCGTGCTAATCGGGACTGATAACACACTTCTTTTTTATTTAAACAGAAAATCATTATTAGGCACTTTGACAACAATTTCTATGTATATCTCCAACATGTCCAAATGCCACAAAGGGGGAGGACGTGTTCGCCAAAATGCAATAAATGGGGACTAATTCTGTAAACTAAAAAAAAAAAATATATATATAACTAGGAACTCGAACCTGGAACCTTTCGAATACTAAACACCAGTCACAGCCATTTTGTTTTGATTTTTAATATCTGTTCCTGCATAAATACTAATGGGGACTCAACACACTTCTTTTTATTTTAATTTTAAAAACAACATCATTATCAGCCAATTTGACATTGTGAATCGAACCCGGGATCTTTTCATTACAGCATAAACATCCTATTTCCAATTAGTTCATTTTCTCTATGTGCACAAAAAGCTAATCGGAACTTTTAAACAAATACAATTGAATATCCAATTTTCACCCACATTGGGAATCGAACCCTCAACCACTTGGTTAAAACATCTCGCGGAATAAAAAACACCCCCAGCCCCACCCCGCCCCGCCCCGCCCCGCTCCGCCGCCGCAGCCGCCGCCGCTGAACACAAAACGCGGCCGCCATATTGATTTTATTCAAATACTATTTATGCACAGATGGACTAATCGGGACCTATAATGGCGGGACAAAACAATTGGCCTCTTTTAACTAACTAGAAAATCGAACCCGCGACCTCTTCATTACCAGGCGACAACATTAACCACTAACCCAAGGCCGTCATATTGATTTTATTCAAACACTATTTATGCACAAATGGACTAATCGGGGACCTATAATGGCGAGACTAAACAATTGGCATAATTTAACTACCTAGAGAATCGAACCCGCGACCTCTTCATTGCCAGGTGACAACATTAACCACTAACCCAACTCGATTTTCGAACTCAACCATTTTGTTGCCTTTATGTACACACAGGCTAATCGAGACCATTCAATATTGACACCGTCGCCTTGTAATCAAAGGGTCCCAGGTTCGATACTCGGTGGAGGGACATAGTGGTTCGAATCACCACTTTTCAACTGTAGGTCCAATCCTGATTAGTTTTACCGTGCATAAAATGCACTTAAAAAAACTAACTCAATCTATCAATCAATCAATATTGACTCTACCAGGAATCGAACCCTAGACGCCTCTTGTTTTACAGAGCAATAACCTTAGCCGCTAAGCTTTCGGGGTTCAGCAAAATTCGGCGCCATCTTTAAATCATTTCTTCATGTGTTTGCATCATACGCAATGGTTGCGCGCGCATTTCCTCCACACACACACACACACACACACACACACAAACATACGCACGTGTTAGGTCAGCATACACCAAGAAACAACGTGACAAATCCATTGACAACCCTCCCCCTCCGCTTCCGATGTCTTCAACGTAATCAGACACGTTCTGCTGACTCAACAATAAAATCCCTCGTACCCCGCTTCGACAGGATGTAACATAACACCAGTCGCATCGAACGTAGGAACGAAGAGCTGCCTCTCTACTCATGTGAAAAATTACGCAATCGTTCCAGTTTACGCAAACGGAATGAATATCACATCTATTAATAAAATTATATGATTGATATCATAATTGGCCAATACAATATCTATAATTGACCTACATACCGAACCCACCATTCTGCTATAGGACGCGAATTATTTCGCAGGGATTATGTTCGAAACGTGTAACTTTAATAATGCTCTAGAAGTAGGGCCACTTGTGTTTTTAATCTGAAATAGTGAGGAAACAAGATGGTGATATAAAGGTTCTTTCTTCGTAAATATAGTAGCCATCAGACCAATTGGCCTCGAGTATTTCGAGAAAGATAATTAAATTTAATCTAGTTGTAGTAAACAATTTTCCTTAAATGTTTTAAGAATTCAACGAAGAGGATAACGCTCGTAACGAAGCAAAAATGGTTTGATTTTGTTCTCAATTTTGAAATTTGTCATGCAATATTTCTCCATTGAAAATTTCAGAAAGATCGCTTTAAATTCTAGACGCTTATTGTTTGTTACTGAATTTCACCTAACAAAACAATTGTTTTAAATATTTTCATTTGTAGCGCTGATGGCGTTAAAATTCCTTGCATAGCATATCATGAGCTCAAGAGATGTCAGATCTCTGAAAATCTCAGCAAAACGTTAGTTCTATGAATTTTCTATATTATGGTGTAAAATACTGTTCTCAACTATCCAAAATTAAGGTAATATTTTAGGAGTTAAGTAAGACGTTTTAGTCCAAAACCTTCAAACATGTTTTTTTGCACATTGAGAAATATGGTATTCTTCTCGGAATTTACCGATATTTCATGAAAGGGAAACAATTCTTGGCGCAGAACTTTGTTACTTTCATATGTTGAAGAATGATTGTAATGTTAATGTTGTGTGGTTAATACATCGTTAGAAAAATAGATTTTGAAAAGAAAAGATAAAATATAAATTACTGTTTTCATTTATTAATAAAAATCAACAACAGGTGTACAATGTTCAACCAAGTAATCCATATCCTGAGTGACCGATACTGAGATGAGGCTGTACGTGGAGGTTGTGTCCTTGTTTCTTGACCACTGCGTTGAATCCATTGTGATCGTCAGCCACGTAGTCCACAGTTCTAACACTTCCGTCTGGTTCCACAAGACTGTACTGTCCCTTCACAACAGGCCCATCACGTACTTCATACTGGCTCTTCTGGTCGCCTGTGTGGTGGTCACTCACAGCATACTTGAACTCGTATTTGGGATATGCCTGCACGAGAAATATACATATTTATTGCTTTTTAGTTCTTGCAAAAGGGCAAACACACATCAATCTTAACCAGTTATTCCGTTGCATTTATGCCTTTGTTCCATTTAGACTTAACATATGAAGATGAGAGAGAGAGTATATCAATAACTTGGCATTTTTCTTATATTTGAAAATGAAGTATTTACTTACGTAATAGTCCACATGATGAATTGGTGGAATTGCAAGAGCTATAGTTGAGAAAGCCAGTACTCCAACAAGAGCCTGCAACAAACATAAATCGAATGACGTATGATCAAGACTAAATTCACAAATGAAGTTAATATTTATAAAGTTATTGAAAATATTCAAGAGCATATGAAGAAATTCCGGGTCGTGGTGTGACATTTCTTGTAAGTTTTGTAACCCCAAGTCATCTGAATGCACAAGGTGAGAAAGGAACGATTGACAATTTGTCGATTCCTCTCATATTGATCAACATTTGTTCAATCTGTCAATCGCGTCGATCCTAAAAGTATAAACTTCTAAGTAAAGTTCTACCATTTTTTCTGAGATGATAATTATAATTTGTGTTCTAATTATTCCTAAGTTCTTGTACCTCATATGTTACTGGAAACTTAGATATATATTTAATATTAATGAAAATTCCATAATCTTACCACGAAGGAATTCATTTCTATTTGGATGCAAATGGATTACACTTCTCAACTGATAACCGAAGAAAAAGGTAGTGCTTTATATAACACAGAGAAGTGAAACTTTCGAACCTTCACTTCCTCTACATCAATCAGAGAGTTGCATTTCCTTCCTATGTTCATTGGATGTGAAATGCGGAGAAAGGTTAATTTATTCCAATGAAAAGAAAATATTTATCTGCTGCCTACTCAGTCGTGTAATATGTACTAAGAATGAATGTTATCTTAGAATTCTTGAGGCTGTAACAGCCGCAACCAAATCTTTTAAATAGATTTGATTTTGGTTTTCTTAAGTCCCCTTTATGCACAGTGAGGCTAATCGGAACTGGACCTACAATTGAAACTGGGATCCGAACAACTTGTGCCTCCACCAGGTATCGAATCCGGCTTGGAAGTAGACTACATATTTATATATATATATTTATATAAACTACTTCTCAACTCTTAACTTAAAGTACATTTTTCAGTATACACTCTTCTGAACAAATTATCACAAGATTAAGCAATACGGAATTATTTACATTTTCAACATTTTTCATTCCTAACACTTAAAGAATAATAATTTTGGTTTGCCAGCTTGCTTATTTTAAGTGAAGCCTATTATCTTTAACCGTGATCTTTTCCAGTCCAGAGTATGTGCCATCCCAATGTACAGCTCTAGGTACTGACTAATCTACAAGGAAACATTCTCTGAAAATATACGTACTGCGGAAAAATACCTTTCACATTCAGACAACTAGCGATCATAGATCAATTATGTTATTACAATCCCTAATTCAAAATAAACATGTAAATTCAAAATGTGGAATTCTAATTGGAGATGTTTAAACATCCTTGACATACGGAATTGTTTTGTTTCAGTGTTGTACCAGACTACTGAAATACAGGTTTTAACACTTTGTATTGAGGATAATGTGGAAAGACATGTGTCTCAATCTCTGAGAGGAAAATTCATCATAGTACACAAAGAAAGACAAAGAGGGGAAGAAGAAGAGATGCACGGAAGGAAGATATGGGAGAACAGAAGGAGGTGGGGTAAGTGTGTAGGTTATACATTTACAACATTAATATTTTTACTGATATCCAAAGCAGTTCTTGAAAGTGTTTGTATGTTGGGAATATAAGTTCAAGGGATATAGTATAATTATGGTTCGTGTTTTTAAAGTTGGTGTATTTCAATTACACTTTTTCAAACCGATTCTTTCGAAAAACCTACAGCTTCCAGAAATTTTTAATTTTCAAACTAATTTTGAAGTAATGAATGAAGTGTGTTTTAATCTCCACAAATATATAGAGTAAGGTGTAAGGTGTAGAAATATTAAATATTAGAAAAAGTTTAAAATGTCCGCAACATAGAAAATACGCATATAGTTTTTCACACAATATTTTGAAGCACATCCGCAAATTAATTACTAGGTGAGCTGTCAAAAATATTATGTGATTACACAAATTTCATCTCAATATTTATTAAATCTCTCTACAGCTACCATGGTTGTATTTGTCAAATTTTCAGATATATCCCACATCCGATGTGACACATGCCATTTCACTATTTCTTTAGAATTTTAATTTCGGTCTTGTGCAAACATACTGGGATTCTTGTAATTTATAGTTGGAACATGCAGTATTTGGAAATTTCAGAAAGATCGCATTTAATTGTATACGCTTCTTGTTTGTTACTGAACATCATTTGCATCTATTTCACGTAACAAAACAATTGTTTTAAATATTTTCATTTGTAGCGCTGATGGCGTTACAAATCCTTGCATAGCATATCATGAGCTCAAGAAGTAGTGTTATTTGTGATATTACTATCTCGATAAATGATGAGCCCCCCTCAGGCAGATTTGGCTACACTTAAAACTAGCTCAAGATGTGCATATGAGCTTATTGCTCAAGTGTGGTACTCTGTCTAACCCAAGATTTTTGTAAAAATGCCCTCGGGAATTTCCCGTGAAATGATGAGCCCCCTCAGATTGATTTGCCTTCATTTACAAAAGCTACATCTGTGAGATTGTTGTCCATTAAGTTTGTTAAAAATATGCTCTTCTTGATATTGCTATGGCTACACTTAAAACTAAGCCAAAAATGCTCATAAGAGCCACCCACATACACCCACACCCACCCACACCCACACATATTTACTTCCGGTCCACTTCCGGTCCACTTCCGGTACACTTCCGGTACACTTCCGGTTTACTTCCGGTTTAAGTTCAATTGGACACCAGGCCCAACTTGCATATCTAGTACTAAGACAATGTAATATGCAGAGGCCTTCTAGAATTGCTCTGTGACTCTCTCATTTCTTACATCATAAATATATGATTTTTCACCTATAAGAATAACACTACATATAGTGTCATCAGGGAGTGTATCATGGAATTCACAGATAATTTTAATGTTTGTCCTGTCATTAACCACAACTTGTTTTCTTTTTGAGGTGTTGATGACAAACATGGGTCTCTGTGTTTTGAATTCATCTGGTGAGTAATACATGTCAGTATTGCCAGTAGTGACCCTTTTGTATGCTGTAAATGCTTCATATAATTTAAGAAAATCATCCTTGGACATGTTTAAATTATAATTTTCTCTAGGAAACACCTCATTTCTGCCTTTTTTAAGATATATGTTCTTGATGTTGCAGCTATCAAACTTACTTGAATTTTTTTTCCTGATTATTGTGTCTTCCAGTCTGAAACAGTACCACCACAAAATCTGGCATGTCATATTGTATACTGGAGAATGAGTTTGTAGCATCAAATTCATAATAGCTGCCAGTGGCAGGCTTCTGCACACATTGATATGTATAAAATTGTAAAGGCACCTGTGGATTTTTTAGTATATCTGCTTTGTATTTAAGAGCATAACTGGCTTCATATTCAACTACTGGAATTCTTAGCTCCATAATCTGAATAAGGCATTTGCCGCACACCCTGAATTACATGATCACCATCAAAATCTAAATTACTGCTTTTTGTATCACATCCACTTGTAGCCAAGCAATGCACCATGGCTGTAAACCTACCTGTGCAAAACAGAGAGCTGCTTGGAAGAATGTACAGAATAAGCTTCACAAGGGGCACTACCTATTGCAAGATAAGCAAGAAACAATTCAAGAGAATAATCTCTGCACTGTCCCTGTTGAAGAGAATAAAAAAATTAAATATTGATGATGATATAAACAGGCTTGTTGCAGATATAACTGTGGGTATCAACTATTTTTATGTCCCATCCACCACACTTATCAACACCCTGAGGAAAATCTTCAGAACAAAAAATTGCAATGCACAGCAAGTGTATACAGATCACAAGCTGTTGTCTCAAATAAGAACAATTGAAAATTTGGATCTGTATTACACAGATGATGATGATGATGATGATACCTTAAGCATGCATAAAACCACTCCTGCTTTATCTCCACCTTCATCCAAACCTTCTTCCCCACCTACATCTCTACCTGCATATTCACCGGCAACCCCTTCACCATCAAAAGCTAGCATAACTTTTGGCAACAATTATGAATTATATGATTCTCCACTTAAAAATATAACAAGAGAACCCATCAAGATAGAACCAAACAGCCCTCCACCTGTGATCCAAGCCAAGATATCAAACATCCAGCTGTACAACCAGCCTATAATACATTACAGGAAGCCAGATTTGATCTATCCACATCCCAACTCACCTATTAAACCTAATATTTTAAAACAACATCAAGTTGCCCTGTACAATCAACAGGGCAATTTCAAAATAGACAGGCCTGACATCCATACAGAGCAACAAGATGATCGCAACAATGCACATACACAGATTAACCTGTACAATCAACAGGGAAGTTTCAAAATAGACAGGCCTGACATCCATACAGAGCAACAGGATGAGAATCCTAACAATCCAGATACACAGATTAACCTATACAATCAACAGGGAAGTTTCAAAATAGACAGGCCTGACATCGAGCAGCAGCAGATTTTCATGCAACAGGATGAGAATCCTACACAGATTGACCTGTACAATCAGCAGGGCAGTTTCAAAATAGACAGGCCTGGCATCCATACAGAGCAACAGGATGAGAATCCCAGCAATGCAGATAAACAGATTAACCTGTACAATCAAAAGGGAAGTTTTAAAATAGACAAACCTGACATCCATACAGAGCAACAGGATGAGAATCCCAACAATCCAGATACACAGATTAACCTGTACAATCAACAGGGAGGTTTCAAAATAGACAGGCCTGACATCCATCAGCAGCAGATTTTCATGCAACAAGATGAGAATCCCATCAATCCAGATACACAGATTAACCTGTACAATCAACAGCGCAGTTTCAAATTAGACAGGCCCGACATCCATCAGCAACAGATTTGCATGCAGCAAGACAATAATTTCAAACAATACCCCAGCCTGTACAATCAGCAGGGCAGTTTCAAAATAGACAGGACTAACATCCAGCAGCAGCAGATTTGCATGCAACAGGATGTGAATCCTACACGGATTGACCTGTACAATCAGCAGGGCAGCTTCAAAATAGACAGGCCGAGCATACAGCTGGATTGCAACAGAATCTTAGATGCTGGAAAAAATCAGAATCTGCAATTATACAGACCGGGTATTAGGATTGACCATCCAGAGTTGATAGGATGTGATCATCTGTATAATCAGCAAGGTGTCTTTAGGATAGACAGGCCAAACCTACATGTGGACAGGCAAGATTTCAGGCCAAACATACAACAGCACCAAGCCGGCCTATACAATCAAGATGTCTGTGCTGCCCTTAACATAGACAGGCCAGATTTGTATCTGGATGACAATCCTGTGCATGATAAATCTAAACATACCAATATCAGCCTGTACAATCAACAAAATACCTCTGTCAGGATAGACAAGCCTGATCTGATAATTGATACACAAATATTGTCAAGACCATCAACAGGAAAAAAAAAGACCCATGCAAGAAGACAACACTGAAGATGTTATGCTGAAAAAAAATATAAAATGGAGCCATCAAGAGACACTATAACCTACATCCTAACCCACCTGTATGAATTTTTCACAATACCACATCATGAACAGCATTGCGATGAGGAATTTGCAGAGTGTCTCAGTTTCAATATTCCAAAATTTGTTAGAGAGGCCCCACTAACTGTAGATATTCTGGATGATGTATTGAATCTGTTCATAGATTGGATTTACAACCCAGAATCAAAAAAATGCTTCATAAATCTTGTTAATGCAATGTTTACAAATATTGACCCGACAACATTTCTAAGGCTTGCTGGAATCCTGCACATGTCAAGCAACATGCCCATGGTGATTCTTCTATTTATTGTTTATCCTGAGGTTAGGCTGTACATCAACAGGGGGTTCACATACATAGACACAACAAAATCAGAAACTAAAGACCCAATACTAATAAGTACAATTGTCAACAAGCTTAAAACAATAAAAAACAAAAAAAATGCACTTTGCACAATTTCAAAGATCTACTGGAGGGATTGACAACTGGGGACAAGTGGATTGAAACAATTACACTGAACACTCTTATTGATGAGCCCAAATATTTCACAACCACAAGAAAACAAGAAGAACTATTTAAAAAATTGTATGGCTACATATCTCAAGATGTTTCAAATTTCACACTGCTTGATGGTCCCTGGCTAGAGCACCACAGGGAGCATGAATTCATAAATATAATGCGGGGCAAAACACAAATGTACAACCAGACCCATCAATTGCCTGTAGAAGAAACATATCATCGGGTTGCAAGATATGTGCTGATATACCCAGAAATTGCCAGACAGTTCAACATACAAGATTATATTCTTACAATAGAAATTATAAGTGTTCTTATAAGAGGTGGTCCTACAACAAGCCAAGTTAAGGAATTTATAATTAAACATCCAGCCCAGTTCCTGAACCTAAACTTTTCAAATGGAGGCATCTAGATTGCTGCTGAGCGGGCCCAACTATGTCATGAACATGTATGCCAGGAGCAAGACCAGGATTCATATCAAGACAAGAGGCAAGTGCTCTGTGATTACAAACATGCAATTGTTTGTTGTGTGCACAATGTGTGCAATTATACTGATACCTATATTCATATATTGCTTCAAGCCAACAAAATCCCATGACACTGTTTCCAGCAGCAGCAGCAATAAATTCAAGGCAGACATCCAATTCTGGCTTCCCAGGCAAAATGTAACCAGCAGTAGGTATTATGGGCAATTCAACAAAGTGCATGGGGCATGGTGCAATTCAGCAACCTGTGTCAGGGGTCCCATGTATCTGAATTATACCAGTGATCAATATGTTCTCATGGACAGGTACTGCATAAGCCAGGACAGCAGGTTGTGCTGCAACACTATCAACAGAACAAAATCCAATGTCCTAAAAACAATTGCAAGATACTACAGTCCACAGAGCAGAATACAAATATGCCACATGTTACAATGCATCCCTGTTAGTTACATTAAAATTATTTATCTTTAGATAATCCAAGGCCCATGCCAAATCTGTATACACAAGCCTGTCAAATTCCACAATCACAAATTTATCAAGTGAAACATGAACATCTGAATTTATTCTCCTGTTCTGTATCCCAACAAAACTATCATACATTAGATTTGTAGCCTGGGATACAATAATTGGATCCTTTGGAACAATATAATTCAGGGAAGGTGCAACTGTGGACAAATAATAAACTCCTGGTTTGGGTATATTGACATGATATATCTGGCTTGATTTTATGTTTGGATTCTGTATTATAGGTATATTCTGCAAGGTGATACTTAACCCACAATCAAATTTTCCTGTGTGCTTGGGTATAACATCTATGACACCTATGTAAGCTCCATGTATCAACTGCCTCTTGACAGATATACAATTGTTTGTTGAGCACCTAAACCTCCAGTAGGCAGCATTGTCATCTATATGAATGCAATCCATATCAGGGCAAATCAACTCATAGAGAGCGGAAAAAATTTAACTTATCTTGACAAATTTTATTTCAGCAACATCAAATATTCTGAAAATCAACAGCACAGACAGCATTCAATTTTCTACAAAAACATCAGCATCATGCCCTGGCATGCTTATATTTCTTGCATGTTTAAAAACCTAAACACACCCTACTGGATCATCAATCCAAATTTTCAATTGTTCTTATTTGAGACAACAGCTTGTGATCTGTATACACTTGCTGTGCATTGCAATTTTTTGTTCTGAAGATTTTCCTCAGGGTGTTGATAAGTGTGGTGGATGGGACATAAAAATAGTTGATACCCACAGTTATATCTGCAACAAGCCTGTTTATATCATCATCAATATTTAATTTTTTTATTCTCTTCAACAGGGACAGTGCAGAGATTATTCTCTTGAATTGTTTCTTGCTTATCTTGCAATAGGTAGTGCCCCTTGTGAAGCTTATTCTGTACATTCTTCCAAGCAGCTCTCTGTTTTGCACAGGTAGGTTTACAGCCATGGTGCATTGCTTGGCTACAAGTGGATGTGATACAAAAAGCAGTAATTTAGATTTTGATGGTGATCATGTAATTCAGGGTGTGCGGCAAATGCCTTATTCAGACTATGGAGCTAAGAATTCCAGTAGTTGAATATGAAGCCAGTTATGCTCTTAAATACAAAGCAGATATACTAAAAAATCCACAGGTGCCTTTACAATTTTATACATATCAATGTGTGCAGAAGCCTGCCACTGGTAGCTATTATGAATTTGATGTTACAAACTCATTCTCCAGTATACAATATGACATGCCAGATTCTGTGGTGGTACTGTTTCAGACTGGAAGACATAATAATCAGGAAAAAAATTCAAGTAAGTTTGATAGCTGCAACATCAAGAACATATATCTTAAAAATGGCAGAAATGAGGTGTTTCCTAGAGAAAATTATAATTTAAACATGTCCAAGGATGATTTTCTTAAATTATATGAAGCATTTACAGCATACAAAAGGGTCACTACTGGCAATACTGACATGTATTACTCACCAGATGAATTCAAAACACAGAGACCCATGTTTGTCATCAACACCTCAAAAAGAAAACAAGTTGTGGTTAATGACAGGACAAACATTAAAATTATCTGTGAATTCCATGATACACTCCCTGATGACACTATATGTAGTGTTATTCTTATAGGTGAAAAATCATATATTTATGATGTAAGAGATGAGAGAGTCACAGAGCAATTCTAGAAGGCCTCTGCATATTACATTGTCTTAGTACTAGATATGCAAGTTGGGCCTGGTGTCCAATTGAACTTAAACCGGAAGTAAACCGGAAGTGTACCGGAAGTGTACCGGAAGTGGAACGGAAGTGGACCGGAAGTGGACCCGAAATAAAAAGGAAGTGGAACGTAAGTGGACCGGAAGTGGACCGGTAGTAAACATGTGTGGGTGTGGGTGGGTGTGGGTGTATGTGGGTGGCTCTTATGAGCATTTTTGGCTTAGTTTTAAGTGTAGCCATAGCAATATCAAGAAGAGCATATTTTTAACAAACTTATGGACAACAATCTCACAGATGTAGATTTGTAAATGTAGGCAAATCAATCTGAGGGGGCTCATCATTTCACGGGAAATTCCCGAGGGCATTTTTACAAAAATCTTGGGTTAGACAGAGTACCACACTTGAGCAATAAGCTCATATGCACATCTTGAGCTAGTTTTAAGTGTAGCCAAATCTGCCTGAGGGGGGGTCATCATTTATCGAGATAGTAATATCACAAATAACACTACTTCAAGAGATGTCAGTTCTCTGAAAATCTCAGCAAAACGTTAGTTCTATGAATTTTCTATATCATGGTATAAAATACTGTTCTCGACTATAAAAAATTAAGGTAATATTTTAGGAGTTAAGTAAGACGTTTTAGTCCAAAACCTTCATACAAGTTTTTTGCAGATTGAGAAATATGGCATTCTTCTTGGAATTGACTGATATTTCATGAAAGTGAAACAGTTCTTGGCACAGAACTTTGTTACTTTCTTATGTTGAAGAATGATTGTAATGTTAATGTTGTGTGTTTAATAGACCGTTAGAAAAATAGATTTGGACAAGAAAAGATACAATATAAATTACTGTTTTCATTTACTAATAAAAATCAACAACAGGTGTACAATGTTCATCCAAGTAATCCATATCCAGAATGACCGATACTGAGATGAGGCTGTACGTGGAGGTTGTGTCCGTGTTTCTTGACCACTGCGTTGAATCCATTGTGATCGTCAGCCACGTAGTCCACAGTTCTAACACTTCCGTCTGGTTCCACAAGACTGTACTGTCCCTTCACAACAGGCCCATCACGTACTTCATATTGGCTCTTCTGGTCGCCTGTGTGGTGGTCACTCACAGCATACTTGAACTCGTATTTGGGATATGCCTGCACGAGAAATATATATATTTATTGCATTTTTGTTCTTGCACAAGGGCAAACACATATCAATCTTAACCAGTTATTCTGTTGCATTTATGCCTTTGTTCCATTTAGATTTAACATAGCATTTAGCATTTTTCTTATATTTGAAAATCAAGTATTTACTTACGTAATAGTCCACATGATGAATGGGTGGAATTGCAAGAGCTAGTGCTGAGAAAGCCAGTACTCCAACAAGAACCTGCAACAAACATAAATCGAATGACGTATGATCAAGACTAAATTCACAAATGAAGTAAATATTTATAAAGTTATTGAAAATATTCAAGAGCATATGAAGAAATTCCGGATCGTGGTGACACATTTCTTGGAAGTTTTGTAACTCCAAGGCATCTGAATGCACAAGGTGAGAAAAGATGGATTCACAATTCGTCGATTCCTCTCATACTGATCAACATTTGTTCATTCTTTCAATCGCGTCGAACCTAAAAGTATAAACTTCTAAGTAAAGTTCTTCAATTTTTTATGAGATGATAAGTATAATTTGTGTGCAAATTTATTCCAAAGTTCTTGCATATCATATGTTACTGGAAACTTAGATATATATTTAATATTAATGCTTATTCCATAATCTTACCACGAAGGAATTCATTTCTATTTGGATGCAAATGGATTACACTTCTCAACTGATAACCGAAGAATAAGGTAATGCTTTATATAAGACAGAGAAGTGAAACTTTCGAACCTTCACTTCCTCTATATCAATCAGAGAGTTGCATTTCCTTCCTATGTTCATTGGATGTGAAATGCGCAGAAAGGTTAATTTATTCCAACGAAAAAAAAATATTTATCTGCTGCCTACTCAGTCGTGTAATATGTACTGAGAATGAATGTTATCTTACAATTCTGGAGGCTGTAACAGCCGCAACCAAATCTTAGAAATAGATTTGATTTTTGATTTCTTAAGTCCCCTTTATGCACAGTGAGGCTAATCGGTACTGGACCTACAATTGAAACTGGGATCCGAACGACTTGTGCCACCACCAGGTCTGGAATCCGGCTTGGAAGTAGACTATAGATATAAATACATCAATATATATATCAATATATATATATATATATATATATATATTTATATACATAGTCATATATATATAAACTACTTCTCAACTCTTAACTTAAAGTACATTTTCCAGTATAAGCTATTCTGAACAATTTATCACAGGGTTGAGCAATAGGGAATCACTTACATCTTCAAAATTTTGCATTCCTAACAATTAAAGAATAATAATTTTGGTTTGCCAGCTTGCTTATTTTAAGTGAAGCCTATTATCTTTAACCGTGATCTTTTCCAGTCCTAAGAGTATGTGCCATCCCAATGTACAGCTCTAGGTACTGACTAATCTACAAGGAAACATTCTCTGAAAATGTACGTACTGCGGAAAAATACCTTTCACATTCAGACAACTAGCGATCATAGATCAATTATGTTATTACAATCCCTAATTCAAAATAAACATGTAAATTCAAAATGTGGAATTTTAATTGGAGATGTTTAAACATCCTTGACATACGGAATTGTTTTGCTTCAGTGCTGTACCAGACTACTGAAATACTGGTTTTAACACTTTGTATTGAGGATAATGTGGAAAGACATGTGTCTCAATCTCTGAGAGGAAAATTCATCTTAGTACACAAAGAAAGACAAAGAGGGGAAGAAGAAGAAGAGATGCACGGAAGGAAGATATGGGAGAACAGAAGGAGGTGGGGTAAGTGTGTAGGTTATACATTTACAACATTAATATTTTTGCTGATATCCAAAGCAGTTCTTGAAAGTGTTTGTATGTTGGGAATATAAGTTCAAGGGATATAGTATAATTATGGTTCGTGTTTTTAAAGTTGGTGTATTTCAATTACACTTTTTCAAACCGATTCTTTCGAAAAACCTACAGCTTCCAGAAATTTTTAATTTTCAAACTAATTTTGAAGTAATGAATGAAGTGTGTTTTAATCTTCACAAATATATAGAGTAAGGTGTAAGGTGTAGAAATATCAAATATTAGAAAAAGTTTAAAATGTCCGCAACATAGAAAATACGCATATAGATTTTCACACAATATTGTGAAGCACTTCCGCAAATTAATTACTAGGTGAGCTGTCAAAAATATTATGTGATTACACAAATTTCATCTCAATATTTATTAAATCTCTCTACAGCTACCATGGTTGTATTTGTCAAATTTTCAGATATATCCCACATCCGATGTGACACATGCCATTTCACTATTTCTTTAGAATTTTAATTTCGGTCTTATGCAAACATACTGGGATTCTTGTAATTTATAGTTGGAACATGCAGTATTTGGAATAACACCTAAGGTCTCAGATTTCCCCTCCAAATATACCAGAGGTACGAATCATTCTACTAAATTTGAAATGTGTGTATCATGTGAAAAATTACGCAATCGTTCGAGTTTACGCAAACAGAATGAATACCACACCTATTAATAAAATTATATGATTGATATCATAATTGGCCAAAATAATATCTATAATTGTCCTACATACCGATCCCACCATTCTGCCATACGACGCGAATTCTTTCGCAGGGATTATGTCCGAAACGTGTAACTTTAATAATGCTCTAAAAGTAGGGCCAGTTGTGTTTTTAATCTGAAAAAGTCAGGACATGAGATGGTGAAATAAAGGTTTTTTCTTCGTGAATATAGTAGCCATCAGACCAATTCGCCTCGAGAATTTCGAGAAAGATAATTAAATGGAATCTAGTTGTAGTAAACAATTTTCCTTAAATGTTTTAAGAATTCAACGAAAAGGATAACGCTCGTAACGAAGCAAAAATGGTTTTGTTTTGTTCTCAATTTTGAAATTTGTCATGCAACATTTCTCCATTGAAAATTTCAGAAAGATCGCTTTAAATTCTAGACGCTTCTTGTTTGTTACTGAACATCATTTGCATCAATTTCACCTAACAAAACAATTGTTTTAAATATTTTCATTTGTAGGGCTGATTTCGTTAAAAATCCTTGCATAGCATATCATGAGCTCAAGAGATGTCAGTTCTCTGAAAATCTCAGCAAAACGTTAGTTCTATGAATTTTCTATATCATGGTGTAAAATACCGTTCTCAACTATCCAAAATAAAGGTAATATTTTAGGAGTTAAGTAAGACGATTTAGTCCAAACCTTCATACATGTTTTTTGCAGATTGAGAAATATGGCATTCTTCTCGGAATTGACTGATATTTCATGAAAGTGAAACAGTTCTTGGCACAGAACTTTGTTACTTTCTTATGTTGAAGAATGATTGTAATGTTAATGTTGTGTGGTTAATACACAGTTAGAAAAATAGATTTGGACAAGAAAAGATACAATATAAATTACTGTTTTCATTTACTAATAAAAATCAACAACAGGTGTACAATGTTCATCCAAGTAATCCATATCCAGAATGACCGATACTGAGATGAGGCTGTACGTGGAGGTTGTGTCCGTGTTTCTTGACCACTGCGTTGAATCCATTGTGATCGTCAGCCACGTAGTCCACAGTTCTAACACTTCCGTCTGGTTCCACAAGACTGTACTGTCCCTTCACAACAGGCCCATCACGTACTTCATATTGGCTCTTCTGGTCGCCTGTGTGGTGGTCACTCACAGCATACTTGAACTCGTATTTGGGATATGCCTGCACGAGAAATATACATATTTATTGCATTTTTGTTCTTGCACAAGGGCAAACACATATCAATCTTAACCAGTTATTCTGTTGCATTTATGCCTTTGTTCCATTTAGATTTAACTTATGAAGATGAGAGAGAGAGAGTATGTCAATAACTTGGCATTTTTCTTATATTTGAAAATCAAGTATTTACTTACGTAATAGTCCACATGATGAATGGGTGGAATTGCAAGAGCTAGTGCTGAGAAAGCCAGTACTCCATCAAGAACCTGCAACAAACATAAATCGAATGACGTATGATCAAGACTAAATTCACAAATACAGTTAATATTTATAAAGTTATTGAAAATATTCAAGAGCATATGAAGAAATTCCGGATCGTGGTGACACATTTCTTGGAAGTTTTGTAACCCCAAGGCATCTGAATGCACAAGGTGAGAAAAGATGGATTCACAATTCGTCGATTCCTCTCATACTGATCAACATTTTTTCATCTTTCAATCGCGTCGACCCTAAAAGTATAAACTTCTAAGTAAAGTTCTTCAATTTTTTATGAGATGATAAGTATAATTTGTGTGCAAATTATTCCAAAGTTCTTGCATATCATATGTTACTGGAAACTTAGATATATATTTAATATTAATGCTTATTCCATAATCTTACCACGAAGGAATTCATTTCTATTTGGATGCAAATGGATTACACTTCTCAACTGATAACCGAAGAATAAGTAATGCTTTATATAAGACAGAGAAGTGAAACTTTCGAACCTTCACTTCCTCTATATCAATCAGAGAGTTGCATTTCCTTCCTATGTTCATTGGATGTGAAATGCGCAGAAAGGTTAATTTATTCCAACAAAAAAAAAAATATTTATCTGCTGCCTACTCAGTCGTGTACTATGTACTGAGAATGAATGTTACCTTACAATTCTGGAGGCTGTAACAGCCGCAACCAAATCTTAGAAATAGATTTGATTTTTGTTTTCTTAAGTCCCCTTTATGCACAGTGAGGCTAATCGGTACTGGACCTACAATTGAAACTGGGATCCGAACAACTTGTGCCACCACCAGGTCTCGAATGCGGCTTGGAAGTAGACTATAGATATAAATACATCAATATATATATCAATATATATATATATATATATATATATATATATATATATATATATATATATATATATATATATATATATATAAATATATATTTATATACATACTCATATTGTAACGTTTTTATATTCACATATCACAAACGCTACATAATTGGAAAATTTCACGTTAAATATTAGTTTAATTTTTTCGCCATCAGAGGTCGTTTGCCCTCGATAGCTCAATGACCAGTGCTGCCTCTTTCGGCAGACTTGGTACAAGCGCGCAGGTCGTAAAACACCTCGCCAGTGCTTCAACGACTTTTGTACCGACTGGAACGAGAAGGTCAACTCTTTTCGCACAACATAGCCAGCGAGAGACGTGCCCAGCGAGCTGCCCTGACGGACGGAAAGTTCCTCATTTGCCATTTTGTGGAATGGGCCAGCATCATAGAGGACAAGGGCATAAATAGGGCAGCCGCATTACAAGGACTTTGAGGCCGAAGTTTGTTTGGCGTAGGTACGTAAATTCTCTCTGCTGCGATAATGAACTTAACATCTTTGTGCCGAAGTTCCACGTCGTATTCCCTTTAATCATGCATAAGCATTGCGCGTAAAACTGTTGTTGCACTCTGTTTTCCTCCCCCCTTTTTTCCCCCTTGTTGCGTGCTACCTTTGTGGACACTTTGAACGCTTTAAGTGAACTAACGAAAGATAATTATACGTCAAAATTAGTGGGAACAGAACAAATTAATTCTTACTTGATTTTTGGCTAAAAAAAAACAACTTTTTTTTGTCGCTAAAGTTCCTGGTTTTTGTAAGTGATCCATAACAAGTGAACCTTTTGTGCAGCGAACTAGTATTGCAGCTTTGTGCCAATCTTGCGATGCGTACCTTACGCTGGAATCTTATGATTTGAGTTGGCAGTCAAAAAAAGGGCGTCGAGTTGAAGTCCTCGTCTCAAAAGCAAAATTTACGAACCTTCATTTCCCCTTTATTAATTGATTCGGGACGTTTGTTCCATTTGCGCCTTTCCACCCTTTTCCACGATAGCATTAAGAATCAGGAGAATTGGGGGGTAATATTGTTAAAATGCAAAATGGTTAATATAAGAGTGAATCAGCGTGATGCGAAAGAAAACTTGTTTGTGGTGAACGCATGATCTGTAGTGTATTGTTAATTGTTAAATCTTTATGTTTGAACGGGTCGAGGGGAATATTAATATACGAACTAAATGCGTATTGTTAATGGAGTAAATGGTTGAAGTCAGTTAAATTAACACACGCAGGACGTGTCTTTTTTGGAATTCTGACGTGGACGCACGTCTCTTGTGAAATCAGTATTTGACTTATGTCGACCTTGTTGATATTGGGCTATTTTTACGTGTTGATTGTTGTTATGAAATACATGATATTTGTGCAATGCAATACGCTGTTGATGATTGAACATACTAAATTGTAATTTACCTTACTTGAAATCTATTGTGCGCCAGTAAATAAAAACGCGCATGAGATACGCGTTACGTGGTAACCATAGGCTGGTATGAAAGGTACTCCGGAGTAATATTGTATTTACGTGAGTGCAAGACAAAACAATAAGAGTGGATGGTAGGATGGTATAGTAATCGAGAGTGTGAATGAACTCAACGGAGAAGGCACAGAGTGCTATTCGTTGACGGACCATTTAAATTGTGTGCGCGTTATATATATATATATATATATATATATATATATATATATATATATATATATATATATACAGGGTGTACATTTATTACAGGGCTTTGTCTCGCGCTTCTCGTCGACTTTGCTTGTAGACTCCTGCATTCTCGCGCGAGAAGGGCGACACAAAAATAGTATTTGTGATATATAGTGCGGGTTTTCACTTTAACCTTGAAGTTGCGATCGCGGCCCAGCGGCTTCCTCATAAACATCTCGCGCGATCGTGGCTTAACCCCACTATACCATTACAATATATATATAAACTACTTCTCAACTCTTAACTTAAGAGTGGCCTGGAGGTTGGCATGAAAAGAGTTTTCCTGCCCCGGCGGGATACAGAGACACCTAGCGACATATCAGGGAACTAGCAATTCTTCTCGCTTGTGTCCTAAACTACTAGAGGAAGAGTACAGGCCGGGGGGCAGAGGACCTCCCCCCTGTCTTCACCAACCCCTCTCCTTTGTGACCGCTGCGAAAGGGCACCACCTGTTTCATTTCATTCTGGTTCCCGCTTCTTTCAAGATTTCTCCACTGGCAAAATATTCACTGCAAGGGAAGTGGCAACGGCAAACAGTCAGAACCTTCACAAATGAGATTTGGATTGAATAAATGTTGTTGATTACAGTGGCTGCTATAATTATGTGGAATTTCTCTTTATGCTGTTGAGATTATAAATTGATAGTAAAGAAGGAGGTAGAGATTATCAGTTGAAAGTAACGACGAATCAAGTAAGAATAACTAATTGAAAGTACGCTGTGTAAATGTATAGCATACCAGTGGCAGTGATAACAAGGCAGAGGCATACTAGTCGCCATTTTTTTTTGTAGGGGTTTCGTGTCGATACAAAATTTGTATCTAATAGTAATAAGCACAAAAAATAGTAACAGTTATTATTTTAACTACTACGAACAGTGCTGATAATAATTCGAGATGGACGGGAGCGAGACTATTTCGAATTTAAAGGAAAAAGTCTCGGATATGTGGAATGACCTAGGGATAATCAGAAGAGGCGAAAGACAAACCAATGGAACAAAATGTACAACTACAGTAGTAGCAATGATGTAAGGTAACGAATAGGTAAACATTGAACTTACAGTTTATGTATTACCCATCTTAAAAACAGCTCAAACGTATTTGAAACTTTCTACATGTTATCATTTTGTATCATTATGACACGTGCTTTCCTTCGAACTAATATTTATTGTTGTTAATTTCCTTTCTCGTTGCACAAATGTTTATTGCTCTTTTAAATTCTAGAAATATTTTTAATGTTATTCGTAATACCTTTAATTTGCTGCGTGATTTTTGTGTTAGTTAATATTAAGACCTATTACTGATGATGTCACAGAATAGTGACTCACCTGTATGTATATATCTTGTAAGACCTGATGCTATGGTAATTATGGACTGTGTTTAGTTTTTAGCTTTGGCTTTCGCACCCCTCAGGATAAGTCACGTATCATATCTGGTCATCTTGCTCCGAAATAACTACAAGTATTACGGTCACAATGGCAGTCTTACGGATGACGTCAAGATGGAATGTTTACTGGAATCCGAACAATTGAAATGTAACACCACCGAGAGTGTAGATACGTTGATTGATTGGTTGATTATTTTTCGTCGCTTTCTGTCACTTTTGGCTAATCACGACATAAAATGTTGATTACATGGAATTGATGAAGGGATACTCGCAAAGAACATCCGTGCCCTTGCAACTTATAATCCCCACCTCCCCACTTCTTTCAATTGATAATACGCACCTCTCCATTACTATCATGAGTGAATATATTTTACAGTATTTTTCAATAGCTGTTAACTCGACATAAATCTTCCTTACTGATTTGAGTTGATTTTTGTTATTTAGCGTCGCTTTCCCGTCACTTTTGGCTAATCGCGACGAGTTTAAAATTCTTTTTACACCACAGTAAACTATCTTATGAACATGGACGTCCGCAGGATCTTTTCCAGGGGGGGGGGGGGCAAAGAAGGCAGATTTTCCCCATGATAGTGATGCCCGCTCAAAAAAACATTATTTCAGTCTGAAATTATCACGCTCCTTAAACACAATTATAATGAGTAACATAAATTACTGTGATGGAAATTAAATTATCTGTGAAAGATATATATATAATTATTATGTGGACATTCATTCTCCCGTAGGGGGGGGGGGGACATGGCCCCTCTTGCCCTCCCTTCCGGACTCCCATGCTTATGAAGGTATGGGAACTTTTTTCCTAAAGAGAAAATAAACTGAATATATAACAAGCAATAGCTCTGTCATTGACAGCTAGCACTAAGTTCCTCTGCTTGAATGAGAAATGGATATTTCTTGCATGCTTTAGTGTATTAAATTTTATATGTATGTAAAGCAGAGGAAATATACCATCTTGCGTGAATAATATATTGTTAATTTCATACAGTGTTTATCCTCTGCATGTGTTTCTAATTATACATTTGCGTAGTTGAAAATTACACGTTTGACACGTCTGTATTTGTATTTTATTTTCTGCTTCTGCCACATTTGACAATTAGCGACGAGGAGGATGAATGAAGACACGCACGCACTCACTCACTCACTCTCTCTCTCACTCTCTCTCTCACTCTCTCTCTTTTACACTCTAACACTCTATGTCCAGGCTGATGCCACGGCTGGAACGTGGAACCTTCCATGGTCAGACCATCGGTCAACTGCTGAGCGCGCTCGGCCACAGTTTCCTTACTTATAATCTTCAAGTCCCTTTGTGCAGTTCTCATCGTTGAGTTCACAGCAGATATAATGGGCCGAGGTTGATCTGTTTGGTCTATTTTACTTCGGCTTTCTGCCACTTCTTACTATTCGCGAAGATGGGAGGGAATGAGTGATGATATGAAATTGATGAAAGAACACCCCCCCATGCCCAGGCCTGGATTCGATTGATTGGTTTCAAACTGAAATTTCAGTCCAAGTAACGATAGTATGATCAGAGCGTATAGAAGAGAAAGTGTGTGCACTTCGGTTTCTTCCCGTAAGCCAAGTTAATAGAGCGGTGCCCCACCGAAACACTGGCACCACCTTCGCTTGCGACGAGCGTCTTCTGCTTGCAGTGCGGCCGCGCTTTATGTAGAGAGTTGTGTTTTGTTGTATCAGAATAACATTGTGTACTTTTATTAAAGACAACGTTATTACGTTATTCACTTTAGTGTCGTTAGATTTGTGACTGATCCGTTGTGACTAGTTTGTGTTGTGTTCAACGCATTATTATTGTGTTTGAGACAGCAGCGAGCGAAAACTACAAGATGCCTACGTGTTTCGTACCCGGCTGTAGATCTAGATATGACCGCTGTTCTTCAGGTAGTAGACATTTTTTTAGGCCACTAAAGACAAAATGGGAGTGTGCCATCCCTAGAACAGATAAAAAACTAAGTCATAATTGCTATGTGTGTGATATTCATTTTTCCTCTGACCGTTTAGTGAAAGTGCATTCGTTCATAGTGGATGGCGATACAGCAGAAATTCCACGACAAAGGTGGAAATTAAAACCAGAAGCTGTTCCTCATATATTTCCTAATCTGCCCAAATACCTCTCTAAGACAGTTAAGAAGCGAAAATCTCCCATGAAAAGGCAATCCTTGCGGACAGATGATAATAAAGTAAGTACTCGTCGCAATGTATCATTAAGCTTATCAGTAGAGGATGATTTGCTTCACACTGCGGATGCTAGCAATACAATAGCATTGCTAAAGAAAAACTTAAGAATCAGAAACGCAATTAATTAGAACGCAGAATAAACTAAAGGTCGCACAGGCTAAAATAAATTTGCTTGAAAAAGGCGTTAAAGACAATGGTCACACAGTCGAAACAGTTCGCGTCTCTTAGCAAAAATCAAAAAATTGTAATTGATACAATCTTAAAGAAATGCCAACTGAAAAGTAAGACAGGAATGAGACACAGTTCTGAGTTTATACTGGAGTCTCTTCTTTTAAAAATTAAGTCCCCAAGGGGTATAGACACTGTTTGCATCACGATTTGCTACCTTTGCCTTCTGAAGATCACTTAGAAAAATTGGTGAAGGGTCTTATATGTCCTTATGCAATCAATTTACGTACCAGCAAAACTTGCTTTACTTTCTGGCGGAAACTGTGAATACAGGACTGAATCTCCTCTGACGTCTTTTGTTAATCAAATGCGAACTCTGGCAAGAGCAACCGAAAATAAAAATCTTTCGGTGAAGAAGCAAGCTGAAAATGAAATAAGGGAAAAATTTCCATTGTTGAAGATGAAATTCAAATACCGAACTGAGAAAACAACATACCGAACTTAAATGAACAAAGTGTTGGTAAATAATACTTGGCGTATCATTTGGCAGGATACATAGTGCGGTATATTTCCAAAGTGACGGATTGTAAACTGTGTACAACTTTTCTGCACGGGGAACCAACTAATGTACCTGCCCCACTTACGCAAATCCAAGCCTATGGTTCGGACGACGGCTGTAATACCTTACCTATGTATCGAAAAGTGTTTATGATGTTCTGCTACGAGTGGAAGAAGTTGTTGCAAAAAGAATTATCATGTGCTAATAGTTTATGGGGTGATATATTTTTTGAGTGTTTGGACAATTTAAATATAATTGTTGTAAAAACTACGCAATTAGGATGCTGTGAAGATCATGTGCTGCGTACGCTATCTAAACTCGTATTTCACTATCTGAAATGGCTATTTTTCTTCCGCACCAAAGAGATAAGAAAGGAATTAAGTGCCTCGAAGACAGCAAAATCATCTCGAAAATTCTCCAAACTATCCAGCTGCTGAGCTCTTCTCCAAACGTAAGTAACATGCATTTTTGTTTCTTATGTAGTTAGTTATGTAAGCAACGCGCCGTCTCAAACGTCACCACTGCCATCTAGGCGGTGGACCACGGCAACTCAGGGAGTGCGCACACTATTTCTTCTATACGCTCTGGTATGATCTTCGAGATGAGCACTATACGTGTTACAAAGTACTCTTAAAAAATCCCCAGTGAATTGGTCAAAATCAATTGACAGAATTTCGAGGAGAGGTCGAGCCGCTGTAAAACCACACCTTACGCCAATATACGAAAGTAAACCCGTGGCGCAACAGCCCGTGAAGGCAAGGGCCTACTCACTCATTCACAAGGGCCGGCCTCACTCGCACACCAATCAGTTACAGGGTGACGTGTGGTCAGCACGACGAACCCCCCAATCGTTATTGAAGGTTTCCCCAATCTCCTCAACAGGTCCTATAGACCAGCCATGTCAAACTCAATTCGTGAGTAGGGCCGCATAACGATAATGTCAAAACTTTCCGGGTCACACATCTAGAACCCCAACACCTTGAAGTCCAGAAGTAAGTGGTTCGACCCAACGGTGCCGGGATTCCAGTGATTATTATTGCAGCATCGATATGTAAATTATATACAGACCTCCCCCCATATTTTCTCATGGTTACAGTATTTTACATGTTACTTTCGAGTATAAATTGGTTACAATTGTGCAAAATTTTTTGCAAGAAACTGTTTGTGTGCAATTATAGTTTCGTTTCGCACAGATTTGACAGTTTTTTTTAACAAGCTTCTCAAAAGTCTGCAATAAGTTTTTTTGTGAGCATGAAACTCTTAATGCAGACAACAAATATTTTGTCAGTCATTCTTGATCATTCGGCTCGGCTGTTTCAATAATCTTCATTATGGAAAACAACTTTTCACCAAGGCAAGTGCAACCAAAATTAATAACATTTCTACAGCGAAATAGCTTATTCGAGGATACTGCTATGGGAGATATGAAAAAAATCAAGGATAACCCACCTCGCGACATTTATTTTTCAATACGAGTCGCACTGCAATTCAATAAGTTCCATTCGAACGCAGGACTTGCACACACATCATCAAAAGAAAAGGGAGCAGAGCAGAACAAGAATATTGCCCTTCGCACCCTCTGAAGTCTTGAAACCTGTTTCCAAATTCATCACGTAGTATTTTTACTGTGGACAAATATTCCTGCCATACCTGGTATTCCTGAGAAGTTGAGAAGGATAAATTATAACTTTATTAAAAAAGTTTTAATATAACTGAAGACTGTAACTTTGCAAAATGGCCTCCACTTCCTTCAAAATATCAGCCCTTGTGTCACGGGGAGGAATCATTCAAGTAGTTTTACTGTCATATCGAGATGAGAATCGCATCCACGAATGAAGGGAGCTAACCGAGCTAGCTCGCAGACGTTCGTAATTTCACATATTGTGAGCGAAAAGGCAACAACACGAACAATTTTTGCTTTCAATTGTTCGTTGACTAAGTCATCAATCCTCTCCTCAACTGTATTTCTGATTTTTT
Source organism: Lepisma saccharinum (assembly GCF_977018435.1). Lineage (NCBI taxonomy): Eukaryota > Metazoa > Arthropoda > Insecta > Zygentoma > Lepismatidae > Lepisma > Lepisma saccharinum. Next base: position 54,898,621 of record NC_139246.1, read on the forward strand.
TTAATATTTTTTTTATTAGCGTTGCTTTTCTGCCACGTTTGGCTACTGGCGACGATGAGGATGAGTAATGGTATGATGAAATTGATGAAGAGACACATACAAAGAACACCCACGCTCAGGCCAGGATTCGAACCCGCAACCTCTGGTGTCGCAACGGGCTGTGCTAACCACTCTGCCACAGAGATTGGGAAATTTATTTCGTGATATAGAAATACTTCTGGATGAATAAACTTTATCAGGGTACAAATTTTCTACGCTTTTCACTATTCACTTCACAACAAAAGTAAGCATTTCACTTGAAAAATCTACATTCCTCGTCTATAGTCCTTTTCTTACTCCCACGAAGTTTGGGAAGCCATATGGTTCTCTGAAACTTTTACAGAAACTGACTTTTCTTCCAAGAAACAAACTCATAGGCGACAGAAAGTATGCACGCTGCCCTCCCCCAGCTGGCAAGATATTTTCGTACTTCAGAAGTAACATGTCCATCAGCTTGCTTAGTTGACACAACATCTACTCTATAATGGAATGTATACCTGTGTAGGGAAAATTGGTCAATGTGTTGAAGTTTGGATAAGTCTGGTCTTGTATCACGAGAAAAGAGAAAACGGGATAACTACAAATGTATAGATAATTTCAAGCATGAAGTGTTAAGTGGGGCCAAGGCGGGCCGCATTAACGGATGCTGGGGCCTACATGCGGCCCGCGGGCCTCGAGTTTGACTGGCCGAAATATCAGGAGAAAAGTTGTTACGCTTCTTCCAGGAGACTCGAACCTGCGCGCGTCCCGTAGCTGGAGAGCCCAAAGCATAACGCCTTAGACCGGACGGTCACGATGCAGGACAGCAGGCTCGTAGGCAGAATTTATTTTTTTTGGTGGGGGGGATGCTCATCCCTTATCAGCAGCTGCCATCTAAGGGCGAAAAAGTGAGGGAACCCCTGAAGAGGAGTTTTTGTTTCCTAATTTTGATTTGGCAAAGGGGAGCTCTCTCACTGCACCAAGCGCCGTCAACCCTATGCCGGTCGTTTGAGTATCTTGAGTTTGAGTTTCTGTAAGTCTTCTTTATGTATAGATAGGCTAATCGGGACTGGACCTACATTTATAGTGGGATTGAACTATTGGGCGTCCACCAGGTACCAAACTCGGGACCTTTTGACATTACGAGGGTCATCTTTACCATTACGCTATAGGGGAGGCAAAAATATCTGAAACTAAGAAGACATTTTGAATGGACATGTAGAATGTAGGAGGCAGGGTTCGCGCTGAAGAGGAAGAAAACGGAATTCTCCCTCCCCTTTCCTAACCTGTACATCTCTAATGTAATTCTCAATCAAGCCAGGAGTCTTGTCCTTCTACATTTTATGTCACTTTTGTTATTGTTAATGAAGAATTCAAATTAATAATTTGTCTTTAAATCTCAAGTTAGCAAGTCAGCCAAAATTATGTTTTTATACTAAATGTTAGATTAATTGAAGATTTGCAAAGAAACAGTAGACCTTTTCATGATTCTTCCACTCCAAGTTTATGTTTGGAAATAGTGAAGTTCTAGGAAACACACACACACACATTTATGTAAGCAACAACGATAGTAGGCTATTGTAATTTGGAGAGGATATGATTTGTGAGCGGAACAAGCATTGGAATTTAACGAAGTTCCTTTGCGAATCATCAATTATGTGTGTGTGTGTGTACACGTATTTCCTATCTGCACCGTTGACTCACAAAGTACTACATGTGAGGTAAAACTATCGAAATGTAAAAAGAGGAAGCGCTACCACCCTCCCCGCCTTTTCTACATTTTATTCAAATCGAACATCAGGCAGGTATCGAGATATATATTTCGGAGGGGCGTCCTAACGTAATGTCTCAAAATAATAATATTAATAATGTTAAATTAAAATAAGTACAATTATATTAAATTAATTAATATACGTATTTTTATTACATTAATAGATAAGAAGGCGATATAACAACAGTGATACAGTATAACATCACATATTCATTATCTAGCTTACGTGTAGTTAAGGTCGGCAAAATTTGTAAATAAATAGAAACTGCCCTGGCAAGGAAATTAATGCCAAATAGATAAAGAATATAATATTTGTTGAGTATGAAAAAATGATGTTAGATCCAGTTGACGAAAGTAAAATTCCTGGTAATATTTTGCATGTTATTATAAGTAGTAATAATTCTTGCATAAATCTTCTTTGGTACTGTCATTCAAAGTCGTATTGCTTTCCAATATTTTTGCGGAAATAAACAAATTGCGATTAGACAACAACCTTATTTTCATTACTTAATTGAAGTTATTTTATGATCTCATTATTTAATTTTTGTACTTGGTAAGTCTTTCGGGGGGAGGTTGGGACTCCTGGACCCCCCTGAATACTTCCTTCGCGGTAGGGATCGAGATAAATTTACTGTGTCACTGGTTCCAATTCACGGTAAATATGCTCTGCTTCTCTACACTCAAACATACACAAACTCACGGCCTTCCTGCTTTCTTGGTTTCTTGCCTGGGAAAGAGGCAATAAATCAAGCTGTGACAGCTACGGGACCTTCTGAGGAGGGGACGGAACCCAGCTGTGCAGAGGATTCAAACACCCGCGCGAAATAGCCCTCCCGTCACCCTGGGGCAATTTTCGAACAGAGACATCTAGTGGCCAAGTGGCGAACTATGATGAATGAAATTCGGCTGAAGCGGCCGTATCTTTCGCCGTCGATAATACATGACATTTTTAAACAATCATTTTGGGCCGTGCAAGTGACTTTTGAAAGAAAAGCCCTCCCTAGCTCAGTCACAAAAGGATTGAGCATTACGTTAGTATGCATCATAATGGCCATTTTCGTTGGTGCTACCCACAAATCCTATAACCATTCTGTGCTTATTTACGTATTTCCTTATGGAAAATTGAAAAAAAATAATGGAATTTGTGCACATTTAACGAACTGAAATTGCATAAATGTGTCATGTACTCAAAGTTTCATAAACTAAGTTCACATCCACTGCGTGTTTTCCGGCAAATTTTTGCCCTAAAACGTTATATTCAACAAAATGCAAAAAAGCCCATGTTAAATTTAAGCGCTTTCCACGGCGACCTTCGCCAAACACCACCTCCCTCTTAAAGTACATTTTCCAGTATAAGCACTTCTGAACAATTTATCACAGGGTTGAGCAATAGGGAATCACTTACATCTTCAAAATTTTGCATTCCTAACAATTAAAGAATAATAATTTTGGTTTGCCAGCTTGCTTATTTTAAGTGAAGCCTATTATCTTTAACCGTGATCTTTTCCAGTCCAGAGTATGTGCCATCCCAATGTACAGCTCTAGGTACTGACATATCTACAAGGAAACATTCTCTGAAAATATACGTAGTGCGGAAAAATTCCTTTCACATTCAGACAACTAGCGATCATAGATCAATTATGTTATTACAATCCCTAATTCAAAATAAACATGTAAATTCAAAATGTGGAATTTTAATTGGAGATGTTTAAACATCCTTGACATACGGAGTTGTTTTGTTTCAGTGCTGTACCAGACTACTGAAATACTGGTTTTAACACTTTGTATTGAGAATAATGTGGAAAGACATGTGTCTCGATCTCTGACAGGAAAATTCATCTTAGTACACAAAGAAAGACAAAGAGGGGAAGAAGAAGAGATGCACGGAAGGAAGATATGGGAGAACAGAAGGAGGTGGGGTAAGTGTGTAGGTTATACATTTACAACATTAATATTTTTACTGATATCCAAAGCAGTTCTTGAAAGTGTTTGTATGTTGGGAATATAAGTTCAAGGGGTATTGTATAATTATGGTTCGTGTTTTTAAAGTTGGTGTATTTCAATTACACTTTTTCAAACCGATTCTTTCGAAAAACCTACAGCTTCCAGAAATTTTTAATTTTCAAACTAATTTTGAAGTAATGAATGAAGTGTGTTTTAATCTCCACAAATATATAGAGTAAGGTGTAAGGTGTAGAAATATCAAATATTAGAAAAAGTTTAAAATGTCCGCAACATAGAAAATACGCATATAGATTTTCACACAATATTGTGAAGCACTTCCGCAAATTAATTACTAGGTGAGCTGTCAAAAATATTATGTGATTACACAATTTTCATCTCAATATTTATTAAATCTCTCTACAGCTACCATGGTTGTATTTGTCAAATTTTCAGATATATCCCACATCCGATGTGACACATGCCATTTCACTATTTCTTTAGAATTTTAATTTCGGTCTTGTGCAAACATACTGGGATTCTTGTAATTTATAGTTGGAACATGCAGTATTTGGAATAACACCTAAAGTCTCAGATTTCCCCTCCAAATATACCAGAGTTACGAATCATTCTACTAAATTTGAAATGTGTGTATCATGTGAAAAATTACGCAATCGTTCGAGTTTACGCAAACAGAATGAATACCACACCAATTAATAAAATTATATGATTGATATCATAATTGGCCAAAACAATATCTATAATTGACCTACATACCGATCCCACCATTCTGCCATACGACGCGAATTCTTTCGCAGGGATTATGTCCGAAACGTGTAACTTTAATAATGCTCTAAAAGTAGGGCCAGTTGTGTTTTTAATCTGAAAAAGTCAGGAAATGAGATGGTGAAATATAGGTTTTTTCTTCGTGAATATAGTAGCTATCAGACCAATTCGCCTCGAGAATTTCGAGAAAGATGATTAAATGGAATCTAGTTGTAGTAAACAATTTTCCTTAAATGTTTTAAGAATTCAACGAAAAGGATAACGCTCGTAACGAAGAAAAAATGGTTTTGTTTTGTTCTCAATTTTGAAATTTGTCATGCAATATTTCTCCATTGAAAATTTCAGAAAGATCGCTTTTCATTCTAGACGCTTCTTGTTTGTTACTGAACATCATTTGCATCAATTTCACCTAACAAAATAATTGTTTTAAATATTTTCATTTGTAGCGCTGATGGCGTTAAAATTCCTTGCATATCATATCATGAGCTCAAGAGATGTCAGTTCTCTGAAAATCTCAGCAAAACGTTAGTTCTATGAATTTTCTATATCATGGTGTAAAATACCGTTCTCAACTATAAAAAATTAAGGTAATATTTTAGGAGATAAGTAAGACGTTTTAGTCCAAAATCTTCATACATGTTTTTTGCAGATTGAGAAATATGGCATTCTTCTCGGAATTGACTGATATTTCATGAAAGTGAAACAGTTCTTGGCACAGAACTTTGTTACTTTCTTATGTTGAAGAATGATTGTAATGTTAATGTTGTGTGGTTAATACACCGTTAGAAAAATAGATTTGGACAAGAAAAGATATAATATAAATTACTGTTTTCATTTACTAATAAAAATCAACAACAGGTGTACAATGTTCATCCAAGTAATCCATATCCAGAATGACCGATACTGAGATGATGCTGTACGTGGAGGTTGTGTCCTTGTTTCTTGACCACTGCGTTGAATCCATTGTGATCGTCAGCCACGTAGTCCACAGTTCTAACACTTCCGTCTGGTTCCACAAGACTGTACTGTCCCTTCACAACAGGCCCATCACGTACTTCATATTGGCTCTTCTGGTCGCCTGTGTGGTGGTCACTCACAGCATACTTGAACTCGTATTTGGGATATGCCTGCGCGAGAAATATATATATTTATTGCATTTTTGTTCTTGCACAAGGGCAAACACATATCAATCTTAACCAGTTATTCTGTTGCATTTATGCCTTTGTTCCATTTAGATTTAACATATGAAGATGAGAGAGAGAGAGTATGTCAATAACTTGGCATTTTTCTTATATTTGAAAATCAAGTATTTACTTACGTAATAGTCCACATGATGAACGGGTGGAATTGCAAGAGCTAGTGCTGAGAAAGCCAGTACTCCAACAAGAACCTGCAACAAACATAAATCGAATGACGTATGATCAAGACTAAATTCACAAATACAGTTAATATTTATAAAGTTATTGAAAATATTCAAGAGCATATGAAGAAATTCCTGATCGTGTTGACACATTTCTTGGAAGTTTTGTGACCCCAAGGTATCTGAATGCACAAGGTGAGAAAAGATGGATTCACAATTCGTCGATTCCTCTCATACTGATCAACATTTGTTCATTCTTTCAATCGCGTCGACCCTAAAAGTATAAACTTCTAAGTAAAGTTCTTCAATTTTTTATGAGATGATAAGTATAATTTGTGTGCAAATTATTCCAAAGTTCTTGCATATCATATGTTACTGGAAACTTAGATATATATTTAATATTAATGCTTATTCCATAATCTTACCACGAAGGAATTCATTTCTATTTGGATGCAAATGGATTACACTTCTCAACTGATAACCGAAGAATAAGGTAATGCTTTATATAAGACAGAGAAGTGAAACTTTCGAACCTTCACTTCCTCTATATCAATCAGAGAGTTGCATTTCCTTCCTATGTTCATTGGATGTGAAATGCGCAGAAAGGTTAATTTATTCCAACGAAAAAAAAATATTTATCTGCTGCCTACTCAGTCGCGTAATATGTACTGAGAATGAATGTTATCTTACAATTCTGGAGGCTGTAACAGCCGCAACCAAATCTTAGAAATAGATTTGATTTTTGTTTTCTTAAGTCCCCTTTATGCACAGTGAGGCTAATCGGTACTGGACCTACAATTGAAACTGGGATCCGAACGACCTGTGCCACCACCAGGTCTGGAATCCGGCTTGGAAGTAGACTATAGATATAAATACATCAATATATATATCAATATATATATATATATATAAATATATATTTATATACATAGTCATATATATATAAACTACTTCTCAACTCTTAACTTAAAGTACATTTTCCAGTATAAGCTCTTCTGAACAATTTATCACATGGTTGAGCAATAGGGAATCACTTACATCTTCAAAATTTTGCATTCCTAACAATTAAAGAATAATAATTTTGGTTTGCCAGCTTGCTTATTTTAAGTGAAGCCTATTATCTTTAACCGTGATCTTTTCCAGTCCAGAGTATGTGCCATCCCAATGTACAGCTCTAGGTACTGACATATCTACAAGGAAACATTCTCTGAAAATATACATACTGCGGAAAAATACCTTTCACATTCAGACAACTAGCGATCATAGATCAATTATGTTATTACAATCCCTAATTCAAAATAAACATGTAAATTCAAAATGTGGAATTTTAATTGGAGATGTTTAAACATCCTTGACATACGGAGTTGTTTTGTTTCAGTGCTGTACCAGACTACTGAAATACTGGTTTTATCACTTTGTATTGAGAATAATGTGGAAAGACATGTGTCTCGATCTCTGACAGGAAAATTCATCTTAGTACACAAAGAAAGACAAAGAGGGGAAGAAGAAGAGATGCACGGAAGGAAGATATGGGAGAACAGAAGGAGGTGGGGTAAGTGTGTAGGTTATACATTTACAACATTAATATTTTTACTGATATCCAAAGCAGTTCTTGAAAGTGTTTGTATGTTGGGAATATAAGTTCAAGGGATATAGTATAATTATGGTTCGTGTTTTTAAAGTTGGTGTATTTCAATTTGTAAGGATCCGCCCTGGATCGTTCTTGGTTCGATGGGTCTATTGAGCCTCGGCTTCACGCTCAGTATCTCTTCGGGGCTTGAGTCTCCTCGGCTCAAGGTTCGGGTTAATCCGGCTGCTTCAGTCTTCGATGTAAGGTCCCTCGTAATTCTAGGTCAAAGGTTCTCAATGTACTTATAGATCTTGACCAAGATTCTATAAGCAATCAACAATCCTTTTTCCCACTAGGTTCTGTCGATATTCGGTTAAGTATCCAACTTCCTTTTCTCTTTTCAGCCTCTGACCAGAGAACTGAAAATTAATCCGTGACCACAGAATAAGAAAAGGTGTTCCCTGACCAGGGACACAAACGTTGACTACTAACAGTCTATCGACCGATCCCGAATTCTGGTATATCCTACGACAATCACAATCCTCTCAATTATATCTCCTGACCAGGAGCATAGAACCGAGAGAACATAAGCCTTCTGACCAGAAGAGCTAAGTAATTGTCCTAACGATAATCCAGAATAAACTAATTCCTAGTAGCGACATGGAAGTAAGCGCAGAAATACGGGTGCGAAAAGAAAAGACGATAATACGAGTTCCGTATTTATCTGGAGTTCGAATACAAAAGGCCACGGGCCACCGAGCTTTGTTGCTTATATAGGATCTCTCGGTGCCGTGAAGGATTTACCAACTTTTATCTTTACCTCAATTTTACATAACAATAAAATACATATTAATAAAATATCCAAGCGGAACATAATTAGCTACATACAAAAATTATTAATTTTACCCTTTTTTGAATATTAAATATGCAATATAATTTTAATTGTTACACTCAGCACTTAATTTGACTAGGGAGTAGGGCTTCTTCTTAATATGATATTAGTTAAATTATTGTCCGCCAAGGGACACGACTGATATAGCGTGGGGAAGACAGCCTAATCTTTCGTCTTTTCCCCGGTTTCAACGTTTACATAAAGTTGAGTCTGCCTGGCTTCTACACAATAGCGATTGCTTTCTCGCATTGTTGTCCCCGATAACGAAATTCCAGCTCAGCTTGCTGGCAGAAAGAAACAAACTCTTTGAACTTATATTTAACATCAGGATGTATAGTCTATATACGAGGTGGGTTCCACTTTTCTTGGTAATTAACCATTAACACCCAAAAATTATAAATACCAAACAAAGGAAAATATTAAGTTTATATATATATTTGTAACGTGGACACTGCTACACGTTACAATTGCCCCGCTTCCTACGAGAAAATTTGAACAATTTTGTCTTTCACAGAAAAATTGTGAAAATTTTCAAAACTTCACTTAATGTTCATAACAATTCACTTACAACTCTTGAGGTTCCACACTAGTCACAAGAAATCTGGCTTTCTCCGAGTATTTCTCTCCGTCGTTCCTGGGAACAGGTGAACTTCTTTAGGTTCTGGTAGTTAACCCGATCTACAGGCTCCTTTGTAGACGGCTGCAGGAGAAGTGCTGAGTTGTCCCTCATCTGAGTAGCGATGTATGGACCGACGTACACCTCGAAGAGTTTGGAGATGGTTTGGAGACGACTGGAGCTCAGCTTAAGGTTCTTCACTAGGACCAGATCTCCTTCCTTCAAGATCAATGCTTGTCCTTGATTCTTCACTCTTCTCCTCCTCTGTTGGGCCTTTTCTCTCCCTTGAGCTTGATATAATTTAAAAGCCCAAGTCGTCTTCTCATCCTGTGGTACAGGCCAATAAAACCTTTCATGAGGTTCCTTCGGGATGGCTCTATTGAAGAAAAGTTCAGAAGGAGCATATCCCGTAACAGAGGAAACTTAATTGTTCAGTAACTAAACCACATCATTGATGAAGGTGGCCCAACGAGTATGCTCTCTGTAGCAAAACAGCCGCAAAAGACGGACGACTTCTTGGTTAATTCTCTCTACACATTACTGCTGGGATGATAGGCTGTAGTGCAGACATGAGTAATGCCCTTCCTTTTCATATACTCGCTCCAGGTTGTCGAAGTGAACTGGGTACCTCGGTCTGAGAGGATGACTTTTACTCGAGGATAGTGAGCAAAATACGTCTTCTCCAATAAGTTCACGATCTCCTGAGATGTAGCTCTCCTCAGAGGATAGGCCGAAACGAATTTCGTGCCAATGTCAACGGCGGTAAAAATGTAGGAGAACCCATGGGAAGTTGGTAGCTGGCCTATAATATCAATAGACAGCATCTCATAAGGATCCTTGGGTGAAATGTGAAGCTTCTCTCTCAGGATTCCTATCTTATCCATTTTTGTCTTGGCACACATCTCACAATCCTTAACATACCGAGTGACATCTCCGGATAGTTTGGGCCAAAAATATCTATATTTTATTCTAGCTTTGGTTTTTTAATGCCAAAGTGTCCTAGGTTATCGTGATTTTCCCTAAGTATCTGGGAAACAAATATTGCCGGCACACAAAGCTTCCAAATAATGGATTTACCCTGAACTCTTCTGAACAATAAACCTCCATGTACACAATAATTCTTCCTAGTTCTACCTTGAGTAATGGTATCAGTCTCTTCTGGAGCTTCCAAGATCTTCAAGATGCTTTGGCAAAACAAGTCCTCTCTCTGAGCTTCAATCCACTTCTCCAGTTCCTCAGTTTCTTCCCGTTCTTGCCAAATATAATTCACCTTAAAAAGTGTCTTCGGACTCTCTCCTTCTGGTGAATCCGACACAGGATACCGGGAAAGAGTGTCAGCTATCTCATTATCCTTTCCTCTGACGTAAATAATCTCGAATTGGTAAGCCTGTAGTTTCAAAGCCCATCTAGTTAACCTGCTATTAAGATCCTGAGAGTTTTTTAACCAGACGAGTCCCTTGTGGTCCGAGTATATTTTAAATGATTGGCCTTTTAGATAAACTGAAAATTTCTCCACACCAAAAATGATACTCAAACACTCCAGTTCATGGATGGAATAATGTCTCTCATTGTTCCTCAGTTTTCGACTTGCATATTGGATAACATTTACAATTTTCTCGCCACCCTCTGGTTCTTGGAACAATATGCTGCCTAGCCCTTTAGCAGAGGCGTCGCACTGTAGACAAAAGCTTAAATTAAAGTCTGGCTGAGACAATGCACCAGTAGTAACTAACGTAATCTTAATTTTCTGGAACGCCGGTTCTTCCTCTTTTCTCCAGCTCCACTTAACATCCTTCCTTAGGAGGTGACTTAAGGGTTCTACATCCTGTGCTAATCCAGGGTAAAATTTTCTTCTCCAATTAGCAAGACCTAAGAACTTCCGGAGGTCCTTCCTACAAGACGGTCGAGGAAATCTCAAAATGGCTTCATTTCCAGCGGGGTCAGGTTTTACTTCCTCTCCTGATACTATATGCCCTAAAAAGCGAATCTCCTTTTTGACAAATTCACATTTCCTTAATTTAATGGTCATTCCACATTCTCTCAATCGTTCTATGACCAATTGTAAATGCTGTAAATGCTCTAGAAGCGTCTTGGAGTGAACAAGTAAATCATCCAGATACACGGTCAGATACTCCTCACTCTCTGGACCAAAATATTTGTGCATGACTGAGACAAAAGTGCTGACCGCATTCGAAAGTCCAAAAGGCATCCGAGTAAATTCATATAAGCGACCTCGATAAGAAAAAGCGGTGTATTTTCTGTGGCTAGGGTGTATTTTTACCTGAAGGTAGCCAGACGCGAGATCCAAGCTGGAAAAGTACCTGGATCCTCGGAAACGTTGCAAAGACTCATGGATGGGTTCGACGGAACTTCTTGGAAATATCATTTTCTTGTTGAGCTGGCGAAAATCAATGCACGGGCGTATTTGTCCTTGAAGTTTATCCACTACAATTAAAGGATTCAAATAGGCAGAATTCGAAGGTTGAATGACTCCCCATTCCTTCCATAGATTTAGTTCCTTTTCTAAAGCTTCACGCTTGGCAACAGGGATCTGATAAGGCTTCCTAAACACTGGCTCTAAATCCTTCAACCATATCTCACACTGAACGTCTCTAGCACAGCCAGGTCTTTCTGAAAATACATGGTGATATTTCATAAGCAAATGGAACAAACTATCCTGTTCACTCTTGGACAAGAACTGACTTTCTTCAACCTTTTCCCTAATTTTATCTTCACTGGCACTCCACTTATCCAACACAGCGACGTTTACTCTGGCTTCCTTGCCTCCGTCGTAATCTATATTAACAGTGAGTGGGGTGCAGCTACTTTGCAGAGTCAACTCGTTCTCCAACAAACAGATATTAGCTCCATAGGGCTTAAGAAACGGCATGCCCAGTAAAACATCAACACCTAACTTCTTTATCACAAATACTTCAGTGTTCAACTCCTGGTCTCTAAATTTAATGCTAATATTCCTTCTCCCACAAATCCTTATCCGATTCGAACCGGTTACTCCAACTATTCGAATTTCTGGATCCTTCTGTAGTTTCATTCCCCTGTACTTCTCAAGTAGTTCCATCCAAATGTCGAAATTTAACAACGAAGCCTCGCTCCCAGTGTCAAGTAAGCAAACGACAGGAATGTCTGCAACTTGGGCTTTAACTTTGGGCGTACTATGGAAAGTAGTTAATTCAACAGACCTCTTAATCCCTTCTTCCACAGCTTTCTCTTCTATTTTGGTTAAGGAGTAGCTGTAATGGATTTCGTAAGCCCTGTTAAAAGTTTCGCCATTGGATACTAATCGTTCCTTACTACTTCCTTGCCCAAGCGGAACGGAACTTAAGCAAGATTCCCATTTAAACCTTGGTTAGTGGGAACCACTGGAGCGCTCCAATAGAACTGACGAGTCTGATCAACAGCTTGTTGTTGCTCAAAGGTCCTTGGTAACTCTGATTCATGTGTCTGAGATCCTGAAGTCACGAATTGCCGGTTAGGAGAATTATAGACTCTTCTTCGAGGAGGAGATGCTGAGTTTCTTCTTCTCTCGACGTAACCTCCTTCTGGTGCTCTTGTCTCGGGATCAGATCTGGGTTCTTGTCTATTAGGTCGACCTCTATACCACGTCCTTCCTCTAAACTCCCTAGTTTGACGGTAACCATTATTACCTGTCCTTGGTTCCTCATGGTTACGGACGTTGTTGTTAATATTTCTTCCCGCAGGTCCGTGGTTTTCTCGGATGACTTGTCTCACTGCTGTATTTCTCTGTATTGGTTGCTGATTTCTAAACCTTCCATTATTACTGTTCCCAGCTTCATTTCTCTTGAACCAATCTGGTCTCCAGCTTTCGGCTTCCTCATTCACTTCATATCTCTTCAGGAATGCCGCTAACTCTTCCATTGTCTTTGGTGGGTTAACGAGGCAAAGTTGTCTGACTTTATAAGACATCTGTTTAATTATCAAATTCAAGACCTCACTTTCTATGAGTACTGGAGAAAGATTCTTAAACCCAGCATAGATTCCCCACGCATATTCTTCCATGGTTTGATTGGAGCCTTTAGTGTACTTTCTATTTCTCAAGACGTCCAATTGTCTTTGTTTTGCTTCCTCTGAAGCAAATGTAGCAGTAAACTTTTTACAAAATCCATTGTAGTCCCTAAACTCTTCGTAATGGGCCTGGAACCAATGCTCGGCTTGTCCGGTAAACAATCTGGATAGTAACTGGAGACGATATTTCTCTGGAACTTGCATAAGCTCAAAGTTAACATTTAGTTCCTTCAAGTACTTCTGTGCACTTTGAGCTTCAATGTTACCACTGAACTTAGGGAGTTGATTTAAGTCAGATATTCGAGGTAATTTGACATATCGTCCTCCGATTTTTTTATCTAATTCCGAATCTGAAGATGGAGTTGAGTTCCTTCCAGGTTTCCGCCTCTTCCGACGAATCCTTCCCGGTGGTCTTTCGTCCTCCGAAGATGAATCACAAGAAGGTCTCTTCCGATTTTTTTCTGTCTTCGAGGTTTTTCCAAACCTTCCAGCATCAGAGTTTCCAATAGAGGTCACAACTTTACTGTGATTAATTCTTTCTTCCATACCTCGAACAATTAGATCTTCCACTGTGGGCCTAACATTATTCTTCCTCGAGATCTTTCTCGTACTCGGAGGTCCGCGTGCACCCTCACACTCAACGTAATCTGACGTCTCTCCAGCTGACTGATGGTTATCAAAGCCATAAGGTGACTTAACAGCGGTTTCCTGTTGAGATGGATCTACGTGAAGTCCTTGAAGCCTGTCTCTCAGGGATCTTATGTTTTGTTCCACGTTTAATTTCAGCTGACGTAACTCGGTGGCCACACAATTGTTATTCTTTGCAATGTTATCCACATCTTCACGAACGCTGGTTATATTGTGGGTTACTTCTTCACGTAAGCTGGAAATACTAGTATTTATCTCTTCGCAAAAAGAGGAAACCTTGCTTTCTCCTTGACGTAGTTCTTCACCAAAATTCTCTAACCATTCAGCAACCTTAGAACTTACTTCCTCATTTTTCCCTAGATAAGCAGTCATCTGTTCCTTAATCTCGGTTACACTCACTCCCAGAGTTTCCATGGAACGAGTAATTCCTTCCATTTCACGCTCTCGCTCAACTGTAAGCGTTGTGTGGAGTACCTCACACTTCTCATTATTTTGGGACAGTTCCTTGCTTAGAGTTTCGTGCAGCTGTTTCCACCGTTCTTCATTTTCCGATTTATCAGCATGTCGCTTCCTTTCTCCTTCTGCTTTCTCTTCTTGTCGTTTTCTTTCTTCTTCTGCTTTCTCTTCTTGTCGTTTTCTTTCTTCTTCTGCTTTCTCTTCTTGTCGTTTTCTTTCTTCTTCTGCTTTCTCTTCTTGACGTTTTCTTTCTTCTTCTGCTTTCTCTTCTTGTCGTTTTCTTTCTTCTTCTGCTTTCTCTTCTTGTCGTTTTCTTTCTTCTTCTGCTTTCTCTTCTTGTCGTTTTCTTTCTTCTTCTGCTTTCTCTTCTTGTCGTTTTCTTTCTTCTTCTGCTTTCTCTTCTTGTCGTGTTCTTTCTTCTTCTGCTTTCTCTTCTTGTCGTTTTCTTTCTTCTTCTTCTCCTTTCTCATCTTGTCGTTTTCTTTCTTCTTCTGCTTTCTCTTCTTGTCGTTTTCTTTCTTCTTCTGCTTTATCTTCTTGTCGTTTTCTTTCTTCTTCTGCTTTCTCTTCTTGCCGGTTTCTTTCTTCTTCTGCTTTCTCTTCTTGCCGCTTCCTTTCTTCTGCTGCTTTCTCTTCTTGTCGCTTTCTTTCTTCTTCGGTTTTCTCTTCTTGTCGTTTTCTTTCTTCTTCTGCTTTCTCTTCTCTTAACATACTCCAGAACTGTTGCCACCTGTTCTCTTCAGCAATTTTTTTAGCTTTCTCTTCCGCCTTCCGAGCTTTCACCTCTGCAGCTTTCTCTTTTTTTATTTTCTTTTCTTCCATTTCCGACCAAACTGTCAACCAAGGAGGAAGTTCAATAGCAGGTTCCTTATTCTCATCTTCATCGCCCTAGCAACCTTTACACCGGACGGCATCTAAATTTTGCACTTCCACGGATTCAGCCTCAAATTCACAAACGAAATGCTTCCACTGGCTGCAGGAAATGCACCCAAATGCCCCCTTTTCTTCATCTTGATCGGAGCAACAATCAAACTGCAAAATTCCGTGTTCCTCTACAATCGTCGGCAATGAATTCCGTTTACACTTTCTTGTTGCCATCTCGATGTTTCGTAACTTCAGAAGAACCACCGGATATATACTTCGGGCCCCAAACGTTGCAGCGCCACTTGTAAGGATCCGCCCTGGAACGTACTTGGTTCGATGGGTCTATTGAGCCTCGGCTTCACGCTCAGTATCTCTTCGGGGCTTGAGTCTCCTCGGCTCAAGGTTCGGGTTAATCCGGCTGCTTCAGTCTTCGATGTAAGGTCCCTCGTAATTCTAGGTCAAAGGTTCTCAATGTACTTATAGATCTTGACCAAGATTCTATAAGCAATCAACAATCCTTTTTCCCACTAGGTTCTGTCGATATTCGGTTAAGTATCCAACTTCCTTTTCTCTTTTCAGCCTCTGACCAGAGAACTGAAAATTAATCCGTGACCACAGAATAAGAAAAGGTGTTCCCTGACCAGGGACACAAACGTTGACTACTAACAGTCTATCGACCGATCCAGAATTCTGGTATATCCTACGACGATCACAATCCTCTCAATTATATCTCCTGACCAGGAGCATAGAACCGAGAGAACATAAGCCTTCTGACCAGAAGAGCTAAGTAATTGTCCTAACGATAATCCAGAATAAACTAATTCCTAGTAGCGACGTGGAAGTAAGCGCAGAAATACGGGTGCGAAAAGAAAAGACGATAATACGAGTTCCGTATTTATCTGGAGTTCGAATACAAAAGGCCACGGGCCACCGAGCTTTGTTGCTTATATAGGATCTCTCGGTGCCGTGAAGGATTTACCAACTTTTATCTTTACCTCAATTTTACATAACAATAAAATACATATTAATAAAATATCCAAGCGGAACATAATTAGCTACATACAAAAATTATTAATTTTACCCTTTTTTGAATATTAAATATGCAATATAATTTTAATTGTTACATTCAGCACTTAATTTGACTAGGGAGTAGGGCTTCTTCTTAATATGATATTAGTTAAATTATTGTCCGCCAAGGGACACGACTGATATAGCGTGGGGAAGACAGCCTAATCTTTCGTCTTTTCCCCGGTTTCAACGTTTACATAAAGTTGAGTCTGCCTGGCTTCTACACAATAGCGATTGCTTTCTCGCATTGTTGTCCCCGATAACGAAATTCCAGCTCAGCTTGCAGGCAGAAAGAAACAAACTCTTTGAACTTATATTTAACATCAGGATGTATAGTCTATATACGAGGTGGGTTCCACTTTTCTTGGTAATTAACCATTAACACCCAAAAATTATAAATACCAAACAAAGGAAAATATTAAGTTTATATATATATTTGTAACGTGGACACTGCTACACGTTACAAATTACACTTTTTCAAACCGATTCTTTCGAAAAACCTACAGCTTCCAGAAATTTTTAATTTTCAAACTAATTTTGAAGTAATGAATGAGGTGTGTTTTAATCTCCACAAATATATAGAGTAAGGTGTAAGGTGTAAAAATATCAAATATTAGAAAAAGTTTAAAATGTCCGCAACATAGAAAATACGCATATAGATTTTCACACAATATTGTGAAGCACTTCCGCAAATTAATTACTAGGTGAGCTGTCAAAAATATTATGTGATTACACAAATTTCATCTCAATATTTATTAATCTCTCTACAGCTACCATGGTTGTATTTGTCAAATTTTCAGATATATCCCACATCCGATGTGACACATGCCATTTCACTATTTCTTTAGAATTTTAATTTCGGTCTTGTGCAAACATACTGGGATTCTTGTAATTAATAGTTGGAACATGCAGTATTCGGAATAACACCTAAAGTCTCAGATTTCCCCTCCAAATATACCAGAGGTACGAATCATTCTACTAAATTTGAAATGTGTGTATCATGTGAAAAATTACGCAATCGTTCGAGTTTACGCAAACAGAATGAATACCACACCTATTAATAAAATTATATGATTGATATCATAATTGGCCAAAACAATATCTATAATTGACCTACATACCGATTCCACCATTCTGCCATACGACGCGAATTCTTTCGCAGGGATTATGTCCGAAACGTGTAACTTTAATAATGCTCTAAAAGTAGGGCCAGTTGTGTTTTTAATCTGAAAAAGTCAGGAAATGAGATGGTGAAATAAAGGTTTTTTCTTCGTGAATATAGTAGCCATCAGACCAATTCGCCTCGAGAATTTCGAGAAAGATAATTAAATGGAATCTAGTTGTAGTAAACAATTTTCCTTAAATGTTTTAAGAATTCAACGAAAAGGATAACGCTCGTAACGAAGCAAAAATGGTTTGGTTTTGTTCTCAATTTTGAAATTTTTTCATGCAATATTTCTCCATTGAAAATTTCAGAAAGATCGCTATTCATTCTAGACGCTTCTTGTTTGTTACTGAACATCATTTGCATCAATTTCACCTAACAAAACAATTGTTTTAAATATTTTCATTTGTAGCGCTGATGGCGTTAAAAACCCTTGCATAGCATATCATGAGCTCAAGAGATGTCAGTTCTCTGGAAATCTCAGCAAAACGTTAGTTCTATGAATTTTCTATATCATGGTGTAAAATACCGTTCTCAACTATAAAAAATTAAGGTAATATTTTAGGAGTTAAGTGAGATAGCCTGTGGTTGATGGAAACTGAGCTGTTTGTGTAATATTGTGGTAATATTAATAGTTGTTAATTAAGTGAGTACTGTTTATAAAGAGAGAATTTTGTGACTGGAATTGAGTTAAACCCATATACTTATTTAAGTTGAAGTTTAAAACTACGGTAAAAGGAATTATACTCATTAATGTGATTTTCGTAAGGCAGTTCTTGTTAACGTCATGGCGGATGCCATAGGTTATATGGAACTTAATAATCAAGTAGAAATTATAACGAACTTGGTAGAAGACAATGAAATTGTTATAGAAGATAACATTATAGAAGAAACATCTAGAAAACAAGCTAAAAGAGTCAGATCTTCTGAAGATGATCAAGTTCCAGCAAAAGCGGTAAGGATAGACAGGTTAGATAATAGAGATAAAGTAAACACGTTTGGAGAAAGTCGAAGAGAAAATAATGTAGATAAGTGTAAAATGTATTATGATACACATAATGGGCCATATTTAGTAATAATGACTAGTACTAAAGGTGCAGAAAAGAAATTTAACTCTATGAAAATAGGCAATGAATTGCGAAAGAAAGATATAAGGGTCAGATATATCCAACCAAGTGGTTTATTTAGAGCAAAGATTTATTTTTACACCAGGAATGAAGCTAACAATTTCATGAAAAATATGCATTTTCATAAAGAAAATAATATTGATGTGTTCATCCCGGAATCCTTATTGGTGAAGGAAGGATTGATATATGGTGTACCCACTGAATTTGAAGAGGAGGAAATTAAGGAAAGTATTGAAGACCCGACAGTAATATCAGTGGAAAGAATGAAAAAGAGAATTCGAAAAGATGATGGTTCATATTATTTTGTTCCTACTAAGCTAATATCAATCACGTTTAGATCTCAAGAAATGCCTAAACAGATTATAGTGGTTAGTCACATTTTCGATGTTACTCCTAAAGTTAGAAATGTGATGCAATGTAAGAAATGTTACAGGTTCGCACATTCAGCAGCCATATGCAAGGATAAAGCTAAGTGTGCTAGATGTGGAAGAGAGGAACATGAAAATTGTAATGAAACTCCGAAGTGTTTAAATTGCGGAGGAGAACATGTTGCTACTGATAAGTCATGTGTAAAATGGGAAATGGAAAGAGAAATCATGAGAGTTATGGCATATGATAATTTATCCCGGCAAGATGCAAGAGAGAAAGTAATAACAGGTAATGTTCCAAGCAATTATGTTGTTCAAGGCAACTCATATGCTGATCAAATAAAAAACCATATAAACAAAAGTCAAATAAGTGAAATTGACACAAGAAAGACTGGTGTTGTAGGAAATAGCATAACAATACAAAACAGATTTGAAGCCTTAAGTGATTGGGGTGAAAGAAAATCAGATACATACTTGGAAAATGTTTCATGGAAAAGAGTTCCTCCAGAACATCATAGAGACTATTCCAAATTTGAAAATAAATATGGAAAAAATTTCAGACTAAATTCCTATTCACAAACAAAGAATTATAATGAAAATTCTGAAGGAGAATCAAGTAAAGGTTCTCTAAAGAAATTACAAAGTAATCAAAAACAATTAAATGGAAAGTCTACAGGAACTGTAATTAAGACAAGGAAAAATGAGGAAGATGTGGATAGTACAAACAGAAGCATGCAGGAGGTGAGCACCGGAATCTACAACAATGAAGAACAGGAAAAAATCGTGTACTTTCCTCACATAACATCTCAGAAGGATCTTATGTATAATTTGTTACAATTAATGGCGAAACTTATGGCGACATTAACTAAAAATTCTGACTTATTAAACATAAAAGAAATACTAACAGAATGCTCACAAATAAATGGCCAGGTGCAGAAAATTATTGAGGATTTGGAAATTTTTGGAGAGACACCTTAGGGTGTGGAAGGAAAAATAATGGAAAACATTCGTGGGGGTACACTGGAATGTAAGATCATTGAAAGCAAGAAAGCAAAATCTGGTGAAATTAATAGATGAATATAGACCTGAACTTTTATGTTTATCGGAAATCTCTGTGAACCCATCAAACATAGATTATTTTAAAGTAAATCATTATCACATAATTTATGAAAAGATTAAAGATGATAGTAAAGGAGTTGCAATTATGATTCATGAAAGCATTCCATTTGAACCTATATCTTTTGATTATACATTGTCTATATACGACACATACAAAATTGAAGTCGTAGGAATTAAAATCGCTTTTATGAATCAAAAAGTTAGTATTATATCTATATATATTCCTACAGGTGCAGAGTCACAGAAATTAACGACAAATACATTATCGCAAATGTTTGAATGCATAGAAAAGCCTTTTATTATAGCAGGGGATTTCAATTGCCATCACACAATATGGGGAGATCAGGATGAAGATAAGTTGGGGAAAGTGTTAGTAGAATGTATGGATTTGTACAACTTTACTGTAATTAATGACGGTTCTGCTACGTATATAGGAAGATTAGGTACTCGGCCAACAGCTATAGATTTAACGTTAATGTCAGATGATATATGTGGTCAATTTCAGTGGGAAACAGACAGTGATCAAAGAACCAGTGACCATTATCCATGTTTCTTTTATACTGATACTAATTCAGTGAGATCTTTCACTATTCCGCTCAGAAAATGGAAAGTTAACGAAGCTGATTGGAATAAATATTCTAAATTACTTACAATCTTATTTAAAAATACAGATTTAAATAATATTGATAAGAGTACATATGATTATTTTGTAGATTCTGTTAGCATTGTTATGGACAGATCATGTACAAGGGCAAAAGAGGAAGTTGTAAAAAAGTATCCAATAGTACACTGGTGGAATAAAGATTGCCAAAATTTTAAAATACAGAGAATTGAAGCTACGAAAGTTTATAAAACAATACCAAATCAGGAAACTTGGATTAATTATAAGAAAGCAATAGCGCAGGCCAAGAAATGTTATATCAGCGCAAAGAGACAATCGTGGGCAAAGTATTGTGAAGACATAAATAACAAAGAGAGTATCAGTACCGTGTGGGCTAAATTTAAATCAATCCGCAAACCACATACCCCTCGATTAATACCACTCAAAGAAACCTGGAAAGATGAATTTATTATGAAGGTAACATGTAATAATAAACAAGAACCTGCAGATGCCCCTGATGAAATTTTCTCTTTCAGTCCTAAAGATAGACATTCACAAGGATTATATACCAATATCATGATCGATGAAATAAGAGACATAATAATAAGAGCCAAGGACACAACTCCAGGAAAAGATGGAATAACATACTCGATGATTCAAAACTTGCCGGAATGTGGTATAATATATCTTTGTAACATCTACAACTATATAATGCATTCAGGAAATGTACCGCAATCGTGGTACACTCAAATGATTTTACCAATATTGAAACCTGGCAAAAGTCCACATAAAGGAGAATCTTATAGACCGATAGCTTTGTCTTCAGTACTGGGGAAAATTTTTGAAAAATTAATTCTAAAGAGAATAAGTTGGCATATAGAGGGACAGGAATTATTTTCAAGGCTTCAAGTTGGATTTAGGAAGGGAATGGGGTGTACAGATGCGTTGGCAATGTTATCATCAAAAATTTATGATACAATGAAAAGGAAAAGTAGTCTTATTGCTGCTTTCTTAGATATTAAAGGGGCATATGATAATGTAAATATAAATAAATTATTAAACATTCTACAAAATCTGAAAATACCTTATATGCATCTAAAAATAATTTGGAATCTATTAAAAAATCGTTGTTTATATTTTTACTTTCACAATAAAGTTGAGGGTCCTAGATGGATAACAAGAGGACTTCCACAGGGAAGCCCTTTAAGTCCTTTACTTTTTAATATATATTTAATGGATGTTCAAAGAATATGTCCTGAGCCATTTGGATTTATACAATATGCAGATGATTTATGTATATATGAGAGTGTCAAGCAAGTAGATAAAGGAGTCACCAACATGGAAGCGAAAATAATAGAGATAAAGAAATTTCTTGAGAATAGGTCTATGAATATATCGTCAGAAAAATCAAAGTTGATTATATTTAGTAAAAAAGGAGCTCCGAAAAATGTGAATCAATATACAAAAAAGTTACACATTCCCATAGAAAATTCAGTGAAATATTTAGGCGTTATATTTGATAGTAAATTAACATGGAAACCTCATGTAAAAATGTTAGTGAAAAAGGCAGAAGTAATTTACAATGTATTTCGTTCTATGGCTACAACAAAATGGGGAAGTCATCCTAGTACCATGATGAATTTTTACAAAAACTATTACAAACCAACAATAGAATACGGGATTATAGTCTTTAATACAATTTCGGAACGTGTATTTCGACCTTTGGAAGTAATGCAGAGGAAAGTTCTACGAAAGTGTCTAGGACTGATGAAGAGTACTCCCAATGTTGCTGTATACATGGAAGCATGCGAATGGAACTTAAGTTATAGGAAAAGAGAAATGTCTATTAAATATCTGTTGAAAACAATGTCAGAAGTTAATCATCCGTTTAACGACATTCTATTCGACTTGGTTGAATTATATGATACAGGCAAAATTAATAACTGCGAAGATATAGGATGGGTGCAATTATATAATGAGTACTATGAGGATCATCAAAAATTATTGAAAGTAAGGAGTAAGCCCATATATACTCTAGATTTTCCTGTTTGTGAATATAGAGATATTTATTTTCCTGAACAATATACAAAATATGATTACATGGAAAGATGGAAAGATTATTACTTTATATATACAGACGGTTCAAAAAGTAGTCAAAATGTAGGATGTGCTGTTTATGATGTACAGAAGAAGGAATCAATTATGGTACATTTACCGGAAGATTTTTCCATTTTTACAGCTGAAGCTTATGCAATTTACCAAGCACTAATATATACATATAAATTGCAAGAAAAAAATATATTAATATTAACGGATTCCAAAAGTGTATTATATTCAATTCAGTCCAATTATGATTTATTATTTAAATGCTCCCCATACATTATAAACTGTGTAAAAACTTTACAAAATTTAAGGAGCAGGGGAAAGATAATTCATTTAACCTGGGTTAAAGCACATTGTCAAAATTTAGGAAATGATATGGCAGATTTGTATGCAAAACAAGCTAGGGTAATTCAACCTGTTCTGGAGCTGAAAACCTGGTACACAGACCTTCTACCGAGGGTGAAGAAAAAGTTGAAGGAAAACTGGACGGAATGGTGCAAAGGTGAATTTCAAAATGCAGGCGGCTTTTATCAGAGGATAGCTAATTTCAATAGAATGAGACCTTGGTTTACAAAAGTTCAAGGTTCACGGAATGTGATAGTATTACTAAATCGTATTAGGTCAGGACATACAACTACTAAAAGTCATTTACAAAAGATCCGGATTCTACAAAACCCAAACTGTACATGTGGCAACAAGGAAGATATACACCATATCCTATTTGAGTGTAATAGATACACACAAGAAAGAGAGACATTCTATAAAACTCTTATAAACTGTGAAATTCCTTTTCCTCAGTGTTTGGAATCTTTGATTTGTGAACCTAACCTTACAGTTGGATATATATTGTTATCTTTTTTTAGAAAATGTGGCTTAACTATTTAATAGAAAAAAAAAAATTGTTCATAGTATCCTTTAATAATAATGTACAAAAAATGTAAGTTTATGTACAGTACATATGTATATAGATATGGGAAAAACTGCTTAGCGGTAATCCCAAGTAAAATGTAAATAAAATAAATAAATAGGAGTTAAGTAAGACGTTTTAGTCCAAAACCTTCATACAAGTTTTTTGCAGATTGAGAAATATGGCATTCTTCTTGGAATTGACTGATATTTCATGAAAGTGAAACAGTTCCTGGCACAGAACTTTGTACTTTCTTATGTTGAAGAATGATTGTAATGTTAATGTCGTGTGGTTAATACCCCGTTAGAAAAATAGATTTGGACAAGAAAAGATACAATATAAATTACTGTTTTCATTTATTAATAAAAATCAACAACAGGTGTACAATGTTCATCCAAGTAATCCATATCCAGAATGACCGATACTGAGATGAGGCTGTACGTGGAGGTTGTGTGAGTGTTTCTTGACCACCGCGTTGAATCCATTGTGATCGTCAGCCACGTAGTCCACAGTTCTAACACTTCCGTCTGGTTCCACAAGACTGTACTGTCCCTTCACAACAGGCCCATCACGTACTTCATATTGGCTCTTCTGGTCGCCTATGTGGTGGTCACTCACAGCATACTTGAACTCGTATTTGGGATATGCCTGCACGAGAAATATATATATTTATTGCATTTTTGTTCTTGCACAAGGGCAAACACATATCAATCTTAACCAGTTATTCTGTTGCATTTATGCCTTTGTTCCATTTAGATTTAACATATGAAGATGTGAGAGAGAGAGTATGTCAATAACTTGGCATTTTTCTTATATTTGAAAATCAAGTATTTACTTACGTAATAGTCCACATGATGAATGGGTGGAATTGCAAGAGCTAGTGCTGAGAAAGCCAGTACTCCAACAAGAAACTGCAAGAAACATAAATCGAATGACCTATGATCAAGACTAAATTCACAAATAAAGTTAATATTTATAATGTTATTGAAAATATTCAAGAGCATATGAAGAAATTCCGGATCGTGGTGACACATTTCTTGGAAGTTTTGTGACCCCAAGGCATCTGAATGCACAAGGTGAGAAAAGAACGATTGACAATTTGTCGATTCCTCTCATACTGATCAACATTTGTTCATTCTTTCAATCGCGTCGACCCTAAAGGTATAAACTTCTAAGTAAAGTTCTTCATTTTTTTATGAGATGATAAGTATAATTTGTGTGCAAATTATTCCAAAGGTCTTGCATATCATATGTTACTGTAAACTTAGATATATATTTAATATTAATGCTTATTCCCTAATCTTACCACGAAGGAATTCATTTCTATTTGGATGCAAATGGATTACACTTCTCAACTGATAACCGAAGAATCAGGTAATGCTTTATATAAGACAGAGAAGTGAAACTTTCGAACCTTCACTTCCTCTATATCAATCAGAGAGTTGCATTTCCTTCCTATGTTCATTGGATGTGAAATGCGCAGAAAGGTTAATTTATTCCAACGAAAAAAAAATATTTATCTGCTGCCTACTCAGTCGTGTAATATGTACTGAGAATGAATGTTATCTTACAATTCTGGAGGCTGTAACAGCCGCAACCAAATCTTAGAAATAGATTTGATTTTTGTTTTCTTAAGTCCCCTTTATGCACAGTGAGGCTAATCGGTACTGGACCTACAATTGAAACTGGGATCCGAACGATTTGTGCCACCACCAGGTCTGGAATCCGGCTTGGAAGTAGACTATAGATATAAATACATCAATATATATATATATATATATATATATATATATATATATATATATATATATATATATATATATATTTATATACATAGTCATATATATATAAACTACTTCTCAACTCTTAACTTAAAGTACATTTTCCAGTATAAGCTCTTCTGAACAATTTATCACATGGTTGAGCAATAGGGAATCACTTACATCTTCAAAATTTTGCATTCCTAACAATTAAAGAATAATAATTTTGGTTTGCCAGCTTGCTTATTTTAAGTGAAGCCTATTATCTTTAACCGTGATCTTTTCCAGTCCAGAGTATGTGCCATCCCAATGTACAGCTCTAGGTACTGACTAATCTACAAGGAAACATTCTCTGAAAATATACGTACTGCGGAAAAATACCTTTCACATTCAGACAACTAGCGATCATAGATCAATTATGTTATTACAATCCCTAATTCAAAATAAACATGTAAATTCAAAATGTGGAATTTTAATTGGAGATGTTTAAACATCCTTGACATACGGAGTTGTTTTGTTTCAGTGCTGTACCAGACTACTGAAATACTGGTTTTAACACTTTGCATTGAGAATAATGTGGAAAGACATGTGTCTCGATCTCTGACAGGAAAATTCATCTTAGTACACAAAGAAAGACAAAGAGGGGAAGAAGAAGAGATGCACGGAAGGAAGATAAGGGGAGAACAGAAGGAGGTGGGGTAAGTGTGTAGGTTATACATTTACAACATTAATATTTTTACTGATATCCAAAGCAGTTCTTGAAAGTGTTTGTATGTTGGGAATATAAGTTCAAGGGATATAGTATAATTATGGTTCGTGTTTTTAAAGTTGGTGTATTTCAATTACACTTTTTCAAACCGATTCTTTCGAAAAACCTACAGCTTCCAGAAATTTTTAATTTTCAAACTAATTTTGAAGTAATGAATGAGGTGTGTTTTAATCTCCACAAATATATAGAGTAAGGTGTAAGGTGTAGAGATATCAAATATTAGAAAAAGTTTAAAATGTCCGCAACATAGAAAATACGCATATAGATTTTCACACAATATTGTGAAGCACTTCCGCAAATTAATTACTAGGTGAGCTGTCAAAAATATTATGTGATTACACAAATTTCATCTCAATATTTATTAATCTCTCTACAGCTACCATGGTTGTATTTGTCAAATTTTCAGATATATCCCACATCCGATGTGACACATGCCATTTCACTATTTCTTTAGAATTTTAATTTCGGTCTTGTGCAAACATACTGGGATTCTTGTAATTAATAGTTGGAACATGCAGTATTTGGAATAACACCTAAAGTCTCAGATTTCCCCTCCAAATATACCAGAGTTACGAATCATTCTACTAAATTTGAAATGTGTGTATCATGTGAAAAATTACGCAATCGTTCGAGTTTACGCAAACAGAATGAATACCACACCTATTAATAAAATTATATGATTGATATCATAATTGGCCAAAACAATATCTATAATTGACCTACATACCGATCCCACCATTCTGCCATACGACGCGAATTCTTTCGCAGGGATTATGTCCGAAACGTGTAACTTTAATAATGCTCTAAAAGTAGGGCCAGTTGTGTTTTTAATCTGAAAAAGTCAGGAAATGAGATGGTGAAATAAAGGTTTTTTCTTCGTGAATATAGTAGCTATCAGACCAATTCGCCTCGAGAATTTCGAGAAAGATGATTAAATGGAATCTAGTTGTAGTAAACAATTTTCCTTAAATGTTTTAAGAATTCAACGAAAAGGATAACGCTCGTAACGAAGCAAAATAGGTTTGGTTTTGTTCTCAATTTTGAAATTTGTCATGCAATATTTCTCCATTGAAAATTTCAGAAAGATCGCTTTTAATTCTAGACGCTTCTTGTTTGTTACTGAACATCATTTGCATCAATTTCACCTAACAAAACAATTGTTTTAAATATTTTCATTTGTAGCGCTTATCCTTCAAACATGTGTTTTGCAGATTGAGATATATGGCATTCTTCTCGGAATTGACCGATATTTCATGAAAGTGAAACAGTTCTTGGCGCAGAACTTTGTTACTTTCTTATGTTGAAGAGTGATTGTAATGTTAATGTTGTGTGGTTAATACATCGTCAGAAAATAGATTTTGTCAAGAAGAGATACAATATAAATTACTGTTTTCATTTATTAATAAAAATCAACAACAGGTGTACAATGTTCATCCAAGTAATCCATATCCAGAATGACCGATACCGAGATGAGGCTGTACGTGGAGGTTGTGTCCGTGTTTCTTGACCACTGCGTTGAATCCATTGTGATCGTCAGCCACGTAGTCCACAGTTCTTACACTTCCGTCTGGTTCCACAAGACTGTACTGTCCCTTCACAACAGGCCCATCACGTACTTCATATTGGCTCTTCTGGTCGCCTGTGTGGTGGTCACTCACAGCATACTTGAACTCGTATTTGGGATATGCCTGCACGAGAAATATATATATTTATTGCATTTTTGTTCTTGCACAAGGGCAAACACATATCAATCTTAACCAGTTATTCTGTTGCATTTATGCCTTTGTTCCATTTAGATTTAACATATGAAGAAGAGAGAGAGAGTATGTCAATAACTTGGCATTTTTCTTATATTTGAAAATCAAGTATTTACTTACGTAATAGTCCACATGATGAATGGGTGGAATTGCAAGAGCTAGTGCTGAGAAAGCCAGTACTCCAACAAGAACCTGCAACAAACATAAATCGAATGACGTATGATCAAGACTAAATTCACAAATACAGTTAATATTTATAAAGTTATTGAAAATATTCAAGAGCATATGAAGAAATTCCGGATCGTGGTGACACATTTCTTGGAAGTTTTGTGACCCCAAGGCATCTGAATGCACAAGGTGAGAAAAGAACGATTGACAATTTGTCGATTCCTCTGATACTGATCAACATTTGTTCATTCTTTCAATCGCGTCGACCCTAAAAGTATAAACTTCTAAGTAAAGTTCTTCAATTTTTTATGAGATGATAAGTATAATTTGTGTGCAAATTATTCCAAAGTTCTTGCATATCATATGTTACTGGAAACTTAGATATATATTTAATATTAATGCTTATTCCATAATCTTACCACGAAGGAATTCATTTCTATTTGGATGCAAATGGATTACACTTCTCAACTGATAACCGAAGAATAAGGTAATGCTTTATATAAGACAGAGAAGTGAAACTTTCGAACCCTCACTTCCTCTATATCATTCAGAGAGTCGCATTTCCTTCCTATGTTCATTGGATGTGAAATGCGCAGAAAGGTTAATTTATTCCAACGAAAAAAAAATATTTATCTGCTGCCTACTCAGTCGTGTAATATGTACTGAGAATGAATGTTATCTTACAATTCTGGAGGCTGTAACAGCCGCAACCAAATCTTAGAAATAGATTTGATTTTTGTTTTCTTAAGTCCCCTTTATGCACAGTGAGGCTAATCGGTACTGGACCTACAATTGAAGAAACCAAAGAAACCGAAGAATAAGGTAATAAGGTAATGCTTTATATAAGACAGAGAAGTGAAACTTTCGAACCCTCACTTCCTCTATATCATTCAGAGAGTCGCATTTCCTTCCTATGTTCATTGGATGTGAAATGAGCAGAATGGTTAATGTAATCCAACGAAAGGAAATAGGTATACGTATGTTGCTTACTGAGTCGTGTAATCTGTACAGAGAATGAACGTTATCTCAGAATTCTGGAGGTTTTAACAGCCGCAATCAAATCTTAGGAGTAGATTTGATTTGTTGCTCTTTAATTCCACTTTATGCACAACTGTACCTACACTTTAAACTGGGATTCGAACCATTAGTTCCTCCACTGGGTATAGAAACCGGCATACAAGTAGACTCTTCTCAACTCTTAACTTAAAGTACTTTTTTCAGTATACATTGTCCTAACAAATGTTAGAATCTCTATTTTGTTGATAAAATAAAGTATCGATATCTACAATGTTTTGAGATTTAAACACAACCTTTCTTTTTGCTTTATCAAGTTTCTTGATGCAGTTTTCGGCTGTAATTCGCCTTGAGTTGATCACCGTGTAAAGAGGTAGGTTTTATTCCATTTGCAACGTGACCGCTACTATTTGAAATAAAGTAGCATATGGAGGCACTTTGGTGCAAAATGGATCATCAGCATGGTAAAGTACTCTTGTGCATTGTTTCTCTACCACCGGGTGGCGACCTGATACCGTGCCCTCTTATCAACTATACTGAGCTGCGAATGGTTCTGCTGAAAGTAGTTGACAAGTATCAATATCATATTTGAGTTGTAAGTTTTCGTTTTCAAGCCCATTTTATGCACAAATATACAGGACTTGACCTACAATTTAAAGTGGCCTCCATACCACTATTTGCCTCCACCGGTTATCGAACCCGGGATCACTTAATTACAGAGAGACGATGATACCACTTCGTCATCCATATTTTTATATTTGTCAACAATCCTACACGTAATCGAACTTTATGGTTATGCCAGAATTTATATTTAATTTCATAGGTAAATATTAATTCATGAATAATATCTTAAATACTGTAAAGGTGTTTAAAATAAAAATTTTAGGGTTAAGGGCTTTGGCTTAAAAATATACCGGGACATGATTTCACGAAGGTTGGGAACAATTTATCTAGTGTTTAGGTATTCGCTTTATCCAGGCCGGAAAGTGTAGCGTATACAGTTTGAGATCAATGTATATTATTTCTCAGTTTTCTCAGCACAATATGCTTTTCCAGAGTTTCAAAAACTTTCACAAATTTTACAACGCGATTTACATGTAACAATGTCTCTTGTTACGTTTTTTTCGGGTGACATATAAGCTCACTAATGTAATTATATCGGTACCATCATACGAAGTGAACAAAGAATCAAGTGTCGGTTGCTGCGTGTCACGTGCACCTTGTCTCTTCGGTGTGAAACTCAAGTGTCTCGTGTCGCGTGTCTCTTCTGTGTTAATTCTCCCTTAGATTGGAACAGAATTTCCATAGTAAGGGGGGTCGAACGTTTACGTTCGGGGGGAAAAGGGTGCAATATTTAGCGCTTTGGTATAAAATTCGTATGATGAACACTATCTATGTTGTCATTTATCTGTATCATTTGAAAGCCGTGTGGTATTAAGTGGCGATGGGTGTCATAAGCATTCTCCTTTGATCCTTCAGTCCTAAACATAACATCGGATACATGAAAAAGTAGTGAACTCTGTGAAGTAAAATATTGGGGGGACGTCAAGTATCTAAGCGACGCTCGCTGAGCAAGAGTTTCGCTGGTTGAGCAGACAGATCATTTACTTGACGCTGTTTGCTCATTGATCAAAATATCAGTGCCTTTGAATAATCTGTGATGAATAAGGCTGCGTTGATTGGACAAGATTTCGGTGTTTGAATAGCTGTTAATTATCGAAATAGGATAGTTGATGTAAAAAAACTGTCGAAATTTTCATTTTCACACCCTTGCAAAACTTTCCAAAACTGCGGTGTATATTTAGTATTTATTATTTGGAATAAACAACACTTACGTTGTAATACAATTAGAAAAACTGGAATATTACATCACCTTCTGTTACTTGAACTTCCTCCCTAATTACGCTATATCGCAAGCCGTTCAGTTCATCATAAATATTACCTCATTGGTAGCCCGCCACTCGCGGCTCGCCACCCCGCCACCCTCATACAGTTTTCCTCTTCTTCCCTTTGCCTCACGAGATCGTAACACAAAAACGCTATATTCTGTGCCTCAAACCCGTGGCGAGCAAGGTTCAAGTTTGCTCAGCGATCAAGTGAGCAGTGCTCGCTCAGGAACGCGTATTTGTCACTGAGCGCTCAGATACTTGACGCGCCCCAGCGTCTTGGATGGGTGGGCATTCCTGGCAGGCCAGTACCCAGGGGGGAACATGGGGCCATGCCTCCCCCAACCCCCGAGCTCTGAAATATTTTGATGCAAACCTACAAAAATAACATGGATAAATTTTAAAATTTTACAAGAATTTTGATTTTCTTCTTGTATAAATGAATGGGTTGTCTCTGGAAAGAGGCAGACTCCAGAAGTCTGCAGTCTACTAATTAACTAACTCTATAGCCTTCTTAAACCCTAGGATTCATGTCTGCAGAAACACAACTTTCCATATGTCCCTATCCCGAGCAAGATCTATATACTCTTTTCCATCCCAACCGATTTCCATTAGGTGCATCTCAACGTTGTCCCTCTATGTTCGTCTTGGCCTTCCTACAGGTCTCTTACCATCAGGTTTCCCAACAAGAATCCTGTAAACTCGTCTTTCCTCTCCCGTTCGTGTCACATGGCCTGCCCACCTAAGTCTTCTTTATTTAATTATTCTAATAATATCTGGACATGAATACAAATTATGTACTTCTAAATTATGTAACCTTCTCCACTCACCTGTCCCCTCATCCCTTTTAGGTCCAAATATTTTCCTAAGGATTTTATATTCAAATACTCTCAATTTATGTTCTTCTTCCAATGTAAGGGACCAAATTTCACACCCATATAATACTACAGGCAAAATTACTGTTTTGTATATTTTAACTTATAGATTCTTAGATATTAAACGAGAAGAGAAACGTTTATGAAGAGAGAAATAACATGCATTTCCTGAATTAAGCCTACTTTAATTTCCTCTTTAATATAATTTTCATTTCTTAATATTGCTCCTAAGTATTTAAATTTGGAAACTGGTTCAAACGAGTTGTTATCAATAATTAGATTTTGATTATTACCTAACACTTGGTTTCGGCCTGTAAGCATATATTTAGTTTTCTCTTTGTTAACTTTCAAACCTATCTCTTTAGCAGTTTTGAAAAATATTTTAGCATTATTCTTAATTGTATTTATATCATCCTCTAATAAGTCTACATCTTCTGCATATGCTAACAACTGAGTTACACCGTTTAATTTTAGTCCTTCGTTTGTTTCTTTTGCCTTCCTAACAGCATATTCTAAGGCAAAATTAAAGAGCAATGGAGATAATGCATCTCCTTGTTTTAAAACATCATGAATTGTAAATTTGTCAGACACATTAATACTCACACGAATTTTACTTTCTGTTTCACTGGTGCATACTTTTATTATTAACAAGCTTCTTAGGTATTCCAAACTCGACTAATATATTATATAATTTATCTCTTTTGACCGAATCATATGCTTTTTTTAAATCAATGCATAGCTGATGGACATTTTGATTATATTCTCACTTTTTCTCAAGTGTCTGTCTGATGTGAAAAATTTGATCTGTAGTTGATCTGTTACGTTTAAATCCACATTGACAATCACCTATAACTTCATTAGCATATGGGATTAATCTTGTTAAGAGAATGTTAGATAATATTTTATATGTTGTTGAGAGTAGAGAAATTCCACGGTAATTATTGCAGTTCATTTTATCACCTTTTTTAAACACAGGAACAATTATGGATTCTTTCCACTGTTGAGGGATTTCTTCTTTATTCCATATTAAACAAATTAATTTATGAATTTGACATATTAACGAATTTCCACCATATTTAATTAACTCAGCTGGTATTAAATCAATGCCAGGTGCTTTCTTATTCTTTAGCCTATTAATAGCATCTTTAACTTCAGTCAATTTAGGTTCTGGAACTAAAAGTTCTGCTGTATGTACTTCATTTACTTCTGATTTATCTCCTACATGAAAATTTAAAAGGTCATTAAAGTAGCTCTTCAATCTATTTAAAATATCATTTGGGTCAGCCAAAAAATCACGGTCTTTATCTTTTATTAAATTTACCCCTTTCTAAATTCATTTACACCTTTATACAAATCTCAAACATTTTGACCACCTTACCCCGGCTTTCAAAGACATAGGCTAGTTCGACCTTTCAACACACCGTCGCTTCCACGCTCTTAGAGCGCTCTACAAAATAGTGCGTTCAAGAGAACCCCCCAACCTATTTTCACGATTTCAACCCCTAAGCGCAGCACACACCTTTGCTACCCGTTCACGAAACAACTCCCTGCTCACCATCCCCTCCCACAAGACAGCGTTTTACGGAAATTCCTTCACTGTCACTGCCACTAGAGCGTGGAACGACCTCCCCAGTGACATAAGAAACTCTTCTTCTCTCGGCAATTTCAAATCAAAATTAAGAAAGCATCTTCTGGAGGCAACTTACCAGTACTGAAAACATGGAAATAAAATCAAATCTAATCTTTCATGATCTAAATTTGCAGGCCAAACACCGACCGACTTTTCTGTATTTTAAGTATTTTTGTTATGTGTGTGTTCACGCTGTACGTGCATTTTTTTTCGTTTTTACAGCCATATGTGTATTTTTGTGTTTTGTCTTTTTGTGTTTTTTCTTCTTTCTTTTTGTGTTCTTTGGTATTTTGATGTTTTAGTTTTCGCAAACTGTTAGATATTTCAACTAAATTTGTAAAATATGGAGTAGAGATGGTTAAGTGTAAGAACAGGCCTTAACTTTGCCATCCAAAAGAAGAAGTAATTAAATAAATAAATAAATAAATTTTGGTTTTTGCTTTTTGTTTCAAATTCGTTAATTTTGCTTTTCAAGTAGTCTCTGTTTTTTACTTCTAAGCGTGCGGTTAACTTCTCGCTTTATTCTATTATAATTGCTTAGGTTTGTATCATCAAAGTTATTTAACCACCCAAGTCTAGCCTGATTTGTTATTTCTATTAGATTATGACATTCATTATCAAACCATGGCTTGCTTTTTCTTGGTTTATGGTATCCTATACTTTCTTTTGCTGCTGATTCTATTGCATTACGTATGTGCTCCCAATTCTTATTTACGTCTGTTTCCTTTATATTTTCATCATCATTTAAATCCTGCAAAACATCAAATCTATTTGAAAATTTAATTTGGTAACCTTTCTTAATTCTTTCATCAGCAAATTTTCCTGTATTAAATTTTATGACTTTAGATTTTGTTGCTTATGATTTATCAATGTGAATCTTTCTCTTCATTTAGTAATTACTAAAGAGTAGTCACTGACACAGTCAGCACCTCTATGTGTACGAACGTCAATTATACTAGTATGCCTTCTCTTATCAATGAGAATATGATCTATTTGATTATGAGTTTTACCATCTGGAGAAGACCAGGTATATTTATGGATATCTTTATGTTTAAATGTGGTACTTTTCACAATTAAATTCTTTGAGGTTGCAAAAGTAATCAATCTTATACCATTATCATTACTTAATTCATGAAGACTTTCTTTACCAATCGTGTGTTTAAATGTATCATATTTGCCAATCTGTGCATTACAGTCACCTAATAGAATTTTCATATCATACTGAGAAACTTTATCAAAGACCTGTTCTAACTCTGCATAAAAATCATCTTTAGTATTATCATCTTTACCTTCCGTTGGTGCATGTACGTTTATTAAAATAATTTTACACCACCTACCCTGTAAAACTGCATATGATATCCTATCATTAATAAATTCTACTGTTTTAAGGGCTGAGATAATTTTATTATTTATGAAGAAGCCTTATACTTATGATTTCCAAACTTATGATTTTCAGTACCACCATAGAGAAAAGTATAATTTTTAGTTTTACAATTTCCTTCTCCTGGCCACCTAACTTCCTGGACAGCTCCTACATCTAATTTATACTTAACTATCTGCAGTCTACTATATTTAGTAATTTTAGTTTTATAGCCATTTATGCAAAGCTACTAAATGTTCAAATTTGATAGGGACAGTTCACCATATTTACTCCCTGTTTTGACTTTTTCGAACTGCAGTCTTGATTAGAAAATGTCTTCTTTTGTGGTAATTTCACATTCAGATATGTTCTTCATTATAAGAATAATTCCATAGCGTTGGTGGCCACATTCAGGGTACGAATTCCCATGGCGGAAGGGAGATCTCCCACCTTCCCACCAACGATCTTGTTCAATTAAAATTTTTCCCTCATTAAAATTTTCCGAAGCTAAGAGTTTGTGTGACAAAAACAAAGATAAACAATTATTTGGACTTCAAACATATTTTACTAAGAATAACATCATAAACACATACAAAGAAAGAATATCAAAGCCTGATGTCAGCCCGTGTGTGAATGTTGTATACATTTCTCGTTGTCACCCTAGGCCCCTGGAACATAGAAATTAGACCGACCTGTCATTTCTCCTCCATTTCTCATCTCTTTTCGTCGGGAATAAAATATAGCATTTACATGTTAATTTAATAGGAAACTAATGTCTTCTTAAAGTTTCTAATTTTTTGTCCCTCAAATCGATTTTGCAGATGTGAACAATTACTCACACTGCTTCAATGAAGTTTGGTGAGTTGCACAACCGACTGTCCTTTTATTAGCCACATTTCTTGAATGTTAAGTTTTCTCTTCATTGGATTCAGCGGAAAAGAGTAAGTACATAAAATTTCTACAAATCTAGCTACATCTGGGTAGGGGGAGTGCGAAAATCATTCTCGTCCTAGCCGCTGAAATCTCTAACTACAACTCTAAGGAAATATTGCCTTTCGAGAGACCATTAATACAGGGTGGGCCAAAAGTCAGGTGACAGCATTGTCATAGGAAAGGCTGGTGTGTTGGAGGTCCACTTTGGCCACGTATGATGTTTGAGGGGTGGGGCAAACCCAAGGACATATGTGACCATCTCGGGCGCCATCTTGAACGCAACTTAGGTTTCTTAAATAGAACCATACGCATGTGACATATGATTTCCAATTGTTTTTTCGTCAGGAGTTCAATGCCGTAAACCGTTATGTCCTATCTTGCAATTTTTCATAATTATGGCCTGTCTTTCCCCCTTTGTGTCTCCTCACAACACATGCTCGAAATGACCACCCTCGTGCACAATGTTTTGTGTCACACGCCTTTTCCAGTCCTCATGCACAGCCAGCAATGTCTCCGGACGCACAGTAAAAACATGCATTCACAATCCGCTGCACCAGATGCTGTAAATTCTGAATTTTCACGGCGTAAACCATGGCCTTGAGGTGTCCCCACAGGCAGAAGTCGAGAGGCTTGAGGTCCGGTGACCGTGGTGGCCATTCTACCGGCCCCCGACGCCCGATCCACTTCCCAGGGAACTGCAGGTCCAGGTAGTCCCTTACACAATGTCCGTAGTGGGGAGGGACTCCATCCTGTTGGAAGAACGTTGGGTATGAACCGTCCTCCGACAAAACCGACAGAAAAATCCTCATCCAGCAGTCGTTGGTAGTGGTCGGCATTCAGCGTGCCGAAGATGAAAAATGGGCCAATGATCCTCGTGCCAAAAATACCACACCATACCATAACCTTGTCTGAACCAACAATCCGCGATGCATCAATCCAGTGTGGGTTGTTGTCACTCCAGTAACGTTGATTTTGTTTGTTCACTTCTCCGTTTACGTAAAAGAGTGCCTCATCGGAGAACAACACCTGCAAGGGGAGATCCGGGTTGGTCTCAAGTTCCTCCCTCGCCCATTCGGCAAACTGTACCCGACGGTCAGGGTCGTCCTC
The DNA here is from genome assembly GCF_977018435.1 of Lepisma saccharinum. Lineage (NCBI taxonomy): Eukaryota > Metazoa > Arthropoda > Insecta > Zygentoma > Lepismatidae > Lepisma > Lepisma saccharinum. The sequence continues at coordinate 54,935,304 of NC_139246.1, forward strand.
TGGTGCATCTGAATTTTGGATGGGTGACACTTTGTAACGGCAAATATCCTCCGTATGGACGTTCGGCTAACTCCAGATTCAAGGGCGATACGTCTGGTGCTACGTTGGGGGCTTTTGGAGAAGGATGCGAGGACAGCAACAGTGGTTGCCTCATCTTTATCGGCCACAGATCCCGTCTTTCGGAATCTGCTGATGAGTTTGGCCACACCATTGTGTGAAATGGGCTCCCTATCGGGGTGTAATGCATTAAACTCTGCAGCCACCACACGCGAGCTCCGATTTCCACACGTTCTTCGGTCGTCAGCACCATTGTTCAGTCGGTGATACCTGCGAAGATAAAACAGGCCATAATTAGGAAAAGGTTCACGACAGGACAAAACGGTTTGCGGCATTGAACTCCTGACGAGAAAACAATTGGAAATCATATGTCACATGCCTATGGTTCCATTTAAGAAACCTAATTTGCTTTCAAGATGGCGGATTCCAAGATGGCGGCCGGGATTGTCACATGTGTCCTTGGGTTTGTCCCTCCCCCCAAACATTATATGTGGCAAGGTGGACCTCTAACACACCAGCCTTTCCTATAACAATGCTGTCACCTGACTTTTGGCCCACCCTGTATATTTACACCATTATAAAAACATAACACAATAAAAGTATGAAAATGCAATTATCATTTTTAATAAAAAGCAATAATTAAATAATATCTTACACTTATTAAAAACATTTCACCTATCTTCTAATTTCTTTACATCTTGAACCAGGAATTAATTTGCTAGTTTATAAATGTAGCAAATTAATTATTTATATATGTTTATCAATATAAATATATATAAATTAATTACTTATTTAATAGGTGACATATATTTCATGACAAGTATATATATACACCCAAGGTTTCGGGTTTGCCCCCCCCCCTCAAAAAAAATCCTGGGTACGTGGTTGACTTCTGGAGTTGAGAATTACATTATATGATGTTCAGATTTCATTGTGTTTGTAAGATGATATTCGAGGATGAACGTCTCATCACATATATAAATGAAGAACGATATAAAGACATACAATTCTTATATGAGTAGCAATAGTGCTTTCGAACTAGTCAATGCAATGAAAAAAAGTCGAACTGCTTGTAAGAACGAATTGAAATACATTATGAACGAGGAATTAGTTTAGGGCTGCTTTAAATTATATTGTAGCCACATATTTATACAGTTACTCACAATGTTGTTCGTACAGGGCAAACGTATCGACAGAGTCGGATTTGCTAAAGAACATTTACATAATAATCAGGAGTTTTGGGACAACATTATCTTTTCCGATTAAACCAAAATCAACCTGCATGGATCAGATGTTGTAAGTACAGTGAGGAGAAAGGCAAATACACAGGACAATGTTGCCAATAAAACACCTACGGTAAAACATGATGGAGGATCTATTATGATCTGGGACTGTATTAGGCGCGGCTCGTGCATTATTTACCCAGGAGTTCATTGAAGTCAAGTGACACGTATTCAGTTTCCGCAAATAGACTTTCTTCGCTAAACAAGAGGATAGGGGGAGGTCTTAAAAGGTTTGTCCAGATTTTTTTCATCTGGGAGAATAAGGTTTCATAGTAGGGGTGTGAATAAATTTAGGGTTGAACCTACAATAAATTGTGTCTCTATAAAAAATGTGGGGTTTTATTGGAAAATCATGGCAAGGAAGATATTTTTTTCCAGGATGGGCAAAAAACACTCCTTCAGTTTGAAGTTAATGCAACGCTTTTATAATGAATAACATAAATTACTGTGACTGAAATTAAATTATATGCGTGTAATATATATTTTTGGTCGACATTCATTTTCTGGGGGTGGCGTGACCTCCTTTTCCCCTTCCAGACGTCCATGTCGACTAATCAGAACTGGTCCTACATTTATTAAAGATAAATGGCAACTAATGGCATGTGCATACTAGAAATCGAACCTGAGACCCTTTCATTGATACGCGACAGCTTTGTTCAAATTTGAGGCTGGTCGACCAGCACACGTTTTCTTTCAGCGGACAAGGAAGTTTGTTTACGATAATTATGTGCATTTCTATCGGTCATTTCTTACCTGCACGGACAGCAACGTCTACACTGCATCAAATGACGTAAGCGTAACCTAGGTAAAGTCCATCCCTTGCTTCACTCGCAGCATCATTTAATACTTTCCAACAAAAGTATCCAAGCACTTCAAAAACTAACAAACCTGAGACATTGACAGTTTGACACCGAGCGACAGCGAGTCACGTCTTCTCGCCATTCTTTCTCTTTCGCGAACCCGAACCCGAAGTGTTTCCACCTTTAAGGAAAAACCTCTGAATGCAATTTTGGTAATGTACCTCTTTTATTTTAATTCATCACATGTACTTCCAGATTTTATTCGTTTCTACTCATCCATCTCTGCCACAATCTTGCAATTATTCGAAAAAGTTTGGCGCAGAAATAATACAAAGAGAAGATTGAGTATGCAATGTATGCGCTTCAAACTTGAACGCCACAGGGCAACCCTGGAAGGGAGAAACAAGCAGCGAGAACGGAGCCTTGTGGCTTCTGCAAGAGAACGAACTGCGCATGACCGTTGTTTGGAGATACGAGTTCCGCAATATCCTCTTCCATGTATTTTGCCCTATTCCCTCCTCGAGCTTCTGCTTCCGCAAGAAGCTTTCACAATTAGCACGAGCTGTCCTGTGGGGGTTCAACCGATGGTCTGCACCAGGGCGGCCGACTCGTGGTTTCTCCTTCTCAGCAAAAGAGTTCGCCGTGTTACGGACACAAATACTAGTACTCGTACATGACTTATTGTGTAAAAATGTTAGCAAAATAATGTGAAAAGGTAAAGACATTTTTTATTGTTCATTCTCGAGGTGATCATCGTATATTACTTGGGGTTCACTGATCCTGTGCGCTATAGGGTCAACCGAACCTGGACTGTATGCCGACTAAAGGAGTTGGGTATAAGCAAGTCGTTGGTAGAATCATTGACAAACATGTCTGTCATAATATCCTGAAGAAGGACGTGAAAACAATTGCCCAGCAAATGGAGTTGCCACGTGTGTTCACATTCCAGCAGGGTAAACTCTGCAAACATACTGCTCAACTCAACTGGGACTTGTTGATTTTGAATGTACCAAAGCAGTTGAAAACACTAGTTCAAAGTTCAGATCTGAATCCAATTGAGCATTTATGGACACCTTTGAATAAACGTGTTCATACACATGAGTGCAAGTGAAAAAAAGATCTGAAGAGAGCCGTCGCTTTAGAGTTGGAGGAATCAGCCCAGACATCTGCAAAACCTTGGTCGCCGCTATTCACAGTAGATGCCAAGGAGTTATTAAGGTCAAGGGTTATGCATCTGACTATTAAGTTGTCTCTATTGTAACACTTTTATGTTTGTTTTTCTGTTTTCTTTGCAACTGTACGAACAGAAATGTGACATGAAAAAGCATGTTTGGGGTGTAAGGGGCGACCTTCTGCTAAGGCGACCAAAAGTCAACCTCCCTTCCACGTAGTACATCCTGGACTGCATTTTGCAGACGAACGAGGCTCTGGCGACTGGCCCCATAGCCAGTATAACTAGTTGTGTTGTCCTGCGTTTTGTCCTTGTGTTTGCTGAGTGCCTCTTTACAGCCTCAGCTTTTAACCGAAGTCAGAATATTGTAATATTTTAGTTACAACACGACGTTACAGTTATGTTATTTTAGTGCTGGTAAGGGGCTGGACCCCGTATAAAGTGACAGGTGCAAAATAGCCTAAGTGCTGACGCACCCAAAATTTTAAATTCAAATTCAAATTCAAGAAGCGTGTCAGTGCTAAAATGTATGATTTTTCGTTATTAATAAAGTTTGTTGGGGAACAAACTTTTATAAATAAATCACCATGTGTTTTATAACTACATATAGGGAAAATACATAGTGTACTAAGGTTTAGAGTAATTTTTGCTCTCGTTTACTTCTCATACTTCATCTGTAAGAACAACATTGTGAGTAACTGTATGCCCCCTTCCTAACTTCCTCCATATGCAAAGATAAATTTGTAGACTTGTAATATCATTATGAACATTTGTGCTATTTATGTTAATGTCAAGAATGTACAGTGAGATAAATGAAAATATATGCAAACTCTAGTAACATTTTTGCTTCTTCAGTCTTTAGAATAGGAACTGCTAATACACGTTAGGCTTCAGAAAAGGAATAGCCTAATGTACATTTATTCTGAACATTTGTTCCCGAACTAAATAGGACTTTTTTCCACGAGGGTACCCCTCGGTCACCGAGTAAATTGAGAGTTGAATGCTGGGCTCGGAATCTCGTTCGAGTCCTAGCGTTCAAATGAACGTCTCATTATGAATGTTCCTTCATCAGTTAAGCCTAATTATCCGTCTTTCTCATCGCGATTAGAATAAAGATGGAGAGAAGCGATGTAACAGATGTAAAAGCGGAAAGAAATGTATTAAAAATATGTATTCATCTGATTAGCGAATGGTTATGATACGTACAGGATCACAGCATGTGAAACCTAAAACTTTTTCTAGCACCTTTGTCTAAAGCAATCCAGCAGGTTAATTAAATCAAATATTTAGGAAATAAAAAGTTAGTCAATAGTAAAGTTGGGGTTTTGTCAAAATTAAATTTATGCACCTCCTTCAAAGGGAAATTCAGCTGAATAATAAGGGAGTATTTGAAGAGACTGGAAAAGCTACTGCAAAATACATTCTACTTGCTAATACACATCCTTGCTATAAATCATTAATTACAAGCTTTATAGTGATTAATGTTCCCTCAAAATGATTGCCGTACAAAAATGATATTGTTTGCACTCAACTCCATAGGACGGTGGACTAAACCATATCTTTCGGCATGATTGCAAAAGATTAATATCTTACAGAATTTCACCTCTCGAGAATTCTGAACAGCAATGATCACTTAGCAAGAGATTCCTTCCGCGAATTTCACATTTCAAAAGCATCTTGAGGAAACATGATTCTGCGTTTGCGTAAAGGAAATGAATGCTTTTCTTGGTTTTCTCTTTCTCGCCCATATAAGAGACGTACACATCCCTCGCTAATCATCAGAATTCCGTCTGAGATAGCATTCAATCTACAATGAATTCACTTGTGGTAAGTAGTCTACGTTACACTGTTTTACCACGGATTTTAAAATCGAGTTCAATAAGGTATATCTTTAAGAAATGGAAGGTTTTTTTTTAATTGTAATAATTATCTTATTGTCATATTTACATCTGCATATTGTTTATTGCCTTCAATTTTCTTAAGTTCACTTTATGCACTGATGTACTAATCTGAACTTAATCTACAGTTTAAAAGTTGGATTCGGATAATTTTGCAATGTGTCTCCACCGGGTATCGAACCCAAAACCGTTGAATTATAAGGCGACGACGTCACCACTACGTCATCGGGTAGGTATCAACTCCTCTTGTTTCTCATTATAAGTTAAATGTAATTTTATTTAATATGTTGAAGCGACAGTAGCAAAGTAGTTGTTTTGAATAAGATAATATTTTAATAAGAGTGCAGTTTAATATACGCAGTACTTTTCACATTGTAAAAGAATGGTTTTCAATAACTGGAAAAACAGACAAAATTATCATTGTTTTGTGGTCGTGGTAACGTCGCCGCCTTGTAATCAAGAGGTCCAGGGTTAAATAGCCAGTGGAAAGTATAGCAATATTGCACAGTGACTCGGATAGCACTTTAAACTGCATGTCCAGTCCCGATTAGCTATGTGTGCATAACGTGGACTCAAAACAACAATTCAATGATTTGGAATGTGGTATTAAAAATGAATGTCAATTTAGCATCATTGAAATTTTGTTTTGTGTGCAGCGGGTAATATTATTTGTATCTCAGAGAGGTACTGCAAATTATGAAGAAAAATATGCTGCATAGGATTGCAAATTGTCTGAAATACTATGTAGAGGTTTGGTTTATGTTCAAATATGTTAATTAAGACAAGACACTAATTTGTGACAATCGACCGTGTGCCTAGCAGTGAGAAACAAAAATCAGTTTCACGTGACATATTCAATAAATCAGGAAATGTTGATCACATTTTAAGATCTGGTATGTTGCAACATGAATTTTCTCTTCCTGGCTACAGAAGCGAAAGAGACAAAACTTTTCAAGGCGCATTACATCCGAAAACATTCAACCTATATGTAGGAAAGCTGTAGGAAAGCTGTAGAAAGCTCTCAGTTGTGTTCGGCTTTTAAATAAGCAAGCTTAAAGATCCCCAGTATCAGCTTGAATGGAACTTCCATTTCATTGTTGTAAACACGAATGTGAAACAATTGATGAATTTCAATTACATAGTAACTACTGGAATCACACTGGAAAATATTTACTAAATTTACTGTAAAGAAAAATAATTCATAATTTTTGCTCTACATTAAAATCACATTGGTTTAGTTTCTACTCCACGCCTATTTATTTCATCAGTTTCCCGCCCTTTATTTGCTTTCTTATTTTATTTCTTTCTTATTCCCTCTCTTATCTAATTTCCCTCTTTTTGTTTCACTTTGGGCCTTTTCGTGTTTTCGCATCACAACCATTCATCATTCATCTCCAAATCATGTACGTATTTTGACTCCCCTTTTGATTTCTTCAGTTGTAAACATTTCTCTCCCATTTTTTATGTATATATTTTTTTAAATCTAACTTTCTACCCCTGTCGCTTTTGTATACTTTCAATAAGTTCCCTCCATCTATAATACCTCCTTTTTCAACGCTGCTGCCCGTTATTTATCTCCGCATCTCTGCTTCTTCATACGAATAAGAACAGCAATATCTACTACCCTTTAGTAAATACTATATTTATTATCTCTTACACAATTTCCACACTTGTTATGATGCTGAAATATAGACAAGAATAGAAAATACAGTGCATTGGAAAATGTAATATGTTTACTTTTATTGCTTAGAACTACATGTGAAAGAGATGATTTACCTGTACAATAAATTCAATTTTCTTTATTTGTACCCTTTGATTTTGTGCTCATCTCTCTTTCTCTCTCTCTTGATGTGTGTTGTCTCTGATGTTCATGTCTCTTTTGGTTTCTTTCCTCTCATCTCCTCCACCTATATATATTGTGACAATTCCTATTCCTTCCATCTTCTAAATGTAAATTAAAAAAACAACTGAAGTGGATAATGAAACGTTTATTGACATTAAGAACTGAGAATAATTTGGTAAAATTCAACTCTATTCCGGAGTAATTGTTTCCAATCGATTTTTTTAGATATTACCTTTATCCTAGTATATTATCCCACAATTAAATAATCTAACTGAGAATAAACTCTTCGTCAACAAGAATCAACAGAATAAGGAAGGGGCTGAGACAAAGCATTCACATATGCCCATGCAATAATGGTAAATTAATATTATGAAGATAATCATTAGCACGTAAATTTCGTGGCCATTTTATCGATAGTATTGGTGTATTTCAATCAGTTACTTTAACACATCAAAAAATTACCATCTCATTTGAACGATACGGTAGATACATAAACACATTGGAAATATACCTATATTGAAGGTTAAATTCAATACTATCACACATATGTATGAATGATATCTGTGGAGAGTGAAACATCAAGTTCAAAATAAATACTAAATTATTATTACATAAATTTTCTTTACTAACAGATGAAAAAGAAAATTGTAACTAATAAATAGAAGATATGTCAATATTTTGATAAACATTCATGGAGCATATCGCTGAAAAACTTAGCACGAAATAGTAAAAACTTTGGTATTGTTATTCAACACTAAACATAAGATAATAATTGACATTATATTCTTAACATCCTTTCAGATTTCCGTAGGACTACTTGTACTAGTAGCAGTAGCACACGCTATTCCTCCCATTCATCATGTGGACTATCACGTAAGTATAACTAATAATATTGGATCATTTTTATTCTCATTGTAAAACTACTAACTACTCTAAAGTCTCCGTAAAAAACACACACACGCACATTTATAACTAGTTGATTTAAAACGGTCATTTGCATATCTGATTTCAACGCAAATAAAAGCAAAATTTGTTAATTCTTAATACTATGTGTAATTTCAACTTTCAGGCCTATCCAAAATATGAGTTCAAGTATGCTGTGAGTGACCACCACACAGGCGACCAGAAGAGCCAGTATGAAGTACGCGATGGGCCTCTAGTGAAGGGACAGTATAGTCTTGTGGAACCAGACGGAAGTGTTAGAACTGTGGACTACGTGGCTGACGATCACAATGGATTCAACGCAGTGGTCAAGAAACACGGACACAACCTCCACGTACAACCTCACCTTGGCCTTGGCCACGCTGGTATTGGCTTGCTTGGATAAGCATAAAATAACAATTACTCTTTGTGTTGTTGCTGTTAATAAATAAATGAAATTTACTTTCAAGTTCCCTTCATTTCTCTTGTTCCTTGTCCGTTACTCTTTTTTTCTAAAATTCAGTATATTCAAAACATCAAGATAATTTCAAAGCAAGTCTGTACGTACAGTTTATGCCATATATAGACTACCCTGTTCATTCCTCCGAAAACTACAACGCGTGCGTTATTTTGCATCCAGAAGCGTTGTTACGTCTTCTGTTCTTTATGTCTTAAATAGTTAGCATTTTGAATCCTTGTATCCTCGTATCCCTCTCTGTGCGTATGAGAATAAGGGAGAAAGTGTCAGCCGAACCACTTTGCAATGTACCTTGACCAAATATAGAACCTAGGATCCTTATGATTTGCTCCGAACTCTTCAATGACTTCCTTTCACATTTTATTCAAACTTATCTCTGACGGCACAGCAGAACGGAGATATTGGTGGATAGCCCTTGTTACTAAAGGCAATAAGGTTCTCATATGACCCCAACTCCTAAAGTAGTTTATTGAAATTTGATCAAATAATTCATTTATTTACTTATTTATTTATTGAAGTTTCCAATACAGCAGAAGTCATTTTAAACCAGAAAGAAGCAACAGTAATACAATAGACTAAGGTAAAAGAACACAAAATATATGATAAAATAACAAAAAATAAACAATTATAAACAAGCCAAAACAGTACCAAGGTAAGCAGATCAGTTTCACAAAAGACTTAGTTATGTACAATTATTTCTATGTTGGTGATAAAAGATAAATGTGAACTAAATATATCTACTTGGTTTGAGATTATGTTGAACTGATTCGGTAGCATATGTATGTTTTTCAATCTTGTAAATACGGCTTTCATTTAAACGTGAAAATACTTCTTTGTAATTTATACTTATATAATTCTCTGCAGAATGTGGAGCAATATTTTCATAAACTTATCAGTATATTGGAATTTTGGAACACACAATGAAAGTGAGCGCAAAATTCATGTTAAGATAATAATCACGACTGCTACATTCCATAGGTATGTGCAGAATAGAGCATTGAGTACCCCAAGGAGGGATGCGACCTTCTCAAATGTTTTCATCGCAATCCGTAAGTGCTGAAGTTCAAGCAGCTTAGGCAATATGGTTTCATTCTTAATCCGCTTGGTTTTCCGATATGTCTTTGATTTTCAAGGACTTGGGTAGAAAGTCTCTCTAACGTGGTCAACCTGTGATTGTGATTTCTCCATTATACAGGTTCCATATCTCCTGAAACTGTGCGTATCACCAACGAATGAAATGTGTTGTCGGCCAACGGAACCTGACTGACTATCATGGAACTCACGTACAAAAACGTCTTATAAGATCCATGATCCGCTATTTTGTAAAGCTCCCTCCTAGCGGAAGTGTAAAACACCAGGACACTCCTTATTAGGAAAGACAATATTGAGAGTGTCTCTATCCATTGCTACTGTTATACATACCAAATGTTTCATGACCTAAGATAAAAAAATATAGAGGGTGTCGCAAAAGTAACGCAGGATTTAAATTTACAAAATGAACCTTTATTAATACATGAATTGGCAAAGTTGTGACATACTTTAAAAAAGTAAACACTCCTATTAAATATGGAAAATAATATCGGGCAAATGTCCTCCAATGTTTCATATGAAACTCGCGCAATCTTTTGACAAAATTTGCAATCACATTTTCGCAAACTTGTGGTTAATTGTTGCGATAACACGTCGGATTTCTTCTTTAAGTTTCGTGAATGGTTGGTATGCATTTGCTGTAAACCTTGGACTTTACAAATCCCCAGAGATAAAAGTCACACGGTGTAAGATCGCATGACCTTGGTGGCCAATTGTGATCACTATTGCGCGATATCAGCCGCCCATGAAATTTTTGCTGTAACAACTGAATGGTTTTGCATGCCGCATGACACGTGCCGCCATCCTGCTGGAAGAACATCTCATCAACATCAAAGCCAAAGTCCATGGCTTCCACCTGAGGCCACAAAAATGCTGTATCATCTCACGATAATGTACACCATTGACAGTTACTGCACTTCCGGACTCGTTTTCGAAGAAGTGCGGCCCAATAATTCCACCACACCAAAGTGCACACCACACAGACACTCGTTGGGAATAAATCGGCTTTTCTTCAATAACACGAGGGTTTTTCGTGCCCCAAATGCGACAGTTCTGCTTGTTTACATACCCATCCAGATGAAAATGCGCCTCGTCACTGAAGATGATTTTCTTAGCAAAAGCACCATCCACTTGCAGATTGTCCAGGACACAATCGACGAATGGCCGTCGCTGCACGTGGTCTTGCGGCTTAAGCTGTTGAGTCATCTGAATCTTGTATGGGTGCATACGTAGATCTTTTGCCATAATCCGCTGCATGGTGCTCCTCGAAATGTCTAACCCAAGAGACCTTTCGAATTGACGTTCTCGAACAGTCAGCGACACTAGCGCTCAAAGCGGCATTGTTATCGGCCGAGCGTCCGGCACGAGGCCACTTATTTTGTCATCCATCACCGAACCTGTTTGTTTGAACTTTTGAACAACTCTTTTCACAGTCGTTCCGTTTGGCGTGTTTTCCCGCCCAAACATACCACGTAATTTGCGCACGGTTTCAGAACAACACTCTTCGTATTTGTAATATGTTTTTACGATAGTTATGCGCTCCTGCATCGTGTATTTCTCCATCACGACTAACTCACTACTAACCGGAATGTGCTTACTACAACATGTGCTTCAGACAACGTTGCCAAAGAAAACGAAAAGAAATGGCGCGCAATTTAAATCCTGCGTTACTCTTGGGACACCTGTTGTTTGGTGTATTTTTTAATTGATAAAACATTTAACGCTCAGAGTACAGCAGACAAAGACGAACATTGTGCTTCTTACAGACATGAAATGTTAATGACAGGAACTACAGTTTAAAGTAGGTTCCGAACCACTATATGAATCCAGCAGTGTTCAACCAAGGACCCTTTGGTTACAAGACGACGACGTTACCGCTATGCCATCGGTAAGGTCCATTTAGTTTTTCTTGAATCACTAATTGGCGAATGCTTAAAAGTTTAGAAAAAATCTCGGTAAATGCTAAGTAATATAAATCAAATAAGAAGAAAACTTTTTTCCACATTTTCGAGTTCGCTCTCCCCCCCCCCCCTGAAAAGAATGAACGATGTTGTGATGACGAAGATGATGCGACAAGACTTATTCACAATTCGAAGCTGACTGCCTAGTTTAGTAGCGCCTTACCGAGAATCATTTCCAATAACCCTGTATAACATTCTGAAAATTGAGGCTATGATCCACTTTCGACATCGGTATTCTGACTTAAAAATCGTACCAAAGTGTTTGCTTCGTCCATACCTTTCCTTTGATATATTAGATGACTATATTTGGATAAATTTCTGATTTGACTTTTTGGGACACAATCCCATACAGCACACATCTCCAAGGGACGTCCGTCCACAATGCCCAATTCAGATCCATGGATATTGTGTATGTCCAAAAGACCTCCTATGGATGTCCATTCTGGATATCTAGAACGGGATATCCATGGGGCGTCTATGGGATATCCCGACCTTTATATCCAGAGAATCTCCAATCCTGTATATCCATAGGACGTCCCGTCCTGGATATTCATGGGATATGTGGTATTACGTCCATGTGTTATCAAAAATTGACATAAATGTTTTGATATCCGTGTAAAGATTCAGTCATAGTATCTAGTCTCAATTATGTTAGCACTCAAACTCTGTTATGCAGTTATGAATCGTAAATTATAAACATCTCCCACAGGATGCATGCGCGCCAAGCAGGTGAAAGTTGCCACGTGGCTTTCTTTGTGTCTCGTCATCAACACAACGGCAGTTTGCATGAGGAAACATGCCTTGCGTGGTAGTGAAGAATAAGCGCTGCTTGCTATACTTATGTGTGCGAATTCAAAGTACTTTTCGGATGTGTAGATACGTGTGTGTGAATTTGTGTGCGTAAGTGCGTGTGTGTGAGTGTGAGTGATTGAGAGAGAGAGAGAGAGACAGGGAGAGTGGAGTGCTTGTTACAGGGATAAGGGAATGGAACAAACTGCCTACACCATTGACTAACATTATTTGCCATCAAAGTTTTAAGAAACAACTAAATAACTTACTATTGTCCCAACAACTACATTAACCTTCATATGTAAACAATTGCACCTGCACTTACACATCACACAATGCATACTAACCCCCCCCCCCCCACACACACACAATGAACTACTGAAGACTTATTACTTATATTTTATACTTATCAATCCAATGTATCATTTTATTATTGTATAATCTTTATATTATCTTTATTGTATTATCATGATCAATGTGTTTTTTCTTTGTTTTTATTCATTTATTGTATCTTTGAGAAGGTTGGTTGTAAGAACGGCCACGAGGCCGAAACACGCCTGCTTAAATAAAGACCATTCTATTCTATAAGCATATGTGTATTCGAAGTCTTCGATTTGTGTAAATCTAGTCCAGGAATGTAATTTTCGTATCCAAAGTATGTGGAAAAAATATCAGCATAATGTCCAGATTATTTACAATTTTAGTCCAGAATATATTCTTATCCAAAATGAAATAAAAACATCCAGAAAATCACGTGATCCCATGTCCGAAACATGTCCAAAAGTCATCCATATAATGCCCAAAACACATCCAAAAATGATCCACACGATGTCCAAAACAGGTTCAGAAATGATCCACTGAAAGTCCGAAAAATATCCAGAATGTCCAAAACACATCCAAAAATGATCCACAGAATGTCCAAACACGTCCTTCCTGGATATCCTATCGACGTGCCCTGGACGGACATATGGATATCCAGGGGACGTCCAATGGATGTCTACTGGACATCCTATGGATATCCAGAATTTCGGCATGGATATCCAGAGGACGTCCATTAGACATCTCCTGGATATGTTTGTGCTGTATGGGATATGACCTTCAAATTACCCTTAAGGTTAAAATTCTTAGTGGCATCCCTCTTAGTACTTCTTTCTGACCTATAGACTGATTGATTTAGCATGGTTGCCTGTCATTAACATTTCATGTATGTAAGAGGCACAATGTTCGTCTTTGTCTGCTGTACTCTGAGCGTTAAATGTTTCATCAATTAAAAAATACACTAAACACACCAAAGAATCATAACATACAGTGTAAGTTTGTGGAATAAAATGACGTACTAACATCATTAGGCGATTTGGATTTGTAGTAGCTGAATTATTTTTACTTCTGTTTCTATTTTGGTTATTTTACATGAAACTACCTACCTCTTAGGTTAATCCCTACAAAGAGAATCAGGCCTTTACCGAAGGGGGGCATGGGGCCCATCCCCCCTCAAACAATGAAATGTTGTAACGCGAACCTATAAAAACCCATGCAAAAAAATTGTTCATTTTCGGAAAACAGTACTATTCGAATACTTCTGAGAATTGAATGTAAGAAATAAGTACCATGCTGTACGATGTACAACAGCCTTTGCCCTTAAGCGAGTGTGTTCCTGATTGTTTGTCTGGTCAAGAGGAGGGGGTCTGTTCGGTGAGTTGAATTTTTTCGTCACCTTGAACTATAATATTGGAACTCTATAATTGAAACCTAGCTCTAGCTATAATACTACCGTAACGCTGGTAGTCACATCTAATACTCCAATAGCACTTACCTCCCCGATGGCATAGTGGTTACGTCGTCGCCTTGTAATCAAGAACTCACAGGTTCGATTTTTCATTTGATTTGCTCTCTTTTACTTCGCTTTTTGTGCCACTTTTGACTAATTTGCGAAGATGGTGATGAGTGATGATATGATGAAAGGACACTCACAAACATCCATGCCCAGGCCAGGATTCGAACCCGGGACCCCTGGCGTGACCGAAAACCGTGCCAGAGTGGTTAGCAGAGGGTACTTCTACGCTGTGTCCATTCTATATAAGAAGAAAGATAAGCTATTAGTTTGAATTCAAATATATTCAAAATTTATTCAAATAATATTGTCTTTCACAGAGGACGTTAAGATCATGGACATATGTAAAGTAATGTCAGTTTATGCAAAATTAAAATAAAACAAGAATTCAAGACAAATACAAGTATGAAATATAATTTATTTATATTAGTTAAAACTAAAAATTAACAAAAACGTAAACATAATTAAACCATTTCAACGCATTTTGTAATTTGATGTTTAACCAGTTCGTAAAGGTTTTTTAATTTCTTTATTTACAAGGAATTTTATTTGCTTTATGTTACTTCGCCTGTTGGACCACTTTTGGTTAATTTGCGAAGATGGGGATGAGTGATGATATGATGAAATTTTGAATGGACACTCACAAACGTCCTTGCCCAGGCGGGATTCGAACCAGGAACCTCTGGTGTTGAGCTCTATGAGCTAACCACTCCGCCACGGGGGGCGGTTCAGTTTGTAAAGGAATTTGTTTACTACTTCATAAATATTTGAAATACATAAAAGTAACAAATGAATTCCTTTATATAGCTATACTTCATAATTGACTTTTTTATGTGTTAAATAATACATATATTTACATTATGATTAATATACATATTTTTGTGTGTGGAAATCAATATATTTTTCCCCACGAGATTTCACGCCCTGAGTAAAAGCTAAGTAATATAAATCAAATAAGAATAAAATTTTGTTCCACATTTTCGGGTTTGCTCCCCCCCCCCCTCCCTGCCCCTAAATATTCCTGGGTATGGGCCTGAATAGAATGAACGATGTTTTGATGACGAGGATGATGCGACAAGACTCATTCACAATTCGAAGCTGGCTGACTAGTTTAGTAGCGCCTTTCTGCGATTTGTTTTCATTTTTGTTATTTTGCGACACTGTTCTACCACTTGTGGCTAATCGCGACGGTGAGGATGAGTGATGATGATGAAGGGATTTTCTCAAAGAATATCCAGTCCGGTATTCCAACCCGGGACCCCAGACGTAGCATCAATCTGTGCTAACCACTCCGCCACGGAGGTTTGCTCGCAGCGCCTTACATCAACCACTTCACAACAGAAGACGAAAAAACGCTCTACCGTGTATCATTCAGTGTATGTGCTAGACAGTGGCGTAGCATGGACATTTCGGGTGGGAACGCCAAGTCCGAAGGAAGGGTCGGCCCTTTCTTGCTTAATAATTTACTTATGGTATTAGTCGCAACAGGCATTGTTTATTTGCCTGAAGTCAGCTGGATTTTCAGACCTACTATAACGGCTGGAGATACGTCGGGCTGACCCTCCGACTATTCCAATACTTGTTGAAGATCTCCGCCACAAATGTTTTGAACTCTGGTGTTTTATACCTTTTTTAATACCTTTCTGCATGACGCAAGTCATTAAAAACCTACCTGAATCACAAGCGCCTCTGCACAACAGTAGACGTCATTGTTGTGGGCGATCCAACTACTGATTGATTTGGTTTATTTTATTTCGCTTTTCTACCACTTTTGGTTAATCGCGAATATGAATATGAGTGATGATATTGATGAAGGGACACTGACAAAGAACAGCCGTACTCACGCCGGGATTCGAACAAGGGACCTCTGTCGTCTTGGCGCACTGTGCAAAGCAGAGTGGATGATCCAAATATTGTACACTCTACTGACGTAACAGTGCCGATTAGTAATTCAGACCACTGTTTATTACATCTTGAGAATGCTGATAACATTTTAAAATAATTTTGTCCAGAGACCATTCGATATTAAGAGTTTTCAAATGAATGCTAAACATTTCCATTGACACAATAATAAGTAGTTAGATAATAACGAAAAAAAATACAATAAAAAAATAATAGTTTTGCGGGTTAAGTGGTAGAGCAGCCACAGGCTGAATTTCTACCACGAGGACTTCACCAACTTATTTGACAAAAACTGTGTTGATCTTTTAGTTTCTAATGCACATCGCTGTTCGTTCGATAAATTAAACAATGCAGTGGCCATTAAGAAACAGTATATTTGAGATTGGTAAAGTTACGTCAGTCAATATTGCGTATTGTAGCATCACATAGAACGAGTTGCAAGAGCGCGAAGAGCGAAGAACCGGGTAGGAATTCTGCCGCTGTCGTCTGCTTCAGAAGGCAGGAAGGGTCACATGAACCAATCACGGTAGACCTCTCGTACGCTGGCGTAAGAGAGCCCATTTACCCGCGTAATGTAGAAATGGAAGCTTTCCCTCCATAAAGGCAGCAAGGAATATAGGAGTCCTGTACGCCGAACCTGCTCGGCGTCCGGCAGGGAAAGGCATTGAAAAGAGGTGTTAGAACGAGTGTTGAGAGTGGAGCGTTGAAAGCGGATTATAATGCCATGAAGGTCAAACATTTATGAAATTAGTCACGTTTTACTTTATAATCACAGCATTTAAGCTTTTTTGAAATTTTAAATCTGGGAACGCCGGGAGTACGGCGTACTATAACGCTACGCCACTGGTGCTAGAGAACATTAAGAGCATGCTAACCCTCAGGTGTCCAATCTATGTCAAGCTATAACCTAATGCTATTACAAATTACATGTGTTTCAGGTAGTGCAATATTTTATTTACGTAAATGTCAAGCTCAGCATTTCAAGAAACATTGAAACTATCATTATTTATAAATAGTTCCACTATAATTGCATCTTATTTTCGCATTCTACTTCCACTGCACATTTTGTAACGTTAGTTTTAATGCTGAGTTCTTAATGCCAAAAAATGATGGATTGGTTGAATTCGTGTTTTAAGTCCACTTTATACACATTAAGGCTAATCGGGACTGGACCTACAGTTTAATGTGGGATCCGAACCACTATGTGCCTCCACCGGGTATCAAACCCGAGAGCCCTTGATTAAAAAGGGACGACGCTACAACTGCGCCATCAAGGAGGTCCTGATACAAAGTAACACAAAACTTTTTTTATAATTATTTTGTTGATATTATAATCCATTATCTGCCTAGGTGGTTCAGTGCTATTATAACTATTACAATTCGTTATCAGCCTAGGTAGTTGAGTGCTCCAATTATGACTAGTTTGCTTAGGATTCTCAGTTTCAGACCGTGATGTTGGCGTAGATGGTACAGTCTGATACAGGACAAGGTTGCCTGTACCAATGTTCAGAAAAATGTTCACACAACCCCTTAGATTCATGAACCATCAAATAAGAACATTGTAACAGGAATGTTGACCCTTTGTTTACTTTTACTAATTTCCCTGTCCTTTCCTTGTGTTGTTGAAATATTGTTCCTTCTTATGAAAATTGAAAATATTGCAAAACAGGCTGATTTCAACAACCCGTACCCTGAATTGCATCACGTGAAGCCCAAATAGAACACACACTTAAAATCAGAACTTGTCCGGTCAAGATACATTAGCCAAAGGACGTACTGTTTGATTATATTTTGAACTTTAAATATGCCTATATATCATAAATATGTACAGAAATGAGAACATCGAAAAGAAAATATGAATCTAAAAATAATTTTAAGAACGAGTAAGGTTATAGTGTAGAGGAAATAAACGAAAATACTCTGTTTTGATGTAGAAATATGCAAATCATTCAACAATTATAATTTCCAATTCTGTAAACACCCTGAGAGTTTTTCTTGTGTTGATTCACTTTTTCAGGAGATGTAGTATTTGTAGGTTGTACATTTCGTGGTTTTCAATGGATATGCGGACCTGCTTTATTTTTGTTTTGTCTCTTGGTTTAGGATGTGAGATGCTAGTCTGATGTGTGTAGTCTATACATATTAGTTTCTGTTAAATTTCTTGAAGGCCTTATCTAATTGTATTTTAACTTCCTGGAGGATATATGTAATGAAATACCTAATTACTGGATCTGTGTCCTACATGAATTTGAAAATCTTAAATCTATGCTCAAAGTGGTTATATGTATATTTCTAAAATTATATATCGTGTAAAAATGGAAAGCAATTGCTACCTTGTTACTCGTATATTGGTTACGTACTTGAGAATTTTCGAAATATTGCACCAAAGAGTTATTTTTTTTCAAATGTACTAATGAAATGAACAATTTCACTGACCATCCTCAAACCAGGGTTTTTAACTTTTCAAAGTGCACTTGATGTACAGATAGGTTAATTGGGACTGGAACTACAGTTTAAAGTAGGTTTCGAACCACTATATGAAACCAGCAGTGTTCAACCAAGGACCCTTTTCTTACAAGACGAAGAAGTTACCGCTATGTCATCGGTGAGGTCCAATTATTTTTTTCTTGAATCACTAATTGGCGAATGCTTAAAAGTTTAGAAAAAATCTCGGTAATGTAATTTAGGAGCGTGTGCTGTGCAGAATTATATATATATAGTATTGTCATTTGTAAATAACACGAACATTTCCTAGAAAAGCCGGGACATTATTTTCCACATGACACATTCTGTAATATGTAATAAAATTACCTTAAATATTATATTATTTTCATTCCTACAATGGGTAATAATTTAGTTACTAATTATTTGCATGTATTTTCACATGTACTGCAGACCATCTTGCACCTTGAGATTACTTGCGAACAACATGTTGATTCAAAATTTATCCTTGTATTGAGTGTGTGCAATTTTATAAAATTATAACTGTAACTTCTTAATGAAAGCTGTTCCTTTTCTTTTAGTATAACTGTTTAAAAGGATTAATAGCATACAGGTTTCACGTGTCGGGAGTTCCCAACAGTTTTCTTCCCTACTTAACAGATCCCTTCCGGAAATTTCACATTTCACAAGTTTTTTGAAGGAAGAAGATTCTGCAATTGATGTAAAGGAAATGAACGGGTTGCGTTGATTTCACTTCTTACGAATATAAAAGAGGCTCTCGTCTGTCATGAACCATCAGAAGTGAAGTGAAGTCAGTAGCAACAAATCAACTATGAATTCCCTTTCAGTAAGTAAAGTATTCATTTTTTGATTTTAGAAAACAAGTATAACTAATTGCAATATTTCTCCTTAAATATTAAAAGAAGAAGTATTTTATTGTGTGACATCTTTGTTGCTCAATAGCATTTATAACGTTTGTGTCGAATAGGTGCTTTATGAATATTTTTATCAACACAAATGATATCAATAAAAAATAAGCATTTGCAGGCCTACAATTATGTGGTAATGTTATAGAAAGTATCCAAATGAAATAATCACTTAGGAAATTTTTATCTTCTGTCTTGCGCTTTTATGTTAGTGATTACGTCGCATTTCTTCCTCTCTACGTTAATCAAGACTGTGGGGATAAATCGCGAATTTTGAAATATTATTAAATGAATGAATAGACAAAATGAAACTCCATGTAGGACCTTAATATCTATTATTTCTAAATTATTTTTTCTGTGTTCATTTAAATATCATAACATGATATCTATAACTGAACTATGAAATAGATCATCCGTAATATACGACAGACCAGTGGCGGGGAATAAGAGGGACGCCAGGGGGACGCGAATAAGTGATTGCGCACCCCCTACAGCACCCCCTATT
Source organism: Lepisma saccharinum (assembly GCF_977018435.1). Lineage (NCBI taxonomy): Eukaryota > Metazoa > Arthropoda > Insecta > Zygentoma > Lepismatidae > Lepisma > Lepisma saccharinum. Next base: position 54,955,200 of record NC_139246.1, read on the forward strand.
AAAACCTATGTTGAAAATATTAAGTCTTACAGTGTTATATGTCGTAGTCACATTGAGCGCCAGAATGTTAGGTATTGTAGTGAGACCGCTGTTATTGTATACAACAGCCAAGCATTGAAAGAGAAGCCGCATATATTTTCCTGTACTGTCGGCAGTCTCTATAAAGACCAGAGGCCGTTGTCTTTCCTTTCCTCAGTATTGTTGATAAGAGTTGTTTCTTCTTTTGTTTTAAGCGGCATGTTTGTGTTTTTCGATATTTGCATACAGCCTAGGGAGCTCTTCTTTTGGCATCGTTGTTAAATGGTTTTATTGTTCGCTTACATGTTGTTCCTCTTTTCACCAAGTCGCAATGGAAAAAAATAACTAAGGTGCTTTCAAGATATCATTAGGTCGTGCTCGTGAAAATATTTAACGCGAGCTGTATCGTGACGGGTAGATTACCTGTTAGTACGTTTTCCACGTAACATGTTTAGTAAAGTACCATTTGAGACTTTGTCCAGGAGCCCAAAGTTCGCGAAGAAATGTTACAGTTCGTTCATGGGTATATTGCGGCAGAAGGGGATTTTAACAAAGACGAAGTTGCCATGCACTTCGCGTTCTGCCCTGGCACCACAGCATATGAGGCAGACGAAAGATAGCCAGTGTTGCAACCAGGGGGGGGGGGGGGGCGAAAGGGGTACATTATACCCTCCTCCCACAACCTTGGTCAAAAATAAATTCTATGAGGAGGACCTGGGGGTAAACATTGAAACACCTCCCACTCAGTGTTGACAACCAACCGCCTCTATTGGACAGACAAATGTCACAATGATAGCTACAAATAACACAATAATACTAAAATATAAGCACTGAGTTCTAGAAATTCAGTAAGTCCGCTACGAAGTGCGGCTTCTTCAATAATCAAGTATTATATTTGTTCACGAAGTTATTTTTACTTTGGATTACATGAAACAGTTACAAGCTCCTTCAACAACTCCTTAACACACCATTGTAAATGAGCAATAGAGTTAAATATTCAATAGACAAACAACATAGAATCTCTAAAGACATTTTTATTTTTGTTTTAGAATACAAAACTACTAAATCCAGTAAATATGGTATAAATTCGAATAGTTTTTTGCCCTGTACAAAACTACAATACAAAATTAAGTGTTTGATGCAACATGTGAACCACATCTATAAATAATATCGTTAATACCAGAAAACAATCATATAAAAATGAACACTAATTAATGTGATCAAGTCCTGCAAAGCAATTTTAACTATCTGAAACACAATTAATTGAGTTTTTCTTAAACGAGTGTATTGTTATGCAATATATATTTATCCCTGCTCATTTCAATATCCGTCGACGCAAAAGAACTTGTGAAATAAATACTTAGTAAAATCTTAACTTTTGCAGTAACAGATTTCGACATCAAGCCAACATTTTTTTTTTATGTACAAAAAAAGGTAAAGTGCTCCCCTGTGCTTAGCACAACGCCATGAAGGCGTATAGGGGGTGTGGGGGTAACGCCCCACACTTTCTTGATCCGGTCGTGAGTGGGGGTGATGTGATCAGCATCACGCCCCTGACCGCCTTTACCCCCCAGGGTTTCCCCCAGGTACCCATGTTATTCGACGCTGGGTGGGCGTTAGAAAAGTTCCCGGATTTGAACCGGCCGGGGATCGAACCCGGGACCTTTAGCATGGTAGTCAGACGCGTTATGTACACTTTCGTGTAATTCTAGCTTTCTCCATGAATTATTGAAGTTTGTGAAAATTAATTATATTTTTGTTTTCTTTCAGTTATTCGTCGTATTAATGGCTCTCTCAACAATTGCGTTCGCAGATCCTACAGTTAACCATGTGGATTACTACGTAAGTACAAAGAGGTTATCTGAAGATTTGTTTTAAATAACTTTAAATTATCTCCATATTCGACGTAAACATTATTTCCCGTAAAGACCTTAATTTTCTTTCATATGAACTTGTGAATTAGAACAATGGATTGAAAAGAATATTCAAAATGAAAAAGGAAATTCAATCACGTCTTCGTTTCCAGGCCTATCCGAAATACGAGTTCAAGTATGCTGTGAGCGACCACCACACAGGCGACCAGAAGAGCCAGTATGAAGTACGTGATGGGCCTGTTGTGAAAGGACAGTACAGTCTTGTGGAACCAGACGGAAGTGTTAGAACTGTGGACTACGTGGCTGACGATCACAATGGATTCAACGCAGTGGTCAAGAAACACGGACACAACCTCCACGTACAACCTCACCTTCGCCTTGGATACGCTGGAACTGGCTTGCTTGGATAAGCATAAAATAACGATTACTCTTTGTGTTGTTGCTGTTAATAAATTTAATTCATTTTCAAGTTTCCTTTATTTTTCTTACTCCTTGTTCAGTAGTCTTCTATGAAATATTCAGGATATTCACAAATGTCTAAATAATTTCGAAAGTAAATTTGTGCAGTTCTTGGTATACTTGAGGGACCTGTTCCGCCTAGTTCGGTACAATCCGGAGACGCTTGACATAAGTTAATTGGCAATCGCAGGGGATGTGTAATGGAGGGGTGAGATGTGAACAGAAAGCAGCGATATCGGATATCTCTAATTTTCTCCCCGCTGGCTCTCTTTTGCCTTTGCTTAACTACATCTCTGATTCTCTGTGGTCTGCTGGACGGTTGCGGTCTCTCGTGGTGTTGTTTCGTTTTTATGTTAGTTTCTTGATTTATTCTTGTTGCATTGTTGATTTATTGTTATATTTTCATGTTTTTTTGTTCTTTTAATTAGTATTATTTATTATTGTGAGCGTGGAGTGTGTGTAGTGAGCTTGGCTAGCAATGGCTTGTATATCTCCTGAATGCCACAGGATGAAGCACAAGAAAGGAAATGCTTGTCGTCGGGCGTACAGAAAATTGTGTGGAATGTGTATTCCTATTTCCGTGAATGGAAGCAAGAAAAGATATCGAAACATTAAGGACCGTCACTCGAATTATTACATAGAAACATGATGATTATTCAGTAGTACTGATATAACAAAATCAAAGGAAATGGAAAATATTGTTGATTTGCGGAATACAGTATTCGAATATTCCTGAGAATAGAAAGTAAACAATAATTGCCACGCTAAGCCATGCAGCAGCCACTTTCCATGGTTCCGCATGAGCATCTGTGGGAGTATTTGATCACAGGCTCGCTTAATGCGGTAGCGAAGGTGGTGTGCGTAGCGGATTTTCTCTGAGATGCTCATGCAGGTCCATGCAGAGTTGATCTCATGCCTCAAAAAATGTGTTCGGCACGATGGGAACCACATTAAGAACATTCTCTAGGACATACCGATGGGTACCGCAGAACGCATTTTCCATCTTTCCGTGTCAATAACTTTTGTACCCTTACAACTATCACAAAACTAATTACAGCAATGCATTCTTGGAAAAGTCAAATAATTATTATACCCAACATGGCTCCCTTGCCATTTGAAAAATTTGTCCTCGATGCTATGGGGCGGACTTCAAGATGGCGGCCATGTCCCGGAAACACCCTCAGACATGGGCCTCCAACCCCGATGTACCCAGGTGAAGTTGGATCTGCCATTATCGCATTCTTTTTAGAGAAGAAAGGATGTCCTGGGACATTTGAATCACCCTGTACATGGCCCGTCAGGGTACCACCAGCGTCAAAAACGGAATTATATTTTTACAACCAATGTTTCTACAGAAATACCAAGTAGTGCTGAACATGTTATTTCAGGTGGTGATTATAACTGTGTATTGTTACCGAATGATCAGACGCCAGGTTATAATACATTGTAGCGATTGCTGCTAAAACTGTTTTTAGCACTGCCATTGGCTGGTAGCTTTTTTGGGGTGTTGTAAACATCTGTGGTGGTTAGGTTAGGCTTCTTGGGTTTGATTCTATTAGAAGAGAAAGACGACGAAAAATTGTTGTAGTAGCAATACCGATCTTAATACAAGTATAACCCTTCACAACATTGCTAGAGGGTTTAAATTTCCCTCCGCCCAGCATTACCTGGATTTAAGGACATCAGAAATAATTGTTCCTCTAGATTACATTTTCCGTATCGGACTCTATGCTAAGAAATGTATCTTCTATCCAAGTTCATCTGGTGTGTTTTTCTGATCACAATAATCACAATGGTCATGTGAAGTAAAATTGTCTTGCCTAATGTAAGATACAGATATGGTCAGGATCGGATTAAGACGAAATTGGGGTTCATGCTGAAACAATGAAATACCGTCGTTTTTTTTCAGTACAACTAACTTTCGAGGTGAAACATTTACTACGTCGCACTTACTGAACAATAATAAAGTGGCAACAATCGCCAAGATATTGCAAGAAACGCAGCTAAATTACTAACTGTTTAACGTAAAATTGATAGCATTAACTTGAAATCTTCGGTGAACAATAAACACAACGACGTTATAATTACGTAACAGCGCAAGGAATAATAGTAACTGTATAATAAGTAACCCTGAGTCTAGGCGTCCGAAATATGTGCTCCAAATTTCATTCTAAGATTTATTTTCAGGTTAATATATCAAAAGAAAACTGTTCAGCTATCGGAAAATTCTCGTCTGTTTTCATCTGGGCCTATTTCAGGAATGATTCTAATGCTGCAGCATCAATAGCACCCACCTTAATCTGTCACTGGATAAGGTTACTGGAAGTTGAATACGTTAACTCAAGACAAACCTAAATTTCAACAAGAATTTAGTGAACAATGAAGACATTTTGAAAATCTAAGTAAGAAACTACATGATTTAATTACTTGGTGGGACGTATATTTAAAGCCGGCCATTAAACGATTTTGTACACAATATTTTCAAAATGGAGTACATGATTGGAATGTTAAATGCCATTTTTATTATAGAATTTTGTGTGAACTGGAACGACCAGGCATTTTAGGTTGAAAAGGTACATGCAGAACGAAAACACGTGCAAGCAATTTTAGTACGAATGCACGCTCAAAAACGAGCAGTTGTAATAATTCGAAGCCGACATCTTCCGTTCGATCCCCCAAAAAGGGCGTCAATAAATCGTGTTAGGTGAACGTACAGACACCCCAGGAAACCTGAAACAAGTTAAAAGTTCCTTAAACAAGTTCCTGACATATTTTCAGAAAACGAGAGAATGTCTTTAGAAAAAGACTGTACAAAGATAAAGTATATGCAGCGGTGATGCAAGGTAAAACCAATATCTCTCGGGTATAGATGACTTCCCAACTTCTTTGTTTAAAAAAATTTCGCCACTTATTGGAAACGTATTAACGGAGTGGGTAAATTAAGTATTTAGAAAACATCGTCTCGGTCCTACTATCAATAACGGTGTTTTGGTACATGTACAAAGATACCGATACCCACCAAAGTAGAACATTATCTTCCGATCTCTCTTATCTGTGCAGACTACAAGATACATTCCTCATTTGTCAATTCACATGCTTACTTTCCAATACTAATATCTGATAGGTTACATTTAGTTTTTGTTTCGTTAATGGAAAAAGATAGTAGTCAGGTACTAAAACATTACGAGAAGTTCTCAAAGGCCATCATGATACAGATAGCAGAGGATAACATGCAATAATTGCCTTAGATTTTAAGAGTGTTTTTGCTAGCCTTGATCATAAATATTTGTTTGAAATCTAAAGAAGATTAGGATGCAGTATCATAGTACCATTTTTAAAAACGCTATAAAAGTTTATGTGTAAATGCATATTGGTGCAAAATTAAAGGTTACTAAATGTTCACTTTTTGTGTGACCCTTCTTAAAAGAAATTGAAGATAAGTGTAAAGCTCTGCCTCTAAATTCTGTACCATTAAGGTGTTGGAATGTGCAAACGATATTACAACGTTTGTTACGCCACCTCAAGATTTACAGGTACTATATAATTTATTGGCCAGTTGTGGGTCAGTGTCAGGATTGCTTATAAACTATAACATAATTCAGTGCCTGACACTAGGAAGTAATACATATTAATTTTTCTTCGTTAAAAAAATTTAGACAAGTCTCCTCCATAAGAATTCTTGGTATAATCTTTACTACTTCCCTATATCAAATGATCGAGAAAAATTATTCTACATGTATACAATCATTCAAAGCAATATTATGGAACAACAAACTTCCTGACCTTACTTCGAAATCACGAGTTGCATTTGTAAACATGCATGTCTGCTCCAAACTCTGCTAACTTTCGATGTTGTTTCTAATGAGGGGAACTGATTATACAGAGATAAGATGTGCGATAAACTGGTATGTGTGAGCGAGACATATCTCCAGTGTTAGTCACGAGACGCCATGTTTACCTATCCGACACGCGGTTTTAGAAGCGATATCGGGCGGAGCTACGGAGAGCGTGTCATTGGCGACCAGCCAATAGCAGGAGTGCAACGTTGTACAGTTAGGAAACTGCGGCGCGCAAGTTAGACGCCGTGTTCTGTATTTTTCTTGCGCGCAAGAAGTTTTCATAAAACTCGCCACTTTAAGGTTCATCATACGATGGGGCACTACATTTTGAATCTATCTGTCCAAGTCCCATGAATTTCCGTCGCCTACAGCCGGAGTTATCGTTTGTTGAAGAAACACGGGGAAAAAATGTCTACACACACACACAATGACCCTTTCGTTTTCCTTCCGTGTTCCGTCTGTTTTTTTCGTTACTACCATGTTGATCCCGCTGAGTTGTGTCTTGGTAAAGCTATGGGTGTCAAATTCGGCTGAATATATACAATGGTCCTTCATTGTCGTGGGCTTTCACGAACATTGCGAGTCTGAGTCACTTTCAGTTCAACGTTTTCGTAACAAGGACGGTGTAAGATAATTTTACTCGTAGGCCACGAAGAACAGTTTTGAGAGGATTCGTATCAATCCCTAAGATTATATGTTTATTTTATAAAAGCCTCTCTGAATGCTTCATGTTGACCAGGGCATTCACTTGTTTTTCTCAGTTGTCTCAGCCTCTGAGGCATGTAAACAATGCACAGTGTTGTGCTATGCAAACCTCCTGAGCTATTCAGGAAACAGGTAGTTTCTTCTGTCTATGGAGTCAGCGGTTTGCATAGTGACAATTAAAAACACGATTCGGCATGGAGGAAGAGCTCCATGGCCTAGGGATATAGAGGTGAGACAAGCTGAGAGGGGACTGACTTTGGATTGGAATTGAGAAGGGGGAAGAGGTTAGGAGAGCAGTGGAGCAGAAGTGAGACGACGCTCTGGTCAATCGATAGAGAAGCCAAACAGAGGACTTCGTATATTTTATTCATCGTAATTATCTTCATACATCAGATAGACAAGTAACTATCCTAAGACCCAGCCATGATTCAGGTTCAAAGGTTCAGAAAACCCAACGAGTGACCATTCTCTTTTCTAGCTGTTTGGTTCCTAAATCTTATTTGTACCTTTCGTATTGCCAACTCGTCATGCCAATGACGAGTGCTCTCATCAGAGGATGAATGATGAATAGCTTACATCACCCAGCAATTAATTGCGAAGTGACTGGTTGTGATCCCATCATTCTTTAGAATGATACGGATTAAATACAGCCCTTATTGATTTTATTTATTTCCTTCGCTTTTCTGCCACTTATGGCTAATCGCGAAGATGAGGATGAGTGATGATATGATAAAATTGATGAAGGGATACAAACATCTATTCCCGGGCCGGAATTCGAATCCGGGACCCCTGGCGTCGTAGCGCGCTGTGCAATACAGCCCTTATGTTCGATAGATGTGCAAGAGCGTGTGTTCCGTGAGTGTTATTTAATATTGTCGCGCCGGCCCCCGTGGTGGAGTGGTCCATTCATCAATTTCAATACATCATCACTCATTCCCACCTTCGCAATTAGCCGAAAGTGACAGAAAAGCGAATTAAAATAAAGCAAAACAAATCAAATTAATAATGTCGCTCTCGAAACCTAGTACTAGTAGTACAGGCAGCAAGGGTAAAATATTACGTTCACAAGACAGAAATCTTATTTGTGAAGCAGTGGCGACGATTGGGTTCCAAAACAGGGGGGGGCAAAGCGCCAGAATTGGGGGGCAAACAAAATATATTTCCCTTTGTAGATAAGGTTTAGCATAGTGCGGGCACCAAAGTAGCAAGAAGTGGGGGGACAAGTGTCCCCCTCGCTCCCCTAATCGCCGCCACTGTTTTGAAATGTATTCTTAGTTCAAGGAATTGGCGTCGGAAGAAGTGCGTGCTGAAACAGTGTTTTCTCATAGTCGAGAACTTACGGCTAAAGCGTGTGGTGTATGGTGCATACTGTGTTGCGTATTATAAAACAGGTTAAAGTATCTACCACAGAAATCGGAGAACCCCTATTCAAATCTCCTGGGAAACATGCCAGAAAACAGAAACGAGAGTGATGATGATGGCCTTGCAGTTCATCTACAATAAATAAAATACCTTCAAACTTCTTTCAGGTACGAGTTTCTCTTATATGCTGCAGTGCTATGATATGATACAATCCTGTGTAGAATTCTTTACTATATAGTATTTCATTGTACTCATATATCACGTGCATGCATTATATATATAAAAAGCTGAATATTGGACGCAACGAATTCTTTGTGTTTCTCTTCCGCTAGCAGTTGGTTTGGCAAGAGCGCGACAACACTGGCTGCGTATTGGCTGAACTCATGTTCCTTCTAAAACCGTACGTCGTATAATCAGTATGGGAATATGAGCTTCACCCACGTAGAGCGGAATTCAAGCCGTTTGTATACACTCCGACCTAGCGACCTTGGTAAATCGACCTAATATTAGTTTAACTACTGTCATACATAAGGAACTTCTAATAATATTGAATTAATATCACTCGCCTGTGTTGCAAGTATACGTACATCAAAACTATAAAAACATCAGAGACTCGATTGTGTGAATTTATCTTCTGCTTCACTCCTGAGTTTGTGACATCAACAGCGGCAGGTCTCTTTAAACAACTTTGTTCGCCTTTAGATTTCTGCAATCCTAATGTGGTCTGGAGTAAAATATGGAACAACATACATGCAAAGCATTACCGTCTTATGTTCAATCTCTATAGTATTGTGTTGTTCATGATATATTTGTTACTCAAACCAAATCATATAAGATAAAGTTGTCTCATTACCCTTTGTGTAGTCTCTGAATTCAGGAAGGTACGGTTAAACACTGGTTATGTGAATGTAACATAATACGGCAAACTTGGAAATACGTATGTGTACTCGTAGGCAAAATACGTCGTGTGCCACCTCATAGGATTTTGTTGACGTCAGTTTCGTATTATCCTGGGACAAAACTGAAAAGTTTGCAATGGCTTTTCGGGCACTTAATATGGTTCGTGTGCACATATGAAGATGGATTTTCATTAGCAATTCTTAATATACATAAAGCACAAATACTATAAATTGACTAATAACGAGAGAAAATATATCGTTTGCAAACTTCTTAAACGTTCTTTTGGAAATGTAATTTGAAAAATACTATTCTAGCAAAGCGAATGTAAAATTTAGTTCTTAACTATGAGATGAGTGCACATTGACATTAAAAAATAAATAAATTTACAAAGTCGGTAGGGCGTCTGACTGTCACGCGGGAGACACTGGTTCGATTCCCATGGTGGGTGATCTAAGGTTGGAAAATTTCCGGCTGTCCCCCCGCATAAAGCGACACTGGGACTCAGTCAGACTCAAATCAATGGATACTTGGGGGAAACACTGGAGGGTAAAAACGATCGGAGAGAAGTACTGAACACATCAAGTCCAAAAATGGCGGAGATCGAAATTGTGTTGTTCCCTATCCCCAAATTTCTTAAATGTGCCTACATGGCACTGTGCTATATGCAAGGGGAACTTCACTCTTTTTATTACCTGTTACCTTAACTACTTAATGAAAGCTGTTTGCTTTTAATTACATATAATTGCTTAAAAGAGTTAATTGCATACAGATTTCACGGTCGGTACTTCTCAACAACATTCTTCCCAACATAACAGATTCCTTCCGGAATTTTCACATTCCACAAGATTTTTAAGGTAAGAAGTTTCTGCAACTGATGTAAAGGAAATGAAGGGTTGCGTGGATTTCACTTTTTACGAATATAAAAGAGTCTCTAGTCTGTCATTAACCATCAGATGTGAAGTGAAGGCAGGAACATCAAAACAACTATGAATTCCATTTCGGTAAGTAAAGTAGATTTTCTGATTCTAGAAAACAAAATATGACTAATTGCAATAATTCTCTTCAAATAAGAATGGAAGAAGAATTTTACATTGTGACGCATAGTATTTATAACTTTTGTGTTCAATAGGTACTCTTTTATGAGTTTTATTATCTACACTTCAAATAATAACAATAAAGAATTAAACATTTACAGGCCTACAAGTATGTGGTAATATGATTGAAAGTTTTCAAATTAAACAATTACCTTCCGAGAATCACGATTACGTCGGTTTTATTCTTTTCTACGTTAATCAAGACGGTGGGGATGAATCGCGAATTGAAGAAATATTATTAAATCAATGAATATACAAAATGAAACTTCAATACCACATCCACAATTCAAATCTAGGACCTTAGTATCTATTATTTTGAAATTCTAATTTCTATGTTCATTGAAATATCATAACATGTTTTCTATAACTGAATATCGTGGAATGTCTATTGGTGCAGGTATGAGTCTCGCACCTCAAAGATGATGAGGAGTTTCTTAGGTAAATGTCCGTTCAATGCCGGGATGAACGCAATGCAATTACGAAGTACGAGAGGACAGAAAAAGGGCCGGCAGTTATCGGAAAAGGATCAGATCGCTTTGAGAAGGAATAGAGTTGGAGGTATTGAGAGAGAGAGAGAGAGAGAGGTTCGAGTATCTGCGTACCAGAAGAGGGTAAGTTCCATCTTCCCTTGTGTGTCTGCCATTCTCAATCACGACGTATATGGGTTCATACCTCTACACAGTCTTTTTGGGGACATGTGCTAAGCGAGTGGCGAGTCGTTAGACTTTAGGATATTGAAACAGAAGATCTATAACATACCACACACCCTCGGAGGCGATTAAGTATGCGTGGGAGATGTTGTCCTTCAGCCAACTTTTTGCCACTTCTTGGCCCCACTCTGTGGCTTTTTGGTGCTAAGCCTTGTCTACTTAGAGAAAGTAAACTGTCCTTGTACTCCCGTCCCACTTTCCCCACGTAGTTTTAGCAATCAATCTCCTACTGCACAGTCAAATAACACAATGGTACCTACATATAATACTCGAAACTAAGCATTGAGTTCTAGAAATTCCGTAAGTCACGTAGTTACATTACTTTGAATTACATGAGACAGTCACAAGTTCCTTCAACTAGTGCTTGGAACACAATTGTAAATGAGCATTAGAGTTAAATATTTAATAGATAAACAACATAGAATCTCTGAAGAAATAAATATCACAAAATCCAGTAAATATTGCCTGCAATTGGAATATTTCACTGTCCTGTACAAAACTACGACACAAAAGTAAGTGTTTAATGGAACAATTGAAGCAAATATATAAATAATATCGTTACAGGAGAAAACAATCAGAAATAAATGAACACTAATTCATCTGGACATGTTCTGCAAAACAATTTTAACTATCTGAAACACACTGAATTGAGTATTTCTTAAACGAGTATATTGTTATATGCAATGTTTATTTGTCACTCCTCATTTCGATATCTTTGAACACAGCAGGCCATATGTTTTCATTCTGAGTAATTGCCAGACAAATAGTATTTTAAAATTTTAACTTCTGCAGTTGCAGATTACGACATCAAACAAATAATTATAATTTCTTTGTTGACACTTTCCTGTACTTCTAGTTTTCTTCATGAATAATTCAAGTTTGTGAGAATTTTTTTTTTTCCTTTCAGTTATTCGTCGTATTAATTGCTTTCTCAACAATTGCGTTTGCAAATCCTCCAGTTCAGCATGTTGATTACTACGTAAGTACAAACAGGTTATCTAATGATCTGTTTTAAATAACATAAAATTATCTCCATACTCAACCTAAACATTATTACGCATCAAGAATATATTATTTTAAATATTTAATTCTGGATTAAATCACTGGATCGAAAAGGATATCAATCTTTAAAGAGTATAATCAATCACGTCTTCACTTCCAGGCCTACCCTAAATATGAATTCAAGTATGCACTGAGCGACCATCACACTGGAGATCACAAGAGCCAGTATGAAGTACGTGATGGACCTCATGTGAAGGGACAGTACAGTCTTGTGGAACCAGACGGAAGTGTTAGAACTGTGGACTACGTGGCTGACGATCACAATGGATTCAACGCAGTCGTCAAGAAACACGGACACAACCTCCACGTACAACCTCACCTTGGCCTTGGCCACGCTGGAACTGGCTTGCTTGGATAAGCATAAAATAACGATTACTCTTTGTGTTGTTGCTGTTAATAAATTCTCAAGTTTCTCTCATTCTTCTTTTTCCTTGTTCATTAATCTTCTTTTAAATATTCAGTATATTCAGAAATGTCTAAATAATTTCGATACCAAATTTGTACGTGCAGTTTTAGGCATACTTAAGGTTCTGTTCAACTCAGTTCGGAACAAACTGGAAACGCTTCACATCAATTCATGGCCAATCGCGGGGGTTGTATAACGGAGGGGTGAGGTGGGGACAGAAAACAGCGAAGTGGGATGTCTCTAATTTTCTCCCCGCTGGCCCTCTATTGCCGTTGCTTAACTACATCTCTGATTCTCTGTCGTCTGCTGGACGGTTGAGGTCTGAACACAGGACGCAACGCTGCAACACTTTTCCAGTTCACGTGTTGATGTTCCGCAAGTGCGCTTCCGAGCTTTCTGGGCTTGTTTTTGCTATCGCGGTGTTGTCTCGTTTTCTCGTTTGTTTCTTAATTTATTCTTGTTGCATTGTTGTTTAACTGTTATATTTTCTTGTTTTTTTATTTTTATTAATTTTCTTAGTATTATTTATTGTTGTGAGCCTGGAGTGCGTGAAGCAAGCTCCTGATTGCCACAAGAAGAAGCACAATTAAGGAAAATGCTTGTCTCAGGAGAACAGAAATTGTATGGAATTTGTATAACTTTTTCCGGGAAAAGAAGCAAGAAGGGGTATCGAAACATCATGATCATCAGTAGTACTAATATGACATAATCATAGGAAGGCGAAAACTGTTATTTTTTAAAAATTACAGTACTCAAAAACTCCTGAGAATTGAAAGTAAACGGTATGTGCCACTGTAAGCCATGCAACACCCTTTGTCAGTAACCGACTATTTGTTTGTTTGAACATTTTTTAAGTCCACTTTATACAGAGATAGGCTAATCGAGACTGGACCTACAGTTTGAGGTGTGACCATACCGAACCACTGTGCAATGTGCCTCCATCAGATATCGAAGGTTACATGATTATATTTCGACGACATTACAACTACGCGCTTGTGGAGGCCAAGTAAGCCAATTGTGTAGTTGATTGCTCTCGGTCAAAGGGTCTACAGATGAGTTGATGTTTCGTTACTTTATACCATAATGTTGCAATTCTGTAATTGTACTAAAGCTATGATAGCGTTGGTGGTCAAATCCAATATCTCAGCAACATTTCGGATCATATATTTTTCCATACTTTCAGATGACCCCTTCGTTTTTCACTTCGACCAAAATAGGATCTGGTTTCTATGTCTATTTATGGTTGTTTTAAATTGCCAAGAAAGTTTTGCTACCTCTGAATTTCCGCCCATTTAGTGCGTGAAATGAGACGATTTACAAATTAAAATCCTGAAAAAATGCACTTAATCTTTACATGTGTGTTTTTATTTACAGTCAGAATGTAGTTTGTGGGCCACGTGAACTACGATATCGTAACATCTTAAAGTCTGTTGTCTATTCAACCCAAATAACAAAATTATCACTTATTTTTGCCTGGTAAACCTAACTTCTCGGGAACAATTGAGTATTGATAGCAGCCTGAGTCATACTCCTCGCCCAGCTACAACATACAACAGCTGGGTGCCTTGAGACCTCCAGAAAAAGTTTCAGAAATTGGTTTCTTAACAACAATTACTCATAAGGAAATGTTCTCTTTACTGATATTAGAGTCATTGTCAAGAAAATTCACTGAAGTAGTGGTTTTCATCAAATCAATCATCATCACGCAACACACATTCTGTCAACCCAGAACTCCTTGAAAAATATTAGAGTTAAAAAAAAAAAACTACTTGACAAATTATAAGACGAATCGATATTCATTAGTCCCAACTTAGAATTTTGTGTAAGGCATGGCTCATCATGTTCTGTCATCCATTTCATAACTTCATTAATCATCCTCTTCGCCTTAGTTGATGCAAGTGCTAGAAAAGCAATATAAAATTAGCAAAATTAATAAATTAATAAATGCTATTTTCAGCGATTTCACACAGCGACTCAGTTACATGTAGAAAGAGTTTCTTTAATTGGAAACCAAGGGCCCCCTCGTTCTGCTTCATTGCCATTTTCCCTTCACTTTCGCTGCCACGATTAACCTGATGTTGATTACTGCAACATTAATTAAAATAACAAACCAACGAAACAATTCACAAAGTGCACCAAAGCGACGCACATTATGAATGGGTAAACTATGTGATATTATGCTAATTTAGAATTTAGTAATATAATGGGAATTTTTTGTGGGGTCCAGGTAAGTGGCTGCATGATTCATGCATATCTATTATGTAATCGCGATATCATCAAATTGTACTACGAATCGTGTCTACATCTACGTAAAGTGCCAGTCCCCGTGATGGAATATGTAGCACAAAGCCAGGGCTTTAAGATCAAATTTGCTTTGTTTTTTGTTGTGTTTTTTGGAAGAAAAAAAAACTCCCATAGGAGTTCCTTCGAAGTCTACCAGATGCAGTCTCGTGTAATAAGAATAATCTAAATGAGGTCCCGGTATAGGCAACAAAGCACCTGGTGTATTGTGGACATCTCTCTCTCTTGAGAGACCTCCGGCAGTGAAAACAGTATATCTGTCTCAGAAATAGTACGCTGGACCCTGTGGCTGAGTGGTTGGCACATCGCGCTGCGACGCCAAGGGTCCAGGGTTCGAATCCCGCTCAGGCATGGTTATTTGTGAATGTCCATTCATCAATTTCATCATTTCATCACTCATCCCCATCTTCGCAAATTTGCTAAGAGGCACAAAACGCGAAGTAAAATAAAATATATCAAAATTTAAAAAAAAATCAGACATAGTAAATAGCATTTTCCTGGAAATTCAAATACCCTTTTCCTTTCCAACTTTAGACTTTTGTTTGTCCCGACCTGGACAACTGGGTTTCAACAGGCGTATTTCGGCACAAGGAATGCGACAAGGTAATAATTTTATATGAACTACAGTTCATGGCAGTTACTTTCTGGAAAGTGTAGTGATGGGTTCGAATTCCCTTCGACGCCAAGCGATAGAACTATGCATTTTTTTTTTAAGAAATCATTTGCCGAAAGTATATATGTCGAAAGCAAAGTAACGTTGGAATATTACGGTACTGAAGTCACAATGTCTATATAGAAGCAAGAGACTGGTAAGTTTTCATTCTCTCCATATATTTCGTTTATTATTTTTTATTCTGTTTCTTAAAAGACAAAAAAAAGAGACTATGTAGGTTTTACATTACAGTTTTACTGTTAGATTTAGACGTCGTGACAGGGGGTGGTAAATCGCCAATTATTCTTGTGTCCACGGAGGATTTAATGTTAGTTTGGAAAGAGTGTTTTAGAGGAGGTTGAAGAGGCATGATCTTATTATTTCAACATTTGGGAGGGTGGACACAATCTGTGAAGTTGTATCTTCACCTTCGCGTTTTAGTTTCAAATATTTATGAACGAAATGTAATCGTGCAAATGATTGACTTGTGAACGTCACAAATCGTCTCGCTCTTAGCTTCTCATAATATTTCTCTCATATTTGAAATATCTGATCTATTATCACTGATATATAAAACATATGTAAAGTTGAGATGCATCGTTGCAACAGAGCATCGCTTGGTGGGTTAATTTATTTACCTTCTCATAAATGCCAATACCGATACTTCTATAATTCAAATTTCAATAACTAGCTAATATGTGTATGTATGTATGTATGTATGTATGTATGTATGTATGTATGTATGTATGTATGTATGTATGTAGGTGTGTATATATACATATATTTGTATGTGTGTGTGAGAGAGTGTATGCTTAGTATTAGACAAAGACTTTAGAGATAGAGGAAACGAACGGAAAAAATGGCCTAACCCGGAAATAATTGCAACACAAATGTTTTTTAAAAATTCACTACACAAATGTTTGAGGAACATCCGCCATCTTGGAAAAGGGCGGCAAAAATTAACCTTACAAACTAAAAAGAAAATATATATCCCAAAAACGGTGCATTGTACACAAAACGTGAAGACTGAAGACAAACAAAATGAAAGAGTAGAAAATTAGCTAAATTCTAGTTTTGTTTGATTTAGCTACCATAAATTTTAACTGAATTTAAAATATTTAGTTATATACTTTAATTTTAGAATTAGCGTAAAAGAGGATTTCCGACACAAAAAACAGCAAATATGTAAGAAACTATGTAATTTACGTTCAAAAGTTACTGAACCACATTTATAGCTTATGACTTCCTCTAGAGATTGTTTTTTGTTTCTTGGCTTTAGAGTCAGGGGTAGAGGAGATATGAAGTTTAATGCAGAGTCAAGTGTTTCTCTAAATTTACGTGTTCCATTTCTTATGACATTGGTGAAAAAGTAATATATTGTTTTCTGCTGTGTTTCGTTCACTTACGGTACGTTTGTTACATGTTGTTTTCGTTATTTAAAAATGTATGCACATGTATCGGTGATTAGGTGTCTAAACTGAGGAAGGGGGTTTGAAAGGAACGTTTACTTTCTGCTTACTGCAATGAGAGAGAATCGTATTTAAAATTGAATTCCCGGTCAAATCCAATGGTACACAAGTCTTTGCATTAAGACACCAGAGTGCGGTGACAAAAAGTGTGTATGGGGAGAGGAGGGTGAACTGCTCCCCATGGCCCCCAGCCCTAATCGCCGCCACTTCCAATACATTGAACAAATATGATACGGAAGATAACGGTTCTAAACCGGTCACTTTGCCTTAGAGTCCATTGCAGAATATTTCGTAGAAAACTTGTGCTAACAATTCAGTGCTCGAAAAATTTTCTTCTAAGCTATGCGCCAGCTTTCAAAATCAGGCGCCAGGAAACCACCTATTAGCAACTTTGCATACTACAGTATGTTTCCAAAGTCGCGCAATCTAAACTTTGAAAATGTATATCATGAAAATCGTAAGAGATGTTTACACCGCGTTTTCTGCACTAAACTAATCCTGTAGACTATCACTGGGTTCATACATTTATGTTAGCCTTTAACTAAATAAAAACAATAACATTACTTTTTAAAAAGACATTGTTAAGTTGCTGAAAACATCTGACAATTGATTTTCAACAAAAGATACTGTTTTTAAAACAGTTGCTTTGTGAGGTACAGCAGAAGCAGGGCATTTTTATTGGAAAACCTCTTGCACATTAGTGTAAGAATGAGTAGTAAAATACAGCAATGCACACGCACTGCTCCAATGAATACGCCATGCTGAAACAATTTTAAAAAACAGGCACAGTAGTGGCGAAAGTGAGCGAAGAGAATTCAATGGAACCAGGGGCAGTCTAGGATTCTCTAAAGAGTTCAATTTCGGCACAAAATCTTGATTTACGATTTTTCACGTAAATATATAGCCAATACACATGTTGCATGCGACTGTTGGCAATATTTCGACCTGCTAATGTTGCCATGTAAGGAGATATGTCCCAAAAATGGCACTTACCCATAACATCGCCAGTCAAAAATTCATCAAATGTTGCACATGACCAATATTGGTCACAAATGACAGACTGATATGGCATCAGTCATCAAATGCCTAATTATGACCCTTCGATAATTTCTTACATATTTTTCTTACTCAGAAGTTCATTTCTGGAAAAATTTGAATGTTGCTTTCCGTCAGTTATTAATTTATATAATTTTCTGTACGGAGTGAACTGATCATTTTAGGCGTTGGAAAATTTCTCAATGGATGAGGCTTTATAATGCAGAAAACCCGGTGTAAATATCTTTCATGATATACATTTCCAAAGTTTGGGTTGTGCGACTTTTGAAACACTCGGTATAATACGCTGAGCATCACGGTATTCAAAATATCGCTAAATTATTTGAGAAAGCAGGAAATAGGGCGTTGGGGGACACAGGGTAAGATATTGTTACTGACTCTTATGGAAAGTTCACAACGTTGATAAAAAAAAATGGTAACTTACGATGTACTGCAATTAGAATCATCAAAATTTCGTACATTTTACAGCAAAGGATCACAGTCGCCAGGCTGAAATTTTTAGTCGCCATGGCGACCTGGCGACCGGGATTTTTCGAGCCCTGGCTAACATGTTAAATTTCATCATTTCTTTTACAGACGTGCTCCTGTAGTACAGGTGTTATCCTTGATGCAGCAAAATGAGAACATATGCGTAACAACACATTTCAGGAAACTCATCTTGATATGAAGACCATTCAGCTTTATTATGGGCTGCTTCAGAGGACTATCGGAATTTTAATATACGTATGTGTGTGATTGTCCATTCATCCATTCTTATCTTCGTGATGACATCTTGTGCCTCTGTCTATGGCTTTTTCGGATTGATTTGATATGCTTTTTGTTTGTATTACGTCGTTTTTCTGCCACGTTTGGCTAATCAAGAAGATTTGATCGATTGAGTTGGTGTTTTAAGTCCATCTTATGCGCAGTAATGCTAATCGGGACTAGATCTACAGTTTATAGTAGGATCCGAACCACTACGTTTCTTCACCGTGAATCGAACCCACGATTCCTTCATTACAAGGCTACAATGGTAACACTGCGTCATATTGGAGGCCCAATCATGAAGATGAGGATGGATGAATGGGCAATCACAAACATATATTGACGAGAAAACACGAGGCCGTCTGTGGCTGGTCCTGCGGAAAATAATCGAAAAAAGTGTTCATCCAAGGAAACCAACGATGTCTTTACTTCCAAATATGCATTCTATCCACATTGCACTATATTTGTGGGAAATCAAAAATGTAAAGCACGCAACCATAAATCAAATTTGATCAACCAATATTTCTGAAAGCAGTCTGTATCTTTGCCAATAAGAACTCCGATATTCCTCTGAGGCAGCCCCATATTAAGGCTGAGTGGTCTTCATATCAAGATTAGTTTCCCAAAATGTGTTGGTTACACTGGTCAACAGCCAAAATGAGACATGAGTGATATATACAATTTCTAGTCAATATTGGTCTCCTAAATACGAAACTGTAGTTAAAAATCGCAATTGACTAATTATAATTGAGTTACAGGGCATTGTTGATTTTGAGAAGTTCCCTATATATGGTATTGCATAGCTGTAAGAAGTAAATGTTGAGTTTTTCTTTTCTTATCTTATTTTTTTATTTGTTGTAAGGAAAGGGGGAACTGTTCAAGATCAGCCACAAACCTCTTTATTCATCGTTTTGTGAGGTGTTAATTTGTGCAGACGTGATTGTGGCTTTATAAAACTAGGTAGAGTGTGTGCATTTATCAAAGATCGTGTTTTCGTATTACGTGGTCCATTTCTGGTAAGGTTGACATTTAATTAAATTGGTGAGTGATGCTAAAAAATGCCACGTAAATGCATTATCAATGCTAAGAATGTCAGTTATGTTTGTGGTCAAATTGTGTTTTCTGGACAGCGGAGAAATATTACCCCTGCTGTAAGAACAGCCTACAATCTATATTTCGGTAAATACTGCAAATTCGGAGATGATGAAAAGACTTGGGCTCAACATTTCCGTTGTAAGACCTGCTACACGAATCTGCTGGACTGGATGAATCACAGAAGACCATTGATGTCATTTGCTATTCCCATGATTCGCCTGGAGCCCACTAATCATACATACGATTGTTTTTTTTGTATGGTCCCATCAATACAACGTATGTCCAATACTAAAAAGAAGACAATTGTATTTCCAAATATTCGTTCTGCTTCTCGTCCTGTGGAGCATAGTAACGAACTACCTGTTCCAACACCCCCTGAATCTTATTCCGTAGACTCACAAGAATGAATCATACGAACCACAACCTTCCACATCTACAGATCCGGACTTTGCAGGTGATGTTAAACTTACAGAACAGCACAAGGTTAGCCAAGGCAGAGCTATTAGCTTACAGAGTTCAACAATGGAATTTTCTGGCTAGTAATGTGAAGGTGTCATTTTATCGTGACGGTCAAAAAATGTTGGAAGAATACTTTTCTACCGAAGGAGATCTGATATACTGCAGTGATATTAATGGTTTATTGGGGGCTATGGGCATTAAGGACGTCTGCGAAGAGTGGCGGTTGTTCATAGATGCATCGGTATAAAGTCTAAAACCTGTACTGCTTCATAACAGCAATCAATTGACGTCAATCCTTATTGGTTATTCTGTGTAAAAGAAAGAATCGTATGATAGCCTATAATTCCTCCTTCAATCAATTAAATAGAACAACTAGGTACATACCTATGGAAAATATGTGCAGATTTGAAAGTTATTGCTATTTTAACTGAACTCCAACAAGGCTATACCAAATATTGCTGTTTCTTCTGCGAATGGAATAGCAGAGACAGAGCTTCTCATTTTATTAAAAAGGATTGGCCATTACGTCAAAGTATGGAAACTGGAAATATGAATGTACATAATGGACCTCTCGTTGAATCTGAAAATATTATACTTCCTGAACTTCATATAAAGCTTGGACTGATCAAAAACTTTGTCAAAAAGTTGGATCGATACTCTTTGGTATTCAAATATTTACTTAACAAATTTCCAAAAATCAGTGAACAGAAGATCAAGGAAGGAATTTTTGTGGGCCCTTAAATTCGTCAACTTCACCAGGACGAGATCTTCGAACACCTGCTAAGTGATGTTGAGAAACGTACATGGACTTCTTTCGGATAAGTCTCCAACAATTTTGGTTTCATCGTATCAAAAAATAGGTTGCAAATGTTCCTTAAATTGCAGTTTCTACTCTCATCTCAATTTCTTCCCGAAAAGTTGTGGGGAGGTAAGTGATGAACACGGTGAGCGTTTCCACCAACGAATATCTATAATGGAGAAAGATACCAAGGGGAATGGAGTAGAGGAATGCTTGCTGACTATTGCTGGACAGTTACCAGGGATGATCCTGAACTTCACTACAAGAGGGAAGCAAAGAGGAAGCGGATTTAATCCCACGTCAGTAGTAAAGAACACACCATACAGTAGTATAGTAGAAAATATTTATTTTGTGATTAATGTAAAAACTATGATTCATGAATTTACTTGGAAAGGTAGATGGAAATGTACCCACCTTTTGTACTGTTCGCATAATACAGTTCAAGCGTAAAAGTCACATGCACACCAAGCGTACGTCATTCCACTACGTTAGAACATTGGGAAACCCGACTTTTCGACAATACCTCGTACAATTCTTAAACCGAAAGTCGAGTGGCATTTTCATTGTCAGTTTCGTGTTCAGCATCATAGATTGATAAAGAAAAGTGATTTTTCATCCATGTCGCAAAAAAAAAAAAAAAAAAAAAATAATAATTGTTGACCAGTGTTATCTAATGGAAGATTCAGGCCTTCAACAAATCCTTTAGATTATTTACGGAGGTAATACTGTTAAACCTGTGATCACAGGAAAAGCACCTTACTTCCATGTAGTACACCTTGGACTGCATTTTGTAGACTAGCGATGCTCTGACGTCATGACTCACAGTCAGAATAATCCTCTGTGGGGTTCGTGTTGTCGTCCACACTGTCTCTTCATCCATCTCATCATATCATCAGTCCTGATCTTCACGATTAGCCAAAAGTGGCAGAAAATATCGTAATACTATATATAAAAAAAAATCAAATCCATCCGAAAAAGCTATAGCCAGAGACACAAGGGGTCGGTCCTTTCATAGTTTATGCAGCACTCTTCACGCTACTTGAAGAAGCAAAGTGCATTGCAAATTAACATTTTTATGAGATACGTTCCATAATCGTTGGCCTGCTCAATTCAGAGGTAGACGCTAATGTAAGTTCAAGCTCCGAGGTGCTGAAAAATCTTTATCTACATTTGGTTCAACTCTGAAAGATAACAGGATGCTGCTGCTCTGTGGCTGCAATACGTTAGGATGCTCGTTAGTCTTCGAAATTTCATTAAAGTGGAGTTTACACCTTCCATGAGTTACGCATGTGTTCTCATTTTGCTGCATCAAGGGCAACACCTGTACTACAAGTGTACGTCCGTATGAAGAGAAAATGATGAAATTTAACATTGATTGATTGATTGTTTTGGTGTTTTAAGTCCACTTTATGCACCGTAAGGCTAATTGGGACTGGACCTACAGTTTAAATAGGGATCCGAACCACTTGTGCATCCACGGTATCGAACCCGGGAGAAATTTGACATGTTAGCACCAGGTATCTACGAAAAATTATGCAATGGACTCTAAGGCAAAGTGACCGGTTTAGAATTGTATGTTTTACCGTATCATATTTGTTCAATGTATTGAAAGTTGCGGCAATTAGGGGTGAGGGCCTGTGGAGCAGTTCCATCTCCTCTCCCCAAACCCACATTTTGTCACCGCACTATGGTCTCTTAATGCAAAAAACTTGTCTACCAGTGGATTTGACCTGAATTCAATTTTAAATACGATTCTCTCTCATTGAAGTAAGCAAAAGTAACCGGTCTTTTCAACCCCGTCCCTCAGTTTAGACACCTAATCGCCGATACTGTGTGCATACATTTTT
The DNA here is from genome assembly GCF_977018435.1 of Lepisma saccharinum. NCBI lineage: Eukaryota > Metazoa > Arthropoda > Insecta > Zygentoma > Lepismatidae > Lepisma > Lepisma saccharinum. The sequence goes on from NC_139246.1 coordinate 54,978,051, forward strand.
AAATAACAAAACAACATGTAACAAACATAAGTGAACGAAACACAGCAGAAAACAGTATATTACGTTTTCACCAATTTCATAAGAAATGGAACACGTAAATTTAAATTTTGAGAAAAACACGACTCTGATTAAAACTACATTTCTCCTCAACCCCTGACCATGGGCGTAGTTAGGTAAGATCTGGGGGGGTCAGAGCACCCTCAAAACCATACATTAGCCCTCCCAAACACATGCGCCATATGCACCTTATTAAATAAATTGAAACTGCACAAAAATAAATAAAAATTCTCATGAAACTTTCACGATTTACTCTTGTGGTGTGGTAGTTATACAAGGAAGGAATTTCAAATTATGTTTTGATAGAATACAATAAGAGTTAAAGTCTTCTAATTCAATTAAGATTTATGACAGCTATATAAAACAAAAAATCGTAATTTAGCCCATTTTCTGCTCTTTCATTTTTTTTATCTTCACTATTTGTGTACAATGCATCGTTTTCCAGATATTATTTTCTTTTTAGTTTTTAAGGTTAATTTGTGCCGCGATTTTTCAATATGGTGGATTTTCCCAAAATTTGGATGGTTTCATGTAGTAATCACTATATGATTCCGCACAATCTGGCACAAAAAAAAACATTCGTGTTGCAATAATTTCCGGATGAAATCGCTTATTTCCTCTACTAAAAAGGTATAATGCATGCATAGGTGATGCAAGGTAAACTAATTCCTCTCCAGATATAAATGGCTTACGAACTTCCTTCCCTCAAAAATTCTGGCTACTTGTAGGAAACAAATTAACGAAAATGGTAAATTTAGAAAACATTGTTTCGCTCCTACTAACAATTACGGTGCTTTTGTACTTGTACCAAAGATACCGATAACCACCAGAGTAGAACATTATGGCCTGATCTATCTTCTCTGTGCAGACTACAAAATACATTTGTCAATATATTACCGTTGTCTACTCAGACGTTTACCTTCCAATACTGACATCTGGTAGGATACACTCAGTTTTGTTATGAAAATAAAATAAAAATATTATTCATTTACTACAAACATTACGAGAGGTTCTCACAGGCCATCAGAGTACAGACAGCAGAGGACAACATGAAATAAGGAAAGAAAGAAAGAAGGAAGGAAAGAAAAAATAAAGAAAGAAGGAGAGAAAGAAAGAAAGAAAGAAAGAAGGAAAGAAAGAAAGAAAAGGAAAAAGAAAGAAGGAAAAAGAAGCAAAAAAGAAGGAAAAAAGAAGGAATGAAAAAGAAAAAGGAAAGAAGGAATGGAAGAAAGAAAGAAGGGAGAGAAAGAGAGAGAGAGAAAGAGAGAGAGAAAGAGAGGGAGGGAAAGAGAGGGAAAGAAAGAATGGAGGAAAGAAAAAAGAAGAATTCTTTCTGTCTTTCCTTCTTTCTTTTTTCTTTCTTTCTTTCCTTCGTTCTTTCTTTCTTTCTTTCTTTCCAAGCCTTAGATTTGAAAGTGCTTTTGATAGCCTTGATCATAAATATTTTTTTGAAATAAAAAAAAATATTAGTATGCAGTACCATTTCTATAAACGTTATAAAAGTTTATACGTAAATGCAAATTGATGTATGAAAGTTAATGGGTTCTAACCAAACCTCTTCCAATGAGATGAAGTGTACGACATGCTCACTTTTTGTATGGTCTTCGTGCTCTTCCTAAAAGAACTTGAAGAAAAGTTGCAAGGTCTGACACTACATTCTGTACAATTAAACGTGTTGGCATATGCAAACGAGATTACAACGTATGTTAAGCTACCTCAAGACAGGTACTGTACAATTTATTAGCCAGTTGTGGATCAGTGTCAGGATTACTTATAAACTATAACATAATTCAATGTCTGACACTAGGAAGTAATATTACTTCTTCTTCGTTTATAATATTCAGACAAGTCCCCTGCATAAAACATCTTGGCTTAACCTTTACTACTTCCCTACATCAAATGATCGAAGAAGATGATTCCAAATGTGTACTACGAGGTACAATAATTCAAAGCAATATTATAGAATAAGAAAGTTCCTGACCTTACTTTGAAATCACGAGTTGCATTTCAAACTCTATTGTGGAAATGTATCTAATGCTTTACTCCCAACAGCGGCAGGTCATCCAAAAACAACTTTCTTCACTTTTAAATGTATGTGTCTTTCTAATGTGGACTGGAGTAATATATGGAACACTATACATGTAAATCATTTGCCGTCTTCTGTTCAATCTGTATGGTATTGTGCTGTTCATGATATAATAATTTCTACTGAAACAAAATCATGTAATATATAGCTGTGTGATGACCATTTGTGTAGTCACTGTAATCGAGAAGGTACGATTGAACACTGGTTAAGTGAATGTAACAGAACTCGTGAAACTTGCAAATAATTGTGTGTACTCGTAGGCAAAATATGTCGTACACAGTCTCATGGCATTAATGTACAGAGCTTTTGTTGACTTTAGTTTATTATGAGAGTGGGACAAAAATGAGTAGTGTACAATGCCATTTCGGACACTAAATATGGTTCGTGTGCACACATCAAGATATGGATTTTCATTAACAATTCTTAATATACATATAGCAGGAAAACTATACATTGGATAATAACAAGAGAAAACTCTATTTGCAAACATTTTGAAGGTTCTCTTTTAACGTTAATTTGAAAAATACTATTGTAACAAAACAAATGTAAAATTTAGTTGTTAACTACGAGATAAGAGTGTATTGACATAAGGAAAAAAAATATATTAAAATAATCGGTAGGGCGTCTGAATGCCACACGGGAGACTAGGGTTCGATTTGGAGGGTGGATAATCTCAAGTTGGAAAATTTTCGCTCGCATAAAGCGACACTGGGACTCACCCACACTCAAATCAATGGGTACCTGAGGGCAACGGTGTGGGAGTAAAGGCGGCTGGAGCGTGGTACTGATCACATCACCTCCTAAAATGGCCGAAATCGAGAATGTGTTGTGCTCTACTCCCAAATCCTCTAAATGCGCCTTCATGGCACAGTGCTATACGCACAGGGAACTTTACTGTCCTTTTATCTTTTACCTTCTTCATGAAAGCCGTTCCCTTTTTAGTTAGACTGCTTAAAAGAGTTAATTGGCATACAGATTTCACGTGTCGATAGTTTCCAACAATATTCTTCCCTACTTAACAGATCCCTTCCGGAAATTTCACATTTCACAAGTTTCTTGAGGGAAGAAGATTCTGTAGCTGATGTAAAGGAAATGAACGGGTTGCGTTGATTTCATTTCCTACGAATATAAAAGAGGCTCTCATCTGTCATGAACCATCAGAAGTGAAGTGAAGGTACGAGCATCAAAGCAACTATGAATTCCCTTTCGGTAAGTAAGGTTGATTTATTGATTCAAGAAAACAAGATATGACTAATTGCAATAATTCTCTATAAATATGAATGGAAGAAGTTTTTTACTTTATGACATTCTTGTTGCTTAATAAAATTTGTACTGTTTTATAAATATTTCTATCTACAGTTCAAATAATAACAATAAAGAATTAAACATTTACATGCCTATAATTATGTGATAATATGATAGAAAGTATCCAAATGAAAATACAATTTAAGAAATTTTATATACTCTATTGTATTTGTATATCTGTGATTAAGTCGCTTTCTACCTCTCTTCGATATTCAAAAGTTGAGGATGAATCATGAATTGATGAAATAGTATCAGATAAATTAATAACCAAAATGAAACTTCAATACCACATCCATAATTCAATTCTGGGATCCTTTTTATTATCTTTATTTATTTCTTCTATGTTCATTTAAACTTCATAACATATTCTATGAAATAGAACATCTGTATCATACCACAGACCGATTAGAGGAGTCGGAGCAGTTGCCCCGCCCCTAATGTTTTGCCACCTTTTGTCCCCGCAGTATGACATCTTGATGTTGAACCTTGTCTCTCAAGAGAAAGTAAACTATCCTTGCATGATGGCACTCCCTTCCCCCCTCCCCCCAACATATCCCCGCTACTGTACAGACAAATAACACAGTGATAACTACAAATAACACGAAAATTAGCGGTGAGCTCTTTAGGTATTCCGTTCTCGAGGGAAGTGAGGCTTCTTCTTAAGTAATCAAGTATTATATTTGTTCACATACATCTTTTATTTTGGATCACATGCAATGCATAGTTACATACAAGCTCCTTCAATAACTTCTTGAAAGAACATTGTCAAGGTAGATTAGAGTTAAATATTTACTACATAAACAGCATAGAATCTCTGAAGATATTTACTAATTTGTGGTTAATTATATATTAGATTTGAATACTAAATCCAGTGAATATGCAATGAAATGGAAATATCTTATTGTCCAGTAAAAAACTACAATTAAGTGTTTAATGAAACACTTGAACCACATCTATAAATAATATCGCAAACTAGCAGACAAAAATATACACTAATTAAAATGGCCATGTTCTGCAATGTAATTTTCACTATCTGGAATTCATTGAATTGAGTTTTTCCTCATACAAGTTTGATGTTACGTATAATGTATATTTATTCATCCTCAATTCGATATCCGTAAACACAAAAAGGCATATCATTTCCATTCTGAGTAATCATGCATTTGGAGACAAACACTTACTAAAATTTTAAGTTCTGCATGTACAGATTTTGACTTCCAACCAACAATTTTTATTTTTTGGTTGACGTATTTATAGATTTCTTCATGAAAAATTAACGTCTTTGAAAGTTAATTTTGTTTGTTTTCTTTCAGTTATTTGTCGTATTAGTAGCTCTCTCAATAACTGCGTACGCAAATCCTCCAGTTCATCATGTGGATTACTATGTAAGTACAGACAGTTTATCTAATGAATTGTTTCAAATACATAAAATAATTTCTATATTCAACCTAAATATTATTGCCTATCATCACTTTAGTTTTCTAAATTTGTGATACAGCAATATATATAAATATTTTCCTTGCAGGCATATCCAAAATACGAGTTCAAGTACGCCGTGAGCGACCATCACACAGGCGACCAGAAGAGCCAGTATGAAGTACGTGATGGGCCTCTAGTGAAGGGACAGTACAGTCTTGTGGAACCAGACGGAAGTGTTAGAACTGTGGACTACGTGGCTGACGATCACAATGGATTCAACGCAGTCGTCAAGAAACACGGACACAACCTTCACGTACAGCCTCATCTAGGTACTGGTCACGCTGGTATTGGGTTCCTTGGATAAATGTTCACAAAATATGTTTAGACAATTATTTTATTAAATAAATCAAATTTATCATAAAATATTTGATTTATGTTTATTAACATATATTTTCATATTGATTTTTTATGCGGTTGATGTTTTTAATATTATTCATAATTACAAGTACATATCGACTCTCTGTGTTGTTCGTGTAAATCGAATGTTCAAATGGTTTTCTTCTATTTTTCAACTTACTTTGGATTCAATTGTTGACAAGCAGCAAATAAACCTATTAGGCTACTTACTATCTATTGATGTAAATAGTACATTTAAGTGCCACACAAAACAAGTACTCTAAGAATGACAACACAATGAAATTACACTTAAATAAACACACACACACTAAAAGGCACTTATGTTCTCCTTCTACATAGATTACCATACCTCACGTACATTTTATACTGCCTACAAAAATTACATTTCTATTGCCTGTACAAGCAGATGTAGAAAAACATAAGAGTTATTATAGCCTGGTGCAAATTCTCAGAAATGTGGCTGTAAAAAGTGTAGGAGGCATTTTTGAGGAAAAGCTGACAAACAACATTTTCTGAATGTATTTGATGTGCTGATTACGAATATTTTGTTTGCCACTCTCGATTTTGATGTTACGTGCTTCAAATCGCTAAAAAACAAAATGGCGACAATACGAAATGAGTTCCAAATAACTTTTGAAGGAGCAGAAAGAAAATAGTGATCTTGGTGTCAAACATTATGTTTTTGGGTATGCTGAATCTAAATATTATGTTTTCTAATCTGAAATTTTAAGCTATGTGCTCCAAATCGCTAAAAAACAAAATGGCGGCCATACGAAATGAGGTCCTAATAATTTTTGAGGGAGCAGAAAGAAAATAGTGATCTTGGTGTCAAACATTATGTTTTTAGGTATCCTGAATCCAAATATTATGATTTCTAATCTGAAATTTTAAGCTATGTGCTCCAAATAGCAAAAAACAAAATGGCGGCCATACGCAATGAGCTCCAAATAACTTTTGAAGGAGCAGAAACAAAATAGTGATCTTTGTGTCTAACATTATGTTTTTGGGTATGCTGAATCCAAATATTATGTTTTCTAATCTGACATTTTTGAAAATTGTTGTAGTTTTTTCCTCTTTTTTAAACAAAAGAACCACAAAAATGACTAAACCTATAATCTATTTTTTCTTTTTTTACTTTATTTCAAAATGATAGAAACATAGAACCATGGTTCCACTTATAAATTTGAAAAGACCTGCACCTGTGAGCCATCATCTTAAGATGTTTCTTATCAGATCCTCCAGAACATTGCCACAAACAAAGGATTTAGCTACTTCAGATATTCAAGATACTCTCCTCAAAGCTGAAACACTGGGCCAGGTAAAGCTAGACACCTTCGTGAAGGAAAGGATGATGGCCTCTGGTAAAAGTCACACACAAGTCAAGTTACGTGATCCTCTACATAAGTCAAATGCAAACCTTTGAGTCCCTCTATGAAGTTAAATTGGTAGTAAGTGGCAAGGAAACCATTTTGAAAACTGACAGGAATATTCTCCAGCGCCTCGTAACTGCCTATGAGGCAGGTCGTAATGTGGATCTAAATCGCATTTTGTGTCATTAAATAATGCCAATTCCAATCTTCCTTGCCAACACAAACGGAAGTCTGAGAACAGGAAACAAAGCCATTCTAGCTGATGTGATGACCAAGGATGTAATGCACAAGATTAGATGTACGAAATTGTGGTTGTGAGCAGGAATATATATAAAAAAAAGAAAATACATTCCAGTACATGAAGTCAGGCAGAAGCTTTCATTTACGGATCCTGTCTTCGAAACTCTCATCCCATTCCACGCCATAACAGGATGCAACACAGTATCCTACATTGCTGGGATCAGTAAGAAGACAGCATGGAAAATATTTAACACTAATAATAATGATCTACTAAATCTTGGTGATGACGAATTGAAACAAGAAACAGCACACAAGGCAGAGAAGTTCATATGCAAGTTGTATGGTGTACCGGATGCAGGCAGCTGTGATGAAGCCAGAGTAAAGCTGTTCAGCAAAGGAAAAGCACCACAAGCACTGCCCCCGACTACCGATGCTCTACGGTTACATGTGCAACGGGCCCACTATCAAGCCATGGTGTGGAGGCAGTCGGTCATACCAAAACCTGTGTTACCACCACCTACTTATTATCTTGGGATGGAAAATGGATGATGGACAGCTCGTTCCAAAACTTCAATCGCTGCCACCAATTCCACAACCCTTCTACGACCTTGTCACCTGTGGATGTTTGGGTGGTTGTATATCCGCTATATGTTCCTCCAGGAAAGGCCAGCTTGTATGTACTGCAGCTTGCAAATGTGCAGATACGGGCACTAAGGAGTGCACGAATATCCGTGACTAGAAAAATGTTATACTATTTTTGTAGGCAAAATAAGGTTGAATAAAGATAACGTGCGGATTTATCATACACTGGTACTGTTAATATTTCAATATGGTCTTATGCTTTGAATAATATTATTATTTTGCATCTTTACTTTAGCAATGTTCTATACTTTTTTCTGTATTAAAAACCTACTATTACACTGTTTTATTCCTAGTTCAAAAGTATGGATACGAAACATTTCATGGATGCACGTAGCCGCCATTTTGTTTTTTAGCGATTTGGAACAAACAGCTTAAAATTTCAGATTATAAAACATAATATTTGGATTCAGCATACCCAAAAACATAATATTTGACACCAAGATCACTATTTTCTTTCTGCTTCCTCAAAAATTATTAGGAACTCATTTCGTATTGTCGCCATTTTGTTTTTTTAGCGATTTGGAGCACATAGCTTAAAATTTCAGATTAGAAAACATAATATTTGGATTCAGCATACCCAAAAACATAATATTTGACACCAAGATCACTATTTTCTTTCTGCTTCTTCAAAAGTTAATAGGAACTCATTTCGTATTGCCGCCATTTTGTTTTTTAGCGATTTGAAGCATATAACACCAAAATCGAGAGTGGCAAACAAAATATTCGTAATCAGCACATCAAATACATTCAGAAAATGTTGTTTGCCCGCTTTTCCTCAAAAATGCTTTCTACAGTCAGAATTTTCTAAAATTGTCCCAGTCTATTAGTTCGCAGTGAATTATGTTAACTTTGTATGCAACCTTTGGTAAGGGATCAAGTTGAGTTATCAATACAGATAATGTTCTACTACTAAAACTGCTATTGAACCAAGCATAGCACCAAGTATGTACACACACACGTACAAATAATTTATGCTTGACACCGTCAAAGGATCTAAATATGTCCATTGTTCATATTCAGCTGGTTGTTATTGCTACAAGCTTTGAAAGGACCTGGTCCCAAAAAATGTGAAATTCGAATTCACGAATACCTTTATTTCCCACGATGATACGTAGTAATTGAATATATTCTTCTCATTGGCTTATATTTATTTAAATATGAGATGGAAATATCTTACTAAAAATGTTAACTATAAAAATTGGGCGGTAATTTGAAATTCTACTAACACAAATCGCTTTCTGAATTAGCTCCACAAAACTCCCTTCCAAAATTTCGGATGAAACTTAAAGTAGGTGCAAGTATGCTACTGTATCCTTTGAAAATAATGCTGGATAAGTTGTTGAGAACTAAGTTACTTATAAGGTTCAATTTATTGAAAGTATAAATAATATTTTTTATTAAAACAGATTGAGTAATTGGTTATGATAACAGTTTCCAACTTAGAATGTCACGTGACAGAAAAGTTATGCATAAATAGTTCACTCAAATTATTTTTTTTTCTATAATATGATTACAGTTAGGATAGTATATAGAACTTAAGTAAGCAGTAACGCTAGACTTAAACATGGTAAAGGCACTGTTAAGACTTATGGAGTGTTGTGCATGTGTACACATTAGCTGTAAAAATTACATCACTGGATGGTATTTGACACATTCAACAAAAAACCTAATAGTTATGAAGAGCACACTCTGAAATTAAATGTTTTGACTTTAAAGGAAAACTGAATATTCTGAGGATTGGAGGTGATTAACCTGTACGAAGAAAACTGAAATCTGTGGATAAACGAAGGTACGGTGTATATAAAAATGAGAACATATCAACATATAATTTTTAATATCTGATTTATCAGATTATGAAATCCAAATTTTAGGCATTCTTAGACCGTAGGTGAAAGGACGGTTTTAAAAAATGCAAACGAAGATCGATGTATTGTTTTCAGAAACAACCAAATTTAGAATATACTGGATACTAGATCATCTTCCCCACTTTTAACTTGTCCTGTATCTACTGTTTATTACTTCATGCACAATTTATGTCACTTTTGAAGAGAATGTGTGTTGATTTAATGAAATTAATGAAACTATAAACAAATACCCATGTCCAGGCCAAGACTCAAACGCGGATCCTTAGGTGATAAGATTTTTGTCGATCTGTTAACAAGCTCCCCCCAAAAAATACCTTCCTAATTGTTTATCCCAGCTATAACGATGATGTTCTCACAATCATATATTTGGTTTTGAAATTCAATAGAATTCTTCACGCCTCTGTTTATTTTATGTAAGGCTCACTCAGAATGTATAGTTTTCTCTAAAGTCAAAACTTTGCGAACAGATGTCTCAGAGTGTGAACTTCATAGATAATGGGTTTTATGATGAATGTACAGAATCATATTTTCCGTAGTAATTGTTCACAAGTACACAGCACTCCATGAGTGATTTGTTGTTTTAAGACCACTTTATGCACAGAAAGGCTAATCGGGACTGAACCTACAGTTTAAGGTGGGATGAAAGCCATTATGTGCCTCCACCGAGTATCGAACCCGGGACCCCTTGAATACAAGGCGACTTCGCTATCACTACATCATCGAGGGGGCCCTTAACACTCGATGACTCTAAACATACACATTTTCAATTCTCACATCTCGCAAGGTCCGTACCCAGGGGAGGAGCCATGGGGACCATGCCCCCCTCGAACTATGAAATATTTAAATCTGAAGCTATAAAATGCTATGATAATAAAATTGACGATTTTTCAAATTTGTAAAAATTTCAATTTTTTTCCTTGCAAAAATGAATGTGTTTATTGTATAGAGAAGCAGGCTCTAGATGTTTGCGATCTGCAATATTGGGTAGCTTTAGTTTTATAACCATTGATACAAGATTGCCAGCATTGGCGGCGATTACTCGAGTGTAGGATGGCAGTTGTCCAATAATATTTTCCCCTTGTCTACCACGAGAAAGGAATTTATAAATATATTATTTTCTAAACAGAATTATCATGGCTATTTAGTGACTGGTGCTGGTGTAAAAAATTAAAGGACATTTGAAAACATTGTTATTTTAAGGAGCACATAACTATTCCAATACTTCTGAGAATTGAATGTTAACAGTAAGCACTAATCAGTACTCCATATGACACCCCTTGTCTGTAAGCGACTGTGTGGATGATTGTTTAAATTAGGATGCGTGTGTGTGGTTGGGGGGTTAATCAGTACAGGTGTTCTTTGTGAATGTGCTCCTTCATCAATTTCATCATACCATCGCTCATCCTCTTCAACACGATTAATAGTTATCATTTAGTTATCATTTATTTATTTATTTATTTATTTATTTATTTATTTATTTATTTATTAAACACTACAGGCAAATGCCCAGTTACAGTGCTTTGAGGTTAACTGAGTTCAGTTTACATACATATTGACAAAACAAGTAATTAAAAATTGGTAAGAGAAAACAACAAAGACAAGTAGAAAATAACTACGTATAAGACGGAACAGAATAATCATTACATAACAACAATATATAATACAAGGGTGGTATATCATAAAGTATACAACATATTTGGTTACAATGCTATTATATACAGGGTTCACATAATAAGTTTGCTTTTAGGTCTAAATAGATCAATGTCAGGGGTATTATTGGAGACTATATTGTACAACGCGCACATCCTCCTCATGGGATCCATTTCAGCCATCCTGGTTCTACCGCGTGAAATTTTAAAGAGGTCATTTCTGGGTCTTAATTTTGAGCATGGAACGTAAAAGTTTATTTTTGCGAGAAGTGCGGAGGAGTCTGTTTTTCCATTGACAAGTTTCGAAAGGAATGTTAACTGGTGCATCTGTCTTCTTTTTTCAAAGGACGGGACACTCAGCATGTTGCGTAAGATGTCACCCGAAGTGAATTTTGGATAAATGCCATCTAATTTATATACTAAATACCTTAAGAATGTATTTTGGAGTTTCTCTATTTTTTCGATTTCCTTTATAAATAACGGGTCCCGAACGACTGAGGCATATTCAAGTTTTGATCTGACAAACGTATAGTAAAGTAGCAAAAAGGTTTCTTTTTTCTTAAACTGGCTACACATTCTCATCACAAATCCTAGGTTCCTGTGCGATTCACTGAGGATGCGCGCAGTGTGTGTCTGGAAATTTAAAACTTTGTCAAAAGTGACTCCAAGATCAGTTACAGTATTCTCTCTTAGGATTTCTATGTCGGAAATGTTATATGAATATTGGATGGGATGTTTGTTACGTGTGAATGACACTACTTTGCATTTCTTGAGATTGAGACTAACCTTGTTGTTCTTGCACCAATCAAGTACTTCGTTAAGTTCGTCTTGTAATTTCGTACAGTCGTGATCACTTTTAATTTGTTTGAAAATTTTGACATCGTCAGCAAAGATTAATTTTTCGGAGTTTTTTAGTGCATCTGGTAAATCGTTAATGAAAATCAAGTACAGCAGGGGGCCTAGGTTCGAACCTTGGGGGACACCGGAGCTGGCTACGTAATAGGAGGACCTTAGTCCTTGGTGCATGACATATTGTCGTCTATTCTGTAAATATGAAGCAAGTAGTTTTATAAGTTGCGGGGAGAGGCAGACAAACTCGTCAGAAAAGCAACGCAAAATAACCCAATTCAATCAAATTCACAGTATTTCTGATCTTCTCTTTACTCCACATTTTCAGATCTACGCCATCCCCTTTAAAAAAAGCCTGGGTACAGGCCTTATTGCATCATCTACAAAATAAAGATAAAACACGAACCGCGTTAAGTATCGACACACCTGATTTGTGGTGTATCTTGTTTACTGACGAGGCAACCTTTACAAATCATGGTCACGCCAACCTTAGGTCCATGCACTATGGTATCTAGGTATTATTTGTAGACGTCTATCACCTAGCACTGGTCTCTAAGGTTCCTGTTTCGGAAATGGCCATGTGGTACGTTAGCAGGACTGCCGTGGCAGCGAGCCTGCATCCGTCATAGGAGTACTGGCGGTCAAGTGAGGCAGTCTGAACTTTGTTTGTTCAACATTATTACAATGTCAATCCGTATCTCCGTCCTCATTTCTACTTGCATCATGTAACGCAGGCCCGTTCCATTTCAAAACATGGCTCTTCGTTCGGGACATTTGATTTTCCGATAATTGTCGGCACCCCGAATACGTATGATACTTTTGTGACCCGCATTCCTCTTTTCGTTTGTGCGAAAACCACGTATCAATGGCACTTCTCGTTTCTTATTCGAGGTGGTCTCCCTGAATTTGGTCCACATTTTCTTATGTTTGTGGCAAATCTGGATGCTGGGCATTGCGGACGCCCACACTCACCCTGAGGCCACCACTCAGCAGCACCATTTCTATGCGATCTTGACGAGTTTGTGACATGCTGGTTCACCTGGAACAAGGATGCCATTACATTGCTGACAATCCTAATTCGGTCAATACTAACTTTCTTCAGAATGACGTTATAAAAGCACTTCTGTTTCGTGTTTCTGAGTAAATTCTTGAATTCCCATTTCAAGAACATAAACTGAATCCAAGATGGCGGACTTCAAGATGGCGACTAGAGACTAGACATGCTCTGTCCACTGGGCCCCTTGACCACATTTACATCGTTGACGTCAGAACTGCCGTAAACCTTCGCGTTTCAGAACTATTCGCTGTGGTACTTTTAGGTGCCCGACCCGGTATCGGGTGAGGCATATTTTTAAAGTAAGTTCCGTTTTGATATTACATATACACAAAGACATAGCAACGCAAAATAACCCAATTCAATCAAATTCACAGTATTTCTGATCTTCTCTTTACTCCACATTTTCAGATCTACGCCATCCCCTTTAAAAAAAGCCTGGGTACAGGTTTTATTGCATCATATACAAAATAAAGGTAAAACACGAACCATGTGAATTTTTGTACATGGGCCTTAAGAATTGACACACCTGATTTGTGGTATATCTTGTTTACTGACGAGGCAACCTTTACAAATCATGGTCTCGCCAACCATAGGCCCATGCACTATTGGTCTGTAACAAATCAACATTGGCTGCGACAGGTGGAACACCAACGTCCATGGAGTGTGAATGTGTGGTGATCACCTCATAGGGCCGTTTTTCATAGACGGTACACTGAATGCCGACAAGTATGTCAACTTCCTATCACATGAACTTCCAAAAATGTTTGAGGACATTCCGTTGCAGACTAGGAGAATCATGTGGTATCAATATGATGGGTGCCAAGCTCATAGTGCAAATCGCAGTAAGGATTGTGTTCAGAATATGTTTCCACATCGTGGGATTGGACGAGGAGGGCGTGTTCTGTGACAGGCTTGCTACCCTGACTTGACACCATTGGATTTATTTGACATGACTTCTGCACAAAAACAAGACCTTTGGCAACATATTTAAAATATTAGAAGGCGACCCCTCAGCCAACCCTAAGTATGAAAAACATCGGTCCATTGGAACTTTACATTCTTTATTAGTAAGCGAAATAAACATTCCGCGGGAACATGGAAACCAGATAAGAACTTCCGGATGAAGTTAATAAGCCCGAGGAAGCTATTTAGATTCTTTTTCGATTTCGACTGGGGGAAGTCTGCATTTGTCTATATAATGTGATCCGATATTCGGGTGCTTTTTTGAGAGATAATGTACCCTAAGATTGGGACCTCGTTATACAATATTTACACTTCTTAGTTCCTAACTGGAGATTAGCTTCTCGTAGCTTGCGAAATACTTTTTCTAGCACGTGTAGCATTTCTGTTATTGTGTCGCCACTGCAAATTATATCGTCCGTGTAACATGATACCTCTGAATCTGGAAATAGTATCTTGTGCATCAGAAAATTCATTACAGCAGATGAAGTCTTCATTCTCATAATTAACCAGTTATAATGAAATGAACCAATACCTTCGACAGAGAATGCTGTTAACTCTTTAGAACGCTGCGAAAGCGAAATTTGAAAAAAAAACCGGTCCGAAGATCCAAAATACTGCACCACTTTTTCCCGCCAATATTAGCTAAAATTTGCGCTGTTGTAGGCTGAGTTAGGCCCAGGGGTTTTAATGCAACATTAAAAGCACGGAGTTCTCAGACAAAAAAGTAAGAATTATTGCGCTTTTTCACTAAAACTACGGGGTGTCTGTAGTTCGAACCCTGTGACGCACTTAGAACACCGTCATTGACAAGTTTCGCGATCTCCTCTTTCATTGCTTCTTGCATATTAAAAGGAATTCTATACTGTTTGATTATAATTGGCTTGTCGTGCTTAAACTCAATGTCGTATTCGTAGAAGTTCGTCGTGACATTAGGTGGCTCACCTTCCCATGACATAATATCTGCATAATTGTACACTAAGTCTAATAACTTTTGCCTGTCTTCCTGTGGCAGATCTGGGTTGACATATATCAGTTTGGGGTAAAACTTAAACTGACTTGGTGAAGGATTTGCGCTTTTTGTGCACGTAAATGAAAAGTCACGATTAGCCTGAAAAGTGTCAAAATGCATGACGTCCGTGACATCTGTTACTATGTTACATGATGCTATTTCGCCTATCTCTGTTTCCCCTTTTAAAGTAACAGGCACATCACAAGTAAAATTCCTGACTGGGGGTTTAATGTACAGTGTGGTACACAAATACCACGAGTGAGCAATATTTCAACAGAGGGAATCAATAATATGGGCTTGTTTTCAATGTTTCGTTGGAACGAAACTGGCATGTAAGTTCCTTGTGCGAGGACATCACGTAATATTTTCTGTAATAATGACTATTGTACATCTGATTTGAATTCATTAATGACTTCATTAGACACCATATGTGATGAGTGCTTCATTTTGATATTCCAAAGTGGAATGTGTCCCAGATTTGTGATGGAAATATTGTTTTTTTTTCTTTTAATGAAATGTTGCATTTCTGAGCTCTTAAAAAGTAATTTCCTAAAATGCAAGGCATGCTGTTTGATTCAATGATTCTAAATGCGTGAGAGTACTTAAATTTACCTATTTGCATTTGAGATAAACGTTGTAAGTGCCAAAAGCGAAAGTATTGAGAAAACGCATCGTTCAGCACATCAGCCCGTAAGAACGTTCACATTAGTGCCTCTTTACACGCCCATTGAACTACTTAGAGGGCTTCCAGCCACATTTCACGTTTACCACATTATAAAGCATGGCGCATTTCACAGTTTAACGTGGGAAACGGTGTTTGAATTATTGTGGCACTTACAGCGTTTACAAATTTTAGTCTTCAGTTGTATAACCGCTATTTCAGATAAGTTAACCTGATATCTAGTTACACCTTTTATTGCAGTTTTTGCATTAATTATTCTTGCACCTAACGGTATAATACTCTTGCTACTGATGGATATCTGCGAACCTGTATCGATCATGAGTTGATTGATTTGTTGTTAAGGATGCCCTTTAAATAAGGTAAACTGTCTTTCTCTATCAATCTTTCTGTATGGTGAACGGTACGAGATCGGGTTGGTGCTTGACTCGTACCCCTATTTAGTTTAAAGTACCCTCTGATTTATAATAAGCAGAATCTGAAATGTAGTTTCCCAGACTGCAATGATAACATGGGTTCGGATACAATGGACGGGGATGTGGGTTTCAGTTACCTCCAAGTGCTACCGAACTTTGTTGGGTTGATCTAGATGCTCCTCTGAAATATCTATTCCAGTTAATGTAAGCATTTATTTGAGGCTGATAAAAATTGTTCCCCTGCTCTGATACTTTTTGCTGGGGAAGGGTCCTCTACAGTTGAAACATTTCAAATACCTAGGCAATTCGACGCGACAATGGTTGAAGGAAATCTGCATCGCACCAAATTGTTGTGATATGCCATCGTGCGAATTTTGAGTTTACCTAGGAGGTGCTGCCACTTGTTGAGTGTATTTGAAAGTAGTTGCAATTGGCGCTGATGCAGTGAGTACCGAGCTTGGAGCTGATGCTACGTTGTTCATGCATTTGGAAACGGGGGCGTGGTGGCTTACTGGAATGCTTTGTGGTGTGACGTAGCCTGCATAATTTAATGATTGCGGAGAGAAAGAGGGTAGCTGTGAATTCTTGAGATTGTGCGAACGTGGCTTAATGGTTAGGGGTTATTGAATTCATACTGGAAGGAAGGAATGCTAATTGCGGCTGAACTGGTGCTTGCAGATGTAAATTTTGTACTAGCGTCGCTTGGTTAACCAGATTCAGAGCCTCGCTCTGCTCGTCGTTTCTCCTAGCTTGAATACGGATTCTTGGCGTTCGCTATTTTGTAGGAATGATATGAGCTCACTAGTGTAATCAAACTGTTGATGTCCGATCGCCTGAATATGCTTACTGGGCAGACCAGAGATGAGAAATGACATTATGTGTTCATTGGTGGCTTGAGGAAAGAATCTTAAAAATGATGCTTTTTTCCCTGACAATGTAGTCGAAAACTGACTATCCCAGGGACTGTCTGGTTTTCATAAGAATTTGGGTGGGTTGGGCAGTGCTGCAGGAGCCTCGAAATAACGTTACCATCTCATCTTTGATCTGCATTATAACGGGTGTCCCACTCGAAAGGGAACACTGAATGTGTTTTGTAAAAAATGGAAATGAAGAGTAAAGGAAACGATATTCGAACATGACCTACCTATATTTGTGGGAAAAGAAATTGCATCATAAAAGGTGTTGGAAATGACTCCCACCAACTTGTAAACACAGTTGAACACGACGTTGCAAGTTTGTGAATGTGGTTGTCAGAACCTCGGGTGTCACTGCATGGATTTTACGGCGGATGTTTTCCCATAGCTTATCGAGGGTGCGTGGTTTGTTCTTGAAGATCTTTCCTTTAATGTTACCCCATAGGAAAAAGTCAGGTGGGGTCAAATCCGGTGACCTTGGGGGCCACAATCCTTTGGAAATGACTCTGTTAGGGAAAAACGATTCCACCTCAGCCATGCTCACTCCCGAGGTGTGTGACGTTGCACCGTCTTGTTGGTACCATCCGAGTGTTAGTTCCTGATCGTCTAAATGGTTCACAAACTCTCGGAAAAGGTCAATATAAACTTCACTTGTCACAGTAGATTAAAAAAAAATAGGCCCAATTATGACAAAGTCACATCAAGCTACTTACTCTGCTTACGCTTCACTGAATCACGGCGACTCGCTGAACCTGCCTGTTGACCCACCTCTCCAGACTTTACGACGTAGAGTGTTGCTACGTCAACTTTCGCATGTACTGAACTGCAATCTGTCCAAATGTGATACCATTCGGTGAAATACTTAGCTAATGACGTGACAATTTATGGGCTCCCTTTTGAGTGGGAGTGGGCCGAATTTTGTTGTCATTGAAGTACATTAGGGCCACGTCTGAGAGAAAAAGGGGAAGCATTTCCTTGCTTTGGTTATTTGTCCACGTGAGGGCAGTGGCAACACTGTCAAATTTTGAGAAGAACTCTTCAACTCGTGAGGGATCTTGCCCGGAAAAAGAGGGTGGATAGAGGTTAGTGGGTAAGTGTAGAGGCATAGCGTTTGTGGTATGTATGTGATCAAGGTAACATGAGTTTTCTTTTTCCGTCTGGGGGTTTCGAAACCTTGTGTTGTAACATGTTGTAAGTTGTTGCTTGACAGAGTACTGATGTCTGGCGATAGATTTTATCTTTATTACAGAGTCTCCCATAAATCGTTCCATAATATATATATATATATATATATATATATATATATATATATATATATATATATATATATATATATCCAAAAGAAGATGTATTAGGAACTCGAATGAAATATATGTATTTTCTCGGTATTACAGTCTAAATGCCATCGTATAATAAACAAATTTTCGGATCTTGCCCCTCCCTCAAAACAATTCTGAGTACGGGCCTGCATCTCACAATACTGTATACTAGCCATTCAAAGTCTTGTACTAAATTGAACAGTATACCCATCACTTAACTTTCAGGTAAAGATTTTAAATATTGACATTATTCATCGTATGATCTGGAGATGGCAAGGTCGTTCTATGCCTCCCTGAGTTGAAACTGGTTTATTTTTAGAATCTCACGCACAGAGTATTGTGATACAAGTACAGTTTTACAAGAAAGTTATGTTTTCTTTGGTACAAAAAAAAGAGAATCTATTACATACAACATTTTTATTTCGCATGAATCACATCAAAAAATATAGAGTTTGTTTTCAAGCTCACTTTATGCATGGAAGGCTAAAAGGGACTGAGGATCTACAGTTTAATATATGATCCGAATCACTTGTGCCTCAACCTTGTAACGAACCCACATCCTCTGATTACAATGAGGCGACGTTACCACTACACCTTCAACAAAATAAGGAAAAACAAAAAAATAGCACACCTTGCCAGGAAATGGACTGTGCTATTTGGAACTATGAAATGGAAAACAGAAAGGTTGTTTCACTTTCTGATAGGGGAGGAAATGTGATCATTGACATTTACTTTTCTTAACCTTTGATACTTTATTTTCTCGAAAATGGCATGAAGCCTTATTGCTCTTTCATTTCCTTATGTTAGTACATGTATTCAACTATAAGATGGTATACTTTGTTTTTTCCTGCCCAGATGCTTGTTTGAGATATGGCTATTTTACATTTATGAATTTTGCAACTTTTGAGTATTTAACATGTTATATCTGCAAACAGCATCAATATCCAAGGAAAGTGCCATGTCAATTAGTTGTCCTAATAGTGAGCTTCCATGCCCAGTAAACACATTTTGGGGGTACTGTTAATACTTAAAAATAAGGCCAGAAAACAGGTAAATACTGAAATTTGGGCATTTTCATTGGCGCATAATAATGGAAAGCAACTATGCCCCATCAAAACAAGTGAACGTTTGTAAGCAAGGAGGGTTATACAAATAGTATATGAAAACAGATGTTTGGGGTGTTGTTGCTTTGTGAAGAGACAGCACTCCAAACTTGCTCACATTTCACTGTTCATGAAAAATGGAAGAAGGCATGACCTTGAAATTCAACATTTTCTATAGGAAAGGGGAAGTTTTCTTCGGTCACAAAATTTATTTCTCATGTCCTTCTTAGACCTACTTAAACATATAGAAAATCACTTTATAAAATAATACGATTATGCAAATATCACGCATTTGTCTGAATTTCATAATAATGGTACTTAAATACTAACTTTAAGTACAATTACACATTTCTCACCAGCACCAGAGTAAAGTAGTCCGTACACGTTTCAATAATCCTTGAAACAGAGCATTCGTGACCCCCCCCCCCCAAAAAAAAAGACAGTTGAACAACGATCTTTTTAGAAATCTTGAAAGGTCTGAAAATACACGTTAAAGGAAATAATTAACCATTTCACATTTTACCGAAAGGTGGCAGTGGGTACTGCAAGAATTAGAAATAAGTAGACTAGCTATTAAACGTAACTATGAAATTTATTTTGTTTCCAAAAGAAGATGTATGATATATTATAAACTCGAAATGATAAATAATTTCATAAAATCTCATTTCCACAGATATTAGTTGTTCTTTCATTTTGTTTATCTAAACTACAATTTAAAATCAACAAGAAATATTACAATTTAGAATTGGTTGTTGAATATATTTTATCATCACTCACCGCTGTAGAAATATGATACATAATACTTTGTTGCATAATTCCAATTAGCTAAATAAATAAAGGGACAATAATATTCCACTGCTCTCTTTCATACTTGCAAGTCACAAACATGTGTTTATATTTTCAGTGTCGCTTCCCCTCCACCGCACATTAGAAATAAATAGCATTCTGTATCTCGTGCTTATTTTTGACAATCAATATCAATAGCATGTGTTCCAATTGGTAGGCAATCGTTTCAATTAGAAATTCTTGGACGGTAATCACGAATACGTAATGGCGTGTGCTCTGTCATCACTTCCTTTAGGTTTGGAATTCAATATGTTGTTTGTGTATTTTTTGATCGTGTTCGGATAGCGCAACACTGTGGGATGAAAGTTAAAGTAAATAACAACCAGTGTTCGGAAAGTTACTTTTAAAAAGATAACTAGCTACAGTTACAGTTACTTGCTTAAAAAAGTAACAATTACAGTTACTCATTTTAAAAAGTAACTCAGTTACAGTTACATGTACTTCAAAAATAACTGTAAGATACTTTTACAGTTACTTTCTAATGAAAATTTTCTTGCAACCAAATTTCACAAATCGATCATTAATTGTAATAACATATTTTGTGCAGACTAACATGTATTTTACTTATGTTACTGGTACATAATATAAGTCTTCGTATATTTATATTTATTACAAAATAAAGTGCTCTCCTGTGCTTTGCGCGACGCCATGAAGGCGTATAGGGGGTGTGGAGTTAAGAGCTCCACACTTTCTTGATCATGGCCGAAGGTGGAGGTGATGTGATCAGCACCACGTTCCTGGCATTATTAACCCCCCAGAGTTTGCTCCAGATACCCACTTTATACGATGCTGGGTGGGCGCTGGAGCCGCTTCAACAGGTGGAAAAAATCTCGGTTCTCCCCACGGAGGATCGGACCCGGGGTCTCTGGCATGGTAGTCAGGCACTCAAACGAATTTTTAAAAGGAATTCCCCTATGCGGTAGTATCCCTTGTTATTCACATTTTCTTAATTTTTACGTATGTCAATTTTCAGTATTCTCATTGGAACAAACACAAACATCCATGTCCGAAACGAACTAGAATCCGGGACTCCTGACATATAGTGTGTTGTGCTAACCACTCCGCCACGGAGGTTGACCTGAGCTACTGCAACTTAAACATTGTTCTTAAGGAAAGTCCATTGGACTGGGGGGATTCTAGAAACTGTATAGAAAGAAGGAAAGAAAGATTTTGATTTGATTTGATTTAGTTTATTTTACTTCGCGTTTTGTGCCTCTTGGCTAATTTGCGAAGATGGGGATGAGTGATGAAATGATGAAATTGATGAATGGACATTCACAAACAACCAAGCCCGACCGGGATTCGAACCCGGGACCCTTGGCGTGGAAAGAAAGATAGAGAGATATCACTCACGTAGAATATATTCTAAGAAGGGAGGTCTGTTTCGCCTAAATGGCGTGTCATAGAGAAATAAATTTGTTGTACAATTTCAAGTGTTTATGAACCAGAAAATAATAAAAATGATAATGTAGTAGCTTATAATCTGATATTATAGCAAAGAAAGAAACTATCGGATGCTGCTTACAGAAGGGGGAAGTTATACGGTCACAGAGGAATACCACACAGGAACAAACTACAGAAACCAGACACACTTCACAGCACACAACTGATAATTGCAAACTGTCAACAATAGAAAGGAATTCTCCTCCTTCCTGCTTCTGGGAAATCCACCCCTCTTCCGAGGTCTGTATATCGCTTTGGAATTCAGGTCTACCAAACAAAAGATGAAAGATCCGATAAATCTTGAAATTCCTGGCACCTGACTGGAGCCTACGGACTGACCACCTTCAAGAGACAAATTTAGTACAACAACTTTCTCTTTTCCTCTTCATCTATTGTTTGCAAGAATTAATGTATCAAAAGATGGGCTTTTATATCACAACAGAAACTAATTTCCGGCTCACATTGAGTCCTAAATCGCCAATAATTTATGAGTGTCGCAAAGTAACTGTAAAAACTGTTAAAACGTTACTTCTATCGTAAAAAAGTAACACAGTTAGTTACTCACTTTTAAGAGTAACTAGTTACAGTTACATTTTCTAAAAAAAAAAGTGACTGTTACTTGTAACTGAGTTACTTGTAACTAGTTACTTCCAAACACCGATAACAACGACGAAAGAACGAACACTTTGGTCCATCATTTCAATTCAGGCCTGGACATTAATGTTTCAGTGTTTGCGGAGTAAAACTCGTTCACCGAAGAGATTATAGAACCGACGAAAACACAAGTAAACGTTCGTCCATTGCATAACGGCTTATGGGCAACACAGATGATCCCGGCTACTGAATGGACATTTTTACTCCTCTTCTATTGTGTGCATCAACAGGAGAATGCAGCAACTCAACCTAATTTCAACTCACTTTCAAATGGAAGGTAGGTTATCACGTTTTACAAGCCTCTCACTTTTTTTATGTCTTCACTTCAACTGACATTTATTTATAACTTATTCTTATCGCTTTGTTCCACCTAGGTAGGCAGAAGAACACAAGGGAAATGTAAATGATGACATACAATAACAGCAAACCTAAAAGCTTCCATACTTTCAATGAAACATGTATATAAAGAAATATAAATTTATTTAAGAGAGAAACAGCATCATATCGTATTAACATTTATCCAAGCAAACCAATACCAGCGTGGCCAACAGCAAGATGAGGCTGGACGTGGAGGTTGTGTCCGTGTTTCTTGACGACTGCGTTGAATCCATTGTGATCGTCAGCCACGTAGTTCACAGTTCTAACACTTCCGTCTGGTTCCACAAGACTGTACTGTCCCTTCACTAGAGGCCCATCACGTACTTCATACTGGCTCTTCTGGTCGCCTGTGTGGTGGTCCTTCACGGCGTACTTGAACTCGTATTTGGGATAGGCCTGGATGAGAACATTTAATTATGTTAGGTGCGTTATTATTTTCTTACATCATCTGAATGTCTTATGAACAACTAGACATGGACATTCACAGAGAGAGAGAGACAGGGAGATGAGAGAGAGAGAGAGAGAGAGAGAAAAGGAGAGAGAGAGAGAGAAAGGAGTGGGGAGTAAAATGCAATGTAGGAAATATTATGGAACACTCAGGAATCGGCATTATTTCCGTTAATCTACTCATACTTTGACTAATGTGATAATGTTAAATGCCATCAATTATCTCAAATCTCAGTAAAGAAATACAAAATGGTAGAAAATGCATGTATCAGATACATATTTCAGCTAAAGATCTGATCATATTCTTCCGATTTTAAATTATAATCATGTTCTTTCTATGACAAACAGAATAAACTGCACTATCTCTTTTTCATCCGCGGTAAATTAGTTCGAAAGAAACATTGCCGTAAGGATGTCCATTTATATATTTCACAAAAGCGGAACAATTTCGATTTACCCCATCATTCAACCATGGCCTATAAGTAATATTTTCTTCTTTAGCATGGAATGCATTGCCTACGAACAATGCATGCATAATCAACCCTATAAGTTTAATAGCTAAAGTAAAAAAAATACTGCTAATGAAACAATGGCAGAGTCTGAAGGTATAAAGTCCTGACATGAAATTTTATGTTTATTATTAATATTATTATTATTATTATGTCTTTTGTATTAATATTTTTGTATTAATTTAATTTTGTGCATTTCTTACAGATATATATGTATCATTTAATATGTAGCTTACTTCTCCATATGCAGTGTATCACATATGTAATGTTACATTCATAAGTATTAAGTGGCAGAGCATCCTGTAGGCTGTACCTCAACCGCTTAATGAAGAAATGTATAAATAATTATATTATATTGAATTCATCTCTCTCTGCAACAAAAAATGGATTTCTGCATGTAATTTTCATAAAATAGATTAAATGTAAGCCTCAGAATATCTTGCATGTCTACTCACGTAATAGTCAACGTGATGAACTGGAGGCACACCATGGGCTATTACCACCAGGGCAAGAATTCCAACAACCTAGAAAGATAAAGTAACAGAAGAGAACATTAGTCAATGGAGTATGTATCCAAGTATAACTATGTCAAGAATGAGTCAGGGGCTTAACAGAGGTGCACAGTGTAAGGGGTGATTAAAGTCTTCTGACTTGCGCTAGAAAATTAAATATTCTTGATACTAGAAACAATACATATGTAGACTGCGTTCTATCTCGTATAACTGTTACACATGCCAATGCGCTTACAATGCTTAAAACGAAGAAAAATAGGAGTATTATCATGTGTAAAAATACTGCAAAGTAAATGTCAAAACTTTTCCCATTTTCTTATTGAAGTACACATGTTTGTATTCAGTTTGCTTAATGAATCTCATTAACAGAGGACGATATTTTTCACACTTACCGCAAGCGAATTCATTTCTGATTGATTGTATGTGATCGGATTCACTTCTAACATTTTACGAATAGTTTTACGGCTTATATATAAGAAGTGAAATCTACTGTATTCACTTCATATCCTTTACATGAATGGAAAGAAATCCAATTATCTGAATTTAGGAATTGTGTTATTTGCGGAAGGATTCTATCTCAATATTGAGGAAAAGGAATGTTTCACACACCACTGATGTTTGAAACTTTTTGAAGGCAACATTTTAGAAGTATTTTACTAATATATGAGAGTATCATTTTTTCAGAATGAATCACAGTTAACACTTTCACTAGAACCACTATTATGTTTATTTTCCGTAAGTAAGTGATGGATCCAAAATAGGAACCAATCTTGTGTTCACTCTCCGTGTTTTGATTGACTTGACTATAATGTTTTTCTGCATTGATATTTAGGTCTGTTATTATTCATTGTTTTTATTTTTTAAGTAATCCCAGTTTTTGTTAGGCCAATTCATAAATGTTTCAATTGGAAGATATACTACGAAATTCTGAAAGAAAATTGATTCCGACTTAGCTGTATACTTAAGGTCAAGCCTGAATATATGGTGATTAAATGTTTAAAATGAATTAGCAAATACTAACGGACCTACTATAAAACAAGCCAGACACTGTATATTTTGTTTACCTACATATCTGATTATTTAATTATTAAAATTGAGACATTAATCAGGAGAGGATTTTTGATACAGGATATTTAAAGTTGATGGTGCCTCTAAATGACATTTCTTTCAATTACATGAATGATATACAAAACATGAAAAAAAGGTACAATGAGTCATTTGTACTTTATAAATAGCTACCATAAAAATTATTTTATCTTTGCTATCTGAGTTCCAGTGTAAGTAACATTTCCTTCTTGATTTCTATGTTTTAACGTTGAAGAAGTAATTGTTGAAGTATGTGAAACAAAGTACTACATTTGTTTTAGAAATAATTTAAACATGTAAAGTTGGTATGAGCAACAGTTCATCTGCGCATTAGCTATCTCAAGTGCATTTTCTAAAGCTTTGTTGGGGAAGATTACAAGTTGTTCATATTTTACTCTTTCCCAGGAGTCTGTGGAGGAACTCTGCGCAGAACGGTAAAGAAGGGAAGAAAACGACTGGACAGTGCAAGGCAATGAAGCTGACATGACAGCTGCAGTCGTGTTGCAAACTCCATTCAATCACTTTCCCTCTTTCCCTTTCGTTGCAAGAGCCCTACATAATCTCTACGTGAGCAAAAGACTCAGATTCCTGGGATAGCTCTCTGATTTTGAAAGCAGTCTTTCAATGTACTTGGCTGCTGTGAAAATTTTAGATCAATATGGTCAAAAACAGTGTTGATTTATCCACATAATCCTCCCCAAAAACCATATCTGAATGCTTCCATTATCAAATTAATGCATTAGTAATGCCTTAATTTTGCTTAGTATGACAAATATTTCTTATCTTCGAAAATGTAGACTAGAAAGAGATTTGAAAATATCAGAATATCAAATGACTTAAAATCCTTTACAAGTCACAATTCCAACATCCGGCGTTTCCATATCCCATCTTCTGTCTATACATATGACGGCCTTTGTGGTGGACTCCTTACAACTCCATAGGTTCCGGGATCGAATCCTGACCTGTACATGAGTGTTCTTTGTCAGTGTTCCTTCATCAGTTTCATCATACCATCATTCATCCTCATCATTGCGATTAGCCAAAAGTGACAGAATAGCGACGCTAAATAACTAAAACTCAAACATTAATTGTACGAGGGCTGTTCAATAAAGAATGATCATAATTTTTTTTATAACAACATGCCCTCACTCATAGTCCACATTTTGATGGTCCCATTCAAAATAGTCCCCATGCGATGCAATGCACTTGTCCCACCTTTTTTCCATTCTTCAAAGACACGCTGGAAGCCATGTTTTGATAGGTCCTTCAAAATCGACTCCTCTTCTTCTCATGATGGAAAACGTCTCCACGAAGCTGTTTCTTTACATTAGGGAATAAAAAAAGGTCACAAAGGGCTAGATCTGGACTGTAAAAGGGGTGAGAAACACATGTCATTTTGTGTGGCGAGATATGCAGTAACAACACTTGCGATGTGCGGGCGAGCATTATCGTGGTGCAGCATCCAAGCTGGTTCTTTCAAATGTGGCCTCTTGCGGTTGATATGAACTTGGAGAATTTCCAGTACATCCATATAGTATGCTCCAGTTACAGTTGTATGTGCTGGTATGACATGCTGATACACCATTCCCTGAATATCGAAAAATGATATGACCATAACCGCTCTTGCTTTCTTTGGTGTTGGTGATGACGGAGATTTCCACACAGAGCTTTGTTGTTTGCTCTCTGGATCGTAATAGCGTAGCCAAGTTTCATCTGTAGTGATAACCTTCGAAAGAACCCTTCCCGTAACATCGCCTTCAACTGCGAACAAACCTTCAGACGATAGCAAAATTTCAGAGCAGCATATTGCTCATAGCGTGTTGCCTCCATCGTTCCCGTAGACGATACTGAACGTGTCTGAACTTCCACGGCTGCCACTGACGTACTATTGAAAATACATAATTGAAACTGTTACCAAATATTCATTACCCATTAAGCCAGCAATGCAATATAAAATTAAATTTGTATACAATACATCATGAGCATAAGAAATTTATGATCATTCTTTATTGAACAGCCCTCGTATTTATATTTGTTTGGTTGAGAACTGTAACCAACAACTCTCTCATATTAAACTATATATCCTAGCAGGCATAACGTTAGCTTTTTCCAGCTTGTTGGAAATAGAAGAATACAAAGAGGTTACATGGCAAAGATACATAATATATTAAAGGACCTTCAAAAGACGTAACGAAATCATAATAATATCTGAAATGTTGTGTTGTATTTTGAAATTCCAAAGATTTGATAATCTCATCTCCGATCACAAATAAAGAGAATAATTGTAAATCTAGGATTTCGAAAATGTATGAACAATGGAAAGTGCCAGAGACTACAGGTATTAAATTTGTCGAAACGAAGTTTTCGGGTAGCGAAGTGCACAAAGATTTCCGAAAATTTGGTCTCGTAATAATATATAATGTATATATGCGGAAATGGAACATATTATTGAATACTTCCAGGTTTGATACCTGGTGTAGGCACATAGTGATTGGTTCGGATCTCACTTTAAACTGTAGGTCCAGTCCCGAATAGACTATCTGTGCATAAAGTGAACTTAAAACAGTAACTCAATTATTGAATATTCTTTCTTTGGCAAATACAAGGCAAACTAAAAGATCTTTAAATCCTAGGGCGAATTACGTAATAATTGAAGGAATGATTAGCGTACGCAATGTTAAAGATAAGACCATCAAGCCTTGTTTCCGTGATATGAAAAACTAAATATGCTGACCAAGGCAATAATTTATTTTATTAAAAACATAAACTAAACGTAACGTTTCAACCTTCTAGCAAGGTCTTCTTCAGACTCTGTATCAAGCACAAAAGTAACAAGATACAAAAACAGGGCATTATACAGGGTGTATATAAACATGTGTCAGAAACTTTAGGGATTTATTCGTGACATCAAAACATAACAAAAAGTTCATATGAACATGGGTCCGAAAATCCTTCGTTAGGGAGGTATGAAAGGAATTCGCTGTAGTGACTCCTGGTTGTGTAATGTACCTCAAATGTGCATTTGTACTCACTTTCTTGTGTACAGTTGGGCATGGCATTTGTTTTTTGTTTATTTTCTCATTGTTGTTTGTTTTGTTTTACAGTAACTTCCATCACAACACATCACAACGATGTATTCAGTGTCTGAAATGACGGATATGCACTACATGTACGGCCTAGCAGATGGGAATTCGGACGCAGCACGTCAACGTTATGCTGAACGTTACCCTGGGAGGCAGTTATCTTGTGCACGAACGTTTGTACAACTACATCAACGCTTGCGAGAGACAGGCACATTTGAGAAGAGAGTTGCAGATGGTGGGAGACCACGCGATGTACGAACGCCTGAGCTTGAAGAACGGGTTCTTCGAACTGTGGATGAAACTCCATCAACCAGTACAAGGAGAATTGCGAGAAGGGAAGGCGTTAATCACATGACGATCTGGAACATTGTGCATGAAAATCTTCTGTACCCGTATCGCCTTCAACGGGTGCAAGGATTAAAGGAGGCAGACTTTCAGCCACGAATAAATTTCTGTCAACGCATGTTAGGGCAGTGTGCTGTGTTTCTGCAGTTCTTAGCATGTACCTTATTCACTGATGAGGCTGGCTTTTCACGTGATGGGATCTTCAATTATCATAACAATCACATCTGGGCTTATGAAAACCCTCATGCAGTGCGACAAGACAAACATCAACAGAGGTTCAGCCTCAACGTGTGGGGTGGAATCATTCATGATCATCTCATTGGCCCTTACTTCTTTCCTCAGCGTCTGACTGGACAAACGTATTTACAGTTTCTCAGACATGAGTTTCTGCATTTACTTGATGATGTACCTCTAGACGTCATCCAACGAATGTGGTTTATGCACGATGGTGCTCCACCGCATTTTACACGGATAGTTCGCCAGTGTCTCGATAACCAGTTTCCGAACAGATGGATTGGTCGCGGGGGATCCATTGCATGGCCTGCCCGATCGCCAGATTTAAACCCAATGGATTTTTTTTCCTTTGGGGACATTTAAAATCCTTGGTGTATTCAACTCCCGTACCCAATGTTGATGTTCTGAGGGAGCGTATCCAACATGGATTTGACCAAATACGGAACACACCAGGAGTTTACCACAACGTACGGCAAAGTATGGAACGCAGGCTCAGGGGATCCATGGAAGCAGGAGGTGGTCACTTCGAGCAATTTTTGTAAATGGCAATGATTTTGGTCAATGTCTCATTTTTTTGCCATGAATATTATTTCCTTTCATACCTCCCTAACGAAGGATTTTTGGACCCATGTTCATATGAACTTTTTGTTATGTTTTGATGTCAAGAATAGATCCCTAAAGTTTCTGACACATGTTTGTATACACCCTGTATATACACACAAACATTACTCCCTCCAGACTATTAGAAAGTTGTACTGGAACTCTCTAGCAGGTGGCTTTCCCTTGTCAACTGTACTTTCACCTAAAAGGCTAAATATATTTACTTCCATATAGAATGTGGTTGGATTTTTTATCTCACGCACTTTTTCCTTCATTTTTCTTCCTTCTCCTCTCCTCTTTCTGTCTTGTCCTTTCCACCCTTTCTAACACCTTCTTCCATTCTTTGTTTAATTTCAGTCCCCCATTCCAGTTCATTGTGTCTTCTTCACCTTTCTTCTCTATTTCCTTGGCCTCCTTCCATTTTCTCACTAGCATTCTCTTCTCCCTTCCTATCTGCTTAGCCTCATCCAACTCTATGTCATGCCCTGTTTATCTCGAAGCTGGAAAGGCTGTGTGCGAGGAAGTTGTACGCTCACTTGAAAATTGACGATTTTATAGGTATATATTTATTTTCGGTGTTGTCTTTATAAGGATTAATTTGTATACAGAAGTCTACATTCCATTTTGTCAATACATTTTAACACTTGTAATATATTTATTGCATAAATATCACTTAATGAACCTCATACTGGCATCCGGTGAATGTAGCATTATTAGATTCTCATACAGGCGTCAAGTAAATAAAACATGTGGGGGTGGGGTAAGAGCGTCCACCTAGAATCTTAGACAGTCGCACTTGTTTCAAAGTTCAATTGATTCACTCACTGGTAGGTTACTTTTGTTGCGTTAGTACAGTTATAGTTTAATTTTAACAACAATGCCGCCATGTGCATTGAGCAGTATGCGTGCTAAATGTTTCGTTCTGGGGACTCATTCATGCCCACTCATTCCTTTTGCCAGTTAATTGTGCTGTCTGAAGAAATCTACAGCACATTCCATTAATCTGGACACTTGTTTTAAGTAATTTAGAACGTTTGTCTGGTGAAAGATATTTGCCAAGTTTTATTGTTCAGTTTCTGTATCTGGCTGGTCTCATTTGTCCCACCCGGTGGGAACTAGATAAAAATGTTCATAACTGTTCTACGTGTAGCACGGTAAAAGTTTGTTTCTTCTCAAATAAATAATGTGCACACTATGACCTTTTATTTCTTAGGGGTCTCACTTGCCCCATTCTCCCCTATCTCATGTATCGATACATTTTGATTGAACTCGAACACGCAAAGATACAAATGTGATCAGTCACATTGAACTGACAATTTAGAGATTCGTCGATTCATCATTATTTGATTTTTAAAGCTAAAATGCTTTCTAATAATACGATATACATTGATATATACATTTGGAATTGAATGCAAAAATACTATATAGACATTTGGTATAGATGTGTTGGTTGTTGACTCAAAGATATTTTATCCAAAGACATGCGGATGGGCCAGTTAAAACATTTTATGTAGTTTTGAACTGACATGATGAGTGTTTCAGTTTGGAAAATTTTAGAATATCACATTTGCCAACTTCCGAAATTTACACATCTCGCTTTTGATTGATTGTAGTGTCTCACTACCAAATCAAGAGACCACTCGAGTTACTTCAATCTACATTAAGCTGTTATTTGATAGGATAGGTCTTTCTCTATGTACCAAATTCTAGCATTTTCTGAGATATCCATAGTTCACACGGAAAGGGACACTCAAAAGAAACACTCATGACCAGGTGAGGACTCGAACTAGGAACCTTCGCTAGTGTGATTGTGAATGAACTAACGTGGTCGACAACCAATGCGACATCTGTATGATGTAGTACCATGTTTAATTACTCAGCCTAGAGATACATTGACTTATAATTATTTTTTAAATCAATATTAAATACTATTGCACGCAATGGAAATATTTTCTTAAATTTATTATTATTTCGTTTAACACTGCAGAGGTCGCGCGAATCACAATGGTGACACAGTACTTTATATTTTCATGCTCCTACCGTTCGGCAACACCGTTGGTCTTTGTTCCAGGTATACCTCTCTGGAACAGTCCAGAAACTGTTCATTCAGCATTGCAATATTGTTGACATATTATAGAGCTCACATTTCGGTGGAGCACCATAGTGATCCGCGCGACTATTGACGGGAGCGTTTTCGACCATTTTGGAGATGATGTGAACAGCACCACGCTGCGTTTGCCTTTACCCACCAGGGTTGCCCCAATTTACCCACTGATTTGAGCTGCGTGACCCCAGATACGCTTTATGTGGGGACATGTCCGGAAAAGTTCCGACCCTAAATCATCCATCCCTGGAATAGAACCCGGATCTCCCGTGTGGCAGTCAGAACCCTAACCTATGTATTTCCTCTTGTAATGTGTAGAGTGAAATAACTTATAATTTATTTAAAGTGAACTAGAAATCCTTAGAAATACATTCTCCCTAGGAAAACAAAATAAAGTTTGAAAAATGATTGTTAAAAACGATAATATTTTATGGATTACAATAGTGATCCGCGCGACTGAAGATGTATATTCTTTTCCGCGCGACCACTGCAGTGTGCAAATATGGAAATGTTATTTTTCTCACATGATTGCAAAACCATGACATCTACAAATTTCAAGTTTCATTTAATTCTGTACCGTCTGTAAGTAACTGCTTCCTCAAATTTCACATTTCATAAACCTTCCAAGGAAATAATGATTGCAATGTGTGATAAAGAAATGAAAGGAGAGGATGGATCATGCAAATTTCACTCTTCACTGTTATAAAAAGGTTATGATCAGAGTATAATTATCAGAAGATACATCCAAGCTCTTGGAAATAGTTAGCTATGAATTCGATCGTGGTAAGTAATTATGCGTTAATTTTCAAGATGTGTTTACCTCAAATCTTAGGAATTTTTACGTGGCGCGCTGCATTTCTTCCCTTAAATGTTTCATTTCGCAATATGTATTCTTTCAAAATATAATAATTTATACAAGGCTGCATTGTATTTTACCTGCAATATACTTATATTGAAATCTGTACAGAACTACAAAAGCACTACGTAATACATTAAATTTAAATCTTGAGAGGCTAAAATTTGTGAACCTTAGATATCGGCAAAGTACATGAAAAGTCGGAGTTCACAAAGTCTTTCTGCAGTTCCTATTGAATGTTATTTGTATTACAGGAATCTGTAAATCTCAGAACACAGTGAAGTGCTGGAAGTTTTCTGATTAAATTTAAGAAAATACTTCAACGTCATGCTGAAGTACTGTGTGAACGCACAGTACATTAAACATTATAGTTGTGTAATTCTCTTCATAGAATTATTCCAAATGCACTAGCATGTTTTTCTCAACTTTATTTAAAATGTATTATGCACGTGTTTAGTATCGGCTTTCTGCGAAATTCTGTTATAATCATCTGTTATAAGAGTAAAATAAGGATAAGATGATCCAGAGAAAGAAGACATCTCGATGATTTTGATATGTGCTTAATTATCTCCACAAAAAGTAAACCAAAGCGAGTATTGGGGAAGCCAAAAAGTACCCTCTCTTGACGTACATAAGTATAATGTAGCGATTAATACTGCGTAGATTGTCTTTATAGGAATAGATATTTTGCTTGGTCTGGCAATGTAAATATTTGTTTCATTTACAAACTCATACACACACGCACACGCAAGCACACCAATATTAAGTTCTTTAAATCGAAGCATAGTTTTGCTGTATGGCTTGTTTGTGTGGTAATACAGTGAGATGCAAAAATAAATATGCTACATAACAATTAGTAAACAGAACCAATTACTATTCAAAGTAGATCTTTGCTGCACCTTCCACTACAAATTACGTACTGTCATCATTTTTAAAATATTTCTGATTCCACAGTAATGTTTCAATAAATTTGTGTTTTTGATAATTACTATTACAAAGTTTCCGAAGAGTTGGATGAAGGGACATATATTTTCCACCTTACAAAATTAACACGGTGTATCCTCCCAAATGTTTCATTTTCACTATGCTAAACAATATGAAAATTCCATTACTTATCACCAAAGATTGAGCAAAATATCATCCATCACATAATCAATTCCACATAAAAGATTGTTATTACGAAAACCTTAAGGGTCATTATTGCATACATGCATACATATTACATGTAGGTTAATGGACAACCTTATGTATATAATCTTTAAGATTTGCTCCCCAAAATGTTATGCACAGAATATGGAACATGTACAGAGTTATTTTGAATTGTAATGGCAGGGATTGTTAATATTTGGCTAATAAATCTGCAGGTCAAATATCTATGAAACTTGCAACATAAATTCTACGTAAATATTTCAGTAATAATTTTCTGTATAGCAAATATTTTTTTTAACAATCAGTGTCTTCTGCTTTATATTTACATGTTTTAACCATTTTTTTTTTTTCAGATTGTATTACTTTCACTCCTATCAATCGTTTATGCGATTCCTCCAGTCCACCATGTGGATTACTACGTGAGTAAAACATTTCTTAAAATCACCAAAATTTTTGCGTTTGTTATTCAATAACTGAGTATGACGTTTTATCATTTGAAGGTTAGGATTGGGAACACATGAATTAAATTACTTTCAATCATAAGTTCAAAAAACAGTAACTCAAATGAAAAATTGCTGAATATTTTCAATTTATATGCACTTAACTCTACAAGATTTAATTTGATTTATAGGCCTATCCCAAGTACGAGTTCAAGTATGCTGTAAGTGACCACCACACAGGCGACCAGAAGAGCCAGTATGAAGTACGTGATGGGCCTGTTGTGAAGGGACAGTACAGTCTTGTGGAACCAGACGGAAGTGTTAGAACTGTGGACTACGTGGCTGACGATCACAATGGATTCAACGCAGTGGTCAAGAAACAAGGACACAACCTCCACGTACAGCCTCATCTCGGTATCGGTCATGCAGGCATTGGATTGCTTGGTTGAGCAATAAAATAAAGCCATTTATTTTTGTTCTTAAAAAGTTATATGTATTAATAAGTAAAAGTTTGATATAAACTGTTTCACATAGCACGTGTTTTGTTCTTTTATTTTTCACAGTAAGAAAATATTATAATGCAGTAACTACTCGTCTCTCTTTCACATATAAAACCTCCTAGTGTAAATATTGCAGGAATGACGGACTTTTTCATACCTTTCTTTACATGGTTTTTTACCTCACTACACGATACGATAACTGAAATTTCCAATTTCTGTTTCATTTCACATCGATTTCCTTCCTGTTTAAGCTACACTGTGAAAAATTGCTGCAACTTTACATAAATTACACGGTATAACTTACACATGAATACATCGTAGGTGCATTATGCATATATTTTACAGTAAATAGGAGAAATACTGTATGGCACAAGAAATTAAAAACTTTTATCAGTACCGTGAATTAGTTAGATTTGATTCTAAGACGTAGAAACTGTGTAAGTAAATACTCTCCTTAGAGTTGCTACTCAAACAACAACACTCTTCTGTACCCGGTGGAGGCACGTTGTGGTTCAGATCCCACTTTAAACTGTACGTCTAGTCCTGCTTAGCCATGCTGTGCATAAAGTGGACTTAAAAATTGGTATGTATTAAAATTGTGTTGGGCCTTCTATTAAATCCACATTTAACCATCTAAGGGACCACCCATAAATTTCAAGGATCAAATTGCCGGTATCCTTGGCGGAGTGGATAGCACATCGAGCTACGACGCAAGGGGGCACGGATTCCAATCCCGGCGGTGGTCTTTGTGAATGTCCCTTCATCCATTTCATCATACGTGTATAATCACTCAATCCCATCTTCACGATTATACAAAAGTGGGAGAAAAGTGAAGTAAAATTAAACAAACCAATTAATCAATAATAGGGGTATTGGATAGGTTCAAAATAATACTTGGTACGAGGCCTATTATTTTTATTAATTTAAGTACAATGGAAAACCTATTTTGATGATGTTTTTGTCGATTTTATACTATTGCAAATCTGTGTTTTTTCACCTCATACTTGGTACGAGTGGTACGAGGCCTATTATTTTTATTAATTTAAGCACAATGGAAAACCTATTTTGATGATGTTTTTGTCGATTTTATAGTATTGTAACTCTGTGATTTTTCATCTCGTACTTCGTACGAATGTTATAATTTCTTACGAGTTAAAGTACACCTACACCCACCTACACTCACATACACCCACACCCACCTACACCTATTTACTTCTGGTCCACTTCCGGTTTACTTCTGGTCGACTTCCGGTCTACTTCCGGTCCACTTCCGGTCTACTTCCGCTCCACTTGACAGCCACTTGTGAGTTTTTCTAATTTTTGTTGTTTTCTGATTGGTTGGTTATGACGTAATGCGATGACGTGGTGTTTTCTGATTGGTTGGTTATGACGTAATGCGATGACGTGGTGTTTTCTGATTGGCTCACTGTTTCGGATGTGTGTTTCAACGCGAAAGCATTACTGATAAGTCAGTATCGTGAGAGTGTTTGAAGAGTGCAGACGTGTTGTTGCAGTGCTGCTCATATTTTTTTTTCATGTGCTAAGCACAGGGTGATATTTGTTTTTACTATATGTGCTTATTAATTTTTTATACTTAGTACAAATATATATTTTATATATAATAAAAAATAGCTAATATAAAATAAAACGTTATGAATATTTTTGGGTTTAAAAAGCAACAACATAATCAGCCTGTAGAGAGAGTTCCAGTAAACATGGATGTATTTAGAGAAATTTATCATCAATTGAAAGGATTACTTCTTGTTCACTTGAATAGTATTTGGTCTCATGTTGACGAGGATACTGGAAAGCACTTATTTGTATTTAATAATAACTTATCATCATATAAGTTACCTGTTAGTGGGAAAATTCAAATAAACGTTTCACCATCCAATGCGGCAGTTTTGCACATAGGTCGAAATTTGTATAGAATTAAACATAGTACATTACTTCCTGATACGTCTTATGATGTGGAAGCTGGTGAATTTTTGTATGCTGAGATAATTGGAGAGTATGATAAATTGATTCCTCTGTTTATCGAAATAAGAATAATCGATCCTCTTATTAATATATAAAATACCTAAAAAAAACAACATGGATATACGAGGTTTGGCTAGAAAAAAAACCGGACTGATGATATGAAATCTTTTATTCGGCATTTTGTACAACAGGAACTTTATCTCCTTCAAAGTACTCCCCTGCATGATATGTACACCGCTCCATACGAATTTTCCATTGCTGGAAGCAGTGTTGCCAGTCATTTTCGGAGATCATGTTCATTACATCCGTCGCTTTTCTTTGCACAGCTTCTACTGTCTCAAATCTGGTTCCTTTTAGGGTTCCTTCACTCTGGGGAATAAAAAGAAGTCACAGGCAGCAAGGTCCGGCGAATACGGCGGATGTTCTAACACTGGGATGCCATATTTAGCCAAAAATGTCTTCACTGACAGGGCCGTATTGACAGGAGCATTGTCTTGGTGCAGAATCCATGACTTCCGTTGCCACAAATCAGGTCGTCGTCTTCTTACTCACTCACGAAGGGTTTTCAGCACATTAATGTAATGATGTTGGTTTACAGTTTGACCCTCGGGTACCCAATGAACGTACACAATGCTTCGAATGTGGAAAAGACAATCATCATGGCTTTGAATTTGGACTTGCTCATGCGAGCTTTCTTGTGACGTGGCGAACTCGGGGTCTTCCAATGCATTGATTGGCGATTTGTGGCAGGGTCGTACATGAAAAACCACGATTCATCACAGGTTATCACTCTCTAAGAATGTAGGGTCTGTTTCAATGTTCTTCAAAGTGACCGTACAAATGTTCACTCGAGCTTCCTTCTGTTCCAATGTCAGGTTCCTTGGCACGAGATTTGAACACACTTTACTCATGTTCAAATTTTCGAGTAAAATCTGTCGAACACTTTCTTTGTCTATTCCTGTGATTTCAGCAACTGCTCTAATGGTGAATCGACGATCTTTTCGAATCACATCACTCACTTTTTGAATGTTTGTTTCCGTTTTCGACGTGCATGGTCGTCCTGAACGTGGGTTGTCTTGGATCATTTCCTGTCCTTCTTTAAACCGTTTAAACCACTCAAACACTTGTGTGCGTGATAAACACTCATCCCCGTACACAGATTTTAACATTTCGTACGCTTCTGTTGCGGATTTCTCCAGTTTGTAAAGGAACTTCATATTGACACGCTGTTCCATTTTAATACTCAGCATTTTTCCGACGGAGCACAGACGCACGTTCCGCTTTGTCCAAGTGCCACAGCGAAACTGAGAGGCCTGCACCCAGGGCAATTAGTCATTCTGTAGGCAGGGTATGGTAGTATAGAATCATGCATTGCTCAACCTTCGCGCATTTGTTGTTTGCCAATAGCAACATCAATCCGGTTTTTTTCTAGCCAAACCTCGTATATGGTAATAGAAGGCGACAGAAGATTCCAGATAATTCAAGCGAGATTGCTAGTTTAGATGCACGTCTAAAGAAACTGAAATCAGATTTACTCATATTACAGAATTCACTAAATCTAAATATTCAAGCAGAGATTACAAATCTTCAAACTCAACTGATTGATCCTATAGTAAAAATTGATGAATTTTGGGAAGATACAAGGTACCATAGCTCACATAGAAGATACTATGACAACTATGAGAAATGAGCTAACAAGTGTACAGGAAACTCTGGAATCGAAACTGCCTGGCATTACTGATATTCTAGCTATAGTTCAACAGCAAGTTACTAAGTTTGAAAGCTTGAATACTGAATCAGAATTATCGCATTTCCATCATCTTATTGACGACATTCAGAGTAAATTAGAGACACTGCAACAGTCTACACCTACGTAGGATGATATACCGCAACTGCAAGAAATGCAGCTGATGTAACAGAACTCGATGCTATGAAATTAACTCTCACCACACTTCAGAATACTGTAGCTGCTTTGCCTACTTCTCAGGAAATCAGAGCTATGAGGAGAGCAGTACATCGAATTTTAAAATCTGAGGATATCAAAAACATTCAAGTAGAAATTGCGCAAATCAGAGAAACTGTTGCTAGTCTCCCCAACAATCAAATAATTAACGAACTACATGCATTATTTACAGAAATCAGAAGTCAAGTACACGATCTTGCTACCCAGAGTTCTAAATTGAAACTTGTAGAAAATTTACAAGAGATTATTTCTAATATTACGGTACAAATTACTACTCTTGAAGCAAGTCAAGAATCAGCTTTATCAGGTTTTGCTACTCAACTTCACGATCTCAAAGAGGAATATAAACAACTGTATGTTGATGTAAAAATCAAACCTAGCTACGATGAGTTGATTCGTACTATCAACGAACACTTAGAATCGGTATTAAGCAGACTAGATGACGTAGATACTCGTCAATTTTATTCTATGGAAATTGTTAGGTTACAAAGTGTTCCAAATGCTCGAGGGCACTGGACGTACGCCAAAGCTGGCAATGTTTACAAATTATATCCGTACACTCAGGTACATGAATTTTTTGTTGATGGTAGTTTACGATTTCTGAAGTTTAGTTTTCTAAAACATGGAAAACATATTTAAGTTCCTCAGTTTAATAGGACTTATCTTATAAGTTAATAGGACTTATCTTAATAAGTCTCCAACTGCAATTTGATGCCGGCAACGCTCCGAGCAATAGCATTTAATTCAGAAGATGAAGGTAAATTATTGATAAAATCTTCCAATGTCTGCAGTATCGATTGAAGTTCTGTTATAGCTGTATGCAGGTCATCTGTCTGTAATTCAGATTTGATACTTTGCAATGTAGGAACTTCGGAAGATTGAAACTGTTCTTGCAATTTAGCAATACTAGCATTTACCTGCTCATATTCTTCTTGAGTTTTGATATTCTGGATGATGGTTTGCAGTTCGGTATGAATACTATTTGCCTGGTCATTTAATTGCTGTTTCAGCTGTTCGGTATTCTTTCTCTGGATTTGTCTAAATTTATCAAGTTGTTTTTCAAGTTGGCAATATTCTCTTCTAAGTTCTGAAGATTATCTATTGAAGCTAAATTAGAATATTTGTCAAGCAAAGATTTGAGTTCTCCATCAATTTTTACTATAGGATCAATCAGTTGAGTTTGAAGATTTGTAATCTCTGCTTGAATATTTAGATTTAGTGAATTCTGTAATATGAGTAAATCTGATTTCAGTTTCTTTAGAGGTGCATCTAAACTAGCAATCTCGCTTGAATTATCTGGAATCTCCTGTCGCCTTCTATTACCATATATATACATGTTTTTTTTTTTGTTTTTAGGTATTTTATATATTAATAAGAGGATCGATTATTCTTATTTCGATAAACAGAGGAATCAATTTATCATACTCTCCAATTATCTCAGCATACAAAAATTCACCAGCTTCCACATCATAAGACGTATCAGGAAGTAATGTACTATGTTTAATTCTATACAAATTTCGACCTATGTGCAAAACTGCCGCATTGGGTGGTGAAACGTATATTTGAATTTTCCCACTAACAGGTAACTTATATGATGATAAGTTATTATTAAATACAAATAAGTGCTTTCCAGTATCCTCGTCAACATGAGACCAAATACTATTCACGTGAACAAGAAGTAATCCTTTCAATTGATGATAAATTTCTCTAAATACATCCATGTTTACTGGAATTCTCTCTACAGGCTGATTATGTTGCTTTTTAAACCCAAAAATATTCATAACGTTCTATTTTATATTAGCTATTTTTTTATTATATATAAAATATATATTTGTACTAAGTATAAAAAATTAATAAGCACATATAGTAAAAACAAATATCACCCTGTGCTTAGCACATGAAAAACAAATATGAGCAGCACTGCAACAACACGTCCGCACTCTTCAAACACTCTCACGATACTGACTGATCAGTAAAGCTTTCGCATTTAAATAACCTAAGCGCGGACCGCGTTGAAACACACATCCGAAACAGTGAGCCAATCAGAAAACACCACATCATTGCATTAAGTCATAACCAACCAATCAGAAAACACCACGTCATCGCATTACGTCATAACCAACCAATCAGAAAACAACAAAAACTAGAAAAACTCAGAAGTGGCTGTCAAGTGGAGCGGAAGTAGACCGGAAGTGGACCGGAAGTAGACCGGAAGTAGACCGGAAGTGGACCAGAAGTAAATAGGTGTAGGTGGGTGTGGGTGTGGGTGAGTGTAGGTGGGTGTAGGTGTACTTTAACTCGTAAGAAATTATAACATTCGTACGAAGTACGAGATGAAAAATCACAGAGTTACAATACTATAAAATCGACAAAAACATCATCAAAATAGGTTTTCCATTGTGCTTAAATTAATAAAAATAATAGGCCTCGTACCACTCGTACCAAGTATGAGGTGAAAAAACACAGATTTGCAATAGTATAAAATCGACAAAAACATCGTCAAAATAGGTTTTCCATTGTACTTAAATTAATAAAAATAATAGGCCTCGTACCAAGTATTATTTTGAACCGATCCAATACCCCTACTATGAATAAAGATCGAATCAGTATTTTCTATTTATTTATGATGTCTGACAATTCAGAATCGTTCTGTTATTCTTCTTTTAAGGATATACAAAACAAAGGATGAAAATACATTCCTTTTGACCATAGACCCATTGATTTAATTTTTGTACTTACAATTGTTATCAAAAGAACAGGGACAACATTTCGTGCAAGACTTGGAATATCTCGCAAGGTTAATGCTAGGCAATAAACCCGCCTAGTTTGCTGCACCTTTTCACTTTTTTTGCATCACGCGTCTAGTTGCTTCCAAAGTACAACACCGAGCCGTATTCTTCTTCGATTTGCTGTAATGTAGTATATTTGGTGTGCACCTTTTACACATACTACGCTTTGAAGCTGTGTACGGTCTGGTGTATGGTCACGTGGTGCGTGCTAACCAATGAAATGTGGTCCTAAGGCAGCAGACAGGCATTTGTTGAGCCTAGACAGCAATTCTTGTGTACAGCGTTTATTTGATTGAACGCAATTTACAGTCAGACAAAGAAATGCACCTGTGGTGTCAAGATTTGATTGAGTTGGTGTTTTGAATCCACTTTATGCACAGTAAGGTTAATCAAGATTGGACCTCCATTATAAAGTGGGATCCGAACCATTATGTGCCTCCACCTTGTATCGAACAAGGGACCCTTTGATTACAAGCCTACGACGCTATCACTGCGCCATCGGGGTGGCCTTCTACCCGTACACCCATACGTGCACATAATTGTCAATATCATTTTTCCTTTACATCATTAATTATTATTTTATATTATCATTGTATTCAGCACGTCTCCAAGTCCATGTCAGTTCTAGCGAAGTCAAGCAAATGCCATTTCCCTTTCCCCTTTTCGTAAGCAAATACAAAAGGACGGCTATATTTACACTTTCTCTCCCAGAAACACCTTTGTCCTCCGAACGTCCAAATATTTCCGTTCTTTCCTGCAACCAACCCCCTCCTCCACGTCAGCCAATATAAACTGGACTTTTCTGTTTTATATAAAGCACTTCTCTCCACTTGTGTTATCAGTTGTGAAGTGTAATCCGTTCGTATCCAAACAGAAATGAATTCTTTCGGGGTAAGTTTCTGGTATAACCATTAATATCAAATATGTTTAAAGTTTCATGATAGATAAAACTGATAGAAACTCTCATTTAATTTGCTTACAAACTACTCTTAACATCTCTAAAAAATAAGCAATAAATCTGCTTAGAATTTATATTTTTTGGGTTGTCGGTATTGAAATGAATGAACAAATGTTGAAAAATATGCTGGAAACCACAAAATCACACACATTCCTTCACAACTTGTCTATCCAAGTGAATTGGTTTTACGAAGCATACAATAAATATTACATCACGAACCGGAATTTACTCTTGTACTGTTGAATACTTTCATTGATTTTGTAAATAATAATTTTGTTTGTGAATTTAGTCTTAATCATACGTCATTCGATTTACCTTTGTTGCAGGTTCTTGTTGGAGTACTGGCTTTCTCAGCACTAGCTCTTGCAATTCCACCAATTCATCATGTGGACTACTATGTAAGTAAATACTTGTTTTTCAAATAGAAAAAATGCCAAGTTATAGATACGTTGTTTCTCATACATCCATGTGTTAAATCTAAAAGGAACGAAGACATACATGCACTAAAATAACTAGTAAAGTTTGATAAGTATTCGTCCATTACCAAGAACGAAACAGCAATAAATATGAATATTTCTCCTGCAGGCATATCCCAAATACGAGTTCAAGTACGCAGTGAGCGACCACCACACAGGTGACCAGAAGAGCCAGTATGAAGTACGTGATGATCCTCTAGTGAAGGGACAGTACAGTCTTGTGGAACCAGACGGAAGTATTAGAACTGTGGACTACGTGGCTGACGATCACAATGGATTCAACGCAGTGGTCAAGAAACACGGACACAACCTCCACGTCCAGCCTCATCTAGGTATTGGTCACGCTGGGATTGGATTCCTTGGATGAACATTACACATTTCTTGTTGATTTTGTTTAATAAAATAAATTATGACTTTTAATTTTAATATTTCTTTTTAAAATAAAATTTCCTAAAATTAACGGTTTCCCATAGACGTACAATGTGGACACTTCTGCGTTTTGACTATCCCTTTGAAATTCTATGTGATAATTGAAACTTAGAACAGTCCTTGACTTTAAAAGGTTACGCTTTGTATCTATGTAACGCTCATTACAGTAAGTTTCTTCTTTGTTTTGGCCTTTTCAAATTTGATAATTTTTTATGCGTCTTCGTTGATAATCAAATAAATTGAATAGGCCTCTACTATTCTATTATTCTAATTTTATTTTCCGTGTTGTTTGTAAATATATTGCTTTCTAATATGCTACAATGAATAAATATTTTGCAGTGAAATTTCTTAAATATTATGTTAATAATACTTACAAACCGTTCATAACCGTGTCAGTAAACCAATGAATCTGAGATAAGTAAATATTGTGATTAGCATACATGGGTGTAAATAAGTGTTACACGGTGTTTATTTTAGGTAGTCGGAGAGAAGAGATTTTAACTAGTCTTTGACTGAAAATGTTGGATCATTTCAATATTGAGAACTATAGTACCGTCCATTTAAATAGACATACTCGTCAGTACGACCTCTCTTCATGTTTGAATTAAGGCATAACTTTCGTACTTTCGAATCGTTCTCAAAATAGTGCATTTAACAATTTGAAATTAAAGAACTCGAAGAATTATTGAATATTATTTGCCAACTCTTTCATTCGTGTATGAAGGACAGGATTCTAAAAAAACTCTTTCCGTAAGTGACTAGCTTCTTATAATAAATAGATAAAGCATGAATACAGAAATCAGTTGTGGCAATTTAGGTGTTCTCAATTTTGATGTACAGTACGGTCAAAACTTCTCTTAATCTACAAGTAGATCAGTCCGGGATAAATGGTCTTAGATTTCTCAGTGCCCTACCAAAGGAAGAATTATCAAGAATTTATTCATGAAAGACGTTGAATAAGGTCCATGAGGTTAAATCGTTACAACAATATGTTTTATTATAAAAAAACAATCCATCGAAGTGACAAAGGTTATTTAATAGAAAAAATATCATGCATTTGCCATCTCTACGTAGGTACCCGATAGAGATGGACATATGATTTTGGGATATATTGCCTTATATTTTGTTTTAATTTACCTGGCGTAGCTTAACACTAGAAAGACGGGAGCGGCCATTTTGACCTTTTTCGATTTACTTTTCTCCTCCATTGTTTTACTTTCAGCGCAGAAATTTTGAAAGAAGTTGAATTTTCTGTATTTTATACGTTGTTTCAATGGGTGTATTCAGTTTTTACAATTATCCCAAGACTAGGCGCTATGAGAAGTCATTACCCTAGAACTACGACGAACGGTCATATTTACCGCCATAATAAAACGATTGGATAACACAGCACTGGACAGTCATGTTAATGTAAGTTTTTACATTTGTTCTCTCTATCTCTTTCTCCGTGTATTAAGATGACTTTTTCAATCAGAGCATGAGACTCCTCTTTTTCAAAATTAAATTAAATACACTGTGTGAAGTCTAGTACGGAATCTTGTTAAAATAAAATTTAATAAAAAAAACGGTTTCCAATAGACGTACAATATAGACACTTCTAGGTTGTCACTATCCCGTTGAATTTCAATGTGATCCTTGAAACTTCTGC
The DNA here is from genome assembly GCF_977018435.1 of Lepisma saccharinum. NCBI lineage: Eukaryota > Metazoa > Arthropoda > Insecta > Zygentoma > Lepismatidae > Lepisma > Lepisma saccharinum. The sequence continues at coordinate 55,022,839 of NC_139246.1, forward strand.
AGTCCTTGACTCTATCAAATTACCCTTTGTATATCTGTAACGCTTATTACAGTAAGTTTCATCATTGTTTTGGAATTTTAGGATTTGATAATTTTTTTATGCTTCCTCCTTGATAATCAAGTAAATTGAATAGGCTTCTACTATTCTGTTATTCTAATTTTATTCTTCCGTGTAGTTTTTACATATATTTCTTTCTAATAATCTGAAAATAAAATATTCTGCAGTGATATTAATTAAATATTAATTAAAAAAATTGTTAATGTTCCTTATTGACGGTTCATTAACCTGTCAGTAAACAAACGAATCTGAGATAAAACATATTTTGATTAGCATCCATGGAGTAAATAGGGGTAACACGGTAAATGCAACTGCACCGTGTTTAATTTAAGCAGTGGGAGGGATGTGATTTTAACTAGTCTTTGACCCAAAATATTGGATCACTTAAAATATTGAGAACTATTGTAACGGACATTTAAATAACCATGCTCGTCAGTACGACCTCTCTCCATATTTGAATTAAGGTATAACTTTAATACTTTCGAATCATTCTCAAAATAGTGCATGGAACAATTTGGAATTAAGAAACTCGAAGAATTATTGAATATTATTTGCCAACTCTATCATCCGTGTATCAAAGGCAGGATACCAAAAATCAACTCTTTTCGTAAGTGAATAACTTCTTATAAAAAATAGATAAAGCATGAATACAGAAATCAGTTGTGGAAATTTAGGTGTTCTCAGCTTTGATGTGCAGTAAGTTCTAAGTCTTCTCGTAATCTAGATCAGTCCGGGATAGATGGAAAGAGCTTTTTCAGTGCTTTACCAAAGGAAGAATTATCAAGATATTATTCATGAAAAACGATGAATAAGGTCCTTGAGGTTAAATTCTTAAAACATAATGATTTTTTATTTAAAAAAAATCATTCGATGCCACAAAGGCTATTTAAAAAATATATACTATGCATTTGACATTTCTCCGTAGGTACCGAAAGAGAAGACCATACGATTTTGGGATATATTGACATATATTTTGAGGGTTATCCGGCGTAGCTTAACACTAGAACGACGGGAACGGTCATTTCGACCACATTAATTTACTTTTCTCCTCTATTTTATTACTTTCAGCACAAAACTTCTGAAAGAAGTTGACTCCCCATTACTTTATAACTTCTTTCAAAAGTGTGATCGGTTTTTACAAATCTTCCAAAACT